>NC_063215.1:92994009-94194009 GCF_020740725.1 Corvus hawaiiensis | reverse complement strand
ATAACCATTTCAAGTCAGGATAACTTCATAAGGAAGAGATATTGTAGTTGGTGACTGATTTTGACAAAGCTGCTCTGAAATAAAACAGATTTTCCAGCACAAACTACATCTAATTTGTTCAGTCCTAGTCAAACATTAGAGTATAAGAATTTGAGCATGGAGAGATGCAAGACAGACTGTGAGCTTGGAGAAAGATGCTAAGAGTTACAACTGAGTAAGCTCATGTAAACTTGGTTAGATTCAAAGAACAATTTTTTGCACCAAATTTTTCAAATTCCAATAAATTTAACTGCCTTGTTTGAAATTTTTATTCCCCTTGCACAAAACACCATCTGCTTTTACTGTATGAAATGCCACAGTCCATTCCTGGCAAAAAATGGAGTCTGTGGAAAAATAATGGAGAAATATATTTTTTAAGAGTATCTGGTCAGCATATTTAAATGCTTTATTTTCCTTACTACCTTTTTAAATCATCATATCCTTAAGTTGATTTTAAGTGAAATCAGAAAACAGATCTGTTTAAATTTAATGAAGTAACCCCTCATGGATGGTGAAATGACTTCCTAAGTACATTTTATGTTCTTTTGGTTCTTGAGCTTTTCATTTTCCACAAATGGAACAGATTTACATGAGCTCACATGACAGCTCTGGCTTGGTGAGAAGTGACCATGGCTGCCAGAGAGACTGCTTAGCCTTTAGGTACCTCAGCAAGGTAGTACTGTATGTTTAATAGAACTAGGTGTAAAGTGATGGTCTTTTTTCACTGTTTATTGCTAAGCCAACCTACTATAAAACATTGATCTCTCAGATACAGGAGACACATGACTCCCATGCCACTAGGTCCAGTAGGCTTAACCTGCTGAACTCAAAGTGCTAAAAGGACTTAAAATGTAATCATTAGTAGATTTTTGCAAGCAGCTGGTAAAACAAGACTTCTAGGCAGTCAGGGTGCTTTAATTTATTTCTTAATCCTGCCAAATCAGCAGAAAAGTATTTTAACTTAGTCCCACTTGGCAGACAAAAGGTAGGATTCCAAGGGGACAGCACAAGAGAAAGCATCCATGCAGGTGGAAAATGATAAACTCTGTGTAGTGGTGCCTATCAGCTCTGAGGTCCACATTTTTAATGTTTCTCTGGAGGCACCAAAAAAAAAAAAAAAATTTCTATACCTTGTTTTGGCTCAACCCTGATAGAAATAAACTATTACTTTTTTCAAAGCACCAGCAGTGTTCTGCTCAGTCTTTCCAGCCTCTATTAAATCCAGCACATTGTACTGAGACAAAAGAGATCAGCGAACTTCCCCTTCTTTCCTGCCCATCCAAGTCAGAGCTCGTTTGTCAGCAAGAGTTATTGCTCTAACAACCAACTTACAAGTCACCCATTTGTTGCAGTCACTTTTCACATTAAGGGAAGACATGGCAATGGGCAGCCTTTACAACCAGTTTTCCTATTGTTTAAGCTTGACCCTGCCAGTGTTTGCACACAAGATGTCAGGGTAGATGATAAGGACTGCACCTTTGAAAGCAAACAAAAAACCTTCCACCCATACAAATATTTTTTTTCTTGGTTAGTACTTCCTTTACAGATTTTTGGGATACTGAAATACATCATGAGCCTGATTTCTTGACAGGTCATCTCTAAATGTACAGGAAAATCTGTGGTGCTTGTTAACTAGAGGTAATGACTAGGCTGCAGTGATTGCTGTACATGCCACACACTTATTTTCATTATCTCATTTAGATGACCTGTTTAATTGAATGCAATCTACAGACTTGATCTCTTGCCATGCAGTGCACACAGGAAATCCTGGAATAACATCCAAAGACTGCATTGGACTGAAAGCGAAAACCTTTGGTTTAACATGCTGCCAAATCTTTTAAAGAAGCAGAAACTCACAAAAAACCCCAACCCTTAGAGCCCCTGAGATCATAATGTGCAACTCTGGCTGACTGGGCTGATATTCGAGTTAATTCTTATTAATTAAATGCACTATTACTTGACTGGCTGGTACCTAATATGAACCTAAAAAGTAACATGCAGTGACACTTAAAGAAAACTTGTAAGAGGAGTAAGAGAGAGGGCATGAGAATAAATATATTGAAAGTATTCTCCAGGGAGGTTTTGTTATATTCCTCTGTTAAAACATTACAAAAGATCTCCAAGCTACTTGCTTTCAACACTAAAAAAGCCCTGACCAAAATGCATATCATGCTTTTAATGTCCTCACTTGGAGTGGGGTTTAACTGCCAAAATTTCCTGAGTGGCTACAGAATTCATGGATGCAGGTTCATTAAGTCTCATCCGTTACACCATACAATTTGTTCAGCTGGCAAACAGAGGTGTTTCTCAGTTTCAAATCCACAAAAATCTGGCAGTCAAGTCAAGCCTTACCATCTCATGTGCCCAACAAGCACTCTGCAAACCAATGTGGTTTTTCAGATGTTGCTGAAGGCATATTCTAACCACAGCTGATGTTACAGAGATAGAGCTAGCAGTATAATTTGGCTTGTGTTACTTTTATTGTCAGTGATGATGCATAAAATAAAAAGAGCTCTCAAGCACTTGGGGAGGTTTTAGCTTGGAAAACTGAAAGTTTTCAGCTGAAAAATGGGTAAATGCAGGAAGTATTCAGTGGGAAATAGCAAATACAGGCTCTGATAAAGTGATTATTAGAGTCACATTTTAAGGACAGAATTGTTCCTTCATGTAGTGTCATCTCCAGCTACCAAAACCTACTCATAGGTCTTCATTAACAGCTTCTTTTATGGATTCAAAGCCACAGGCCACCCAGTATTTGAAGAAAAGTTTCCATACTTGGAAAATGTATGCAACATAAGATTACTGTACTGGTTATCAGGATTTTAAACTTCACAAAAATTTGCTGCTGTTATTGGAATATAGTCTCATTATCTATCAGAACAATTACCTACTCAGTAAGAAGGTGATACAAACAAAGCCCAGAGTCTGCAGTGAAAGGGAATTAAAAAAGCTATTTTTTCCATTCACACATAGAAATATACTTGCTCAAAAAATTATACTTTTTTAGAAGTACATTCTGCTAGTTCAGTCCTCTTTTTTAATTATAACAAGGAGCTACTCAGAATTGCTATCTTCTATTTTAGTAAAAGCCATTGATTTTGGAGTGCATTTACACAGAAGTCAGTCTGGTAAATTTTTGTAATTATGAGAGTAACTGTGAAGAGTGGAGCTGAAATATGGACCACTTCAGATACCTGATTTTGTTTTTTACACTACGCTATCTAAGGACCCAGTTTACTTCGCAGCACTGAATGTGTGCCTGGACTTTTGCTTCAGGCCCCTTCCCAGTCAGAATGATCGTGATCCCAGGCTCAGAGGCAGATCACCTCCTTTGTGAATGGCAGCAGAAACCTCCAAGGTCCCCAAGACTGGACTGTGGATGTTTTCCTGAAGCAGCTAGACAGGTCAGCCCTGTTTTCAAATTCTTTAATGTTCTATATTCTCACACCTGAAAATGGCTTTTAACTGATCAAGTGCATTGGATTTGTTTTTCTCTGAGTAAGAAAGAAGAGAGGAAAAACTGGAACAGGAGCTGCTGAGTGATTTGAAGACAACCAGAGCTGAAGGACACGAGAAATATAGCAGAGATGGCAATAGACTAGTCCTGGTTTTGTCACCCAAAAAGGATATAAGAATTTAAATTTTATAATACAGGGTATACTAAATCTCATACCTTAGCAACTGAAATTAACATCACAACTGGAATTTGTTAGGAGGCATAAAATTGCATTTGAAACAAATGTCTGTAGGCACATATGTACGATTTATACATCCTAATACATATTTAATACAGAGACTGCTTCTTGCAGTTAGGATTATAAACAGTTCACTTAGAAGTGCCAGGATTTAACAGCAGAGAGAAAGCAGGAACAGAGAACATGTAGGACTCCAGGATTAATACCTTCTAAACCAGACCTGACTGATGCTCTCAGGTCAGTATACATAGTTCACATGCAGCACTTTTTTATGAGATGGGACATTCCTCAAGAATGTGAGAAAAATGAGGTAGTCAGCAGGCTGGACCAGAATTATTTCATATAGAAATTAAACAAACTCAGCCCAGCTCTGACTACCTCCTTTACAACTGGGCTACACAGTCATAATGACTGCACAAGAATTTGTGAGGAGGAAAATTAGACTGAAGCTCCGCATAATAAAGTGGAGTTCAATGGCACAGGAAGCCTCAGGCAATGAATGTCTTAGAACAAAAACGATCACTTATTAAAAAATTGCTAAACTGTTTCTATTAGCACTATGTATGATTTTCTACCAGTACAGCAGAAATTTTGGCTACAAAATGAAATGTGAAACTCCTCCTGCCTGCCAGTTTTAATCAAATGTAGAGCTCAGCCTGAACAAACACAAGGCTGAAATGATGCTGATGGAAGTGAAACTGGCTGTCTCCCATTAAAGGCCTGCAGGCTTTTTTTTGTTAAGGTTGTATGAAGGCTTGGAGTCCTATCTGACTCCTTACTGGGTCTGGATGACTGGGCACCTTCCCAAAAATACCTTCTCACATCTTTAGCTTTACAGGGAGTTTCATCCCTTCCTCCTGCTGAGGCCACAATATCCTCTGCATTCGTTACCTGATGGCTGTGTTATTAACAGCCTCCTGCCTCCCAACCCAAATGTAAGACAACGTGCCGGCTCCAGATGTGGCAGAAGGAGGCCATCTGCCCTGTGCCTGCCTTAGATCACTGTAATCACTTCAGGCCAGTGTTCAGCTCCTTTTTTTCAGCTCCAGGTAATTCCTGATGCCAGTTTACAGCCTTTGGAGAATGAAGCCCTGATGCAGTTGCAAACCACTGAGGCTCACAACAAAGCCTTTGAGACCCAGGTTCAAAAGATTTTTTGAAGGCAATCCAGCATTGTAAAAACCTTTCTGTGAACATCAGCTGAATACAGAATCTGATCATCTTTAGAAAATAAAGGAAATCTTCCTCCTGGAGAACGCTTAGCATCAGACGCACTGATTGCTTCAAGTTTCAAACTCTTTAATTTGCCTTTTCAACAAGCTGCTCAGGCCAAGTTTTGACCCCCCAAAAAATTAAGGCAGAAATGCTAGATAGTGAAAAAATTTAGTAGTTCTTTCACTAGAACTGCAGACTCACATTCAGGGTAAATGATGAAGGCCAGAACTCACCAGCTTCAGGCCATGGTTCAATGGTACAAGTTCAGCTTTATATTTCTAACTTCTAACACCATAGAGAGATGACAAAAATCACTGGTCTGGTGTAAACCCACTTGAGCAATGCAACTTCTGATGAATTATCTTTGCAACAACAGGCTTCAAACTTAATCAGGTACCAACTTTCACCACAGTGCAAGGCATAAAACTATCAGGAAAGCATACAGCCAGAGTAAACTCTGTATCATGTGCTCTGCCAGATTTGACAGAAAAGTGATCCTGTGCCCTGATTTTGGTCCAAATTTCACTGCTAGATAACAGCAGTGTTTGCGGCTTCAACAGCAATGCTTGTGGAACTACCACTTACCTTGCAATCCTTTATTTTTTCATCATGATTTAACTTCTGCTTAACTCAAATCTTCTTGTTGCTACTGCCCAAGTGTTGTGCCCTGTATACATCAGTAAGAGAGTCTTCCCCAATCTTGTGTGGATTTATAGAAACAAACATACAGATGCCTGCATATATTGTGCCCTATCAATTGGGGAACAAAGGTCATGCTTATACTTTGCTCTGTATCTGTTTAAAAATTTTCCTATGGAGTCACAGATCAAACCAAACATACCATCTCACTGATAAAATGGCTCATCAGATATAATTTGGAGGCTGCTTCCATTTCCCCAAGATCTCTCCTGCCAGTTGCAAATCTTCATGCTTCTTTTAGACTTCATTTCAAGCGAACGCCTTCATTTTTACTAAAGTTTTCCTGTAGTTTGCCATGTACTGCTCAATCTGGCTGTTCTTCCTTCCCCTGTAATCCCATGGCCTGGGGACAGAGGGTGGTCTTCCCCTGTAGCAACAGCAATTTGGGGCAAGGTCCCCCTCCTGAGAGCCATGTACCGTGGATGCTGTAGGTGCTCACACCTCCTCAGCGTGTGGGGTAACCCCAGGGCAGGCTGTGCAGCACAGGCTGTGATTGCCATATGTCCCTGATAACCCTCCTGAGGCATTGAAGTTCAAGGTACTGTGTTAGCTGAGCACTTGAGATCTTCAGATGAATGGTGTTTCAGGATGATGGTTATCTTCAGCATTTTTAAAATTCTAATGGTACCAGTTCTGTGTAGCTGACTAACATGGGCTTTGCAGCAGTGCCTGAAAATGGGTAGCAGTGAGCAGTACTCTGTTCAGACTGCCAGACAGCCAGAAATCCTGAAAAAGCATCAAAAGGAATCTGCAAATTTGTCCCAGAAAAATTTCAGGTAGAAAACCAGGAAATGTCTGTGGAAAAACAGACATATGGGAGCTCTAGTTCTTCCATAATCTTCCAGTAGATGAAGTCTGGGCAAAGAATTCAACTTCTCATAGGGTGGAGTTTTATCAGTTTATTAAAATAGTTTAATGATGTGTGAAACCTGGCCTGGTCCCACCTAGTCCTTCTCACCTAAAAGCTACTCATAGAACAGGCTCCCCTTGTATGTGTATAACAAAAAGATGGCTCATAGAAGAATGAGCAGAGAGCATTTATATGTACCTGTGAATCCTTGGTGTGAAGATACCATATAAGTACATATGCATACAGAGGTGAAAATTGCAATGGGTTATGGGTTTCTTCAGAAAAAAAAAAACAACCTTCAAAAAAAAAAAAAAAGAATACTTATAGCCATGGGTCAATTCACATGGCTTTGCAAAAAAAAAAAAAAAAAAAAAAAAAAAAAAAAATTCTAAATTATATGTTTGAAAAGATTCACTTCAACAGACAAAGTACTGGCTTCACTTCCAAGATCTGAATTATTATTTTAAAGCAGCTGTCTACCAGAGCTGAAGTTACCTTAACAAAGGGGCTGACTGAAGATACAGCTCTCGCTCATCTTCCAACGTACTGAAATAAATAAAATATCTAACAGAGAGGACTGCAAAATGGGCTATTTTACACTACTCACATTTTCAGGTGAGAGGCTGACAAAGCCTTTACCTTAGTGGCTAATTGATAATGTCAGTTTTACTGGAGTAAGATAGACATACACATTATAAAAGACTTCTAGCAGAGAGACCAGGAGGTAGAACAGGTAATAGAGAAGGAAAAACAGAAAAGCTTGGTTTATTGAACTTAGATTATGTCAGTTGTTCAGTATTTCTTAGTACTGTAGGTTCTTCTTTATTCCTTCTGCAACAAGAGGCCAGAACCCTTCAAGAAGTAACTCAAAATGGCAAAAGTAACATTTTTCTTTACTTCTACCTGGCAAATTTTCAGAGAGATACATTTTCTGGATGGAAACTTCCTGCCTGGATCGGCTGTTCCTTAGTATGAGTAATGAGCAATCCATTCATCATTAGGGTTAGCAAGTTTTCCATTTCATCCTCTTCCCTCTTTAAGTGCATGATTTAATTCACAGCACATAAACATTTATGCAGAAACCTTGTAAAAGCAAACCCATACCCAGTATTTTGGGCATATATATATGAGAAAACTACAGGCAGGTGGAGAAACTCAGTTAAAACAAACTCATATCCCCTGTTTGTTCACAGTATCTAATCTCTGTATTCTCTGTCCGTACAAAATTTACATTACTCTCCTTCCTTTTTTCTCTTTCACACATAGAAATTTCACACTTGGCACTGCTTAGAGATAGAGCTGCTACGTACCTCAGAGGAAATTTGTTCCTGAGACAAATATGAGCTCTGGGAGAGGTTGCTTTATCAACTAGGTTGTAGGCCTAAAACTTGGTATGTTCCACCTTCAGGTCCCTGTGCTGCTTCCAACCCTGATCCCCGTCACTTCAGGGATGCTGAGCTGCAAGAGCTGAGTGGTGTACGGGGAAGAAGTGGCTCATGGTACTTGAATACCCAATATTTATCTCAGTTCAGAAGCACCTGCCTTCCTTTTGGAGGATGCCTGAAATATTTTTAGCTTTCTTTATCCTCTTTTCAATGAAGCCTTTGGGTTTCCTCTTTCTCCTCAGAGCTGAGTCTGTGGCATCTCACTGCAGGGCAGGTGTAAGACCTGAATGCTGAGATATGCAGGAGGGGCTTCAGATGGCAACACTGCAATGACTGTGTGGCCAGGTGCTTGCCCTTTCTGCACTGCGAGATGCAACAAATTTTACAGTTCAGAAGAGTGGGGCCCCTTTTTGTGCCTCGGAGTGTGAGTATTCAACCACCTTTCCTGGGTTTTTCCTTTGCCTCCTCATAGGTTTGCAACCTCATTCTACAACCAGTGCTCTTGGGCCAGAGGTAGTCAATCTTACCCTGCAATTCCAGCATTTGGGGAGCTTTTCATGGATTTTTAGTGACTGTCTTAATTTAGTCTGCAGCTAAACATGCAGCTATCCTGAACGAACACTTATATGCTCTCTCCCAACCCTTAAAAAAATCAACCGTCCCTTGCCATAAGTAAATGTGATTTCCTTTCCTATTCCCCAAAATCTACCCACAGAAATGATGCTTACTTGGTGCAAGCAGAGGGTAGTGGCAGCAAGAGCCCTGAGCTGCAGGCAGAGCTGTGAGGCAGAGCAAAGCAGTGCTTTTTCAATGAATACTCACTGAGCCAAGAATACTTTAAACACTCCTCCTCCATCACCTTTCCTTAAAATTGAGATTATTAATGAGTCACACTTACATTCATATTCTTCAGAGCACTGCTGTAGAGAGAAACAATAGCCAGGTCTCTCTCTCCTTCCTCCTGGGTGGGCAAGCGGCACAATACTAAAGCATTATCACATCAACTGCTGGGCTAAGAAGCTTGACCCAAAGCCCTGTGCCAATGAATTATTTTCCCTTGACATATGGCTTAAGGCTGAAGGATTTGAACACTTAATTGGTGCATTTTCTGCAAGGCTTTAAAGGCTTGGCCAGGTGAGATTCCTGCTAATCAGTGATACAGCTGGGAAACAGCTCCTGCTGTGCATCACCAGCAGCCTCCACCTACACGAATTTATTGATCCCCTGGAGCTCAAGGGACTTGTATTATCTGAAGGTGTTAAATTCATTTCTAAGTGAAGCTGTCCAAAGATTGTGTTTCAAACATCCTTCATAAGTTGTATTCACTGAGACATGTAACAGCATTGATCTGTTAATGTATGTGAAAAAGGACACCATGACCTTCTCTCTCACATTACTGTCAAGAAGGCTCTTTGTTAACTAAGAAAACAAAACAAATTCCCTAAAAGTTTTTGCCTTTTCCTACAGAAGTTACCTCAGCCCCTCATTACAAGGAAGCATTCACAAAATTAACATATTTACATCACTTTTTTTGTCATTGAAACCATCATCCCCCTTCCAAAAATACTTCCATTCTAAAGGTGGGTCATTTGATGAGAAATCTGGTAAAATAAATCATTCATTATTGACACTTCTGGAAAAGAGTTACTCAGAACATTCATTCCTCATTTTAATCCTGTCATTTCGCTGTACTTTGGCCTCTGACTTGCAAAACCCTGGTTTCTGTAATAGTCCTTACATTTTTCTGGTATTTTACTTTCTCTGAAAAAACTTCTTTAAAGAAATTCCATTACTTCCATTCTTACTGATTTACCAGTTCTATCTCACCAGCATCTGTGTAAAACTACTCTTCACTAAGCTCCTGTGAGCTGGAAGGACTTCTGCACATGAAGGATTTGCAGGACAGACACATTATTGTTGTTATTCTGCTTTTCCAAGAAAAAATATTTTTCACAACGATGCAGCCAAAAATTGTATTTTTTATGACTCGACAATGAAACTAAAGGGAGCAGTTACTGTTCCCATCAGGGAGAAGAGGCTCTCCCTCTAAGATAACTGTATCCAGCCACAAACTGACAACTACTCTTACTCATGAAAGATGTTGTTCCCACGGGGCATACCCCTGCAATCACACTCACTCACACCCACTTAGAAATAAAATGATACATTCTTGAAGTATTAGGGCTGCTTTGGAAGGCATTCTGCACACATTTGTTGTAACTGAATAAAGTCAATCTAATTTAATTCTTTTAAACACATAAGCACAGAAGAAGGAAGCAAAGGTTGGAAACGTTCAAGGAATGCATATTTAGGGCCTTATTTCCAAAAATCTAGGTATCAGTATAAGTGCAATTTTAATATTTTTGATTCATTTAAATTCCATTAGCTCCTCTTCTCCTTTCCTCTGTAAACACATGTCAAATTTAGAAGATGGCACAAAATTCCTCTGTCCACTTTCTTCACTTACCTCCATTGGACAGCAATTTTATTAAGTTTTGTAGACTTCAAGCCTGCTTTTAGTCCTGCCATCATATAGAAGTCATGTGAGAGCCAGAATAAGATGATCCTCACCCACAACAAAGACAGACATAACACTGCTTCTCTTTATTCTCTATTTACACCAGCATCACCCATGGCTTGCAGCACCTCTCTCAAATTTGTAAATGCCAAAGACCTTCTAACAGGCTCAGCTTCTTAAAATATCTTTGACAACTTAATTAACTTTGCACTCTGGCATCTCAGGACTGTCAACTGTAACGTAGTTCAAAGATCAATTAAAAGATCAGTTCCTTTTCTGTGCATATGGGAAAGTATTTTTACACTAGCAAATACCAATTTACACTCATTAAGTTCTGTGAATAAGCCTTCTGACACACCAGGGGTCCCATTGAAACACACTCTTCACAAATACAGTAGGTGTAGTGTTTACCCATTGCTTAACTGTGCTGAATAAGCTCTTTGACAAACAAAAGCTTTCTTGCTGGCCCCAGTTATCAGAAGGTGCATTACATGCACTCTGCTGCCATCATTCACCACCTTTTCTCATTGTCCTACCAAAAAATCTTTAATTAGCAAACTTTCCAAACCATTAGAACTAAATCTGTCTGTGCAGCAATGGAGTAAAACCACTGGCATGAGCCGCTGTAGTTCACTGGTTTCGATTTTGTGCATCTATCATAATCCCAATGCATCTTGCATAGCCCCAGTATCCCTTAGTTTGTACGATTTTCTGCTTTTACATTATGGGTAGTAAATGTTCAGGGTCTCATGTCAGGGCAGTGATGCAATCCGGCAGGGCAGCTGGCTTGGCAGAGCTGGGTGCTGCTGGGGCAGCCCTCTGCAGCCAGCTCAGCCTCTCTCCCTGCCCCTGGGACTGGTCAGATTCCACCTGGGTGGGAGCCATTTGCTATAAGTGCACATCCTTGTATTGGTAAGCTGTACCTGGGAACTGTGTGCTTCCCTGCAAAGGGGTTCTCATGGCGTGCTGTGTGTTATAACAGTCGTGTGTCCTCTCTTGGCAATGAATTTCTGTCTCACAAAGGTTAATTTCTAACCCAAAGTGCAGGAATAACAAAAGGGATAACCTTTTAGACTCTCCCATGATTCACACCATATTATGTTTATTAGTGCATTTGAGTTTTGGAGAGCAAATGAAGACCTCAGTGGTGACATTGTGGGGGTTCATGTGCTTAGGCCTTTACTGCAGACGTGTAAAATATCTATTGTCCACCTGAGGGTTTAATTTTGCTTTTGTCACAGGCTCTGTGATGCACATCTCTGACATTTCAGTTTGCTACACTGTGCTAAGTCCTGCAGTCTCTTGACTTCTCACCCATCTCACACCCTACCATCGGCTACAAAACTAGAACAAAGCTTGAACATGACAAACAAATGAAGCTTGGGAGCCAGAAGAAAGAAGTCAGAAAGCAGATTTTTTGCTGCAATACACTTTTCCTGCAAGCCCTATAAATTTTTTTTGACCAGCTAAAGTTGGACAAGATGGTCATCTTGTACTCCGCAGAGCTTTTATGTGCATCTGTCTAAAGGTGTATAAACAAATGCATACACACATCTATCAACATATACATGTGTGTGTGTGTGTGTACTCACATATATAAATAGAATGTGCAGACACAAGAGGATTTTATAGTGCTGTGATGGGATAAATGAGCCTGACACTGATATGAAAACCTGGAGTAAAATTAGACAGTGTTTGAATGAGCAAAAAATGAGATGCTGGCCCTTCCAAACAAGTCATGCATCTTCTTTACAACACAGAGATATGTACTCACTATCTTTCACTTAAGCAGTGGGAAAATTACTTGGAAGTATTTTAAGAAAAGGAGAAAGGGAAATTCAATTTTATTTGTTTATGTTTCTCTCTGTAAAACCCTAAATATCTTGAATCTAACTATATGAGGTCCGAAGAAAGCATAAAAACTTCTAACAATGATCTAAACCAGATTTTAATGTATATAAAAGGGTCAGCTACTAGAGACTTTTCCAGAGTTAGATTTGAAGTTTATATGTTTTGCTGGACACCTAACATAAGCTCTCCAAAGCTGCAGGATTTCAGACTTTATTGTTGTAACACATGTAATGAAAAGGGAAGTGCTCCATAATAATTTCTGAGTAGTATTTGATAATGCTGTAATTGCAATGTTTACTGCCTGAATGTATTGCTTTGGTTATTGGATCTAGAAGGAAAAAAAAAATAGCTCAAGAGAGGCCTCTTGGGGGCGTCACTAGAAGCCAGGCTGCACAAATCATTGACAAAAGATAATACTTTTTGGAGTCTACACACCTAAATTTTTTTTTTCCCCTGTGAAGGCTTCATTCCTATTGATAAAAGAAACAGTTCTTTGAGTGTAGTAGGCTGTCTGCTCTTTGTAAACCATTAGTCAAAACCTTCCAAAGGAAAGACCTGCAAGTTTTCAAGCTTTTTTCTGCTTCAAGCTTTCCAAGCCTTTCAAGGCTTGGTACAGTAAACATGCAAGATACAGGTCAAGGTAGCTTTCTGCCTAGGCTAGGGCTGCAGACGCTGCCATTTCGGGTACTCAAACCGGCCAGAAAGAGCTCCTGTCATGACAGAGACATATTCAGATACTAAAAAGTTTTACTGTGGGTTTTACTGGGGTGGGGGTATGTGCTTTGGTTGAAGGACTCTCTAGGTACATCTATACTATTCTCAGAAGCAGATTTGGCAGTAGCTATGAAGAAAGCCACTTTCCTGCTCTGTCTGTCCCTGCTGTGGAGTCAGGCCATCGGCATCCCTGCCGAAGCATCCCCGGCTGAAACAGTCCCTGATGCCCCTTCCACAGCCAGATTGCCCTGAGCCCCACTTGGGCCACTCTTGTGAAATACGACTGCAGGAAGTCTTCTGTGTCTGTGGGTTTTATTACCTCTACTCATGGAGGACAAATACATTCAATATTTAACATTTCCTATATGTTAGAACCAGCTCTGTTACAGCAGTACAAGAAGGGCAACTGGCTGACCTCACAGCTGGTTTTAAAGACAAGAAGCCAGGCAGCCCTCTCTGCCCTACATGATAGCTTTCCTCTATTGCAGAGCAAAACAAGTCACCCAGTGTGCAGATGGGAGGAGTTCATCTGAGTTGAATTTTGGCTCTTTCTATTGCAAACAGGCTGTGCTTTGTGCAGGTTTCTGCTCAACTGCAGGAGAAAAAGCTTTCTTCTTTAGAACATTTGACATTAAAAAAAACCCAACAAACAAAATAAGAAAGACTTTTTAACTGATTGCCCTATGAAAATGTCTCAGGACTGTACAAACAAAGAAAAAGTTGGGGGGGTTACTTTTTTTTAATATCATGCAAGTCTTGAGATATTATGAAGCCAGATGTGCAGTGGAAACCTAGACAGACCAGACATTGGACATACAGTATTTTTTTCTGAGTCTTTGCCCACAGAGTTTCCTTGCAACTACTAAACAAGGGTCTTGAGAAAACAGAACTCTCAAACAACCACATTTTGTTCAGAAAAATATAACTATTTAGAAGGGTTTTTCTCTTTTGTTTTCTTTAAGCAATCCAATCTAATTCTTTAAAGGAATTATATCTTTCAAAACTCTTTGTTGTCTGTAAAACAGAGTTCTGCCCATCACAGTGGGAGGCACACATGAGTTTCCTGGCTGTGTCTGACTGTCACATATCACACAAGGATGCAACAGACTTCTGAAACAACCCAAAATGTCTATATTGCAATAGCTCTAATTTTCACATCCTTGGCTGATTTTGTCATTTGTTCTTGATTATACAGCCTGCAAGTGTAGGTAGCTGCCAGAGCAGGAGTCACATAAACATTGTGGCTCTACACTGCAGATACTGTCAAATACAGGCCCAGCTCCCTGTTTTGTCTTCAAAATAAAGTGTGGTATAATTTCCTTGCCCTTGGGGATAATCAGTCCCTCCTTTTTGCATACTGCAAAATGCAGATTTCTATTAGTCTAACCACAGACATCTGTTGTTAGAACAGAAATAAACAAAAGTAGCACAAAGATGAATGAGACTGGTTGAAGATATATTGTAAATATTCCCCCCAAGGGGCTTTGTTTCTTGCCTGATGATGTTCTTTTCTACTACTGCTATGGAGCTTGCAGGTGAAAAGTGTTTTCCAAAACAAAGCTTGTCAACAGGAGGAGGGCCCAGGAGAATCCTGAGTCTTTACTTCCCTCTCAGGAACAAGTCATAGCCCTCTTGACCACAATCATTGACCACTGGAATAATTTCTTTAGATTTGAATTGAAATTAAAAAGTAGCATCTCAGTGACATGAAAAGCAGGCCACTATTTCAGTACGCTTACACAATCAGGTGGTTTGCACATACAGATATCTGGGGATCATTGCAGCAGAGATCAGCTTGCTTTGTCCTTGAAAGGGAATATTTTTTGAGAAGAAATGTATTAAGAACTGCTATTAATGGAAACACACACACAAATCTCTAGACTGCAAACAGTGCATCAGGGTCACATGTCTCTGTGTTTTATTTCAGTCACTTACTGATCAGGGAAGATCTTGTGTTGAAGGCGTGAGGAGGACTCAGGCATTTGGTGTCTGGTGGGTGACACAGACTGCTCTGTGTTCCTGATGCAGTGACTTTTGAACTTGCTGTGCTTGCGTTTGCTGGAGTTCATGCAGAGCAGGGGGTCTAACTCATGGGTCATACTTGCAGTATGCTGACTAAATTTTTTCTGGTTTTTTGGTCTCTTTGTCTATCCCCATCAGTTTAATGTTACTTTTCTTCTCACAGGAGTGATGTGAGGCTATTGCCTCGATGCATTGATGCGTGTTATATTTGTCATATAAGTAAAATAAAAGACAAACACAGAAAGACTAGAAAGTAAGGCAAAAATAGAATAGCCCAAATACACCAATTCAAAACTGAATCTGAGAGTCAATAACTCTGGCATTTTATCTTAATTTCCCATCTGAATTTTAGTTGAATATATAGATGATTTTCAAGAGATCTATACTCTAATATTTCAAATTGCTGAGAAAAATCATAGTTAACATCATGGAAGAAGATGATGGAAGACTTTTTGAGGTTTTTTTTTTTTTTAATCCACAGAAAACTGTTTCTCCTAGTAGGCCTTTTTTCATATACTAAATAGAAATCATAGTCAACAGGTAGATTTATCTGATGTCACTCTGAGTTAGAGCACAGAATTTTGCCAAAGACAGAAGATAAAATTGGCAGTGTACCTATGTCCAATTTCCTATGTGCTTTTCATTTATTTCAAGGAGAAAATAAGGGAATTCCTTATATCTGCTTTTAAAGTGGACTGTCGCCAGGCCAGTTCTGCTTTACCCTGCTTCTCTTCCAGCTTGTGCATTTATCTCTTTAGCTTTCTGAGGCATGTTGTCTGTCTTTGTACTGATAAGAATAATCCACTGATCCTCCTTCCTTTCCCTGCAGTATTCATGCAGAGTCTGGTATAAACTGACATCCATATGGCATTTATCCCATTGAATAGCACTTGGAGCAATGTGGGACTGTGGGAGGACAGGTCAGCTGGACGGCCCTTGGGGCAACCACACTGACTCTTGCCTCCAGAACTGCTGACTGCTGTCACAGCACAGTGTAATCATATTTTACAATGTCATCCTTTAGACCTTTTATGCTGGACACACTAAGCAGTTTACACCTTCTCCTGGGCTACAATCCACCAGAGATTGTACATGTGCATTTTAACCTAATTTCCAGGTGAAAAAAATTTCTGACCTGACTCATGAAACTTTTGGTGAGGTGGGGGAGACTTCATAAACAACAGAAGAATCTGAAAGAAAAAAAAATTTAGGCAGAAAGCCCACTGAAGGTCTCAAAGGTGTTAGCATCTGTCTGATCATCTGTGTAGAGAGACTTCATCTATAGGGGTCAGTCCTACCCTGTTGTAACAGTGGGAAAATTGAAAGCTGAAATATTGTAGGGAAAGGCCAACTGGATGCTCTGATTTCCTCTCTAGATTTGCTGACTTGCTCTCTGATATATTGCTCTATTTGAGTGCTTTGTGGAATTCCAGTCAGTATGGAAGGCACCATTTTAAAGTCTGGGAATCAGACCTGGTTGCAATTGTAGAGACTTCAGCAGTTCCCATTTAATGCATTCCTTAGGAAGCCAAAGATTATTTTCTTTTTACCCTCCCTGCAGTAGGCATTTTCATCAGGGAGCTAAAGCAGTGAATTCAAATCTACAAGACTTCCTGTGTACCATGCTATACTGGAGGATAGAATATTTTAAACTTTGTATGAAATTCAACTACAATTAAAATAAGGAGAGAAACCTGAGGAAAAACATTAAAAAATCCCTGTCTCATAAGTATATAATGAGACTGTTATTCAGAAGATCCTAAAATAAAAAAAGTAGCAGCAATTTGTCCACTGCTATTTCTCAACTATTAAGAAAGCCTATAACATTTATTTCTACTGCCTTGAAATTCCTAAGAATTTTCACTGCTTAATGGCATTGTCAAATCACACTCAATTGCAGCACAGCGCTAGAATGTGCTTGCAAGCCACTGTTGTTTCCAGTCTTGATTTCAACATTCTGCTTACAAGCACTTCATTATGAAAAGATGTGGAGCACATAAAAAAAGAACATTTTTATTTTCTCATAGGGGATGTGTGTTTTCTGTCTATCCTCATGCTCACAAAAGGGCAGGGGAATTAGCACAAGAGGAGAGAGAAAATCTCAACAACAGATTGCTATAGATCCAAACATTCTAAACTACCTGTTTACCCAGAAAACCATTTTGTGAGACAGTTCCATTGTCTATTTTTTAGAAGTGGATGAACAAAGACAACCTGTTTGCACAATCAGCTGACAAAACCTGATTTCAAAAGTTCAGAGACAGAAAATCTTTCAAAACTGGAATTTATCGAGACATACTGTGAGTAGACCAAAATCAGTCTCTGATCTTCAAAGTTAAAAATTAATGAGATCACTCTTACACTTAAATTAAACAACTGGTAAATACTTGAAACATTTGGGATAAAACATCCCCAACAAACAACAAAACAAAAAACCCCCACACCTTTTTTAAGGTGCAGAGTTATTTTAGACCTTGCTTGTAACTCTGCAGTTCTCATTTACAGTATCTGCATCCCATGGACCTTTCCTTACATACCTCTACAGCTAATCAGACTGTGCCCTAAACAGACTTCTACTCACAAATATAACCACCTTAAATCCCACTGACTGTTATTTTAAAAAACCCCCGTTGTTTCTTCTCTTCTTTCTAATGCTACTGCTGCACACATCCAGCATGTCCAAGAAAGTTTATGGCTCTGGCACCTGAATCTTGACCTTCCATTCCCTCCATGCCCTAACCTCTGGCAGAAAAGGAGGAGAAAGGAGATAGCTGACTGAAGGACAAACCAAGCAAAAGAGAAGGACGACAGCTGAACAAAAAAAGATAAGCACATGGGAAGTGCACAAGGTCATAATTCAGGGATCAGTAATGACAGTGAAGGTGATTAACATGGAGACTGACATGGTTAAAATTATCTTTTCTTTGCTTCAGTGCCTTCAAGTTGGCATGCAAAGGGGATCAATCTCACCACATATTTAGAACTTGCAGAGCAAAGCTCTGGTAAGGAAAATGTACTGCTGCATCACTAATTTTGTCTGAGAGTGCCTCTAAGAACCTTCCTTTCAGGTTTGATGCAGTACGAGCAACGCTACCCTCAAAACTATGTAAGGGGATTCTGTTCAGCAAGTAGAGCTTGAACTTCCTATTACATTAAGATGTGTAACCCATTTTTTTGCTTCATGTAAGTAAATATTGTGTCCATCAGTCCATGAAGTTTCTCCAGTCTGTCAAGTGATGCTCTTGTCAAGGTTTAAGTTTCTTCCCCACATGAAGGTAGGTGAGCATCCTTTTCAGTTAACTCTTTCAAAACTGCATCCAGTGTTTGTTTAAAATATGGCCTCTTATGCCCACTATATGATTTTCAGCTGCAAACTTTCTTCTTGAGTCATTTAAGCCCTTAATAGGGGAACATAACAGGGGAATGAGTAACACCTTCCAGCCCACATAACCCTCAGTGTGCAGTGATACAGCCTTTTGGGGAACGTGATAGAGTGAGATTTCAAGTTGCCAAAAACATAAAGCCCCAGTAAGGTGCATTCTTGTGGCTGAGCCCCACTGATAGCAGAAGGGAATAAAGCTATCATCACCACAAAGCTGTGTGGGTTCATTCTCCACACCACGAGGTACTGAAATGTGTCCAGTGACTATCAGGCTAACTGTGGTGGGTTGCCCAGCATATGGCGGCAGCTAGCTGCAGCTTTAGCAAAACTGCTTAAATCTGAGAGTCCCATTGCCTTACTCCTTCCAGACAAAGCTGATTAAATAATCTGAAAATGTCTACAGGCATGACAACATTGTGGAGGTCTTCAGTATCAGCATGACATTCAACACAGTGCGTCTCTATCTTGAAAGTTAATTGAAATCCCCATGGGTAAAAAAAGCTTATGTAACATTTGCTTCACTCATGACTCACTGTGGGATACAGTGATGACTCCCAGCTCACTGTGATGGATAGCCCCAGAACAGCAGTGGTTGACATTTTCTGTGTCTTGGCCCTTTAATATGTTTTATGTTTGCACAGTTGCAATGAACATTCTCCACTGCCTTTAATCCTGCCTGATAAATGAAGCATGAGTCTCTGTCTAACCTTGGATACTCTCACAGCTGATGCTTGCTTGATATGATCTGCATTTTTCCATGGACTGTTGGAAATTGTCCAATTAGCTCTCTGCAGCTATTGGAGGAGCATTGCCATTGATTGCTTAATGCTTTTCCTAAAAATTATTAGGCGTGCTTGCTTTTTTCACCATACAATAGTTATAGATATACATTAACCAGTTTCCTGTGTTGTAAAAAATCTATACAAAAAAGGCAAGAATTAGGCTGGCGATCCTACAGGAAAAAGCAGTAAAAAATCCTTGGACAAATAAGGATTCTGTCTCCTTGACTGTAAATTTTAAATCTAAATCCACACAGTCAATATCTGTGTCTCAGTGAAGTATTTCTACATGGAAAAACAGCCGAGTTCTGATGTCATATCTGGAATGAGACGAGCATGAAAAAGAAAATGATAAACACAGGAAAAATTCTTCCTCCTTTCTTTCTCACGTGTCAAAATTATACTTGAAGAGTACTTGTTATGTATGGTTATTCATGCATCTTTCCCCTTCCAGTTATGACCTTTTCAAAGCACACACTTCCCTTATGGAAAAAAGCTGCAGATCAAAGCATGACAGTTGACACCACAAAAACAAAGAGACAAGGTTACTAGATCAAACCCAAGAAGCAAAACTGATGAAAAGCCTTCAAGTGCAGAGCAGACTGATGAAAATAAGTGTGCACTGCATGATTTGAGTAAAAAGGGGCTAAAATAGAAGAGAAGAGGAAAGACTGATGAAAGCCAAGGGCTGAAGAGTCATGAAGAAAGTGTAAGAAGCTGATGGCTCCAGACTTGCATTTGATAAGCAGAAACTCTATAATGCATTTAAAATTTAGAGGAGAAACCACTGACTTTGACATCAAATCACAAGACAGAATTAGGAGGAAAGATACTGAAAAAAATTCCTCTCAAGGGTATACTGAAAGTATTCAGAGAAGTGATAATGAAAAATTTTTTTCATCATTGGTCTGGGTGTATCTGAAAGCACATTGCCGTGACTTTGGCTACATTTTGTGCCCTAAAAATGGCCAGACAGCTCACAAATTGTGTAAAATTAGCCAGCCTCTATAATGGGCTCTTATGCAAAACATGTATATTCAGCTTCTTTTGCTGAATTTCCTACTAACTCCAGAAAGGCATATTAGAAGTTACACTCTTAGATTATAACATACCCTTCAGTAAATCTTGTGTTATCATAGGTCCCTCTACGTAGGTAGGCAATGCAATTGCATTCCCACACATATTGATGATAAAACTAATCAATATTGGCAGAAAGACATTTGTTTCCTTATAAATTTCACCACACAACTTCACAACTAAATAGAATTGGGATCCCAGAAATCTGAACTCTTATGCCATTAAAAAGCTACTTAAATATTTCTTACTCTTCCCCATCCAGCATGTGAAGTGTGGATGAATGAGCTTCTTAATACTACCTTCTAAAAGCAGGTGAATTTTAACCCAGAATCCTGCATTAGAGTTAAGATCTTTAAAGCACTACAAAAGCAGGAAACAAAGCAAGGAAGACTTGCTTGCTTTATGTTGCATCTGCCTTGAATTCTTCAGTCATGTTCAGGTACTGTTGTACTATGCATTCTTCTACCTTGTAGGCATCTGTCAGCCAGCACAGCAGATGACATGAATGACATGAAGATATTGCAATGAGAGTTTAAACAGATTTCTGCCTGAATGCTTATGTCACATCTAAGTCATGAAGTGAGACAGGGAAAGAAAATTTAAAACAGCAATTGCAAGAACTTGGCATATTGAGAGGATTGCAGAAGAGGATTGCTTATGTCACATCTAAGTCATGAAGTGAGACAGGGAAAGAAAATTTAAAACAGCAATTGCAAGAACTTGGCATATTGAGAGGATTGCAGAAGAGGAAAATTGGTTTGACATCAAACCACATTGTTTGTACCACAAACATCCAGCTAATAAAGGATGATTCAGTTAAAATCAGAACTCCTCCGCTCTGCAGTCATTCAGTCCCGTTCCAGTTTTACAAAGTGGCCAGCAATTTAGTTATACTTTTGATATTTATTCTTTTTTTTTTTAACGGAATTTTTGGTAAATTCAAAACTTGCCAGAAACGGGAGCCAGATTCACTGAAGTTTCAGATAAGGCAAGGTCGCATTCCCAGGCTGTGGAAAATCCCATTCCCTTTTCTGTCAAAAAGAATTTGACCCCATTTTATCCAGATTCACCAGAAGGAGCCCAAGGTATCACGCTGTTTCCTGAAGGTATCCACTCTGCACACTGGGCTGTGCTTCCAAACCCCTTCCTCCTGCAGGCATTGTAAACCTGCCAAGGTGCAGATGAACACATTCTGTCTTTAGGGACTTGCTGCCGAGGTGGGGGCAGAAGAGCTGGGATGCTAGCACACCCTTCCCTTTAGGTCTTGCAGGAAAGGTGGTCAGGCCAATACCACCACCACCACATTTCAAGAGGACCCAATGGTGAATCTTGGGGGAAGACAACAAAAGAGCAGAAGTTGCAAGTTTATGTTCAGGATAGATTTGATAATAATGGCCAGGGATGAGGGAAGTGAACTCTTGAGCACATGAACTTCTATATCTGCTTCTCAGTACAGGGTGTTGGTTTTTTTTGTATTCCTTATTCCCCTGCTCCTGGAATTTATCTTTACTCTTCTCCACTCTCCTCCTACCTGGCACACACAGCACATTAACAGCCCACCACTGAATCTGAACACTGCAAATATCCTGCTGAGAAGAGTACAGGTCCAAAGTTTTCTTCAGGCAACCACCTTTTACAGTAATTCCATAGAGATCTTAGAAAAAATATGTCATATATTACTGTTTGTGAGATTAACAACACTCAAATAATTTCTATACATCAGGAATATGACTCATGATCCAGAATATTCCAGAATCTCAGTCAAATACTTTTTGGAACTTTAAAGTCTTGCCAGCCCCATATGAATGGGAGCAGAGTATATTGATACATTTGAAAGTGTCACCCAGATGGGTCCCCTGTTCCTGTAATGCTTCAAATGCCAGGTAGGCTTTAGAAGAAGGGGCAGCTGTCATCTTCTGTCAGCTGCCACTCAGCAAGGGCTTTGGAGCCCAACAGGTCAGCTCTGTATCCCAGACCACAAGGTCAGCTCACATAAAGCATATTACTCTATCAAAACTGGAGCTCATTTGATGTGCCACCTGCACACTGCATTGAAATGTGCCCCAAGAAAGGAAAACATTTTAAATAGTATTTAAATAGTATTTTGATGTAATAAGCAAAGCCTCCTGACTATCATATGAACTCAGGACTTATACAGATGTAAAGTGGCATCATAGACTTGAACTGAAGAGAAGGATCCTTAAGGTGCACCATGCTGGACCTTCACTGGATCACATAAATTCAAATTCAGGGGTTTGTCAGGGTAGACAAAGAAATTGCCTTTCCTCCAGGCTTTCTGTCTTCTGAGCAATAAACCAAATTACTTCCTAGTACCATGCAGACAATAAAACCAAACCAAAACCACCACATCAAAACCAACACATGAATATGTGGGAGTGAAGAGATATTATTTCTCTCCTGCTTTTTTACTGTTCTGAAATTCATTAATAGTTCCTGAGTAATGAAATATCAATGACTTTTAGAAGCCACATGAATTACTTGCATGGAGTAACTTCTGTTTAAGAAATTACTTTTTGTGCATTAGACACAGTGACATTTCTCATAAAGAGAAAAACAGAAGTACAGAATATGCAGCTAGGGAATTGTTAGGTCAAATAGGGCAACTTTTACTTTAGATCTGGCAATCTTAGGTGAAAGAACACTGCATGTTGATAAAATTAATTAAAAATACACATTCTGTGAACAATTAGTATGCAAGATTAGGACTCCTGATACATGGGACCTGTCCTAATAGAATTCTGTCACCTGAATATTCATGGGACAGTGTGAGAAAAGTGGAATTGGGTGAAGCAGATGTGTCCAGAATCTAAGATGACTGGAGTAACACAAGCTTTCCACTACTGTTTCAGTGCTACTTGGATGGCCTGTGATTCAAATTGTATTTATACAGCACTGATATGCAAATTTAGGCAAGAAAGAACACAAGTGCTACATGCTTATATTTTGCAAACATCAGTAATGGATCGGTGCTCTTGACGACCTTAAATTTAAAATAAAACTACAACAAAATTTTTCATTATTGTTAATAACGCTATTTAAACCTCCTGAAATGAACAGATAAGGAATAAATGTTTTCTGTTAAATCCATGCTGATTTTGAAATCTAAAAATAACTTTTTTTCATTTTTCTTTATATGTAAAATTAACAATTATTTATTTGACTCAATGCGAGATGGGCTGTATTAGCCCAGTGGATGTGAGTCAAGTCCTGCTGTTGGTGCACAGACGTCACCTCTGAGAGGAAATACATCTCTATGGACACTTGTGCCTTACAGGCTCTGTCTGAAGACAAAATGGCAGTTCCTGCTGAAAAAGGGTATGGGAGCCCTTTGCTGTAAAGCAATTGTGAGCAAATAAGTCAGAACAAGAATGCTGGATCCACCAAGGCAGGGCTGAGTTTGGGAAACTGGGATCAGCGGCAGCTCCTGTTTCTCACACAACATCTGCTGCAGTGGGGATTTCTCAACACACACAGTTAACATGCTGGCCCAGTATGATTCAGGAAGCATCTTCTCTGTTTCACTGGAGGAGCTCTGCTTCAAAGGGCAAACCTACTAGTCTCAGGAAATAAGAACCTGAAACTTGCAGAGAAAAGGATGTGGTGTAAACAGAGAGCTGGCAGATGTAGCTGCATGCCAGGGATGATCCCACCAGCCCATAAATATTGATGACTTTGCAGTCTCTGAATGCAGATTATTCAGGACGCTGAAGCCTGCAGCTGCACATTCACAGCTTGCTGCTCTCTGAAAGAGCATTCCTGAGAATGTGCATCCGCCTGTCTGAGAATCCCCCACTGCTCTTTTTAACTCTGCTGAAACAACGCTCTTCTCCTTCTGGAATTTATATTTTATCATAATAATTCAAAAAGGCAAACAAAATATTTCTTTTGCTAAACCCAATTGCAAACAGCTATAACAGGTTGCTATAAAAACAGGTTGTTACCAAAGAGGGGATAAAACTTTCCCCTTTTTTCCCTCTATTCCATATATGCCCGTCATACAACTACTTCTGTCTAAGTCTGTTTAATATAAATAAGCAGAAATAACTGGAGAACACAGTAACAGTTCATTCATGGGTGCATCATGCATAAGTTTATGCAATAACATCAGCACTTCTTTTGGGTATGGATCCAGTTAAACTCTGGGACTCAGACATCCTTAAGAGAAATTAATGTTAAGATTCATGCTGGATCCTTAATTCAATAAGTCAAAATTGGAGCTGACATTCTGACGATAATAAAGAAACCTAGGAAAGTACTGAAGTCCAAACAAGGACAAGCCAAACCACAAAGGATTCAGCAGAGTATTTCAGCATTTCTGAGAAACAGTAAAGTATTAGGAGCTCAGAGGCCATCAGGAGTTGGCTCATGTTTAAGGATAAAAGTTAAAAGGCTGCTATTTTACTTTAAATCTATAACAAAAGTAGTAATGCCTCAATATTTGCTTATCACTTTGAAATAAATAAATATCTAATTTATTATTATATATCACATAGGTATACATGTACTGATGTATGTATTTATAGCTGCAGATGCATATATATACACATACAAACTCTACTATCATTATTCAGTACGTGGCTATCACAGATTCATTCTTAAGGCCTGATTGTACCACATTAAGTAAGGTCTTACTCTACATGTATTTTTAATGACCTACCTGTGCTCTCTGTCTTCTGTGTTCCAACAGGGTCATGAACTCTCAATCAGCGTTTGTAAAAATACTCATAGGTATAACAGAGTTGCTTTAAGCACTCTGAACACGGTCCATGTGGAAAAAGAGGCCGGAGCTCAGGCTATTAAATCAGATCTATTCTGGACAACAGTGACATGTGTTTTAAATTTTCACAGAACTTCAAACATGTATAAGGGCTTTCCTGAGAAGAGATGCTTCCCTTCACTGGGGTATAGCACAGAAAGTGCAAATTAAATTAGGAGTGAAATTGGTCGCAGGGGTGTAGTGTTACTGCATCTTGCAAGGAATCTTGTGCCTCAAACAGCATCAAAGAATTATCATTTCACCGTAGGCGTTTTTGCCGTGTGTCAGACACCACAGCTTCCTTGTTCATGAAAGGAGTTTGCTGCTGAAATTCCTGTTAAAAAGCTTGGACCTGACTTTCTGTTATTGATTACCACAAGCTTTAGAGGTTAATCAGTTAATTGCAATTATTTTTGAATATTACTATCACCTTTAGTTCAGGTCCCACTTAAATAGACATAAAAATGTTTTGTGCATGATGTTCTCAGCTCCTTCTGGAATCAAACTTCTTGTCCAAGTTCAGGACAGTCCTTCCTAATGCAGCTGCACTATAAGTGGTCTGTGCTTCTGTGTCCTGGTTTTGTTTCCAGCTAAATAGCAGTTCAAACTCAGAAGCAATTCCTGTTGAGCATATACGTGGAAATCGAAAACTGATAAAATAGTTTGAAGAAACTCTTCCATGGACTCCCACCAATGTGTCTCAAACTGACTCTCCTTTGCTCCTTTATCTCTTTTTCTCCCCGTCTAAACAGTTTGCTTACTTACAGTAGGATCATCACTAATGCCTTCCAAAACTTTACCAGAGCTGGTAAAGTTTACTACAAGCAGTAACATCTCATGCTGAAAGCACATCCAAACACTGTATACAATGTACAAAAAGAAGATACCAGGTTTGAATCCAAATTTTTAAAAATTTCCTCTTTTTTTCATTCGCCTCTCTAGAATCATTAAAGCAACCAGATAAAACACGTTTGAAAACTTGGGGCACAGTGATTGATTAGCCCCAGTCCTTTCTGTTATGGAAATCTCTGGGACTCCACACAAACTGCAAGTGCTAACCACCTGTCCAGATAAAGCTGAGGGGACCTGAAATTCCAGCTCTTCTGCAAGAAAACCTGCTGGATAGGCACACGTTCTTTTGCAGCTTAAGCTTTGTCCTCTGGTTCTCTGTTGGCATTCCTTTCTTTACAATATTGTACTTGCACACTTGCATTAATATTAATTCACTTCTATTTTACATTTTTATGTTATTTCTACATACTCCAGTGCCTCAAGTCAAGGTTTTCTGCAGCTAGACAAACCTTCAGTTTTGCTTGACTGCAAATGATTCATCTTTTCTTTAACAATAATATTTATTTCTACATTCACTTCATAAGGTCTCAGTCTGTTGACACCAGCATGGTACCATTACCAGTGGTATAAACAAAGAAAAATTATAACACTGAGACCAAACCAAACTTGTGCATAGTGTCCGTGGTTGGATTTTAAATGGATGCAGCTCCAGAGAGTTTATCCACATAAAAGTAATAATTAACATTCCTGAAGTAATAACTGCTCAGCCGCATTTCAAACTGCTAGCTCAGACATTTGCATGCTTCCAATATGAGCACGATATGGCTCAGTCTTAAAGCTGCCAAAGCACAGTAGGTTACTCAGCATGCATAAAAAGAACTGACATTACATTCAGTGGGGACTTTATCTTGTTTGAATAATCCTCCCTACAAGATTATTTCAGCATGCAATGTGTTTCATTTGAGCAAAGTCAGAGAATGCAAAATAATGTGAAGTAATTATGCTATTAAATGTTGCTATTACTTTTTAAGCCCTCTGTCTCAAAGCATAAATAGTTTTCTCAAGGCAAAAATTGTCAGCAGAAGATCAAATGCACCTCTTGAGTAACCTCATTAAAACCAATGAAGTTTCCTGAAGATTGAGATTGGTCTCTTACTCCACTACACTCAGAACTAGGAAAACCACAGGAGTATCAATATATTCTTCGCTTCCAATTAGTATTGATTTGCATTTCTAGAACACCTCGATTTGAAATTCTCAAAATTTTTTACAATCCTGTACAGAATAGAACAGTTCTGCTTACCAGCATCTAGCAAATGGCTGGTGGTACCCTCTGTGCTGAGACCCACAGCTGTAGCTGTGTCCTGGAGATCAGCACCTGCCCACGTCAGCAGAGCATCCACTGTGGTTGCAGTCTCACCAGGCTCTCTGTGCTAAACTTATCTGGTCAGGGAACAGAAATGACACTTTCAGGTATATTTAAAGAGAAACAGATGTCTAATGTTTCCCAGTAATTTGTGTTTCAAAAATTCTCTCCTGCAGTGGCAAACGAATCACAGTCCTGCAGTTTGGAGTTCATCCCTAGGGCCCAATCCAGGCATTACACTGTAGAGGGACTTCCTGAGAAGTGTGCACAACTGCAGCCTCTTAGAGAAAAACATAATGAAGTACTGGGTTTAGAAGTGACTGTGAGCCATTCAGCCAGTGGACTGTAATTACCTCTGATTACTATTTGATGATCAGCTATGCTCAACAGGAGTTTGTAATCCCCTCTTCTTACACCCTACGGAAGGCAGCAATGGATAGTTACAGTAAATGAGGCAGCCATTGTCATTTTTATTGGAAGTACCAAAGAGGCCCCTTGTTCTTACAGTTTATTCCCAGCCAAGATCTAAGCATAATGGGGAAAACAAGGGGGAAAAAAGTCAGGATTGCTAATTGACAAAACATCATCTTGCCACTCCCCACAAAGACCTCCATAAAAACTGTGCTCAATTCTTAAAGTTTCATTACTACTTAACAGCTTAACTGCAAACATTTTTTTTGCCTTCCTATATTACTTTCTCTTTATTTTCCTGGCTTTTCCTTGTGCTCCAGCCCTCAACAAGAAGCATTCCTTACAAGCATACCTTGTGTTGTTGTGACAATGTCACATGGCTTATTGCAGGAAAGACTTGCTTGGATTTGTAAGGTGGTGGGTTACTTGCTAACCCAACACATGAAAAATCCTATTTCAGACTTCGCAAATGAATATATTATCCAGTGACTGCCATCTGAGCAGTTATGCAGAGCCAGTCTGCTTGTACCAGCTGATATGAGTGTGTCAATCTGGTAAAGCATTGATACTTGGATGTAAAGTTAAGCTCGTGAGCAACTATGATCTCAAGTGCTGTGCTGGATTGGAGCCACATAACCTGAAGCAAAACTCGTGGAACTTGATCAGAGTATTTTAAATAACTTCAGTGGATTCTGGATCAGGTCCATGCTGTCTGCTAGAGGTATTGGCTACATTTTTCCAAATAAAAGAAGTTAGGAATAATATATTGAAACCTTTGATCCAGGACTAGCAGGCCCAGGAATTAAGACTCAGTCCCTTTATATGATGAATTTACAGATTTCCTGACTTAGGAAACATGAAAAACACTGACAAATACTTATGTTGACATACAAATAAGTACAGGAGACCAAAGGGTAGAAAAGGCATTTTAATCCTCTAAAAATATTGAACCATTCCAGAGCAGAGAGTCTAATGATTTCAGTCCCCAGTTGTTAATATAGCCCTAAACCCCGTATCCATGATGACATTTCATTTTACATCATTTGTTTCTTTAATCAGTTGTGCTTCATAAAAACAGTCTTTCAGCCAGGTCAGCAGGGAATGTGCTGAGCTACCATGAGCAACAACTGGAGTCACTGATTTCATCTGCCTGCTTGCAGACGGAGCATGTCCGTGTGATCACAAGGCAGCTGCCTGGGGAGCGCTGTCTGAAGCTGCTGTGTATCCCAATACATTACCCTGCCCAGGCTTTCAGCAGTAGGATGTGTTTATTCATCACTAGCCATTGCTTTAGAGAACACTCTAAAATTGGGTTTGGCCATTTTTGCTAATTATTTAATCCTTTTCAATGGGGCCAAGTCTTGCCTTCATGACTAAAATAACACAAATGTCCTCTTAATGCCTGTGGCACCCTTAGTCTCTGCTGAGAGTAGTTTTTGACCCTGTCCCATACTAATTGAATTGGTCCTTCTAGCATGGCAATTACTGTAGCCTCTGTGTGCCTTCAAACACTCATTAAATAATGTGACTTCATATCCCTTAGGTGTCATTTCTTTTTTCATCTCCCCCCAGAGGAGGTATGTGCACAGTAGAGCACCTTGGACACAGTGTCTGTAGCTTGGTGCTGTATGTTTAGCCATTTTTTTCATTCATGTTTCTCCTGGAACATGGATATAGTCTCCAGGCTCAAAAGGGGCAAATATCTCACAAGTTAGCCTGCTACACTGGAAACACTTCATTCATTAAAACTAATTACATTCACCAAAACAGACAAATGTATAAAAAACTCAGCATAAGCATATAGATAAAAAGGAGTTCTTTTAAGAAGACACTTCTTTTGCAGAAACAAAAGAACCTAACATGCCCCTTAGATTTTTAACGGGTCAGCTACTGATTGGTATTTATAGCTGCTAAAACCTGTTTTCGGCATTGAACCAAACAATCCCCTGGCTCCAGTTACTGTTATCCACAGAATATCCGAGAAGGCAGCAGCCACAAACAGAGGGGCCAGACAGAAAAGAAGAAAAGTAATTTAGTGATTCTTCTGATCCCTCCTTGTCTTATTGTTGGATGGTTTGAGCAGAACCATCCCAGATTCTCCTGCCATACTTGTGTTCATACAGATTTCTCCAGCACAGCTCTTCTTAAAAATAGCCAACAAAACATGAATCAATTAATTCACTTACCTTGGGGATTTTCAAGCAAAATTACCTCCAACTGAGCATTTCTTTTACCAGGGTGCATGCTTGAATCTACTGAGTAACTGTATGAAATTCCTCCCATCTGCTTTCATTGCACCTGATTAAACATCACTTACATACCGTATTTCCAATATTTGTATTATTTTTATACTGATTACTTGCATGCTGGTACTAGTCAAAGAGCTCCATCTCCAACTGCAAGAACACTGAACTTGTTGTAAAATACCAGACAGAAAGATAGTCTCTGCTCCAAAGACTGTATCTGATTTAAATTGGACATGGAAAACTGGTTCTGTATTTCTCCTGGTGTTCTTCCCCAAGTGACCTCCAACATAGCTTTGGTGGCCTGAAGCTTCTCAAAATGTCCTACCATCTATCATGGTCCTCGTGATTATTTTGAGATACCTGAAGGTGATGCAAGACCATGAAAAAAATCTTGCTACTGAGCCTATTGGTGAACTCCTCCTCTTTCCACTAGAGATGGGCACAGGTTAACACAGATATAGTTAATTTGACACATCTAAGAATTTAATGTCTGTACTGGTTTCTTGTTTGATTTACAAGTGGAGACACAGAGCAGAAAGTTTTGTCATGGAAAATTAATTTTGTGATTTTTGACATGATTGCCGAGTAAGGAAAGGAAATAGATTTCAGTCTTTTGTCAGCAATATTGTGTGTTGCATCATCACACAACAGAGAACTAAAACGAACTAAATAAAATGCACCTGAGTACAAAACATATTTGTATGCTCACAATGTTGTCAGTCTCTTATAATGGTAACATAAATTCTAGGTTGAATGATCCAAGGACTTCCCTTTTCTTTTTTTTTTGCATATATTTCCAACCTACCTAGGATTAAAAGGCAAGAATAGTACTCATGTTTTGTAGCTTAACAGCTAAGTCGGATACCTATCTTCCTTGAAAAACTATTACACTGAATTTATTGTGCTTAAAACTTACTCATTTATATACTTCTTGAGCTGCATTTGCAGCTCGTAGTAACCAAGATGTCCTTATGGCTCCCAATTCCTCTCAGCCCTGCAGAATCAGTAAGATTGCAAAAAATTAGAAGGAACTGTTTACTAGATTTCAGTTCATTAGACTGCAGAACTTACACAGGTGTCAGAGGGCATTTTGTGGCCTGCAGGCACTTCATTGCTGTTAAAGACAACTGAGAGGGTAGAATGCCACGTAACCTCAGTGACATGCATTTATCAAACCGGCAGCTAAGAGACTTCTATTTATAGCATTGTATGTAGATCTCTGGAAGATAGCAATCATACAAACTCACAAGCTCATTTTTGTCTTTTTTTTTTTTTTTTTCTTTCAGGGCCAGGCTCTGCTCCAAGGCTGGAAACTCTCTGAGACTCCACAGAAGTGTTACCATGGAGTTTCATGGGCTTGGGCTCAAGCTGTAAATATTTAAGTGGAAATAGTAAAATGAAAAACAAAAGATGGCCAGATGCCCAAATGAAACCATCTAGAGCCTGCATGAGCTGGAGATAAGGTTCATGTGACATTCAAGATAAAGTAAAGGCAACATTTTAATTAACACATTTTCATCTCCTATCACAAAGCTGCACTTGCCTTCATAATGGAATCAACCTTTCTTTTAATATTAGCTTCCTCTCAACAAAAGCAGCTTTCAGAAAGCAATGGGGGGGGGGGGGGGGGGGAGGGTGACATATTTTGTTTTAAGAAAATAGAAAGAGCAAGGACATAAAAATATGAATTTTGAAAGCCAAGCCTCAGTTTCCCAGTGGGAGGAAGTTTAAGTGTGCCAATTTTCAATAGCTATGGGTTAGGATGCTGTGAGCACGCATGGTGTTTATTGACTTCCAAATTAAAGCAGTCAATCTGAAGGAAAAGCAGAGTAATGGAGGCCATTCTTTCATTTTCATACCATGTGTGTAAAATAGTAACAATCAGCAAAACTTTACTGAATGAACTGCCACCATTGCAGCCATAAGTACCAGTCCTTCTTTATCTTGTTCTACTTTTCAGCTTTTTTTCTCTGCATCTCAGTCAATCCCATCCTTCTCCACAACCAACAAGTAACCCTACATGTCTCTTGGATTGATTTATATTTATTACTCACTGCAGTCATTCTCTTTCATTTGTTAACTTTTTCCAGATGACTGTTAGTAAAACTGTGTGAACAATTCACAATGAACAATTTACTCAGCAAATCTGCCTTCTTTTTACGTTCTGTTTTCCTCCAACAAATCCTTTGTTTTGAAGTATTCACTTGCTATGGACTGGCATTGCAGGTGAGTTCTTGTGTAGCTACTGTAAAGCAAGAAATGCAGTAGGGGTCCCAGCCTTATCCTTCAGACAAAGCTATTGCTCAACAATTATGAGCCAAACAAAATCAGTTGAGATGTCTGGAGTACAGCTCCCAGCCTTTTTTCCTATAACTTGTCTTCTTCTTCCTCTCAAAGCCTAGTCCAGATCTTACAGGATCCTGTACCTTCCCTTTGTCACACCCAGTATCTAAGCTTCAATTAGTTTTGATTGTTCTCTTTCTGTGAAATTACCATATCTTAGAAGCATACAGTCCCAGTTACAAAGCCAACATCTGCTTTCTGCAATAGTTCTGCAGTTCCCTGCTTCCATGACTGTTCCTGCTAGGAAACTTTTTGCTACATGATTCCATCTTATCAAACGCAAAACCCAGAGGAGGATGAACACAAATAATTTACCTAGTACCTCCATTAGCTTCCTCACCCTGATGTAACAGGAAGAAACACTGCCCTTCTGTGTGTTTGCAAAAACTCACACACCCTGGGACAATCTCATGGCGAGGATGCATCTCTGTGCACCCTTAAAAGTCCTTTTTTATTTTCACAGAGTTCTCCTACAATCTTCAAATGTAAAATGTCTGCAGCTTATAGCTTCTTATCTTACACAGTTGATGCAGATATTTATATATGATTGAGTTAGATTGTGTTAGGAAGGCAGGCACATAGACACCACAGTGTTTGTGAAAGACTGTTTGGTAGAAGAGATGGACTGGTAGATCTACCACCCTCATACTTGCTGATGAAAAAGCTGAGAAAAATCCTTTTGCTATCCAATTATTTATCACTTACTTCTTCAGCAGAAAATAGAGAAAACACTGAAAAGGAGGAACACAGCCTTGTTTGGTCCAGTGGGCCACGGTTTACACTCTCTTACTGCTGTATCAAGCAAGCCATCAATAATGCTTTTTAGCAGGACAGAATTCTGGCTCTGGTAACAGAGGAGCTCCAGTGAAGGCAGTGGCACCATTTCATAACTATGTGAAGGGAACTCCAAACATTCTTCTCTCTCTCTAGCTTTTAAATTTGATGTGCATTTTGGAAGGTCTATTGTCTTTTTCACAGAAATTTCAAACAAAATGTCGGACGTGTTATTTACACAAGCGTCCATAAACAATACAGAGCCACTTGAAGAAGATGATCCTGCCATGTCTGGATGGGTAAAAGTCTAAAATATAAAAGGCAACATAAAAAGTTCTTCCATGACGGATCAGGTCCCGGTGCCCAGGCGCTGGCAGGGGGCTTAAGGGGCAGTCTCTGAGGAGCAGCCAGGGCTCTCCAGGCCAAACACAGCTAGTTCCAGCGGCTCCAGCAGCTCCACTGCGGGGCACGGCTCAGCCCCACTGCGGGCACGGCTCAGCCCCACTGCGGGCACGGCTCGGCCCCACTGCGGGCACGGCTCGGCCCCATTGCGGGCACGGCTCGGCCCCACTGCGGGCACGGCTCAGCTCCACTGCGGGCACGGCTCAGCTCCATTGCGGGCACGGCTCAGCCCCATTGCGGGCACGGCTCAGCTCCATTGCGGGCACGGCTCAGCCCCATTGCGGGCACGGCTCGGCCCCACTGCGGGCACGGCTCGGCCCCACTGCGGGGCACGGCTCAGCCCCATTGCGGGCACGGCTCAGGCCCACTGCGGGCACGGCTCAGGCCCACTGCGGGCACGGCTCAGCTCCATTGCGGGCACGGCTCAGGCCCACTGCGGGCACGGCTCAGCTCCATTGCGGGCACGGCTCAGCCCCACTGCGGGCACGGCTCAGCTCCACTGCGGGCACGGTTCGGCCCCACTGCGGGCACGGCTCAGCCCCACTGCGGGGCACGGCTCAGCCCCACTGCGGGCACGGCTCAGCCCCACTGCGGGCACGGCTCGGCCCCACTGCGGGCACGGCTCGGCTCCACTGCGGGCACGGCTCAGCCCCACTGCGGGCACGGCTCGGCCCCATTGCGGGCACGGCTCAGCTCCATTGCGGGCACGGCTCGGCCCCACTGCGGGCACGGCTCAGCCCCACTGCGGGCACGGCTCGGCCCCACTGCGGGGCACGGCTCAGCTCCATTGCGGGCACGGCTCGGCCCCACTGCGGGCACGGCTCGGCCCCATTGCGGGCACGGCTCAGCTCCATTGCGGGCACGGCTCGGCCCCACTGCGGGCACGGCTCAGCCCCATTGCGGGCACGGCTCGGCCCCACTGCGGGCACGGCTCGGCCCCACTGCGGGGCACGGCTCGGCCCCACTGCGGGCACGGCTCGGCTCCACTGCGGGCACGGCTCAGCCCCACTGCGGGCACGGCTCGGCTCCACTGCGGGCACGGCTCGGCCCCACTGCGGGCACGGCTCGGCCCCACTGCGGGGCACGGCTCAGCTCCATTGCGGGCACGGCTCGGCCCCACTGCGGGCACGGCTCGGCCCCACTGCGGGGCACGGCTCAGCTCCATTGCGGGCACGGCTCGGCCCCACTGCGGGCACGGCTCGGCCCCACTGCGGGGCACGGCTCAGCTCCATTGCGGGCACGGCTCAGCTCCACTGCGGGCACGGCTCGGCCCCATTGCGGGCACGGCTCAGCCCCACTGCGGGGCACGGCTCAGCCCCACTGCGGGCACGGCTCGGCTCCACTGCGGGGCACGGCTCGGCTCCATTGCGGGCACGGCTCGGCCCCATTGCGGGCACGGCTCAGCCCCACTGCGGGGCACGGCTCAGCCCCACTGCGGGCACGGCTCGGCTCCACTGCGGGGCACGGCTCGGCTCCACTGCGGGGCACGGCTCGGCCCCATTGCGGGCACGGCTCAGCTCCACTGCGGGCACGGCTCGGCCCCACTGCGGGGCACGGCTCGGCCCCACTGCGGGCACGGCTCAGCCCCACTGCGGGCACGGCTCGGCCCCACTGCGGGGCACGGCTCAGCTCCATTGCGGGCACGGCTCGGCCCCACTGCGGGCACGGCTCAGGCCCACTGCGGGCACGGCTCAGCCCCACTGCGGGGCACGGCTCAGCCCCACTGCGGGCACGGCTCAGCTCCACTGCGGGGCACGGCTCGGCCCCACTGCGGGCACGGCTCGGCTCCACTGCGGGGCACGGCTCAGCCCCACTGCGGGCACGGCTCAGCTCCACTGCGGGCACGGCTCGGCCCCACTGCGGGCACGGCTCGGCTCCACTGCGGGCACGGCTCAGCTCCACTGCGGGGCACAGCTCGGCCCCACTGCGGGGCACGGCTCAGCCCCACTGCGGGGCACGGCTCAGCTCCACTGCGGGGCAGGGCTCGGCCCCACAGCCCCGGGCGAGAGTCTCAAGGGTAGGCTATCAGAAAGGGCAAAACAATGTGCGGCAGCCAGGGCTGAGGGAAACCGGTGAGAATCAGTCCTGCAAGCCCCGAGGGGCGAGTGAGAAGGGAGTTTTTTTATTGTATCATTTACCTCTTTTAGCACCTACTTTAGGAAATGAATCATGCCCCGAAAAGCTGTTTATTTCCACCGACTGAAGTCTGGCTTGGACGTAGTTACCTGCAATGTAGGCATCAGTATGTTCTGATGGATCCCTCCCCAGACACAAATAGAACCAAACATGCTTTGCTGCTAGATAACAGCTGAACAGGCCCTTTTGAATTATAGTTTTGGACTTAGATGCTCTAGTTCTAAAAATATGATATTTTACCCCTTAAGGCTTTTCCTGGACTCTTGTTTTTGCTGACCTTGATGATGAACACTGTTATATATGAATAAAATAGCATATAAAATATTACTGTGAAAAGTATGCATTTCATATAGAATAATTGTATGCTGTGTTTGCTACAAATTTTGGAGCAATCTCATGTTTCTTTAGGAACCTGATGAAGGAATATATTTTTTTTAATTTTCCATTTTTATTATGACTTAAACAATTTTGCTTCATTTGAAGTTCGTCCACTGAGGGGATAGACACAAAGTTTAGAGTGGGAAAATGCCTGCTTTAAGACGATGCTGTGTTAGAATGGAAACCACTATGCTACTTAGTAGTTAAGCATCTGAGTCTGCTTCCACATGAGTTAGACATTTCCAGAGGCCTTGGCAAAGCCCAGCTAAACACAATGCTTATTCAGTTAATAAAAAGCACTGCACTTTCTCTCCTGACAAATCTGACTCCTGAGTGCTTATTCATACCTAGCATTGCAACAGCTTACCTTTTAGCTTCCTAATGCAAGCCAAAAATTCAGAATATCAATTTATTAAATTTTCTTCATTAAAAAACCAAGATTCAGAATGAAATAAGTCTCAAGACTCACACTTTTCAAGACAATTGATATATGGGCTTGCCAGACCTATCACTTTAGCACAGACCATTTTTGTCCTTTTAATGTCACAAGTATGTGAAACCCACAGCCATAAAATAAAATTCAAATAGGTCTAACAGGCAACTTGTCTAGAGATTTTTCCCCTGTAGAAAAAGTATTCAGTGGCTTGCACAAAAGTTCCACTGAGATCTGAACTGCTGCATATCAATGGGCTGGTGAATTTCAAGGAAACACACAATTCTTTATTTTAATCATCTTTTCCTGTGCACTGCCTACCTTATACACATATTTGATTTGGAAGCACTCATAACTTTCATACCTTCATTAATCATTTGGAATGAACACTGGGGACCTTTCGGGAAATTTAGGGGGATGACATCATGATCAGGATTCTGAAAATAATAATTAAATGTGACAGGAGAGCACACCTGGGAAATAAAGCTAAATTGATAACACATTTTGTCTGACTAATTACAACTTTTCAACCCACTATTCAATATGAAGTTGTTAAAATACTGTTGTGCAGTTGCTCCTTTATGAGTACAACTTCAGTGTGAAAAAAAATATAGATGATACAAATGCAATAGACAAAATGTTGGTAAGAAGAGATCTAGACTGAAAACCTTATTTCAGTGTCTTCCTGCCACAGATCACCCTGGGGAAGCAATTTCTACCTGTCTGGTTAATTTATGAAATGATCCACTGCTGTATGTGCATTTCTTCTGCTGCCCCACAGGACCGAAAGACACTACATGCCTTCTGCCCTGTCCTTGTCATTAGTTGCACTGAATCTTACAGTCAAAGAATTCAGAGGGAACGAGACAAAAATTAAAAAGGAAAATGGAAAAAAGGTTTACTAGTAGAAAGTGTCCTGGACACACACATGCAGCAACTCACAGACATTGAACTGGCCTGTAAGCAATACAGTTGTTTAGCAAAATAAGTAGTTTATGCTCCTCTTATCAGGAATGACTTCATGAGCATTTCTAGAATTCCTAACTGAGCTCAGAACAGTTGATCCATGCTACTCAGAAATATAGCTGAAAAGTGTCCAAGTTTTTATTACTTTTCCAGAAGAATAATATGTCCTGGTTTTTCCAGCTGCAGATTGGGCAAGTTCCATTTAGTGAATGTTTTTAAATCTCCCCAGTATTAACGTTAGAAGTAACACAAGATTCATTAGCTGAGCTTAAAGTAGTTTTTGGAGGTGCACTTGATGGAACACGAGCTCATCCATGATGCTCAGAGGACACAGCAGATTTCTCTCCATACAAAAGGGCAACTATTTGCTAACGTAGACATCAGGAAACCTTGGAGCCAGCCATTGAGATTCAGGACAAACTGTGTCTGATTGAACACTAAAGTTTTAGCATTTTGACATTGCTCACAATTTTCTTGGGTTTTCATCCAGAAAGCAGTGATTTAAAGACTACAGGCTCTGTTTAGCAAAAATGTTCCACTGCTTTTGCAGTGCTTATGCCAAGAATGTCACGAAACAGCTTTTTGGCACCCAGACGAGCTATTAAGCAGCTGGACCCCAAACCAGGTGCCTCCTGCAGAGAGCACTCAGGAGGTAGAGTTTTCATGTTAACAGCTCTCTCCAACCTTGCTCCCATCCCAGACTTCATTCAGGACTGTGACCTCTCCTTCTGCAAAAGCAGTTCTCAGAAGTCAGTCCTTTCAAAGACAAGTAATCTTTCTCCTGAGCTCCAAATTGTCACCTGTGTGACCACAGTGACTTCCCTTCCTGCTACTGAGATTGCTCATGGTTCTTTACACATAGTAGGTAACAGCACATCCTGAAATGGGCATGATTCCTGGATATAAGCTGAGTAGTGGTTAATCAGCAACTCTTCCAGCATCTTCTGAAAGTTTTCAGTGGGGCCCATTTGGTCTTTTCATCACAAGCCAAATTTTATGTGGTCATGAAGAGAGGAGGCAAATCAAAAAGGTCCTTATGGAAAAAAGGAAGATAAAAAAATAAAGGCTCCGTTTCACAACCATGATTAAATAAAACAAACACTTTTTCCATCTGATTAGAAGTGAAGGAATATTTCAAAAAATATTTTCTGAAAGTCACCTAAATATTTCAGTTGAGGGGGTGTTTGAGGAGATGGTGTTGTGACGGATAATAAACCTGATTTTCTTGTGTTTTTGACCTTTTTTCATTTGCTGGAAATATATTGCAGCAGCACTTGCCAGAGTGGTAAGCTGTAAATGAGTATCACAGGATATTTGCAGAACATCAGTTTAAGGACCACAAGCATTCAGATGTGAAACTACTCAGAGCAATCAGGTTTATCCACAAACCAGAAGATTTTAGGTGTCTGCTCAAAGCAACTTCAGTGCTGAGTGTTTTGCTGTTTGCCCTACAGATAAAACAATAACCAGTTTCAGTGTAATGCATTCAGAATAGGCTGGCAGGCATATTAACATCTTATTGAAAGTGTTTTCTGACTTCAATTCTCCTTAAGAGACCAGGAGTCACAGAATGAGACACCAACAACAGTGAGGACCATCTGAATGCTCTCGGTATCAATAAACAATTACACTGGTAAATGTTCTTGTATTTATTAAGTTTCAGCTCAGAAGAGGCGTATTTGAGAAAAGTAGTTACCAGCCAAGGGGACAGGTGGCAGGCCTAATCTTTTGTCAAAAAGGCTGTATTAGAAGGGGAAGCAATTTAATACTGTGTCAGTGCCAATCAGTATTACTTTCACGGAAGACTGCAAACAGAGGACTCTCAGGCCCTTGCTAATTAATTCACATGGAGATATTGGTAACAGATGCTAAATACATGATTAGTCATGGAATCTTTGGTGTCCACTTCAACATAACTATCACAAAAAATAAAAGGATTGTACCACTAGAGGCAAGAATTGTACACTTCTGAAATTACTTACAAGTAATATATTCCTGCACTCACCATGATAGTTCTACCCTATAGAAATTAAAGTACCATGTTCATATTTTGTTCAGCAACTGTAATTCGTTCTGGGCAGAACAAAACTGTGTACAAAAGTTTCTGCCTTTGGGAAAGCATGGCTTAGCTCCATTTTTTTATGTGAGACACATAACCTTTGCTTCAGTTTTCTGCTGTGAATATCAATAATTTGTTTCTTCCATTTGGAAACATTATGAAACAGACAGAAATATGTGTGAAACACATATTAGTTTCTCAGTAATACTGCCCACCAGCCTGAGCTTTCTGTTCAGATCTTCCTTCCTTGCTGAGGAGAAAATATACACATGAACTCCAAAGAATCAAAGATTCTAATGTTAAAGTTATGTGCTGTTGCAAGCTAGGCCAGCTCCTAAAAAGCATGCAAAATCAGAGTAAATGGAGCCCAGTGTGGCAGCTGTGAAAACTTTCACTGCTGGTGCAGCCAGAGCAGATGCTTCAGCTCGGAGCAGCATTCAGCAAAGCAGCCACCAAATCCTGGGCCATATGGATGGAGGGTTGTCCAAGCTGGCACTCGGTGCCAGGGGTGCTGGATGTCCCATCCCCTCTGCTCACAATCAGACATGTTGTGTTGTTTGCATAAAGTGACAGAACTGGAAAAGCATGTGGTGGTAAACCTGGCATGATCCTGAAGGAAGATACTTTTCTTAAAAGAAAAGACATATAAGTAGATCTTAGCTCAAGTAATTCCTACCTTCAGGGAGCCTATAAACTACATACCAAACCCTCACACAAAAAGCCACAAAACACACCCCACATACCTCAGAGAGGATAGGAAGGGTTCACAGGTGGAAATAGCATTCAGGGGTTGTTCAAGAGTCCCTTAGCTCCAGCCTGGGAAGGTCTGGGCTCAGTGTGCATCCCGGAGCTAGGACAGCCTAGAGGATGACCCTGTGGCCTCTGTTTATCAACAGCTGGCCATCAGATGCTCCAGCACATTTTATCTGAGCAACATCTTGTTGCTGGTCTCTAACATGGCCCCATCATATAAGTCAAAGTGGGAAAAGCTGTGCATGTGTGCTTGGTATTTAGCCAGCCCTATTACACCTGACCACACATTTTATCTTCTTCTCAGGTAAAGAATAAAAGAAAAATCTAAAAGATGCAAAATTTTTATGTGTTGAAGAAGTGAAAATGTTTTCTAAGACAGTCACACAATGTTCCTTATGAGACAGAGCCTGAATCCAGTGGGTGTTTGGCTGTCGGCTTCAGTGAAGCAGATTTGAGCCTGACACATCACTAACACTAAGTCTTCCCAAAAGGCTTGAGCAGGATGACTCTCCAGTCTGTAGGACAACCTGGGAGAGCAGGATGACAGTAATCACAGGAGTTAACAGCAGTACAGAGCAGAGAGAGCACCTGAATGGCAACTGTGAACACAAGCTTTATAAGTATGAACTCTGCTGGGTCTCATCTTTATCCAGAAAACATAAATACATGCATATTATTAAGGAAATGGCAGGTCTATTCGTGAAAGGTGAAATCACAGGTGGGTCGGCCTAACCTAACTCCCTGAGGGAAAAAAAAAAGCATATACTGTCCATGCACAGAACATTTTGTTGATAGTAGACTATATCAGGCTGTGTGGTGTGCTTTGCTTTTTCCACTGCTTTAACTGTGCATTTTATCATATATTTTCAAGTGGTTTCCTGTGCAAGGTTCAAAGGAGTCTAAGAATTGCTGAATGAAGTTTTTCCTGGGTGAAAAGATGGAATGTTTGAAATGCCTTACAAGGTTAGCTAATATAGAAAGACATTCCCATTAAAAGATCAAATTCCATTCTGCAGAAACTGATTTCCCTATTATAAGAGTAGGAAATAAATGAGGTATATAAGACAGATAGTGTTTGTAGTGAAGACGGCTTCTCAGGGGCTGCCAATAAGGCATCCCTTTGCTTTGCTAGGATTGTTGTCACTTTTTTATCAGGTAAGACAGAACAGTGCAGAAGAAAATGGTAAATATAACATGAGCTTTTTCTTCTCCTGTGATCCCTGCTCAGCTAAAGTATTCTCACTGCTCTCGTTCTCTTACCTGAGAATGTGGGGTCTACCCACATTAGCTCCAGGTATGGTTTAGTTTTTTCAAGGTTGTCTGAGAGGAAAGAAATCACAGACCACCTCTGAGAAGGAGAAGAGAGTCAATGTCCCTTTTGTGCTTCCTGGAACTGCACTGCCTTTTCCCAGAGTATTTCCCAGGATGGCCCATTCTGTACCCTTCCAACATAAGCTCTGAGAGCCTTGACCAGGGATGCATCTCTGGACTCTTTGAAAGACCACAGTCATTCAGAAAATGCATTTTTCCTTTCATACAGAGCTTAAAAAAAAAAAAAAAAAAAAGCAGGTTTTTCTCAGAATGAAGCCAGATTTTTGTGCTTGTTTCTGGCTACCTACCTATATACACAGTCTGGCTTAGCTTATCCTCAAAACACAGAATTTAACTTGGGGATAGAATATTTGGCAGTTACATTTAAGATGTAATGAACAAATCAGTTTGTCATCAGTTTGTAATGGTACAAACATTTGGAGTATTGCAAGACAGCTTGAATAATATCGTGCTCTCCAAAGTAAAATGTTAGCATTTGGTTAGTGGCAGCAGTGAGTAAAAATGAATTCTTGTTGTTGGAATGTTACAGTTCTGTGAGGTTAACCACACTTTGGCCAGCATCACGCCAGAAATTAGCCTCTCGGCTACAAAGACGGCAGCCTAAATGTGCAGATTTGATAAAGAAGCCCTCCACAGTTCCAGCTGTTTGAGCCAATTCAGAGAAAGGATAAAGGAGTTTAGCATTAATTTAGATTTGGTTAAACTAGGTCTAAAATTGCCCCCTGCTATGTTCTTGATAGAAAAATATGGTAATGGTACATCTGCTCATTATGATTGCATACCCTAATAAGAACCCAAATTCCTTCAATGAATTCACACAGCTCCGGAGAATGACAGCTGGAGTCAAGTTTGAGCGCAAGTGGTTACCATCAGCTCTGCTCCTCAGGCAGAGCTTGCCCAATCAACAGGAGCTGGAGTTCCTGCATACCTCCCATTATAAGGACCAGTTTTTAAATATTTATGAATTTGCTAAATTTAAATCATTCAGGCAGAATAGTTTATTGTTGCAAAATTTGTTTCCACTTATACAGTTCATTAAAGCAACAGAGATTTGCGCACAAGTGTATATCTAAAAAAATCAGACCCTACTAATGACCCGGGCATGGTAACTAATTTTATGGTGAAGAAACATCTGTATTTTATCTGTTTCCTTTAAACATTTAAAGAATCTACAAGAACCCCCCTGTAACCAGTCACTACCAGCGATGACAATACCAAAAATCTGCACATGCTTGACGCAGTATTCTTGAGGCACCTTTGAGTCTTCAAAAGATGTTTTTGTTCTGATTGCTGAATTTAATTTTTTTTTTAAAGGGAAAACAGTTCTGCTTTCAGCAAAATGAATAACAATAATAGTTTTGATGGAAATTTCTTTAACTTAAATGAGAAAAATGGCAGTTCATTTGTCACTGGCTTCTCAAAAAAAGAACATCTTACAAGTATCTTAATGTTTATCCCAAACAAATTCCCTTTTATCTGTGATTTCTATCTACCTATTTCAGGTCTGAATTATTTATGGGAACACAGATGTGAGCATTGCCCCATATAAATTCTTACTAAATTAGGAAACAGTACTGAGCCTTTTGATGCAAAGAGGAATCCGTGATTTGATTTGCTAGCTAAAATAGAGATTAGCAAGCCTTAAAGTGCTAATATTGAGGGAAAGGTTTAAGAAGGTTGTCATTTAAACACACTGATGATTTTTTTGGATTGCCCTTGTTTTAGCAAAATATACATTTGGTAAGAGAACAAAAACTGTTTATTGATTATGAAAACCAGTTAGAATGCATGAGACATTTTAATACATCATTAAATATGCCCTTCAAATGTAAATCTTTATACTCAAATTGAGCTTTATCGGAAGGAAGGAAGGAAGGAAGGAAGGAAGGAAGGAAGGAAGGAAGGAAGGAAGGAAGGAAGGAAGGAAGGAAAAAGAAAGAAAGAAAGAAAGGGAAAGAAAGAAAGAGAAAGAAAGAAAGAAAGAAAGAAAGAAAGAAAGAAAGAAAGAAAGAAAGAAAGAAAGAAAGAAAGAAAGAAAGAAAAGAAAGAAAGAAAGAAAGAAAAGAAAGAAACCTGTACACTGTCTTATAGCATTTGCAAGGAAACAGCTACACATATCATGAGTATGGAAAATAATTGGAGAAGGGCATTTGTATTTAGCTTTTATACTTAGAAAATTCTACAGCATGCTTTGCTGCTACGTTTTATGAATGATTTAAGTGGGTCACAGAGATAAAAAATGAAATATGAACTAAAAGTGTTATTTGAAAAAGAAACAGCTAATTGGTAAACAAGGCAATTAGGTGTCCAGTGCACAGCAATGCTTTGTGAAATCAAAATTGCTTTTGATTTCATGGGAGTCAATGGAATGGAGGAACATAAGTTACTGATTACAAAGCCCTTCAAAGATTCAGGGCAGTTCTTGCTCCAAGTTCATTGGAGCTTTGATTGTGTATCATTTTGCCCTTCATATACAGCAAACAGGCAATATTCCGTCTGATCTGTTCAGACAGCTGTATACATAGTAACAAAAGAATAACTTCCACATACAGACACTACCTACTGTCCATAACAGGATGCAAAATAAATTACCCAGAGCACAGAGACTGATTTGAAAATGTGAATCCCTGTCAGTATCAAGAAAAGCCTTTATTCAAATACAGTTAACGTGAATGTAGAATACACTAACAGACCCTGCCTAAAAGATCTTCTTTCTCAGTAATTTGGGCTTAATTTCTATAAGCAAGTTAAAAAGATTCCTGTTTTGGTTTCAGCTGGGCTAGATCAGATTTACCTCAGAGAGAACCTGCACCAACAGTTGCAGCGGCACGACCCAAAGGGGGGACACTGCTTCCCTGTGCACAGGTGCCACTGGCAGCCAAGGGTGGAACAAGGGTGAGGAAGGAATGTTTTAAGCCAGTATCATCACTGAACATCATCACTGGTCAGGTGGTATTATTACACCAGGTCCTAGATATTCTGTACTGTGCTGAGAGTTTGATATTAAGCAACTAATAGGATGTACATATTTTGAAAGAGGGTTTTCTCAGTTTAAAACATAAGTTAAAAGAAGTAACTCCTACCTCTTACAACAAACTTGTAACATAAAGCTATCCCCTGTTAATCCTTGATCGATAATAATCACAACTGTGTAAGTAGCAATAGATTGTAAAAATCTCAGTTAAAAATGTTCACATTCTCATTTTAAAAAGCATCCATTTCTTGTTGGTATGAAATGGAGTCATCCTTCTGCTCACAGTTAGGAATCTACTCTGTGCCTTCCTAGACACTGGGATCATTTGTGCATCAAAAAAATACCCAGGGTGGGAGCACCCTTCCTGGTTTTAACTGTGTGTTAGTCAAGCTCTGAGAGAAATGAAGAATTATTATTTCCCCTCTGAAGTGCTTATTGTCACAGAATCTGGATATTTCATGAGCGTGATTGAATCTGTCTTTCAGCATTTATTAACATAAGGCAAAATGTTGTTTCTATTTTAAAAACAGAAATAACCAGGAGTGGCTAAGTACCTAAAAGCAGGCAACTTGGAACTGACTTTTTGGAGTAGTTAACATTTTATAGCATGCTGTAGTTGTGCATTTTTATAACACACCTTGTATTGACTCAGCTGCCTTTCTGAGAACTCAGCACTTCTAAAAGTCAGACCTCAGGTATTTTGAACTGGGTGCTCAGGTCTGAGAGTAACACAGTCAGTGACCACCTGTGAAAGTGCTGGTGCATAATTTGCCCACCATTGCCAGAAGCTCACTAGCAGGGCAAGGGACCGAATTCAACTCACCAAAGTGGCAATTTGCTCTCTAAAGAACAAGATTTTCCATCTTCTTACTAAATATCTGCCTTACCTTTGGCTTTATCAAGTTATGGACAGGAGCATTTTGTCATAGATGACTTGCAAACATTGATGGTCACTTTTGCTAAACAGTACAAATTCAGTGTAGTTTTTCTGTGTAGTATTAGATACACAATACATTCTGCAAGATGCTGAGAGCTTTTTGCAAGACAGGGGACGTTCACTTTCTATAGTGCCTGACTTGTTGAGTACGGCCTCAGTCGTGCTGACTGCAACTTTGCAATTTTCCATGAAAATCCCATCCCTGCATTTCACTTGTGCCAAGATTAAAGGAAGACGTATGGAAAGCACAAGGCAAAAATAAAAATAAGAAGTAGAATCATATCTTCTATTACACACCGTGATATTTTAGTATCATGGGAAATCAGCCAGTGTTAAAATACTATATAAAATACTGACATGAAGCTGCAAAGCAGAGATAAAAGACAAATTCTGAAAATAGAGATGACACAAACAGTATACTGCAGCTAAGCCCAAGGAAACTAGACTATAAATTCAAAAGCTACATTAGAAATAATCATGTGTTTTTCTTTGGAGAAAAAGAAACAAACACATATGTGCAAACATATTATGAGAGAGTTCACAGTTTATCTTGTTTGTCACTTTCTTCTTTTTGGAAGCTTTTATTTAATTTAATTTAATTTAATTTTATATTATTTTATTTTATTTATTTTAAAATTTTTATTGTATTGTATCAATAAAATAGCGTTACTTCTATCATCCTTATCACTCAGACATCAATTATTACCTCATAAAGCCACCACACTTATATGGTCATGTAATGCTTTTTATTTTTAGAATGCTTTTCATATATTAGAACTGACAATTCCTGTGTATAACCTGTTTCAAATAAACTCAATACCCACTTTTAAGCCACTCTGACCATAGCCTATGTTCTCCTCTATGGCGTAAAATCTCTGATATTAGTAACACACACACACACACACACACACACAGAGCTGTCCTGAGACATCAGGTCTATGCCACCAGTAAAAAACAATCTGCCCAGGATAAGAAAAAACAGTCTTCTCTTTTTGTGGTTGGTTTGGTGCCTGTTTTCATCCCTCCAGAATTCAACAAAGCCATGGCCAATATTGATATTACTGATTCTCTGCTTGAAAAGTGCTTTGTGCCCACCAGAGAGCTGTTGAGTTAATCTCTTGCCTGAACAAATGCAGATACTGCGAGATGAAAGCGCTGTGAGCTGGCTGCAAAGCAACCTGCTCCCACAGCAGGGAAGGGCAGGAACGCTGCCTTTGGTGACAGCCCACAGTCAGATGGGCTTAGCCAATTGTGAAACCACAGAGTAAGCCTTCCTTTCTTCACTCCTGGCTGGGCCAGCCCAAAGCACAAAACCCCAAACCTTTCCTAACGATATATTATGGCTGGGAAATGGAGCATGCACAGAAGTGTGTGTTTACACAGATATTGGTATGTTCCCAGCTAGGAAATTCACACAAGCTGCTGAGGAAAAGTGTAGCTGCTGTCTCATAGCTATTCCCGCCACAGGAGAAGATTCTTCTTTCCATTCAGAATGAGTCATCACATGTGAGTTAATTTACAGTCAGAAAATGCAGAAAATGTTTTTAAAAGTTGAAAAAGTTGAATCTTCAAATGCTGTGAGTATAAACCGTTTCAGCATTTCTGATCATTTTTGCAAACATGCAGCTCAGCATTTTGTTCTCTTTTTTAGAGTGAGTTGCATGTGGGACAAGATCCATTGTTTTAACCTCAAAAATTACTGCAAGATGAAAGGGAAGAAGAAAGGGTTTCCTACCCTGCTCTAGTCAGCCCCTTTCCTGACTGAGCTCTCTCTTCTGTTCCCGGATTTGTGCAGCAAAGCCACATGGAGGCTGAGTGTCCCAGCAGGGTTTACCAGATCATTACCACGGCATGCATGGGTACCCACTGTCCCCTCGCACAAAATTCTCCTCTGCTGGAAGCCCAGCTCTCTTCTGGTCTGCTACAACCACTTGTCATGGAAGGAAAGATCCTTTCTATACGAGCTTCACTGTGAAGAATTTATATCACTTTGTAACTATCAGTTCCTTTAGTCTCATTACAGCCCTGGAAATTGAACAGGATAATTTCTCAGAACAGAAATTAAAGTTATTCAGTTCTGGCATGCCAAAAACTATTGCAATAGCCAGTGATGAAACCCAGAATTCCCTGCTCCAAAGCATGAACTCATGCCCCACTCATGCTGCTTCCCTGTTTTAGCCAGTTCTTTTCTACTTTCTTTAATATTTAAATAGTGGCAAATATTAGATATCCTAAATTATATAAACCCCTGCCCACTTGAATGTATGTCTCTCTATTGCAACTGATAGTTGTAAATAAATTTATTATTTACACTATTATGGCATTACCATTTAATCCTGAGTTTTATATCTGTCTAAACCTACTAAGCCTATGACAACACTGCTCAAATTATGTAAAAATGCACCAAAACAAAAAAGATGTGAACTTTTCTGCATTCTCTTCTTAGTCAGTGTTTTAGCTGTCTAGCTGAGTACTGGTAATGAGGAGACAACAAAGCTAGGAAGAATTGAAGTAATGAAAATGCATTATGAGAGACTGCATGTCAGTAGGAAATGTTTATGCTGCCATCAAGAAGAAAATATTTGGATATTTTTAATATTGAACATATTATGGTACATGGAGAGACAACAATCATAGCTGTTTTTATATACGTGATCTAACTAATACAAACACACTTGATATTTATGAACCAGTAAAATAAACCTAACTCTTCCCTGAGGTGATGTTTTATTTAAGAGGTAAACTTATAAAACCATTTAGGTAACCATATAATTGCTTTATAAGAAACCTGAGGGCTTCTACTCTGCTGGAAGTTTTGTATGCAGCCTTTTCATTTTCAAATCTTTGGTTTCTTCTCATACAAAGACAGATTCTTTCCATCAGCAATAGCAGATGAGCACCACAGGTCAGAGTGATGGCAAGAACTGGTCTCTGAAGACTGTGCCATGCCCCCTACCTCTACTGGGGACAGAGGATGCTCAGCACCTTTTGAATCAGCTCTGTCTCATAGGATATCCAATTTCTTAATCTAATCTGGATTCTATGAATAAAATACTTATTCTGCAGTGCCTTAGGTCACATTCAGATAACACTTCTGAGAACAACTGAGCAGTCTAAACTAAAGTTTTTTAAACTATAAAATCAGAAAGAAAAAGTGTTAAGCCTTCTTGTAAGCAAAATTTGAAATATCTAAACGTAAAACTATGGGTCTTCTGTGCACATAGGTGAGAGGAAAAGGGAGTTTTCTCTTCAGGCACAAAAGAGAGACAGAGGTATTTACTTACAACATTGCAGAGCCTTGTCTGTGCCCAGTTTGTTACACTTATACCACAGGACACTTGACAGCATAATGATACAAAATTATATGAAATGTAAAGGAAAGCAAACACCTATTTTGAAGAAATACCCACTTAGCACTCAGTTTAAGTACCTGCATCTCCAAGCTTAGCAATAACAAATTATTTCAGAACAAAGTATACATTCTGCTGGAAGGGTGGAAGGGCCATGATATATAGTTCTATCACATTACATGCCTACCATCATGAATCTTAATCTTCACATTAAAGTCACAAGGGCTACTATTGTTCATATCCATTCCCTTTTCATCCGCCATCTGAATATACTCTTCCATTTGAAAAAATAATAAAAAAAAAGGCCTTGACACTTGCCTGGGCACAGTGAATTTAGAAGAAAGAAGTTTGGTTGCTATTGCTTCCAGTTGTGAAACAGGAATTGCTTTTGTATGAGGCTGGGTCTAACAGAGTGAGACTAAACATTTATAAAATCAAGTAGGGATTGAAATATAGCTTTGTGGTTACTAACATTTTGCAGCAGCATATCAAGTTTCACATTTCATCAGCTGAATAGAGTCTGTGTGCTGGGCTATTGTGGTTCAGTAGCTGACAGCAGTCAAGTAAGTGCTGCTCTCTTCCTGGCTTAATCATTTCTATTACACTCAGTGTCAAAACAATAATGTCAGTGAAATAGGCTTGCTGACATTATAGATTAGAATTGAGTGATTCTGAATGTCCTGTGACTGAATTGCATTTTATTTCTAGAAAATTACACATTACAATTGCAAATTAAAGAGCTTAGATCTCAACAGGCTGTATCAACAAATATGGAGCTGTGGACTCCATGCTGCTGGGGAGATGATCCATCATGAAATTCATGAGGTTTAATGTATACTAACAAGAGAACAACTGCTGAAATACTGGGCCATGTGTTGGAGGGGATCTGAAGAAAAATCTATTTTGTTAGGAGGGATTAATTCAGCTACACAAGAGGTGAGAATCCCTGGGGTAATCTCAGAGATTTAAAGGATGTTCCAGAAAAAGAAAAAAAAAAATCCTAGGTTTTCTTTCTTCCATCTGTGAACCACCACAATTTATGAAGACACATCTCCTGAGATTCACTTAAGGAACGTATTCAGAGTTTAGAGAGCAGCCATAGTAGCAGGCTGCAGAATGACAGCTACCAAATGACAAGAAGTAGCATTTAATGACTGCAGTCATCAGGGCACTTACTGAGAAAGAGCAGGGCATTTCTGTCATCTGCCCTTTAGATGGCATGGACAGCAACTGTGTCCCATAGTACTCTCCTCCTCTAGTCTTGTAATATCCAAGTGTAAAACATGTTTGCCAGAATATGAGAAGCTTTGAAATACAAAACATAAATTCTCTCTTAGACTTTCCCTAGAAAATTGCAACTCTGAAATGACTCTGGAATTCATAAAATAATCTGAGGTTGCTCACAAACAACGAGTAAGAACAAATTCAGGAAAACTGCAGCAGTCAGTCACAAACACAGATAAGAAATAAATTGGCTATTTGAGATTTTTTTGATCAGAGCAATGGGTCACTTTTGTTCATCTCTATACCTTGTAACCTTCCAAAAATATCCTTTGTGACCATATGGAGCTTCTCAGATGATTAAAGATGGAAATTTCCAGTTACAGCAATTCTCTCATTCAACTTTCTTTAACTATGAAGTCATAATCAGAGGATGAACTCCCAGGAGTTGGTATTCTAGCAGCTAAGGCAAGACAAATATTAGATGGTTTGCATGTTTGATTTTATATGTATTCTTCTAAATGGGAAAGTACATTAATCTTGTCTGAGCAGGAAGTGAAATTTATCACAGCCTACAAAAGTTCATATAAATTCAGTATATCATTTGCAAGTGCTGCCATACAAGGAGAAAATTAATCATATTGTTCATACATGGGAGTGTTTACCTCCAGAAACCAAAGTAATAGGTCATCACTTTCAAGGCTTTCTGAAAGTCCGTTTAATCATTCACCAGAAATAATGCAACCAAACAAGTAATGAACAACAGATTCTCAAAGCAAAAACTAAGGAACACTTTGCAAGTAAGAAAAAATGAGTAGGAAATACATGATCTGAATGCAGTTCATAAATTACTAAAAAAATCTACCAGATACTGATGTGCCAGTGTCTTGTGAGTAATGTGGAAACAGAGAAGACATCAAGTTTCTGGAATAAACAGTTCTCATCAATATCATGACAAAATAACATTTATGGAGAGCAGTGAAAGAGAGCTGGGGAATAGAGCAAGGCTCCATGAATTGACGTAATCCATCATATTATGAAAATAGCATTAAAAGTGACTCATCTGTGTTGCATGATGGAGCTTATTTAAGTTTTCAGTTAATTCTCAGTGCTGTTATTTTGAACTGGGTTTTAAAAGGCATTAGTCAGTCAGTAAAAAACATGAGTTTATTTTTAAAAATGGTCACGCTTTTAGATCCTTTTCATTTACTTCATATTTTTTGAACAAAGAGTCCAGGGTGGTGTATATTCAATATTTTCTCTTCAATTGTTCATACAGGCTAGGTATTTTTTTTTTAAAAATCAGAGTTTAGATTAATCTACTGATACAAGATAAGATTTTTTTTAAAATGAAATTCCTGATGTAACTGGGAGAACAAGGAACTCTAGTTTTTCTCTGAAGATGTCAGCTTCAGTCCCATGTACGTAAGGAAATATATTAGTTACAGAATATGTGGACACATTTACCAAATGTGTTTTGACATGATTTTTGCAAAAGCTTCATTACTTTTGCTCCATGGATGATTACTGAGAAGCCACAGCTTTACCCAGTTATGGGACTGACAACCTCCTTTTTGTAACTGAATGAGAAAGTTATTCCTAATTTCATAGTTAGCAGAAAGCCAGTCATGCACGAAAAAAAAGGTACACGTTTTAGCAAGGAATAAGGAGTGCCAGGAATACAACTATTTATTATGGATAATCCCAGAACATCTGTTTCTCCCTCCCCATGGGTGGTCCAGCTCCAAAATATCCCCAGTTTTTGCCCTTTTTGCTGTGCAGCCTAGGTAGTGTTGTATATTATCTTGCTTAGTGCTGCTTGCTGTTTCCCACAGGCTAATACTGCTTTTCTGGGGGAACCATAAATTCTGGGTGAATCATAGAAACAAGTTTAAGTTAAAAAGAGATATTGCAAGAGTATGTGTGAATAAAAATACAGAACTTATCCTCCACAGCGAGTTTTTATTAATTTTTGTTTACAGTTACAAATATGCTCTCTGCTTTTATCTGTCACTGTTTTCCCAGTGCTTTGTCCATAGAACAATTCCCTTCTTCCTCCTCTTACCCAGAGTGATGGTGGTTCCTTGGGTCACAGTTAAACTGTTTGACTCCACAAGAGTAAGTGCAATACAATCTTTCAAATGGTCACTTACAGCATTTTAGCATCACCTCTGCCTTTCGTCTGCATCTGTCTTTTTCCTCCCCTTGTTTCCCCCCGCCCCTCTCTTCCACATTCACAGGCTAGAAAGGGACTCTTCTCACACAGCAGAGCACAAAAGCTCTCTCTAGATGCTCTAACTACATCACAACCTGTGGTTATCGCTCCAGAAATGTGATGGAAGGACATTTCTTTGTAAGGAATGTTCCCAATATTAAGCTTTTATTAACGTGAGGTAGTTCTTTTCAAGTGCCTATGGCAAACTCAGTATTAAGAATGAGAACAGAGCCTGAACTAATAAGCTACAAAACCCCTTGTTTGTGGACTATAGACTGGAATGCTATTCTGTTATGGGAATGGGCAACAAGAGAGGCCTCTTGGATCTCTCAAAATCTAAAGTGCCTGGTTGCAGGTGTGCAGAGTGACTGATTATGCACTTATTTTCAGCAAAGATCTACCAAACCCTCAAGCATTCATCAAATATGTCTTTGCCCCTGTGGTCACTTTTACCTTCTTCCGACCTTCAAAGGTCAGTCAGTCCCTTCCTCCTGTCTATCTCCATTTTCATCACTTTTCCCACAAAGAACAGACACAATAAATCAAGTGGGCACATCAGGTAACTTTTGCAGTAAAGCAGGTTATCTGCCAGATAGAGAAGCCAGAGAGAAGTAGAGATGCTGAGGACAAATTAAGGCGCTTGGCTTTGCCAGAGTTTGGCACACCCAGAGGAAATGTAGAGGGCAGCTTTGATTTTGTCCGCCTCCTGCGCTGTCCCTGCCCAGGACAAGCTCTTTTCATTCCAGTGGAGTGGGATATATGGCTTGGGTGGGGTGCAGCTTCCTGACCACTCCTCAGACAACCCGATAGCCATCGTTCACTGCCCAGCCCACCCCTGGCCCCACATTGCCCAGGAGTGCTCACCAAAATGGCCAGACAGCCCCACATGGCACCGAGGTCAACACCATGTCCCCGTGGCTTCCTGGTGTCCCACTGTGCCATGGCTTGGATCACAAGGTACCTCTGAGCGAGTGGTTTTATGCCAGGACAGTTACCTTGGGACTGCAGCCCTGGGACTGTCACCTTGGGACCAAGAACATCTCCAAGGTCACCAGATGTCAAAACAAGCTGCAAATACACATTCAGGAAAAAAAATTGCATTTTAAAGAGAAGGGTTTTTTACACTACAATAGAGCTTCTACTCTCCCACAAAGCACAGATCCATAAGCTAATCAACAGCTAGGCTTTAAGCAAGAATCCCAGGAAATCTATAAATTTTCCAGTCATTTCTGCAGAAATAAAAAGTTAAAAATCAGACAATTTTCTGGTAAAATAGTATGACTAAGTTTGTTTCTTTTTAACGTGGAATAAAAAGAGCAATGTTCTTTCTGAAAAGTGCTAATCAAGTCTGGATACGTGATCTAGGAAATACAGAGCTGTGTAACCTGATGGAAACAATCATTTTCAATTGTCAGGACACTTCTGCTTCTTTTCACCCCAGTTTCAAGTACATCTGGCTTCCACCTGCTCTATATAAAATTGGTTCCTCCCTTTTTCAAATGTGAGTATCATGCTCTCTGGTTTTGGCCGTGACTGTCCAATGGCATTTAACTCAAAAAAGTCAGCTCTACCTGGAATATGGATGCAGCAAGATGGGAAGGAGATGGGTGCTACAGGAAATTTATTCTATTCATGAAGGAACATTACAAACTTCAAAAGGGGCACTTTAGTTGGCACATGAATACACCAAGTCTCTCTGGTTCAAAACGTAAACTGCTTCAGTTTTAAGAAGTGGATTTTTATTTTGGCTATTGTCCTCTAAAAATTTGTTTTGGTTGGTGTCCTTAAACTTTCACATCCTTTGCACAAGTTTTGCAATCTGTCTGACAGCATACATCCCATGTGGTAGAAGATTTTCCAGGACAAAGAATGCATTCTGTCTCCGTGACTGTCTTCTAGAGGGTCTTCCATTTTCCACCAGCAGTGGCATTTATTGAAGATGATAGTGTTTTTGAGATACAGTATGTAAAGATATCAATTTTATTTTAATTAGCCCCCATAAAAGCTAAAACCATATCAATTTTAAATTTAGAACTGAATTCAGAACTGCAGCTGGAACATGAGAATTTCTCCTTAGATGTAAGGAAAAGATTATTTACCATTAAGATCATTGGACACTGGGACAGAAGTTGAGAGAGGCTGTGGCCTCCATCCTTACCGATACATGAAACTCAGTGTGAGATAAAGTGCTGAGCACCCTAAACTTTACGTAGGTGGAGAGAATTACAGACTTCTAGAAGTCCCTTCCCACCTACATGTTTTTGTGGTGTGATTTCCAGCACGGGTTTTGTTCTATTAGGCAAAAATTTAACTACTGGGCAGACTGTGGCATGAAGATATAAATGTCAAGAGATTTAGCTTGGTACTTTTCTTCCACCTGTAGCAGAAAGACCTGCCCAGAGCCTGCAAAAGCCCCAGGTGGACAGGCACAGCACTTTAAAATATCAACCTGTAGATCCATCAATATACTTCAGCAACGAGACATTCAGCGTTGTAAGGTTCAAGAAACAAGACAGACACCTATCACATTCAGGACAACTCCTTGGCCCTGTCCTGGAAATGAAGTTTTAATATCAGGTTCTTTCAGGGGAAAACAGGATGTAATTGTAACACCAAGGAGGAAGCAGCTGTCCTCTGAGTATCATCTGGTAATGTAGAAGTCCCTGGAAAGAATATTTTTCTGCTTTGTGTTGTATGATTGGGCTGATTAGGGAAATCAGTGTTTTCCCAAGGCAGCAGTGCTGATGCAACCACTGAAGTGGGCAAATTCCTGCTGTTCTCAAAATATAGCTTAATCCCTTTTCCCCTGAAGTACAGGATAGTCCTAGAAAACTAGTCCATATAACAGAGGTGTGTGATGCAGCTTTACAGTGTTACAAACACAGATAAGGTGCTGCTACATCTTTGTGCAGATTGCACTCCAGGTGCTTTTACAAATCTCGGCTTTGATGATGACACATTGAGGAATTTTTTTAATGGACACTTCCTCATTTTATTTTCACTGTTCAGAGCATGATCTGTGTACACTAATCAGAGTCTGGCTTGAATAAAAATAATTTTCAAGGTTGTCCATGCAGGCCCAACACCAGGCAAACTGGAATAGATTTAGTTTCACAGAACCTGATGCCGTTATGAAGACAGCAGTGTCTGCGGCTGGAGTGCAGCTCTGGCTGAGGAAGGAGCTGATACCATGAGGACACCCGCCACCCAGCCACCCTCCCAGTCCTCACATTAGCCACACAGAGAGGGTACCAGGAGCCAGCCATAACTGACATGTCCAAGGCCAGGCAGGATGTCTGAAAATAAAACTGAAGCCAAATACTTCAATTTTTAATCCAGTATTGGACATATGTTTCTATTTCCTCAGACTCTCTACTCTTTAGCCATTGTGCACATTTGGCACATTTGGAACATGTGGTACTGCCATGGAGTGAATGAGACAGTGCTTTTCCTGGAAGAGAAAAATACCTCATGATCCCTTCAGTAAAAGACCATATTGTAAAGGTGTTGGATAAAAGGGTCATGCAGTTAACTTGCAGGCTGAACAAAGAGAATTTCCAGTATTGGAGAGATAAACCTACCCAATTTCAAGTTTCCACTACCTTTTGCAGAGGTGCTAGAACAATTTAAAAAATCTTTAAACCTCTTACATAATGATAAAAGCAAAATATCACTTTTTCCTAAGATATAAGCTATTCATCCTTCCCTAACTTGAATAAGGAGAGAAAGTTGCACTTTATCTAGAAGCAGACATGCAGCTGTGCTGGTAAAGCTTGGAGAAGAATTTAAAGTAATGATAAATGATTTAAAGTAATTGAACAATAGCAACAATTTGCTGCATATTAAGCAAATGACCCCAATAGAACACCTCAGATTGTTACTAATGTTTTCAAAGACCCACATCATGGGCATGAGCTGGTACCTCTACCTTAGTATTTTACTTCTAGTCAGGACTATTTTTGAGAGGAGAGTTGCTCCCAGTTGACACTGAACCGTGCCATAAACCAAATCCCTCCTGATGGGAGAGAATTTTCTAAAAGTCCTTGCAAGGAGTTTCAAAGATAAACCGAGGCTTTTCCTGGAGTTTCAATGCTGTCGGATAGTTGTTTATTAAGTCTTATCAGAGGAACAGAGCCACTAGCATGACCCAGGTACAGCATAGAGCACAGAAAGCAGGAATGAAGTCTCTAATTATCAAGATTTACACAGCCTTTTAAAGATATTTTAATCAATAGTTACTAAAAACGTGTATTACTTTCACTTTCCTACCAATTATTCAGTAACACGACTAGGAACTGCGGAATTCTCTGTCCAATCATTCCAAACTACTTTTACTGCAGAACATGGAGTAGGAGAAGAAGGAGAAGAAGGTTTAGAGAACAACAACAATCCTCCATTTTGATATTTTTTACTCTTATCTATTTACTACAAAGAGAAGCCCAAAACCTCTAAATTTTTCACCCTGTGACAATCTTACATAGTAGTCTATCACCTAATTCACACCACTGTATTTTCTAGTTCTTGTCTGATCATTGGTAATTTTTTCCAAGGTTGGAGGTTAAAACAGTGTTGTTCAGGGGGGTAAGAACCCTTAAAAACAGGCAGAGAAATATTCTCGGCACTCTGGGTTCCTACACCAGTCACTGGGCTTTTGTTCACACCTTAGAATAGTCTTGGCATGTATGAACTGGAGTTCTTGAGCTTGTTCTTGAAGATGTGCTGTAGGAGTGCACCTAATTTACTACAGCCAGGATTGGTCTTTAGGTCAATGGGAGCAGGCTGGAGTTAAAGTGAAATTAAGGAGCTTGGAACATGGATAGCTTGGATATCAAGCTCTTGGCATCCATTATTTCACTCTACACATCTGTTTCTATTGGTCTTTACTTCTTGCTAGTTAGAAATAGAAAATACTGCTAATAGGTAATAAATGCATGATTATTGCTGAAAATGCTGCACACAGCATCGTGGTATTATTTAAAATGTTGTGTTTGGTACTATTTAAAAAAACCCAAACATTTGACTTCCCATTGTAGCAATGCTCCAAGTGGATGCACAGGAATGATGAGTTTTCAGTGAAGGAGGCAGGAAGATGTGCCTGATTTGGTCATCCTCTGATGACCTGGTGCAAGCAGTCGGATTCTGAAGTCATCACTTACAGAAGAGAATTTACTATGTAATTAGGCTGCTTCAAAGCATAGGAAATCTCTCAACAAGAGTAAGAACCACAAACCGACTCTTCATGATCGTAATTTGAAAGCAAGAGCAGATGGAACGTGTTGTCTAGAGACTTTGAACAAAGCCTTCAGGATGCTCCCACCAGCATTTTCTGGCTGGAGTTCCACAACTGCTGATGCTGGATATGGGGCACTATTCGACCACAGCACAACAGATGTGACTGACATTGGAAACAGGCAAACAATCACATTTCTCTTGAAGTAACGAGAATGAAAGTTTATGCATAAAGCCAGCTTTATGCCTTTATTTGGGCTGCACAAGGACGTGGAATCTCTTTTCTGTGTAGTCCTCTATTGCAAAGTTAAATCACCAAAAGTTACTGAACAAATTTGAAACAGCAAGTGAGTTTACACGGATTCAGCAATTTGCACTGTATGGCTGTGGTATCTTTGTTCCAGTGCTATAAGTAATGGATTTATTATACCATGACTCTTTGGAGAATTCAGACTATTCAGAAAAATGTGCTCTCCACTAAACCAGCGGAAATCTCTGATTCACATCTGCTGCAGCAAGTGGTTATGTATTTTATGGCATTATCGCTTTTCCTGCTGCCACCCATGTTCCTTCCCTGTCTGCTCCATTTTTTGCCAAGAGCAGACACTGGTGGCACAGACAGCAGAAGAGGAGGTGCTGCACCTCAGCCTCTTCCTCCCTGAGGCTGCATCCCCCTGTGAGGCTTGGTGTGGTGGCAGAGACTCACATGAGAGAGCTGAGGAGAGGCTGGGGGCAGCCAGGCACACACAAGGAGGAATTGCAAATGTACCACACTGCCACAGCTGTAGGGGGCCACAGCCAGACAGCCAGAGGGAGGACTGAAAAACAGATATATCCTAGAAAACCACAGGCTTTCTATGGACAATTCCCCCATGGACATGCAATGAAGAATGCCGAGTAAATCACTGCAAATTATTGGTTCACTCAGATTTATGCCATCTCTGAAGCAGAAGACAGGAGGGAGTATGGGACATTTTTGTTTTCTCCTTACATCAGATTTCGGGATAGAGGAAGAGAAACTTGCTGACAAGATTTTATGTTTATTTGGTGAGAAGTAAATTGAAAGCACACTTAAAAAACCCAGGAAAAACAGCAAAAACAAAAATAAGGCAAAGTCAATCCAGCAGTTGCAACAGTATTTTTAGTCTGGAAAAATAAGTCCTGATACGCTCCAAGACTTTCATTGTTTCTACGGCTTTTCTATAAGTACACACACAAAAGAAAGACCCAACACTCTAAATAATGGGCCACCAGCTAATAGATGAGAATAATTGTTCCCTCATCCTGAGATTTGCTCAGAATTAGTTGAGTCTTGTAATTCAGCATCATCTGGAAGGATGCCAGTCCTCTACCTGGCCCAGTCAAGAGCTGCCTCCGCTCAGCACAGCTCTGTGAGCATCTCTTCTGTCCTGAGATGCATGAGTGGTGCCTCTTTTTTGGGTTTTGGGGGTTTTTTGGGTCATAATGACTCTTCTGGTCAGTTAACTGCTGTTATAAAAAGAACAGTTTTATTTCCATTGTTATGGCAATCTCATATCAATAATTAATTGCAGGAGGAACTACATGTTAATGACTCCATAAAAGCCATTCCATAGTATGGCAGCAAGGCAAATTTTAGGAAAGGCTGCTGAAATGTTGTGGAACACATTCAAAGAAGTACTTTAATTTACTAGGGAATGCAAGTGCCATTTTAAATGCAGAGAAAATGCTTAACTGAATGTTTATTATTAATTAGAATGGACCTAATGATTAACTTCTATAAAGTTATTAAATTGCTCAGAGGCAAGCAGTATTACTTATAAATTCTCAAGTGCACTTTCCTCTTGCCCTCCTTGCTGTGACTGAAATTAAATATTTACATCACATTTGGGGCCTCTTCTTCCCCCAGTCTGTTATTTCCGTCGTTGTTATGTTTCTCTTTTGGGGTGGGTCAGCTGGTGCTGCAGAAGATAGCTGGTAGATCCAAAATCCAGGTGGTGCAGTCAAATATCACACACAAAGAATCGAAGCTAACCCAAGCAATGAAATTAGCTGAAATACATAGCCTGTTCCTGTTGACTGAAGTGGGATTTATACCATCAGCTCTCTGCTTGGCCTCCTTGGGTCTGAGAAAAAATTAAAAGAGGAAGGACTGAATGTGTAACACCACGTAATAAAAATTGTCATAGAAGCATTTCCTCCACAGGAAGCTCTGAATTTCTGTGTCAACAGAAGTAAGCAAATACATATTGTGCCATCACATAATTCTGCAATTTGGCACTTCTGTTTGATGATTTAAAAGATCTTGTGAGATCTGGTGAATAATTTACCCTTTTCCAAGTGAAAGGGCTGTGGGTAATAATTTTAAAAACATCTCATTGCTTCAGAAAATCCTTGAAATTATAAACAATGCTTGCAAACACAAACTGAGTTTTACCAGGGAGCAGCAAAATGTCTCTGAGCATTAAGGGAACGACGTTCAAGTACAGCCTTGAAGCAAGAGTATGGGAATGGGGGAAAACATTGAAAAGAGAGAGATAATTACCCAGCAACACCGAAAGTGAAGATGATGAATAAATTATAGCATAGGAAAGGCAAATACAATTCCTAAGCACTGAAAATGAGGAACTTCTGACAATCTTATGCTCACTGTTTTCAGGGGTCAAAGGGGAAAGCAGTAGCCACAATGGGACAAAGCTGTTAATAATAAAGTATAGGCTTAAAATGCTTGTTCACTGTACACATCTGCATATCTTACTACTGGAAACCAAGATATTGTGAGGGGAGGAGGAGGGGCAGGAACTGATCTCTTCTCTGTGGTGCCCAGTGACAGGACCCGAGGGAGTAGCCTGAAGCTGTGTCAGGGGAGGTTTAGGTTGGTTATCAGGAAAAGGCTCTTCACCCAGAGGCTGGTTGGGCACTGGCACGGATTCCCCAGAGCAGAGGTCACAGCACCAAGCCTAGCAGAGCTCAAGAAGTATTTGGACAATGCTCTCAGGCACACGATGTGATTCTTGGGCCAGGGTGTTCAGGGTCAGGAGCTGGACTTTGACGATCATTATGGGACCCTTCCAACTCATAATATTCTGTGATTATGCAGTTTTGAAGAACCAGAGCAGCTGACATTGGAAACTCAAACTTGGTTGTAAGTTTAATCTGCAGATCTTGACCTTTCCTTGAGAAATGTGTTTTCAAGAGCTACTTAAGTTGCTGGCAAGGGGAAGACCCAATCCACTCTGGAGGTTATGGAACATTTGTGCCTTTAAGACCAGGCTGGAGAATCGTCCCCTGAGACTGATGTTGGAGCAGCTGATCTGACAATCAGAATGGGAGCAGAATACCTAAGATGTATTGATGTATTTGGTTGTCTCCAACTGGATTTTCTCTATGCTACTTAGTGGTTTGAATTTGAAGTCATGCAAGTAAAAAAAAAAAAAAAAAAAAAAAAAAAAGCATCTAATGCAACCTTTCATGACCTCCACTATTTGATGAGTGAAATATTCATAATTGATACCTCAAAGCTATTACTTTCTGTTGCTTCCACGTGCTGAAAACCTGCTTCATATTGCAACAAAATTCAAATGACGTGTTTTCCAGTTAAGCAAAAGTCCAGTTTTAGCCTGTTTCAGAGGGAGGTGCGGGGCTGTTGGCCGCCCCCCGTGTTTTGCTGCGGGCTATCCCGTGGAACGGAGGGGTACACAGCCCCACGGAAGAGGGCTTCTCCAGCTCCCCGCTCCCAAACCAGAAAGAAGATGCGGGCCCGGGAAGGGAAACTGTGTTTGCCATGGCTCTGCCGCAGCCGGGTTTAGCCGGGCAGCTGTTGCCATCTAATGGCGTAGGGCCGGCAGTAGCGCATTCGGCGGGGATGGAAACCAAAGCGCTCCCGGGCAGCGCTCAACCACTGGCGCAGCCCGAGGACATTCCGCCCTGCTTCTCTACGGAATCTGACCTGGAAGCCACGGAAGGGCCTGGGAGACCGTCATGAGTTTCAAATAATGTATTTTAACAGAGCAACTCTCCCCTGCGTGTGGCTGTACCAGTCAGATTGGCAGCCTTATAGCAAGCGCACCACGTGTGCCGTGGGCAGTGAGCGGCTCCGGGAAAGGCTGCGGGAATGCGGTAGTTTAGGGACTCTCTCACTTAGAGGTGGCATCCGGCAAACTCTGTCAGGCCTGTGGGGAGGACAAAGTGCTTCTAAAGTTACACGAAAGAGTGTGTAGCTCTATGCAGTTTTTAGTGGGGGATTTTTATTTCCAGCTAAGCTCCTCTTGAAAACACCAAACCAAACCAAACCAAACCAACCAAAGAAAAGACCCCAAAACCCTCCTGCAAAACCCAAACAAACAAATAATGGAATATGGTAACAAAAGGCGCCTACAAAATCCAAGAGTCTGATTCACATATATAATATTGTTATTTAAAGTTCAGAAGGGTCATTAAATCCATCAGAAGTTGAAGAACTTCAAACCCTGATTAGAATATTAAATGAGATCAATTCTCAAGACCGATATGCTAAACAGAAGACAAAGAGATCCATTTGCTGATGTTTGGCATTTCTTCTAGAAACCAAAATCCACTCTTGGTCTCATCAGGCAAAACACAGAACTATATCAAAACTGTAAGGGGAGAGGTTAGAAAAACAACATAAACATGCAGACTCACCAGCATATTTGCTCCAGATTTATATCTTGATTTATAGATTTATATCTATTTATAGACTTATATCTAGTATCTTTTAATTTTTTTTCTTATTGCAGCAGTTATCCTGGGAGTCAGATTAAGAACAGTCTCCCAAGCATGAACGAGCTGGGAATGACCCAGGAACACCCAGCCTGTCACTACAAACCCCCTACGTGTGCATGCAGTGAATGCAGCCTCTCTGCATGGCAGGTACAGAGTCTGTGCAGCTTGTTGCTACAGAAGGCCATGCTGGTAGATGTGGTTGCTGTCTAAAGACCATTAAATCTCCTGCAGGCCCAAGAGCTGATGTCTCTTGTCCCCTGGGTCACTGCCAGGAACCCCAGCCAGACCACCTGGCCACGTGTGCCTTGGTGCCTGCATGCTGGCCGGATTAGGTGAACATGCACAACTTGGATCTGGTGAGTGTGAGGGTGACAGAGTGTGAGTGAGTGAAAACAGTGTGGGTTTAGGTCAGATTCCCTTCCCAACTGCAAAGTCTCATGGTTCAGCTTTCCTATTGCTACTGTAATCCTGCAATATTAATTCCTACAGGGTTAGCATAACTGAGCCCACGCCCTGAATGGTAAGAAGGGAAGTTTCTTTGATACTTCTCATCTTTAGATGCTACTCATGGGTGAGAGACCTGCTCACTATGAAAGCAGTACAATAAAAAGTATTGTGTAACAATTAGCCAAGAATGAGACCTTAGCCCAGATGTTATTTCAGAGAGGGGTAAAGCTCCAGAAACAGGTAATAATTGGATTGCTTTCTACCAACCAGCTTGCTGGGCCTTTGGCTATCAATAAAAGTATCTGTCTAAACATATGCAAACACACGAGAAAAAAGGATCTGTTATTTGATTGTTGCTTCCAGGAATTCAATTACTCCTTGATTTAAATTTAAAATTCTAGGTAAATTTCAAGGCAAAATTGTAGGTAATGCAAACTTACATGTAAGAACTGCCAGATGATTTACAGAGAACCAAAGCTGAATATAAAAGAAAATGGTTAAGTTTCCAGAAAATTCTTTGATGTCCTGTAGCTTTCCACAGTAATACTGGAATTTGTTAGGATTATGCAAGACACTGGCAGACTGTAGCATGCAACATTTTCATTGAGTAACTCTAAACTTAGGGTGCCGAGCCCTTGGCATATCGTCCTGAGCAATGAGTGCCAAGTCACGCCAGCCAGTGGCTCCAGCAAGGCATTGCTGGGATTGCACCACCGCACACATCCTGTGGGACCTTGAAAAGCACAAACATGGGGGAAAACTCTAGGGCTTTATTATTATGTTGTGGTTATCAATACAACCATATTCCAAGAAAAATCCTTTCTTTTGGATTTCAGGTTTGAGGCTTTCTCTCTCTGAGATTGATAGGTCCAGAGGAAGCTGCAGCCGGACTGTGCATCCCCCCCTCAGCCTGTGGCCACTGGGAACCGACTTTGGGAATGTAGTAGTATAGGGTGATGGCAGGGCAGAAGTAGTAGGGAAGAGCATGGCACAGTGCTTGTGCAGTCACCCTCCCTGGCAGGAATGCAGAGAAGCTGCCCAGGAATGGTGACTCTGTGACCTCCCTGGGGTCAACAAAGCCCAAAAATCCCTTAAAAACCTGTAGGCTGGAAATCTGTACTAGGATCCTTCCACTGTTCATTTCAAAAGCCAGTACATCAAGAAAGGTAACAATCTGTACTTTCATCTGTGTTTTTTCTATAAGTCTTTGAGGGAAAGCTGTATCAGCAAACCCACATAACAGTGCTATACATACCTGTATATAAACTGTAAGATGTCTGCATATTTTGTTTCAGGCTTTTTGCAAATCAGGAATCCTATGAAACCACCTCAGCTTGCTTGAGATCATAGACTTATTGTGACAAATACGTCCTCTGAGTGACCCGGGATGTTTGTTTTGGTTGGCTAGATGACAACACATGGGAGACAGGGAATACTAACCACATTGTATGATTTGGTCCAACTATAAAGTTCTCTTTTCTCTCTCTTCAGGAGAAGCAGAAAGGGTTTTTAGAACTTTCACTTTATGGCAAAGACCTGCTGAGTTCAAACGGAAAAGGCAACATAAATTCAGTGAGATGACTCTCTTTTATCTAGACCACTGGTATACTTGAAATAGTGTAGAGGGAATAAAATATGTAAAGAACATATAGTGTTTTGAAGAAAATTATCTTTTAGCCAATTAAAAACCATTTTTCATTAAATGTCATCATGTTGGGGTTTTTTGTTTGGGGTTTTTTTTGTGGTTCTTCCCTATCTTGAATTACACCTTTGATAATAACCCCTGCTGGCTATAGCTCTTTCTCATGCAATAACCTAAGATGGAATTTATTCTAAAATGACATCCATGGATGTTATATCCCCATTGCTATTATTTCATAATTTACTCTTATCTAATCTGAAAGGTATCAAATATTAATCTTGCTGAAGCCCATTCAGTTGTGCTCAAAAGATATTCTTTTGTACTCTAAAAAGCATTCCACTTGCATACAAAGCACTGTGTCTGTTTCTCATCTTTATCTGTTTGTCTGGTTCACTTCTACATGTTGAGACATTTACTGAATCTTTCTTATGACAACTTCTAGCTCTAGATAATGTGATCTGCCCATGGGATTATTTTTATATTACAAAAGCAGTCAAAATATGCTAGGTATTTCTCCAAATGAGTCACAGTGATGATTTCTGTCCCCAAAGCCTACAAGTTTGGGAAAGTTAATTTAATGTCCAAAATGCAAGGCACACTTGGCAAACAGGACATACCCATCACATAAGGGGATCTCCTTGCATTTACAACTTCAGGACCATCTTATCCTCTCCTGTCAGCAGATAAATTTGATAGATAGTCGTCAGAAATCCAAACCCTAACCCCAAATCCTCATCAAATATATTTTAAGCTGATTGCATGAAGTGGAGGGGGTTGGCAGAAGTCAGAGAACTTCAGACAGAAGCTTTGTAGGATCAAACAGAGACCATTTGCTGATTTGGTAGCTCTGTGACCTTCTGGGCTGCATCAAACCATGTTCTCCACAGCAAAACACTGTAGCAGTTTTCATTAAAACATGGCTTAAAAATGCTTCTTTTGTTCTGAAAGATGTGAGAAAGCAGAGGGGGAGAGGGGAGATAACACAGCCTGAGGCAGAACTACTTTTTCTGCCCAGAGTGATCCCTACTTTCAGGTTGGTGAAAAAGGGATAAAAAGTGATACATCAGAATTGTTCTCTTGACAGACTCTTCTTCACTTTGACAGAAAGATGGCAAGTTGCATTAAAATAAGTTCCAAAATACCATTCCCATTCCCCTTCCCTTCCAGAGAATGATTGGAATAACATAACATATTACCCCAGTGATTTGCAGGTTAATAACTGTAATAATTTTTCATCCATGCTAATAAATGGGCTGCCTGTAGTTAAGTTAACAAAGTACATGCAATAATAGCTTTGATTTAACAGTGTTATTTCTAAGGAGCATGAACCTTAACTTTAAAGCTTTTTAAATTTTGCCTTGCAAATGTTGCATATATCCAGGGAAAGAAATAAATTGATTTTTAGCTGTCTACAAAAAAATCACAGAATAAATCTGTCCTTAGAATAGCTTTTGATGCTGTATTAAATAAATTAAAATAGATTATAGCAAAATTGTTATATTGGAAGTGAATAGATGAGTGAAATCCTACTTTTAAATAGAAATTAGCCATTTTTCGCTCTTAAAAATATAGAAAGGCACCAGCATCTATCCAAGCCCAGTTTTCTACAAAAGTTATTGCTTTGGACAAAGGACTGCAGTACTATAATCTGAAAGGTGTCACAAACCCTTTTGAAGGACTAAATTAGAATTCAAAGGCTCTTGACAAGTGGGGGAAATAGTCTAAAATCTGAGGGCAACTCGTGGTGGATTACGGATTAAATGTGAGTCATCAATGTGAGGCTACTGCAAGCTGAGAGAAGTTATGTGCAACATACGGAACGTGATTATTGTAGTGTCCTCTCTGCTGGTTAGACCTGAGCTACTGCTTTTGGCACTCCAATTGAAAGAGGTGGAAATAACTTTCCATCTTGGGTGGTTTGTAGGGGAGCTTACCCCGGTTTGGGGTAAGGACCCCAAGGAGAACAGCAATATAGGGAGGGTTTAATGTGCATATAAATGAGATGGAAAAGCTGAAGGCTCCCTACCATGTCTCTTCTAAAAGAGGAAATTGAAAGGTTGTAAACTGACAACTTTCCAATGAGGAATACAACATGCCTGGCTGTTTCTCCTGACCACAGTGAGGGAAAAAAAAATCTTAATTTAATCAAAATCCATTCAAATTAGCCATTAGAAAAAGCTTGTCTGTCTGCCAAAATACTGGAGAGCATGGGAGGGCATGGATTTTCCCACTTTAAAATGTTTTCAATAGATATTAAACTACCACTGACAGATCTCTGCCCTTGTAAGTTTGAATTAATCCTTTTGCAGAAGTATAGACGAGATGACCTCCAGAGGTCCCTTCCAGTTCTTCATCTCTATGAAGCTATGGGGAGCTCTGAGCTAGCAGGCAAAGGAAACTGCAAAAGCTACTGAGTAACAGCTCACTTGGTTGAGATTTTTTTCATCCCTGTCACTGGCATACATCCATATTTTGAATTTATTTGATGCTGAATTGCATCCAAATAAGTGTCTACACATAGCTACAAATAAGTCCTGCAAGCCAAAATAATTGTTTCTTTTAATATGAATCATCTTGAAGAGCATTTTATTATTATAAATGAGAAAGTTTCTAAAAATATATTATGCCCTATTTGGCATGGTATTATAAAAATACCATTATATTAGGTTTGAAAATGTTCCCTCCTTGCCAAGTCCTACCCAAGTTGACTGGTGTATCTGAGGGCAGAATTTGGCCTACTGTAATTAAATCCAAATGGTGCATCAGAGTTTAACTAGTACAAGACCTTGCTTTTTGGTGTAAAGACAGTGGAAATTTTTATAGTCTTTTTTTTTCAGTGTCTGTGGACTGCAACAGGCCTTCCATAGGTTTTGATCATGTGATGTACACCATTCAAAGAAACGTGTCTGCCCAGCATGGAAGAATAATCATGGGTTAGTGGGATTAGAAAGGTAGACTTTATAGATAGAAGTGAGCTTTCCCTTTCCAGTTCCTGCTCTCTGTGTTTATAAGGAGCAGACCCTGATGGCAGCTGATAGAGAAATACACCTGAAATGTCTTGATAGTGCCTAATATGAATTCTGAATCCACCAGTACTTAGACATATCTTGTCTGTCACTGTAAGGGGAACTGCTGACCTTAAAGTAGCCCACTTTAAGGGGTTATGTGGAATACATAGGGCTGGATTCTCCATCTGTTGAAATAATTTTGTGAGTCTTACAGATTGAAAATTGAATTTTCTTTGGGAAGTTTATCCCTTGCTGTTGTCAGCCTTACTGGTGCAACACTGGCAGAAGGCTGGCATGGGATATCACTCCCTCTTAGCCAGAAAGAGATTTTTTTAATCAGCATTACAAGAAAGGAAATAGGTGGAGTAAGAAAACAAGGACAGGGAAGAGATAAAGATATGTGAAGGTAGTGATAGGTAGGTATGATAGGTAACAAAAAGAAAATTTGAAAGAGTGAAGCTCCACTGTGTTACATTTCCCACTTTCAACTAGATTGAAATGTCCCAAATCTCTGCCATTCTAAGTTAAAGCATAACACAGTAATTTAGAATAAGGGATGTCTTTCCCCTTGAATGTCTTTGTGCCTCACAAGGAGCTTCTTCTTAAGGATTTAATAGGGCAAACTCGCACTGAGTACAAAGAAAAGGGCAGACCCCTTCCATTGTATTTTATTTGCTTGTTCCATCAGTAGGGTTGAATCTGATGAGTGAATGAGGAAATGATCCCTAGGGACCATAAGACTTCTCATCAGAAATTATATCTGCACATCTGCTTGGCATAGTTTGCCCATGGGGCTTTGTTATTGCCCTTATTGGGGAGTTTTCCACAACCCTGTAGAGAATAAGAATAGGCTTGGTGCTGGTGGCCTAAAAGTACACACCCAGCAATGCCATGGTTTGGGCTTGGCTCAAAAGAATATGTTTTAATGGGGCTGACTTTTGAGAACTGCGTGTTTATGGCTGGAAAAGTATATTGGGAGGCATTACTTCTTTTCATGGGGTACAGCTGTTGGAAGCCATCTGGCCCAGGACAGAGCTCTCTTTTGTTGGCTTACAAAACCACTTTCCTCACTTTCCAGGATGGCTGGAACATCAGGTAGAAGACTGTGAGATAAAAGCTATAAGAATTATAACACCTTGTCCACTGTGAGCTACAATTTTATGAAGGAATATTATAGGAATTGTTCTTTAAGCTAAAAATTAGATTCTGCTTTCAAAATAGGTGTCAATTTAGCATTCAAGTGAGATGCAAAATCATTGTGAATATACTGTAACTGTGAAGACAATTGAAGTCACATGCTAAATGATAGAGACTAACTACAAAATTTGCTATGCTACTTGCCACTTTTCAAAACTGATCTATAACTTTATCATAATTTGATTTCATAGTCTGGAAAAAAAGGCTTCGCAAGTTAATTAGTATGTTATTCACCTTGTATACTGCCCAAAATGTTAACCTGGTCATTGCTAGAATGGAATGGAATGGAATGGAAAGAATAGAATAGAATAGAATATTTCAGCTGGAAGGAACTTACAATGATCACAAGTACCACTGCAAAATATGAGCAAATCCAAAGGCAGCTATTCAAAATGTTTGCCTTTTCACAGACCACCTCTATGTTTCAGAAACAGCCCAGATCATAAAACTTAATTAAAATATTGCCTGTTAAATATTAAAAATATTTAAATGGACAAAGCAGAACTAAGATAGCTGGCCTGGGATATTATTGGATGTGCCCATTCATAACAGAGTGAAGTAAAAAATTTAAATTACATTTATGTTTCTATTTGTATTATTTATGAAAAGATCAAGTCCTCAGTCAAAAAAATTCTTCCAAAAGAACTGATGGGCAAAACTTGACAGGTAAAAAAATGGTCGTGTGGGAAAGAAATGAGCCACTCACACTAACAGACTATTAAATCCTTAAAGATAAACAGAGACTGATATCAGAAACTGATAAGAGACTCTGACAAATATAGCAGCACTCAAGCAATTCAAAAGAATTCCTGAATTCCCTGGATATATGTAAAAGGATATGCTAGGCAATGTAGGGCGTCCATATCCCATACATTGAATTAGGAGTGCTACAAGATGGAAGAGGAGGGGAAGTGGAGGAGGATGAGAAGGTTCAGCAGCAGATTATATTAAGACTTGGAAAGATGCCTCTTCTAAGCCATATTAAATACAGAAAAGGTCAACATTTTTGGCATTCAGGCCAAATCTAAATGAGAAGGGTTCAGCACTGCACAACCCCTATAATATGCTGTCAGCTCTTTAGCAGCTAGAAAAGATGTTATCAGTAAAGGCAAGAATGCAGAGGAATGTTCTTGGAGGCTTAAGGCAGATAAAATAAAGGAATAAGATATCACTTTATATTTTTCTTTTCTGAGGTCAAAAAGATCTATCAAATACACAAATTTTATATAATAGGTGCCTGAACAGAAGATTTTATTTTGAAGGGAATGAAAAACAAAAGATATCCCTTGAAATAGCTCATCAGTCCATCAAAGCTCTTTCTCTCTTGACCTTTTAGTCAGGATGCCAGTGATGTGCAGCATTAGTTGGTATAAATACAAGACTGGCCATGTGATATTCTAGTCTAGTCATGATAGTCTAGTCATAGTAAAGGGAGGAGCAGAAAGAACATACAGAAGAGTAGGACAGAATTAACCAAGCCCCACAGACTTACCCTTCTGTGTATCCTTAAATGAAAATCTTATCTTTAAATGGCTCCCTTTTGCAAGTCTGGAGATATAAGGCAAAGGTAACCCTGTCGGCCCGTACCCTTTAGCAGGGCATGTGGAAATGTCTTGGTTTGAAATAACTAGCTAAGGCTCATGGAAAGAAGCAGCAACCATTAGATGTGCTTTATTAAGATAATAATCATCCTAACAAGAGGAAAAAAATAAAAAAGTATTTTTATGTTTTCTAGTTAACACAAAAGTGGCCCAGAGTCTGGAATTGTATTTCAGCCACTGCCCTTAATGGACTGCATAGTAGGTTATAACAGCTAAACCTTTGCTTCTATTTTATTGCCTCAGTCACAAGGTTTTAAGCTCTATTTATACAAGTGGTTTGAGTTATAAAACACACATTATTACTTAGAAGTAATTGAAAATAGCCTCCCAGACAAACAGAGATCTGGCCACCTGAACTGTAAGTTTGCCTAGGAAAACTATAATTTGATAGGTGTGCGACAAATGGTTGATATCCGGCACTAATTCTTCTGCATGTCATTCGATACAAAGATGTAAGGAAAACAGTAGCAGAAGTATACACAGTTATTTCGAGTTTAAATCACTAGGAAAATTATTGGGAAATTGCAAATGTCTCCCATTAACTTTTTAACTTATTAGTATGTTTTCAATTTAGCTGACAAGCTCCTCCTTTGCAGGTCCTCCAGGAATGTGTAGAAAAATAAGGTACTTGATAAAATGTTTCCATGCAGAATTTGGTTTCAACTATGCACTAAAATCTACACACTTAGGCTTTTCCCTCTTCAGGCTGGTGGAAACTGGAAACGTTTGAGAAAAGATGCTTTGCTTGTCACAAGATAGGCTTTTTTAGTAATGCACCTTACGTGTCTAAAGAGAAGCGAGTATGGAAACTAAAAGCTTCAAGAAGAAAGAAAATAATAATATTAAAAGAGGTAAAGAAATTTCTGAGTCTTCTACTGACAAAAGACTCAGGACTTAATCCTACTGTGGTTGAAGTCAAAGTAAATTATTTAAATCAAATTGGACCTCCTTCTAACACAGGAGTAGGGCAAGTACATCTGGAGTTACTGGAATAAAAGCTATTGCAAAAGGAATTTTCTGTGGCTACAGAAGATCATGGCCAATTTTAAGTTGTTTCTGGTAAGCCTGGGTAAAACTTTCAAAATCAAATGAGTGTCCTTGAAGTCTCACTCCTTGAAGAGACTTAGGCACTTCAGAAACTTTTACTCCATGCCTCTTTCCAAACCACTTCTGTGTGTTTGCCTCCAACATATGCCCTTTAAATTGATGCCATGAGTGCACTTTGTACTGGAATGCAGCCGACAGTATAAATAGCTGCTCTGCTTAATTACAAAAGGAACATTGTTTTCTTCTAGAGTCCTTGCATCATCAGTATAAAAATCTTGTTTCATTAAATTTCAGATTCTGAACTTTAACTGTTCATTTAAATACTTCCAGATATGCATTCTAGCAGAAGTAGTATGAATTTAAGATAAACATCAAAAACCAGTATTTGTGTTTTCTTTGCTGCAGGAAGTGGCTTTCAGTAAAAACTGAGATAATAGATCTAAATCCGCATAATCAGCACAGTTGCATGTCATGCTAGCAATTGTTTTAAGTGGAACTTCCCTTCAACTCCAAAGAAAAAGCCTGCTTTCAGATTTTAGTCACTGTATTGCCCTCCCCAGTTAATATTGCAGACCATAAGTACTGCAAGCTGTGCTATAGAAGGTGACCAGCAGCTTAAGCAGCTTGGAAGGGAAGTGCAGTTGCTGCTACTTTACAGAGGGCTGAAGAGAGTCAGAGAACAAGCTATATCCTTTTATGCTCTCCATCAGATCATACTGAACACCAGAGATTTGACTTTTCTTATTTCCTTAACTCATTCTCTGCGTAATAGATTTTTGGGTGTATGTGCACACAGCCCACAAGCCCCTAAAACCTAATTAAGATGCTTTCACTGACAAAAATAAGCATTTTAGGTTTTGACCATTCTAAGCATTTCTTAGTCTACAGGATGACTGAAACTTGAGCAGGGTTTGGCCAAGCAACTACAGTTGGCACTAACATTAACTTTATTCTGCCCCGTGGAAGGAGATTAACACAGTATCCTCATCCCAGTAAGATCAAGTGGATCTGGGAATGACGGCTGGTTGCACAGAGCTTTCCCTGGGTTGAAGCATCTGTCCTGTTTGGAAGTGTTTAGGCATGGCTCCAGCTGGCTAAAGTGGCAGTGCTGCTGGAGTCAGGGCTGCCAGAGTGTCCCTGTTCGTGGGACTGTAGCCACCAGCCCTTGCCAGTCCGTGCCCGCAGCAGGCAAATGCCTGTGGTCTTCAGGACCACCAAGGGGGGCTTGGCAACAACGGCACTGTTGCAACGCGTGCCACATGCTGCTTTTAATTAGTCACAGGCAGACTTCTTCAAACAGAATGGGGTGAAAGTTTTCCTCTTGGAAAAAATGCTGAAAAGTTTAACATTTCAAAAACTCTTTGGAGCCTCACTGAAACTTCAGCAGATCAGACGTTTAAAAGGTGCGGTTTTCCTTCAGCATTGCAAACGTCTGAGACAAGGAGGCACTGAAGTTTGATTTCCAGACCAATTATTTCCCAATAAGGATCTCAATGTGCTATTTGAACAAACTTTTTTAGGTTTTTAAAGTTTTCCCACCATCCCTCAGCAGCTCTACTCTTCAAAGCTCCGTGGTTATTTAATCCAGTGGCATTCTGAAATCATGCTGGCAAAGCAGGACAGTATGGGTTAGTCACCACATGGTGATCAAAACCCTACTGAGCATGAAGGAACACACACCAGAATCACACTATCTGTTTGGGGTGTTTTGTTTCTGAAATCCAAACGTGTCATAGTGCTCAGTCTCCAATCATCAGTACCTAAGTTTTAAGAAGACTGAAATGGTCAGGACAGCTCTGAACAGCAGAGTTGGATTCACATCATGCTACACAACCAGCACCTGGGGACAAGGGCAGACAGGGTGAGTGCAACTGCAGCTCTGGAACTGAAGTTCTTCAGCAAGTTCTAGGTCTTCTTCATTGCTGAAAAGAGACCACAAGATCCTCTGGAGATTAGGACTCTTCAGGTATTGTATCTGAGATATCAATATGGGTTCACTTTGTAGTCAATAGAGAAAAAGATTTACTTTATACTTCTACTTCATGGGGGTATTAACCATACCCTCAGAGTGCCCATTGTCTAGAAAGTCCATGATTAGTTCACATGCTGATAAGAAAAGCATTTTCTTTCAAAAATAATATTTTTCTAAAAGAGATTTTTTGTTTTGGTTTGGTTTATTTTAGAATAAACTAGAAAAAGGTATAGAAAGAAGTAATGTGAAGTTATGAGTGAGGAATATGCCCTTTATGAGTGATCTATTGAGAATGCCCCATTGAGGAGGCTGGGATGACTAGCTCAGATATTGACACTTATAATGAGGACATTTTATTGAGCTAGATTAGTCTGTTCCATTTTGGCCACATTCACCACTTTTCCTCATCAACCACCATCCCCAGAGTTCCTCCTTCCTCAAAACTCCACCTCCTGCTTAGGAAGCACAGATTACATATGCACATTATACACCTGCTATTGTTGGCAAAACCTCTTCCTCTCCTTCTCTGTCAGATTTATATCTCTGATGATCTCTGAATTTCACAAAAGCACTCCAAGACTTCTTTTGTCAGTCTCTTCCCCATGGGGTGCCATTTCATATGAGACTTTGGACCAGTTTGGACTGTCATTTTTGAGCATTTTCAGCTATCCAAAATCTTACTCACACACTCACTGGGACAATTCACTTCTGTCTATTCTTTATCAGCTCTCAAAGTAGTGAACCACAGTTGTACCCAAACTGATGCTTTTGCAAGGCTGCCACCAAGAATTGCACCATGTAAGTTTTGGTGCCTATGGAAGGATATTCAGATAGGAAAGAAATCTAATTTCTAGGCTTATGACTAGAGGCAGTTTTGTTGCTATCTGTAGTGCCTGCAGCTAGAAGAGATGTATTTGAGCCTTTGAGTCCTCCTAGGTTAAATGTTCTATGCATAAATATACAATAGGACAGGAAAAAAAGAGTTCCGATGGAAAAAATAGAAGGAAAATAGAAGAAGTCTCATTCTTTTTGCTAACAGACAAGTACTCATTTTCATTCATGGTTCCTCTCAGCTCAGGGAATGGACACAACCATGTAGGAATGGGGAACAGAAAGGGCACTTCGGGTACCATTGTCTATTTCAGGATGGGTCACAGACCTCATGGTATGCGCCTCAGACCCTACCACAGCAGTTCCAGGATGCACTTTTTCTTTAAGGAAAGGTACAGCTTTTAGTGGGGTGAGGGGGGTAGCTGACTCCCCCTAAACAAAAATAGAAGATCAATGAGCAGAGCTAATGCAGCTTTTTTGTCTGTAAGGTACCTCTCAAAATGGAGAAATAAGGAATGATGCTGCTTACATTTGTGCCATTGTGTCAAATGACTTCTCAAACTCCCCTCATACAATGCACTACAAGAGGGTGCTGAGTAGCTTTTCACAAACAATACACTATAGAGGAAGTTACAATGACTACAATAAAATTTCTATCGAGAAAGGTGAAGTAGCCATAAATAATAAATAAAGATAAAATAAAATCACGCTTACAGTGAGAGCTGGAACTTGGAAATAAGAGGTTGAGATGCCTTCAATTAGAATATCAAGCCAAAGTATTTCAGACACTTTAGAAAGCCCAGGTAACACAATTACACTTACTTATTCACCTTATTTGCATTTTAAAATTCTGGGGTGCGCAGGAAGTGACAAAATACCACAGAAGATCTTATGTCTTAAGTTTTCTGGATGACTGTGACTGGGGAAATACCCGAAATATCAAAGGACCTTTTTCTTACATTTGCAAGTAAAAAAATTAAAAGGTGAAAAAAAAAAAGCAGCTTCACTTCTGCAACTAGTGCTGAGTTAATACCCGTGTCCTGAGGTTTCTTAAGAGTTGAGTAGACAATTTCCTGATATTATTAATAAAGCAAATCAGGATGAGAGATGGAAGGTCTAACAGAAAAACGCCATGAACTGTAAACCAGAAAGTCTGGGCTACTCTCCTTTTCCATCACTGTCTCTCTCTGTGACCTTGAGAAAGGGCATGTTCCCTCTTCAGTTGGCTTTCCCCTTGTGAAACAGGGACGATAACGTTCTCCCATTCCACAGAGTGAGAATCATTGTGTGTAATGTGCATTCTTTTCATCAGTTATGAGGATATTTGCAAATATTGTGATGAATAAAAAAAAATTCATCTGGACACAGCCCTTGGGTCATCTTATTTGATTTGATGGCATTTTTTATGCAAGAAATACTTCTTTTCAAGTTGAACAGTTTCAGTTATCCTATATGTTTATTGCCTCTGTAGCTGCTTAACCCTGAATTTAATTATTGATGCTGTCTAAAATACAAAATTTTACCAATGTCTGATAAAAAGTATGGAACAAGAACGGATTTTAATCTACATTATCTAAATCTATGTATTTTTTTAATACAAGAATCTCTTAGCTAAGATTCCTCAATGTATGAAATGTATATTCAGAGAACCTGGAGTCCCATAGCCAAAATACGCATGGTGTGAGATGTGGCAGTCTAAGCTCATCACTCTGATGAACAACCACAAGGTGGAGATGTTACAAGCTCTTAGTGGCAAATACGAAGCATAGTGCCTAATAGTGATTTTTCTTGTTTTTGTCTAGGGAAATAGGATCATATTTTAAATTAAAATTGTCTCCAGTTAACAATTACAGTGCAATAAAAGTAAAGGAAGTCTGTAATAGCAAAATAATTAAAAGGAAGGCCATTTGTATCTTGACCTTGAAATGAATTCCTTATATTTTATAAAATTTAATGACACTAACCTGATTATTTCTCTCCATAAAGGAATATGATTTATGTTCATGAAATAAACTGTGTATTTGATAATTATATATCTAGACTGCAAGTCAGCTTTGCACAGTCACCCACATATCCCTTAAAGCCTTTGCACAGCCATGCAGAAACTCTTTAACTGTAGGAGGGAGAGTAGAAGAGAGAAAACACAAGCTGGAGTGTGTTGTTTTTTAGCTCTGATGTACACATCTGTATGAGGGAATGCCACCAGCTCTTGCCATATCCTCACCATAGGAACTGTGGGTAAGAATCGCATCATACTCAGGAAACTTTCAAAAGAAATAAAGTTTCACAACTGATGACATTTGCAAGGATAAGGAAGAGAAAGAAATAAGACTGGCCTTTTTATATTCTGTACCCAGTAGTCAGAACGCCGTGCAGGCAGTGAAAACGTGCATTCAACTCCTTTCCTTAAATCTTAAAAGTAGAAATTTGACTATGACATTCTGACCGTCCAACCACTTAGGAAATATCCTTATAAAATGAAATCTGCAGATTCCAAACCATGCTTTGAATAAAACAGCAAGATGGTCTAATTATTCTACTGCAATTTGTGTAACCTTCTCCTGACCTACATAAATTTTAATTGCTCTTGTGCATCTATATCCCTATTTTTATATGATTCATAGACTCATTTTCAAAAACATTGATCTTTCACTGCCCACATTTTTGGCAGGACAAATATCAGAAGAGGTTTGTGAGATTGCTCTGATACACTAGAGCTTCTAGAAATTACCAATTTCTTTCCCCTTTTAGTCCATTTACTAAATCCCTGCTTTTTGCATAGGCTATGGAGATATATCCTGCAGGACTTTCCAAAATGCAACATACTACTGTTGCCAACAATCTCAAGGTTTCTGAATGCAATAAATGCTTTCTACAGAAGTGGAACTTAATCTGACTTGGAAAAAGTATAACCTATCATCCTGAACAGTTTTTACATCACTATCTTGAGGCAATTAAGTCATTCAAGGTATTTTGAGACACGAAAAACATCTTTGGGGAGTAGTACTGGTGTTATCTACATCTGTTAAATTTATAACTTCAGAATCATTTAAACTTAGGCATAAGTCATCTGTTCTTTTCCTGGAGATACAATCTGATACAGAAGGAGCTAAAAAGTTCAAGAATCATAACAGCTTTATGTCTCCATAAAATATGTTACAATGCTATATAACTGTTGGCTAGAAGTTGTGTATATGTTACATATTCATTGCTGGGAGCTGTAAATTTATGTATAGCTGTAATTTCTGGAACCAACTTCTATCAAGCGCATCCTTCAAACCAGTAAAAATTACCCCTTTGGAGTTCTCATATTACAGAAATATTATAGCTATGTTATGGGAAGTAAAAAAATGGGGATTAAAAGAAATTTGCTCCTGTGTTTCACATTTACTATTTGTGTACCTCCACGTTCTTCCTCTGTAGTACTTTTGTTATTCAGAATGAGGAAACCATGGATGTGGTTCATATTTTATGTACATCATTATCTATATAAAATTTATTTCCCTAATTCATTTTTCAAAACATCTTTATCATTCCCAGGATGTAAGAATCTCTATCTTGCAAGCATGTTGTACAGCTTGCTGCTACCCTAGCAGCACTAGAATATTACCATTGCTAGTATTAAAGCTTAGAAATCCACCCCCCCAACTGATGTCCAGTTTAAAATGCTGGAGTCCTATTAGTCTTTATGATCTTACTGTATACATTGGTTTGGATTTAAAAACTGGATAATGAAGATAGAAGAACTGCATAATACCAAAACCAGACTCTCAAATATTAACTTCAGGTGAAACACCCTCCCTTGCAAAACTCAGAAGATGACTGCTGCAGCTGGCACTCCACACAAATTCTCCATCAAGCCCCAGAGTGAAGTACTTAAGGCTAATCCAGGCAAGTAAGGGATGGAAATAAGAAGAGCCTTACTGTGGGAGGAAGAAGCATATTTTCTTTATTTTCTTTATTGTTTATTCAGTTGGTCTCCATATCCAGAGCATTTGCAAACACAAAAGCCCTAGTGGTATCAATTTTCTCTTATTATCAGTACATAAACCCACAATTACACATTCATTATGAGTCACTACACACTTCTGCATGAACAAATGTAGTTAGACATTGTTTTCTGAAAAGGGAAAAATGTACCCACAGCTATTTCTAGCCCAGTTAAGGAGGCCCACTGAATAAATGTCTATGTGTGTTTAGATCAGCAAAGACCCTTACAAGGCAGAAAGTACTTAAAATTAACAAAAGTGTGAGCTGGTAGCTACTGTAATTGCAAGCAGTGAGTCATGTTAACTGAGAAATGGTGAAATATGGCCTGTTTTATTATTATTATGAGCGGCTATAGCTAGATTCAACTGAAGAATATAGGACTCATGGGAAGCCTCATAAACACTGACATAATCAAGTATTGGTTTTAATACAAATTCATAAATTTTTATAGGTGTCGAGTTGTCAGGCAGATAATATATGACCTAAATCTGAATAAAGTATATGGAAAAAAAGCATTCCTGAAGGACTGCAAATATAACATGATACAGTGCAATGCCACTGAGGACTGCAGCTTTTTTGGGACCAGAGCTGTGAGCAAAGGGGTACACAAAGCATTCCAGGCACTGCCTTTGAGGGGCTGGCCTGAAACCTTTGGTTCTTCAGAGAATGCTTCCTTGAAATGGTTAACAAAAGCTAGCAGAGGAACATGAGCCATAAATATACCGAGTGTATTTTTCACAAGATTTCTTCTTTTCCCTACAAAGAAGTAAGGATTATTAGGTTGGAAGATTTGCCAAAGGAAGAGATGGGGCCTTGCTCCAGTAAGTCGGAAAGCTGGACTTTGTCCAGAGAAGCAGTGTTTTGTGTGCAGCTACTAGCTGGTTTTCCCCAGTCACTAGCAAAGCATCACACACTGTGCATGGAAGAGCCCTCGTAAAAGATGGCAGCAGAAGGAGCACAGATCATCTAACTCAGCTTTAGGAGTGCCTCTCTAGCTCCACAGTGTTGTCATGAGCAGGCTGAGGAAGATTCGAACAGTGGCAGCTCACACTGGATAACGACTGGGGGGAAAAAAGCCTGAATGACCCCTGCAGCAGCCAGTTTTACATTGCAGATTACATAAAGGAAGCATCTAGGAGTACAGATGGCTGCAGCTTCTTCCTGACTCTCACACAGAAGAATGCAAGGCAGGGGCCCCTTTCCTTCTCTGCTCCATTGCTGCTCTGCTTCTCTTGTAACCCCTCCTTGATACTGCAGTGTGTTGGCCCTGAGCCGCTCGCTGCTTCCCCACAGGCAACTACAACTGCAGTTGCAGGATGGAGGGTGTCTTGCCAATTGTGAAATATTATATTCTGACTTTATGCAACCTTTCCATGTAAAATAAAAATGCATGCAATCAGCAAGCAGAATGGCTAATAAAATGAGAAGAAGCAGAGGGAGTCTAAGGAGAGAGAAATTCTAGCCTTGTTGAGATCAATGGCAGAATTCCCACTCTTTTCAATGAGCCAAAATTTCACCCTAGATATTCATAATCCTTTTTAGCTACATTTTAGATAGCTAGTTTGGCAAATTCTACCACATTTCATGCCATGTGTATAACTTCAAGATTTTTATTCAATTGATTATGTTTGAGCCCTTTTACTTTGGTCACATATCAATTCCAGTCTAAAAATTATTAGCGCACGGGACAAATTGCAGTTTTTCCTACGAAGTACTGTTTCCTTGGTGCTTGGAAGAGGTAACAGGTTTTAGGATGGTTCCAAAAGCTCTAAGATGTTGGTACCCCACAGTCATCATGAACTTTACACAACCAAGGGCTTCTGTCTTGTGTCATGGAGTCGGTTGCCCTTTGCCTGTCGCAGAGTAACCACTGGTTGTACCCACGTAGCAGGTCCCTGACACACCAAGATCCTGTTTGCTACATGGCAGCTCCACTCCAGTCTTCAGCCTTTGCTGCCTCCTTCTGAAAACACTGTAAAGACCCATCAAAGCTCAGAAGTGATGCTGCAACTTCCCTCTGACAAAAGATTTTTCTACTTTGATCAATGTCAAAGATAGACCTGACACAGTGATCTGTCCAAGCATAAAACTTGTCATGCACCATGACAGTTTGGTGCATCCGCTGTATGGAGCTCTGCTGGTGCTCAAGGACATCAAGAGATAAGTTTCAGGACAGAAGAGAGAGAGAAAGACAGGGATTTCTGGAAGTTATCCGGACTTATACAAATCCCACAGTATATTTATTAAGTCAAAAGGAACCCAACTTTTATAGAAAATGACGCTTCCCAGCCTCAGAAAGCTTGGCTGGAAACAGCACCAAGGAGAAAAACTGAGTCAAGTTACCTGATCCATTCTGCAATCCATCATGTGCCATGGTGCTTGTCTTCAGTACAAAATTACCCTTCATCTCAGACTGGGAATGGTTAGCAGCCTTTGTTCAAACTGAGCAGGAGCAAATAACTCATACACAAGTTTGTGTTCTTTTAATAACTGGGTTTGTTTGATGAATTTGTCTACTTTGGACAGTGCTTTGATCATTTTTTTACTTCAGACTCTCTCTGAAACAACCTTCTATATTATACTCTTAAGGAGAGACAACCTTATAATTTATACCAGTTAAATATATATTACAGTACCTTATAGCTAACATAAGCCTTTTGTTTTCCCTCAGAACACTGCAGCAAGCCATATTATGAATCAATAAAATCTGCTGCCTTTTCCCCTTGTTCAACTGCGTACACTTGGGGCCTGGGGCAGTGCCAAAAAAATCAACACATACCAATGGGGATCATAAAGAAAAAAAAGTCTTGACATCTTCTCCTGCCACTCATTTTAACATAGTCTGGCTGGACACATAATTTACTTTTTCAGATAATGTGTTAGTTGATTACTGTTGCTCACCTCTTACCAGGTATTTTGGTCAAATTTCCCAATTCTCTGAGCCAATGCTTCTATTGTATGAATGCTTGTTGGGCTACAAAATATCTGCCATTAAAAAGGCCATTTTTTTCCTTTCTTAATTTGTTTGGAATGAGAATTAGGCACTCTGAAGCTCATTCTTCAGAGAAAATGGAGGGGGAAAAAGACAGCAATCAGTAGAAAGTTTTAACCCTGTGGGAATTTCTTATTGAAAGTCCACAAGAAATAGCATCGTTTAATTTAGGACTAAAGGAAAATCACTCACACAAAACATATGTTCCTTGCCTAAACCACAGCATTTATTAAATGTTGCCAACCACAGTTCATAGTGTATGTGCTTACTTTTATGGCACACCACTTCTTCACACAAGGCTGTGTTTTTATAAGCAGACTGTCAACACAAAAAGAATATTCACTTCTGAATTTCATTTTCCAGACTGTTCATACTACAACTACTCAGAAATTAACCAGCTCTGTTCATGTTGGAGATGGTAGCAAACCTTTTATTTTTGACAGAAGCTGTTCAAAGGCTTAGCCAAGGATGAAAAACAATCAAGAGGACTGGATCTGATCTGGGACTGATTCCTGCGTTTCAACACTTCACAAGAAAACACTGAAATTTCAGTGTTTGGTCAAAGTGACTGATTTAACATCCCCTGAAGTCAGAGTCTCACACTTGAACTCAACAGTGTTGGACACAGCCCATATGCCCTAATTCGTATCTGCATCTCCAATTAGCAAAAAAACCACATTGAAAACTAAGCCTAAATAACATGCTGGAAAAGCAGGCACTAAAGTACATCTTCTAAATGCTCCTTTGTATCATGGCTATGATAATAAACCATAAGAAGAACCCCAGGAAACATGATAATAACTCTAAATAAATATGATAATAACTCTAAAACAATACATTCTACAGTTTTACAGTTTGATGAAATAACGCACAACCATTTTAAGTGCTGTAAATTATCAAATCCAGAAAGTTCAAAAAACTCTTCTCCCAGCAATGACCTACACTATATTTATAATGTCTGGTTTATAGATCTGATTCTGCAGCAGAGCTACTGCACAGCTGCCCACATCATGGAGTGGTTACAAATGACCTTACTAAGCACAGTTCCCCTGCCAACTTGCCAGCACTTGCTGTATTTTCCTGCGGGTCCAGACCCGTCCTGTCACTGTGATACTCCTCCCATTTACTTTAACAGTGTTGGAACAGATCCATGCTCACAGAAAAAGTTCAAGCAGAAGCAGGCCTTATGTTTGCAATACATTTCATTAAAATTTCCTTTAAAAAACAAACCCCCATGGAAATGCAGAAAAAGTTCTTTTGATATGGTCTGAATGTCAATAGAATAACTTCATCACTTCCTTTTGTAAATGTGGTTTGGTGAGTTTTTTAGACTGTGCTTACACAAACAATCATGGTAGAGGGGAGTGAGCAGTTTGTTATAGTATTTTCCTGGGTTTACTTTCCTTCCCTTCCCACTTCCCTTTTGTTAATACTCCCAGTTGTCCCCATTACTCTGAAGCAGTTGTAAGTGGTGCATCCCTCTGCTTCTTTTGGAACTGGACTCAAGCCATTGAAGTGCAAATCAATATGGACACAGAAAGCCCTGAGCACACAAATAAACTGTTTCCTGACTGACTGAGAGTTGCTCCCTTTGACAATTCCAGAGGTCATTTTGAACACTTTGTATTTTTTCTCTTTACATTTTGTACACAAGAACATATGGGAAGCCACAGATGTGGTGCAGTCCTTTTCCAGCCAAGAAGGGATGTCCCTTTTCCACTCAAAGGGATACCTTCACCATACCAGACATAAGAGGTGACATGCCCAAGGTGAGGAATGCAGCTCCCTTGTCACAATGCAGCCTCTATGAGACTGACAACCTGTTCCAAGAAGGCTCTTCTGTGATTAAAGCCTGCAAAACCAATACCATTGAGAGAGGGGGTAAATGACTTCTTTTTTGTCCAGAAGAGCGTAAAGCAAAACTACGGGTTTGTAGCAGCTAGAGCAACTGTTATTAGTCTGTATATCCATGTGAAGGGCACCAGACTGATTTGCAAGACCACCTTGAATTAATCTATATCTCAGGACATTGCTCATGGCACTGTGATTACTGTGGAGGGGGCACCACACTACTCAATTCACACACGCTTATCTCGGAGCATTCATTGACTGCTCCTCAGATCATGCAGACCAAACTCCCTCAATGATATTGCTGCCTCCATAAAAGACATCTGCTAGGAGGGCAATGGAAGGTATGAACCAGGCCAGGGTTCTTCTGTGCCAAGAACACCTGCAGATGCCAAAAGCATCTTGGGTTGTTCTAATAAACCAGGACCTAAATGATTGCACAAGATAATTTTCTAATTATACTGAATTTTTATTGCAGATAGAAATTACTTCCACTGAACAGAAAGAACAATGTACACATGGATATTGAACTGCAATTGAGCCCAATCTTGCTTCTCTAAATAAATCATGATTTTCCTATTAATTAGTCAGTGTAGGCTTTTGAGTAACAAGTCTCTACATGCATTTGCCATTCTAAATTTGCTGCACTTCATTAAAAATATTGAAGAAGAATAGTTCTCTTTTTCCCTCCCAGTTTTCCCTCCAATTGCTGTCAATCCTTACAGATTCTTGGCAGTTGGCTCCTATCCATACAAGTACCAAGTACAGTTAAGCTAACTGAAACATTGCTTTCAAATGAGAGAACAGAGGAAATCATAGAAAAACCTATTTTGACTTTTCTGTGTTTCAAAGAGCTTTGGCTTAGTTTGAAAGAGACATAAATTCTTGTTTTATATTAAAAGTAACAATGTTTTAATCTGTTTTTCTCCCAAGCATGTAGCCAAACAAATACTACTAGCGCCACCAGGATCCCCATGACTGTTCCTTGAACTGAGGCATATTTGGTACAATCCTTCAGGAGCGGGATCTCATGACTTTTTTACCCCAAGATCTTCCTATGGCTTTATTGCTATAGATAGCAATGAGAAAAGTTAACCTGATCCAAGGATGGGTTTTGTGCAATGTCCTTCTGAAAGCTGCCATTGCTGAAGGAAGCCAAGGCCAGTCCTGGTGAAGAGAAGATCACTTTGGGCTGCACCAGCATGTCCAGACCTCCAGCTGCCCACCATTCCCTCATTTCCTCTCTGCCTCCAAGTACCCAGGGGCGCTGCTGCTTCCCATCCTTGCGCTCAGCCTGGTGTGCTGCTTCTTGCTGTGTCTCTGCAACTGCTGCATTTTGGGGCTGCTGCAAAAGTCCAAGGGGACTTAAAGCCTGATATCAGTAAAATTTTTCTGCCTGTCTGATGGGCACTTTGCCACATATCTTCAAAACATTTCCATCTGTCAGATATCCAGATGTCATTGGTTCTAGGAGAGCATTGGTGTGTCTGTCCTCAGGCAGGCAGGTGAAAAGTGTCTAATCAACATTACCCTGCTTCCTTGCTGGCCTAGCAGCAGCCAGAGAAAACTGCAGAAATTACTTGCTGTGTGATCCTGTGCACGTTGAAGAAAATTTGGGTATTGCCTTTTGCTATGTGGAAAAACTGGAATATTCAACCTTATTAATCATTCTGTAAAATAAACTTCTAGTGCCAGAAGGTCTTATGGTGGATAGCAAAGAATTCATATTGAATAAAATTGAGATATTTCTAAGAAGAATGGAAACACAGTTTCAAACAGGACAAGAAGTGTTCGGATAGGATGAGAGCTAGCATGATATTTTTTTACTCACTCTAGCAAATAATTCAGTGCAAACCACTGAGAGAACACTTTAAATGCATCTGCAACTTTTATTCCACTGTAACTAATTGCCACATCAGGAGACAGAATTTCTTGGTGCAGGATATCATTGTGATAGGAAAATGAACTCTGTTTTTCACTACTAATCAGTGTAGGATATTTTGGGCCATATTTCAATTATTCATTCTCCCTGGATGGTACCATTATGGTTAATCTTTTCACCCAATTTCTCTTTTTTCCTTGAATTCTCCTGTACTGTAAAACAAGAGTTATCCACCAGATTTTGATACTGGTTGTTTATAAGATTGGATTAATTGTGGAAGAACAAATTTTTTACTTAAAATGCCAACATTTGAAGAAGGCCCTGGAGATAAATGAGCTGCTGCTATTCCTCTGGAGCAATATGGACCTTTCCTTTCTCAGTCATTTTCTTCCTGTTTTCAGTAAGGGTGCAACTTGGGCATTGCTTAGCACCACCTTATTGCAGCAGACCCCTGAGGAAGAGGACTGTTATGGCATGTGGCTGAAAGGATGTGCTGGCTGGATCCTGGTGGATGGAGGTTCAGACATCTGCAGGCTGGAAAATGCCTTGGTTTTCAGCAAGCTGCTCTGATGTTACCTGAACTGCAAAAGGAGAGATCCTGCCTTGCTCTCATCTGTCAGAACAAGTTCATACACAAACAGAGATGGGAATTTGACTGTAACATTTCAGAAATCCCTTACAGTGGTTGATCTTTCATTTTCTCACCTAACACAATAATTATTCCAGTCCTACTGCAAATGTTAACCCTTAAAAAATGACCAGTTTACTTCAGCAAATTCTTTGTATAGACAGCTTATTGTAATAATACTTGTACTATTCTTCTAAATTGACTATGGCCACACACCCTGAACAAAACATTGTGGTACTGTTTTCATAAGCTCTCCTTTTCACAGCCAAAAACATTGGCCTTGGTTTGCACTCATAGTTACGTAGGGCAGAGTGAAGAAAAACCCTGCCAGGGATCTGCCTGTATTAGCTCAAAATTTATTTTTATGCCTTGTAAAGCTAAGGATCATTTGAAGACTATCTCTAAACTCTCAGGAGAGAGGAAAGTGCCTGGCAGCCTGTAAATACAGCCTTAGTAAAATGATGAGAGTATTTTTTATTCTTGGTAAACACATGCACATTGTGCTCACTTTGCAAACATGCAGCTGCATACTCTCTGTTTTTTTTGAACAGTGATATTGGAATAAATCTAAGCAAAATTTTCTGTGTGGGCTAAAGGTTCTCACAGAATCTGCTTTAAACCACACAATACAATTCTAGTGTGTCTGGAAGAATGATAGAGCCTTGATGGCTGCAACTGTGAGAATAGGAAAAAATTAATTCAAGACCATCCTGATGATAGCAAGGATAAAACTTTGTAACAATAACAATAAGAGCCACTGGATAAAGTGTAACTTGCTGTTACCTCAGCCCATGTCACATTACTATGGCCAGAAAATAAAGATAATTTTGTTCCCAGCTCTTCTGTGTGTCATAACATTATGAAAGACACATAGCCTTACTTTGAAAGCACAGGACCCCTAAAAACTGAGCAAAAGTCAAGTCTTTTACAGCAGGGTATTTACCACTCACATCAGAATTGTTTCTGCCTTCCAGTAGAAAGCTCTGGGGCAGAGATGTCCTCACCAGGCAATGACAAAACAATTGCTTCAGGGACTAAATACTTGCATTAAATAAAATTTCTTGTCCTACAGCAACCTCGTTGTTCATAAACCCCATATTCTGCCAACATAATTGGAGATAACACAAAAGCCACCTCTGTGCCTCAGGAGACACTTTGGACAAAGTGCTGCATGTGTCCTGTGCCCAGTTTTGTCAATTGAAGAATGGATGAGACTCATGCCTTGAAAATCTCAATGCTGAAGAAGACACTTTCTCTGGACAAACTGTTTTTCTGAACAAACAAGCTTTTTCTATTAGATTTTCACCACCCTGCCCTTTTACTGCCACAGTAGCTCCTAGGTCAGAGGCAGTAATGCCACCAGAAACAAGCTCTCCTGGGGAACACCTGGAGAGATGTATTTCCTTCCCACTCTCTGCAGGGTTACATCACATTAACTGCATCAGAAAACTAAGCTTCTTTAAAAACCTGCACCAACTGCATGCACAATGGCCTTCCTAAGCTGCGTTATGTCTCTCCTGTAGGAATATTACTATATTGCTATAGAAGGAAGTCTCCAAACCCTGCATCTGTCATTTTGCTATAAGTAGGACACGTTGATACCCCCAGTTAAGACAACTTCCTCTAATCCTAATCGGACAGATATCTCAGATTTGTGAGTGCCAACATTCCTACTTCATTCATGTCCTCTTATCAGTTCATGTCATTGTGTTTTGCTTGGTACTTGAGAAGCTCTAAAAGCAGATTCAGAGTTGACTCTTATTAACCTATTCTTGTACACCTTCTTCCTCTCTCTGAACTGCCAAAATGGAGATCTGGAAAGTGAATTGTTATTTCTGTGCCTTTAAAAACAAAGCACACACAGGAAACAATTTCTGGGGAATTGGTAATAGGCAAAAAGTATCTGAAAGAATGCACTGGAGCCCCTCCTGTTTTAAATTTTTCCAGACACTCGCCAGGTGTCCTTACCCATACATCACTGAGAGGAATAAAGCTCAATCCTGCATACTAGATAGCAAATCACTTGCAGATATCTTTTGTTTCATGCAGTGCTTCAACATCCACCTGGACATTCCTCCCCGGAATATATCTGAGTGCTGTTCACTTAAAGTCCACACCAGGTCCTCACCCTTTTGTCTTTCATCACTTTGTCTCTTCTTTAAGAAAACTTCATGAAAATTTTGAAGGATTTTCCAGATGTGCATTTTCATTTCTCTCTCTCCCCCCTCCTCCAGAAGTTATTTCTTCTGTCTTCAGAGAAGATTCAAATTGGAAGAAATGGGACGAAAAAAATTCTGCCAACATCTTCAGAAGGGGGATTTACCTCACTAGCATTGGAAATGGCATGAGGATAAAGCAGAACAGAACAATGCTGTACAGAAGCCAAGGCTTCCTTGCTCTTGTGCCTTTTGCCATCGTTGTCAGCACCTACACTGGGAGCACAGCAGTTCCAGGAAGAGAAATGGGGCATTTGCAGGGAGTGTTTCAACACCTCGTAGTGGTCTCTGCTTTTAGAGTTTGTTTCTTTACTTGTTCCAATCTCTCCAATAGCAGATGATTGTACATAGGCATCAAACCAACTTCACCAGAGTTCACCCATCACCACCAGGTCGCTGCTTATCTTTGTCCCTTGCCTTGAATTTGGCTGCTTGCTGCAAACACTGTTCCACGTGGCTGTGTTGGAGCGTTGCTGAAACCTCCTTAATGTCTGTTTGATTTCATATCTCTCACACTCACAAAAACTGTTGCCTTGCCTATTTTATCTCCAGGTTTGAAATAGCTGATCCACCACTTGCTGTTCAGTAACTTCTGCAAGTGTCCTAGAGCAGAATGCATGTAGCCAAAACAAAATTGGAGGCTGCAATTCTTTCACAGCTTTCATGAAAATCTTTCACGGCTGCAGTTTCACCTTTTGCCAAAACTTGGGTGGCAAGCTGTGAAAAGGGGCTTTTCTTCCTAAGAAGAGTATACAGATTCAGACAGCCTAGAAAGCAACTGCCTTCAATGAATTCAGGTTAATTGGGGAAAAGTGGAACATAATTGCTGATGAACAGCTAAGGACGAAACCAGAGAAGAACTGAGTTAAAGAGCACTTTTTAATGACTTGAGCATAAAGACAAAATACCATGAAAAATCAGGAATTTGCTGTGTTTTTCACAGATAGGCCACACACCTATGAAACACATGAATTTCTGTTTTGGCCATCATTATGATGCAACTCTCAGGCTTTTCAGACAGGTTCTTTCACCTGTATAATCATTTCCAGGTAATTACAGGGTAAAGTGTGGGTGCTCTACGATGTATTCTAAGAAATACATGACAATTGCTTTGGCTTCATTTGCAAAACAAAAAAGAGTGCAAAAATCTCTGTTCACTGAAGTTAAAATCCAGAAAACTATTGATTTCTTCATGCACAAAGAACCATTGTGTGCTTTTACTCCAAATGACTCATTTTAGGTAAAATGGGAGCATGTGAGAAAGAACAAGTATCAGAGGCCCCAAGAGAGAGTTTGTTTTGCACATTTCTTTTGGAACAGGCTATCTCAGCTCTTTCCACAGCACACCAAACAAGCAGACTCCATATTTCATTAAAAGGCTCAGTGTAGACAAAGCAAAAGATGAGCAATGATGAACAAAGCCCCACTGTGTAAGGTATATCATACACACTGAAAGAGATAAGAGACATTGCCCCAGAGAGGTCACAGTCACCAAAGATGTATAGCTACAGAAGTCTCCTTGCAGCATAAGGCATCAGATGCTTTTCCAGCAAAAATAAGCATTTTTTCTCTAAAAACATCCTGTCCACCCAGATATGGTGTTAAAAAAAAAAAGTGAAAAGGAATGTAATCTGGATCTTGTGGAAAAAAATTGTGTATGGTGTTCATCAGGCAAAAGAAAAATTCCATTACAGCAGAGTTCTGGTATCTGTACATCATCTCTGGCATGTTATCCTCCTCCTTCTTCATGTTGATTCTGTAGTAATGCCCTTATTCTGTCATTCTGTGAGATATGTTATTCTTTTTAAAGCTTTGAACAATATGTTGTATGAAATTTTCTTATGGCTGTACTGAATAGACCATGAAATATCTAAGTATTCTCTTTTCAAATCAAGTGTTTGCATACTTGATTTACCAATCATGATAGATAGAGAGATAGATAGATAGATAGATAGATGGATGTAGAAACATGATCTTTATAGATATCACTAAAAAAAGCAATGTTAAAACACTAACTTCAAAGTGGAGAAATGAAAAGCTAAGGCTTGGAGAGATCATCATTTAATCTGTGTTTTCCATTATTATTTTATTCTCTAATGCTCTGGGACTGTAGGGACATTTTTCAAGGGACTCCTCAATACAGAAGCAGTAATTCAAAATGTCACCATAGAAGAGCACTGCAAAAGTCACATTTTATTCTCTGGATTAGAATTCAAAGGAAATACCTAATATCTGTAGATTTTAGAGGCATTGGCTAAGGCCTGAGCTCTCTCAAGCAAGGTAAAACAGCTTGCTTAAAAAAAAGTATTTGGCACGACTTTAGACTTTATAAAGACATACGTCCAATATTTAATGCAAGAATTCCACATTAATTCACCTTCAGATAATGGAAAATTTTCTAAGAAGTCCAAAGTATCTGAAAATGAGTTCTATGTACAACATGGCCTTAACAGTTCCGAAATGGCCTATATTTCCATAGAGTTTTACATCCTGGAAGAGTCCAAAATAATTTTAGAAATTATGAGACATTCTTGACTCTATGTCCTCAGGACCACTCTGCCAGTGTTATTGAGCATTTAATTTAGCCTGTCTAAAGGAACCCCAGGTGAAGCCTGCCCATTTGTGGGGTGACACACATAGGAAAACTCCTCAAGACAACACAAAAATATCTCATCTTGTTGACAACTAGGAGGAATACAATACTCAGAATACAATAGCCCATATGGAAATTTGGATGCCGCAATGGAATTTCTTCTTTAAATTAAATTAAATTAAATTGATCTAAATGGATAAAACCTGGAAGTGTTGGTACTCCTTTTGCTGAGTGTGCAGGCTGGAAGTCTAATTTGATACTGCTGAGGTAGCTTTTAGGTCCCTCTCCAACATTTCAAAGCCTTGGTAGAGTTGTTTATTCAAGTCAGCTAAAAAACAACACCCAAAGAAGCTGTCAATCAGAACAAATAGTTCAAACTGTGGTATAGCCAGCTGCAAATGCTGGGTGTAGAGCTTCTGTGTGGGACCATTAACTAAGAAATTTACAGTATTTTCATTAAGCCAGAAAAAAAGATATTTACTTTGATTTTCTGAAAACATTTATTGGAGAAGTTGCTGTTTTGAGCATAGTTTTGAGATGACTAGACCATGGAAATTACTTTGAATGACAGCAGTACTACATCCACCAGTATCATGATGAAAAAGCAGTCAACAACTGCATTGGTCACGAGACAGTTCACTCTGGAAACCAACCAAACCACAACCTGAATCTGATTAAATTTTAAAATGTAGAACATCAATTTGAAATTTTGCACAACAGCAGATGTGATTACCCTTAGATGACTTTTGACAGCAGAACCTGATGGAAAGCCTGTTCTCCCATATTCTCAAACAGGAACACTTGGGGGGGAAAAAAAAGGTCAAAACATGCTCTCAGCTGGGGGTTTGGTTTTCCAATTTAAGAATTTTCCAGAGTAGTATTACCAATGCTAGCGCCAGCCATTCTGAATCACAGCCTCAAGCCTAAGGCTGTGTTAGGTTCCGGCAAAAAAATGTCTTGGAAACTGCTTCTCTTTAACATCGAGTAGACACAGTGCCATGAAGGCCAGACCTCCCTCCCCCTCATGACCCTCTTTTCCATGTCTTTCTGACCCTATTTATTTGAGAATTTATGTGTTTAACCATCTGATGAATCATAGCTTTTGTCCACTATCAGATCCAGAGGTTACTTGGATCATGCCTACAACTAATGACTAAAAGGGTATTTTCTAAAACTGAAGAGGGCTTCATGTGGCAGAGTCAAAGTCTGGAGCATTAGCAGGTACTGGAGTACAAGGGCTATCTTTTGCTCTGTAAAAGGTTCTGGCTCATGCATATGCACACCAGTACTACAGATATTATTTTGTTGCTTTCCCTTTCTTTGGGAAACTCCTTTCACTTTACATCCATGCAAGCTGCAACAAAGCTCTGCTCACATAATTATCCAGCTGCATCCCACTATGACAGTAATCCAAAAATCTAAGACCTCAAAACTTCAAGAGCCCTCGCCAGATTTTCCCTCGCCCTTCCTGGGTTAGCACGGCAGCCAGTTAAAACCACATTGAAATTACCTTTTAAACATGCCCTTAGGCAAAGAGCTACAGCAAAGGTTTGGCAAAGCTCACCCTGTTCTTAATGCTCTAATGCCATATTATTACTACTCACTGAAAAGCTTAATGCATTTAAACTCAGCCCTCGTGCCAAAACACACTGACGCTATTTAAGAGTTTGCCATATAATTTGAACTGATTGCATATTTATTGTTGCAGCAGTCTCAGACCGTAAAGCCTCCTGGTTTCCTCAGAAGCACTTATCCCTCTCATGCTTTGATAGTCTCTCCCTACACAACTGTTATTCACAGCAGACTTCAGGGAATTCTTTATTTAATAGAGAATATTTATATTTCTTCAGCCTTCCATCACTGAAGTTTTAAATTTAGGGTTCAAAGATTTTCTGCTAAAAAAAGTATCAACGATACACTGCAGCAAAAGATCTCAGATTCTCCTGTCTCAACACACTTCACCCCTGGCATGCCCTGAGAAGCAAAAGTGCCTGTACAACTGCATTTTGGATGTGTCTATACATGCACTGTGAAAAGATGATCACCTTTCCTTGTGGAAGCTGTTAAAACCAGTGTGGGCTGCACAAATACGTTCTAGGGATACTTCTTTAATTGCTGATGCCATTTTAAATTTGAAAGATAGATACTGAGAAATTGGGTAACTGACAGTGGCCAGCCATTCTTTAAAAAAGAAATCCACAACCCAGACATCTGAAATAGAAGGGTGCATACTCAAGATAAGAGCATACAACAGAAGTCTTTGTATCTGTGTGAATAATTTTTTTTTACCGTATCACTTAAATTCCTCCTTGCCCTCATTTTGATACATGCTTTTTACTTCTGAGGCAAATTCACAGTTGGTAGCAGGGTGCATTCACAGAAAGATACACTTCTTGCAGCCATTATAATACATTAAATGCTGAAAAATACCAGCTATACCCTCAAATTACACTTGGGTAATTTGTCCAGGGACAATAGGTCCCACCAAACCACTCAGTAGCATCTTGCCAGTTGACCCAGTCTCACAAAAGTGCTCCTCTCTTCTCCCTTAGTTTTTCCTTTTACTTTCTGATAACCCTGCATATACTCCACAGCATCCAAGAATTGCTAACTACTGGATGTCTTTTCCCCATCTACTTTTAGCAAATGCTTCCTTTCACTAAACTACTCTATGAGCTCATCTACTTGAAATACCCCAAAGTAACCTGACTTGAAATAACATCGAAACACACGAGTGCCTCTTATCATGGAGATGAAAATAACTCTACTATGGCACAGACAGACCTGTTCAATACTAGCTCTTCTCTGCCTGCTCAGAAAAGCCCCCTTTGGCAGCATGTTGAGGGAGAGAGACACAGGCTGCAGTCAGCGAGAACAGAGCAGGTCTCAAGTGCCCCCAGTGAGTTCCTGCAGAGGTAACTGGCAGCAGGGAGAAGTGTGCTTTGCTACACTACAGCTCTCCAACTGGCCTCTGTGCAGGGAGACCAAAAGAAGCATTTGACCCTCTGTGTATTTAACAGGATCTGTGCCAGGAAAAGACAAAAAGAACCCACACACAGTCCGCAAATTTATCAAGTAAGTATCTTTCAAGAAGTTAGAAACAGTGAGTTTTTCTTGGGTGACAACTGTGCCTATGTTGCAAATCATCTGTTCCACAACTAAAGATGGTACAGAATTTGTATTTCCTTTTATTTTTCCTTTCAGGCTTGTAGTTCTGTACCCTGCAAATGGCCAGTTCACAAGCAGCTGCAAAGTCACCAAATCAGGCTTTGCTAACTGAGATTATTTTCCTATAATATTATCCATCAATTAGCCCATGATGTCCCCTGTGCAAAAGTGAGATTATGAAAGAGTTAAGCACCGAGGCCTTTAATTTCTCTGAATATCCCACTGACGGCAAAGCAAAATACATCTGCAGGCTAAATGGGAGGTACTTTTATACTTAAGAGGATAGTGCTACTGAGGATCTGGGAGGCACGAAAAGAAACAAGACAGAAACTAAAACATACTGAATCATACTGGTCAATTAAAGACTACAGCACTGTCACCCAAATGGACGGCAGCAGGAATCCACGAAACTCTCAGCTTTCACCACATCCAAACAGGCGTATTTCACAATGAAGGCTTCTGTAGGGATCTGCAGTGAGTCTGGAGCCACCCACGTATCAAGTATTTTGTTTGTTTTAAACTGACACACTCTTTTACTGGACTGATAAATGAACGGGAGATGGAAGTGAAAGGGAATAAATAAATCTCACATGTAGAAATAAATACAGAAATAAATACATTTTTCGTCTTCATAACATCAGTAAAAGAGTTCTTGCCAGCTCCAAAAAGTAGGATGGCAACTGTGCGTCAATTATCATCTGAAGCTCATGGAGATGACTTTCATTGGAAAAATAAATCAACTTTGTCACAAAGTCTTTTTCAGCTTGATTTCTTAGCACTATACTGGCCAATAGAAATTCACTTGTGGCATCAATTCTCGAAAGTCAGAGGCCAAGAGCTACAAGAACAGCCAAGAGATAGTACTTCTTTAACATTTGGAAGTAAGGAAGTACACATTTTCTTAAATGGCTTTTATCAAACAGAACTGCGAAGAGGGACTTGTGTCCCTCTTTCCACCCAGACACCCCACTCTGCTGAATGCCTCTAGCATTGTATATAGCTTTGTAATCTGCTTCTTCAGATGCTGGGAATCTCAGCATCTCCACTGCCTGGAAGAGATTTTTACTAACTCCTTAGTAAGGCAGCTTTGAGCATGGTGGAAAGATGTCATCCAAACAACAGCACTTTGTGGATGAATCCTTACACATGGGAACAGAGCCCATCTCCCTGGATCTTACAGCAGGAGCTGCTGCTGTCTGGCCTGGCTAACTCAGCCTGGGTAAATGCTTTGCTGTGAGCTCAAGAAATTCAGTATTTTCCTTAAAAGAGAGAAAAATTACATTGAACAAGTATATTAATACATTTGATTTTAAATGGTTCTGGGCAAGGTTTGAAGAAAAGACTCTGGAATTGGTCCATTTTCAAGATATTGTGATGATGACCTTATGATCACACTGTTTACTAGTCCATTTTCTGCACTCAGTGTGATTTATAAATTCCTCCCTTAGTGATTACCAATTCAGATCCTATTTTTTAAGTTTCTTTTTCCTTTGACAGATTTTTCATGAAAAGCAAGTCATAGCAACCTTTCCCTGTTTAAATTTTCATTCCTATTTCTTTACCTCAAGACCACTCCATACAGTGTTTTGAGTTTCAGTGAATCATAAGAAAAGGAAGGATGGGGTCTGCCATCTGGAAATGATTGTGAAAACCTATTGTACTGAATAAATATGCTTCTTTTTTCCCTGCTAATTCTAACACAAAGCAGTGATATTGAAACAGATGCCAGACTAAACAGTGGAGAAAACAATGCAAACATGAACTTTGCCACCAGCAACTTAAGAATTCAGCTTGGTCATAAAGGAAAGCACAGGCTGGAGTGCATGAATATTCTGAAGTGGGTGAAATGGTCTGCTAGGGAAAGTAAAGAGAAGTTTAGGTAGGGTTGCGGGGGGGGGAGGTTTGCTAACATCAGCAAAATTTGATATCATTGAGAACTAGCCGGACTGAAGCTGCTGAATTGTGAAATCACTGCAGAAAGGTTTAGTTTGTCAAAAAGATCTAGGAAAACATGCATCTCTAGCACAGAGGAAGTCAGAAGGAAATCAGCTACAACGAATGTCTGCTCTATTTCCTCTGACACAAAGGTATTGCTATCTCCAGAAAAGGCGTAACAATCACAGCTCTCCTTGGGCCCCAGCTCCCGCAGCCAGCTCTTTTTTGGGTTTTGTAATATATTTGTTGTTGTTGTTGGGATTTGAGTGATCTGGCGCTACTATCAGTCTCCTTTTACAAGGATTTATTTTTTGTTCAAAATATCACTGATTCTACATTTAGCTGGGAATATGGCATGGATTGCTTGACCTTACTGAAGAATTCTTTTGTGTCCTGAAAATTCAAATAACATTTTGCATATATTTATCTGGCTCATTTATTCTTGATTCAATCAAAACCAAGTTACCAAAACTATCAACAGCCTTGTAAAGCTGATGACACAGCAGCCCAAAGCACAGAGCAGGGGTCACAGGGTTCAGTACAAGGAGGTGCCCACCTTGAAGACTTTATAGTCATTGTATGCAGGTGGGCGTGCATGGAGAGGGTGGGGAGAGAAAAGCTAAAGATCTGCTCTGGGTACAATCAGTTCACCAGGTAAGCAGTTAAAAGCACAAGACTTTTAAATACTCCTTCCATTTGACATCTGATTTTTGTTCACACTAAGTAAACCTTCACCTTGCTGTTTCTCTTACAGGTACAGAGGTGATCTTACTGGTACAGAGGTGTAGGCACAGCTGGCAGGCAGAAGGCTGGATCTGCACTTCTGATTTTCCCTTCAGCCTCCTTCTCCATCTCCAGACTCCTGCCACTGCCCTTACCCACCTCAGCCCGGTTATGCCATGGGACTTGATGCTGCCCTAATAGTGTGGTGAGCCCTAGTAAAATAAGTTTACCATTATTTGTTAATTGGGTCTGTGCTTCTAGCTGTGGCACAGCTCATTTGTAATGCTGGCATACTTCCATCACACCACCTTTGTCGCCTTAGTGACAAAGCAGGGCAAAAAGAGCAAGACCAAGCAACAGGCTCCTATCCTGTTCCATATCCGATCCTCAGTGTCAGGATGCAATCACTGTAAGCAGCAAACACAAGACCCTTTCCTACCCATCTCTGCGTGGCTGCTACACAGCAGCCCTCTATAATCTCTTCTGCCTGTGCCCACATATACAAGATCTTTAGATTTTTTCCATGATTTTCACATAATGAGAAGCTGGACTTGCAAATCTATTTATTATACTTATTTTTATGGAGAGACTGAGGAGATAGTGATGGGTAGGCATAGAGTACTATCAGTCAGCTGACATAAGAGCAATCTAAAAATCGTATGTATTAGGGTATAGGCTATCTGGATATTCAAATATTGATGTTAATCACATGCACATTACCTACATCAGGTGGTTGCTGACCTTATAAATTACAAAAGTTATGCCTCAGCTTATTTATCGTCTGAAATCCCCAGGATATGATGTTATTCAATTTGGTCTTCTGTGTTTCACTGAAATGTCAGAGTGAGAGAATTGTCTGAAATGGTATAAAAATTATCAATTATGAAAGCATAAGAAGGCTATGAAAGTACAACTTTTCTGATTTTTTCAGTGCAGAAGGGAGCATTTAAAGTTTGGAAATACTTATGGAAAGAGATAACTCTGTTAAGTAGACAATAAACAGCTCAGGAAATTGGTTAGCTGGGAGTGGCCACACACTGAAGTTGCACAAGCTGTATCCCAGAGTGTCTTTGTTAGCCATGGCCAAATGTGGCCTCAAGTCACCGGTCCAAACTGCCTGGAGGTCCGAGTGCTTGGCAGGGCACGGTTCAGAGTCAAGCTCATCCCCATGTGGGGTTTGATTTTTCCTGCCTGAGAAAACAGTTGATTTGCCTGCGGCCAAGCTGAAACATGAGCCAATAACAGGAAGTGAGGATGGTGGGAGAGCCTGGACTCAAGCCATGAACCAATATGCAATTAGGCACAAATAGCATCACATCAGAAAGCACTGCTGAAACCAACAAGTCAGCTCTGGCTGGAACCACCAGCCAGTGAGGTGTTATCAGGCAGTTATCTAGGCAGGTCTTTAACTGGAATCGCATTATCATCTGATTTTTATGCTGCACAAGGGAGGGGGTTGATTCCTCTTCTTTTGCAAATCTGTGGGTATGACTAAGACTCAGAAATGAGCAGATTTTCAAACGTTTTGCCCTTAACATATAGACCCAAACTAGCAAGAACAGCTTGGAGACAAATCACTCAATCTAGTCAGTCAAATATCCCAAGTGCTGCTTTCATTGATCTGATCATAGAGAGTTCAGTGGGAATTTTCAATAGCAGAGTGGCTGAAAAATACGTTTTGAAATTGCTAATCAGCCTCTTAAGATTTTCAGCAAAGTCCTGCAACAAGTCAACTGCCCAAATTTTTGCATACATGCCTTTCTATTCCTGATGGCTTGTGGATGTCAGTTCTGCTATTGGCATCCAGGTGCCTGAATGGCCCCCTGTCTGGTTAATGTCTTGGAGCTATGGAATATCTGGAGCTTCTGCCTCAAAGGAATAAGCAAACTTTCAAACAAGACCAAGCTAAGCACATGACCTTGAATAAGAAGGATGAATAGGCTTGAACAGACATCTAAGGCTCAGCCAAGTAAGTGCCACAGCTGAATGGGAAACAGGTTGGTGAGGAGAAAGAGAAAGAACAACATACACTGAACAATGTGTGAAACAAGAGGAATACACATGGGTCAGCAAGGAGGGCAAAAGCACCAGATACAGAAGGAAATCAAATCAGCACAAGAGATGGCTAACATGTTCCCAGAGCACCACTGACAAAACAAGACCTAACCCCAGAAAGGGCAGGGTAAATCTGGAGGAAAAGGTTGTTCAGCAGGAGTGGGATAAAACAAGCAAATTAAAACTTTAAAGCTTATACAGCAAACCTTAGGCTTGTACTCCTACGAACTTTAAGACAAACCTTGTACCTGAATGCTGCTGGCACTTGAGTATCATCCCACAAAACCAAACAGAGCAGCTCCGCTAGATCAGACAGCAATGGAAATCTCCTGACTCCGAGACCACAGTTTGCTGGTTCTGTTTAGTCCTAAAAAGCCTTTGATGACCATATCAAACATCTGCATTGAGCTATTTCAGGCACTGAATTGTAGTCCAAAGTCTATGGTCCCTTAGGAACAACTCTTTGTCTGCAAGCCTCTCGATCAGACACCAGCAGGGCTCTCTGACACAGCAGTCCAAGCCTAGGCAGGAAGCTTTTATCCTACATATTGGCTTTTAAACATGCAAGACTTATAATTCAAGGCCAAAAAACTACTACCAACCTAGTAGTAGACAATGCTACTACAAAGTGCAACATCTGGTAAACAAATTCCAGCTTCTTAATGGTAGTTGATAACTCTAGTGGCACCACACATTCCTCTCTGTGTACTCACTGCTCAGCAGAGTAATTTCAAAAGCATGTTGATAAATTGGAGAGGCTGCAAATGTGATTTGAGTGCTGGAGAAAGCACAATACAGTGAGAGTTGGCAAGTTCAATCTGTGCATGTTATCAAAAAAGTGAAAGATGAGCTGATTGTCACATAAAAACTTTCAGAAAAGACAAAACCAGGAATTCAAGGTCTTTTCACTTTAAAGACAGAATGACTGAGACCTGTATGCAGCCACAGGAGCCAGACAAAAAATCAAATTATATTGCAGGAGCGCATTTTAATTGTGACAGTGATAAACTACTGTGGCAAAACTTCAAAGGATGTGGTAAGTGCCCCAACTCTTGTTGCTTGTCACATCAAGAGTAGCTGCTTTTCTAGGGAAGATGATTTCAGTAAGCAAATTAGAAGCTCAGTGCAGATCTGAGCCAAACTCTGTAGCCTTTGCTATGCAAAAAATGAGGCAAGGTCGTCTGATGGTCGCTTTTGGCCTCAAAAATCCGTCTACGGATTCATGAACCCCTTTGCTCAGTTCTGTGCATGGACAGGCGGAGAACTCCAGCACCGCTGCCCGGAGCCTCAGTGCTGGCACGGCGGCACCAGCCGCTCCGCCCCGCGGCCCTCGCCCTGCGCCCAGGGCAGTGTCAGCCGCCCCAGCTCCGCCCGCGGCCCTTCCCGCGCACGGCGCTGTGAGGACACACGGCACCAGCCCCTTGCTCTCGAGGGGGCTCACTGGGGGAAATATGTGGTAAATACACACGCAAACACCCCCAAACTGACATCGAATACACGGCCACGGGGCCCAGGGCGAAAACCGTGGGCAGGTGGCTGTGAGCTCGGGTCCCCGGCCCTTCCCTGCGCGCTCAGAGCTGACTTTGCCCCGGAGCTCCCTCACGGCAGCGGCGTGCGCAGAGCGCGGCCGCCAGGGGGCAGCGCCGCGCCGCGCGCGCCGGGCCCGCGCCCCCTCAGGCACCGGCGCAGCGGAGGCGCCGAAAGCCGGGAGTTTTCACCCAAAGCAGAAGCGGCGCGGGGCACCGGGGCATAAGAACGCAAGGAGGTGGCTCCGGTCAAGCCCCTCCCGTGGCATTTGGAAGGGATGCCATGAAGCTGATGGAGCTGATGGAGCAATTTGTCGTTGCCCTGTCTTTGTGCGCAGAGGAGAGGAAAGTCTCCCACGAGGGGAGCAGCTTTGACGCACGCCCGGATTTATGTTCGCAGGGAATATCCGTGGGGAAACAGAAGTTGTAAATGTCTAATTCTTCGGCTTAGTAACTGGTATGTTTTAGGAATTTACTATCCTTGTAAACTTGGAGGATTTGGAGCTTTCATAAAACAACTGTGAGGTGAGGCAGACCTTGCTGTCTGTGTCACGCCGAATTTATGTGCTAAGCGTCATTTCTGATCCCATAAATGCCAGCTGCAAAGTGCTTGCAGAACGTGCTACACAACAGCGGTTTTTCTCTGTTCACTCTGAACCCAGAAAATATGCTGTTTTATTATAAAATGAAATTTGGCCTTTATGTTTAGCACATGCTGATAATTACGGCAGAAATACTACGGCAATGGAAGTTTGCAGCAGAAATAGCCATCATCTTCCAAAGCACTCAGCGGATTTCCAGAATTTGTACTTGATATATGGCAACACTTCAAGACACAGTGGCATGACACAGTAGGGGTGGAAATATCCTAATTGCTCAGAAGATGAATTTTGGTGTATGTCTTTTTCTTTCCCCCCATGCTGTGATTTTTGTATTTATTAAGAACAAACTACCAGGAAATCAATTTTAAATTTAAAATTACTGTGTACTCAATTCCTATTACAGCAAAGCCCAAACATTAGGACTTCTCACTGTTCCCAGTTAGCTAGTGAGGTCTCTTTGCCATTGACACTTTTCTTGAGCAGTCATAGCCACACCTTCCTCTCTAAATCCCGCCTGGCTCTTTTTCCTTCACTGATAAAAAGCAGCAGGAGAATTGACTCAATTCTTTTATCTTAAGGTCCCTTACTTTCTTCAAATGCATCTTTTTCACAAAATATGGACTCGGATCTTGAGGGGGTAAGGATCAAGAAGAGGTTTTGCTTCTTACTTCATTTTGTTGTATTATATCACTAAAGTTTAGTATCTTTTCTTGTAAGTTTATAATCATCAAAATAGTTCCTTTTAATGAAAAGTTATGTTCCCTGTGCTTGAAAGGGAAATAACAACAAATAATTACTTTTAGAAGGTGAATCAATTCAACAGGAAAGAGCTATACTTTAACATCATGTGTAATTTGTTTTTAAGATTTGTTGGTTATTATTTCCTGTGACTGCAGTTTATCTGGAATGAACGGCTACATGCAATCGTTCCTAAATGAGAATCTTCATTAGTTTTTCTGGTATTGTTTGTAGGTCTAATGTCACAAATGAGCAAATCAAAAAACCCACTCATTACAAACAATCTGAAGTGTCCTTCAGACTCCATCTATTGCTGCTATCTACTCACTGCCCCTTTGATACTGAAATAGTTAAAAATGTCTGCAATTTCTTGACTGGGCCAAATTGCTCCCTGGTGCAATTCCATAGAGTACATCAGAGATGAATTTAGCACCATTTCGTCAGCATTATAAAAGCTGTATTCAGTCATTAGCCAGCTGATAAATTATTCAGGAGATTTTCTTCCATGTGGCTCATTAAGGATAAAGAAAATCCTTTTCCAATCAGTCATTGTCTCATTTTTATTTTTGGTACTAGTTTAAGCAAACGCAGCACATTAGCAAGTGATTGATGACATTGGCAGGCAGTGGCCAATAGACCACGGCTCCTCTGTGTCCGTAAGTAGGTGCAGCTGGAGCCCATCCCACATCCCACTCTGAACACAAGCAGCTTGGGGCTGGCAGCAGCCTGGTGTGTGCTCCTGCTCCCAGAAAAGTTTCATCCCACATCAGCCACGGGGTAGCCCCACGGTGCCCAGCTGCAAGTGCCTCTGGCTGCTCGCTCTGCGCTGGCATCCTCTGTGGAGCTGCCAAAGTGCTGATTAATGCTGCTCCTGATGGGGAGCTCTGGTGAGCACACAGGTCTGCAGCAGCAAATCCTCACGTGCCGAAAGAGAGAACTTTCTGTCACTACTGACAGAGGCCAAGGCTAAAGCTGTGCAATGAAAACAAAAATGAAGCTTTTTTTTCTGTTACGGAGTTTGGGAAGTGGACACTGAGCGCAGCACACCTGGTTTTGTTAATGGTGAGGAGTGTGTGTCATTGCCACAAACAGGTGGCTTTGAGTTCAGGTGCCAAAGCCCCACAGTGCTGATTCTCCTGCTTCTCAAACCCTTCAAATACCCATATTCTCTCAGCATCAGCTTCTGGCTGCAATGTCCAACACAAGGCCACAAGACCTGCTCATTGAAACATCCAAATGCTTTGCAGCTTTCACAGCTGGATGATTAGGCCCATTTCCTTGCTATTCATGTTCTAATAATAGTCAGTGAACACAGACAGAGAAGTAGTGTGTTTTCCCCATTCCTCCCTCTCCATCCAGCCATCAGCTCTTGAATGACTGCAACAACCAGCTAAATAGTGGGACATCTCAGCTAAAATCGCTTGCCCAGCAGCTCTTTAAGAGCAGGACATCGAACTTCAGTCTCACCTCTCATTCTTGTCATCAAGTCTGTGGTGAACCGGTGTTAGATTATTTGCTGAAATTTTTGTTTGTTTGAGGTTTCTGTTTGTTTGGTTTGTTTGGTTTGTTTGTTTGTAGGTAGAAGTTTTAAGATACAAACCAGAGAATGGGGAGGGATTGAGGTCTCCCAGCTGAATGTCCTGGATATGGGGCTATGGGCTCATTGCCCTTCAATATAAATAGTTAATTGTGCTGAGGATCTACCATCAGACACTACCATGAACATCTGAGATATGTAAGCAGTCAGGAGGGACTGAATTTTTCATCATAGCCCAAGAACAATGGAATTAAGGTGATGAAAGGTATTTTTCAATTTAATGTTTAAAAAAACCCCAGACAAGCAGAACCATACTTAACTGTAGACACAGAGTTTTATTTGAATCATTTAAAAGCAGGTCTGCCATTAATTTTAATGTTGAATTTGTAAAATAAAATAATACAATTTATCTTTTTCTTAGTTCTATTGCTTCATGGCGTCTAAAAAGGAATGGAAAGTTTTCCATCTGCCTAGCAGGAATGTTGAGAAACTGATCCGCAGAAAATGGAAAAAAATTAAAACTATTTCCCAGTTCAGAAGTGCAGCAACTTGTAGGTGAAACATTCACATCCACCTGATATTTCAGAATTGTTATAAAATGCGGGGAGGAATTACAGAAGTTTCTAGCAGGCATAGAGGGAATTATGAACTATACTAAATTTGTCTTTATAAAATGGCACTAGTTTTATCCCTACTTGAATTGTGTAATTCTTTTCATATAGTCACACCACGACATAAATGGCTGGCCCATTCTCTCTTCTAGGGAAAGAGCAAGCAAACCCATCAGTCAGGATACGTCTGTCGTACCAGTTTGGGCTCATTGAACAAGGGCCCAAAAGATAATGCCCAGCTCTGCAGCACAACACTCACTGCTCTGTCATGAGGGTGAAATTAATTCACATTAGGAGATAGAGTTGCACACTCATAAAGCCAATAACCATGCCAAATTTTGATGCCTTATACAAAAAGTCAGTATCAGTTTTCACTCCCCTTCACTTCTGCCTCACTTAAAAAATTCCCCACTCAGATCTGTTATTTCCAATCCAATCCAACACAAATTCTTTGCAATATAAGCACAGAGCTCAGTCCTCTCGAAAACCAGATGATATTTAAATTAGCTTCATCTATTTGCTTATTTAAAGCAGCATGACAGCAGGGATAGCTGAGCTCCACCTTGATGGTATAATAAACTTGAACTCAGTGTTATGTGCACGGGGATTGATTTATGCTGTTGACAGATTCTAGGCTTCAACAATGAATGTATTAGATGGGATGTAAATGCAAATGGCCACATGGTTTCCTGAAGACATGAGTGCTCCTCATGGTCTTATACTAATCACTTCCACATTTAGCTCTTATTTTTCTCTCTATAAGCTCCCTGTTTTTCCCAGGAAGGTTATGACCATCCACGCTGAACTCATTTATTCACCAAATCAAAGGTTTTTGAGTAATAGCCACTGATTCTAAAAAAACCAAACACACAAACCAAAAACCCCCAAAAAACAACAACAAAAAAAGAATTTCACTTTCAGAAGTATTCCTTGAAGGTACCTTTTAATATGTGTTAGACCACAACCCTGATTAAATGAAAACTGACATAGGGTAAAAACCAGTATAAGAAATGTCAACCCACATTTCCTATGTTGATACAGATGAACTTACACTCTTTTTTTCACCATCTCCAAAAACTTCAATCAGAAAAACACATCTGTGATGACAGCCTCAATTTTTGCCAAAAGGTAGTGTTGGTTTTCCCTGGTTTTAGCAGCCTTTGTCTTGCTCCCATTCTTGAGAACAATGGGGCAGACTCTAGTGTGAGCTCTCAGACTGACTTTCAGCATGCGGGTATTTTGCTGGTGGCTTGCAATGAGACAAAAAGTCCCCGAGATGCTGTTACCTTTCCCCAGAATTTTTGCCTTGCTCAAATCAAAACATAAATTTTGAGCTATAGAAAAACCTGCTAAAATGTTGCAGTGGGGATCCTGCAACATGCATATACCAAACCAGGAGTCCCGTGGAAAGGAAACACATACGGACAGACAGATTCTTGCTAGATGTTTCAGAGAGATGTTTATTTCTCCAGCCGCATGGCCGGGGCTCTGCCCAGGAACTGTTCCAGTCACGGGACCAAGGGTCCTTCTGCCCGCGCAGGGAACACAAACCAACCAATGGGAACGAGGCTGAGCAGGGGCAGGGAATCCCCGTGTCTGTGCCCTCAGGGCCCCTCTCCCAGGGCTACACGGCGGGGGAGGGACCCCAACACCTCACCCGTTTTATTTTAATAAAAGGAGAATGAAAACAACTGGATAAACATAACAAGAACAGTTTCAAGACAAAACAAGCCACCCTCCTGAGTCTTTAAATGTCCAAACAGATTCTGTGGAACATCTTAGGGCTGACAGAAGGGAGACAGAACTCTCTGAGCATGCTTTGTGGGGAAACTGAGGTAGGAGAGGGTTTAACTTCTTCCCTCCCCCTTTTCATCCCCCACTCGGCATTGGAAAGGGATTTTTGGGGAAACAATTGGCAAAAGCATGGTTTTGTGAGGGAAACCATGGGTGAAAAAACGGATTGGGAATACACTGGGGGTAATAGGACATAGGGTAAAAGGGAAAGGTGGGATTAGGAAAGGGAGACTGTAGGGGGGGTTTACAATGGAGATATTGTCTAACATGACTACGATTTTTTGCATATATACTGCCTTTCACAGAAACACCATCAGGCCCAGTGACCTGCGATGCTTGTAACCCTTTTCTACCTCGTATAATTTTGAATTCCACTACCTCTCCATCTCCCAAGCTTGGGATGCATTTTTCAGGGTTATTCTTTTTAAGAGCAGTTCTATGCACGAATATGTCTTGCTGGTTGTCACACCTTGTTATAAAACCATAATTTTGCTTAACATTATACCATTTTACTATCCCTAAGGTCTTAGTTACTATGATCTTTTCCTTTTTCCGAGTGGCTGCTGTTTTCTGTCTCGCTGCGTCTTTGCTCTCTCTTTCGGTTGCTCCCGTGTTGGAATTGTCGGGGCTGCTGGTGCCTGCGCGCTCTTCCCGGGGTCGCGTTCGGGGCTGCGCGGGCCGGGCCGGGCCGCGCTGCTCAGTTCTCCGTGCGTCGCCTCCTCTGGTCGCAGCTTCGCTGCCGCTGTCGGGCGTTGCACCCACATCTCGGCCGGGCCCCCGAGCGATGACCCCCCCGCGCTCCGCTCCAGCGCGCGTCTCGGCTGGGCGCGGCTCTGTTCCACCGCCACCGCCGCCTGCTGCTGCCCGCGCGCCGCCCCTCTTGGTCGGGCGTTCACGGGGCTCGCTCCACCACGCACTGTGCTGGGCCGTGCGGGCACCGCCGGGTCCCGCCGCTCCCGCCGCTCCCCGCTCCGCCACCAACACTGCGGCTCGCGTGGCTCCGCCCGCACGCGGGAACTGCCTGGCTGCTGCTCACAGAGCACTCGGTGCACGTGGCCTGGGCCGCACGGTCCCTGTGCCAGGCTTCCCTTCGCCAGGACACAGCTGACATTGCTCAACAGTCTCGGTAACTAAATAATATTCACGAAAATATTCTTCCATCGGCATATATTTTGACTCCAGTATTAACTGTGTCCAAACGGTTTCCCAAAAGCCCTTGGTAAGAATTAAATCCCAAGAAACATAGAAAAAGTTCTTAAACAACCATGCCAGGAAGTGTTTCAGTTCTTTCTGAGCTTGAATCAAGCTAAAATTCACAAATCGTTGTTCAAGAATCATTTTAAGTTTAAGATAAATGTCCATATGCGGCTCTGAGAGCCAAGAGTCTTCCCACGGTTCCTCCATAGTTTAGATATGGAATAGCAAAGCAAAACCAAGAAGAGGAATCCAAAGTTTCCAGGGTTTACTCACACAAATCAGTCGCTTAGGGATCGGGGATCGTTCTGCTCTCAATTCTACACCATTATGTTGCAGTGGGGATCCTGCAACACGCATATACCAAACCAGGAGTCCCGTGGAAAGGAAACACATACGGACAGACAGATTCTTGCTAGATGTTTCAGAGAGATGTTTATTTCTCCAGCCGCATGGCCGGAGCTCTGCTGAGGAACTGTTCCAGTCACGGGACCAAGGGTCCTTCTGCCCGCGCAGGGAACACAAACCAACCAATGGGAACGAGGCTGAGCAGGGGCAGGGAATCCCCGTGTCTGTGCCCTCAGGGCCCCTCTCCCAGGGCTACACGGCGGGGGAGGGACCCCGACACTAAAAGAAGTGGGAAAAGGAGAAACCCTGAGGGCTTAGCACTATAACTGCCCATTGAAAAATGACTCAGTTCTTATCAGGATAATGCAGCTATGGCTGTGCTGCCAGCATGGTAGGAAACACTCTGCACCTTGAGCTCCTGAGCAGAGCCTACACAGCCCTGTCCCAGAGCACTGCCACCACAGCTCCTTCCCCAAGCCCATCTGCTGCGTTCAGGCATTGGCATGCTTGGCCTTTTGAGGAAGGAAATGACCTTGCCTCAAAGGGAGCATGGTCACAGCCAAAACCGCAGCTGCAGTCTTGCAGAGGAACTACCAAAACCTCTGCTGGTGTTACCTTTTCTCTTCCTGATTCTTGCACCAAAGGAAACAGAAGCCACACAAATTTAGAGGAATATCTTGACTGGCAATGAAGTAATTCTTTGAGTTCAAGCCTCTGACACAGATCACAATGACCTAAATAATATTATAAGCACAAAGGACTTGACTTTGTATGAAACTGGTGTATTGCTTTGTGAGGGAAAAGAAGTAATGGAAGGACAGACAGCTGACAGACAGAGCTGTCCATCCAACTCCAGCCTGGCAGGCAACAAGTACACACACCTGGCAGCTGATACCAGCCAGCAAGAGGTGTCCACAGTTTCCAGCATAAACTTATTTCCTTGGTTGTTTGTATAGTGGCAACCTAACAGTTCGACCCATCCTCTTCGCTGGTACTCTGAAGGAAGCAAATGCAAGTGAAAGACTTCTCCCAGTTTCCGTGTGGAATCAATAGTCAAATCAGTATTACAAACTCATGGTTTCTCCAGGCTCTGCTGAGTAGCATTTTGTCAAAGTATAAACATCCTGGGCTCTGTTTGCCCTTGATCTTGAAACTGTTGGCCTTATTTTCATTTTTAAAGAAATTTACTGCCAGAATTCCAAAAAATGGAGCCTTAAGCTAAAACCAAAAAGGTCACAATGTTCACAGTACCCTTGATAACACTGAGAGCGCTGCATATCTTGTAATAGCCTTGCAGTCTCTGCTGAGTTATTGTGTAAAGACTCACAGAAGATTTGGTTTAGCAACACCCAGATTACAAAAAGCCAACCTTTCAAAGCAAAACAGGAAGCCAGATCTGTGTGCCAGCTACCTGACTCATGGCAATGGAACCATTGGTAAAGTGCTGTTCAACACCCAGTCAGTAAAGACCTTCTCACAAAAAAAAAAAAAAAAAGAATCAATGATCCAAAAGGTCACTGCTACTTTTTTTATTCTTTTTGCATTGTATCTTGTTTTTATTATTTGGGACAGATTTACTTTCTAAGACTTTTATATGCTATGGGGAAGTCTATTAAATCATTACACTGCACTTCCTTGTTCTTATGTTTAACCTTTTATAAATTTGAAATCTCATGATGTTCTTAAAGCAGGCTTTATCTCTCCGTTTTAGAGAAAGGGAAAGAAATCAGGTCACTACAGTCAAGGCCAGGAGTTGATGTCTGAGTCATGATTAGGACCGTGGACTTCAGCCTGTCATTCAACCCTAGTCAGGGATAGTCTGTGGTGGATGGGTCCATCGTGGCAGAGCAGCATTTTGAGCTTCAGCTTGAGGTTGCAGGGAAAGTGCAAAGTTCTCTACACAATTTGCAGAAGGGTTTTAGAAAACCAACAGTTAAAGTAAAGTCAAAGTTATAGCCAAAACAGAAAGTAAAATTGCAGTTTCACTATTCTCAGCTGTTTCCAAAAAACATCAACCTGGTGCTGGTGTATAACACAAGTTTAATCACCTTAATAATGCCCAAAGAATTCGTAGCTTGGCCAGCTTTAGAATTTAAGGGACTGTTGTTTGTGCAAACTCTGCTCAGAATTGTTTTGCTGTCAAAAGTTGGAAAACATCCCACAGACCAAAAGCTCAGACACTGTGTTCATTTGCCCAGAGCACAGTCTTGGATACTCTTTGTGTGACCCATCTTTTTGAAGCAGCATATGCATCATTCTGCCTGGAAAGCAAAGCAGAGTCACAGAGGGCTCAGAGCTGGACGGTATCAGAAGGGCAAGAAGTCAGTATCTGAACAATTGAATCACACTCACTGTACTGGGGTGATTAGGTTGAAATAGCCAGTGGTGCTGCTCAGACAAGAGAGATGAATAAAATACTTAGCTCTAGATTTCTTTTAGCTCTAGCATTGCCTACTGCAACAACCTGATCAAGACTCAAAACTGTGCCTTCAGCTATTGTCACTGCTCCAAAGTATCTCAAAGTAGTGAATGCTTTGTATTGAGACATTTTGCATAGTCTAATAACTGTTTGGCTAGAAAAGAGATAAACCTCCATTTCTAGCATACTGCATTCAGCTTAAATCGCATTCCTCTGCACTCTCTTTCTCTGCATTGTAGCATAATAGTGGAAAAGGCTGTAAAGCACCTCTCTCTATTTCAACTTCTCGCCATCCTTGCTGCAAATTTCCATGTAGACAGCCTGGATGCCAGAACACTTAACTACTGTGCTTTAAAAAATATCATATAAGCTCATGGAAGAAGCTGCATATGCTTTTGAAGAAAGAAATGAGTTGAATGCCCATGCCTACAGGACAATAACTTTCTAAAGTTTTTAGGTTTGTATATAGCAATATCACCCAGCTTCAGCAGTTAATTACTTTGCTTGGTATTGCTGTGACTTAGTAAATGTTCTTTAGTGTTTTGATCACAGGGTAGAAACCTGAAAACAGGTACCCTGGGAGAGACCAAGATTCCTGTCCTTAACTGTAGGTGGCATTCTTCATCTGTTCATCTGAGTTATTGCTGAAGGAATTTCAATATTGCTGAGACAAATTAATTATTTTCATGTTCCCTTGATTAATGTTATCAGTCTTCTCCTATGTTTAATTAAATAGTACTTCTAATTGGAAGGAATGCAAGTTCATAAAATCTAAAGTTGCATAACTGTATTACTTGGAAAGATTAAAACAACTTTCGGCTGTTCTTGCCCTAGAAGCTGAGGAAATGACATGTCTTTGAGTGATCTGGAGTGTTTCCAGATAAATTCTTCCACCGTGTGCTATGAAGAAGAAAAAGCTGCAAGGCCTGAAGGTCTGGAGACCATTCTCAATTACCTTGCAGCAATAGTGAGTAAATCAACCACATTTTGAATTTTCAGTGTTATCTCTAGAGAAATCTCAAATAATTTCCTCTAGTAGGTGGATTTTGGCTTGCCCAAAATTTCTCATGTGTACTTGGTTATCTGAGACAACTCAGCACTCTTCTAGCAGCTTTAGAAAGGTTACAAGGGAAAAAAAAGAAATTTTTTTTTCTCAAATTTAGCAAAAAATGTAGCGAGATTAAAAAAGAGAACTAATCCTGTTTGGCTAGAACCAGACTGAACTACAAGGAAGCAAGTTATCTATCAGTATCCCATGCAGCTCTGAGTACATTTTACTCTCTAAGCTTTTCTAGCCCTGATCCTTCTTCTCATGTAATTCCATCAGTGGTATCACATTATGTACATCATTCATGATGCAGGCAAACATCCACAGAGGAGTAGACTTAAGGACACAGGGTTCATATGCTCTTGTGACCTGGGAGAGTAGACAGCTTCTAATCCTGGGAATAAATCTTCCAAATAGAAATGCAATTCAATTAAATTATTCATTTCCCTTCTCAGCTTAATCAAAGATTAAGCTACGAGAAATACGTACTTGTGCCAGATAACTGAAAACAGATGGCTGAAATTTGTTTAGTTCACCAGAGAAATTGGTAGGTCAAAGACATCAAGTCCCTTATATAGTAGGATTTATTTTATAAAAAAGAACTTAGTTTGGGGGTAACTCTCTTGATATTTACATTTTTATTTCTATTATGACAGTGAGGTGCAGTCAAAATTGTTAAATGATTTGTTATCCATATGGATGAGAGGATTACAGGAAACATTTCACAGGGATGTATTAATTTTTTCACTTTTTTTTTCTGTGTGAATAGTGTTACCAAAATATTGATTTCAGCCTTCTTTATGACCGAGTCAAAACCAAGTATTTTAGTCTTATCAAAGGGGAAGTATTCAGATAAAGCCTAAATAAAATATTCTGGAAAGGCTTTTTTTTTTTTTTTAATAGCAGTTTGGGGCCCAATGCAAACAAAACAAAACACTGAATTCAGCTACAGAACTAATATTAGTTTTTATCAGTTCTAAATATTGTCACTTTCTATTTCTACAGCACTTTCCAGCAACAAACTTGAAAGAATATTAATTCTTTGTATCTTACAGAAGTTCCTCTGGATGGTAGTGCTGTTGAATTTCTTTTGTAGAAGAATTAGTGATTGAAAGATAAAAATGATTTAGCAAAGCCCTTTTTAGGAGTTGTGCCTAGATTTCACTTTGCCTTGTATGGTTTTTCTGAAGACAGTGAAGGGAGACAGAGTAAGCTGTACTTATCTCTTTCCTCTGTCTCCATTTTCACAGCTTGGGTCAATGTGCCTTCACTGATAAGGGACAGTGAAGAAGCTGTGATGAGTCTTGTCTCTCCCATTCACAATGTTGCTGGGTCCAGCCTTTAGCTGATAGGAGCAGAAATACTGATCAGTCACCATGAGAAAACTGGGAAAATCCTGTATTATTCCTGAATAAAACACTTAGATACACATTTTTCTTCATAACTGAAAAGGTACTAGTGTTCTTGTTTATGGTTTATTGTTATTAGACATGCACAGAATGGTGTACTAGAATTTAGGAAAAGGGCATTAATTAATTGGTTTTTGTGTTGGTTCATCTGCTAAGTAACTGTATAAAAACTTAAGATAGCAGGGTCCAGCCTCGAGGGATGTCACAAAAAGAACCGCATCCACTGGCACCAGGTGAAGGGCTGGACTGCAGCCTGTGGGAACTTCTGTGCGAGTGTGGTGTGAGTGTAATGATTAATGAAGGCAGGCTTAGATTTGTTGCTGATTATCACAAAATGGCAAAATATTTCACAGAGTTCACTCATATCACCAGGATTTTAGAACATTTAGCTCTGATTGGTGGATAGAAATTACATTACTAAAGTTGGTTCTGTACACTGGAGAATCCATTACAGTGCAAAATCCTGACAATGTTCAAAGCTCCAAACTGAAACATGGTCCCTAAAGAAGTCAAACATAAAATAGAATTGTGTAGCTCAATCTGTCTAAGCTCATGGATGATTTAAGTCTCAGTCTTTCTTACCTGGGTCTTGTAAAGGTTCATCAAAAGAAGTTCTTGAGTTAGGGGCTTTTCTTTGTCAAATTATACCAATGTAAATGAGGTCTTTGGCAAGCTGGCTGATAAAACTGAACAGCCATATTCTGTGAGGAAACAGACCAAGGTTATATAAAGTCATCCTCTTGTATGTTTTACAGTTCCCTGTATGTTCTCAGATCTGGAAGATATGCTTCACAGTGACAGTTTAAGTAGAATACTGTAAGCTGAAGCATGCAACAGGTTTCTAAGTTTCATTTCAGGCAGAGAAAAAAACCAAACAGTTTTGGTTTTTGTAAACATGAGCCATTTTGGTATTAGCTCAATCCTACAACTCAGTCTGTTTCAGACAGCTGTGGCTTTGCACAGATCTCTAGAGTCAAGCAGCATGTCAGTGACTCCCTCAGCAGCACACCACCATGCAGAGACAGCACATTTAAAATATGCATTCATAAAGTCACATTCTATAGTGCACTATTTTTATCACTTCAGTGAGGATACACCTGATGTGGTGCTCCAAATGATGTTATCTACATTACAATTCTACAGCAAAGCTGAGGTTAGCATCATTGCAACCATGTTGGCTGCCTGGGATCATAAGCGTAAGTATCTTTAATTAATAGACAGCTTTGCAGCTATTTGGAGTCTTCTTTGATGTATTTAAAACTGCACCAGTGTCTTTCCTGTGAACTGCTACAAGGGCAAACATGAACAAGACCAAGGCAAAATCCATCCTTACTGGGTACAGTTAAATCCCACCTCAGTTATATCCCTTGGCTGTGGTGATAGATTCCCCAGGCTACTCAAATGGTTGTAAAACCTCTCCATTTTGCACTCAGTAAAATGAAGAAGAGATGGTCATGGATCCTCTATAACAGCCCAGAAACTGAGCCAACACATCAGGGCAGCACAGAACCTCATGCTCTGCGCCATCACACGTGATCCTTACAGGTAACTGTGGGAATTAGTTCACAAATCCCTTTTCTCAAGTTTAGTAAAGGGATTTGGCTAAAGTAAAGATCACCATATAATCTGGAGACAAACATTCAGAGGAGTAATGGTCATCACATTGTGGATTCAATAATGCAAAGTTTCAGGTGACCCCCTTTGACCACATCTTTGCAAATCCATTCAGTGATTTTTCCACATCAGATCCATTCAGTGTTTTTAAAGAGTGCCTTGGAAAAGGAAGTTCATGATTCTTTTTGTATCATGTGAACTCTCTGTAGGCATATTTTCTAATACTGTAAGAACAGATAGTGCATTTTCCCACTTGCCTAGAAACTGAGTTAATGCAGAATGACTAATGTATCTGTTTGGACTGTCAAAATACTCATTGTAAACTTGATGCATAATTTAGCCTAAGTACATCACAGCAAAGGATACAGTCCAAGGAACAGTTTCTTTTCCCTTGATTAATAAAGGCTTGGAAATCAGGCTTAAGAGCATTCTGTGCTCCTTCAAGGTCAAGAAAAAGATGCAATACTTAGAAGTACTTCATTCTGAGGCATTAATCAGTACTTTAGTTCACCCCACATTGCTCAATAATTTACTTAAAAAATTTCCATGTGGCTTCATCTACCCTTCCCCTTTCTGTACAATGTTTTTTTTTTCCGTATCAGGGTGGACAGTGCAGACCCCAAGGCTGCCCAGGAAGACTTTGTGCCACCGTCAGTAGTAGTTTGACAGAGTGCTTGGAACAAAGTGTGCACTTCAGTCTTCTATAAAGTTTCTGCTTCATGGGAAATACTGTGCAGACCCCTGACTAGAGCAACCCCCCAAATTTATTTGCCTTTTATGTATGATTTCTTGAGTTTGGAATTTGCCACCAGATAATGCGAGCTGACTTTATAAGTGTGATATAAAACATAGGGGAAGGTCAGGTTTTTCAGGAACTACAGGGTCAGGTTTTTAGGAGCTGTGTGCAGCATCAGCAAACATTTTCCTTACAGCCTTCTTCCCAGCAATTTATTTCCAAAATAAACTGCAGTGATTGTGCCAGTACTAAAACAATCATTCCCCTGACTCAGCAGTGTTAATAAACTTTCTGACACACAAAGATCAGGGGATGTTCAGACAACACCAGGTCTTCTTCTGTCATAACACTGATGAATAACAGTAAAGAGAAAGAAAATATTTGTGAAGAAAGACTACCAAACCAATGAGCATCACATGGGACCAACCCAACCGATGTGGGAGAAAAAAGCTGGATCAAGAACAGTATGTATGGCTCATGGGGGCCCAGTGCTGTACCCAACAGCCCTGGCTGGAAGGTGAAAGCCCACTTGGCACCCTTGAAAATTTATCCCTATGACACAGCTCAGTGCTGAACAGGACACTTGCAAAATTCAGACTTTTATACCTTCCTAATGCTGTTTAAGGTTTTTAGCCATTTTACAGAAAAACAGTGATAACATGGTTCAACAAGGTCTCCTGTATGTTTTTTTGTATAGCATCTTATATAAACTTTATTAGTAAGTCTGAAGAACTTGGCTATAAATAATTTAAAATTGTTTATTCAAACAACAACACAGTGAAAGTATATTTTCTCTCCTGTTGAAAAAAAAAATAAATCTTTAAATGGCTTCTATAATATGCAGCACTGAATGTCTTGATTAATGAAACCCCAAGGGTTATAGAATAGAGCACGTGTCAGAGGAAAAATTCGAATGCTCAGAAGCCTATTATTTTGTAATAATTACTATGGAATTACAAGCGTTCATTGCAGCCTGTTCATCAGGAGCATTTCTATTTTATCATCACTGAAATACTCTAATATCTGCTAGTCAGCTGAGAGTTGTGAGATTGCTACAGGAAGGAAACTGTACTTTTAAAGGGTGGAAGGTGCTCATTGATCTATTTCAGAAGCCAGTCGGAACATATCAGGATAATATTGCCATTTGGAAAGGAAGAAGCTTGGACCCCAATGAAAAACATGAATGTCAGCTTCAGGTTTGTGAACATGGCATCATAAAATCAAGTATTTCAAGTACTCTCAATGACCTATGTATTTCAGGTGCCTTCTGTTCATCAATAAAAGGATAAAAAAGCTAAAAATAGAGGAATTGTTTTCACTGCGTTTATGAATTTGAAATACCAACTGACAACAGTTCCAGCATCTTTTTACTGCTCCTTCAGGATTTATCAATCAGCTTAAAAAGAAATGATAGCCCCAGTTTTGTGGTTAGAAAAATGAAGAGCTCTAACTAAGAAATAGTAAGAGAAAAGAAATGTCAATAAATACATTAATTTCACATTGTAATGCTTCACTCTTATTTTCAAAATTCCTCTATACAATTCCATAGTTATCTAATTATATACAATTAAACAAAAAATAAACTAGAGGCAGGTAATCATTATGTGAACAAAAAATAGAGCTTATTTTGTGAAAAAAATTACAAGGATTGACAACAGCAAAATACTATGACCAAGGTAAGAAGAGCAAACTAAAATGCTCAAAAGTAAATAAAGCTTTAGTGGAAGTATGCAGTGGAAAAGAATATGGGAAAGAAAAGTTCAGGAAAAATGCAGTAAAGGGTTATGGATAAAACAAATGGGAAAGAAAAAATAAACAAGTAAAATGCTGTTTTAAAATAACAGAGCTTGAAATATCATATTCCCCCTTCATTGAAAACAAATCTAATGTCTACTTCTTTTATGTGCAGAAGGGTAAACACTGGCTGAAGCACGCTGGCTTCCAAAAGCATTGCCAACATAAATACTGCCAGGAAACACAAGCTGTCCCTTGCATTTGCCCTGCAGTTAATTCTGTTTTTCTGACTTCCACAGGCACAAAACTCTGTGCAGGTTGTTGGTTAATGCTACACCTGAACAACGGGCATTAACCCAAACGCTGCTGGGGCAGGCTCGGGGTGTGTGCAGGGCTGCTCAGCAAAGAGAGGAGTACAGGAGCTGTGGGGTGCTCCGTGGCTGTTTGTGGGACAGCAGCCACAAACCCACAGGCTCCCTCTTGTCTGCTTGTTAAGCTGTTCTAATAGGGTATCTTTCAAACTTGGCATTTCACCTCAGAAAGGCAGAAATCCTACAACTGCATCATATTTTACACCAGTGTCTCCACAGCTAAGGAGAATCTTATAGCTGCACACTCAAGAGCTGGAAACTGCTCTCAAATCTTCATTAGCTGCCTGCCTTGTTTCCCCAGAATTCATCTATCCACACATGGCTAAAAAAGAATTGTCTGTAACCAAGCTTCCCTACTGGTAAGTATGTGATAAAATATTAGAGTATGAGAACCACTGGAAAATTTGAGGATTTTAAGCAGATCTTTCTCAGGTCAGTTAGAAGTGACAGGGTTGCCAGATGTGGTAGACTACATGGAAAACCTGCCCACTGGGGCACAGCTGCCAGCATCTGCTGAGGGTGGACGTAGGATCACAGAATTGTTAAGGTTGGAAAAGACCTTTAAAACCATTGGGTCCAGCCCTTAACCCAGCACTGCCAAGTCCATCACTAAACCATGTCCCTAAGTGCCACATCTACATGTCATTTCAATACCTCCAGGGATGGTTACTCATCTTCTCCCTTGGGCACCCTGTTCCAATGCCTCACTGCCCTTTTGGTGAAGAATTTTTTCCTACTATCCAATATAAACTTCCCTTAGTGCAACTTGAGTCTGTTTCCTCTTGTCTTGTTGCTTGTCACTCAGGAGAAGAGACCATGTCAACCTTTCTGAAGGCTTTTCTGGCTCTATCAATACCCTTTTGTTTGGTGACTTCAGTTCCTTGCTAAGGGAGGAGGCAGGGTGCTGAACAAGCAGTTCTTATGGTTCAGAGATTCTGCATAGGGTCCATAATATATGCCTGGCATTTCATATTCCTGTTCTTCTGAGGCTGGAATTATTTGTTACTGGCATCAGTTTATTCGCCCTCACCTTGATGTATGAGTGGGATCATGGCTCTGTAGCCAAAGAAGGTCCAGACTGAGACGGTCCTCCAGCAAACCTTCCTGAGGCTGGGATGTGCTCAGTGCCAACAGTCTGTCCAGCAGCACCCATGAGCCAGTCTATGGTTATGAATACTATTGGGACAAAATTAAGCAAATACAAGGTTGTTTTAAGTTTAGAATATTGCTGAGCCTGGATAAAAGCCACATTAATTTTCCTTATCCAAAGAATTGCTATGGGTCCTTTATACCCCTAAACCACTCAGAATTATAGTTATTTGGGGAGAAAAATATGAAATGTTTTTATATCATATCTCTATTCATTTAAAGAAAACTTTACATGTCATGGCTTTGCCTTGAATATTCTTTCTTTGATGTAGGAACGAAAGGTACATCATACTTGAAATCTTTTCATGGATGAATGTAACACAATACTGAGTCTGTTACGAACAAGTATTTCTCCCCTTCTTTCTTGCCTCACCAATTAATTTTGCATGAAATGACAACATTTGCCTTATTAAATTTTCTGTGCTTGTGGCACAACTAAAAGTGTGAGTGACTTTTACAACTGAAAGTGTGAGCTAAAAATAAACAAATCTTGATTTGGTTGCTGTCTCCTGTATATTTGAAAAGGTAATGCATGAAGGTAGTCACTGAACCAAAAATATGCAATGATCCATGGATCACTCAAAACTATTTTTCCCATAGTCTAGAATCTGGAAATTAGTCCAAACTAGGAAACACTTAGATACAGCGCGTACACAGGTAGCAAGCAGAACTCTGTAATGACCTGTTAAGGTTCACATACTGCTCAGTATTTTCCTACTCAAGAAGCAATGTTCAGCCATCTCAGCTCTTGAAATAAGGCAGCAAATTTCTGTTGACAACTATGAATGCACTTCCAACTCAGATTTCCCCGACGTCCAAGTCTTGACTCCACAAAACTGATTTCCTTTGTCACCAGTAAGTCAAGTCATTATTTGATATGTATGCATTATTTGGTATGTTAAATGTAAAAAAGCAAAATGCAAAAAATGCAATAAAGTAGAAAAAATGTATCGATAAAAACCCAGAAAACCTATTTCAGGAGAGGAGTGGCCAGCCTTTTACTAAGCAAAAATATTGACAGTGTTTCCCAGAGTGGTAGAATCACTTTATTGCTTTTCCCATATCCTAGCTTGAGAATGAACAACAGGCAAAAAGGATGACATTTTTAAAACTATCCAATGCTAATGTTTTGAACATACCAAACTTTCTGAATGTTCAAATTAAAATACATGCATGCATTACATACATATATGTTTTAAGTGTAAAAATAGAGTACACAATTAATGTATGACACACTCTGCAACCTCTGGGCAATTTTAGAAGGGAAATCAAGATCTCTGATGTTTTTCCCTTTATTCTAAAATATACGGACAAGATTTCATGAGATTTTGTTCTGTTTACTTGTTTATTATTGTTTTCTTTTATTACTTTTGTTTTTGTCAATTTTGTCATTTCATTTGTTAATAGGTAAGCATTCTACGTTTCTTTCCTTTTTTTTTTAAAGCTAGGCAAGATCATCATAAAAATAGGACTTACTGGAAAAGAAATACAGGCTGGTTTAAGTCAGAAACTCAAGAAAGTTAAGAGTAATGGTCTCCAGGTAGCAAATTCAAAATCTTTCTACCTGCCTGCTGTGAAAAGTTAGTTGCTGCTTCTTTCTGCTTTCCAAACAGCCTGAAAATAGGAACTTACAACAGTGAAAATGCAGAGTAAATACTCCTGAGAGTGCTTGACAAAAATACCCCAAGCTGTGTCTCAAATGGAAAGCTTAAAAAGATATTATCTAATGGCAGAGATTTTGCAAAAAAAAAGTTTGCTCTTATAAGCCAATGATTCAGTAGCATTTTTGAGATCAGGAAATCCTTTCTCTACAATGGATACTTTGTCATGCCAAAAGACGGATCTAAAATTGCATTGTGACTCATTCATAAGGCATTCAAACATTTTTATTTTCTTCAAATGTCTGCAGTTTGAATCATCCAAATCTCCATTAAAAAAAAAAAAAAAAAAAGGCAGCCAGCAAGCACTCTCTGCTTTCACATGGGATGTTTTGAGGAGAGGCTACGCCTTTCTCCAGCCAGTGTGGCCACGTGTGGCACCCAAAGTTTGGTAACAGCACTCAGTGGTGTTTGCAGTATCCCAGGGGCTAAGGGGCTGCTCACCAACTTGTCTCTACAGATTTTTACCTCTAATAGAGCTTTTCAAAGAACAAAAGTGCTTTGGCTGTGGTAAGGTATGTGTACATCATTATGTCTTTGTACAAGCTATGTACCGTTGAAATTAATCTGTTTAGACAAGTTCCTCATCTGATTCACAGCTTAAGTAACATACCCTGAAAAAATTTTCATGGGGTTTTATTAATTTCCTGTTTTGCTTTTATTCAAGTATTGCTGATGTAAAATTTTTGAGATTATCACAGGAACAGCAAAGATCTTAATCACTGACATTCATGAAACTCCACAAATTGCTCTCAAAAGAGATTTTATTCTCTGGTGTGCTATGTATTCATGAAAACACCAATAATGATGTCACAGGGGGTTGGAAGAATAAGTGCACAGATATTTTAAGTCAATGTTCACTTGTGAAATGTGAGTGGTAATCTGTGATAATTTTTGTTTTAATTCCTGAGAAAACCTATCATGGTTGTTTTGTTCCTCCTTTTGGTTGTCTGCTGCACTGTTCACTGCTGAGAAGTTTTCACTTGCAAGAAGTAGAAAATGGAGCCATACATGGAGAAAGTTCATTTTGTTATCTTCTACGTTTTTTTTCTATGTGGGAGTGATTAGGTTTTGATCATAAATTTAAGAATTATTGGATAAAATTAATTTTAAATTTATATGAGAAGTACTACACAGTGTAGACGATCAAAAATCTTGTTTTTTTCAATCAAGTGCAAACCATGCTATGCCATGTGTTGATCAAGAGCAAGAGCATAACATCACCTGGAACAACTACTCAGCTCATGCATTTTAAACCAAATCAGTATTGAAATGGTTGGTAGAGTTACTAATGGCCCATAGTTAACCAGTGATCACTAATTCAGAATCAATATCCTGTTAATACAACAGATATACCCTCAGTATCAGGAATTTATGAGAAGTTAATAAACACCTGACTATTTCTAAACACATTTATCGCACAGTTGTGGTTATTGCTGTTTCCATCCCAAGGTCTCACCACCAGATATAAATCTTCATGCATCTACCTCCCCCAGAATTTATCATAACTATTAATAACAAAGAACTGAGAAATATCAAGGTTCTTGCTTACCAGCCAAGCAAACTAAGTTCTTACAATTTATCCACTTAGGTGTCACTGAAATGAAACAAAACACCTCACATTTAAGACACTGATCTTACAGACTCCTACAAGCCCCTATAGGACTGCCTAACTTTGCCACAAGGAGCAGTTCTATTTTTGGCACAGACACAGAGAAGAATAAAGCAAACTTATGCATGTTTGCTAGATTGGTACTCCACGTCTTAAAAGTTGGTATACTGAAAGCAAGGTGTTCAGTAGTTTATTTAAACATATGGATTACCTTGACTATATTTTAATGACGGTTCAATTTTTAGTCTTTTCATTGCAACAGTGATTCAGCAGCTGCTTGCTCTAAGGCTTGCAAACTATTTAAAAGTATCTAGAATTACACCATGAGGTTTTATTTTTATTTTTCAAAAAATAGCATGAATATTTGATTAGTCAGTTCACAAATTTTAAGTAATATACACACAAAGTTTAATTTGTAATGAGGGAATCTAAGAAAAACCCAGCTGCTTGCACAGCTTGGGAGCCAGTATATTCAAACTTTTCAGAGGCACAAAAAGGCATACTTGAGATTCCAAGGCTCGGCTTTACAAGATTTCCAAGCACTCAACCTTAAAAAGCCTTAGGAATAGAAAGTACAGGCTCTCCACATCCTCAATACCTGCTTCTGGCTCTTGCAAAGCAGACACTCAAATGCTGTGAAGATTGGCATGCACAATTGTTGGTTAACTGAAGAGATATGCCATGGCCCCTATACCATGCACCTGTCTGCATTTTCACAAATGTATCTGTCTGCAGCACAGTTTTGGAGGTGTTAAATATGTAATTTCATATTTTCCAATCTAAAATTAGAAATAATTTTTTTTCAAATTTCTGTCAACTATAATGGGCCTTAAAAATTTTAATTTCTACAGAGCAGTTCTACTGAATTCACCATCACCTCGAATTTTACAGAAAAACACCATATCTTCTTCTACATCAGGCTATTAATCCAGCAGAATTACCTTTTCAGATTTAGAGATATATGTGCAATATACTATTTCCAATCTTAGTTCACCTCTGTTTGGAGCTGGAACAAATCCATGTAAGAATTGCCAACTGGAAAAATACTGGTAGGGCAACAGATTTGCCGAGGGCTGGATTACACCATGCAACCATAAAAACCCCAGGAGCATGTTTCAGCCACTCTTTCTGGAATAATTTGTCCTTGTCTACTGTGGCAAGTCATATTAAATATAGAGATAGTTCAGTGGCAGCCTTTACTGACACTGACCAGCAGCAGCAAGTGACATTTTAAGGTAGATCATGATTGTGGGCAAAATCCTGATCTCAGTCTCTCTCTCTGGAATGCCATTGACTCCAGTGGACAGGGGTTGAAAGATGATTAGAACTGAACAGCCTTTTTTGGGAAAATAATTACATTTCAGGATATTAAATGGCAACATAGATTGACACTTTTGACAGGCAGCATTTTAACTTTCAAGAAAGTTACAGCCAGTGAAAATCACTACTACCTGCCACTAATTTGCAGAGAGAACTGGCCATTTACACAGTATTATGTATTCAGCTACCATTAGATTAAGTGGCTGTTTTCCTTGTGGGGCTTTTGCAGTCCATACTGTTATGAAAACTCATGCAATAGTGGATTGAAGCTTGACTCATTGAATTGAACCGTAAAACACAAACTTCCCTGGAACAGAATATTCATGAATGCACCAATCCATCTTAGACAGCTTATGAATAGTTGTCATGGCACAATAAAATTGCTTTGAATTAAAACCAATTAACTTCCAAACACCACTCCAGCCGAAACTAACCATGAAGTCCACACAATAGTAGAGCCAACAAGCAGAACCTACTGGGAAGGAGCTTAGGCTATCACAGCGAGCCATGCCACATATTTTCCTCTCTATAAGCCTTGTGGATCCATGAAAAAGAAACAAAATATGATTAATTCCCCTTTGCAGTCCACCAGTCTTTAGGTACTGGATTGTCCGTCTGTGCCTGTTGGCTGCTAGCACAGGCTGGAACAGAAGTCCCAATTATCTCAGCTGTAACAAAAGAAAAAGAACAATCCAACTTGAGGAAGGAAAGCTACAGTCTGTGCTATCTCTGCTCATCCTCCCCTCGCCCTCCCAGCGTAGTCAAGAAAAGTTCAGTACTAACAGATTATGCAATGCAGAGGAATAATTTTGCATTTGAAGTAAAATGTGCTATGAATATTCCCACAAAGAGTTTAAGACTAACAAAGAGCCCAGGAGTATTACTGCTAAAATGCTCCTCCAAAGGGGGGCACATGGCATTCTGCTGTTCTGAAATGAGTTATACAGAGTACAAAGACCCCATGGTATTGACCAAGAGGCTAAGTAAGAACCTCACCCTTTCAGCTCTTTGTGCTGTAGGAAATATTTAGTGCAACATATTTACATTTATTCTGCTGCTAACAAGTGATCTCTCTCCTGGAAGAGGGTACTGTCAGTTTCCTTGGCCAAAAGACACACAGCAGGAATTTCCTTCAAGTACTGCAGATGGCACACTGACCTCCACGGACCTACCAATCCTCCCAGTTATAGTGTTACCCCAAACAGGCTTCTCTGGGAATGACAGGGGGTGAGTGTCTTCCCAGACGCAGCACAAAGCATGCCTTCTGAGCTCTGATACCAGCACAGTCAACTGGCAAGAGGAGTCTTGGTCTAGAGGGAGTAAGAAGACAACCAGAGAACAATGAAAAATTACATGCAATTACTCATAAATCTGTATTTAGTCATTTATGGAATGAGATGATAACAGAAAAGTTACCTTTTACTGTACTCTGATCATGCATTTTGACCAGACGTTTATTTAAGAAGTCCTGTTAGGCCACTGCAGAAGTAGACACGGCATGAAGAGCAGCTCTGGCTCCTACCATCCCCCATGCACTCTGCCTGTGTAATTCAGCGGTGTTAGGAAGATCCGAAGGCTGCTGACACCTTTGTACCTGCACACACACAACAACCCAGAGTGTTTTCCTTTAAGGAAAGCAAAAGATACTCAGGTGAACACGCTCAAGCCAGGAGAGAGAAAGTGAAATATTTCAAGCCTCAGTTACTTTCCTGGTGACCACTGCTTCTTCTTGGGGACTTCGGGTCATCCCAAACCAACACAGTTTCAAATGGAGTCATGCCATTCTCAGATGAAAGGCAACAGGTTAACAAGGCACATATGAAGAGCAGTGAATTCTTCAGAAACAGCCCTACTTAGAACAAAAACATGTTTTTTTACTCATTCTTCCTTTGCACCTTATTGTGAGTGCTAAAACCCTCTGTACTCTGGACATCAATAATAGCAAAGCAAACATGCCATGCAATCTTACTCTACAGCTCTGTTTCCTTCATGAATCTCAAAGCACTGTAGAAAGGAAGGGAAATACTGCTGCTCCTATTTAAAGTGGATGGTTCCTATTTCACAGATGTAGTTACCACACCACAGGTTCCCCTCAGACAGCAGAAATGCTTCCTCGGTGCAGCTCTAACTATAAAGAGAATCAGCCCAGTGATGCATTTGGACCAAGACATGCAAGGGAGATGAATACATGGCTTGAGGCATTTTGTTTCAAAGTCTGTATCTCTAGAGGACATGTGAAGATTAGAGAAGATCTTTCTCACAGACACACAAGTGCAAACACCTGTATGTTCTTTGGGCTTTATTGTATATAATGACTTTTTTCCATTCTGTTTAACCAGCACATCTTCCCTACAACTGGAAATGGTTAGAAAACAGCAGGAAAGTGGGGTTGGGGGGGAAGCAGGGGAAAAAGAGAATATTTACCTGCTGCTTGAAATATTTTCCAGATTTGAGGTTTCAAGGTGGGGGGAGAAAGAGGAGGGGCCTGTTTCTCTAAAAACTGTGTGAATTCAAAAGTCAAAATCTTTACATTTCTAAATGCCAAAATTCAGTGGCATTAAGTCAAAACAGATGTTTTATTTCAGTTTTGCATTTTTTAAATGGACATAAGTTTGAATATTGTCATGCCATAACAAGAATTTCTGTTTAAAAAGTGGTATAAAGAACTTAATTTTCCTTTTTCTGGAGTTTTTTTGAAGGAGGTGTCCCCAGGGAGGTCCTAGTAGGAAAAAAGAAGGGGCTTTCTGATCTCCTCTACTTCCAAGCCTGACTTTAATCTGTAACAAAACCAGCTCATCTCATAATCTTTATTATTCTGTACTCAGACCCAAGAAGGTGTTAGAATATTCCCCATTGGAAACTATATGATGATAAAATGTATTATGGGCACTGCAGACAGAACCTTTTATCACTTATAATTTATGGAGAAACTATAGGATATAGTAGGATAAAGTAGGATATAAAAGTGAAGAAGAGGAGAGTACATTTTTCATTTTGCAATGTAGAAATATGTATTTCTTACAAATTTATAGGTCTGGGTTGACTTTATTTTTATTATTTTTCCTGATACAGTTGTCATAATGTTTAATAAACTTTTTATGATCAATACTTGACATTTGGCATCTTAGCTGCAATTTTTTTGAAGATGGTATTATACTCACTTGAAAGAATATTAGAGCAGACCATGCAAACATACATATGCAAAGGTACATGCCTCTGTGCTTTCATTTTCAATCAATTTTAATACAGCATGCTGTAATACAAAGGGTGGAAAAGAATTCTAAAGGCAGATTTTCTTAACTGTTTGCTATATTGAAAAAGCTGCTTTGTGAATGATAAAATTGCCATATTTGCATGAAAATGCAAAATCTTTTTTAAATTTTGAAGCTAAGCACCTGGCTTCTGCAATCCAATTCCTTTGAAAGGACTCCTGCACCACCACAGTGATATTTATGCAAATATGCCCTATGAGATGAGCCTGAAAGACTGGGGAGCAGTTAAAGGGATTTTTTTGTACAATGGATAAGAATAATCTGAGAGGAAGAAAAATGCACTTTCAAACCACAGAGTTAATGGTGTGGATCCTGTGAAGAGAGAGGGAGCAGGGAGGGAGAGAAGGGAAAATGTGTCTCAAGATTCAAGCTAAGAAATACTAGAATTGCTTTGTGAAAGGCAGAAATAGCTCTTGTGTCTATTTTTGTCTTTTGCAAAGTCTAAATAGCACAGAAGAGCTCAGAGTCAGATTTTTTTAAAACACAAAGGATGTAGGTAAGACAATTTGGGTGCAGAGAGAAGTGTGTTATCTGTCATCCAACTCCCTTTGTGAATCATGAGGTGAGCAACGCATTTTAACTTTAAAAATCAACCCTCACCTCCATGTGCAGAATAATATGAGTGAGTAGCATTTCCTCATTAAAATGCTTTTCCATAACCCTTCAAGCAGTGATCATGTTCAAGAGCCATTTGTCAGAGAGCAGAGTGCAGTAGGGGCACCACAGTACAGCAGGATGTCACTTCTTTTGACTATTAAATCTGCACCCTCAGCTGTTCCTTTATAATACAGTGCAAGAAAATACCTCCATTATGTTGGGTTCCTGCATAGCTGGGCTGAGCCTGTGATTTCATGGCAAGAGGAAAGCCTGCAGTTCTCTGAAAGAGTAATTTTTGCTCCCTGTGTCTGGACCTCAGCCCCATGCTGTCTGCAGGGCTGGGGAAACGTCATTTTCACCCACGAATTACCAAGAATCAGACCAGCTTCTGATGGGGCTCATTTACCCATGACAGCATTTCCTGGGGGTGACAAGGTGGCTCTGGGAGTGGCTGATCTGTAACACCCCTCTCCTCTAAGGAGCCAGCGCTTGCTCTTTGGTCCCGGATAAGCAGGGATGTGTCACCCATGGCGGGGAGGGGGACATAGGGTGTATGGGAGCTCCCTGTGCTCCAGGTCAGCTCCAGCCCAGGCTGTCAGTGTGGAGACTCACCACAGAACAACAATGTGTTTACAATTAAACGTTTTAGCATCACTGTCCCTGTGGTGACTCTTGATTCAGCTTGCTGTCTGTGGGGCAAATAGATCCTATTTTACATTGGGAGCATACGTTGATGTGGGCAAGGTGGCTTTTGGTCTGAGACAAAGCAAAGCACTTCTGTGCTTGGAAAAAGGTCAAAGCACAACAGCAGCTCTGGCCCAAAAAGCTCTCTTCTCCTGTTTCTATTGCGATATTTTCTGTTCTCATGCAATTTTCAGAGTAATCAAAACCAAATGACTCCAAGCAGCAGCTAAATGAAGTTAAGGAAGAGGTTAATATAAACTATGTGAAAAGACACACACTTGAAAGAATTTTCAGTGTAAGCAGACGAGAAGGTTGAGACTGTGAGACAAAGGAGAGCACATACTTCATTCAACAGGGAGCTGGTAGGAGTGGTACAGCTTTGTGAAGTGAAACTGGAATGTCACTCATTTCCCTAGTTATAAACCCATGTGTCACAGTCCCCTATGCCACTCTTGAGTGGCTCAGGAGTGAGTCTTCAGTTCACAATTCAGTTTGCAATTTTTCAACTTGGTTTTTACTGTTTGGGTCAAACTTCCCCCTCCTTAAGTGTGTGTCAAGATAGGTATTTCTGATTCATTAAACACAGTATGTTCATATGTGCACTGTGTGCTTCAGGGCTGAAGCCTTATTTCAGTGTTTACTAATATTTACAGAACATTATTTACCTGTCTCTTGACAATCACAAAATTGTTGTTACCCAGAATGTTCCTTTTTCCCTCAGAGTCATCATTCTGAGTTCTTTTGTTTCTTTCTTTCTGGCTTGTTTGCATTCCCTTTACTTTCCAAACCCATCCTATTTCCTCTCAGGTGATTTACAAAGAAAGTCAGTGACCTTCCACTGTTCAACTCTTACATAAACTGTCTTGACAGAATTGTGGGCTTTAAGGAAGGGGGTAGGCGGAGGAGTCTGGCTTCTTGGCTGAGGGTGCAGCTTCCCCAGAGCTTCAGTTTGGGCTGTACATTGTTTGCAGAGCTAAATGACATCCTTACACACCATTAGCTGCCCAAATATTAAGCCGGCTGTATCACTAAATTCTTGTCAATCCCTTTGTTTTGACTAATGTAAAATTTAGCCTGTATTTTACTGTAACTGGGTGATTGAAATATTTCTTGTATCATTTCATCATTACTCAGAGCCAAACAAGTGTGGCCAATGACTAATGGCACATTCGTTGTGGGTCATGGATACCTGGTGATCTGCATGGGTGCACATATTTCCCAACATCCACTATATTCGGAAAACATTGTGCAGAATGGGGCCTTTGTAATACAAATTTTAAAAAACTCTTCTCTGAGGTTTTTAATCATGTTTGCTTGCAGTGTGTTTTCAATAATCATGTCTATTATTCCTGTGCTAGTCCGGAGCTGTGTCTTGGCATCTGCTCACAGACATTGTGTAAATATATATATATATAAAAATCAGATTTTAAAGCTGCTCAGGACTGGACTAACTGTTGCTTCCTGGCATTATCTTAGCAAGCAAATTTATTGGCCCAGATAGTCATTAATTAAAACAAGTCAGAAGTGGCTCTAATAGAAGTCCATTTTAAATTGGTGCAATGCAAAATCTCAGTAGAAGCCCAGTTCCCTGAGGTACAGACATCTGATCAAGGAATGTGCTGGAACACTTGCATCCAGTAAACACAAGCTCAGCTTCACATGTTTGTATGACATTGAATAATTGCAGAGAATTGACATTTTGTAGTGCCACTCCCCATCCTAAAATTCCCTGTGCTCCTGCTACAACACTCTCCCTAGTGGGCTTTCCATCAGCCAACAGAAGAAAACCTCTCTCCCAAAACATCCCACAAGGAGAAGGGATGCTTCTGACTCTGTTGCTGGGGTTGTCCAGAGAGGAACTGATGGATTGTAGCCCCAACAAAGCAGCTTCTCCCCATCCCTGCAGGGTGAGCAGTCTCAGCCACAGTCTGCTCCACATCTGGTTGTCTGCTCCATCTTTTGGCACTGAGTCTGCATGGATATTTGCAGTCTGTTGAGGGTGTGATGAACATGTCAAAATGATGGTCAAGCATGTCAGTTTTCATTTCATGTAGCATTGCCAAAGTATGTTTTTATTTAAAGTAAGGCTATTTTGAAACCCTCTTTCATTCTTCGGTGATGTCTCACAGATTATTGAAACTCATTTTGGTAAGGCTGAAGTGGCCTTGAGAGCTTAACCTCCATTTTTCATGGGCTGCTCAGGGAATTTGCCACTCTTCCCCAAGCTGAACTCTACAACAGGCAGATAGAATGGCTTTCAATGTTAAGCTTTGCACATGCAAAAAAAAAAAATTCCAGCAATGTTCACATTTTGCAATGTTTATATGTAACTGCAGAACAGGCTTTCTCCCTGTTGGAAGGGGCTGGATCTGAACAGCATAAGAGCTGTGCCACAAAAGGGGAGTGTGCTTCAAGTGAAGACAGTAAACACCAAGGAAGGAAATATGTACAAATGAGGACACCCAGGAAAGTTAATTCTTATTTTTCTTTAAAGTGGATTGGTTAAATTAAAATCTCACATAGATGCTTTTTCTTTTTCAAAGGGATTAAGTACTGGCAGCCACAGAGGTGTGTTTAACAGTATTCACGGGGCAGTTTATTTCAATTAAATTAATTAATTTCAGAATTCACTCTTTAATTAAATTCAAGCTCACTTTTAAAATATATGATTTGTTGACAAGCCCTAAATGAATAGCCCTCCTAACAAGGTTGTAGTTTTGCTAACTTGAAAATGGGAAAAATAATTCTAGAACACTGGTGTTGCTTAAGGGGAAGGAGCATTATAAGGAGCTGGTACAAGAGAGTGCCTGGCTTTGTTTTAAATTGCAAACCTTTCTATGACTTTTCCTTTAATTTTTCAATTCCTGCCCCAGGTTTCTCCAGAAGGGTTCAAAATGCAGTTTAATGATAAGAATGTCTCATGGTTTGGTGAACAATCATTCCATTTTGGTAGATCTGTAATGACTTGAAACTTATCAAAAACAAGATCAAGCACATTCTCTTAGAGAAATGTGTTTCAAATGGAGCCTGCTCTTCCAAGGTTCCATTTCAGGTACCAAGAGTGGGCAGAAATCATAACATCCATTTTTACACAAAGAAACGCCTGTACTTTTGGTTCAGTGAACTGAAAATTCAGTGAGATCCAAGGTCTGTTGGACAACTGGATGACTACAGCTTCTAGGAAAAAGAAAAATAAACTGATAAGCCAGAGTGACTAATTACTAGTTCATTTATGGTGCAGTTGCTTATGGTTTGAACCCACAACCTGTGGTATTTCCACAATGATTGAATACATTGGTGCGTAGCAACCTTCTAAACTTGCTAAAAGGCAGATGTTGAACAGAAATCTTCACTTTCTTGAATTGCTGTTTATTATCTGAGAAACTTTGGGCAGCTAAAATATGATTCCCCAAGGGGTTATTAGACATTATCTTGACCCCATGCAGCACTTCAGCACCAAGCTTAAGAGCTCTACTGCACCTTTAAGCCAGAGGGCTCTCCAGCACCTTGGTTATGACATCTCATGCGAAACCTGCTGGGTAAGGAACAGGAAAGTAAAGTAATTCCAGTACTCTAAGAGTTAAAAGCACAGCTGCAGCATTCCAGTAACAACGTCCCGGAAACACCAGCTCCCATAAGAACACATTGACCACAAAAGTCTGTCAAGCTTAAACACAGCAAATTGATTACTGCTACTTTTTTAAAAAGCCCTGTCTAGTGACAACACATTTATGAAACTGATTTGTAGCTGCAGTTATGGCGAGTATCGAGTGGATTTCCCTCTGCAAGGAGAGGAGGATAGCAGCAGACACTGTCCTCCAAAGGTCTTGTTCAGCCCTTTCTTTGGAGCCCTCAGCAAGAGGGAAGGTAGGCATCAGCAGCCATCACCTTCCACAGTGATCCCAGCTTTGTTTCACGATCACCCCCACACCATTCAGCCAGTTTTCCAGCTGGTTTACCAACCTAGCAGCACTGTAACTGTGTCACATTCAACACCCAAGCATGAGCTAAGACACTGAATCAGGTGGAATGGCCCTTACAGCCAAAGTTTACATGACACCTGATCCAGGCTAATAACGAAACATAAATGGGTAGATCAGAGTCCAACTTACTTCTAAGGAACAGACCACCAAACCCCACCATCTCAGACAATGCTGTAGCACTTGCAGCCTAATGAGAAATTCCTTTTTATCCTCCAGGACTATTACTTGGGTTGGTTGTCCTCGGCAGGAGATGACTTGTGTGCCAGTGCAGCGATGTGCAGGAGAGAACTTGACCTGCCTCAGTAGCTATCTGTGAGATGGGAAACTGCCTCTTTCTGGGTGGTATTGATTTCAGTATCTCAACTTACTGATTCTTCCATGGCACCTTGACGAAAGTCAGATATATCCAGATTCTGTCTGGCATTAAGTACTTCAAAAACACATACATATGCCAAGACCAGCCTGAGAAAAACTGTGTGTGATCTGAAGAATACATGTATTTTTCCTACTTTTGAGATAGCTTATCTCTATGCTTATCTCTTATTTTCAATAATTACAGCATCCAAGGCCATGATGTTAACAGAGCACAGAACGTGGTATTTAGAGAGCAGCAATTATGCAGCAGTTGAGACAAGGTCTATAAGCAGAAGAAATACATTTTATTAGTCTTGCTGCTGCTACAGGAAGAAACAAATAAATTCTGGCCTCGTGTGCACTGAACATCTTCTAAACATCTTTTGTTTACCTTTGCTTCTCTACAAACCATGCCATTCTTACATCTTACGTAATAGGGGAAGGTTAAACAAACAACAGGTAAAAATGAGAGGACAAAGTTGGTTCCATCAAAAATAAAACATATATATATATATTATATATATACACCATTTTTTCAAATGTTAAGATGTTAAGTAAGAACCTGGATTCAAGCATGGTCTGTTTACTCCACCTTAGGCCTTAACATCTGAAATATGGCCCAGTCCATATTTCTGACTTATCACTTTGATTTTTGTCAAAACCAAGTAGCCCAGAAGCTGCTTGCCAGCCCTACTATTTGTGCCAGAAATGGAGAAAGCACATCCTTTTCTGCTAGTTCTAATTGTTGCCCAACACATCCTATGCTACTGTTTAAATCTTGGTAAAGATCTATTTTCCAAAGCATTATAACTGTAGAAATTCAGAATTGCCATCACAAATGTGAAATATTTAGATTCTTGATTTTGAGCAATCTGTAAGCCTACATGATTTCTCAAATTATTTTTCTGAAATACATGCAAGCAGAGATGTAAAAGGAAAGAAACTATTTCAAGATACCAATACTCACTGGTGACGGACTCTCACATTGTTTCTTTCAACTTTGGCCAAAACCTTTGCTTCTGCTAATACTAAGGAAACTTAAAGGATGCAGCAAAATAATAGAAGGAAATTCTTGCCTGGCAATTGTTTAAAACCCAGTTCAGCCATAACCTGTGGTAGGTGAAGAAGGCACAGCCTTACTCTTGAAAGGGCAGCTGAAGGCACTAAATAAAAATACAATGATCACTGAACTGTAATTTACAGCTTGATCTGAAACTTTCCACAAGCAAAACCACAGTGGGTGAATCAGAGTTTCCACTGGGCTACCAGCATTGCCACTCCTGTTCAGGCAGAGGAACGTCTAAACCTGGCAGGGGGCCAGGGCCTCGCCCCTCGCTGGCACTGGGGACACTGACATGGAAAAGGTGCCCACCAGCATGGCTGGTGACCCAGTTCCTGGTCCCTCTGCTCAGAGGTGGGCAGGCTTTGGGCCACCACTGAATGAAAGATGGAGTCATCAGTAATGCCTGCAGACTTTCTGGAGATAAGATTGAGGGCTGACTCAGGGGGAAACGTGCCACCTACTTATTCTTGCAGCACCCGGGATTTTCCCTGAAAACTCCCATTCAAAAATTCACACAGAGCTTCACCAATTTACGGGTAAGGAATCAAGTAAGACAAGCATCACCACACAGAATGAGAAATGGGATCTGCTTACTGGACTTTCGGTCTTTGATTTAGACTTCAGTTTTTACTCAGCTAAGCTACTGTAATGTAAAAGAAAATTTTGCCTGGTGCTTCTCTGAAGAATTTTGCAAACCAAACTGTGATTTTTCACTGAAATAATCTTAGTCTGAGGTTTATGGGGTCATCCTGCTAATGGCCATTGCCACAAATAGAGCCTCTGTGATATGTATCCCTTGGCCTCAGTAGACTTCCGAGATTTGTAGTTGTCTAGATTCAGCTTCCTTCCATACATACTGTAGAAGCGCTACATCACTAAATAGCCATTAGTGATGAATAGTGAAAGTGTTCTAAAAACTTTTTTATTAATGATGCCATTCTTTTACATCTTTGTCTGCAGAGGCAAATTACTGTTTCTTTTTTTGTGCCTGATTCTGCTTTTGTTTATACTAGTGTTAATTTTTAACAGCTCTATTTACTTTATCTATTTTTTTATCTATTTACTTTGTTTATCTATTTTTGTTTATCTACTTACTTTGTTTATGTATTAGTATTTTATTGCTTACAGCGGAAACTGGAAGCCTTTTTTTGACAGCTGGTGAGCCAAATTTTACTTTGTTACATGACTGTGCACCAAAAATGAACCCTTGCATTAGTTCATTGCATTTTGCAGATTCTCTTTTACAATTCTCTTTCACTTTTTTCATTAGTAATTCCAAAGTCTTATTTCCTTTTGCATGAGATAACAAATCTTATTTTGATCAACTTGAAAGAGTCTTTCCTTGAGAAGAGAAAGTGTCAGAGCCCTTGTACACACTTGCAAGCTAGCAAAACATAGCTGCACTGTGGCACTATGCTTTCTGAAGCTGAGTGAAAGAGCTGAGTGTGGCTCCAAATATTTTCTGGATGCTTTTGGGGCTGTTTCATTACAAATTCAAATTTTATATTGCAGAAGATTGAAACAAATAGGTATCTGGGTAAAAGGTTTTGCATGTGTTGCCTGGCCTGGCTTTCTGACAAGATACCAACAATTTTTTCCACAAACAGACATGAACAATCAGAGTAGAACTCTGTGCAAGCCTCTGCTGTGAAGAAGGTGAGTGCTCTGGATTTAGATTTAATCATATTCTGGTGCATGCTCACCCATGTAGCAATTTGTCTTTTTGCATTAGGAATGAAATACACAGGTTGTCAGTTTAAAACATGCATTTTCCCTTCTGCTTCTGTTACTCTTTCACTGGCAGGCTGAGAAGTCCATATTCTGAAATGAATTCTAAGAGTTAGGGTATGTTTTCTTTTGGCAGATCAGATTTTAAGGCTTTTCTCCTAAACATGTGAGATCTGAGGTTAGCTAAGCCTCATTCCCTTAAAAATGGGGCTGCAAAGGGGGCATAAGAAAGACAGAAGTGGTTTTCCAGAAGAAAGGGGTCAAGTACCCAGAAAGGGCATGGTATCTATTGAAAAGAGTTTTCATGCTATCACATATTCAGAGCCTATTTTTAGTTGCAAAAATGATCAGCAGTGACACGGCTTTTGTTGTCAGAGGCAAAATGTCTTTCACCTTCCTTTTACTTGCAAGTATTTCTGACTGTCTTCTGCCAAACCCAAGAGAAGTCAAGTGGTCAGAAAGATCACTTGCTGCTGACGTAGGGTTTGGCAGTGCCAAGATCTTTGGTATTCTCAGCAAGTTTCATGGCTACCACTCTTCTGGAAGGGATGAGAGCTCTGAAGGACAGGACAGCTTGGGGAACTGGTGTCATTTATCTTTCCACCAGCTTCTGAGGGGATGTGCTCCATCCTCAGCCTACTCACTGACCCTTCACTGGACATGAAAAGGCTGAAGGTTTGTGAAGCTGAATTTGGAGAAACATCACAGACAGAGGAGATGAGGTGGAGGACAAGGCCACCCTCTGAGTAATTCATTGACTCAGTCTCCTGATAACACCCAGCATCTCCATTACGCAATGCAGTCTCTCACCCTGTAATTCTTCACTCCTGTTCTTTTGTGCTGTGTCCCATCAGTGCTACATGCTCCTGCAATTTGGAGTTGCCTCCCCCCACAGCCTATTGAATGGCTCCAGCCTGTTGAACAACTTAGAAAAACTAACACCACTTCTAGCTGCACGGAAAGCTGCTAAATTAATTCTTCGAACATCTGCCAGAGCATGGGGTTACTTCCCATTTTTGTCAGCATTCAGCCTTCTGGTCATATTCTCAGCTGCTCAGTCTCCAGCCTTCTCCCTCAAGCCTGCTTTTCATTTCCTGTCACTCAAATCCAGTCTCTCCAGCCCCCTTTCTGAGAAGGAAAGAGAAAAAAAACCTATGAGAATATCCTTTCACAAATTTACAAAGAATAAACTTATCTGCCAAGTGTCAGGCACCAAAACTACTCACATCTAAGACATGCTTTTACTTGCACACTGAGCAGCAATGTATAATATCTCAGAAAAATTCCGAAAGAAGGGAACTTTTTGCAACATCTGCATTTCCAGCTGTATACTCATTCTTTCTTTTGTTCCCTGCATAGAAATTTGTATACAAAAATAATTTTTATGTATTTTTATTAAAATAATTTATAAATATATAAATTTATCTATATAAAATAGTGTGATTCTTCTTTGATCTACAACCATATCCATACTTAAGCAGGCAAAAAAAATATTCCTAATAGCCACAGGGAAATGAAAAAAAGGATTGCCAATTAAACAGCACCAGTGTTGATGAAAATAGATTCCAGTGACCTGATGTTCACATTGTCTGCACCACTTGACCAAAAATATTTTCTTGGGGCTGAAATGCAACCTGGCAACTGAAGCAAAAAAAAGCAAATGGCAACTGAAAAGGTAGCAAGGCATTAGTCAGTGTTGAGTTTCCCTCACAAACCCATGAGCCCATGCAACCTACTACTAAAAGCAAGAGAGAAGTCTCCTGTGGCAACAAGGTGCTCTTAGTAACAGACACCCAAATAATGCCACAATACTCATTGCAAGAGTGTCTCTCAATAGCAGGTGGTTATCACTGTGGTTTTGAGGAAGGCAAGGCTTCTAGGGGAAGACAAATCATTTTATTAGACTAGTTGGTGTACTTGGAAGAAGTGAACAAGCTTTGAAGAACACAAAGGCACAATCTGAAACCATTTTCATCCTGTTCTTACCCAAGCCACTCCTCACTCCTCAGGACAGGCTCCCAGCTGGGCTATTGCCGCACAAGTGTCCCCAGCCATGGGCTGCTGGGACTGTGGCCTTGCTGTAGCAATGTGCAACCTGGAGACTGCAGCAGGAGTGGAGAACCCATGGAGACAGGAGATGGGCGATGCTGGCATGACAAGGGGGTTCCCTGGCTCAGGAGCCCACAGGCAAGCCACATCCTGTGGCTTTCCCCTGCTGTTACCTTCAGGACTTTCTCTAGGGCTCCTGAGGGACAGTTGTGCACAGTGGTCCAGCACAGTGGGGAGTTTTCTGTGTGCCTCCCACTCGCAGCCCTTCAAAGCAGAGGCAGAGAGAGCATCACCCTCCTCCTAGCTCCCAGGGAAACCCACCCCTGAGCCTCTCCTAGCCCTAAGAGGCTGTCCCCTCCTCAGCACGCCATAATTCTCACCAGGTTCAATTCCTTCAGGGCCCTGTAGGCAGAACTTCAAGTCCCCATCACATATCTGAAGTGGGGAATTTTTCTGTTCAGCTGCAGGGGAATCCGACATCGCAGGAAAGCCAGATGGGCTGTGCTGGCTCGAGCCGTGTCAGAGCTGTGCTGAGGAAAAGTGCTTCCTTAAGGATAAAACCCCCACTGCTTCTAGCAATGGAAGAGCTCCTGTCCCTGCAGCATTGCACACGCCTTGTTTTTCAGGAGAGGAGAGGAGTGGAGGATGTGTGTGCGGATGGCTGTGGGTGACAGACAGCCTGGGGCAGGTGCCACAGTGCCAGTGCCTCACTCCCAGCCTGGCTCCCAGGGAGGGACGCAGCTCCCAGGGAACAAAGCTGCTGCTTTCCCAGTGTGCTGGGGAAGAGGCCACTCTGGTGAGCTTTCACACCACTGTCTGTGGGAGATTTTCTCATAGGGGAGCTGGCAGCTGCTTCCAGCAGCCCATGCACCACTCTGCCTATGCCTTTGACAATCCTTACCTTCTCTTAAACACCTCCTTGGCTGAAATGCCAGGCTCGTGTTGCAACTACCTCCCAAAGCCTTTCAGGTGCTCTTTTCCTGCATGCTGAATCTGCCCAAGTGAAGCCTGTCCCAGCTTGCACACATCCTTCTCACTGTGCTTCCCAGTCCTGAGGTCTGACCTTACAGATAAGTTACATAATGCATAATGTTATCAGAAACTCATGCAGTTTGTAATTTTCCCAACATCCCAGATCTTGGCACACAGCAAGGTTTTGGCTTTCTGTTTTATTAAGTATAGTTGTAGCCCTTATGGAAGTAGGATGATTGAAGAAGAAATGCTGTCAGTCTGGAAAATAAAGGGCAAACTAAACCATAATACATAGTTATTATTATTAAAAAATACACAGTGTCAGATGGTCTCAAGATTTCTAAAGGCTTGGGGTTGGCAATAAAAAAAAAACAACTTGCCTCTCGTTCCTTGAGTCTGGAGAGACATGTATCTGCACTGCCAAAGCACAGCAATAGAGACTTCATTCTCATCCTGTTATCATCCATCATCACTCTGCCAGGCACAGACACACACAATTTCAAGCAGTCTGGGCCACATCCTTATTTAGAAAATAGTCTCAGCTTCCTTGTACTTTTGCTCAGTGCCTGCCTATGCCATGCAGCACATTAACATAACAGCTGACAGAATTAATCAGCAGTAATAAAAGCACTTGCATGACTTGACCCGTATAATAATTTTGAGGACATCTCTCTCTTGCCTGTTCTTTCACTCACCCTCTGTGTTTATGTCTAGTTCACTTATTCTTACCCATCATTTGCAGATCAATTTTAACTTGGGTGATTACTGAGCTGCACAGCAGAAGTTACTTTTGGCAGTGACTATGCAAAACAGGTCAAAGATATCTGCAAAGCTGGTTTTAGGCAGCCTATTTTTTGTTTTTCTTTCTCTTAATGAAGACCTGTATTGCAAAAATGACACCAAAAAATGTCCTTCCCTCCCCCAAAAAATCCAATTAAGTTTAAAAAGAAATACTAAGAGGCAAAGCAAAAAACAACCCCACCCAAACTTCAAAACAAAACAAACAATAAAAAAACCAAAGAAGGGAAGGAAAAACTACTTGGAAATGAGCACAAGATTTATTATGCATGATGGGAGATATCTCTCTTGTGTCCTGGTGTGTTATGTTGTTAATGAAGTATATTTAATACAATCAAAGGATACAAAAGGGAAATGTTCAGACTAGGGCAATGAAATTTTTTACAGATCTGTGGGCCTTCCTTACGAAAAGAAATGAAAATGCCTGATTTTATTTCATGTGCAATGAAGTAAAGCATGAGGACATGAGTAATTCTGTACAGGACCATTCAGGAAGAAGGAAGGCAACAATTACCATTTCAATAACGCAGGTAGAAAGACGGCTTTCTGCCTGGACTGGTGGTAGAGACAAGGCAAGTCAAGCCCCAGGAAATTCCCTCTCTTAAAGCTACACGTATGCATGTTTTACCCTGGGAATACTGGTTTGTGTTACTTCCTGAGGGCTTACCCCAGGAGACTTGTATTAGTGGGAGCATCTGAGGAGAGGTACTGCATGGCATCTCAGCTGACAAGCTGTGAGAGCAGACCTCCAGCACTGGTCTGGCCCTTCCTGCTCCCCTGGGTGCAGGTGACATCCAGGATGTGCTGGGAGAATCTGATATTGTAACTGACATGGAAAAGGATTCCTTTCTGCCCCTACCTTCTCATGCACATGGTGTGACTATCTAACCTTTCTCAAGAAAGTTAAAGTACAGGCAGATGCAATTCCCTGTGCTACTTTTAAATTTGGAAGCATGCAAACACACATGCAAGCAAGGCATGGTCCAGGAGACCTGGGCTGCTGCCAGGGTAACGCTGCCTATTTGAGGGGTTCCTCAATTAGGCAATTACATAACTGCTCCCCTGAAATAGCCTAATGATTATAAGATACATTCTACACCTGAGTCAGAAATGTATTTCCCTTTCTTCTCTCCACATTGTTGTGTTGATAGATGCCACTTGCATAATTTGTGCCTATAAAAGTATTGCAGGTGAAGATGAATAGCCCTAGCTTATTGAATTCACTTCCTATTTTTTTGCCTGTATACTATCCATTTCCAGATGCCAGTTTTTCCAACAGTGTTTTATTGATCAATTTGCTCGGTACATCTCCTATTTGATACTTGGTGCCATGCCTGTGGAGTTGCCCAGATAGGGTTGTGTGGGGCAGTGCAGAGTTTCTGTCTGCTGGCTCTAGGATATGATCAAGCTTCAAAAGAAGATGAACATTGTTAGGTCAGGTTCTAGAAACAAGCTCAGTCCTTCAAAAAGTGTGCATCTAAACACTGGTAAATCTTCACTGCTAGAATGTTGCAAAGAGCAAATCTAAAACCAGAATTTCTTGCGTTTTTTCTTTTTTGAGTGCAAATAATGGGAAAGGATTTTTGGTACAGATAAACAAATTTGGAATGGATGGGGAACAGTTCGGTTTACTTTTGATTTTTCCTGTGTACCATCTCCTGGCAGACAACTCTCATCTGAGACTAAAGCTATTGATCCTAATTAGATTTGTTAGAAATATCAGCTTTTTGGATAGGCACTCTGGTGTCTCATTTAATGGTTGAACCAAACAATTAACCAATTGAAAAATTTCTGCAGGTATTTTAATTTGCTTTAAATTTCCCTAATGGCTTCTACAGGCAGTTGCACAGTGGACAGCAACAGCGCTTTTGGCCTGTCGTACTTTCTTTCCCGCAGCCGGTTCTGTTGGTTCTGCTGAGTCTGCTGAGCCTGGATCCACTGGAAAGCTCCAGCTGTCTGAGACTAACAGAGAAACTGATGGGGTCTTGAACAAACATATTCGGAGAGCATCACTTGCTTCAGTTCAATGTGAAAAGAGCTGGGAGGCTCAATCATTTACATCTAGTACATGGAAGAGGATAAGCCAACTTTTCATAGGGTGGAAGGCAGAAAATAGCCAGCAAGCCATGATCATGAAAGGGAAAAGAATTGACTAAAATTCCACATAGCTGGAAGCCTCCAGTAGCATCAGTAGCACAGAGTATGTAGAAAGAAGCCTTGACATTTTAAAAACAACAAGTGCAAGAAAAAAGAAAGTTTCTGATAAAAATATGCATTAAAAATTCATCATTGTAAAATCTTGAAAAGAGGAGCAAAAAACACTAGGGCCAGCAGAGATAAGAACAGTGAGAAGAGATCTTTAATAGACTAGGACTAAAACAACTAAGTCAGTGCATATGTTGGAACAAATTGTCAACTTTGAGAGAATGGCCAAGTTTTTGATACTAATGAACAAGGGAGAATGTCTGATATTGGTGGGAAAGTTGGACAATTTCTGTTAAAGAATTTTACAAGAACTGGCTGAGAACTTTTCTGAACTCCCTCCTTGAGTCACTTTTGGTTCTGGGTTTTTGTTTTTCTTCAACAGCTGTTGGAATGTAGGGGAAAACCTGGGAGGAAAGATGAAAATCTTTTAGGATTGTGCCAATATTTAAAACAGGTAGGTAAGGTGAAAGTTATTACATGGGGGCTTGTCTCTGAATCTTAAAGAACATATCCATATATCTCTCATCAGTCTTAAGAGAGTATATCTGTATTGCACAGGGCAGCTCTTGGCTGAGATAGTATCTTAGTTTCAGGAACAATATGGCTGTATCAGTGCAGCCTCTGCCCTATTTTAATTAGCCTAGGCATACCACTGTGCTGATGCAGCTGAACTGTTCCCAGTTCTGGAGCTGGTTCATTTGGAGTTATGTCAGGTATTGTAGCATATTTTGGTATTGCACCATAAAGACAGAAAGGATAGAATCCATATGTCTGGCCATGCAGTATAGTGCTCACGGAAGGGGTCATACTTGCACCAGTGAAGAAAACTTCCAGTTAGAACAACAGGCAACAACACAATAGAAGTCTCACTATCCTTCCAGCAGGGCAATTTGTAATTGTCTTCAGCAGTCGTGCACTTGCAATGTTACAAACAATGATATATGAACATTCATGTGAAATATGGTTCAGATGCTGCCACTATATAATATATTACTTTGCACAAGATTTCTTAGTGCAGATGAAGTCAGCAAGACAGTGCCAGCCTCAATGATTTATGCACACAGAACAAAAAGGGGAAAAAAAAAAAAGTTGAGAGAAAACTCTTGATTAGAAAGGGAAAGAAAAATAAGGAAGACATAAAAAATCACCACGTAATCTGGAGCATGGTCTGTTGAAGAACAGAGATCTCTCATCTGTGTATCATTTTGTTTTTCTTTTCTGTAGCTGAGTCTCTGCTGGGTCTCTTGGAGTCTTATGTTATTTCTTCCACAGTAACTGCCATGGAAGCTATTATCCTAATTGAACAGATAACTCGTGCAACCCACAGACTAATACTTGGACTTGGCTTTCCCCACTGCCAACTTTTCTTTTTCCCCCAGGAGATTTTCTTCCTTGTTTAGTGCCACACTCATCTTTCTCTTTTCCTCCCTGCTGTGAAAGTATGTTTCTTTTCTGCTCTCTCTAAAGCTCCTCTTGCCTGAGAAGATCTGGGGTCCTGCAGAAACATCCACAGGCTGCTCATAAAGGGGAAAACAGCATCTGCAGGTTCTGCTGGCTGCCTGGGGCAGTACCCTCCCAGTTTATCCCAGCAAAGCCCTGCTAGCTGAGAAGCATCGCTGGTTATTCCTGTAGGAGTGGATATATGGCTATCTACTCCTCAAAGGCCCCACTCCCTGCTCCAGTGTACCCTTGTGATGCCCGGTAGATCAGCTCACTGTGTTGTGGCTCAGGCTCTGGCATCACTGGTGCAGCTATGTCTGTGTTGTGCTCAGGTGTCTGCTGGCACAGGGGAACCCCCTGGCTCTGCATGTGCATGGTCCCTTCATTTCAAAGAGCATCAGTGCCCTGACTTGAATTTATTAAATTACTTTTGTCACTAAAATGACAAGCAGATAAAATTCATGGGAGCACAGACTAGAGGTAAACCCACCTGGGCACAACAACTGATCCTCCCTCCAAAATAGAGCAGAGATTGCATACTCCCATCATCTCCTCAACATTCAAGAACTTTCACCCCTAGTTACAAAATGTACCTTCAACATCCCTGAATGTGCACATAAAATGTTAAGAACAAAGCAGTGGGAAGAAAGAACGAGAAAGAAAAAACACTGTCTGTATCTATGGCTCCTGCAACGAAAGGGGAAGAAGGAGGTAAAGGAGTAAAGGAAGCCCAAGACTATTTCAGGGTGGCAGTAAGGCTTTCTTTCCCAAGCTAACACCCAATCTACTTTACCACAAGATTAAGGAAGAAAGAAATACAATCTGCATGATTAGTTCCAGAATTTGCAGAGAGATGCTTAGCTCTGCTCTCATAGAAATGCTTTTCTGTGTTTGCCTACGCTTTTTTAAGTCTTTGGCAACCTCCCATCACTACAATATATTCACTGCACACATACGTGTCATATTAGTAACTTACATTGTCCTTTACCTTCCCTCATCATGTCAGCAGTATCAGCTTCTGGAACTAATTTGATGTCCTCTTTCTCCATTCTTATTGTAATAAACCAATCCTTTTCAGATATTTTTGTTGTATTTTGGGTGTAATATTTCTAACTCTGACCATTTGAAAGTTCGGTGTTTTGTTGGTTTGGGCTTTTTTTTTTTTTTTAATTCTGGTTTCTAGAGTTCTGTAAGTTTCATTTGAAAATTAATTTGCCCCCAGCTTACAGAGAAAAGTGGAAGCAGAAGTGAAAACTTCCAACAATCCAAAGCAAATGGAAAGAATTGCACAGCTGGTATTTTTCTATCTTGTGAATCTTAGACCTGCCTAATGATTTTTGGGCTTTTGAATACATAGGGCTGCTGCCTGAGCTTCAGTCCCTGTTGTGCTGAGGGGACATGCTCTTCACATGCTGAAATTCTGGCACTTCCTCGGGAAGAAATCTTCTCCAAACATAACTCTGCCTGTAGTTCAGGATGCTGCCCATGTAAAGAAAGGAACAAATGCTGGGCAACAGAAGATCCTGCTGAAGGAAGAGAAGTGTTCTCTTTCCCCCCAAATAATTGTAGATGGATTTTTGTTTATCAATTTTCTGCCTGGTTTTTTGCTCCCTCAACCATTACCTCCCTGCCTTTGCACTGCAAAAAGCTTACACAGAGCAGACATGAGTTTTCACTTATTAGACAGGGATAGGCCATTTCTGCAATTTAGATTTTAACCTCACTGGATCAAAATAGAACTTACTCCTGATTTAAATCTTTACAAAGTAGGAACGAATTGAGTTTATCACAGCCTATGTTTCTCCTGAGTTTTTTTTTGACGTGTAAGGTCTTGTTACAGCTCTGTAGGCAGAGCCCAGGGTCTGTCAGCACAAACTGCTGGTTTATCTGTGCTGTGGACACCCCTGCACTGCCAAGTCTCAGCTCTAAGCCAGTTCCCAATACACGCACTGTACTATGCAGCCCAGGACAAATGCACAGTTGAAGTCAAATAACTTTTCCTGCATTCTCTGCACGTATTGTGTATCTCTGTTTCATACAGCTCTGGTAGAAGTTATTCCAAAAACAAAGGTGCTAAACATATCAAGACTTCAGGACTGAAATAGCATCCACACACAGCAGCTTTTTTTTCCCACGAGGTATATGTCCTTCTTATCAAGAAATGTTAATAAGACTTTGTACACACCCACGTTACAAACAAAATGGCATCACAATTCTTTTCTATAACATATTTTTTAACAGCATGTACACAGATATTTGGCTAATAACCATTGGAAGACATGGCACAACACTACCCCAGTTCTCATATTTAGAATCAAAAAGAGTCTTTCTTCCTTTCTTCTTTACTTTCATAAATTAGATATACAATGTGCCCCTTTTGGAAAGTGCACACCACATTTCCAGCATTTAGTCATAATGAAAACCAGAAGGCCATAGTCTGGCTGCTCTGGAGCATGTGTGCACTGCAGAGAGGAGGAATAAGGTCCATTTCCTCTGTTTGTGTGTCTCTTGCGAATGAAATGATGTCTCTGAAAAATGGTGGGGTCAAAAAGCTGCAGGGTCCATGTCCTGAGACTCAGCCCTGCGAGTCTGGGACTGTGCAGGGTCTCTGCTCATGCTTCAGTTCTGATAGACATCAGGGCTGGGGGGAAGAAAAAACAGGGAAAAACCCCCACTTTTGTATGAGCAAAATCAGATTCTAGAAGCTCTGGGTTGGAGAAGTAGGATGTGTCTCTCTCATCTCACATGTATGTTGGTGTCAGGATCATCAGGAGCACATTTTGGCACCAGAACCAAGTGCTCCAGAGGCAATGGGCATGATGGAGACAGTGTTGGCAGAGATCTGGGACAGCCTCACCACAGCTGAGCAGTGAGTGGGCTGCCAGGGAAGTTCAGGGGAGCCCCTGGCACTGTAGGATCTCAGGCAGAGGGAAGTGGCAGCACCGTGGGCTCCCCACCAACCTCCCATCTTCCCAGGTGCCTGGGGACCCCTGATGCCAGCACACTTCTATGGGCAGCTATGGGAATGCAGATCTCCTGCCTGCAGCACAGCTCACCCATGAAACAGCAAGGGAGTTGCTGTTATGGTCCACAGAAAATTGGAAAGGAATATAGCACACTCTTAGCTAATATACCTAAAAGTCTGCTGAAGGCATTGGAGGCAGCCAAATACTTTTTTCCCTCTGTAAATACATATGATTTCCCTCTGTCTGTGCATGACACTGCTGGATAAGAACAGCCATACACTGTACCAAGATGTACTTTCCAAACAGTAATCAAATTTGCCTCCTTTATATTCACATGCTTTTTGGATCTTCTTTCTGAAAAAAATCCATCTAAAAAGTTCCTTTTCGAGACTGCTCGTCTTGAAAGAAAAATGTTGTAGAAATTCATAAAGGGACGATGTGGGGGTTTGTAATTGAAGATTTGCAGAGAATACGGGGTAGGCTGAGACAAAAGTGTCCCAGGCAGGGATTGCTGGGCCAGGAGCCAGGTGCCAGGCTGGCATTACTAAAGAGAGACCAGGAACTGGTGCTCGGGTGTCCCTCTTTCACTCGGGGTCTGCCTGTGCAGAAATCCACCTCCTGCACCTGCAGTGAACAGACAGCATGACTGTGTGGAAGAGTGGCTGAGCCATAAATAAACTCTGCTGCCTCTCAGGGAGACCAACAGCCCTTTTAGGCTACAAGTAACCCCACTAAAGAACATGACTGACAAGGGAAGAATCTCACGGTGAGGGAAGGATTTGTTGACTCCTCTGTGTAACAAATGGAAAACTATAAAGAGCAGAGCACTAAACTACATATGCATCTGCTTGGAGACATGGAAAGGTAATGTGTAGTTGACAAGCAGAGCACAGGAAAAAGAAAACCCTCTGTTGTGCTAAACACATTACACAGCTCTCCAAGGGCTCGCAGGAGGGAACACTGAAAACTCCAAAGGATGCCAGCATGAAGTGAGCAGGACTGGAGTTTATTTTTTAGGAAGTTCCTCAAATTCAAACATTAGACTTCACAAAATAATAAAGGTACCATTAAAAGACCACTAAAAGAAAGAAATAATTCCAATAATTTTATCCATTTAATCAGAAAACACAAATTGATGGTGTGACTGGTTCATCCAGATCTAAACTCCAAATTGCATTGTTTAAATAATAACTGTGGTTACTCTGCTAGCATAGAAATAGTTCTTGCAAAATATTTTCTTCACAGATAAATAGAACAATCCATACATTCACAGTCTATGAGGGAAATGAGAATTACATTGGGAGTACAAATAAACACATAGCTTTGGTTTGGCACTATGCGCTGCTGAAATACACTCGGGTTTGTGTGCACCAGAGGTGGATCCAGATTCTGGTAATTTTTAATGCTACTTGAAGCTAACTGGCAAGGCAGATCTGATGGTGTTGTTCCCATCTATTTGCCCATTTGGAGCAGGCACAAGGGATCTATTGTTCAGCCACACTTCCTGCAGTGGATTAGGAATAAAGCTCAGGTTGCTGTCTGGGTGGTGGTTGCAGGGAATCCATTGACACAATTAAGGCATTACAATGCAAAAGAGGAAAAGAGATTTTAATCTACCCATTATCTCCCCAGCTTTTTCTGCCAGGTAACATTTTTTTCTGCCAGGTAACATTTTTTGTATGCCAGGTAGCATTATCTGTTTCTCTCTTTATAACTCTATAGCACCATTTTAATAACAGATAGACCTGCCTTAATGTGAAACTAAGGATATATTTAGGAGGCCTTGGAAGTCATTATATTTAAAAAGAAAACTTTGGGAATAGGAGCTTTAGGAAAATGTTAAATAGTTAAGATATGGCCAAGCAAATAGTTGTTATTACATTTAGGCAGAAGACTTTGTAATGAAAAATGTTTATGGAGATTTCATACTTGTAGCCTGGCTACAAAGGGAAGATATGGACAGTAATGGAGAATGTGAATTTACAGAGCACCAATTATCCAGCACTAGGTCTCTGCCCAGACACCCCTAATGCATAATGGATATGACATACCTTATTCCACTTTTTAAAGTAAAAGTGGTAGCTTTCCTGTGAATACATAAATCCAAGACTTTGCCCTCCATGACAGAGTGATGGGCGGGGGGGAGGGAAGAGACAGTTTGGAGTTATGGCACCCTTGTCCTAGATGAAAGCAAGTGGTCACAGCAGGTCCTGAGCAGGGTTCAGTATGATGCAGTGAAGAGAAAGGACTGGGTAACGTGAACTGGTGGGAACACAGAGCTTTAAGATATGAAAGGGGGTAATTTTCCCAGAGAGTAGTAAAACTTCAAAACTCCTTAATTCAGTGCAGAATTAACCCAGCAATAGTTTTCAGCAATCATACGTGTCTTCTTCATGCAAATCCTATTCTAATTCAACCCTATTCCAAATAAAAGTTGTCCCACTAAAACCAAACTCTATGTCGTTTAAAAATACATCTTATAGTTCTTGGTGAGGAATAAATTCCTCTTTTTAAAGAAGATAGGAAAACCTGACTTGACAGCCATCATAGAAAGAAGAGTGTTCTTCCTCCCAAAATATTAACACTCAAAGGACTGCAGGGATTACTGTGAATATTAATATAAACAAACAGGCACTGGAAATTTATAACCTGGTATTTATCTGTGAGTTCCAAGGAAGGAAGGAAGGAAGGAAGGAAGGAAAGAAGAAAGGATAAGAATTTTTAAAGTTCCATGGTATCATTTTAAACCTATACTACTTATCCTACCAACTACAGGTAGAACTGTAATGATAAATAGAAGTTTGGAAGTTTGAAGAGAATGAAGGAATGTACTCTACCAAGTAATTTATTCAAACAATGAAAGGGCATAGGCTGAGTCACAGTGGTTTTTCAGTAGAGGTAAACACCTAGAGAAATAAATTAAACTAACACAGATTAGGAGGTGGATGTTAAAATCTTTCTCTGATATTTTTTCTCATGTTCAAAAAAATCAGTGCCTGAAATGTGAAACTTAGTCTTTACTAAGACTCAGATTCAGATCATCTTGACAATTGATGGCCATCTCAGCATTGTCTTGGCAGACTGAATAAAAGAAAAAAGAATCTCTTTTAGACAATAAAAGGGAAATATTAGTCATTTCGTACAAAAGGATATAATTATTTAAATTTAATTAAATTCCATTTCTTTGCAATCATCGGCATTAACACTTACATAAAATTGAAGTTTTGTTATTAACGTCAAAGAAATAAGGATTTCATCCTTAATTATATTTTTCAAGTGCATTTTTAGGGCCTAAATCAGAACCTTCTGAAGATAAGAACAAAAGACTCTAGTTGATGTCAGCGGATTTAGTGGGAGTAGGTGGTAATTTAACAATGCATAAAGGAGCTACTGAAAATACGCAAGAATATTTTCCAAATCTTCTAGAATGTCTACTTCAAATTCTGTATAATATATTGGTTATTGAGACTTATATCAGTAAGCTTGAGTGAAATGAAAGGAGTTTTTTAAAGTTCAAGACTTCTGCTTCTGGAGTAAGTGAAGTTTTGCCTCCCATTTTTATTGGAAGCAGTCCTAGGTCTTTTATAAAGCAGCAAAGCAGAGAAAATCATGAAGTATTTCATGTAGTATTTCATATTCCATATCATGTATTCCATATTTGGAATTCCATGTCAGTATGTAATATTTCATATCATGAAGTATTTCATATTCCAAGCCATATGGAACTGTATTGCTAAGGCAAGTTTTTTTCATGAAAACTATTCATGTGTGCTAGACAAAGTCCTTGCTTCTTTTTTATGTAGTTTATTGCAGAATATGCTTATTTCAAACAATTACTGATAAACAATATTAAGCCACATTCCATTAAATGCTCACCTGACAGTTTTAATTGGTTCAAGAGAGGCTGGAAAAGCACACTCATGGGTGGAGGGTGTGGTACCAGACATTGGTGTCCTTGTTTTTCTTCCTCTTACCATGCAAATTTGTCCTTCTTTTCAAAGAGGTGATGAAGAGCCACATGTGTTTATTCCAAATAAGATCCAAACTCAAGGGCTACACTCCTGCAGCCAGCCAGATTACTCCTGGAGTCCTTTCTCACACCAGATGTCCCCGACTTCCCTGGGAGTCCCTGAGGCAAGGCCATGGATGGTGTCCATATCAATCACGGCCAATTCTTCCTCATAAGGCAATGTTGGTATGGTGCAACTGATAAATAACAGGTGGTCAGTGCAAAGGAATGTAGGCACATAACAAAGGCTGTATAGGGTTAAAACATTGGGATTTTGCCTGCAGCTGTCCACAATAAATATGCATAAGTTCATTTTTTGCTTAGTTATGGATTCATCCACCTGTTTTCCTAAGAGTGCCAGACATTTTGAACTCTAATTATTACCAGGTCCTATCCAAAGTCCATTTCAGTTAATACAAAGGAAGTTGTCAGTGATCTCAGGGAGCGGGGAGCAGGGATCAAGCCATATGGAAGAGTTTCACTACCATATTTATATTACAGATTCTCATTTTTGATCTTACATTTGGTCTTTCTGCAAAGGACTTAAAAATTCTGTGCTGTTCTTATTTCCAGTTAGTTTTTTAAAATACACCTGTGCTCCTGTTAAATTATTCCAACAGATATTGTTGCAGGACCACAAAGTCAGTGGAGGGTTCAGAGCTGTGGCACCAGTGAGCAGAGATGGATGGATGTTGCTCTGCTGATTGCTCCCATCTCAATTCAGCCTCCAGACTTTCCCAGGTCAGTTTTCACACTCTCTCCAGATCTGATTCAGCTGCAGAACAACATTGCCCATAAAGCAGATGAAGTGTTACTGCCACAGAAATGAGCACACTTCCTTCTCCAGACCACCTATCTGCTCTCCAGTAACACTCCTGATGCTTCTTGCTTCCTACCTGTTCTCTTTGACTATGATCTTACCAGTTTATTCCTGATATTTATCTCTGTTGCCTTGGTTCCCAGGTAAGGCCATAGGGTATCCTGCAGGCATAGTTCATCAGTAAATCCACCGGTGGAATCACAGCCTTCAGAATTATAACCTTATCAGGAAAATACCTGTAATCTGTGAATGCTCCAGAAAACTTCACATTGTGATTTAACAAACTGAAAAAAACCCCAAAAAAACCAGTGACAGCAAAGGAGTACCTAAATTCTTATGGGCATAACTGAACAGCTCTGTAAATAATCAGATGTACAAGCTATCAAGCTATCAAGCATTACCAGTTTCCAGTGAGTTTTGGGATCCATTTTACAAATATAGAATTGCATCAAATAATATACTACTATTTAATAATATATTAATTATGTAAGCCATTATATTGTACTACCTGGCCTTCTCTGTGCTCCATTTTCTCTCTTAGTGAAACAATCAGTGAAGGAATTTCTTGAACATGGCTATTCTGAATCATTATGCCTTATTTTATAACAAAACCTCTAGTTAATTAACATCAGACTTATCTCTTTATTACTGTTAATACATTGAAGATGTTGGCTAGTCCTGAAACTGAGGCAGTAGAAATGTGGTTTGCATGTTCACTGACACCTCTCTGCACAATTATTTTCTGGTGTGGGTCGCTTGGGATGTAGATGTATGTCAGCCAGGTTTTGGGAGGTTCATGGACATGATTAGCTGACCCTGTCCCAGGAGGCTAGTGCACACAAAACAAAAAGAAATCAGTCTTCCAGTCTTGGCAAGTAAATAGAGGAAGAGCTGGCCTAGACTTCTCTCTTTAATACATCTTTGTTGTTAATTAAATTTCTTCATTACTACTTTATACTCACACTAGCAGACTAAGCTAAAATATCATGAGTAGTTTTCTTCAATATTTTAATTTACATTAGTTGTTTGTTAGACCTATAGGTGACCTGTCAGTAACAGTCAATGGCTTGGAAATGGAAAAAAAACCCCAAAACCAATCACGAAGATTATTTCCACAAATCAGCTCTTAAAAACACACTGGTGAGCCAAGATGTATTTCCTTGCTGCTGATCACTTTTCATGCAGCACTGTCATGGTTATTTGAAGAAGAGATGGAATACCCCCATTGGATCTGGATGGGGGAAGTCAGGCTGCTTGCTCAGGGTGCCCCAGGAGAGGCTGAGGAGGGCTGAGCTCTTGGTGGTCCAGGTTGGTGTTCACTTAACTGATCCCTGCTCTCTCTTTCTAAGCAGTCTGCAACCAAATCTTAGATCAGATCTATTGTCTTGATAGATGTATTTTTTTTTAAATAGAAAGTACACTAATTTCAGCATAAAAACACCAGGTGGCAATTTCAGCTTCTGAAAGTTGCTGCACTTCTGTGGATGTCTAATTATTTACTCACATTTTTTTGAGACATCAGCATTTTAAAAAAGACTATATACCCTAGTTAGAGATTTTTATTGGAATATGTTGTATTAAAAGACCGTGTATGTAATAGAGTATTAAATATTAAAACACAAGGCTCAATGCATTTTATATACAATAATATAATTATTCTTGCTATAAACTATTAATACAGTAAAATTGTTTACTAAATTATAAGTATTTTCCAAAGTCCTGAAAATAAGACATCTGATTACAAAAGAGTTCCATGTTCCATATTACAAAAGCAATATCCATATCCCCAGGTGTAAAGAAAGCTCAAAAACCTAAGCTGAATGCAAACTGAACAGACCAAAAGAGAATAAAAATACACGCTGTTAAAGGCTGCTGCAAGCTGATTTCATTCTGTGAGTAGAAGCGTGGTAATAGTCGATGAGCACCTGATTAAAAATAAGAATTGCTAGCAAGCAAAAACTGAAATAAATCTTTGCACAAATATGGATGCTGTTACTGAACCCTGGGCCCAAATGCCTCTCAGCTTTTTCTGGTATGGCTGAGAAATTTTAAGAGCCACATTTTCATTTTAAACTAATACTCAAAAATAAAAATACAATAGGACGTCAGAAAAGAATTTCCTGGGAGTTGAATAATACTTTTCATTGGAGTTTGCTGCAACAAGTCAGACTGTACTTGCTACTGCTGAGAATTAAAAAGGTAATTAACAAAAACCAGGCAGAGATGCTTAACTGGATGAACTGGATTGCATCTGTACAGCTCATATGCAATCCAAAAAGACTGCCAAGACAAGATGAAGACAGACTTAAGACTTTGCTTTGTATTTTCCTTGGATATACAAATACAGGCACACAAGATTAAAGCTACATTTTTAATAAAGTCCTATAGCTATAATAACTGAGGCAAAATTGCACTCGACTTTAGGAGCCTGGCCCCCATCACAAACTTTATGGATGAGAAGTTAGTAATTGACTTGGCTCTGTATTGAAGACAAAGCCTTATTTCTCAGAAGCATCAGCATAAGCTGTAAAGGGACTTGTAGTTTATGGGAAAAACATGCATTGTAGAAGCATACTGATTTTACCGTAAGTGATCTGCTTCAGGAAGAAAGTTCTGCAAAGAAATATCCCCTGAACTCAATAAAAATATGAAGCATTTTTTCCTAGTAAGCCTGAAATTTTTTTTGTTGGGATTATCCCATGCAATAAATTTGGAAAGAATCACCCTTAAAAATTAACTGGTCTTACTAAGCATCACTAATAATTGATTTTAAAATCTAACACATATATGCAAATAGAGGTTAACTTAGCAAGCAAATTCTGAATTTTGCGGCAAATGATTTTCCTTACAGATGAGCATCCGGAATAATTTCAGTGTGAGTGGGTATCATTGAAAAAGCCTTCAAGGGTACTAAGCAAGAATTTATCCTTGTTTTTCATATTTCAGAAGTAATAATCTTAAGAACCTGGAACAGAACAAACTATATAGTACTAATGCTAGCAAAACTCGTTCTGTTTTATCTAGCTAATGGTAGCAACGTTGCTGCGAATGTGGGTGCCAGTATTTTAATGATACATATCTTAGACATGTATCAATAAATTATATTTACATTATAAATTTTACAGTTTGAGAATTATTTTAATAGTATCTTCAAAGAGCTTTAAATAATTTGAATAAAATGGAGTAAATCTAGTTTATCTGAAAATCTTGAGTGTTTTAATACTGTTGTGTGTCTCTGTGTGTCCTGAAATATTATGAAAATATTTTAATATTCAGAATATAAATCATTAAGTATAATTTTTCTAGCAGATGAATTCATTGTTCAGTGGTGTTGATACTTCGTTGTTTTGCATCTGGTGTAGTCATTTAGAGATGTGCAGAGTCAGTGCAAAACATTACAAAATTAGAATCAGGTTTTTCCAAATCCCTTTATGAAGACGCTCAAAATGTAAGGCAGGAAACTGGAAAGTCACTCCCAGTGTCTTGTGGATCTCCCCTGGATACTGGCTGGATTCTAATTTTATTCAAGTAAATTCTTCAGATCTGATCCTTTTTATTGTTAATTCACAGTCAAGTCACAGTCAAGAAGGAGATATATGGACCTGAACTCAAGAGCTCAGCCATGTACAATGTGGTTTCTTTGAAGAAAAGTTAACCAGTGGTAAACAGGGGCACACTCTCAATTATTCACCGTGGGGTTTTTTTTAGGCATTTGCTGGAATTCTTTCAAGAAGAGTCTGCTCTGTGTGCTTTGCTGGACAGAATATGCAAAAAAAATACTAAATGCAGCTGGTTCTAATCCTCTGATAATTCAATCTACATGCATCCCTAGCTTTAACATGAACCAAGCCATCTGTAAAATGTTAGTTACATTAGAAGACGCAAATCTAGTTTTTGACCAGATCCGAGCCAATCAATATGTCTTTCTTTCTTTGATCTTTCTATTTTCTGGAATAATGGCAAGAAACCAAACCAAAGTCACCACAAAATCAATCCAAGCCTTAATACACTCTTAAAACTACTAGAAACAGTTTTTGATGAGGGGCTTCACTGCTGGTAGAGTTTCTCTCTTTGAGACATGCATTCCAGTGGTGATTCAAATTTTTCTGCTGAAATGAGAGGATAAACTGTACTTGCAATCATACAGCAAGCAGTAGGAATCCTAAAAAGGTATAAAAGGCATATATGGCTCTCCTTGGCTTATTTCAGATGAAATCCAGACCAAATTTATTTAAATAACCAGTAAAGACAATAGAGGAACTAAATGCAGGAAGAATGCTGAGAAAAAATAAACCACAGCCAATTCCAAGTACACCGAAAGAATTTTATTCATATTGTATATTCACATTACATTCAATAAGCACATTCATGTGCTTATTCCATACTCTTGCACTCCAGCTATAATGTGGTTCCAGTAACATTTACAGACAACAGTTTGTGTTTTAAAAGCCCAAGGTTGTTTTATTAAAAGGTAATGAATTTGCATGAGAAATGCCATTCTTTTTGTGAAAGTCCCTTTATGCATCACGTAGTTTTCCTCCGTTTGTGAAACACATATTATCGAGCAGGATTTTCACTACCCCACATTTATATAAGTGAGAGATAGCTGAGTAGGAATGAGCATAAAGAACTGCTGCTGGAGTAGGGCAGTGTTTTGATTTTTCTTGGTGCAATTGTCCATGCAAGGGAGGGATGAGCAGAGTATGAAACTGGTGTCTGCCCACCAACTCCTCTCTGGACCTTGAGGAAAGAGAGTAACACTCAAAATGCCCTCAAGTTATTTTTTTGGCTACATACAAAGATTATTCAAATGCAGCTCTTCACTTTCTGCTGAAAGCAGCATGTTTTCAGCAGAATTCCTCCTATGTACATAAACCCATAAGGCACAGAAATCAAGAAAAAGATTACTAACTTGGTTCCATGTCTGTTAAAGAGAGGCTGCTCTATTCCTCTAGTTGTTTTTCTAGTTGTATTCCTCTAGGCATAATTAATAAGTTTTCCTCCATGGTTTTAGGGTTTTTTTTTTCCTCCCTGTTCCTACAGTCCTGTATTTTTCTTGCCATCTTATTAATGCTTATTAGCTTTACAATACAGTTTCTTCAGTCCTCAAAGTCAATCACTTTTTTACTGACATGGAACCAGCTAGAATAATTTAAAAGCTCTTCCAAACACCTGCTATTACAATCAAACCTCTACTGCTTCATTTACCTGAAACCCTTATAGTCTGTGTAGTGGTATTTTCATGTGAACTATTAACTAAGGTCTACTAGTGCCTGATGCTTTTTGCCTTTTCCACTTATCTGGTACCTTCACAGTCTCCTCTTAAACCAGAGGACTGGATGCTCCTCCCCTTCTTCCATGCTGGTAGAAGATTTGGGCAGACTCTGTTGTTTAATCCACTCTACTGGTGTGGTGTACCATGGAAATGCTTTTTTTCTTTTTTCCAGTTTTATGGTCAGTGCAGGTAACTGGTACTCCCTGCTCTGAAGGATACTGGGAGGCTGACATAGGTAGGGAGGGACATGACAAAAAGGACATTCAGTTCTGATCTCCTGGGCTTCAGAACATTACCTGAAGTACAAAATACACTAGCAATCATACTGAAATTAGAAAAATATGAGAGATGAGTCAATTCCACCTTTCCTATGCTGCCACCTGTCCTCTCCCAGCAAGATTCTGGTTTGACAGACTTTGTAGAAAGAACACTTAAAGGAGATTTTGATCTTCATAAATTGTAACAGCTGGAACAGCTCACAATGGTTTTCCACACGAAAAAAATGCTGGCGACATGTATAATCCTTAGATTTGGCAGAGGAAAATGGTATGTATAGCCAATATAATTTGTCTGGTGCATCTTTTATTCAAAACCAAAATGTCATTTGGTGTCATGCCTACTTCAACCAAAGCAGGCAGAGGTACAGAATGAGAAAACCTTTAAAAGCCTTACACAGAAACGGAGAGCAGTGGAACTTTGAAGTCACTATGAAGCCATTAGAAATTTTTCTGTTTTAATTTGAAACAAAGAACCTCCAGAATATCACTGTCAGTTGTGAAGTGGGACTGGAACAGACAGTCAACATGGCAGAGCCATCTGAGCCAAACAACCTCTTATATCTCACTGTAAAAATGAAGATTTTGAAAGGATTAGCAGAGTACAGAGGAAAATAAACCATTTAGAAACATTTAGAAATGTCCCCTGAAGAGGACTGAGTGTTCTGTTCTGAAATATGGTGAAGGAGTGTACAGCACATGAAACACCATTCATAATCTTACAGAAATGGTTAACTTGAGACATTTCTGTCAAATTTGACTCTGTGCTGTTCCTGTTTTCCTCAGCTATGAAGTCCTAAAGGAAACTTGCCCTTCATAGTTCAAGCTTTATTTCCTTAAAACATATTATACCTCTGAAAATGTGGAGCTGCAGAACCCAATGCCAATGCCCTGAACTACCTGTGGAAATCTTACCTGCCCTGGTTGCTGTTCAAAGGATGAATTTATGAGCACCTGGATATTAAATGAAACTTTTGTCTTCAATGCCTGTCTCACAACAACACTAGTTTTTGAATGGCATTTTTCTTCCTCTCTTGAGAAGTATTGCCGTTGCCTGTGACACCATTTATGCATCACATGATGCTCAGGAAGCTATTTTCTCATACCTTGTCTTCAGTCTGCACATTCCCTGTATGCAGAGTACAACCTGGGAGTTGTGGCTCTGACACATTAAGGATTTTGTCAGAGCAGCACGTTTTTGAAGGACAAATGTCCTTATTCACCAATATTGTATGTAAAACAAAATAAAAAGACCAAGTTGCTCTGGGCACTCACCTTTGCCTCCAGCACAATTTCCCAAGCATTACAAACCACGTAAAAGGACAAAGGATACTTCAGTGCCAGTCCAGAGAGACCTGAACCAAGAAACACCTTTCCAGGATGAAGATCACAGATTTGAAGATCATATGCCTGAAAGAAGGTAGAATTTTTGACTTTCTTATGTTTTCAGGACCAACTTGAAGAGATGTTAGCCAGTAAATGATTCAAAGCCTACCCACCCAAGTGAGGAAGGCAAACCCCGGATTTGGATGCACAGTCAGTGTTGCTGCCACCTGCTGTTTTCACGTGGAAACATGAAAAATTTCAAATCAGTTTTTCCCCCTACCACATTTTTTCAATTTTTAAATGCAGTCATATAAGCAAGATTAGAGGGAAAGCTTTCTTTTTTTGCAATTATTTATTTAAGAATGCTAATTTACTAATTGACCTGAGAAATTTTCCTTTAATTTACTTCTGCTGCCTATTTCAGGTCTGGGTTTGGGGTTTTTTGGATGGGTTTTTTTTTACATTAATTCCCATTTGAGCTAAAGGAAAAGGTTGTCCACTTCTGCAGAAAAGCAAAGAAAGCAGATTAATAGGGGAAATAATGTATTCATTTGGGTGTATTATATACTTTCTATGAGTAAATTTTAATTGGATGACTTGCATAAATGGAATGTAAATTTGTCTAGAGCACAGCATGGGTTTGGTGCTTTAAAAGCCAAAGTTCAACTCCTGATGTCATTAATTAGGAACTATAATTAGTAAATGTAGGGTAGGTAAAGGAAATTGAAACAAATGGGCTTCATTAACTATTCTTCAGGCACAGGTAAATATGAGTTCATTCACTGCAACTGTGCACTGCATGCCTGAGACAGCCTAATTAGGAATAAAGTAATAATCTACTGCCTTTGACTACAGAATATCTAACTCCCCTGGTTACATTTGTTAGGGATCCATGGCTAGGAATCACGGTGCAAGGCAGGTTTGAAGTTTCCCCTTTGAGCTTTTACAATTTTGGCCCACAGAAAGATCAAATATCACTGCCTCTGTTTCACTATGAGCCTGACTGACGTTGGAGGTCTTCTCAAAGCAGGAGATAGTAAGCTGTATCATTTTGATGACCATTAAGAAACCATTAAATTAGAATTGCATTTTCTTGATTAATTGTGATGATCCTAATCTTATTAATTCACAAAGACACAATCAGTTGCCTCATCAGACTTTGCAAGTGATACACCATTTCTGTATGACCCATCTGAATGGAGTGTGTCCCTGAGCTGGGCAGAAGCTCCTTCCTAGAGTTACATCTTCTCCTGGGGCAGTAAAGTAAATGTCTGATACTGCAGATATGGAAGATATCAATGCCTGAAAGCTCAGTTGTACATTGTTGGTATCCAGAGAGCAGCCTTGCCCTTAATCAAAGTTATCTACAGATAGATATTATTGCAAAATTATTATCTTTAAATGGCAATAGGTTTTTTCCACTTTATTTCAGTTTAGCCCATGCTGACCTGTTTTTGGTCTTCATTCTCCAGCCTATGTCTTACACTAACACTTACCTTGTTGGTGCTCTCAGCCTGGAGAACAGAAGATGATCACTGTGCTGCTCACAGAATTAGGGTGCTAACACTATCCTTTCTAAAGGAAAACGTCCCACACCTGCTCTGGTGGCTAATAACCAGGCAATAGGGTGGTTGTCACAGCTTAAAAAGGTAGAAATGGAAATAGGAAAGAATCCCGAACTCCCAGAGGTGACAAGGCCAAACATAAGAGATAAATCTGTTGCTGAGTACAGCATAGCTGAAAGACAATAAAAGATTCCTTAAACTGGACAGAACAACAGGACAAAAGAAAAACAAAATCTCCTAAACCACATCTGTTCATTTTTTATTATGGGGTGGGCTGCAGACTGCCAGCCTGTTTTAAAATCAACACTTCACAGCAAGAAACTACACAGTAATGTATCACTTCTCTGCAGGCACTTCCTTCCCCTGACAAATGGTTCAGGCACAGTAATCGCTTAACCAGAACTGCACCGAGGGGCGACCAGCACTGAGAGAGAAGGATCTATAGGAAATAAATCTGTATTTATTTACAGACACATACACAGGCACACAGCTTATTGTGCAGAGCAGCTTCTTATTGTGGAAAATGAGCCGTATAAAATGCAAAGCTACGGGAGATGTTTTAACACTCAGGGGAAAAAAAAATAAATTCCACATTTATTCTGTCCCCAAGGGGGATGTCCATAAACTTCTCTGCTGAAAATCAGCTCCTCTTCCAGCAGTTTTAAGACTTACTAGTTAGCACTCCTTGTTAACATCGCTAACCTGCTAGCCTTACATTTTCCTAATTTTTCTAAGAAAGAAGAACAGAAAAGGGATTGTTCCAGAGATCATCATAGTGCTCCTGAGTACAAGCTGAAGCACATTTTTTCCTGAGGCAGAGAATAAACTGCACCCTAATGTAAATGGCTGATACAAAGCCAATACACCAATTTATGCCTCAGCTAAATCCTTAACTTAGCACTTATGTAAGACATTAGACTTTTATAGCACTTGGACCAAGGTAGGAATTCATGAGGAGCTCACTAATTTGAGAAAACAACTTGTGTGCTTTTCAGTATGACAAACCAGACCACTTATCCAATTAGAGAGAGATGAAGGAAGATAAATTCTATTTTTCCAGCTTTCTGAAATGTTTTTCAGATTTCCTCATTTAATACAAGCTTGATACAAAGCTGCAGAATAAAATTTTTAAGCTGCTCTCTAGTAAAATGCTAAGCCTTTCCCCTCATGAGAAAAAAGGTATTGTGCATACAGGGTTTTTAACTATCTCTGCTCAAATTCTGCCAATTTTTAAATGCTTACGAATCACACCGAATCTGCTCATTCCCCACCAGGGCTGGTGAATGAATTAGCACTAGAGCTCTGCTATTTTTCTCTTACTCAGTAGTCACATTTGTAGGAGACTACTATTTTTTTAACACATTACTGTAATGATGGGAAATTTAGCATAAGCTAAGAGAGATTTGTAGGTTCTACACCTGAACCAAAATGTGCATTTAATGAGGACCTCAGGAAATGATACGGTCCTTGCCAAAGTGTCATTAATGGCTTGGAACTGAAATTTTGGGATAATCAACACAAAGAAGCAACCTGTAAGCTGGATTTTTCAGGATATGGATGCTTAGCATATCCTCGAAATGAAGCCATCTCTATTAAGTTTCCATTATGGAGACCCTCACAAATCATAAGTATCTTTAAAAATTTTTTGGCTTTTTGGACTGACAGTAAATTGTCTTTGTGCTATTAAATGAAGACATTTCCGAACATTTGGGAACAACTTTGCAAACTGTGATGAAAATCTATTTGCAATAAACTGAGAAACTAGATATGCAGAAGTGAAACAAAGATCAGCTCTACATAGCTGCAAAAGTCAACCTCTACGAGTTTTTATGTTAATCAGCAATGAAGTAGTAGCACTATAGAGATAAGACTATGATCCATCCTCCTCCTACTACAAAAAGTCTACCTAAACAGAACTTAGCCACTGGAAAGCTTTTGGCAAACTGATATTTTTGTTTTGGAAGACAATTTCTGTTCTTACTTTTTAAGACAATGGGAGAAGACCAGGGGATGCTTAGGCATGCTTTAACATTAGACCTCTAGGAACAGTTTATAAAAACTGAGTGAAGCACGTACACAGCAATATCAAGACTGGCTTCTAAAGTGCATTCTACAGGAGCAGCTTGGTGTCTTTAACAAATGAATGAGGATAGACACAGCAGATGAATTAACTAACATTTAAAAAATCCTAGGTCATATTTTTGTTAAACACATAATTAGAAGCCTTAATGGAAGTTCTCGGTTCTCAAGTCCCTAACAAGTCTCTTAGTGCCTTCCAGCCCATTCAGTGTTACAGGTGCTGATTCATGCCCCTGGGTGATTTAGAGGGACTGAATCTTTGGCTGCTTATTGGGGGAGGCAAAATCGCAGCCCAGAAAGAAAAACAGCAGAGATTCTGTGTTGGAGGTAAGAGAAGTAACCTCTATAAATCATGAAGGAGTAATTTAATTTTCCTCTAGGTCAGGCATCAAATCTTTTCCCTTACGTCAGTGACTCCTGGGTACCTGAGACTCACTTGAGAGAATTAAAAATATCCAATACCTTATGGCAAGCCAAAAAAATTGTTCTCAACGCTGATCTTCAAAACAAGGCATCATAAAGAACCCCATCTATCTGCAAAGGACAACATCTCAAACGAGCATGGGGAGAAATCCTACACCGATTACACCATCAGCTGTGGGGCACAGCTGGTTACAAATAGCATCACCTCTTCTCCTTTTCCCAGGTCTGCAGGTACAACAGGAGAGAGGCAGGATCAGACTTCTGGGGCTGGATCAGACTTCAGGCTTTCTGACTGCTCATTACCATCTGGGCTCTTGCTACTCACCCTGAAGAGGTGCACCAGAAAAGCTGCAGGAAGAAGACGATGAGTCCTATGGGAAGTACATTTCTCTTTCTACCCAGTAAGATGAAGTGGCTCAGGTTCAGACTCCCAACTTCATGTACAAGAATCTCAGCAATTTAATTTTCAGTTGTTCATAATTTTTATGTTTGCTCAGTGGAAAAATGCTTAAATGTAATTTACATTCAAGCCACCAAAAGGTTATAAACAATTCCCAGGCTGAAGGCTGCCAAACCATGTCAATTCAAAAAACCACCAAGACAAACACAGGTATTCTTTCAAGAAGTACTTTTCAAAAACTTGCAGTCCAAGGAAAATGTGCCAGAGAAATGAAACAATGGGGAAAAAACAGCCTATTTCCTTCAAGGGCTGTGTAAATATATCTGGAATGTGTGTAGCCTCCACTATGTACTTCAGGGTGACCTTCTGCTGGGGTTTGCATTTTCCATAACTTCCCTCTGGTAAGAGAGAGACTCTGTGTGTACGTCCAGGTGCCCAGCTAGGGTCTGTCAGCCGTGCCTGCTGCAGTCAGCACCACCAAACTGATTTAGTGCAGCTGAGGCACTGGCTCCTTGCTCACCAGCTATTCTGAGAAGCAGAGCTCAGGCTCTGCCTGCCCCAGCACTGGTCCAGCTGCCTCCTGAGCCAGTGGGAGTCACAATGGATCGGGCTGCAATGCAGGGAAAGGGAAAGCTGCAGGAAAGAATTTAGATCTCCCAAACTGTGAATCTGTCAAACTGATGTAAAATTCCTGCCCTGTGGTATCACATTTATCTTCCTCTATTTGCTATCTATATGTGCAATAAAGGACTGGATTTTTAGCTGATTTGAAAATTGAGATGGGATATTCCAAGTTTACTCCAATCTTGAATAGCGTTATCTTTCCTTAGCATCAAAACATAAATTAGACAGAGACAATCACTGAGCTTGTTAAACTTTGTAACAACTCTGGGTCATGTTTTTGAATCACTGTCAACAAAGAAACAGAAGTTAAACCCCTTAAAGCACTATACAATTTGTCCCTCCTCCAAGACAAACCTTAGTACCATACTGGAGGTAAGAAATCACCCTTTCTGAGGGTTTGCACCTGGAACAGTCATACTGTTAATCAGTTTACAGCTATGTTAAATAATTTGCCAGTACCTGTCTGAAACCTACATAAATAAGAGTATTTTTTCTGTAATTATAAGTTCTTCTGCTCATCAGCTAAGTAAAATTGTTTAAGACTATATACACGTGGCCATATATGTATTTACTAGAGATTTTTCTTCTGCTGAAGTTCTGATTGTGTCTTATCTATACTGCTATTACATCTGTTGTGTACACCACAAAGACAACCAATAAATAAATTAATGCTTCAGTCTAAACCCTATCTAAATTTACACAGCATGCAGAACTTGGCTTAGACTGAAGAATTAAACATAAGAATTTAAAAGCTGGAGTTTGTCCTATTTTTTAAGTTCTGCATAATGTTTGCTCTTCAGACGTTCCTATAACAAGTCACATTGAGATAAACTTCCTTTTCAAATTCCTCAGTTTTGTTCAGTTCCTTAACTCTGCAGTGATATAGCTTTACTTTTAAAATACTGGAACCAAATCTTGGGCTTTCAACAGTACTCCATATTCATGTTCAACATAGGATTATGGCGAACTGGTTTTCTTTGAAGCTCTTTAACCTTTTTGTATACTTCTGTGCAAGCTCTGCACAACACAGCTAATCAAAGGTATTAATTCAGGCTCCTAACCAATTTCAGTAGGGATTAAACATCTAGATAAGGATCTATGATGCCATCTTCAGTTCTGAACCTCCATTTCCAGTCTATAAAATAGAGGCAACACTTAAAAACTGAAGGATGTTTGCAATACCTCAGTTACAGGTGTATCTCAAGGATGGTTTTGAAGAGCTGAAGGCAGCAGCTGGACTTGCTTTGTTCGGTTGGGGTTTTTTGTTTAACAAAACAGCATACCTGATGCACACAAGTCCCACGTGAAGAATTTACATAAGGCTCTGCCTCCAGGGAAGGGACTTTTTTTCTGAAGAAAATTGTGCACAGGTTCTGAATTCTCAGGGCACTTTTCCTTTCCTAGCTTGAGAGATTTCTCCCTGTACTCCCAATGCTCTGAGCATCTTGGAAACCTGCCCTGAGGCAGGCAATAAATAGGGGGTGGGGAGAGAGGACTGGAGCTGTAGTGCCTGGCTCTTCTTCCTTTTGTTTGTAAAATGAAGCATTTTAAAGGGAATTTTGACTGGACTATACTGACTGCAGGAGCCATTTCTCATAGCTAAAAGACCACGAAAGTAGCCTACATACAGCTGTTCTACAACATACTCTGTGTGCAGGTAGGTACTCTAACACCTGTTAGGAATTATGTCCAGAACTTAGAAGCTAATGGTGGCTCATTTATAGCAGATCGATTGCAGGGCATCTTTTTTGACAAGACTACAGGATGCATGATGCTGGATTATTAATGTAGTTTTGCAGGCAGCTGCACTCAAATTCATTGCTGTGGCAGCTGTTCAGTAAAATTTGCTGGAAAATCCAGTGGAGATTAGGTTTTGATGAAAAATTTCAAGGCGCTTTTCTCTAATGTGGGTGAGCATAAACCTCCTGGGTTTATTTAATATTGCAGATCAGCAAGATAACGATGCTTTTGCCTAAGCGGATGGAAGGTGCTGGGAAATGTGGGCTGCTCCCAGCAGGTCTGTGCTGCTCTCCAGCTCCGCCGTCTCCCCAGTCCTGTTCAACAACATCCACAGCCTGTCATTAGAGGGCCCAGCTGCAAATGCCAGGGACGTGCTCGTGAGGCAATTACCCACGCCTGTGTGTAACTGCAGCACTAGCCTTGAGTGCATTACAGGGAAATACTTATAGCAAAACAGGATGTTGCGATTGGTACGGAGCTTTTCCTGACCAAGGAGAAAGTGCGTCATGCAACTTGATGATGTTGTTTAACACACGAAATCGCCTTGGCTGGGCGATTAGATAGTATGCAGCATGGCTGACTTGAATTTCTGGTCCTGCTTTTTTCCCCTCAGCATCAAGCACATGGCGGGAAGTTAGAGGAGACGGTCAGGAACCCGGCTGCCTGGAAGCGCCGGGAGTGGCTTATGCCCGGCTGCAAGAAATGCGAGGGTACAGAAGTGACAGTTCCTCTGGCTTAACTTCAGTGAGGAAAAACTTCCCCGAACTAGTATGAGCGAGCATTTTGAGATTCAGCTAAGAAAATCTGTTTTGGTTGCTGGGGTGAATACTTTTAAGTCGCCCAATTAACTCTCCCACAGCCCGCCCGACAGCACAAGCTTTTGAAGGTGATCCGAGGTGCTGCTCCTGGCCAGCCCACGCCGGAGAAGGCACGCTGGCCCCGGCACTGCCGCTGCCCCGGCCGCGCCCCGCAGCGCGTTCCGTGCCCTCCGCGCTCCCCGCAGCCCCGCGCCCGCCGCTCTCGCGGGAGCCACGGCCCGAGGCGCTGGGCGCTGCCCGCCCGCCGGCGGGAGCTGCGCGGCCGGCCCGCCCGCAGGGGAAGCGGCGGCTGCCAGGGCGGGCGGAGTCGGAAGCACGACAGCACGGGGCGCTGGGGCGGCGCTGGCGGCGGGGGCGGGAGCAGCTCGGCACTCGCTGCCGTGCTGGGGTCGCGGCGCAGGGACGGAGCCGGGCAGCGCCGGCCCCGCAGCAGCACCAGAAGCAGCAGCAGCGGCAGGAGGAGGAGGAGGAGGAGCAGTCGCCGGAGCCGCCTCCCGCCGCCGAGCGCGGGGAGCCGCTGGAGCCGCTGCCCCGGGCGGCTTGCGAGCGCCGGGCTGCGGCGCCGCCGCTGCCTGCCGCCGCTGCGCGGGTGAATGAACCTGTCCCGGCCGACCACGACGGCGGCTTCGCCTCGGGCTCCGGCACCAGCCTCCCCCCGTACAAGATGGACGGTTTCGCCGGGAGTTTGGGTGAGTGGCGGCGGGACGGGACGGGGCGAGGTGCGGGCAGCCCGTGGTGCGGCGGGGCCCGGGGCGCGCACCTGCGGCCGGCGGGGATGCCGGACCCGCGGGCTGGGACTGCCCGGGGCCGGCCGGGCCGGTGCGTGCGAATACCGCCCGCGGCGGGAGGGGAGGGGATGCCAGCGCGAAATCTGGTCAGCTTCAAACCATCTGTTGCGAGAGCTCCGGCTGCACTTGCCTTCTTTGTTCTTCTCTCGCCGTGGGTTTGCGCTTCCCCCAGCTAGTTGCTTGGCTTTGGGCTGATGGCTCGGCTTAGGTTGTTACGGGTTTTTTTAAATGTTATTTTGTTTTACGTCTCTCCCTTTTGCTCCGGGGCGGGAGGGACGCCGTCGGTCCGGGCGCAGCGGGCCCGGTGTCGCAGCGAGAGCCCCGGAGCGCCCCGGGAGCCGCGGGCAGCTCTACCCTGTCCCGGCTCGGGGCGGCTCCAAGGGGATCGCAGCACCCCTGGAAACTTGGGGGCGCTGGCGGCATCCGTGGGAATGTTAACGGGGCAGTCGGCGCCTTCCCGGTGTCCGAGCATCCGTCCGTGCGCCCGAGGAGCCCTCCTGCCTGCCTGGGCGGCAGGTTCCTCTGCCGGGAGCCGTGGCGTGATCGAAAATATTTACTGCTTGCTCATGTAATGTTGCCAGAAAACTGATAGGCTGCGCTCCCTTCAGTTTTGTGAAGGCTGCGGCAAATTCTCATCAGTTTCTTGAAGCAAAAATACTTCACCAGCCCAGTTTTTTACTTGTTTGGGGGACAGATTGCATGTAATACTAAGTTGTCCTGATTACAAGTGTGAACTGAAAATGTATCCAAATGTAAGAGTTATAAACCATGTAAGTTTCTAGTTCTGCACATTATAAGACCATTGGCTTTGCAGTGCTGCCTACCTGCTGCTCTCATCGTTTGGTGCCGCTGCATCTATTGCAGGCATTTCGTGATCAAACTCACTCCATCTTTTGTAGAATAATAAATCTGTGCCTTTTAAAAATAAGATTAATAATTTTTACATCGCTCCCATAAAATCTGTAGTAACAGTGAATAGTTCTCAATTTTCTGGAAAAATTGACTCATTTAAATACTTCTGAGTGTGATCCTAACCTTTCAAGTTTTTGAAATGTCAACTCCAGCATTTTGGGCATCTGTCCAAACCAAACTGGTGCACCATAATTAACAGTATGCTTTGGTAGTTTGGCTTTTTGCCAGATATACTGTCCTTGCTCAAGTAACTGCCATGGCCATTTTAGATCTGGCGATTAGAAAGCAACACATGGAGGAATTGCACGGGTTCTGTTCCCTGTTTTCAGAGGGAAGATTGTGCCTGTGGGTGACATATGCAAATGTGGCATGGTTAATATTTATGAACCTCTTAACCCAGCAGAGGAACGAATCACCATATCAAAGCACACAGATACTGCTTTTAACTCATGCAGTATTAGCCCCGTGAGGTCGATATTTAGAAATAACTGTTTTCTGTTGGAAGTAGGAAAAACTCAATTATGAAATAATAAAGCTTTCCTTTCTCGCGCGGAGTTTGCTCGCTGAGCAGTGGCACGGGACCATCAGGTGGCCCAGCACCTTGTGCTGGAGCCGTGATGGGCTCACTGGGGCATCCCATGTGTCTTATTAAGGGGGGCTCCATCTGGACCTTTAATTTGTTTCACTGTTTGTTCAGGAAGGCACTGTGATTTTATTAGAATTTAATGAGGATTAAGCTCAAGTCAACCTTTTAAAGTGTGTATTATGATAGTCACTGCTGTTTGGCCTTTGATTTTGCTTTTGTGGCAAGCACTGGTGCTCAGAGGTTTTCTGGACTTGGGCTGAGGAGAGGGCATTCCCAGAATCTCTTGCTTTGAAGTGTGGAACTTTACGTGACTTTTTTGTTTCCAGGTTTGAATCATGCTGCTTAGTCCTCTTCTGTATTTATAATCACTTGTTGGCTGTTCTAGCTGCTAATGAGCACATAGTGTTCACAAAGATGTGTGAATTGTTCTGAGACCTTTTTTTTTTTAAACATCTCTAATTAAAATCTAATGGCTTGAATTTAATTAGCTGTCTGCTAAATGTCTTTTAGGAAGGCCATAAATTAATGTAATTTAGAATGAAATGTAAAAATTAATTAAAATTATTTTTGGCAAAACTGTGCTATCTATGTATGTGCATGCTCAACCAGTCAAGCAGGCTTATTAGAGAGCGAGTTGTCCTTTTAATGCCTCTTGTCATTATCTGGAAGGCGAAATGTTATTACAGATTGTGCCCTCTAGCACGGGCAGAAATACCTTCTTGCATGTCTCTTGCAGTTGAAAATACTTTACGCAGCTGTTTTATTTTGGCTTCCACATTGAAATTTTTATGAGAATAAACAGATGAAAGAAACCATTTTATATGTAATTTAGAAAATTGTTTTGGTTATTGGCTTAGTAAGTGCTTATGTAGCACTCTACTTAAGAGTATACAATTACTGTATACAGTAAAAAAACCTCTATGTTATGAGTTAACTTGCACAGTTAAAATAGGTATTGATTATTTTGATAAAGCACTGAGTTACTTCCCGTTTGCTGTGACTTCAATACCTTTAGAATATCCCAGTGGTAATTGAATCCCATTTATTGTCTCAAGTAGGACAGTCGTATCTTACATTTGGCATTTCCAACATGACGGTTGTCAGAGGGCTCAATGGATTCTGGCCATCTGCTTTTCCCGATGCATCCCTCGAAGTCAAAGAATGTGCTTCTGAATGGGAACAAGAAGTCTGTGAACTTGGACTGGGTGTCTGGGCTCTTGCCTTGTGCCCTGGCTGAGACAGGAGCACAGCATGGGCGTCTGGCTCTGACGCTGCCAAGTTCCTTTGCCTCTCAGGGTCCTCATCAAAACAGCCTGAAGATATGCATCAGGGCAGAGAAAGCACTGCTGATTCTTCCAAAAGAGTCAAGCAGAAAGTTCTAGCAAAAGGAAAAAAAAAAAGGCAAAGAAACAAAAAAGCCCATGTGGGAAATAGTGCAGCTAAGGCTGTCAGGAAACGTTATCCTGCTTCATCCCTCGCTCCTGTCTGTTCTGCACTGCTGCCCTGCGTCTCTTCCACTCTCACACCGGTGCCTGCAGGCCCGGGGTGAGCTGGTTCAGACATGCCCATCAGAGAGCCGGCTGCAGGACTGCAGAAGACTGACAGTTTTGCCAACAGTAATTTTGATTTTTAGGTATCATCACGGATTATATTACTTTACTGCCTTGCTGCTTGCCCCTGCTGTTTTGGTGGGTTTCTGCCTAAATTTGTTAGCGAGTAGGAGAGGCATGACAGGTGGTGGGAGGGAAGCAGTGGGAGCAGGGGTAGGTGGGACCAGGTGGCGCTGTGCGTAGCTGTCAGCTCTTAGGGTGACTCTGCTGTGTCGTGTCTAAGCTGGGAGATCTGCTAGGTTTAGATTTAGGAAGAGCCAGCCCTGACAGGCTGCCTGGGGCTGGTGAGGTGTGCTCTTGGTGGATAGTTTTCCATGGCTTTTAGCAGCTGCATCGTTCTCCCTTCTGAGAAAGCTTCTGCTAGTTGAGCTTTGTAACAATAACTCATGGTAAACAAAGATATGGAAGCATTCATCAGATTATATTTAAAAAATTGCTACAGCCTTTTCCAAGTTTGTCACTAGTGTATGATAACAACATGGAGGAAAGCATTTCAAAAGGGCTCTCTCTGTTATTGAGGTCTGTGGCAGAATAGTAACTCATAAAAAAATGGAGAAGTCTCAACTTCTCATTTCAAACTGTGGTTTCTGTGCAGCTGTGCAGGATGCCCTGAAGGTTAGAAGGAGTCTTTACTGAAGGATTCTCTATGGTTGAAGATATTTTCACAGAGAAGTTAAAATCACTCTTGTCTTGAAGTCTCAGGCAAGCAGAATAATTTAGGATTTTTTTTAAAAGATTGTTTGAGCCGTTGCATTTTGTTTTCAGAGAAATAGAAAGTAAAGGAGAGCTGGGATTACGAAGTGGAGACCAATGCTTTGCTCTTCTGATGTTGTTACTGGATGAAGAACTGGAGACATAATAAAAGAAGTTATTTTTTTATCATTTTGTGTAGTATCTACATTTTGTTCTGTCACTGTGTATGTATTGCTATTAACTGTGGTTTATATGCTAACTGCTTACTGGAGGGGTGACGTGGAGGTAAGTTCATACCATTTTCCCCCACTTCTTGCCTTTATTGTGCAGAAGCTGTCTGTGTCAGGTGGGTTCTGAGGCAGCGTTATGAATGTGTGCTGCTTCTCAGCCCTGGAAGAGCCAGCAGTGCTTGTTGAACCTGTGGCTGTGCTAAAACCTGGTAAGGCTTCTCCAAAGCCCCTGGTGCGTGGGGGCAGAGCTGCTACAGGGCTCAGGCAGAGAGGATCTTGTGGTCACTGGTGCTGTGAGCCTGGAAAGCGTGTGTGCATCATGATTCATCTCTGGCTGGGCTTACTACCGAGAAAAATGAGTGTGTGGGGTATTTGTCATTTATTTGGGCTAGAATATTAGGTTTTATCGTTGCCCGTCTAGACTGCAGAAGTGGCCGTGGTGCTGCAACGCAATTGCTCATAGCAACAGTGAGCTCAGCCTAATTCACAGGGCTCTGCTCGTGGGATTGCTCTGTGCTATTGTCACTGTGCTGGTCTTCTTAAAAATAAAAACTTTGGCAGGACATCATTCTCCCCTGCCTGAAAAGGATGGCCTTGGCTGGTGCCAGGGGAGAGTAAACTCCAGCAGCAAGGAGGGAACAGGCTGTTTGCTTTAGAAACTTGGTGGTGGCGGCTCACCTTTTGCTGAAGAGATCTTTAGTTCATGTGCAGTGAGAAGGAACCCTTTGCTCTCTAGCCAGCTGAAAAGCAAAGGATTTTGTATTTAAAAAAACAGTCCTATTTTTGCACAGAGCAATTGGCAATATTTGCCTTCCTTGTTAGTAACACTCACTTTTACAAACAGCAACAAAAAAGAAACAGTATCTCAAACACAGTAGTCTATTAGAACTCCTCTCCTAGAACTTCTCTTTCCTTTAGAAAGGCTTTTCGTGCTTGGGATCCTAACAATAATTTCTGGCCTTACAGTGTGTTTTTCTTACTCTCCAACTGAATACTTCTGATATGGCAGTAGAGTTATCTGACAGGATTGTCTCTTGCCTGAAGAACCTACTCTGAAAGGTTTTTTTCCTTCTATGCTTTATATCATAAAGTATGTAAGAGGGAAAAATTGATCAAGAGCAGTGTTCCTAGAAATTCTCTGAAGCAGCATTTTGTTCTGTAAGCAGCGTTGTTATTAATCATGTTGTTAGTAAGTACAGGGTGATCTGCATGTCACTCCTTGCTCTTCAGAGTTGCTTCCCTTCCTGGTGTGGTTTGTATAAATTACTGAGGTTTATTTTTCCCTTCCCTCTTTAGGTTCTTGCTAAACCTAATCCTTAATGAATGTGATTGTAAGGCCAAGAATGTTGTTGCTGTTTTACCCACACATAATGTAATGGGAAGGGTGTTAGAGGATAATTAATTTTATAGCACATGGCATGTATGATGACAGTGCAATACTCAACACCAGCAGAGTGACTGCTCTTGCTGGTGTTGAGTATTTCTAGTAGGGACATTCTTCTGTTTAGGAGATGAAAATCACATCATAAACAACTTTTCATAAGCTTCACTGACTTCCTTTTCAAGGAATCTTCCTGCGGATACTTAGGAGCTCAGGTGGAAGGACTGCTCACCTCGCTTTTCCTCTCTGTAAACAAGTGAGCATCAGCAGTTTAAAGAGGAATTACTTGCCTCTTTTTCTTCATCTGTTTGTTTAAATTGATGCAGAATTCTAGTTTTCTGGACTTTTCTTTCATTGAATGCTGAAGGATGGATAACTGGACACCACATGGTGATGTGCAGTTTTTTCTGAGAGTTTGAGTGCTCTTTAGGCAGTACACATGTGAGCATTCAGATTGCAAAAGCTTGTGTCCATGGAGCAGCTTGGAGTCTGAGCTGATCGTTCAAAGAAAGTAGATGGGTGGTGCTCATGGAAGGGTGGGATGTGGAAAGCAGCACCATAATCATTAAAAGCCTGAGTTTATTGCTAAATCTTGGAACATACAAAAATTTTTTTCTCTTCTCGTTTTGCCTTTTTCTTTTCTTCCTCCTTCCTGCTCTCCTTCTTATTTTTATTTAACTTTTTTTTTTTTTGCTCTATGATATAAGCATTCACGCTACAAACCATCAGTGAGTGCTACAATATTCTTAAGCTTTCTGCCCTAAGACTTTTTACTGGGTTGAATAAACTAGGGTTTTCTTAATTAGTTTTTTGATTGTTTTGCCTCTCAGTGGGTTGCCTCTTTTGCTCATCCTTAGCAGTTTCAGCCTAACTTGTTTACTAAATATAGCTGTGTCTTGTTGTTTAACTGCTGGTTTCTCGACCCCGTTCCCGACTCTAATGGCTGCACTGCTCTACTCTGCATGACAGTGCTGTTCGTTGGAAAGGACAACTGTCTTTTAGCAATTGCTTGGAGAATCCAGTTTCTTTCTTTGGTTGGTGGTGTACACTGGCTTTCTGCCCCATCTGGTGATGTGGATTGCATGCTTTTGTAGCTTTTTAAGCAAGATATTTTTGAGTGCAAATCTCTCTTATTGTAGAAGTAGGCTTACTTTTTGTATTTAAATACCTCTTCTTAACTTTCTGGAGCTTCTTCTTGTTCTTGTGAGTGACTCTTATGCATAATAGAAATGCAGAGTGAGGGGCCAAGAGAGGGAGCAACAGCTATGCACTGTAAATGGGTATGATATCTGTTGGATATGATATATTTTGTACAATTACATGGAATTTCCAATGTTGCATTAAATTGAAGAAAAATACTCACTGCTGTCTGTCACCTGGTTCTCTCGTTTCACTGAAGCTCTACTTGTAGCTGTAAATGCAGTGCTCCAGCCTGGAGTTGGTTCCCATTTCTCTGGCCAGTTTCTCTGGACTTAGAAAATACAGCAGGGGAAGGCTGAAACCAAGACTGGTTTATGTTTGATTGTATTTTGGATTTGTGTAAACAGTTTTAATGCATCAAGCTAAATTGGCAGGCTTTCATAATCCTCTGGGAAAATTGGGAGTTTGAAACCCAGCGGATAAATGAAAAAAAATGGTTCTAAGCCCCAGATTTGGCTCCCTAAAGGGATGCTGTAAATTAGTTAGATCTAGAAATATGATTTAGTTAAAGTAAATGAAAATAGGTTTTCGTGGGAGCCTTATAATTTTAAAGACAAAAGACTTGGATTTCTTTATTCTGAGTTGAGACACAAAAGCGAGAAAATGGCTGTTGACAAGAAATTTATGTTTGCTGTCCAAACAAAGAGGTAATGATTTCACCACTTTTTATAGTTTTTAATGAAATGATGACATAAGGGTACTAGAAATTGTTTTAAAATGCTTAAATTCAGTCAGTGGCTGAGGTAAGCAAGCCTGCACGTGCATAACTAATTTAACAGTCCCAAACATACATAAGATGAATGGTAGAACTTTTTGTTTCCTTACAGTTTACTATATTTTTTTTTTCTCTTTTGAGAACAAAAGAAAAATGTTGCTTTTACATCAGAGTTCTGATGAGCTTTGTGCTCATCACTGTAGAAAAGAACAGCAGTAGGGTGGGCTTGAGTTTGCTTCCTTCCCCCTTATTCTTGGTCACAAGCAGACCATGCCATTTTCTTAAGGCGTTTCCTGCTGTGTGCATTGTATGGATCTTTCCTTCATTAGAACTCAAGATTTGAATTGGCAAGCTCTGTTAAAACATGGCAGAGTAGAGCTCAGTTTTACAAGTTCAGTTTTTGAGGAAGGATGCCACCTCCCCAGAGTAACTTTTTTTGTGTGTTTATTACATATCTTACAGCAGCTCTGGCTTCTATAACCAATAGGCAGACTTTGGAGTGGCTTTGAAGTGTAGATGTAATCTGTCAGGTAGGGCACAACTGACCGAATTCCTTCCCAGGAGCAATAGGTGTTGGAGACCTGGTCACGTGGAATGGAAGGAGAAGGGTCGCTGTGAAAGGTTGTCTCGCACATCTCTGGTTTGGTGGAGCTGTGGTGAACTCACTCTTGGAGCAGGAGCAGTTCTGAGGTGATTGCTGCACACATCCATCTGGGCTTCTCTGGGAGCAGAGTCCACTTCAGATGTGTGAAAGTGCATTGCAACTGGTACAGTTTGGGAGTTGTTTGGATGCAGTTTGATTGAATGGAATTTCAGAAGAGCATTTCTAAAAATGTGCTTTTCGCTGTTTCCAAAGAGAGGTGTGGAAAGGAGGAATCTCCAGCAGTAGGAGCCATAAATTAAACTCTTTCAGCTGAAAGATTCAGAGACATGGCAATACTCGTGCCTGCATAGTATCACTTAGCTTCTTTAAACACGAGCTCTAACAAGGAGGTAATTACAACTTTGTTTAACTATGAAATTCTGCATTGAGCTGCTCTCTCCTTCTCTCCCAGCATATGCTGTGCAAATGCCATCAGAGAGACCTGGCAGGAAATCAGTGGTTTCTGTGGCTGTGATGCTTGCTTTCTGAATTCTACATGTATCCATTAAAGCCATGAGGCAAGAGGGACAATAACAGGCAGTACAAACTCTGGGTTTTTTAAAAATAATTTTATTTTCTTTTTTATATTCTTTCATAGGATGAGCATGAAGCAGCACTGAGTCCATTTGCATGTCTATTTTCTAAGCGTTTAATGATGGCATTTTTCCGTGAAAATTATATGACATATTTAAGAAAAACATGTTGGCAGTGCTGATCTCCAGATCTGGGTTTTTTTCTGTATTTTCTATAATATGTGACTGTATTATTTTCTGAAAGATGCTTGGAGGGATGAAGTGTTGGTTATAAACAAAGAGTTGGGTGATTTGAAATATTTTCAAAGGAGCTTTAAAAATATAAATTGCTTCTCTTCCTCTTATACATAGAGAAAAATGGGTATCAGATTCTTGGAAAACACTTTTTTTTTTCCTGAACACTTTATTGGGCTTGCTAGTTGTTCATTAGAAGTGATATTCCAGTATGGCACTATTCCTGTGTTGTTTGCTAGAGTAACTAATCTGAATTAGGAAGAAACAATTGCTGGCCCCCAAGTGCTGTAGAACTTTGGGTGGTGCATTTCCAAAGTCCACCCAGCATATTAGTCAGTAATGGTATTACGAACTGATATACATTTTTGATTCAACTGGAAAATTGTCAAAGCGTGGAGATAATTCCTGTGTGAAATTAACATCACGCTGCAAGCTTTTCCATGCTAGCTGGTTTAGGTGCAAAGAAAACAGATAGAAGCTGGCAATCTTCAAATTTGTAAACTCTGAAGTTTAGAACCACCCCAGCCAAGAACTAAAAAACAATCCTACTTTATTCATGATGTGGACAAATATAGAGTAGAAGTTACTGTTTAATCACAGAATGGTTTGGCTTGGAAGGGACCTTAAAGATCATCTAGTTCCAACCCCCTGCCCTGAGCAGGGACACCTTCCATTTGACCAGGTGGCTCAAAGGCTCACCGGATGACAAATTTAATTCTGAAATAGGCTTCCATTTTTCATTTTTAGATGCCAAACCTTTAGATGTTAATAGTTGTTATCTATTTAAACTTTGGAGGAATTCAAGCTGTGGGCATCAGACTGGTGGTTGTTACCAATCTCTGATCTTAGTGTACTGCAGAATGGATTATTATGGGTAAAATATTTTGGTGTGCATTAGCAAATACAGAAAACATTTGTTTGGAGGAAACTGATTTTGCTTTTTCATTGGCATAATTTGTCAGTGAGCTGGTGTGGTATTGTGTGGGACTCTAACCTGGCATCCTGCTTACTGAACTGGAGATGGGAGACCAGTTTTTCATTATATCATGTCATCTGAGTTTTGAAGAGATTTTTGATCATTCATTTTGTGTGTGTGTGCCAAGCTTGTGGCTCTGCTACAGGAATATTTGTATGTGCGTATAGTGTTCTGATGGTAGAGGAATATGAGGTTGGGAGAGCATTTAATTTGACTTTTAGTAGTCAAATGTCAGCGTGGTCATCCACCTCAGGAATGAAGAGTGTAAGCTGTTTACTACTGGGTTAAGGTATTTGAAGCATTGTCAGAGTGGAGATTTTACCTTGTTTCCTTCTCTGCCTATCAGGTCAGTTATTGCCTAGCTAAATAATACAGGTTTGCTTGTAGAGGTTCTTGCTAATATGCTTTTAATTATCTGCATTTACTTAATTATTATTTGCAGTAGACATTTCAATTTCCTGCTCCTATAGCTACAGCAGCTTGACCAGCCAAAGGGCTCTAACTTGGCTGCTGCTTTTTTGGCAACATTTGCTGTTTGTTTTCTACAGACCACAAAGGGATTTTTTTTTCAAAGCTATAGATAAAATGACAGGGAATTGCAGGAAAGTGAAAGAGAATTGACAAGAAAACTTGCATAGAGTATCTGCAGCTTGAGTTGTATTTGTCAGTTTGTGCAGATTTGTGTTTTGATAAGATCACTTACATCTGCCTTTCAGCCTTTAATTGAAGTTAATTTAAAACAGATAAAATTTGAATAGTCCTTATTTGAGTTTCCAGAACTAATTGGGAAATTTCCAGACTCTGGTGTCTGGGTGTATGTGTATATATATATGTATATATATATATGTATGTATGTGTATATATATAGTCGTACACCCACTGACATTCCCCCACCCGCTTCCCCAGTTTTATTTAAAGGAATCAAAGTCTGGCCTTTTTTAGTCCATAACTGAACATGTCAGAGAATGCCATTACAGCTTGTACTGGAACTGGTGGTATATTACATTTTCAGCAGCATCTGCAACAGGTCTTTTTGACTTCTTCAAACACTGCACAAAATCATTACATAGTGCTCCTGTAATCTCCTTAAAGTGTAGATGCATTCTTCAGTTGAAACATTGTTATTATAGAATCAGAGAATTGTTAAGGTTGGAAAAGAAAGCCCGCTGGGATCATTGAGTCCAGCTGTTAACCCACCACTAAACGGTGTCCCCAGGTGCCATTTCTAGGTGGTTTTTGAATACTTCCAGGGGTGTTGACTCCACCACTTCCCTGGGCAGTTGATTCCAATGCCTGACAGCTTTTTCAGTGAAGAAACTTTTCCCAATATCAAATCCAAACCTGTCCTGATGCAATTTCCTCTGTTGTATCGCTTGTTTCCCTGGAGACTGACCCCCGCCTTACATACAACATATCTGTTATGTAATACAGCCCTATCTGGACTTACTTTTGGATGTGTGATTAATGCATATTTTAGTTTCCTGTCAGTATTGCTGGATCTTGACTATCTTAGGCATTGCAGTATGTATTTTGGCTTTAAAAAACTTTAAGCTACCTTTGAAGTAGCTTTTTTTTTGGTCTATTGCCATATTGCTATTTACAGAGTCTTTTGCATACAGCATATGGGTTAAAACTCAAAATACCTTCAAAGTCAAACTAATTAGCAGGCAGAAGAAGATAGAAATCTTTACTAGAAAGAAGTGACTTGCCTAAGATGAACAAGAAGCTGCATTTTGGCAAACAGCTCTTCTACTGTCATGTGATCTTTGGGTATGTATTTTTGGAAGAGGAATGGGTAGGGTTGATGTCATCTAAGAGTTGCCTATTGACTCTTAACTCAAGTTTTCTTCATCAGCATAATTACTCTGGGATGTTACAAACCCTTGAGTCGCAGTACTGGCTTAACAGCCTCAGGTACCGGCTCCTGCCTTTGATCTGCGTCTTTCTTTGCTGCGAAATAGGGGTGCAGGAACAGCCATTTCCTAGTGATTCTCATCTGCCTCATCAGCCTTAATGTGTGTGTGTTAACATCCCCCCTTCTGTGTTGTGCACAGTTCATGTTGTATCCTACGTTCTCCTCCAAGATCCATGAAGAGCAGCTGCTTGGTGGCCTTGAGCCACGTGCTGCCTGTGGGCACTGTCATGCTGGGGAGCAGAGCTGGATCCCCACTGGGATTTGGGGTAACCCCTCTGGATCAAGACCCTGGAGATGTGGTCCTAAGTGATGTGTAGGGAAGCTGGGTGGTGTGACAGCAGAGACTTCCGTGTGGTTGCACAAAATAGGGCTAATGTTAATAATTACGTATCACGTATAGTTACGACTTTCTGTGAACAAGCAGCTTTGTAGCAGGGAAGGGAAAGGAAAATGTCTGCTCCTGGAAGAAAGGCCTCTAATTGGAGACTGCAGGAGCCACCCTGGGGAACTCCCTGTGAGGTTTCACAGGGATGCTGACGAGCTGCAGCTGCTGGAGGGGCGCTCTGCAGAGCAAATGGTGTTTCTTTCTGTTGTGTTAGACTACTGTGACATGTGCTCCTCACTATGAATACCTAGATTGTCCAACATGATGTAATTTTGTAGTATTTACCATTGCCTCTCCAGTTTCTCTGTGGGTGACTTCTTGTGATTATTTGGGTTTTTTAAAAACTTCTACTCTATGTGTGATACTATTTTCTGTTTTTCACTTTAAGTTTTTGCTGGAAAACTCTTCAGGTGGTGTACAACATACTTGCCATGTTCACCGTGCTTGTCATGGGCTACTTTATGTCATGTTACCCTTTTTCTAATCTGTGCTCTACTCAGATGCTGACTTCTAGTGGTTTCAGCATTATAGAAACAATTTTCTCTCTTGGAAACAGGTGTTAGAATAGGTTTTAGTAATTTACCTTTAGTGCTATGTGAACCATTCACATTCTCAAAATGGAAAACTCAATCACATTGATGTTCGGCTAACTTGCTGTGTTGCTGGGCCACTTCCAGGGATCTTGGAGCAGGAGGGTGCTGCTGCTGTTGCACTATACTGGCTGTTCAGTCCAACCAGGATCTGCTCAGTTCTCTTCTAATAAGAATTATCCTTCTTATTTAATAAGATAATGGCTGCCATATGGTCTTCTTCATTACCCTCTTCTCTTTGTCTAGTTTTTCATGTGTGCTTATGTACTAAAAGCATCAGGGGGACCATCTTCTATGCTAGTAAAACACTGAAAGTAGGTAAGTTTCTACTTCTTTTTAGGGATAGTTTATTTACTCCTAGTTTTATGAATTAAGAAAATGTTTTGTTGATATTTGTAAGATAGACTCCTAGAGTTCCTGAAGACTCATACATGTATGGGGTTGTTTTGCTATTTGTATTTTTGTGGTTATTTTTCTTTTGTTTGCAGAATGGTTAATGCATTTTAAGATAACCTACCATGGGAATAGGAAGCAACTTGTTTTTGCAAAATAGAGCTACACTTTTTTAATGTATAGCAAATAATCATAAAGGCATTTATATTAGAGTTTTTTATACTCTGAGATACATTCCACTTATTTGTTAATCGTTATGGTTTGATGGTTTTGTTTGACGTAAGTCATTTTTCCAAGGACTTTTATTGCAGCAATTACACACGTACAACATGGAACTTAGAAGGAAGTGCAGCATCAGATCACTGGAGATTCTCTGCTGTTTTTACAGCTAATTTTTATGTTTTGCGGTGTTAAAGTTAATGATTTCTTGCTGTGCACACTGTTTCACATGCATAGTGTATATTGTATCTGCTTTATTACTGGGAGTATTATTTTGAACTCACATGCGTCAATGTAATAAGTAGGAAACTTTGGTTTTGTAATTGAACACACAATTGTATTTAGGTGCTTTCTAGTGCTGCCTCTTATTGATCTAGCAAGTGACTTGTAGCAGTGGTATAGAGCAGTTATAATTACCAAGAGGTATTGCAGCTCTTCTGTTACATACTGTGATCTTTTTATTGCCGTGTGTGGTGTTCTGCTCTCATTTTGCATTTCACTTTTCTACTCCCTTTTCTGCGTGTTGAGCAGTTCAGCTACTTTCTGCCTACCATAAAAACCCCTCAGTTTTAGTTTTGAGGCATTAATTTGTAGTCCTTTAGTAGGTCAGTGTTCCTGTTTGTATAAGAACATTTCTGAAAGGGTCAGTAAGAGCAAGCCAGATGGATTCAAGCTCGGGTGGTGTTTTCACTGCGTTCCCTGCTTGGAGGAAGGACAATGCACTGCTGCCTTGGGAAGAGTGCTTTGCTCTGTGCATGTAAGCTCATCTGCATGGTACCTTACTGTGCTGGGGGAAGAGCTGGACCCGTCTCATGGCTCGAACCGTGTGGTGCATGAAGCTGTGTTGGAGGACTGGAGGGGGCTGCTGAGAGACAGCTCTGGCAGTAGAGGACAGCAGGCTCCTGAGTGTGACTCTACTGTCTTGGGAAGCAAAGAATTTTTTATTTATTTTTTTTTTTTAGTCTGTTTTTATAACCCTTCTTCAGGTGAATACTGAGTACTGACTATATTTGAGGGCAGGAGGGTGAGAAAAACAAAAGGTGAGCACTTGAAGCCCAAACGATTTCTTGTATAAAATGTTTAGGATTAGCTGTGTGCCCATTAGCATGATAATGGGTATGTTTCTGCAGGAAATCAGCTGATTCCTGATCTGAGGTGCCAGGCTAGATGGTTTATCTCATGGTAACCACTTTCTCCAATGTCCAGGGGTGACAGCAGAAACTCTATTCTTTCAGTCATGTTGGAGAAGCCCTTTGAGGAGTTTTGAGTTGCTGAGCATTGTAGGCTCAGCTTTGCCCTCCCTGAGGAGCCCAGGGGCAGGAGGCTGCACCAGTGTCACGGCTGCCTTTGATTTTGATGGGTCACTGTTAGTGGCTCTGTGGGAGGTTACTGGGGGAATCCGTTTGTCACCGTGTCTCTGGAGGATGGAAGATGTGGGGAAGTGAGTGGGCAGATCGTGGTCTGAAAACTTGGTTTGGAAACTAAAGATAGCACTGTGCCTCTGCCCCTTTGAAGAGCTCTTGAATTGAGGGCAATGAAATTAAAGAAGGTGCCTGGCTGGTGTGTGCTGCCCAGTATGGCCAGCCTGTGGTCCAGTTCCCCTTTGCAAAGACCTGTCTGTCTCTGTTGTGGAGCTCCTGTCTGCCAGCATTGTGGGTGGAGGTGGTTCACTGCCCACCCCAGAGGTGAAAATACCTCCTTGATGCGTGGCTGCAGGACAGATGCTATGAGGGAGGAAAAACAACTTGGTGTGGTAGTAGAGCAGTTGGGGAGACAGTTGGATGCCGTTGAACATCCCAGTACTTTACAAATCCCAGCAGCTTTCTTCTCCCTCTGCTGCTTTTCCTCCAATTCTTCCTGTCCTTCTCCTGCCATCCTCAGAAAGGGTGTATGAAAAGACAGAATGGATTTTCCTTTTCAAAGCCTTCTGAGAAACTCTAATGTTACGCATCCACCTGTGTCATTGTGTCTTCTCAAAAATCAAACATAAACAAACATAGTACTGTTTATTAACCAAACTAACCCCAAACTTGAAACCGGCTAATGATATAATTATCCCATTTAATTATCATTATTTGTCTTGCTGTCCTTATTAAGGCAGTTATGCATATGTTCCAGATGAGAAAATGTGATTTAATTTCATTTTACTGTTGCTATATGCTAAATGAAAAAATAAGCCAACCTAATTCCCTTAGAATATATATTTTATGGAAATATCTGAAATTAAGAAGTCAATAATTTTAACTTAATACTTCTTTAATAAGACCTGATTTTGAGCTTCATATTCTAAAGCTAGTGTGTTGTGGAGCAGCTAATCATACGAAAGGCAAATAAGTATCAGATTACAACACTTTTCTACGTTAAAAATATGACCATATGTGCCTCTGAATAATTCCAGATGGAAGGCTGCTGGTTTGTAATTTGTTGGTTTATATTACATTTCTTCAGAATTCTTTGCTTCTTTTTTTCTTTTGTTGTTGTTGAGAACCTAGGTTGTGAATCCAGAGATATATTACAAGCAGAAAAAAATAAAGAGTGCAAAATAGTAGTTTGTCAGCAGAGTTTTAGGTTGGACATTATGAAAAACTTCGTCACAGAAAGGGTTGTAAAGCATTGGAGTAGTCTGGCCAGGGAAGTGGTGGAGTCACCATCCCTGGAAGTGTTTGACAAAACAATATGGCACTTGAGGACATGGTTTAGTGGTGAACGTGGTGGAGGGTTGATGGTCATACTTGGTGATCTTAAAGGTCATTTCCAACCCTAATGACTCTATTCCACTTGCTAGGTGTGTAAATCCCGTTCCCCAACATTTTGATTGCGTACCTGAGCTAACAGGGATGTCAGGTTTGGAATGGTCATACAGGCTTTTTCAGACACTCTTATGTAGTCCCTAAGTGATCACATTTTAGAGTACAATTCTTGTTTAATATGGATTTTAAGAAGCATGTTCAGATGCTTATTGAGAGAGTTCCCAGAATGAATGTGAAGCCTTTCAAATAAAAAGGGAAAAGCTTGAGAAAGTTACAGACCTCCAAAAACATGCAAACAATATTATAATGGAAGTGGTTTTGCAACCTTGCCTCTGTTTGCCAGCAATAGTGCAGCATGCAACTCCTTTTGAAAGAAACATACTCTTGAGAGCTTGTCAGCTTACTCTCTTTCATGAGTCCCCTTTTAAAACAGCCTTGTTTTACGAAAAGAACCTTAGAAATAAACATTACCTTGGTTCATGTTGTCAAAGGCAGTGGTTAAATATTTTGTCTCAGTAATCGCAACTGCACTTTCATGGTAAGATGAGAAAAATGTAATTCTAGGTTCTAGTTAATGAAGTTGTAATTGTTCCTGTATGGGAGGTCACCTGGGACTCCCTTGCTTCAGGAGTGGGTTGTAGTAATCCTCTTACCCTCTTGCCTTGGGCAACTTGAGCATTCTTGATCCCCACGTAGAATGCCTGAATCGTGTTTCTGGTCCTTATTTGTCCTTGCTTGCTTACTCTTTATGATAGAGCACTAGGATGTCCCAAGTTCATTCAGGATGATCATTTCAGTTCTTACTATTTGTGTCTATTTATAGTGTTTTCCTTGGATCTTTTTATATACTAATTTCTCACACAGTTTTATAACTTTTTATAAAGGTATTTTATAAGTCTCTGTTGTAGGAAATAATAACTGTGTACTATGTGTACCCATGTCAATAGATTAATTATGATTAATTTAACTCAAAACATTATGTGGGGTCCATGTGCAATGTGTTAATAACACAGATGATGAGCTTGGCATAAAAAGTGCCTGTTCCAAGTTGTTTTCTCATCTACATCCTCCCTTGTTTTATTTCTGCTGCCACGATCAAATTCCAGGGCTTTGAGAAAAGCTATGTACTGTATTTGCTTCATGTCAGAGGAAGGTGTGGGATTTAGTTTTGGCCATGACAATCACAAAGAATATAGTGAAACTTATTTCTGTGTCTGGAAACTTTATCCTTCTTTTGCTATTAGTTGGGGCTAAATATTGATGAAATTACTGATTAGTCAGGAGTCACGTGAAATACAAAATGCTTCAGGGCCTCGTGGTTTTAAGCCTTTAGAAGCTTGCCCCAATGCCTTTCAATGGGCCATATAATTAAAGAGGTTCTTCATGTGCTTTGCTGAGGTATTAACTGTTTGTGTCTGCAAAATGGGGGTTTTCTTTTTGTAATGAGGGAAAAGTGATATGTCCTTTTTACAATGAGTGTAAATGTAATTTTTTAAAAAATCAGATCAGTTTCAACGATGTTACAAATATGTGCAACTCAAGAGAAATCATCTTGGTTTCTCAAGAAGCATCATCTTTGCTGAAAAGTGCAACCCAAGTAAAATAGTTTCTGGAGTACAGGACCTACTGTACAGTGCTATTTCTGAAATACTGCTAGGAAAGAGGCCAGGATTGGAAGGGGAGCAAAATTTAGCAGGATGGAGGACTGGGATTGCTAATGGTAAGCTTTTTCTCATGCTTGTGACTATACCATTTTTATGCAGGAGTCTTTTAAAGAGTGATATTGTGATATTTCTCCTAGGCTCAAGTACTTCTGTGGTCATCTTTATCTGTGGTTTAGGCTTTTTTTGGTTCAAATTTTATATTTTAAAGGGTTTTACCACTTTTCTATGAAACCTTTACCCTGGTCTTTTAGCATTTTAGATGAAAACAGTCCTTTGCAGCTAGAAATTCCCATTAACTGGCTTGTTTCTCACACAGAGTAAGTTTAAACATATTCACAAGCCTTTGTGTATAAGGAGGAGGGTATTTCCTTGCAATTGGTTTGAGCAAACAGGGGAATGAATGAGCTTGTGCAATATCAGGCTTGTTTGCTCAGTTGCTGTTATAACAATCCCCTCAGAAATGCTGCTTTATAAATGGCACCCTACCTGCTGTTAATTATTTTTAACTCTAGAATGAATTTTATTTGGTGAGCGTTTAACCTGGAAAACTTGCCTAGACATGTGAGGCTCATTAGTGGGCATGGTGTGGTGTTCTTTGCTTGCTTTTTTTTAGTTTTACATGGCTGATGTAGCAGCAGCTGGCATTTTTTAAGGTTTGTGATCATTCCTCTGCATCAGGGTTGCAGGAGGACACTGTCACCACACCCACCAACAGTTCCCTCTTCTCTGGGGACTCCTTTTCCTGGTATTTCCTATGGTGCCTGTGAGATTCAGCTGTTCAGAAGCATTTGTTTCACTTGTTCTACGAGGTGATCAGATTTTGCTTGGGAGTCAGAAGCCCATGAGGAAAAACCACTGCAAGCTGGCAAAGCCTGCCCACCTGTGCCCTTGCAAGGGATGGAAGGCTGGGGGTGTGTGTGTGAGATCTTGGAGTTAATTACTACAGAAACCGTGTTTTGGAGCAGAAATGTGTAGATCACTCAGTTATGTCAGCAGCAATTTTCTGTGTAGAGCATGAGGAGCATGGTGTGGGGTGGGAGCATAATTGTCTTAAAACATGGCTGAATTGGTTATGTTCAGTCTTTCAGCAGGAATTGCCTTTGAGTAGAAATCAGTCATGAATAGCACAGGCCCATATGGAAGTCATTTGCTGCAAGTATGAAGATTTAAGATTTGAAAAAAGAGGGTTATCCCCCAGCATATCCTTTCACACAGGCTAATGTTGTTTTCTCAGGTGAAATGTGGGCTAGCAGAAGGCAGGAGACAGCATTATGTCTTGAAGTAAACACATAAACCTTTAATTAAAACAGAAGTTGTGGGGAGGACAGGATGCCTTAGGAGCAGAGGCGATTGCAATAACCAAAATGTGTTGAAAGATAAGGTGATGCATTGCATACAAATCTAGAGTATTGTTGAATGTTAAAACTGTAATACAGTTTCTTCATAGAGAAGTTCCTCCGCATTACTCAAAAAACATGCTATGGCTTTTGGCGTGGGTATGTTTATAAATGGATACTTTTTGGTCTGAAAGGCACCTTTTGATCACTTTGCTGTTTCTGTATGGGTATGTTTGAAGTTTTTAGTGTGAGATGAGTGAAGAAGAAAATGGTAGGCACGTTCTTGGTTCTGCAAATGTTGCTGGTCCCTAGTAAAACTGCTAACAAGGAGTTGTAACTGTTTAAGAATTACCTGTACAGGTGTTCTCTGGTTAAAATGTGTAAATATAAACGTTTCAGGTTTATGTTTCTGTGACTGGATAGATAATGGCTTCTCCAGCTCTTTTTGGTGGTCTAATCTGCTTGCCTTAGTTGTCCAAATAAGCACATCTAAAGCAACATGGAGACAACTGGGGGTCAAAAAAGTGCAATTGTACAATTAAGTTTTCTTGATATTTTTAGTAGACGTGTTTAAACCTCTTACTTGTGTAACCTTCCTAGTTTAATGAAAAGTGGTACCAATATTAGATGCAACTGCATACTTTCTTCAAATGTCTGAGTGGTTATTCAGTTTTTCTCTATTTTATAAATGAATTAACCAGATGTACCAGTTTGAATCCTGTATTTCTGATGCTACACTATCTTGAGTCATGAAGTCTCATTTGCTCAGGCTGCATTTTTGTAAATGACACTTGACAAGCCAGCAGACAGGAATTTAGAAACTTAGTGTTGGCATCTTTAGTAACTGATCACATTCTGCCACACATGCCCTCACAAAGGGTTTTTTGGTATGGGGTTTTTGTTTCCTCCCCTTACATCTGTTCATACAGGGCTCACTCTTTGCTTGTTGGCTGATTGGCAGACCCACGTTAGTTGAGTTATTTTTGTGTTGTATTTCTTTGCCATCAGGGAGCTAACAAAAGCTGTTGGAGTGGATGTGTATTTGCACCTAGTGTAGCTATTGGTGTAGGTGGCTTTGCTTTGCAGCAGTGTCATGCATACTCAGAGTGGTAATTTGCAGCTTGGCAGGTGAGGAGTTCAGCATTTAGCATCTTTGCCATGTTTTTGCCAGCATTCCTGCAGTACCTATTCAACACGTTTGAATGTACTCCGTTCATCAGAAGCCTTCTGGAGACTTAATGTTTGGGCCAGCAAAGCAGGGAATCTTCTACTGAAATAATTTTCCCCTTCTGTTCCATTCTCTTTATGATTTTTTTTTTCTTCTTTTCACAAGTTTGCTTGTAGAAATTGCACTCAGTTCAAGAACTATTTGTACAGCTCATGCAGAAACTCTTTCAATACAGGCTATGTTTTCCAAATGTTCAGAATGCTCTTAGTAATGGTTGAGTGTCTGCAAGGCGTCTCAACCTCTCTTTAATTACATATTAATGCATAAATTCTCCAATATTTTAACTTCCAAAGTTATTTTCACCCAAGTCCACTCACCTCAGTCTCCTTGATTTGTTTGGGGGCTGGTTTGTAAATGCCCACAACTTTAAGCAATATGGAGTGAGGTGTAGTGCTGGATGAGCCTGTTTTCTTTTGTCTCCCTTCGTTCTTCCCCACAGGCCATCAGTGAAAACTAAATTCTTCAAAATAGTAGTTTTCAAATGAAAATAGACTTCTCAGTGAGTAGATGAGAGATGTTTTTGTGACTACAGGAAGAAGGAAGATCAATGTGTGTGTAAGAGACAGCTTTTTAATGGCTTTTATCTTGCTGTTGGATTCTACTTTTCACCAGTGTAGGGTCTTCTTGTTCCACCTAAATTATGGCCAGGTTCCAGCCTTCATAGTAAATTTCAGTTAGATTTCTAAAGCTATCTTAAACTTTAGACACACAGTATCTTAATTATTTTTATTAGCAAAAAGTAATTTTTACTTCTGTATTCTATGTGTGTAGAGTGGACTGGTTTCATATTCTTCAGAGAGATGGTAAATTCTGTCAGCTTCTGGCTTAAACTATCAGATATTGAAACAAGTAATCCCTTACCCTGTTCTTAACAGACTCTGTCGGGAGGACTGTCCATCCGCGTAAATCAAAGTTATCACATCAGATTCTACTTGAGTTTTTTCAACATATGCAACCAAAGCATAGCAGGCCAGATCCCCTCTTCTTGATGGGGTTCTTATCAGCTGGGATTAATATCAGCTGAATTTCTGGCCCAGCATGTCCAGTGGTCTCAATTCCCAAACACAGCCATACTGGCTCTGCGAGACGCCAGTGCCACATTTATATTGAAGGGGAGCTTGTTGTATCAGCTGTGTTACAGAAAATCTGTTTTCCCTGGGCTGTTTGTTACAGACTGTTCACTGTGCCTTTGGCTGGCTATCAGATGCTTCTGTTTAAACAAACAAATTTCTTCTCCTAGTTTTCCTCAAGATGTCCTGCAGAGAAGTACCTCTGACTGAGACAAAATGAGTGATACATATGTATTTAATAAGTGACATCAGAATTTGTTCAAACACATCAATAAAGCAGTCATTGAATTGTGACTTCAGAGTAGGTTCTAGTGGCAGTAAAACAGCAACTGGAATCTCTAAAAATTTCCATTTGCAATACACTTACCTTTTGTCCCAGATGCTTTTTCCCCTTTGAGCCAGATCAGTGCTACCAGCATTTGTGTTACCTGTGGTGTTGCTCAAAGGTGAGCCACAGGAAGGGATGATCTGCCATATTTAAGGTAGAAGTCCTTATGTACAGATATGTCAAAGCAACTGTGTTTGCTTTTCTGGATTTTTTTTTTTCCCCTTTTTCCCCCCCTTTCCCATGAGTTTTGACACAGCATTTTGGAGCATCTGCTGACAAGGGTATGTCAAAAGAGTGTAGAGTAGTATCTTCTATTCTTGCATTTTGGCTGGCAATGTGTTTTGGCTTGCTGGTTTATTACATTTGTAATCCTATACCATGCATACTGTCCTAGAATAGATCATAGAATTACTGAAAAATGTAGGTTGGAACCACTGGAGGTCATCTGGTCCAACACCCTCCAGCTCCAGCAGTGATGGCTTCAAAGACACTGTTACTCTGGGTCTTGCTCCAGTTGAGTATTGAATATCTAGAAGAAACTAAAGGTTACAACTTTACCTAGCTACAAAGAAAAAAAACCGGATTGAGGGTGTTTAAAAGCTGAAACAGGTGGCTGAGTTGGAGTTTCCTTTGTTGCCCCTTCCTTTTACACCTCTGAAGAGAGTTTGATGCACTTTTTTCCTGTAGTCCCTGCTCCCCACTGTAGTGAAGAATTATATGGGATCCTGCTTTGACTTTTCTCACAGCCTCTGGTCTTGCATGATGTGCTGCAGCCTCCTTACCATTGACTCTCCAGCTGGGCAATCTCTGTACTGGGAGATACCAAACTGGACATGTGCCTAGCTGCCACCCAGATGGGAATAATCATTTCTGCCAGCGTGTTGGCTGCAATCCTGCTCAGACAGCCCAGTGTGTGGGCGGCCCTGGCTGCTGCAAGGGTCCCCTGCTGACCTCTCCCAGTTCATTTACATGGATCTTCAGCTTCTTTGTGCTGGTGCCAGCCTGCACTCCTGTGGTCTTGCATCTGCATTGGGATTTTCCTGCTCTGCTGCATCTGTGTTTGTTTTTGCTGAATATTGTGAGACTTCTATCAAACCAGTTTTCTAGTTTGTCCTGATGCTGAGGAGCAGCAGCCCTACGCCCCAACATTTCAGTCCTCCCCAAGGTTGATGTCATGGATTCATAGAATTGTTTAGGTAGGATAAGACCTCTAAGGTTGAGTCCAACCGTAGATCCAGCACTGCTGGGTCCACTCCTAGACCATGTCCCTTAGTGACACGTCTACATGGCATTTAAATACCTCCAGGTTGGTGACTCAACCCAGAAGTTATTTATGCAGTGTGTGACCTGAATTTTTCCCTTAAACTGCATTGGGAGTGGGGTATTGATTTCTCCTAAATAGGATGAGGGTGTGTCCATCCCCTTGACCAGATGAAGCAGTATTGACCTGGGTACTGACCCATGAGGGGCACCACTTGGGATCAGCTGCCAATAGGACCATTATACCTCAACCACCCCATTTGGAGCCTGATGACCCAGTCAGTGTTTCATCCTATGTCTAAAAATAATCACACATCTTCTTCTCTCACCCAATCCTTACATTTGAGCAATGCAGATTTAATAAACAGATTAGTGGAAAGCTTTACAGTGGAATGGAAATTGTTAATATTGTAGACTTCTAAAAATGCATTACTGCATTTAAGAAGGAATTGGGAGTTGTTTGTGGAAAGCCAACAGTCCAGCAGAGGAATCTCTTTGTGTTCAACCAGTATAGATTTGTGAAAGTGGTACATTCAAAGTGATTTGAACTGAAAAGAAACTAAAGGGAGAATTGCAATTGGTTTTTTCAGTACTAATTTACATTGTTTAAGCTTTATTGCACTGGCTTTTTGTGGAGGCCCTGTATAGGAAAAGCAGTTGAGGAAGAGGGATTTTAAGGAGAATGCACGACAGTAAAACCACAAAGTATCAGGAGGGTTCAGCATATTGGAACTATTCTTAGATCATTTTTACTTTAAACTCACTGAAGTTTTAAAATTGTTAAATGTACGACTTTTTTCTTTTTCTCTTTTTTGTTTTCTTTACACTTTGTGAGACTCTCTTCTCGACGTGATGGCAGATTATTGTTTGTTATTCAGAATTTGTTTTGTAAACTGTTCTTCCTCTGAAAATGAGCTTGTGTTTGGCTTGGATAAGCCCAAGGTCTATAAGCACAACCGTCCTGAAACACTTGGGCTCATCCGAGCTGTGAGATCCAGCTCTGGGCAGGGTTTGCTGGAGACCGGGGCAGGGGTCCTGTTTTACAGGGCAGTGAGACAACTTGAGCGAGTGTTGGGGAGTCACAGCTGAACACCATGGAGCTGTGAACTTGCTAGGGGGAAAACGGGGATGGGAGAGCGTGTTTCCAGCTCGGGAAAAAGGGATGGCTGAGCTTCGGGGAGGATTTCCCGCTGTGTAAGCGTGAGGAATGGAATTGCAAATAGGGGAGAATGCTGTGTGGGCAGAAGCAGGGCTTCCAGTTTTGCACAGCAGCTTAAGGCAGAAATACTTCAGTCCAACACTCCCGTCTTAAGGGAGGATTAGTATCATAGTCCTGTGTTGTGGTGATTGCACAGATTTTTTTACCTCTTTTCCTGCTCTTCCTCCCCAACACCTCCCTCTCCATCCCCTTCCCCTCCTTGTCAAGCTCACCCAGTGCCCACCACAATCTGCTGCATTGACAGACGGGTGTTCAAACAGGTATACTGTATTTAAAATGTATACCCATAGCTCTGCATTAGCCAGGTGAACCTTACATCGTGCCTTAGTGCATTAATTTTGCTAATCTCACTCCATTATTACTTACATGTTCTTTCCTTTTCTTGTTTGTTTTGAACTTGAGAAGGTTTGCACAACCAAAGGTGAGTTTGCTTGCCCTTTAATTAAGCCAAGCAGCTTTGATTTTCAAAAAATACATGAGTATGTTGACTTTGCTAGTGGACAAGTGTTTGGTAGATGACTTAAATTCCACACAATCAATGGAAAGAAAAGTATCTTCTGTGAGGCACCTTGATGAATGAACATACATTTTCAGTATGCCATAAATGTAATGGTCAGAACATCACCTGCAAAGGAAAATTTGGTGGCAGAGATCAGAACTAGTGTGCTGGAAATGAGCAAAAAATTGTTCTTGAAAATCTGCATGTGATTGTTTTTTTCTTGAGTGTTGCTACAATGTTTTTGAAGGTTATAAAGAGCTGTGGAACACTTTTTTCCAAATAGCCTTTTTTTTCTTTTCTTTTTTTTTTTTGTGTAAGGAAAATAAAAACCTAAGAATTATTGGAATGAATGTGGAAAAAATTCCAGATATGAATTTATACAGCTGTGCATGGTACTAGAGACATTGACTTGTCAGATGTAAAAAAATATAAATGCAAGTGGAGGTGCATTGACCTTTTATTCTTAAACACTCAAGTTTGCTGGAAGCACAGAATATAATGATCAGTTGCTTAAGGTGCTGGATGTATAGGTGCTGGATCAATTGTTTAAGGTGCTGGATTGATGCCAGCAGGAGCACTTACAATAAAAAGAACACCTTCAGTTCTGAGTAGAAGCCTGTTCACCATACCTTGAGGAGCAGTGATGCTTCTGAAAATAATCTGCTGTCAAATACAGGGAAAAAGTGACAGCTGTCAACTTGCAATCTAGTTTAACCTAAAGGAAGATGTTTATCTTTTTAAAACTTTTTCCATTGTTGACAGTGGAAAGTGGGTGGGTTTTGCGCTTTTTTGTTGTTGTTGTTTTTTGTTGTTTGGTTTTATTCTTCGTTTTGTTTCTTTTTGGGTTTTGGTGCTTTTGGGAGGGGCTTTTTTTTTTTCCCCTGCTTTCTGTACATGTTGCCTGAAACTCACCTTGCAGTAGTTGAATATGGAATTGAGCAGCAAGGTGTATCTGCTGGAAGGAGCTGCAAGTTCACCGTAAACTGTTGTTTCAGTGAGAGAGGACTTTGGTGTTGGGGAAAATTGGGGCAGGGTTTTGAGAGGGAAAAGCTTGCACGGAGTTGGGAATTTCCCTTATGATGCCCCAGGGACAAATCATGTGTTCTGTTTTCGCTGTACAGAATCATTGGAAATCTTGGTCTTTGTGGTGACCTAGTAAAGATCAAGTGCAATCTTTGAGTTTCTGACACAAGTCAGTAACTTTAGGTTGGAGGAAACCACTAACCTTTAGGTAGTTCTGAAGTTCATCTGTGCCCCTGGGTACAGCCTTAGATTTGCAGTTAAAAAAGTGCTTCAAACATGTTAGTCTGTCAGTCTGAGTGAAATTTAAAAATCAAATAATTTTTGAGAATATAATTGCTATTATAATAATTATTAGTCACCTGGTCATTACTGTGCAGCTGCATCAGTTTGAGGAACACTCGTATCGAGCTTTTGGTTAATTTGTCTTTTGTGCTGTTAGAAATAAGCACAAAAAGCTTGTGATAAAAATTTGATCCTGGTCTGTGGGTTTGTTAGATGGAGTTGGTGGGGTTGAGTAGAGACAAAGCAATTCAGCTTCAGTCCCTGAGATTCATCCAACTGGCATTGCAGTCACTGTGCATTTACCACAGAGCAAAAGAGAAACACAGAAATTCCCACTACTTTCCTCAGTGTTTTTAAGTGCTAACTGAAGTTTGAACGTTTGTGTGACTACATATAAATAAAGGTCAGACTGCAAGTAATACTTTGTAGCATCAGAACTGAAGAGCTGGAAATCTTCCCGTGCTATGCTGGCATTTTTTCCACCATTGTCTCTTGCTCTACTCCATCCCTCTGCTCCTCTGGCTTGGCTGCTGAATCTTTTTGTTTCCCCAGGTGCAGGCAGGTACTTAAAACAAGCTCCTGGCAGGGACTAGCAGCTTCTTCCTCTTTGTTGGCGAGATTTGGTGAGATCATGTGGGCACTTGCTCCAGAAGCTGGGAAATTGCGTTGCAGTCTGTTCCAGTTAGGTTTTTGTGAGTAATTGCAAGCTTCCCTTACCTGTATTGTCTTAAGGGTTTCTATTGTTAATTGATTTGGTTGCATGAAGCTGTGATAAGCCTTACCATTTTTACTTCCAGTTAAATATTTATAAAATGTGAATTTCACTGTATGTGGCTTGAAAGTCAGATGGAGAGCCTCTGAGTGTATTTGTTTAATTGTCTGTAGCCAAGTACAATTAGCATGTACTGTACAGGCAGTGTAATTATCCTGTCTAGTGAGCATGCAGAATTCTTCCTTACTAGAAGATTATTTTCATGTTCCCTTGATGTAGCGTGGGGCAGCAGTTGGATCCCCATGCTAAAAATAAGAAAGGAAGATGTTCATTTTGTGTGTTGCATCAGCTTTCAGCAAGCTTAACCCCCCCCCCCCCCCCCTCATGTATGGACACACAAATAATATCATTCAGTTTATAAAATAACACATCTACTTTTATGCACTGGTCTAAATTCAGAGGGAATTTGGATTGTTTGTGTGGAGGAGAAGAGGCAGCGTTAGCTTTAACTAAAATGTAGTACTTTGAATTTGATTGATTCAGCACAAGTGCTGGTCTAATTAAATATGTGCTTTCTGGAAAGGTTATTTATGTGTCCATCTACTTTCTTGGGTTTCTTTGTTTCACAGGGAGGGGAATTGGAGAATGAATGTGTCATGTGAATTTTTTTTTTTTTAATGGGTGTGCATTGATTCCTTTTTTTGTGTATTTGGATTTTTTTACAAGTGAAGTTGTATATAGATGTTTTGGAGTTTTGGAAAGTCAAAGCTTATTTTATTGCTTACTTTGGACATGATGCAGTCTTATTACCTGTTTACTGGGCAGGACAAAAAAGAAGTTAAGAAATTTGGTACAGGGTAAGGGAAAGATCACTGTGTGACTTAAGTTTGCTGTTAAGGGAGGAGAGACCTTGTAAAAAAGGTGTTACTGTAACTTTTCCAAGTTGAATGGGTTGTTGCACTTGTTGATGTTTGAATCAATGTTGAGATACAGCTTCTAATATTTTTTATATTGGCAGTGGAGCAAAATGAGCCCATTTCATGAAAGGACTCACTGAGATACTTTTCGTTTTAACTTACTCTAACAGGACTAATCTGAAATCACAAGTCTCTTTAATTCTGTATACTAGAGACAATCTCTTGGAAAATCAGCAATAAATGCATCCCAAATACCAATTATACATTATTGCTTGTACTTGCTCATAAGTTGACTAAGGGACTGTAGTATGTAGTATCTTTCACAACTTCCACAGAAGTGCTTAAAAGTAACTGTGCATTCCTTTTTTCTCTTCTGCTTTAGTTGTAGAATAATATTTTTTGTTCTCTGCTTTGGTGAATTTTGTGTGTTGCCTTAATATAATTAATACTTAAGAAGGGGCATGAATGGGGTTTCCAGTAGGCTAAGTAGCTATTGACCTAAGTGTTTAAGGCTTAGCTTGGAGATGTGAGATGAAAGTATACCGTCCATAAATGAACTGTCAGCTTCAGTGTTTGAGACTTGTATTTATTTTCTGTTCTGTTTCTCACTGCCGGTTTTTTTTAGGTGTAAATTAAAAGAAGAGAAAGCAATGAAAATGCCATTCATGTCTGTTAAGATAGTCATATGCACACACAAGTTTGCTTGTGCTGTTTCATGCACGTATTTCCTTTGAGGCATTCATCCCCTTGGTTGGACCTTGTTTAGGGTGGTACATCCCTGCTCGTTCCTGTGCTTCTCTCATTTCTTCTAAAACAGGTGGCAACTGGCCAAAACTCTAAACCTTTTCTGTCAAGTCCCTGTGTCCTTTTGTCTGTCCAGTACTTACTGCTGTGATCTTCATCTGGCATTTCTTGGGATGACAGAAGTGGGTTTAGAAATGTGTACAAATATCTGAACTCTGACTTGAGTGACCCAGCTGCTGGAAATACACTGCAAACACAACTTGCAGAGTAGGATTGCTTTAAAAAGCATCAGTAGACAGCAGTGGTAGGCTGTACTGTATGTTACTTTGTTGGGAAGGTACTGACCTGTGGAATATGTGTGCTTGAATAAACAGGACTACATTTAACTCGGATTAAAAGAAGAAACAGCTGAATGAAATGTTTTAGAGTATGATTCTAATACTGCAGAAGAGGCACAGTTGCAGTTTTACTCAGGTGGTTTATTCCTGTCTTGGAATCAGGGAGTAGGTAGCCATGAAACAGGTGGTCTTCACCCTCTGAAATGTTAAACAGAAACTAACTCTGAATAAGATTTTTTTTTTTGGTGTTTTTTTGTTTGTTTGGTATTGGGGTTTTTGTTTGTTTGTTTTAAGGAAGATGTGTGTGTGCTTTCAAAACTTGCATAGAGAGCTGACATTTCTGTCTGAGCATTTGTAAAAGTCTGGCACATCTACCAAAGTGAATTGAGACAAAGAATTGAGGGTATTTCATGATAATCATTTTCATTACTTGAATCAAAATTTCAATTTAAGTGTAGTCCACAGAATAGATTCACAAGTGCAAAATAGATTTTTGTCTCTAAATAATTAAAGGTGTCTGGATACTGCCATGTACAGGAGCCTGAAATTACCATTCGTACTCTGTTAAACTGTATTAAAACCAAATTCATTTATAAATGTGCAGAGTAGAAATGATGCATCTAATTGGCTTTTGATGTTCTCATGAACTTCACTGGTCTACAGTTAATCAAATGTTGATTCATATTTATTTAATTTTTTTTGTTGTGGTTTGAATTTTACATCAAATTATATTACAAGGGGTTTAATCATGAGCCCATTGCTCTTTACCTCAATTTTTTAATGTATAGTGCAGAGTCTTTGAAAAGTACTTAATCTACAAAATGAATGTTCCCAGCCTTAACTAGTTATTGAAACATAGAGTATCAGAGGTATAATTAGAGTTGTGTATCTTAGAGTTTGGGGTGAGTTTTTTTTGTTTTTGTTGGGTTTTATTTGGGTTTTTTGTTTGTTTTTGTTTATGGTTAATGGAACATTTTCTCATACTTAATTCTGATTAGCCATAGAATTTTAGAACTCTTAATTTGGTATGACACTTTTCCTTTTTTGTGTTCTGCTACTCTGTGTTCCTTACCACACTGAGTATGAAGGAGCAGTATTTTTTTGCCTGCATAAGAACTGTTTTATATAATCCTGTGTTAAAAGTTATTTAGGGAATTTCAGCAGTATGTACTTATCTGGAAAGATGAGCTGAACTGCACAACCTGCTTTAACAGGTTCCTGCAGTTTTGAATGCCTGCCTTTCGTATGCAGTAAGTACAGAGGCAGCTGATTGGGGTTGGCAAGGTTCTGCTACATCAGTTGTAATTATCTAAACTTAGACATGCCAGCTGTGATGAGAAAAAAATTAGGAAGGTCTTCCTCTTCTATCTTCTGTCCATTATTTAAAATAAAAGCAGATTATCTCTGAGTCAAAAATATTTCTAAAATCTTTGTGTTAGAGGAAATTAAGACATGTTGTTTGTTTTTAATATGTGAGAAGTTTTTCTAGATATTTTCCTAAATATGAGATAAAAGAGTACTGCTAAAGTGATCACCCTGAGCTGACAACTCAGCCCTGCACTGCCCAAACAAGCCCAGTGGATGTGTGGAGGAAGGAGCTTAATTCCTGTCTGCCTACCCCTTCAGATAGAAGTGTGCCATCAACAGTTTGACTTGGGAAGCAAAGAACCTTGAATAATTAAATTTAGGTCATAAAAGTTTAAGTAACATCCGGTCTCAGAAAGGATACATATGTCTGGAGGGGGTAAAAAAAAAAAAAGACAAAAGGGAAGCAGGAAGAGAGAGCAGCACATCAAGGCTGAGTCAACAGACGCCCTTCGGAAAAGGGGAATTCAACCCTAACGAAACCAATTCAGAAAGCCATAAAGTACATCAGGCAAATGTATGGGAAGGAAATCAGAAGGGTGAGAAGTCTATGAAGCAGATGGTCTGCTTTGCAATGTGTTACTGTACAAAAATAGGAAGTGAAATAGTTCCTTCTCCAATAGATAGTTAAAGGAAAAAGTTATGTGGGGCTATCTAATTCTGTAGAGATGTTTTGTTCTGTTTGTTTGATGGTGTGGTGGTTTTTTTGTCAATGAGAGGGAATCACTGTCATACTTTAGGCTGTTGAATAAAACGATACTCAAGCTGGTACATTGAAACACAGCCAAATGTTGTGACCAATTTGGATATGCCAAAGAATTCTGGTAGAAGTCAGGGGTGATGAGATTGTTTTGTTCCAAACGTCCATTTTTGCTGTCAGTGTGAGCAACATGGTGAAAGAACAAAAAGAATAAGAAAAGTTAGTTATTTGGTTAAAGCTAGGCAAGTTTATGAGAAAATATAGAGTAACCTGATGAAGCAGTGTGAGTGAGCAACGAGGAGACAAGGACAGCATGTTGGACTAATAGGATTTACAGAGGCTTAATTACTGTCTTAACTTGTGGAGCAAGGGGGCAGGACAAACATGAGTTTACAGATAAAAGAGGACCTTGATGTAGATTCTAAATCCTGAATTGGGCAGCCAAATTTTAAGTACATGGAGGAAAACTGAATGCTTTATCTTAGTGCTTGTCTCCAAGGTATCAAAAAAAAAAAAAAAAAAAGGGGGTGGGGAAAATGTATGAGACAATGGAAAGGTAGAGCATCTCCTGTGAACAATGAACACTCAGACAAACTAAATCCAAGGAAGAGGAAATACTCCCACCCACTTTTTTTTCCTTATCCTTGTTCTCACAGAATCAGTGTTTACATTGAACAAGGCCACTTTCAGAGGCCACTGAAGCTGAGAACTCTTCTGAGAATTCAGACGATTTAGACATTTGTATGAGTGGCAAGTAGGAGGTGTTACAGTAAACAACATTTTGCTTTTAGAAAAGTGTGGAATTATCATGGGTTTGGGCGTTGGCCAATTTCAGAGGTGTGGTTTTTAGTTTTTGTTGTTCTTGCCTCTCAGCCCCCTCCAGAATAAAGTATGTCTGAATGTGTTACCAACAAAAATGAGGAAGAAAATTCATTCCCCTTTTCTGATACATGGTGTAGGATAGATTCACCAGTAGTCTCACCAGATTTAATGGTTTTCTGAGGTACAGCCCTACCACATAGACAACTTGTGACCTCAGTGTGTGTCAGGGGTGATGGGACGAACATTCATTTACTTCCTTTTAAAGAAGCAGACAATAAAAACAACTAACCTTGCCCCCTGCAACACACAGACAAACACAATGCCCAAATCAAATGCTTTGACTCGTATCTTGTTTGACTTGTGCTTGGGAAAATCATTAGGGACTGTTTGTCTTATGAATGTATGAGTATGTCTCTCCAACGTTTAAGAAGCTGCTCTGAGGCTGTAGCATCAATGGAGATGATGCGGGCTGTTATCTCTGTGAAAATAAACAGAATTAAAAAGGGATTGCTCTGGCTGGAAACTGAACTGCCTTAGCTGTTCAAGTGCTTCCAAGAACTGGTATCTGTTGGAGCCACAATGCTTTCATCTGCCCAATTCTGCCTGCTTTGCAGCCACTGCTGTCACCAGGGAAAAAACTTGCCAGGAGTTGAGATGTGCCCCATAGCACATGAATTTCCATCTCAAATATGCAAATAAAAATCTGGGGGCTGAGCACAGTGTGGTGTACGAGAGTCAGTCCTGAAGTTGTCAAATACAAGTGTTGGCTTTTTTCTTCTCTTACTAAAGAGAAATGTAAGTTAGTTGAAATCAGGTTGAGCATGTTGTATTTCCTGGTCGCTCCTTGAGATTTCCATCTAATCTAGGGCAGATGGTGGCTGGTGGTTGTGTCTCCCTCCTGTGGCACAGGGAGTTCTGTAATTCATACCTGTGAAATAAACCTTTTTTTTAAATATTTGATGGTCAGGTTAAATCCTATTAGTAAGCATCAAATGCTATGAGATACTTTTTCAGATGGGCTTTAAACTTTATAATGCACTTAACAAGTATTCTTCTCTCATTCACTGTGTGTTACAGAGCACATCTGCAAAGCAGTTTACATGCCTATTGCATTTATAGTGGATTAGTGATGTTTTTTTTACCTAGAGGGGTATGTGTAAATCCTTGATGTGTGAATTGCTTCTGCAGATGTGTTCAAGTAGAAACCCCACACTTCAAAGTCTGTATGTAAAGTACTTGGGGCAAGGCGAGGCCCTGTGCCAAAGTGTTATCTCAATACATGTTTCTGAGGCTTGCGAAAGGAAGGGGCTTTAACTTGGACTTCTCTGCCTGGGGGAAGAAACCTGTCTTTTATTACTGTTTGCACTGAATTACGGGAGTTAATCATTGTTCACGTGTGTGTGTGCATTGAGAGACAGTGTGTTCACTGAAGGCAGTAAATCTAACAGGTCAAGTTGTTTTCTTCTGCTTGGTACTCTGTGAGATATTCAGTAATGATTTGCCCGTGTTAGGTGCCTTGAAAGCATTTTTAAATATAGCAATCACGGGTGAACAGTGTCTTAAGAAAATGCTCCTGTAATGTTTGGGTAGTGGTGCATTGTCTGAAGCACAGTAAAGCTGATGTATGGGTGTACATTCTGAGATATAGTTACATCTATCAAAGCATTAGACGTGACAGCTCATGCATTGGTCCAAGGCAAAAAGCCCCCAGGAATCACATAATTTTCTTCATTTTCACTAGGTATTCAGTTGACAATATTCAGTTTGTTGTAACTGAAGGATGCCAAGGCAGGTGAGTTAAAAGAAACTGCTGTTTTTAACCATTATGTTGTTAATACGTTAATAACCATTTTGTTAATATTATGCCCATAGTAGGAGCTTCCACACACCTAGTGACCTTCAGTGTGAGAACATGCTGTTTTCTGTCTAGTCCAGTGTCTCTTATCTAACCTCAGGCATCAGCAGCCTACTTCAAGAAGGGTGTAAGACCTCCCTGCCAGACCAAAGTGGGATGATCTTCCTCCTCATTCTTAATGAAGTTGTTTTAACATCCTTAAGAAGGGTGCTTTGTATCTCTTCTAAAGCTCTTGTGTTTCTTTTCTTTATGCTCTCTGTGCCATGTCTGTTTTTAAAACTGGCTTTTCTTTGTGGTTTTTTTCTTTAGGCCTGTTTTTGTCAATGGTAATCTGAATGCATTTATTGCTCTCCTGAAAAGAATTAAGTGACATTTTTAGGAACGGTTGAAACCTTTGACATTACATTTTTTAGAAGTAAATGTTTTTATTAACATAAATACAGCAGTACTTGTAATTAAAGTGCTCTCGTGCTTTTAATTGTTCTGATATAGCTTACATAGCCTTACACTAACAAATACAAAAATGCTTCTTTTGCAGTAGAGTTCTGAAGAAAAATAAGTCCCTGTTTAATATTTTTCTCTTAAAATGGTTTTGAAGGCAACATTTTCTTCTACCAAAGTCATTAAAACAAGATACATTTAATTTTGTTTTATTTTGCCAGAGTAATAAAAAGTAATTTTGGTTGTAATGAATGTTAAAAATTAGGTGTAATAGAGAATAATATGAGCCTATGAAATATTAATTGCCTTTTTTAAGGGTATTTTTGTTCATGTTTATGCATGGTCAGTTGGAAGGAAGTAAGCACTTTGTCTCCTGCTAAGTGTGGAAGGCTTTAAATATGTATTGCTTGGTGTTAACTTTTTTAAAGCATTACTTATGACTGACACATCCTGGTGTAGTTTACTCTTCCCGCTAGTGACCTTGAAAGCACATCTGTGCAATAATTGCTTATTGCTGGAACAAAAGATAGTTCTGTCTATGATTTGTTTGAATTCAGGAAGCTGTGTTTGCCAAAGTAAAATCTTGGTGACGCAACTATGTCAGGTTTCAGCAGCCACACCTCTGCTGAGCAGTTTCAAGTTCTCAGTTTTAACCTTTGTTCATAGCCATATTCCTTTTCCAGCAAAACATCTGAGGTGGTTTGCTTTCTTCTTTTGCACTGAAGCTGTGCTAAGGAAATGCCAAGTTAGAAGGAAAAGCAGCAGCAAGTACTGTTGAGGTTTCCAGTCCTTTTGTGCTCAGGCGACTGGATAGTAGAAGAATAAATGGATTATCTTCCTGATCACTGTGGTAAGGTTGATGCACAATATTCTCAGGTGTTGCATGGTATAGATGGTGTGGGTTTTGGAGAAAAGCACAGCTCATTATGAAATCCTAGATACCTGAAAAGGAATGCAAAACGCCATCACTGGGCTCCAGTTGCCTTCCACTGTGCAGGGATAGAAGATCCAATTAAATAGCTACATCTTCCCTGCTGTAATGCAGTTTTCAGCCTGGCTCTGAGGTATTGCATTAATATTTGTCTTTGATATTCGTGTTTAATGCAAGAATACATTTCTAATGAGCCAAGCCGCTGAAAGTGCTCCCTCTAGGACTGTGTGAATATAGTTTTCACTGCTTTATGATGAGGATTTGCCTTTCTGTAATTATGGATTTGTAAGAATCCCTTCAAAATTAATAGGTTTTGGATAGCAATTACAGTTCTGAAGTGTATATTGCTGTTAATATGCTGAGTTGCTGAGTTGGTCCCTGTGCTGTACTGGCTGTGTACACTGACCTCTTCTCAGGACCGAGTCTCTGGCGAGTGTAACTTCTCACCATTAGCAAACTGCAAGCGAGCATTTAATTACAAATTAGCTGTTTTAACTGCTTTGGGGAAAAAAAAACCCAACAGAGTTTTGAAATTAAATCCTGAAGGATCAGCATTTCAAAAGCAGATCTGTCCATTTCTGCCTGGAGCCATCCATATTCATGTGCATGCATACACATGTGGCTTTTAATTATCTAGTACCAAAGTTTTGTACTGAGATTTCTGAAATTTGACTCTTGGATGCAAATTCCAATTCTTGTCAAGCTCCAAAGTGCTTTAGGCATCATGTTTGAGTGTTTGCTGAGTGTAGAGGGCTGAAATCAAGAGTCATGGTCTTGGAGAGTATTCAGAGCTTTGTTAATACTTCTCTTCAGCCAGATATGATGCCAGGGTCAAATCTTTGTTTACAGCAGAAGTAAATGAAGCAGTCATTTTACAAATGACTTGTGAAGAAATGATAGTAGTAGCGTGTGGAGCCTCTCTAGTCTGTTTGTTGCTGCGTTCAGCCGTGCCTCATCTTCGTCCTGCCTGATTTACTGCCAAATTATGGGACAACTCCCAAAGACCCTCACTAAAGCAGTTTGTAATCTCCTACCATGCTGAGTACAATGCCACATTCATCATCACAGCCCACTGTTTATGAGTTAAAATGGGCATGCAAAACTCACCAATTACGAAAACAGACTTTCTTTTCCCCCTCAACTTGCTAATACTCTGTTGTGTTTCTTGCTCTTCTGTGCCTGCTTTCTGACAGGACTTCCAGAGCTAATCAGCACCACTCCTTTCCTAAGTCTCTTGGAGGTGCTGGTGAAGGATTTAGGCATATTCTGTACCTTGAGAGACTAAACTGTATTTTCCACTAGGCACAAACAAGGAAAATGAACTTGCAAGCCCAGGTTTTTTTCATGGGCAGTGCTGTCCAACCAATTTGGTGGTCACCAAATACCAAAACTTTTTTATTTAAATTAAAGATTCTAATATGGTTACTAAAGTATTTAGTGTGGTTTTTCATTAGGGGAAAAAAAAATTCATTTCCTCATTGAATGGACTTTCAGCCATTGATATATGCAGACTTGCCTGCAGCTATACAAATAGTCATCTGCTGTGTTCAGTGTGGTTAGAGCTTGCATCTGGCTAGGAGACTGAGTATGTGCAGATAGAATAGCTTCAGCTTTACTTGAAGTAAAGTTGTGATAGACACAAGATACCTGAGAGATCCAGATGCTCAAGAGTAGTTTCTCCTAAATGAAAAACAAAAGAAGACTGTGCGTGCCTCAGAAGAAGTTGGGGAATGTAATTCCATCAAGAATCAGGATAGTTGTTCAAGTGCTTGACACTTATTGAAAGTTTCCTAGAAAAAGGTTTTTTTCTTGTCTCTGTAATATGCAGGCCTCAAATTGAAATGAATTTTAAAAAGCTTGCTGGAACAGGCAGTAAAAAGAGGAGGTATACAGCAGCTGTTATAGATGAAAAAGCTCTTTTAGCTTCCAGGATTGACTAACTGTTGCCTTCCCCTTGGGCCACAAAGTAAGTGGTGAATGCTAAAGTAATGTGAAAATGGGACGGTAAAAGACTTGGAGAAAACATGAAATAATCTAATTTAAGAATGTTTTAATTGAGCCTTGGTTTTCTGGCTGCATTTAGATATAAGTGATACCCATTCACTTGGTATGTGATAACCTCTGTGAAAGGGCTGGGGTATGCAGTAGGTTTTTTTGCTTTGTTAGGAAATATGTAAAATTAAGAGTGTTGATAATTGAGTACTTGAAGTTATTCTGTGCAGAGATGAACCTTTTACTTGACGACAGATTTACATGATATTCACAGCTCATAAATCATTCTTGCATTGCCTCCCTGCTAGACTATTGGCAGTAGAATGCATTTCTCAAAATATGCCTGTTTTCAATTAGCTCAAGGAAAATTCTCTAGTTACTGAAAGAACATCCATCTCTATTACCTGTCCCAGGAATTAACACCCAAATACATTTGCATGAAGATTACCAAAGCTTACTGTGTGTAAGCAGTGATTAAGGCTGATTTTTAAATAGGAGAGGATAGGAAGATTTAACCCAACTGCCTTTGAAATGTTTCTAATCCTGAAATTCAGAGTTGTGATTGGTTGTGAAAAGAGCTCCTCAGAAATGGAGAAGTGCAGCACACAGCATATTGGGCTTGGAAGGGAGGAGGATTTGAGAGAGCCAGTGTGGTGTGAGCTAGAGCTGGTCGGGCTCTGTTTCAGGGAGTAATGGGAAGGCAGATGCTGCTTCACTCACCCAACTTGCTCTGCTTCACAGAACCCTGCAAAACACAGTTTGTTCTGTGCTCTCACGGTATTTCTTGCAGGGTGAGTTCCACCTCTCCTGCATCGACTTTGTTCTCTTAACTGAAGAAAAGGCAAGGGACACTGCCAACTTTCACAAAAAGCTTATTTTCTTCCCAGGAGGATTGAAATAGTTTTAGTCTGTGACTTTCTGTATTGAAAACCAGATTTGTGTGAACTGGCATACTTGGAATGAACAATGTCTCATTATTGTGGTTGATCCAAAATCCCTTTTTGAAGGCAGAATGGGTGATCTTGATTTGTGTGAGGTTGCCAAAGTAAATGTTACTTGAAGTCATTGGCTTGCACTTCGCTGGAACAATATACCTGGCTTTTAAATAAAGCTTTTCTTCACTGCCTGATCGTGGGTGAAGAGCTAATTTATTCTGTTTTGCTGCTAGTGAACGGGATTTCTAAGGTATGAGTTAATTAGAACAACTATTTTCTGTTTTTCCTGGGAAAGGAGCGTTTACTTCAGCACGTACATTTCAATGTGTGAAATGGCAAAGAGACAATGTTTCTAGGAGCATCTTGTCAGCTCCTCTGGTGGGGAGGGCAGGTTGCTTGAGAGCACACATGTGTATACATTTGGAGGAGTCTGTGTGAGCGTGTCTGCTGCTTCTACAGGGTGAACATTTCCCTGAGTCAGTATTGTTCCATGTGTCTAGATTAAAATGATGCTGGTGTGTGTTTGGGCTGCTAGGGCAATGCTAAGCATCTAATAATTTAAGTAGTCACCTTTTCATCGTGGTCAAGAGGATTGGGTCGTTTTACAAAGTGTGTACAAGGAGAAAAAGGTACTCTGTGGCATTGGGACTGTGACACATTGTTCTGCTACTTGTGATGCATTGAGGCTTGGTGCTTGGGCACACAAAAGACAATGCTAAGGAAGTGCTTTATGCATACTCTATACTGGGAATTCTTGACATTTTTGTTAATAGCATGTAAGTCTGTGTTTATGAGACCTGAAAAAGCACTTTAGAGATCTTCACAGTTTGTGGCTGTGTCAGTACAAAACTGGGCTTTTGTTAAAGACCTAGTGCACAGTTCTGAAGTGGCTGATGTGTGTCATGTCTGGAAGTGCTCAACAGGAGGATCTGTTCTGATCAATATACCTGCTCAAGGGATCTTTGTCTGCTGCCATTACATGTGTCAAGATGCAAAATATTCTTTCGTAAAATTTACAAAAAAACTTGACTGTGGGTTGAATTTAGTATTTGGAGGAACAGCATCTTTTTATCATATTTTTTTACCTGCAAGGTGAGGATGGGAGAGAGGGAGGAAAGCCTTGGCCATGGTAAGCTGACCTGTGTAGGTTGTGAGTCAAGGGGTAGCAAGTACAATTTTGTCCCCTGTTTTTAAATTTTTTTGTTTAATTTATCTGTGGTCTCAGGCTTTTGAAGGCTCAAGCAGGCTAATGCCCAGTTTTTATGAATTCATGTGCTAGATTCCTTTCTCTTTCCTATAGGGCTTCTGGAAAATGTCATTTCTCCTTTACTTGCATAATAAATAAAATAAAAAAAAAGGAACAGATAATTTATTACTTTACTATAGGTTCTGTGCTTTAATAAGAATAGTATGCTTCCCTTTTACAAATGTTTTTACCCTCATGAATGTTGCATCCCATGATGTAACTTTTCATTTGAAAATCTTGAACTTCCAAAAACCCACAAGTTGAGGCAGGAATAGGAAGAGAGTATTTTAAAGTGAGACATTGTTTGGTTCTTTATAATAATACATATGAAATATATATAATACACATATAAAATGTGTATATATTATATATATATAGATGTATATAAGTGTATATATTTATTTTAAAAGATAAATATTTATATACACGATTGTTTTGCCAGCTTACTTCAGTAACAATTAAGAATGCTTTTTACTGGTGTTAAACCATTTTTGTAAAATTTGAAGAGAAGGAGCATGAGGTTTGCCTCTAGCTTTGAGGAAGCCATGGTAGGGAGCAGAGGTGCTGTGTCTGAGCAGTGCACAAGGAAGAAGGGAACACCACCATCAAACACAAACACATGGTGCCATTTGGTTCACCAGGTTGTTGTAGTGCCAGTGGTCAAATCTGCTTCAATTTCAGTAATAGTGTTAGAGGCTAAAAACTGAGATCCTGCTCTTTTTGGAGTTTTACCCTTGATTTCTAGGGAGGAGAATGGGGGAACTCCTGAAATAGTTGTTATGTCTCAATGTTTTGTTGCTGTCAGAAGTATTTTCGAGAAGAATTTCTTTTGAGGGTTTGCTGTGTTATCACCACAACCCTAAATGAAAGTTGCTTAGGATGAGTGTTATTCTGAAATGCTACACAGGGTCATGAGAGATAGGCAAAGCTAGCATAATGCTTTGGGTTGCTTTTCAGGCACAGGTGATGCTCTTGAAAAAGCTCCTTTTTCTATGCCTTCCAGGGAATGATTTTTGAATTTAAACATCCTGTCTCTTCAGGTTGTTTGGATAGAGCTTGCACAAGCATGAGGAAGAGAGAATTGATGCTTTATGCATGAGGAAGCATTCTGTTTAGCATAGTCAGACTAGTATGTGCCAAATACAGAAAAGCAGGAAACTGCTCTCAATTCTTGAGGGCTTATGTATTTAAGAACAGGGGGAGGTGAATAAAAGGAAAGAAAAAAATCTTGATTTCCCCCCCCCAGTCCTGACTGATAGAATCTCTGTTGTGTACATAATTTGTGAAAAGGAAATAATCCTAGTGGACTATTGGGTCATTGGTTTATGGGCCTGGCTCCAGGAAACCTTGAAGAGAATAATTTAGTTAAAACGATGACACTAATCATACTGAGAGGGAGGTGCTCAGCAGCTTCACTAATAGGATGTTGACTCTTTTGTCAATACTGTCTCCCAAGTCCACTGACTGGGGGCTTCCTGGTGTTACTTGACTTTCCCAGGTGGCCCATGAGAGCTCTGACTGACCTTTCTTTTTGTCTGGTTGGGCTGTATTTGCCGGGAGCCAAGGACCTGTGCATCCCCCAGGGCTCAGGCTGGAAGGCAGAGGATTCTCTGTGAGGTTTCTGGATTTGAGGTGGTGCTTTCTGCAACTTAATTTCCTTAACCTACCAAATCCATCAGTTGAAGGATGCTTCGTTATGTTTGTGGAAGAAATGGTGGGAACCCTGGCTTAGAGTGAGTTTGGATGTCACTGATACTTAAACAGTGGTGGTAATAAATCCCATGTTTAGCCCCTTGACTTCAAACAAAATTTATATATCAGTTTTCTGTGAAAATTTTCAGAGTATCAACTGAATTTTTCTTCTTTTCCTACAGCTATGTGAAACCAACAGCTTTGTTCAGGATGAGTTTTTTTGGGGGACAGGGGGACTGGGGCTTGTGTAATTGCCTACATGTAATCCTCAAACAAAATTACCTTATTGTAGGATATTTTCAAAGCTGGTTTATAGCAGACAGGACATGTTAACATGCTCTCCAAAACAGCCACATGCTCCTTTGAAGAAAGAAAAGAAAGTAAAGGACAAAGTTGGTGTTAGCAGGACCAACTGCTTTCTTATAAGGCAGAGAAAGCTGGTTAGAGAAAAATATTAAATGCTCTGAAGAGTTTTGATTAGGTTGTATGTTGTCCTTATTTATGCTTTTCCTAATAAAAAATCAGCAAAGTAGCACCACTGCTGTGCAAGTAAAGTTCTGTGAAACATTTATAGTGCTTCTACTAAAAGGCAAGAAAAAAACCCCAACTAATTCCTGCAGATAGAATATCTTGATGTATTTTTTAAGCTGTGCGTCCTACACAACTACTTTTCTTTGTGTCTTTGCTTAGAAATGTGACAGAGGTAGATGACCTGCAAACAGCAACACTTGAAATAAACTGAAATGTAAGAAGACGTTAACTCTAGGACTGTAGTTTCAGGTTCTTATATGCACACGCTATCTTTTCTTATATACCAGTCTTGCCAGAGCTGTTCAGAGAAGTTTAGACCTCATCATTCATACATAGTAAAGAATAAGAAATTTTTTTTTACAGTTAAAATAGGCTTTATATAACTTTTGCCCTTTCACTTAGCTTTTTTTTTTTAATTGACTATGAACTCACTGTTTAGCGGGGATAAAAATCATAATCAGTTGTTCAAATCGAGAGCACTTTCCTCCTTTCATAGCTCATCTTGCTGCTTTACATTTGGGAGTAGGCTGCTGCTTCTTAAACGGGGTGTGTTAGCCAGCTGGAGAAGGTAACTTTTTTCAAAGGTAGTTGCTCCAAAACATTATAGGTTATGGCAAGCTGATCTTGTGTTTAAAAAAAAAAGAAAGGCAAAGAGAGGCTGCAGAAGGGGGGTTGAGGGAAAGATGGCTGGTTTGCCAGAATAATGTCGTGCTTTCAAGTAACAGGAGAGACTTGAGGTATGATACATGCACAGGAATATGTAAATTTGCTGAAAACAAATTATTTTGGGCATGCACATGATTTCTGTTGAAGTATCATGAAGATACCCTATTTAGGTTTTAATGCCTTCCTTACCCAGAATATTAAAGCAAGTAACAGCATATGTGCATATCCTAACAATTTAATGATTAAAAATGAATTTTAAATGGTACTGTATTTTGTATTACAGCCAATGCAGGCAGTCTTGTTTGCTGGATGCCTTGCAAACTTGGGAAGAGAACAAAAGGCATCGTGAGGCATTTCTAATCAAAGGAATCCAAAAGATGTGTACATTTTGTTGGTATTCCAGGAGACAGTTAAACAAGCTGAAGGATGTTGCCAGTAAAATGGGATTGAAGTTCACTTTCCAACATTAGAGTGTGTGTCTGTGAGCTCTTAGATTGTGTGAGCCTGTTCTCCAGTGGGGTAAGCTGGAGGGAATTTCAGTTTAATTTTGGAAATTTATTTGAGTTTGAAAGCAAAACCTAAATAAACATTTCCGTTTTCTTTTAACACTGAGATTTTTAGCAGTGGGGAACTTCTTGTCAAAATGCTTAGTGCATACCTTGTAATGGAAATTGTGGGAGAATGTGAATAGAACAGAAATAGACCCAGCGTTTATCTGATAGTTCAACAAAAAGTAAATATTGAGATTTGTTTCTTCTCTTGTAATGGACTATTAAAGTACAGCTGACTTGGGAATGGAGGGCTGAAGAGGACCATTTCCCCAAACAATCGTGTAAAAAAGAAAAATTTAAATCTAGATGGGCCTGTTGCTCCCATTCCCCGTGTGTTCTAACACATTTAAAGCCTTTATGAAATGACAAAGCGTGAATAAAGCATAGCTTGCCCTAGGGAGGCAGCAGAGAAGTTCAGAGACATTTTTCCTACATCTCTATTACAGCAGGGAATGTACTAAATGTAAATGCCAGGCTGAGTGGGGGAACACACCATACCTAAGCTACAGAAGTCCCACCCAGGAAAAATTCACTCAAACTGTAGTGAATATATAAATGAGGTGCTGTGCAGACCCTGCTGAAGTTTGTCTTCAAGTCTGTTGAAGTACAGCTTCCCAGTCCAGATGGAGTAATACCTCAAGCTTTGGGGCAGTGGGAGCCCTTCCAGCAGCCGGTGCTTCCCCCCACGCCCAGAACAAGCCTTCCTTTTCCTACGAGGTCCATCCTGCCTTACATAAACATACCTATAGAGCTCTGTTGCTTTCAGCACTTAATTGCTAAGCTGGAGAATCCCAAGTGCTTTAGCTTCCCTTATAAAACCGGGTTTTTTTTCTGTGCTCTGTCTTCTGAGTTGTCTTCTCTGCATCAGTTTCAGTTAAATTGGTTTCAGGAAAGGCAGGTGGTTTGGTTTTGCTTTGCTTTTGACTTGGTAGCCACAACTATGTCTATAAAACTACAACTAGTGGTTTGCCAACACCTTGTATAACTGGTCATTCTGGTTTTCTGGTGAAAACACCCATTTATTATGAGTGTGTAGAACTACTGCAAAGCATCAGTCTCAAACAGCAGTTGATGCTCTGATGGCTCCCTTCTCCCCTTCACCTCCTGTTACTGGGTCATAGCAGAAGTTACTATTCAGAGTTGCCTTTCACTTTGTATGTTTAAATTTCATTGCACTGCTGTTGCCCCAGGTAGCCCAAAAGACTGTCCAGCTTCTGAGAGATCCCTTTGGGAACAGCTAATTCTCCAAACTTTGGTCTCCCAGAATTTGTTATTATGTACCTGCTTTTTTCGTATGGTCACTATGTGTGTAACTTATGTATAACCCTGATGTCACAAAACCTAAGGAACACGCATCTTCTCTTCATTTGGGTTTCTTATCTGTCTGTTGCCTGTCTTTAAGCCAGTGCTTTGTTCATCTTTAAGATGTTTTATGTCTATATCATAAATACTACTGTTTATCACATCAGTTCTTTTTTAATTCTGGATTAAGCTCACTGGTGTAAGTTCTTTGGTTCCTTTTTTGAGGAACAAATTACTCAGGTAGAATCAAATCTGCCTTGTCTTCATTTCACTGCTCAATTACATTACTCTGATTTCTTTTGTTCAGATCTTGTATCATCAAGGTCATGGTTTTGCACTTCTAGCGCCAAGTTTGCTCTTCCTTCTCTCCCAGACTACTTCCTTTCCCCCTCGCTCTTGTAGTGATTTTTGGCATATCTGTCACTGTTGCAAGTGCCAGTTATTTCAGTGGAATGGAGATTATCCAGATCCTCTTATTTCTTTATTCGTAAATGGTCTAATTTTGTTTCCGCACTGTATGTGGCAATAACCATTACCCTATCCTCATTTTCAGTGTGTCATTTGGTCATCTTTATTGAAACAGAAGGCAAAATATTTTCTTTGGTGTCTGTTCCTGCTTGTTTTTTTCCTAAATAATCTCTTACACCTCAGTGTGTAGTAGCTGTGTTTCTCCCCCTTCTTTGAAGCTGCAGTGTGTAGTAACAGCGATGCCCCAGTATTTCTTCTGCATGTTTCAGCTCAAGCAGGCTCCCAGTTGGTTTTACTCTTCTGTTGGTGCCTTGTAACCTCCAAAGCATGCTTTTCGTTCTTGAATGTTTTTTCACTTATGGAAAAAAATTGTTCCGTGTTTATTTTTAGCATCACAGGTCAGGTTTTTATTCATCCAGGTAGTCTGGGTTTCTCAACAGATTTGTTCCTTAGCTTGGAAAAGAAACTGAATATCCTCTGCCAGACTGTTTGATGATGTCTCTTGGAAGTGATCAGGAATGGTCAGGATTGGGTTGTGATTGCATGAGCTGCTGGTCATCTCTGCTGTCCAACAGCATGAACTGGCTGCGACAGCATCCCTATTGACCTGTGACTGACCATGACCATTGACCAAAGGAATCCTTCAGCTCTTATGTCCATGTCATTGCCATCATTCGTGTTTGTTTGGGTTTTTTAAAAAATGAAATATGTTAGTTTCTCAGTTCACCCTTCCCTTTGACATTTTATGAGAGAGAATCTGTGGACCACAGTTGTGAATCTCTGTAGGATCCCAGTTGCTCTCCAAAGTGATAATTGACAGAAGTCTGTTATGTTTCAGTATTTCTCTTCCTTTCTTTCTTTCTCCTCCCTCGTCCACTACCCTACCTGGCAATTTTGGCCTCTGTGTGTAAGTATTGGCTGCTTCTCAAAGGTTATGTTTCTCTTAACCTACTTCTTGTGTTTCATAATGTGGCAGAGACTTGTTTTCTTGTGAGACTAATGCTTTTTATTTCAAGTCTCTTAATTGTCAGCTGTGGCAGGACAGTCTGGTGCTAGCATGTGGAAAACAATGCATCATGCAAGAGAAATGTGTGGCCAGATTATTTGTGTGTGTGTGTGTGTGTGTGTGTGTGTTTATGAAAAACAACCTTTTCTGCAGGAGACTGTTACTTCAGGACTGAAGACTGCGTGGGAGAGCTGAAATTGCTGGAAACATGTTTATAGGGGAAATTCTGGCAGGTTTTTAACTGCCATATGAGAAATGTGACCGTCTAAAAGCAAGAAGTTGTACGAGTCTTTTTCCAGATGTGATCCCTTTACCTTTAATTGCAATTTTAGGATTTGAGAAGGTTTAGGAATGGAAAGACTGTTATAAAATGTCTGATGACACCAGTTATTGACTCTGGTTGTTTTCTAATTCTGTGTGCACCGTAATGCATCTGCTTGAAGGTGCTTGTGCTGTGTATAGGCAAGTGTTCATGGTTCCTCACTGTAAGAGTGGGATGACAGACATTAATGGTGATTTGAAACTGTGTAAGCTTTGCATGGTTCCTCCCTCCAAAAGAGGGATGATAAATGTTAATGGTGATGGGAAACCGTGTAAGCTTTGAATAGTTAAATTTTAATTGTATATCTGGATCTGCTACAGATACTGCACTGTTGAGAGTGCTCCCTTCAATTAATTGCCCAGACCATCTTCCATGCTTGGTGGGTTTTTGTGGCTTTGTTCTGTGTGTTTGTTTTCTTTTCCCCCTTTTCTCATGCTTTTTTCCCCCATTTTCCCCCCTTTTTGTTTTTTTTCCTCTCTAATTTTTGTTTGGGTTTTTTTGTTTAGCTTTTCTTAAGCTCCAGAAGGGGACAACATCGCCAGGTCTGCTGGTTATGGGTCTGTAGGTGGGGGTGTGCAGAGGGTTGGGGGATTTTTCTGCTTGATTTTTTTTTTTTTTTTAATTCTTCCGAGTTAATGGTGAGGAGAGATGGGCAGAGGGAAAGCATTAGCAAGTAGTGATGCCTGGCAAGGGTTGATTACATTTGAAATAACTAGTTGGGATTTGTGTTGTTTAGTTTTCAATGAGAAGGAAGAGGAAGTGGGACGCATCCTGTCTAGCAAATTCTTTTAATGCTCCACGATTTATCTTTGCAGCCCGTGCAATGAGACTCTTCAGATTATTTTGTATGTGAAAAATGTTCAGAAAAATGTTCAGTCAGCTGTTGAGACTTCTGCCTCATACTGTCTGTAGACTTAAGTATTCAAGTAGCCCCAGACATGTTGTTGCTGCTGCTCCCTTAAGAGGTGAGCGTGTATTTAATGTCAATGTAATATCCCTATGCCAGAGAAAGGATCTCAAAAGTTTTGAATCCAAAACCAACTCATTAATAAATATCATTTTGTCATCTCACCTGACACAGTAATTCCTTTCCTTTATGGTCACTGAATAGTGAGGCACCCTCTGCCTTTGTGCTGCTTTGTCCTCTATGACCCTCAGTGAGCTGCTCTGAGGGGCCAGGTCAGTGCTTGGCTCTGTGGGTCACAGGCGCAGCTTTGCACACAGACAATCAATCTTCAAGGCCACTTTTTGGTCCTGTGTGCAGTTGGGATCTTGTTTGCTCCTATCACCAAGGAAGCTGCTTAACCCCACCAGCAGGCTGGTTGTAAGATGAGTTCATGTTGAGATCCAGGGAGTATTGTGATCAGCTCTTGTTTTGTCAAGAAAGGGAGCCTTTAGCCCTTCTTTGGAGAAGCGCACATCTTGTTGGGTTCTATTATTTACCACTTGACAAAAGAAGGGTTAGTTTCCCGATCTTTCAACTCTGTTTTTGGACTAAGGAAGAGAGAGAAAAGCAAGAAATAATGATTTGAAATAAATTTTTAATCTTTGCTGTTCCAGGGGTAGGTTTCATTTTTGTCAAGGTGCTTTTGGAGAGTGAAATGAAGAATACATTTTAAATCTATTTCTTTCTGTCCTTTTGATGTGCAGATGGGACTGGAACTGTGTGTGTTGCAAAAAATCCTGGACTAAGGTTATTTGTTTCTAGGCAGAAATACTAAGAGAAACTTACTAGATTAAAAAATTAGGAAATATCATTTCACAATACATCTAAGCACCTCTTTTAGCATAGTAAGTGCCTCAAAACAGTCCCTGTCATCAACAATTCATGCTTTAAATAGGCAAGAAAAGCAAAAACAGGAAAAAAGGAAATATTTAAAGGAAATAAAGGTATTTTGTTGGCCATCTGTTCCCCCTTTTTGCTAACATCAGTTTTATTTCCTGCTTGGTCCTTAGTGTCAAACATCTAATATTACACCTTCTGTATTCCCAAACCTGTGGAATTAGCACCTTTGTGCATGATGTCAAAGAGGAGCAAACCGTTTTAGTGTCATTATTTAAAGGCAATCCCTGGAGGAATTTGGAAACAAACCCTTTTTGGGCAAATGCTGCTGGGAATTTGTGGCTTCTCCTTCCATGGTTCCCCCAGGAGATTGTCCTTGCTTTGGAGGCACCATGGGGCTGGTGTGTCATGTCTGGCACAGAGCTGGAAGCAGCTCTTGTCTTGTTCTGGCTGGAAAATCAATGCAGCCAAGGGTTCCTTAGGAAGGGCCTTGTTCAGTGCGAGCTTTGGGAAATAAAATACTGACTGAAGTAAGGAAATCCATCCCATCACTGGGAGGGTTTGCAGGGTGGTCTGTGTTCATGTGGCTTGTGTTTTGGTTTTTGCTTTGTGTGTCTGAATCCTGTTGTGTACCTCTGATTTGTTCAGCATGGCTAATAAATTACTACTTTGCTGGATTTTCCAGTGGATTGGAAATATGACTCTCACTATGGAAAAAACGTGAGTTTGTTTTCATTGATATGCTTTACTGCTTTGTTTTCATAATCTACAATGGAATTATAAAACTGTAATGGGCACAGAATTTCAGCTTACATCTAGAAGAATGAATAGAAGCAAAAAATACACAGTCTCGTCTGGCTTAAACTGGAACTTTAGGAATTTCACGTTGCTAATTCCGACGTGCGGATTTGCCGTCATTGTGCAGCCCCTCCTAGATGTGCTGGGAATAATCCAGCAATGTCAGCAATGCCTAGAGCAAGGTATGTGGTTACTTTTTTATGAACCTAAAATCGTGTGTATCTGTGGGGAGGTTGGAAAGGCAAGCTCATAATTCTTTTTTATCACTTATGTGTTTTGAAGTGACTTTGGTACCGCACCTGCCCATATCTGTCACTGTGGGTTATTCTTCAGAGTGGCACATGCTTCAGTCCTTTCTGATACAGCCACTTGCAGTTCAGATAGGTTAAGCAGAAGAGTTTTAAAGGCTTTCTGCTTAATGCTCCAGTGCAATTAAATCCTGGCTTTGTTTGTAGAAGATAGGATCAGCCTGCACTGGAGCAATCGATATAGCCCATAAAAATAAGAGGCTTTTGTTAATTTTTGTCATGAATGCTCAAGTAAGCCAAAGTGAAGTGAACATTAGCAAGAGATGCGTATCCAGGAATTGAACTCTGCAATCCTCCTGGTAGAGGAGGCTTTGTACAGCTCCAGATGTGTTGGTGGGATTTTTTTAGTTTGTTTTCTTTTTTTTTTTTTTTAAACATCATCAGCTGTACTGCTAATGGATGTGATTTCATTGGGAATAGTTTGAGTTTGGTTTTCTTCAAGGCTATACCTTATGAAGCTGGGAAGTATAAGGAAGAGAATTTCTGTGTTTAACAAAACTGGAAATTTAGCAGCCCTCGAAGTTACAAAAGGAAAAAGCATGAAAATCAGCCATATGTGAGCTACAGTGGGTGGGGAGGAAGTAGTCCTGAATTAACTGACACAAGGTCAAAAAAATTGCCCTTCTCCCAGTAAGTCGAGTTCTGAGGCTGGCCTCAGAATACAGTTTAAACAAAGATAGTTAATTTAACCTGATGCTGTGTCGGTCCTGTCCTGTTCAAACTGCATCTCTGTGAACAGATCCTGCTGCGTAGTGGCTCTGCCCAGCAGACAACCTCACTCACCTATGGGAGGCTTCACTCTCCTCCAGCTACCTCAAATATTGAAAAATACTTTTGCAGTTGTAGAATAAACTCCCATCACCACCTCTCAATAGGAGGCTGATATTCCTCCCCTACCCCTTCTCTTTTACCATCAGACCATTTCAAAAGCAAATCCAGAGTACTGGATGTATCAGTGATTTATGTGGCTGTGTTCAGTTCAGGTGAACCTCAAGCACTGATTCTCCTGCACCACTCCCATGCTTTGGGAAGGCAGCAGAAGGCTTTGAGTCAGTTAATGCTCTTTGTAGGATGCTGCCTGTCTTGGCTGTGCTGCTTGAGGCTAAATCGCAAAGGAACAGTAAGCAATGGAACATTTGAAAAAAATAAAATTTAAAAATGGAATGCCTTGCTTAGGGAGTGAGTTTATATTATTCCATAGCATGAGGGGTGGTATCTACAACAGTACTAGGGCAGCAACCTATGGGGGAAGAGATGACTTTGTTATTACCTACAAAGATACTTATTTCTAAAGCTACAATTACACTGTCTTTTTCTGTTTAAGCTAAAACACAAATGGCAAATCAGTGTCGTTGTCTTCCTAAGGAAAATGTCTGTTAGTAAGTAGTGTTTCAAATTTTAATAATGGACGACTTCTCAGGTTTGCAATCTCCTGTACTGTACTCTAGAGCAGATTTTTTTGTCTGTATTTCCATTAAGTCAGCATACTACTGCTTGTGTCATCCTTATTAAACGTTTTTTTCCCTAGCAAAACTGTATGGGGAATCAAAGTACTTGAATAATTTGCAAAAGCAATTTTTTTAACTGACAGAGTAACAGTATTAATAGCCGTTCTTTTTACAGAAGTAACTCTGATACTCAGTCACTGGGAACATGATGTCTTATATGAAGCACTAACAGTAAATTTAAAATTTAATATAGCCTAAGTTGTCCAAATGCTATTAGGGTGTATTTTTGATAAAATGTTGTTTTTCAAAAGACTTTTGTATCTGTGAGGATACCTTGCTGTAATAACTTGTTGCAGTTTGCCATGTTATGTTAAATGGTATCAGAGCATAGGGTACGATAGTCTGGAGGTGAGTCCTGGTTCCCATTTCAGTCAGCTGGAGCTTCTCCCAGGTTTTTAGCCTGTCCATTACCTCACTTGTGAGGTGGTCTGTGTTCAGAGCTGTGTTCCCCTTCCTCCCCATGTGCAGCTGTCAGCCACCCTGCTAAATTGTGCAGCAGGATCTAAAGCTTTCTTACCAAATCAAATCTTCCAGCAGTGAATCCAGTTTAAACTGCTAATTTGCTAATGATCAAAACCAAACTCCTGACTTTTTGTGCCAAGTACGTGCTCTTTCCACTCTTAATCCTTTCAGTGGAGAGTAGTACCTTGCGAGCAGTTATCTGCAAGTGCTTGCTGGCCTGGTTTCAGGAATGGCCGGCTCCATTCCCGCAGCCGCTGCCTGACTCCATCCTGTCTGCAGGGGAGTGGACCTGTGCTGGAAAGCCACTCTGCTGTCCCCACCTGCATCAAGGTGCTCCACACCACATATGTGTGCATGGGGTACAGACAGCCCAAGGTGTGGCTCTGAGTCGTGTTCTTGCAGGCTGGAGGGCTTCATGGAAATTAACAGCTGTTTGTCATTTAAAAATTATTGTGACTATAGATGAACACAATTTTTATGTAAAAAAAAGATTTTTTTAAAAGTAGACCAAATGCTCATTATATGTTGTGTACATGTGATGCCCTTGCTCGTGGTCTCAGATGTAGCATAATTCCAGACCATTTTGTATGGCTCTTGAGATAAGTGATTAAGATTGGATTACAACCTCAGTTTACTGTTTGCCAGTATGTTCCTTCCAATGTATATCCTGCCTAAGAATAGCAATTGGTTTATAAATAAGAAAAGGAAGGAGACAATGCAAATAAGCCTTATTCTCTCATGTCCTTTTTTTAATGCCATAGATCTGATTTCATCAGTGAAAACAGTAAGATGTTTCCTCCAAATGGTTGTTTAATTTAATTATCCTCTTTCCACTTCTCCCCGCGTTCCTCCAATGCACATATCCTCTATGGGCTTTGAGGATGCTGCAATAACAAACTTGATTTCATCTGATTGCAAGTATGCTTGAAAACCTGTAATTTGCCGTAATGTAAGATAGTGCTGACCTCTTGGGTAGCAATGAAGCAGATAAAATCAGTTGCCTGATTACCCATCAAATGAGTTGCTCATTAAATCCACCAATTCTCCTGTGGTGAGACAACACGAGTGATTTGAATTCTGTCAAGAGCATAGCAAAGGAAAATACTGAGGTATAAATCTTCTGTTAATAAAATCATGAAAGATAAGAAGTATAAACATTTGCAGTCCTCAACTGCTCTCTCTTAACTTTGTTTTAAAGGACCTGGGAGGAGCTGCCTCCTTGTGAGCCACCTTGCAGGGTGACAGACTTTCAACAAGGTGGTCTTGAGGGTTAGTTTTGCAATACAAGTGTGTCTATGTAAATTTGTTCATATCTGAGCTGTGTAAGTGTAGGAAAGCTGCACAAGTGACTTGCAACAATTCATTCATTCCTGATTGCTGTAGTAAAATTTTGCACTTTATTTTCATATGGGGTGGCAGAATATTGAGCAGTTTGACAGAATAGTGAAAAACTGTATTTCTGCTGGGGATGAACATGCTTGATGTTGCTTCAAATCTGTTACATTGCCAGTGGGATGCATCCTCAAATGGTGCTTGAAGAAACATGCAACATTTAGTGAAAACTTCAGAAACAGGGACTGGAATTGTCTTGGTATTTAAGCCAGTTTTGTCATTGCTATCTAATACCATTGCTTTTGTTCAATATAATTTGGTAGTGCATGCTTTCCTGTAGAAGCCTTCATTAATGTTGGAAAAAATCCTCAAAAACAACCCAACAAACCAACACATATTCATGCTGTAAGTACAACCCATGGAGAAATAAAATGTCCAGCATTGTGGATTTGTTACTTTCAAGTAGATTTTCCTGTGGGCTGTGTTAATATAGTAAGTTACTAGCAGTTGAGGGAAATAGCTGAGTCTTCCTGTTTATATAGATAACAAGCAAAACATTGCTACTAAGTAAAACTTACATTGAAATTGTAACATTGTCTGGTGCTCAGTGTCCTATAGGCTTCTGTGGTGATTACAGACTTACAGATAAATAAATCACTGTTACTGTTTGTCATCTTGTCTTGTTTTGACTAAAACTTCTTGAACATGCTATAACTTCTTTTGGCCTGGGGACAGAAAAAGGAAGAATGTGGGTTTTGTGGAGAACTTTCATATTGGACTGAGTATTTCAATGGTCAAATGTAACCTCTGGTGTGTATGACTTAAATATTTTTGTTAACTAATTTAGATCACTTCACTAAGGTTTGGACATCTTTTCTATCTCAAGACTGTCTTGAGATCGAATGTCACTTACTTAAAAAATTTTGAATCCTAGAGAACATCATAGACTGTAAATGTATTGATGCTTTATTATTATCCATAATTTAAAATCTGTGTAACTGTGTGCATTTAAGAGTTCTGTAATTCTCTGTTTGGCTTTGTGGAGTGCTTTCTCTCACATCACAAGCTGATGTGAGAGAAAGTGTTTGCAGTCCATGTCATAACTAATATGTATTTCAGATGGAAGTTGTGTGTTCAGAACCTAATGTTCAGAAAGAAACACACACACAATCCCCAAAACTTGGATTAAAAGGAGCTTTGTGTAAAGGTGTTCGTCAGGTTTCTGTCTAAAAATCTTGTGGTGGAATTGTGCTCATTACTCCCCTATGAGAAAAGGCTAAGTGATTTGGGATTGTTCAGCATAGAAATGAGAAATTTTTTGGGCGCCCTAATTGTGGCCTTCCAGTACCTGAAGGGGAGCCTACAAGAACGATGGAGAAGGACTTTTTACAAGAGCATGCAGTGACAGGACAAGGGGGGAATGGATTCATATTGAGAGTAGATTTAGATTCCGTATTAGGAAGAAATTTTTCACTCTGAGGGTAGTGAGGCACTGGCACAGGTTGCCCAGAAAAGTTATGGATGCCCCATCCCTGGAAGTGTTCAAGGCCAGGTTGGATGGAGCTCTGAGCAGCCTGGTCTAGCGGAAGGTGTCCCTGCCCATGGCAGGGGGTTGGAACTAAATGAACTTTAAAATCCCTTCCAACCCAGGCCATTCTGTGATTCATTTTGTAAACCTGCATGTTAGCAGTGAGTTTGACAAAACCTGCTAGCTTCATACCCTTGTGTATTAAAAAAAAAAAATACAAATGCTTCTGTAGTCTGTATTAAAAAAAAAAAGAAAAAAAAAGCGGGGCATGAAAATAGTTTTTATTATTTTACTTTGTATGCAAGTATGTACAGTTCATTCTTTATCCTAAGACGCTGAGAGGTTAGAGCAGTCTAAGTCTGTTGTGTCTTTTGCTAGCAAAGATGTTGCTTTTAGTTGTAGCCCTATCACCCCAGGTGTTTTATTCACTTAGCTCATGGACTTTATCCTTCTCAAGGAACAAATGGGTAAACTCTTCATTTGAGGCTTGATTAAATTCCTTTAAAACTTGTGATTTCAGTGTGTTCTAGATTGTTCCCTTATTATTCAGCTCTTATTACTTGAAGATAACTAGGCAGATCTGGAGTACAGGAGTTTCTTGTGGTGAAGTAAGGACATAGTGAGCTTGATCACATGTTGCCATAACCATCCCTACCTCTTAGGGCTGGTGGTTCCACAGTGTATGGACATGCCTCTTAGGTAATGTGATACCATCAAATTCCTGCTGCTTCTGACCTTTAGTCAGACTCTGAATCTTTGGTAAATTGTATTCTTGAAAAATACAACTGCATTTCTTAAAGCCACCAAGAACCTTCTCTATTTTTCATGTGTGATGTTTTTCCCCTGTGGAATGGTGTGTCCTTGTCTTCACACAGCTGTTTAGTCTGTCAGTTTAGTCAGTCAGAACTGCACATCACAGTTCCCTCCCTCTCTTTCTCCCTCTGTCACATTAGCCTGTTTGTTCCTTGCTTTGACCTTTAGCTGTCATAACAGGATTGGTGATCCAGAGGAAGAAATTATTTTTTCTGACCTATAGAATGTTTATTTTCTGGCAACACCAACACAGCTCTCTAGTCAAAAGTTGACCTTGGTCTCAACTCTTGTAAAAAAGCTAGCAGTCAAAATGGTGCTTGTTTCTTACTGTCCTTTGGTTATTCTCCAGAGAGGCAGGCTGGCAAAGGTATCAGTTGTGACAGATTTTTTGTAATACTGCTATTCCTGCAGGAAGAAATAATGTTAATATCCAAATTTTAATGTCCATAATGTTACTCAGACTTTCAAATAAGCATAACTTCTAGTCTGGCAGATTTTTTTTTACCTTAGGTGAAAGGTCTCTTTTGACTTCTGTGTGTGAATCAAAGTGATTGCTTCTAAAGACAGTTTTTTATCAAGCAATTTGTGGAAATAGCGTTTTCTTCCCATTTTATATTCACCAAGTTTTAGGGTATTGAGAACACTGTCGTAAATCAAGAGAAGTAAACAAGAATTTCCATATTTGTCTTTTTAAAAAACACAAATGTATATCTTGGGTGTTTTTTTCAATAGCATAGGTCCTAAACCCTGCCTGAGGATTTCACAATAGTTCAATCTTACATTTGTAAATAAACCATGATGTTAATTATTGTGACCCATTTTCCTTAAGAGTACAAAAATCTGCTGTCAACTAAATTTAAAGGAATGACATGGATATAAAACTGTTTCTACAGATTCCCTTTAAACCACTCTGTTTAGTAGTCTGTGCCATCAGAAGGGTAATTAATTTATGGACTGTACAGCTGCTATATATAATACGTCAAAGCTGTGTGGCTGTATATGATCTTTTTATAAGGCCAGACTCTGAAGTGGAGTAATAGCATAAGGTCTGACACCTACGTTGCATTTGCATGTGCTAGGTAATATTTAAATGAGAGATGCTGTGTTTCTGCTGTGTGGTCACAAATGCAGATAATCACCCCACCCCTTGGGTGGAAGGTTTGGGTTATGCTGGCACATGCAGAAGTCTGGAAGCCAAAAGGTGTTCCTGTCAGCCTAGATGAAGCCAGACTGGCATCAGTGAAGTTTGTTCTTCATCTACATGCCTTGCCATATGTCTGAGCCACCCTTTGGGATGGGGCAGGGTGATGGCAGTGCAGTCATGCATCCCTCCAGTGCACAGCTGGGCTGGTCACCCACTGTGCCAGCCCTCTGTGCATCCACAAGTCTTGTGCTGGATGTCCTCAACAAGAGCTGGTTTTGCGGGAGGGATTGCGCTTTTTGGTGGGGTTTTTTTTGTAAAGGCTTTTCTACCTCCTCATCATCTCCAAGTGCATAGTAAAAGAGGAAGTTGTTGTCTCTGTCATAAATAGTGTGCTCTTTCAAATTCTCTTGGGTTTTTTACTCTTAGTTTATTTTTTACTACTTTTAAAAGTATAAAACTGCTCACCATTGCAGCAATACATTAATGGAAACAGCCAACGTCTGGAGATGTTTTGACATGCAAGAATGACATTTAATAATTTTCTGAAAGAATACATAACTCTTAAGCAGTGTCATGTTTCTAGAAGTAGGTATTTTATTTTGAAAGTGCTTTATTAGAAAACAGCTTGTAGATGGTCTCTGCACTGCTGTTTCCCCACTGCTGCATGGCAAAAGCAATATTTTTCTTTCTGTTGGCATGAGCTAAATAATTAGACAGCAGTCATTTCACCTTAGCCAGTCTATAACCATAGATTTGTTATGACTAAGACCACCAGTTAATTGTTACTATTAATAATCAAACTTTTGTTGATCACTTTCAGAGAATGGAAATGTGTCATATTGAACAACTTTGTACAATTTACCTGTACTTTTAAAAATACCACTTATGCAAATCTTGTGTGTTTGGAGCTCAGTTCTTGACCAGAGATGAAACTGTGATTATCTCCATAAAGATACAGACTGTATCTAACAAGGATGCTACTGTTCAGACTCTTCCTTTCCTCACGGACGGGACACAGTTTCATGGGCCGCCACCTAGGTTATGTGGTCTGGACTGTGGTTTTGAACATATGCCCAACATGAAACTTTCAGGAGAAAAACCTTTTTGTGTCTGTGTTTTAGATTTAGTGCTTTTTCATCTTGTCTACTGGATAAGGCAGGAAGGCAGCTGCAAGCAGTCTGCTGTGCAAGTGCTCCAGGCAGGCAGCGGAAGGCATGCTACAGCTGTGGTTTGATGTTATGCTCAGTGAAATACCAGCCTTACCCACTGCCACCCTGCCTACGCTCCACATCAGCCTGCTGGCACCTCTGTTGTGTGGGTGCAGCTGCTGCAGCAGAAAACCCACCTGACAAAAATAGGCATTCCTGTGGTTATTCTTAAAATATGCATTTGCGTTTGGAGGGCTTTGTATTGTTTGCAGGCTTTCTTTTTCAAATTAGGCAGTGTGTTTTTGGAAAACAAATAAAATAAATTTTCCCATTCAGGTGACTTTCCTAGGCTGGCTGACCTAGGTTTAGTATAGTTGAGTTCAAACCTGGGTATGGTTTAGTTGTGGGGGACAGCCTCGGGACAGTTTTTAGGATCCAGTGTATGTCTCTTGTTTTTAATGTTTTCTGCATGCTGTCTCCATTTGAGGAGAAAGCCATAGGATGAAGGAGCTCAGTTTAGGGTCTAGGAGGAGGGTGATAAGGGAAGGGCCTCAGGCACTGCCGTGTGCTCTCTGCTGCATCCTGCCCTGGCACTGCTTGGCTGGGGACTTCACTCTCTTCTGTATCAGTTCGTATTTTTCTCAGTTTTCTGGCAATGAAATGTGACTTACAAGTGTAGCTGTTTCACAATCTCCCTAAGTCACCCACGGGCTGAGCTGCTGTTGACAGACGCGATTCCCACCACTCTTTCCAGAGGGTGCTGCCACCTCCCTGCTGCTGCAGCATGGCTCATTGTGCCATACACCATATGACTGGCCTGGTGAGTTGCCCTGTTTTGATGTTGGTGAGTTAAGTTTCATGCTGTTCAGTCTCCTGGTGTGCTTCCTTGTGCAGCCCCATGAGCTGTGTTGGCAGGAGCAGAGTGAGAATGGGAAGGATGCAGGAGAAGGGCAGGGATGCTTATTTTAGCAGTAGTGCTGCCGTATGTCAGCTCTGAGTGACCTTAATCCTAGTCAAAGGTCCTGCCTTTCATCACTCTTGGAAATAATCCTTCAGAGAATGGTACTTTATTAGGGTTTATTACGGTGCCCAGCAGCTGGAGTGAAGAGGAGCAAGCAGAGGCTGCCACATCCCGCAGGTGTTAGTGGGAGCACTGGATCCTGCTGGACTTGTCCTTCACAGCTCACTAACCTCTGTACACCTCTCAAGTCCTGCTGGAAACAGGCTTGATGCAATGAGCATCCTTAACCAAAATGTGTCTTTTAAAACTCTGTTTCATTGCTTTGTCTCTGCTGATGAGATGGTTTTGGTCTGTTGTGCTTGCTAGGTCATGGCAGATATAAAACGGGTTTAAAAACAAACTGAAAGAAATTTTTCCCCCCTAAAGAAAAAGTAATAAAAGGCTTTAGGTCTTTAGGAATTGGGTAGTTATTAAAGAAATTACTTGTACTCTCTCTTTTCTATGGGGTAAAGCTAATGAATGCAGCTGCTGAAGGGTGATACCGTTTGGCAGTGAGGTTAATTGCCAAGTGAAGCACTGCTCCAGTTTCTTTTCAGAAAGAAGAAGGCAAAGTAATTGAAGGATCATTTGCTGGTGGAAACATGATTGATTTCATATATATGAGGAAACAAAATTAACTAGTGCTGCCCTCTTGCAGTTCAACAGCACGACAGGCATTAAACTGGTGTCAGTACAGTTACCTCTTTGTGATGTTTAGGTACAGTTACAGATTTCATGAAGAAAAGGTAGATAGGGAGAGCTTCCAGTAATCTTCTGGATGGGATATAACACTGTGATTGCCTCATGCAGCAGCTCTTGCATCTGAAATCTCCTAAATCTGAAAGAAATTAAGAAACCCTAGTTCTGTGAAAACGAATTTCCAAATTTCAGGTATTTTCTTAGGAGCAATGTCACTTGCCAAGGAAGCTCAATAAATAATCTTCCTTTTTTTTTTTTTTTTAAAGTATTAAAGATGTCCTGGGGACAAGTGTCTGTTCTGCAGCTGGGGACATGGTGGCTTTGGTGGGGGCACCCCTAATTTCCTCAGTTAGCTGTGGGTGACTGGAAGGCAATTTTTCATGTATGGGACATGGGGACCTGCTTCATCCTCCTCTTCACATGGAAGTGGTGACTCCAAAGAGTTCATGCCTTCCTATGGCTCTCTTGAACCATTTGTTCCCACCTCTGAAGAAAAGGCACATTGGAGTGGTTTTTGACTCAGGAAAATCTGAAGTATTTCTAAAATCATTCCTTTTGTACAGTCATAATCTGATGCTGCTGCAGTCTTTGAGACATTCACTGTTCTGAACAGCACCAGATGTGTGGTGTTCCTAAATATCTGTGTTGGGGATAAACAAGCAGTGAATGCATCTGTAATTGTGCAGTGTGCAGAGCTCCATTCCTGATCTTTAACAGGCTTTATTTTGTTAGATTGAAGAGTGTTTGTTAGGTTTTTTTATGGTGTAGCAATGTACTTTGCACTGCAAATAACCTGAGAGTTTTTTCCTAAGCAAAGACTTGCATTGTGTATGCTTTTTATTTTGGTCTGTATCATACTTTAAGTATTTTTTCATTATTTGTGCCTATATAAAATACTTAAAAAGCGCACCTCCCCATCACCCACCATTCATGTTAAGTAACAGCAAGGAAAGAGGGAGCTGAGATGGTGTTTAAGCTTGAAAAGTGTAGAGGTAGGCAGCTATTGAAGATAGGTTGCTTAGAAGGACAGGTATGATAGAAGGGCCAGAGATAGAAAAGTGAAAAATCCTAACGAGGAGGTAAGGTTTTCATGAGAGATTTAAAGGCAACTCGAGGAATTTTGATCAAGTCTTCAGCTGATCAGGGAACAGGAGATGGGTGGGTTGAGAGGGCCTCTGCTGTTTTCAGGGTGCGCCGTATACACTGGGCCTTCTGAAATCTTGTTTCAAAAGTTAGAGTTCAGAGAATCATTCTGATGGTGCTCTAACATTTTCTTTGGTTCCTTCTGCCTCATCCTGTATGCTTTTGATTGAGCAGGCACTAAGCTCTGTTTAAGATGCCCAGAAATAGCAGAGTTTCACGCTCATTTTACAGTAGGAGATACTTTTTTAATAGGATGTGCTTTACTTACTTTAAAATTGATATATTCGAAAAGAAATGTATTGGTGTGAACTACATTGTGTGCTTCTTGCCAGTTGTATGTAATCTGTCATTGTTCAGAGCACTAATGGCCGCTTAAGATTGCAAATTAAGCCTCTTTCTGCTCTTGGCACTGACCTAACCAGCACATACAATGTCTGTTTGGCCTCATGGGGCATTTTGCCCATCATTTCTTCCAAGGCTTCATAGTTGTATTGGGAAGAATGTTCAGTTTGAAAGGATACCAAAGTGTGTGTGTTAAATTATTCTGTCTGCCCAACCCACCCAAGATAAGACTCAGTGTTTCATCTTGCAGTTAAGATTGTTTAATGATGTGATGCAACATAGGGGTTGGGATAAGTTGGGAACATGGGTTCTTGGTCAATCCCAGTGCCACAGCTGTGTATTGAGGCCCATGGCTTCATTAGGGCCCTTAATTGTGTTGCCCTTGCCTTTTACACTTTATCATCTTCCACCAGTCAGTTTCCTAGTCCTTTCCCCTTTTATTAATCACAGTAGTTGTCTGGCTGACTTCATACTGCAGAGCTGTGTTCAGCTGACTGCCATCTCTTTTTTTAGATCACTGCAGAGGTCGATTCCTCCAGTCAATCAGGAGCTGCTGGAAAAGAAATATCCTACTGTAGTTATGTAGATTGTTAATCCTGGGGGAAACACACAAAACTAGTTGTGTGCTGTCTTAATTATATGCATTCTTATGGACCTCTTAACCTTCTCATCAACCATTTCTAATGGTGGAAAAAAAGTGCTGCCCTCCTTGTTTTTTGAATGGAGATACAGACTTCCCCTCCTCCCCCCACCCCTTTTTATTTTTTTACTATCCTGTTGGAAATCTAAACTTTAATCCAGAGTTATTTAATATGCTTGCAAATCTTGAAAATAATAAACTATTTCAAGTATGATAGAAGAGTCAAAATACATGCAGTACATACTCACAAATAGTTTTGTTTTGACATTTATCTTGCTGTAGTCATTCTGCCAATTGGCTTCAGGCACAGCTACCAAAAGAATGAACACATGTTGCATTCATTAGTTCTCATCTGGCTGTGCTTCGTCTTGCAAGACAGACAAAATCATGATCACATTAAATAGATTGTAATGCATTTGTAATACGAGTTCCCTTCTGCTGAGCAGAATGATAGCTTTGCAAAGCTGCTGCTTTTAAGCCATGATATTTTGCTTAGTTTTCATATAATGGATATGAGTATATTGCCAGTGATGTCATTGCTTTTTCGTCTCGAAACGATGTCATGTGAAAAATATTCCAATATAATACTGAGCAAACTGCTGCCCCCTTCTTCCCCCCCGTGTGAACTCCCCGTGTCACTGCTCCTGTCACTCCTCATGTCGCGCTGTGACTGACGATAGATCTGTGCCGTTCCTGACAGACAGACAGACAGACATGCTTTGAAACGATAATGGTTTATCTGCATCACCGAGGGTATTGCCGTAGGTCATTTGTGGCGGTTCTTTATGCCCAAAGCGCGGACAGACGGATCGCTGTGGGCCGTGTATAGCCCACGCACCCTTGTGTCCCGGCCGTGAGCACCGTGCGGCGCGGTGGCACCGGGGCGGGGGTGTCGCTTCCCGCTTGCTGCCGTTCCCTAGGGGGAGGATGCAGCACCGTGCCCGTGTGCGAGCAGCTGCCGCTTTCCCGTTCGGGAGCAGCCCCGCTTCCCTCCCGAGCAGGCCTCGGGGGACCGCGGCCCTGGCCGGTGCCGCAGCGAGCGCGTGGCCGCCGCCTGCGGGCGGCCCCTCCCCGGCCCCTGGCCCGCCCCCGGCCTCCCGCGCTCGCTCCGGGGCACGGGCACGGGCGGCGGGGCCGACCGCAGCCAGCAGCGCTCGGTGGCCCGGGACCGTGTGCTGGGCGCCCGCCGGCCGGGCCGGGGCGCAGGAGCTCTCGCTGGGGCGCGGCGGGAGGGCGGCGGGGCCGGCTCGGAGCCGCCGGCGGCCGCGGGGATGGAGGAAGGCTTGTCCTGCCTGGCCGCAGCCTGCGACCCCTCGGCGCTCGCCACTTTCTGCACGGGTAAAGTACCGCGCTGCCCCGCGCCGGGAGGGCTCGCTCGGAGTGACCCCGGCGCTCTCCGCTCCGCATTTCCCATCCCCGCAGGGGAGAAGGGCAAGCCTGTCAGTGCCGGGGTAGACTCTGCCCTGCGAGGTGTGAGGGTGGCTCCGCGCCCCCGTCAGCAGCCCGCAAGGTGTTCCTGCCCACGGGCTGAGGGGCTCGCTGCCGTGCGGCATCCGTACCGCGACAAAATTAACAAAAAAGAGATAACTAAATAATATCGGCACGTGTGTGGATAGCGGCGATAATGATGAAGTCAATGCTCGCTGGACAGAAGGCGCGGAGCAGCGTGGGTCCCGGCGGCCCGGGGCTGGGACAGGGAAGAGTTGCGTGCAAGGGACCTTTCGCAGCCCGCGTGGAGGGGCGGCTCTTGCGTGTCCAGCCTTTCCTTTGGACCTCTCGGTTTGACGCTCTCCAAAGGAAAAGTCGGAGGAAGCCCCGGTGGGACTCGTGGGGCCTCAGGCAGGCGGCAGTAAAGGCTCGTTCAGCGTGGGGAGGTCAGAACTGCGCCTGCTGCAGCTTTCTCTGGGGAGCCTGTATTTGCCCTTCAGAACTAAGGGTTTTTTCCCCTTCTCCCTTTATTTTTACCAGTTTCGTAGTAAAAATGAAACATTTCAATGAATATTTCCTTTCTTTAAACAGCTGCTGTCAAAACAGTCTCTCGAGTGCAAATCAGGTAATAAATTGCAGCATTCTGACTGTGGCTATCTAAAGTATATGGTCTTAAAAAGACCGACCAGCCAAATACCGCTAACCAAGAAATCTTATCAGAGATAAAGCGTGTTCCCCTTGTACACGGTGTGGAAGTGTTTTACTGCGAATGAAACAGACGTCACCGAGCGCCCGTTCTTTGTTAGCTGATTCATGCCGTGCAGTTCGGATACAAATGCAGCATCTCGCATGTCAAACCTTCCAATTGTGGCCGAAAATACGATGGTCCACAGGAAAGGTTGCTAAAGAAAAAAAGAGCCAAGTGCTTAACGCTTAGATTTCTAAGGCATTTAGTGGAAGAAAGGAATGACCTTGCTATAGTGTACTTTGTTAAAGTGAGCGATGTGCACTGTACTTTATCTGCTTCAGAATTCTAAGCATTTGGTTTAGAATTCAAGATGTTGCAACCCTCAAGAAAGAGGGGAGGGTAAATTGAAAGTGTTAACACTGTAAGTGCTGTGTATGATTTTTTTGCAGGCTTGCAAGGATTTTTACTGTAGGAAAAGAAAAGCTAATGTTTAGCTGTTTGTCATCAGAACAAAATTCGAAAGAACAGCATTTTTTATGGCTATAGCTTGGAGCTTTGTTACCAGTATGAAGAGGTATATGTGACCAACATTTCCACTGACTTTAATGACTTTTTACAAGAGTTTCTGTGATTGTTTGTAAAAAATGTAGCAGTGTCTCAAACTTCAGCTTGAGGCATATCTTGAAGTTCTAAAGTGAGTGTGACTTAATGGACTTACCTTTGTATAGAAGTCCAACAAAATAAGATGCAAGAAATGCATTCTTTTCTCGGTGCATATGTTCTATTTTAATTTTTTTCAGCATCTTAGGAAATTATTTTGACTAAAATCTTGATAAAAGACTGAACATTTTGCTGGATAAGAGTTAGCATTTGTAATTAAAAGAAAATGTGGCTTTGGATATTCTTAGCAGAATGTGTGTGTTTTATTCTTAGCAGGTGTGTTTTGTTGATTTAAAACTTGATTCCTACTTGTACAGTTAAACCTAATATGCCTTTATATCAAGTTTTCCAATGACTGTGTGTTCACTTGTGTGTAAAGTTAGAGTGATAAGAAACTGGTATGATGGAGAATCAACAAGTGCTTTGTTCCTGTGAAATTTCTAACTTCAGCCTTGAGGGCTTTTAGCAACTTTGCACTGGTAACAAGTATGGAAAAGCCTGAGATTTAATTGTAGAAAGTTTTTTTTTTCTTCTTCTTTTTGTTGGGTCATACATGCTCATTCTTGCTTTATTTAAAAGAGCTTAAGGCTTTGTACTAAAGTATTTCAGGTGAGGGTTTTGGGTATAGCTTAATTTTTTAAAAAAATAAATATCCTATAGTGATATACTTTTCTATAGGAACTTTTCTACCTTTAATTGTGATTTGTCTTGTGCACAGGTTTCATTGTACATAGCTCTAATTGCCCATTTCTTGCCAAAGCTAAAAATTAGTTCCTAATTCAGCAGTAAAGAACTAGCATTTCCTTTTAACTTATGGGGTACAAGTGCTGATAGGCAGCTTAATCAAATTTTTAAAAAAGCTTGTCTGCTGTCAGTAGGAAACAATTATTTTTTTTCTACTTTTTCTAATTAGCCTTTTATAATTAAAGCTAAGGTAAGGGCATGTCCCTTAGGAAGAGCATAGCTATCATATTGGATATGGGCTAGAATTTATCTCAAACAATACAGATCAGGATAGAATTTTGAGTTTGACCAAGGGAAATATTTACCTGCAAACAAATCTTCAGTTGGCATGCTTCTAGACTAAATATTTGCCTCCAGTGACACTTGGCATTGAAATTGGTATTTATAAAAGGGGAGAAAACCAAACAAAAATACCAAAACCCGGTATTTTTAGGCTTGATTGCTTTCAGACTCTTGATTTGTATGCACTTGTCTTTAGTGTTAGGACTAGTAGAGAATTTGCATAGGGTTTTTTCACAGTGGGGGTTTGCCAGTTGCTGGGACATTGATGGTAAAGGTGGGGCTGTGGCCGTGGCTCTGCATAGTTTCTCTGGGGGTGACACTGAGACTGCCTTGGGCTTGGTGCCTCTGGCAAGGGGCTGTCACTGTGCTTGGAGGTCACCTCGACTGGCAGTGGCTTTGCCACCTGCCTCGCTGGCAGGCAGTGACAGTGGCTGGCACAGACTGCTGCCTTGCTTCCCTGCACAGGTGCTGGTGCAAAAGTACTTAATTTGAGCTGGTATCTGACAAAAGGGACTGTGCTGTAAGTATTTGGGTGTTACAAGAGCCTTTTTCTTTCTAGTGCATTCAGTGCTATGTGTGTACCACATAAAATTGCAAATACTGTGAAGGTCAGCAGGGATTTTCATCTCACACTATTTAGAAGGTTCATACCTTGACTCAGTGGAAGTCTCCTTTCTTTAACTTCATAGTTACCTTTTAAAGCTGTGGTATCATTTTTGGGTAACGTTTTTTCTGTTTTGCCAGTTCAGGTCTCTGACTGTCTCCTAACTGTTCTAGGAACATGTATTAGTCATCAGAAGAGGGTTGAGGAGGTAATAGTGACTTGTGCAGGGTAATGGTTAATGTTTTTTAGCAGCTGCAGAAAGTAATTGCAAGCTGAAGCAACTGCAAGCCACACTTGAAGTTGCTGAAGTATCAAAATTGGTGAAATGTCAGAGGTGGAGTTGACGCAGCAAACTTGTCATTAAAGGTCAGACAGAAAGGTTCAGACTGCACACACTTTCTCAGCACCGAGTCTTTGCTCTCAAATTTTGAGTAATGCCCCGATTAAGAAAGTATCTTTATGAACCCGACATCACACCCCTGCTTCACAGAGAGAAGTAAATTCAGCAGGAAAGAGGTAGCACTGGAAACTTCCCTCTTGCAGCTTGCACAGCTAAAAGGCTTCTTCAACCTGCTCTTTCTGCAGAGGGTCAGAGCAGCTTTGAGAGCAGAACTTGCAAAGAAATACAGAAAAAGTGCTGGACATGCAGATGCTGCCCTGTGAGCAGGGAAGAAGGAATAACCAGACATGACTGACATTAGTCACAGTTCTTTATTGTGTGATGAGAAGATGCCCTTATGCATCATAAAAACAGGATTTAGATGACATGTCTTCTTGCATTGCTCTTCTCTTCTAGCACCTTTTCTGTTCTTTGTATGTTCTAAAAATGCATGAATTTGTTGGGGTTTGCCCTTATTTGCCTGTGAAGCTCTTCAGAAGTATTTAAAACAATGGTAACACCCACAGTCTAATTTCTGATACCTACGAAATGCATCAAAGGGAGCGTTCACTTCCACAAGAACCTGGTTTGAGTTGACCCTTCAGGTTTTTGGATGATTTTACTTATTTGGTAAATAAATGGCACAATGTCTTGAACATTAAGGTAGTTTTTGAGGTTGCTTTTCTTAGATGATAGAGGCGAAAAAATCAGAGCTGCAAGTGTCACCCTGAGTGGCTTGCACTGATGGTGTGCAGTGCCTGTACTGGGGTTACATTGCGTGGCTGGTGGCAGAGTGGCCCTGAGGGCTGTTGGGCAGGGGGTTAGCAGGAGCTGGTAAGGGCAGAGCTGTGCTCCTGGCCCTGCTGTGGCAGGGTCCCTTGTCCTCTCCACTTTTCTGGAAGGTTTCCCCCAGCTCTCCCAGGTGTACAGGTTGCGTGCCATGGAGCGCTCTGGCATGAGAACTTTATCCCATGCAACTTGCAGGCTGCAAGAATGGTCACACCTAGTTAGAGCGTGGGCTTGCACAGGAGTTGCAGAGGGCTAAGTGAAGGCGGAAACTTGGAGCATGTTGACACAGTGGGTTAGTAAATGTGGATTAGTAGGTTAAACAAGCTGGCATTCAGTCTTGAGTAAGAGCAGTGTGCTTGAGTAGTTACTGCATGGAAGCTGTGATGCTGTTAACTCTCTCGGGCTTGCTCCCTGCTGGTTTATATGACCATACCCTAGGTTGCAGCCCAAAAAATACATTTTGATAAAAATAAAAGTCTTCAAATAAGATTATTGGAAAGGTTAGAAGATGCTGAAAAGTTGCAAAATAATTTTTTTCCTGTTGATGTATTGTGTTGTGGTGGGAGGAATATTTTTCATGCATGAAGGATCCTGTTATTTTGGCTGGCAGTATTATGTGGAAATAGTATACTCCTGGATGGTTCTTTTATATGTATAAATAGCTGAATTAGCATAGCCAATGCTTAGTAAGTGTATGTGGAATTAATCAGTTCTAAAACATAAGCATTAGTGGTATAAACTAGATAATCCAGTGGTTTAAGATAATAGCTGCTTTCAGAGTAACTATTATCTTTTTGGCTTTAGATTGTTCCCCCCACAGTTATCAAACAAATAGAAATCTCCAGGATTTAAAAAAGAGAATAAAACTGAATTGCAAACACTAAAGACCTACAATATGTAGCTTTTTCCAGTATACTTTTCACTTTTGGAATGGGAGTGTATTAGGAAAAAAAATCTGTAAACTTTATTTCTGTGGGTTCGGGCAGGCCTAACCTTGCATTACTGTTCCTGATCTGTTATGAGAAGCTGAAAGTGTTACCCAGTGATAGCCAGAGCAGAGCTTTGAGGTCTGCAGGGGACTGACACCTGATGTAGCAGTGGTGGGTTGAATGGCAATTCAGAGGCTTTCTGGTTGCATTGGTGCTCGTGTACGTTTGCAGCAAAATGGTCCTGCTTTTTTTTGAAATTGTGTACTTTAGCAAATAAAAATTTCTCTTTCTGAGGAGGCTTTGATTGTTATCAGTTCTTGATTCATTAATGCCTTAATTTTGAGGAAGAAGGAAGTAAATTGGAAAAAATGCAACTTATTTGTAGTTTGTGACACTGCTGTTACTTAGTCCCAACCATATTCAAGTCTCGTTTTCCTATCAAGTATTTGTAGCACTCGTAGTATCTGTAATACTGGACATATCCGTTATCAGTCATGTCTCCCTTGCTATGTTTTTACCTAAAAACTGTTGCTTTGTAGGAAATAGTGGGAAAAGAAAGCTGAATATTTTTTATGCTTCAGAGACCCCATCTATAGAAAGATCAGATAAGTAATCAGGTTATCATACAAAATGTGATTATATTTAAGCAACTTTGATGGGCATATTGCTTTTGAGTGGATGAAATTTGGCAAACATTCCACACAGAAGTGTGTTTTCCTATGGGATCCTTTGAGAAAAAAGGAAAAAGTATCCCTACGAAAAGGCATTTTCCCCATGTAAGCAAATTCCATGCACACGTTCACGTGATTTATCAACAGTGATTGTGATAGTTCAATTTTGTGTAGGACTTCTACATAAAATACAGTCAAGGTGAAATACTAGAGGATCTTAGCCTGCCTGTGTCAACCAAAGTGTTCTGTTCAGCGATTGATTTTTCTCTGGGAAGTTGTAGCATCATGTAACACTGTTTCCGAGTGTTTGTGTTTGCTTTCCTTTGCTTCAATTCTGAAACCTGCTTTGTTGTTTGGCCTAAATAAAGGTAAGACCTAATTCCTCCCTTTTCTGGGGAGTTTTCCATTTCAGGTGTAATAGTGCCAGGATTAGCAACTGAAATTATGGTTGAAACTGGTTCCATTTTTATGTATTCATTTCTGTGGAAGCAGCCTAACTGCAGCTTTATGAAATACGTGTGCAGTCACACATACAGATGTCTGCCATGCTGTTCAAGAGTTCTTCTTTTTCATGAATTAAATCCATTTCATTTCACAATTACATTTGTTTTTAGAGCATTTGTGGAAACTTGTTGATAGTGTCCTTGCTAAGGAGAGTGCGACAACACTTGATGATCGATCTGCAGTCTGAATTGTTTAAAATATTATAACAAACGTTAATATTAAATATTTCTACAGCTCTTGAGAAGCAGTGTGTTGCAGGACAGTCAGTCTCTCCTGTCAGGCAGCAGCAGCCACAGCAGCAGGAAAGGTGTGAGTGGTGCTTTCCACCCACACCTTGTTTACAGCTGTTACTTCACCGAGGCTGTTTAACTGCTAACATAACAAAACGAAAAGAGCTTAACTAAAGAACTAGTCAGTTTAATTGTATTTATACTCAGTCTCTGTTCTTGAGAGTGGCTGTTGACTTTCAGCAACAGAGATACTTCTTATTGCTCTCTGGCCCATGTTTTCTATGACACACAATGTGCGCATATTCCATTTATTTCTCAACAGTTCCTCCTGTGTAGTAACCAAATTGGAGATTGTGACTAATGTGTGATGAGTAGTTGCAGATACCACCTTCCAGGTTGGCTGTGTGGGAGCCATGTGCTTTATCCTTGAAATCAAGCAGATAGCTTAGCTGTGTCTATAGTATGATTGGTATGGAGAGAGGTTAGTTTTTTTTCAATATGCAAAAATACCCCAACCAACCAAAACTGCTGTGGATTTGGTTCCACCCGGAGTAAACATGAGCTGTTGTAGAGGTGTTCTTATAGTACCAAAACTGCAAGCAGTTGGAGAAGCTGTGGAAGCATCTTGGTGGAAGTAAACAAAAGCAGGAATTTAACTGCTGCTGTTCTAAGTGTTGAGTTGGAGCGAGCTTGTGATTAGAGAGCTTTAAGTCTCGCATTCCCGAGAAGCAGCGGACTTTTAAAAATACCAAACCTTATGTCTGTTCTTGCTTATGAGACAGAGGGCAGATTGAAGGACTGCGAGATGGTGTCCCCTGCAGCAGCAAGGGTAACATTTGTAGGGCAGAGCTGGGATAAGGGGTGCCTTCCGCAGGAGATGCTGCCCAGTGGGACGGATGGAGCATGATGGGCTTGCAAGCACAACTGGCTGCTCCAGCCCCACTGCAGCAGAGCTGTGGGTGGATGGTCATGAGAGAAAAACTAACGCTGGAATGAAGGCTTGTCTGTTAGAGGTTATTTTTTACGAGGGAGAGAGTGTATTGTTATCCTTAGGTTTTGGATAAGAAGATGTGAAGAAGGACAATAACTCTTCAAGGTTACTTTAGCTTGTCAGAGGAAGTTGAAAGTTGGCATTTACTGAATGAGCTTGGTATGGAGAGGTAATAAAGCAGTGGCCACATAGGGCTGTGAGTAAGTGGAAGGAATTCCTATACCTGAAATACGAGAAAACTAAGATAAGGCAGTGAGTTGGTAAGTCTATTTCAAAACATGTTTCCCTTTATCTGAAATCACTGTGTCCTGTGACTTGGTGTGATAAGAGCCGTGAAATACACGCTGTGTATGCCAGCGCTGGTGCCTCCCCCTGCTCTGGTGTAAGTATGTTTCTGCTGAGCACAAAAATGCTCAGATCCTGCTTTTTCCAGCTGAGCTGAAAGGGAAGGCTTTCCCTGCAGGGTAGATGGGTGTTACGGGAGAAGGAGGTCTGTATTTCTTTGGGAAAGGAAATTAGTACTATAGGCCAGGATTATGTTTTTCTTGTTGGAGTTTGGCATAGTGGCATTTATGATAGATCGGCTTAGAATAGCACAGAATGAGATCAAAGAAACTTGGTTTGTTCAGTGGTATTTTTGATGTTACTAATTAGATATTTTTGAGTCCTGGGGGGAAGAAATGTGCAGCACAATGAAGCAGCCAGTACAAAAAATTTCAGAAATGTTCCAACACTTATTTACAGAGATAATGTCTAACTTGATTGTTAGATAACAGAAACTAGAGATTATTCATTTGTGTGCCAGGATTTGAGGTGAGTAGAATTTTGTGAGTAAACATTGCATGGTATAAAATAAAATGTATCCATAAAAGAAGAGAGTATTTTGCTTTGCCTCATGTTATCTCACTTAATGATTTCAGTGCTTTTCTGTTTTGCTGCTGAAGTGATGCTCTAGAATTGATGAGAATATAGCAATCTTAAGAGTAGAAACTTCCTTCCTCTGGGGCAAAAACATACTTGTTAAAAGCACACCACAAACAAAAACCCAGTTAAGTTAGTTGCCCAAATAAGCAATAAATATTTAAGGTATTGGAAGCTTTCCATAAGTTGAAAGTATGTTGGTATTACTGAATTGAAATGCTTTGCAGCAGAGAAGATGCACTGCTCGTGATGGGGAATGTTGGATTTTCCCTGTGTTGTTGTAATATAAAGATTGAATGTTTTGCAAACATGGATTTTATTCACGTGTTACTAGGAAAGTATGTATTTTGGAAATATGTTTTGGAAATAGAGCTTGGATAATCAGAGCTAACCTATATGAATTGGGGCTTAAATTCTGAAAAAAAAAATTCTCTAAATTTATGGACACTACTTTGAACGTGAGTTAGCGCCATCACTCTGGCAAGAGCAGTTAAAAAATAAGTGGTCCTGGGTGAAGAGAGGGGAGAATGCAGAGAGAGGTGGAGAATCTGAGATGACTGTGAGTGCTCTTTCCCCCACCGCCCCCCCCTTCTCCCCTCCTTCCTCTCCTCCCCTTTCCATTTACAAGCCTCCATACCAACTTCCTTGCCTCCCACATAACTGCTGGTACCTGTCTGTGCAAATGAGTTTGCAGAATACTCCAGGAAAACCACTGTTTCAGATAGTCCCATGTTTCTCCATGAACTCTGTGCATTCACTGGACTTTGGGATGTTTTGGATAGCAGTACTTTTGTCTGAGCCTGACTGTGGTTATCATCATTCGTTGTGTTGAGCAGATCAGTGACAATTAATGCTGCTGTCTTTTTGTAGATTTGTGCATTAAAGACTGAAGGTTAAAAAAGAGTGTTTTAGGTGGAAAGTCAGACTGAACTTAAAAGTCAGAATTGGGATTGTCCTTCAAGACTGTATTGAATTTTCTGGATCATATAAGTGTTAAGATGTAGCTCTTAATTACTTGGTGGTAGTCTCCTCCAAGTTAGAACTCTGAAAAGGTGATTCTTCCTATAAAGCAGTTGGTTGGTATTTTGAGTTACCTTTATTTTCTTTGTGTATCTTTCTGTTATTTTTATGGGAAGGCTCTTAATCTTGCTTCTCAAGAAAATGCATGCATTTAAACACTGACCTTGCTGCAGTGCTTAGGGTAGTTCACTGGAAGCCCACAAGTGTTAATTAACCTTTATGCAGTGTGGGATGATGAATTTCATTTCATTCAACAGATGAGGAGTGAAGTTAAAAAGAGATTAAGGTCAAAAGCATCTGCTAATTACCTAATTTTCTAATTAAGTAGTTGCCTAATTTGAAACTAGGAAGGCTTGATTGTCAAAGTGCATAGGAAGGGCTGCCCTGTACATGTCAAAAGCCCGATTTTTTCTGGTGGTACCTGTGAGAGCTGAGCTCTTTTCCGCACTGATGTCTGGTGTTTTGGGTTAGGCACAGCATGCAGGCTCCTTCTCCGTGAGGCTTTGGGAGTGCGGGAGAGGTGCTTTCCTACTCTGGGTGTCCTCCTGTGGCCACCCTGGAGCCCCAGGCAGTGCCTGGCTTTGCCTTCGTCCTGAAGAGCTAAAGCCTGTTGAGTTTCTCCATAGTGTGGCTTGGGTGCCCTCTGCTTTTGGTGCAGGGAGGTGAGTGGTGGCTGAGCCCTCGGTGAAGAGGAAAACCTCAGGGATGCAGTGCCTCTTCAGCATAGGAAAAGTTGTTTCCTTAAAAAATTTTAGCTAGATCAATTTGGGCATTAGGGAGAACAGGGGATTAACCTACATCATTTCATGCTTGCTTAATTTGTTACTTTTAAATTAGCATTTTAGCATGGACAGGTTGTAACGCTTCTAGCACAACATGAAATATTTCCAGCAAAGGAATACTAATCTATGTGTGCTAAAGTGTTAATGCATGTGTGACTTACAGCAGGGCAGTTTATTGCAGCTGTCTCTGGTTGCTGTGTGAATTTCCAAGCCTCTGTGTTAGAAAAGGTGCTCCCTGCCCCTCTCCTTACTGTGACATGAAAATGGAGTGGCACCAGGTATTGGTAAGAGCTTGGGATGGCTGGGATTGCTGCTGAGCCAGGTGAGGGTCACTTAGCCCTTAGCCACTGTGAATTCTGTCTGTGGAGTGTAGAGGTTGCTAATTTGTATCAGAAACAATATTTTGGAAGGGGAAGGGCTTGTGTTGCTGGTTGAAGGCCAAGCGTTGAAGAGCAGCATCCGGAACAATATCAGGAGCATCAAGAGCCAAGCAATGTTAGGTGGAGAAAAGTGCTTAAAAACCACAAGGCTTTTTAACCAGTGAGTGGGGAAAAACCCGTGAATGGTCTTACTCTTGAGATGCATCTCAGTGGAGGTGGAGCTGATAGGAAGTATGCAGTTGGGGAAGGATATGAGACAGTGCCTGCATAATTATCTGCTTCCTCAAGTAATCATATGGATACCAGTGTCAAATATGACAAGTTTCTGTAAGTGTTTGTTCTGTTTTTGCAGTCTGCCTATCAAAGCTGGTATCAGCAAGTATGAAATATAAAATCTTTGTGCCCAATGAGTTACGCAGTTACTGGAAACTTAGGCAAGCAGAACACTCATGCTGGTCAAATACAGCATGGGCGGAGCTGTGCCCTGTGAATCTCATGATGATGTATTTCTAGATTATCTGCATTAAAACTGAGTGTTTACAGCAGCAGATACACAAGCTTATTACAAAAATATTTTTATTTTCTGTAATTTGTGGTTATTATTTGGGTTTTTTTGTCACGATGTTTTTGTGTCATCTTTTAATCTTTCTCTTTCCTTTGCTTTTTCATGTCAGGAAAAAATTATATGAAAGCCTATGTGCACAAATCTGTTTAGCATATACAAATAGAGCTACTAATTATTAGGCATAAAGTGGTAAATCACCTTACATGTCAGAACAATCCTTTTGTTTGATTAGGGAAAAGAAAGAAAAACTAGCAAAGGAAGCCAAAGGGTACATGAGAGAGTTAAAGGCCGAAGTCTTGCAGGAAGGGAGAGCTTGGGGAGAACTTCCCACTCCACTTCCATGCCATTAGTTCTAGGTTCTAGGGGCAAATTAGAACTTGATACTTAAATATCATTTGTGTTGGGGGGAGCTCTTTGAATCCTCTGTGTTGATGTTGCGTGCTTTAATTCCCATTCTTGTGTTCTTTCCATGACTCACATACTTTACAAAACTGGGATAATTTGTGCCTGTGCTGTCATTCAGAGGACATACTGTGAGCAAAAGTATGGAATCTTAATTCTACTTTTTTTTTTTTTGTTGTTGTTGAAATTTACAAATTACGGATATGGAACACAGTTCTTGATCTTTGCGCCTTTTATAAGCTACTCCTAAGACAGGTGATCTGCAGAAAAGTGCAGTGAGTTTTCTTTCTCATAACGTGGTAGGAAAATTAAATTTGTCAGGTATGTCTCTCTGGAAATACAAGCCTCATCCAGAGTCAATTTTTTCAGTGGTCTTTAGAACAAAAATTGGAAGTTGTACAGATACATACTTTCCTTCACACATGAGCAGATCATGGTCCTGATGAGAACAGGTTCTTTGGGGACAGTTATCTCCTGAACTTGTCAGGCAGGTCTTCATACCAGTCCCAGTAATTTCTGTTGCTTTTCTCTAATAAAAGACTCTTACCACTCTGGGGAAAATACAGAAAATGCGGTGGGTGCCTTAACAGCCAGGGGTTTAAAATTACCTGTGGGTTATGTGGCTTTATTGGATAAAACATAGGATTTTCCACCCTGTGGTTTAAATTTCCATGTGCTGGAGTTTGTAAAACTTGTTTTTCTGAAATGCTGCTTATGTCTAAAATTAATTCCTTACTTAGGTTTAGTCAAAGCCGGGAGGAGTTGACTCAGAGGGGTAGTAATGGATGCTCTGGATTTGTTGAGGGGACCCAGAATAGACGGTTCAGTAGTAAGATATATTTTTTTTCAAATGTAGCCCATTCAAATTTCTCCTACGCAGCGAATGATGAAGGGTGATGCTTTTCAAATACTGTTACCCTCACATGCCTGCTAAAGGACATGTGAGGAGAGGAGTGATACGTGGCTTGGGAGGTTTGTTAAGTACCATCACTATGTCTTGTATAACCCTGTTGGAGTTCCTGGCCCAAGTCTGAGGGGCAGTTTGAATTGCTGCCTTGTTTGATCTGCTAGGAATGGGTTTGAAGTCTGTGGCTCTGAGGAGTCCCACACAGAGTAACGTGTCTGTTCAATGCTGTACATTGACTATGAGAAATGAACCCTCATTATTAGGGTCATCCTTGTGTCACATGAGTACTGAATACAAGCATCCCATGTATATCTCTTCTTACTCCAAAAGCAAGGGAAGAATTATTGTTTTCCTGGCTAAAATTAAAAATCAAACTAATGAACTATGAAAAATAACAGAACATCTTATTTTGAAAGTTATAGTGCTGTATGGTTAGACCTAGCTTGTTTTTGCTGTCATTTGAGTACCAGTACTCTTACCTTAAACAGTTTTTAAGACTGAAATACCTTAGATGCACATCTGGGTAGATGTCTCCTCACTAGTACCAGCGAGCACTGTAGATGGTGCTTTTTTCCCCCAATGGATCTTGTTCCCAGTGGCTCTCTTAAAGGTGTAGGTCATCAACAGCTTGGGAAACATGACCAATGCATCAGAAATTGTGTTGTTTGGTTATAATAAGAATAACCAGATAACTAAAAAGGTATTTTTAAAATGAATCAAATTAATTAATCAATAGTCAACTGCACTTAAAATTTTCTTGCTCTATTTGCTTAACTGGTTTCTGTCTTTAAATAAATTTTCCTCTGGTTTAATAAAATAAGAGTGGGTTATGGAAGGCTTGGATAGATGTATGTCTGTGTCAGCACGAGGGAAAGGACAGATGTTTAGGAGTGGGAGAATGGGAAGGGAGGAGATGGAATTTTGCTTCACATCGGCTGATTTTGTTCTTGCAAAAGAGCTGTTTCCTCTCTGAAGGGAGAGGGCATGTCCTTGAAGGAAGGGGTTTTTTTTTTTGTTTGAACTTCTTTTGAAGTAGTTCTTTAGATTATAAAATGTGTTTTAAATGAAAGAAGAAATCTGGAAGAGATTTTGAAAACTTCTGTGAAGAAAAGGTGTAATTGTGCAGATTTGTTAGAATGATCTCACGGGTTCCAGCTTTATTTACTTTTAGGGCTTCTTCTTTTAAGATAATCCCTCTTGAGTTACTTTTCAAGACACTGCCAAGAAAGGCATGTTGGAATTCAGTTGAATATTTGCTGTAATGGGCAAGGTATTTGGGTTGGGAATAATACATTTTAATTCTCTAATAGCTGCCAGGGTAATATATGATTGTCATTGCTTGAAACAGACGCCACTTCTGTAGAATGATAAAGAGCAATGAAATGTCTTCCCAGTGTGCTGCTGTATTCTTTGATCAACCAAAGCATTCTTGCTTTCCTAGTGATATCTTTCTCTCCCGCTTCTTTCAGTCTCTGTGTCTCCTGTGCCCTCTCTCTGCAAGGCAAAGCAGCCACTGGTGGTTTGAAATCTCAGGCTGTAAAACAGGGCACGTTGCTTTTCCTGGCTTTGAATCAGCTGAATGGCTTAACCTTCTTGGCCTTCTCCTCATGCCCCATTTCTATAGCTGTGCTGTTGGGTTGAAGTCGAGTTTGAGGGTCCTTCTGCCTCTCTGTGCTGGCTCAAGGCTTGAGCCTCCATGGCCCAGCTCATAGAGGAGAACACCAATCAACTCCGCTGCCATCTCATCAGATATGCTGAGGGGGTCGAAGCCTTGCAGCTCACCCTTACAGGGCTGCAGGATTTGCTCTCCTGTTGTTCTTCGAAGTTTCTAACTAGTGTCATAATTGTGGATTTGGGATAATGTGCCCCAATTTTGCAGTGCTGGGGTTCAACAGCAACAGTCTGGTCAATGTAAGTAGTTCATGGGAAATAAAGATGTCCAGAAATGTGCAGAGCACTTGCTTCTGTGATCATCAGAGAGACTGATTAACAGTGGAGCCTTTCCTGGTTTGGTAATTCCTCTTATTTGGACTCTACACAGGGAACACAGTAATATTTGGCTTCTAAAATGATGATTTGACATAGCTACTTATTCCTTCTACAAATGTTTCATAGTGATCTGCTGTATATTTATGCAGCCTGGGAATGTATCCATAATTTTATCCATTTTAATGGATAATATCTATTAATTGAAGTATTTAGCAAACAAAAAAGCAAAAAAGTTAAGTTTGGGGGGGTTCCCCCCACTTTTTTTCCTCCTCTTTTTTTAAGGAGAGGTGAAACTGCTTTTTTCTGTTTGGACTGGTACCCAGTGTAAGAGAAGTTATGAAGTTAAATAATATTTTGAAATAATTATTTTCTGGAGTGTTCATTCTGACTCGTCCACTGCATCTATTTAAAGGCTAATAATTCAAGGATAGTAGAAATATGAATTAGATGGTACTTTAAGTCCATTTACTTAACTGAAGTAAAAGCTTTTCTTTATGGATTAATGCACATTGGTTCCTTTTTATGTGCCGCATGGGTATGTACGCGTGTAGGAACTTTTACCAGCTCCTTAAAACAGATGGGGATTTATGTTTTGAACATGAGGGTTTTAATAAAATAATCTTACACAGTCCTTCCCAGCCCGGGGTAGCTGTCACAGGTCTGGGTTTGTAAAGTCCTGCTGAGAGAGCATTGGATTTGCTGGGCTGTGGAGTCATTAGAATAAATTTTCTGCAGATAGAGAGGTACAGTTATGGATGGTGGTATTAAAGGAATTTGTGTTGAGTTCTAATCTCTTGCCTCTGGATCTCGTTTTGATTATGTGCCTTATTAATTAATTAATTAATTTCCCTGCAGTTCTTTTTATCAGCCTGAATGAATAGAGTACTAACCATGAAGTGTACACTTCTGCTTTTGCTTTAACCAAATAGCAAATTAATATGCAAAACTGTCATCTAGGGGCTGTTTTGTTATTGTAACCTTAAGTGTTCCTTTCAGTTCAATAATAATTGTGGATACATTTCATTACTAAAGGGTTTTTAGGGGTTTTTTAACTAACTCATTGTAGGAATTTTGTATGTGTTGTGAAAGTATTAACTATGCTGCTTTATTTTGGTTGGTTCAATTCTTGGTCTTTCAGTAGTGAGTATCATATTTTAACTGAACGAAGTCAGCATTAAACTCCTTAATATCTTTATTAATCTCTTAATAGTGAATTCATTGTAGGAATTTGGCTCAGTATTTCTTGTTTACATGTATTTTGAAAGTGCCCCTATGCAAGTATTTCAAAGACTTTTTTTTAGGGAAAATCAGAGTTTTAGGATTCTGGCTTATGTTAACTTTTTTCTCCTTGATATGTCTTCCTAAGATTAGTGAAAACTAAAGTTTAGATTGAGTAGAATCACAGTAATAATACCAGCTATTTACTCTTACATTTAAATTTGCTGTATTTATTTGGTAGAATATGAACTTAAATGAACTGTGTAATACAGGTGAATTTTTGTAAACCTATATTAGAAGTTCCTTACTGAGTTTTTAGGAAGCCTTAAACAGGATGGATAAGGAATTCAGTGCCTTGTGATTGAGCAACATATTCTTTTACAGATTTTTTTTTTTTTAAAGTGTTTGGCCTATGATTTATTAGAACAGCCAAATACAAAACTCTGTTACGTGTTATTTTGGCTTGGCAGAAATAATGCAAAGAACTGTCAAAGGCAAAGAGTAAGCAGAAGCTGTAATTTCCTTTTTACCACTGAAGAACAGATTTGGCTGGGTTAGGCCTTCAATGCTAATCTATCTCTGTGTGGCCAAACAGATTTTTGGAACCTTTTTGTAGTGCATTTATTTTCCCTACACTCCAGGCCAAATGTTATAAGGTTGTATGTTTTTTGGCACATACAGGGCGGTGATGTGAAAAAAGTTAAAGAGAAGGAATTGAAATTAAGAACTCTGATCTAGACCATTTAAATTGAGATTGTCATTTGATGCAATTAGGTCATTGTTAACAGTACTTGTTTGCTCAACTGTGGACTTGTTTTTTTTTAACTTTGAAACTTGCTTTAATATTAAGGTTCATAGTTCAAATTCTTCAACAATTCCACAAGAATGTATTGCAGAATTTTACCATGGTTTTACACCTTTTTGGTTAATTCAGTTGGGTGTTTAAATAAGATTAATTTCAGTCTTCCTTCTACTTGTAAGCATGTTTTTCACAGGAAGCACATTGCCTCTTGTGATTTTAATCGGGCCATGCTCCTTAAGCTTTGTCTTAGCTAATGATTAGTAATGATTTCTGTCTTGAAGCATTAATTTGATGTTTGCTGTAATATCCATTCCCTATTTGCCTGAACACGTTTGTTAGAATGTCTTCAGTATTTCAAAATGATGCTACAGACGTACTCGTGCTGTACATGCCTCTTTCTGTGGCTTTTAATTCAGAACAAAGCATTTAAGTGCCTCTTTCTGCTCTGCTTTGCCTCTGTACAGATGACAGCATCTCGGCTGCGAGCACCTCCGATGTCCAGGACCGTCTTTCAGCCCTGGAGCTGAGAGTGCAGCAACAAGAGGATGAAATCACTGTGCTTAAAGCAGCGTTGGCCGATGTGCTAAGGCGTCTTGCCATCTCCGAAGACCATGTAGCTTCTGTGAGAAAATCAGCACCAAGTAAAGGTAAGCCCAAATTTGGTCAACTCTTTCTAGCATCACACTGTGTTATCATGTTAGAATGTTCTCCCTTGGTCACTTGTTTTTTCCCTTTTCTGTCTCATTTGGAAGGGCCAATCTATTTTGAGCTGGAGGAGTTAGGTTTATAATAGTGGCCAACAGATATCCAAAATATGCTTATTAGTTCTGCTGTTTGCTAACATTTTTATGTTCTTGACATCCCTGAAAATTGTCCTTACTTCTTGCTAAAAGAAGTTCCTGTTTTAATTTCAGTGGCAGAATATTAACCTGCCGCTGGGGGTTCTGGGGCTTATGGACAGTTTTGAGTCTCAGCTTTCACTTTGCCTAGAAATTATTCAACTGAAAGGGCATATTAAAGGTTACATTTCCTCTTGCTCCCAAATTATAACCAAAACAAAAACCAAAATACATTACCACCAAATAAGAAGGCTTTCTGAATATAGTTAATTTTTGTTCCAGTGCAGAGAGAACTCACCACCGGTAGATCTGATGTAAGAAATGGCCATGTATCAGCAATCTCTCTTTTGATTAGTCACTAGTAACTTTTATATTGCAGCACTGAAATATGTAGGATTGTTTGAAAGTAAAGAAACTAGATGCTTTTTGCACTAATTTTTATATGCTTTCCCACCTCCCCCCCCACGAGGACATTTCATTTTCTGTTTTGGAGAAGTATATGAATCGAGTTTTGAACTTACTCCAACTTAAAGTTGTATATTTGAAAAGAATTGTGGCTTTGTATGTTTCTGGCATATATGAGGTCTCTGATTATATAAAAGGTTAGGTCATATTTCAAATAATTCATGGTTTTAATTCACCATAATTGCATGTAACCCCATCAAACCATGCACCACAGAGATCTCTGGGAGCACAATCTCTGTGTTTCAGCCTTGCAGTGCATGCATTACACCAGTGCCAGTATAACCCTGAACTGATACAATGTAGCCTGCTTGTTTGGGTGACTGCCTTGTATAGGCTGAAAATGCTGAAAGTTTGAATTATTTTAGATGTGACAGAGAGATCAAATTCCTTAATTAGGTGTTTTTGCAGTCTCTCTGCCAGATGGAAGGAAGTCATGATGCTTAATTGGCTTGGGCTCTGAATCCTGCCATTCTCTCTTGCTTGCTAAATGGTAGACTGTTGTCATCTCTGCTTATAAATGCAGTTTTTATCTACCCAGTTTACATGTCTGGTCTCATCAAGACTGATGCTTCCTTTTCAAACTCTTTTTAACTGTAGCTTTAGCAGCTATTTTGACTAAATCACTCTGCTGTCTGCTGTCCAGTATGAGAAAATGTCCAAGTGAAAAACTGTGGGCAAAACATGCGCACCATATTTCCTTATTCTTCCTATTTAAATGCAGAGCAGCTGGGATGTCCACAAACACGGCTGAAACCTTTGGCTTGGAGCTGTCTAACACGCAGCAAACTTTGTGTACAGGCAGGGAAAATTTCCTGTGTTCTGAAAAATGCCTTGGGCTATCTCCTTTCTGGGGGTCTTGGGACCATACTGAATTCTCTAGGTCAATTTCTTCAGTGAAAAATAAACTAATGATTTAGGGGAGGCAGAGCAGAGGGAGGGTGGAATATATAAATATCTTCAGCTCAGTCGTATTATATCTCTACAAATGAATGGCAACAGCATGGGACTGTGAAGAAAGAGCTGGGAACTGAGAAAAAAGAGCTGGGAACAGGAACATGTATATGTATGATCTAATTCATTGAACTAAAATGAATTATGACTAATTGGCACTGTATTTAATTTGTGGTGAATGTGTTCCCGTTGTGTTCAGTTACCCAATACCGCCAGACAACACATTAACTTCACTGTTAATCATGACATCAGCTGTATATAGAATTCACAGAAGAAAATGTTTACATACAGAGACTGGAATTTTATAAGAGTGTAAAATTAGACTTGAAGGGTAAACGTGGGATTAAAACAAGTTCATATATCGCTTTCTGCAATATCCTAGGTTCTGCTTTTGATTTCTGTATTTTAAGTTTTTTCAATGGCTAAAAAACTCTTCAAATGTTTTAACAGAGATAAATGCATTATTTTTTGAATAAGTAGGATTAGAAGATGATCTGAATTGCCATACAAAAATAATATTCCAAAAAGTAATTGTTTTCTTTGAAGTATTACGTATGTATATAGCAGACTCTTACTAGTCAAGTCATGATTGCTGCAAAGGTAACTGTATTCCCCCAAAACTCATTTTGGTGTTTGTGATCCTGTGAAAAATCTGGATTTCTGCATTGCAATAATTGCAGTTTCATGGAAAATATTATCGGTAAATTATCTTATAAAAAAAAAAAAGCTGAAGCTTTCAATCATTGAAGTATTTTCCTCTGCAGCAGCTTTTAAATACATTCTGACATAAATAATAAGTAAAGAGGATAGATGTGTATATATACTTCTGAATACATGGAGTCATGTGCTTAATCTGAAGTATGGCAACATAGTGAGATAAATACTTTTAAAACAAACTGAACTTAGCAAGAATAATAGTACCAGAAAAAGCCCTCCTGAATCTTTTCATCAAACAAAGGAGTTTTAATACAAGGCAATAACTAACCTAGTTTGAAGGGTGGCTTTTCTACTTTTTGCTGAAATGAGTTTTCTAAAACCTCTCCATTTTTTTTCTTGTTGCCACCTCAGCAGTGTCTTTTGAAGAGAGATTTTTCATAGGCTAAAAATAAGTGTTGTGAGCAGACTGTGAATTACACTGAAAGGGATAAATCCATCCCGATTGCTTTTGCACTGCTTTTTCTTATTCTAAGGTTGATGGCTCGACTTAGTGAAAAAAGTGATCTCTTCATCGTTTGTCTGCATTGCACATCTGGTGATCTCATTCTGTTCTTAATTTATTTTAGATTGACAGATTGAAACAGTAGCTGAAGATAAAGTTTTTGCATTAACCTTTAAGTCTTTGCTTTTCTTTTTTTCCCTACATTTCTGTCACATGCTTATTTTGAACTTAGTCCAGTCTCCAGTGAAAAAATTCACATGGTCAGGAGTAGATTTTTATTTCTAACTCGTGGGCTCTCAGTCAGGAGGCTGCTATATATGATTTTGTGTGTGAAGCTCTGTCTCAGAAGAAAACAGCTCTTCATACATGGATTTTGAACTGTAGAAGATAAGATAAAGGGCAAGATTTTTTAGGCACCTTAGTGTCTCCTAGTAAAGTGTGAAGTGGAGATACTGTATAAGGAAAATACTTCTAGCAGGGATTGCAACAGGATTAGCACTTGTCTGTATTTCACAGTGAAAAGCAGGCTGGGAGGGTTCACGTGTAACTTCTCAATGCAAAGTTATTCTAAACAGAGCAAATCTTTTCAAAATAAAAAGACTATGATAGTGCTTCTCCATGTGCACACAGCTAAGAATAACTACACAAAGGAGAAATTACGAGGTCCAAAGATAGTGTTGAGGATTAGAAATGTGAAAGGGCTTGGTAAGGGATCAGATCCCCAGCAGCTACAGGGCTTGTAGGGATCATAGTGTGGGGGTGAGTTTATGGATTTTATTTCTTTCCTTTTTCTCTTTTCTTTCTTAATAGATGGCTTGGTAAGAAGAATTTCTTTGGTAGGAAATTATTTGCATTTGGCAGCTCTGCACTCTTGTTGCCACATGCCTCTGCTGTTGATGCATGATTGATGCTGTTAACATTCATAAAAAAGTTCCAAAAACAAAGATTACCTGGACATTGAAGAAAAGGAAAGCATAAAGCAGTCTGGTTACTTGTGGCTGCCAGCAAGATAGATTGGCTCACAGCTGGTGCCTGGTAAACCTATTAAAACCTTCCAGGGTGTCAAAATGTGTGTAACAGGAGAATTCATCCCTCAGGCTCTGGGTGTGCAGACAAGTTTGTGGCACACTGTGGCACCAGTAAAATCTCTCAGACTAATCATTTCACTGGAGTATGAGCTTGTGCCTGAAAAAGTACATCTGATGTCTGCCTGTAGAGAAACAAAGAGTTCATGTCCTTTTTCTGGACTCAGAAATAATAAGGAGACTTGACAAAAGTCAAACCTTTGGAGGAACATTTCCTATTGCTTTGACAGGAATTGATATCAAATAACTCATATGCAAATTCAACTCACAAACTGAAATTGGAATAGTGGATGGCAGTCTGCAGAGAGGGTTTCCCATGACAATGAAGAGTGGCAGACTGAGAGGCATTTTATTTTACTTAAAGCAGTGATCTTGTGGACCTGCAAAAGCAGGTATGTACTGGAAATGCAGTTGGTAGGGGTTTTTTTATTTTTTTTTTTTCCTTTCCTTTGTGCAGTGGGCTTTTGTAAGAGGAGCCCATTGAGTTTTCCTTCTTTTCCTGCTCCCTTGTATGAAACAGTGTGTCTCATCAAATTCCATCTCATTGCACTCATGTAAGCAAGGTACTTCAGATGTAATTTTTACCTTATCTCAACAATGGTTTCACTTCAATAACATTAAGTCATTTTGGTTTATGTTAACAAAAATTGACTTCAGGGTGTTCAACAAGCTTCATTAATGAAAGCATAAGATAGATTTGAGTTTTGTTTTTTTAGTCTTTACATTATTCAATAAGCAGAGTTATTCTAATAACTGAGTACATGTTTATGTTGTCTAATCAGTAAATGTTAAAGAAACAGAAAATAGAAGTGTAAATAGGAAAATGCTTATGGTAGTGGTAGAACACAATTTTTGTGTTTTATCCACAATATTAAAACTAACCTAGCAAGCTTGTATGTGGGTCATTTTACTCATGGGAAAAGTCCTATTGAAGTTTGCAGGCTGCATGCTCACATAACAAATAATGATACTCTTGAGGTCTTAATGCATTTCCCAGGTATTGGTTTAAGTGCCATCTGTTCTTTCTGCATTTTTTCCTATTTTTCCTATCTTCTGCTCTGACTTAGCAGATATTTTCTTTTTCTTCTGTTGTACTTACTCTTCTTGATGTTCTTCGTATATTTTCCTTTATTCAAAGAATTTGGATCTAGAGGGCATTATTGAACTAAGGGTCACTAACAAGCTAAACCAAGTTTAGGAAGGAGAAGTGAAGAACAAAGTTCAGAGATTTTTTTGTAGTTCTGTAACCTAATAATCTTGTTCATTGTAGAGGAATATTTTCAGTTGTGGTGATAAGTATCCTTATTCTTTTTCCTTATGCTTCTCAAAGTTTTGGGTATGTTTTGTGCATCTGTGTACTTTTTTTAGAACAGTGTGGGCAAATTTTCTCGAGTGGTACTCTGCTGTTCTCCATAGTGCTTCTCAAACTAAGAATTGCAATGTTGGAAGAGTTCAGTGTTGCCACTAACTTTTTCAAATGAAAACTCCTTATTGTTTGTAACGCTTGAGTAGCTTTTTCATCACTTGGTTTCCAGAGTATATCAAATTGTTTCAAATTACCATAGTTAAAATTTTATTTCCTCTGCTTGGAATTAGCCCATTTGGCAGTTGGTTGAACATGTAGATGGTGCCTCTGGGAAAGTATAGCAAAATAAGATAGAAGGGAGAAGAGAAGGAAAAGGGCTGTGTGGCTTGAATAAGCAATTGGCCAAAGAAGTCTTCAGTTTCCTGTAGCATGTTTTAAAATGCCTGCCCAAAGAACAGAGACATGGCTCCCCTAACACCTGAAAAATTAGTTTTATATCCCTATGAGGATTGTTTGAAGTTAGAAATATATAGGTTAAGTCACTATTTATAAAAATCTTGTAGGAAGTCTCAAAATAAATACTTAATTACTCTTAACATCTAAGTTAGTTTATCTACCTACTAGGAGAGATTCACTTGGAACTCAGGTTGTTTATGCATTAGCTATACACTCTCAAACTGTTGCCTATTAACATGCCTCTATTTAGATAGTTCTTTTCCTTTTAATAGGAAATTACAAGTAATGTATGTTTAATAGCTGTCTGTTGAAATTTGTGAAATTTGGCTTCCATTAAAAAAAAGTATAGAAAGAATGTTTATTTTTTCAGCTAGTTGTAATACTATAAGAATAATAAAGTTTGTTGAAACTTAGTTCTGTCTTATAATTTGATTGTTAAACAAGAAGCAGCATAACCCATAGGAAGTGAACTGAACTATTTATCCTGATATTTTTTGTTCATTATTTGAGATATAGTGTCTCACCCTGACCTGTCTTCGTGTGATAGAAGAAGAGAACTTTTTCTACTTCAGAAGTTTTAATCAAAATTTGATTCTTAGTATGTAAGGGAAGTAGTTGAATAAAACAGAATACTGAAGAAATATTTCCCTACCCTTCAGAATACAGTAGTCTTTGAAAAGAGTTTTGGTGCTCCCAGGCTATTTCTTTGCCAGCATCTTCCATAGGCTGAGGGACTTGACATCCTTTGAAAAGTTTGGAAGCAGAGCAGTGACTACAGTTAGCTGCTTTTATACAATTCATTGTGACGCCTTGAACTAAGTCTAGGATTTGTCATAATTTCTATTGGTTTTGATGTTGTTCTATTAGGAAGGAAGCGCAGATAAAATCTTATGTTCTGCTACACTTATAACTATTTCTGTCTGGTTTTCCGCAGCTCTCTCTGTGGGCTTTCTGGTGAGTTACCCACACCGTACACTTGTTTAGTAAGAGTACTAAATTGGTTTCCTGTCCTTCCAAGCATCAGTTTTATTTGAAGAAAACCCCATGGCATGTAAAATATTTGAAATATAGAAGTCTTCTTCATGTTTTGCTGAAAGTGTAGTATTTAAAGGTTGTTGAAGGATTTGGAGATTTATGCCTTAATGGGGAAAAAAAAGAAAAATCTACCTTTAAAAAACCAACTTTTAAATTTTTGTAAGGTATCATTTGTTGAACTTTTTCTTTTAAATCCACTTGAATTAAGTGCCCAGAGAAGTAACTTTAATGTAGCTGCAGCTACTTATTTTAAATTGAAATTACCTGAAGAAGAGAAACAAGTGTTTGGTTTTTCTTTGTAAGAAAAGCAGTTTACCTGTCAGAATATCAGCAAATACAAAGATATTGAGGAAATTGTTTCAGAAAATATATTTGATAACACAATAAGCTACATTTCAGCATAAAATATTCTAAGTTTTGGGTTTGAGAAGAAAAGTTAATTACTAATTGATTCTCAGCTCTAGCACCTTGTAAATATGTTTGGAGGAAAAAGCTATCATGTTATCACAGGACACACATTTTCAAACTTACCACTCTCTTTAACAGCTTGGCTTCATTTTTTCCCCAGTTAGCTAATTAAGGCTGATAAAGAATTGGAAATAGATTTTTGGTTTATTGTGGTCTGTTTTTTCTAATCCTACTTATCTTTCATTCACACATTTGTATACTTGACAGATGTTAATAAAATGTTTCATTTGAGCTCTGCAGATACTATTCTATGAAAATTATCAGAACAGAGATGAATCTGTTATCCATAAAAGACATTTTTACCACTTTGATCTCTGACAATTTGGCTTTAATCCTGGTCACCATACACTGGCTTTCATTCTACATTCAGTTTATGTCTGGCTTTTGTTCCAAACTAGCAGATAAAGCTAAGTGCTATTCAGTCTGAAAAATTTCAGACTGTTTATGCTAGCAGGTGGTGTATGACATGATATTGGCAGAGATGTGCAGCCCAGTGCTGGGAGAACTCCATTGTTTTAGTGTATTGATCTGGAATTTGTGTTCTCCTGTGCCACTTCATTATTTCCAGGTCTCTGAAGCAAAAGCACTTGATTACTATGAAGGACTATCTCTGCAGTGAAGAAGGTTATAGTGTTTTTAATTTTTGACATCTTTTGATTGCAGAGATGCTCTGGTTAGAAGTCATTAAGAGAGATGTGTGGTTTGGACTGGTGGGTCAGCTTCCTTGGACTTCTGACCCAGCTCGGGAGGTCCCCCTTGTTTGTCTCTGTGGGTAGCCAGGCTTCACTGCCTGGGATGTGCACAGGACTTAGACTTGCCTTTCCTTTTCATGGTTTAAAATATAAATGCATTTACTTTACATATAATTGCAGATGATCAATTGAATTTTTTTCTTCCCTTTAAAAGTAGGTATTCTAAAAGTCACTTTAAAATATATAGAGAGTTAACATGCAATATATAGAGAATTTGGAAGCGTTCTTGTTTCTTAGGGGTGTTAAGTATGGGATTTGGGGATTTTTGTTTGTTGGGGGGGTTTTTTGCTGCTTTTGTTGCTTTTTTGCATTTTATTGCACATTGAGGGTGGCACACTCAACTGAGATTTTGTTCTGGAGTGTAAGAAACCCTGATATATTTTTGACACTTGAAAAAAAAATTGTCACTGCAGTTTTTAATCTGGGTTATGTTTAATTGTTAGTAATTTTGCAAAAATAGTTTTTAGTTCAATTCAAAAATCTTAATCTCAGATGTAATTTTGTATGCCACTTGTTGACACTGGGAAGTACTTTGCTGATCTACCATCAGTGTCCACTTTACTGGAAAACAAATAACCCAGAGCTGCTGTCTGGATCCCTTTTTTTTGTTTTTATTGTATTCATCATTGCATGGAGCAGTGCATATTCCTGTCATGAGTACAGACTGATGTAGAGTTTTATTTGTAATCAGTTTTGTCCCTGGACATAAGCAGTAACTAACACTTTGCATACCTAGTAGGGGGAATTATTCTAGATGTCGTCAGTAAACAAAATAGCAGTGTGCTCCTTGCACATGAGAGTGTGTTCCCCATCTAATTAAGTTCCTGTGCCTGTAGCACTGTTGTCCTTTACACATCCCACTGAATGCCTTACCCACCATGCTGGGAATTACTGCAGTTATGTCTCCTGATTCACATTTCTGGAAAGCCATGCTAGAGCTGCTTGGAGAGGCATTAATCTGTTACGAGGGGCTGATGGAGATGTTAAGGTCATATACAGTTCAAGAGTGAATCACAGGCCTTGATATTATGCATCTCCACAAAGAAGATGACTTACTTTGTCCCTGAAAATAAAAGAAGGTGATTTTTTAGGCTTCTATAGTAAATGTGCTTTCTAAGCTCGTGCGCTTTTGTTCTTGCATCTGAGTTACATAGGGTAAAAAAATTTCTTGAGCTTTAGAGGTTTTGTACAGTATATTAACTTCTAAAATAAATTCTGTATTCCAAATGTTTGTGTTGCGAATAAAACAGTCTCTAAAAAGTACCAGCGGGGAGGAACCACACCAAATTGATATATACAGAATTTAGGAAAAACAATGATCTTTGAAGCGTTTCTGGATTTTAAGTGTGTCTTTACTTTCTTCAGATTTCCTTTATTCTCATTTCTGCCTGGGATATTCCGCATGCCCCTTTTGGCTTTCCTGATCTGAATTTCAGATATGACCACATGCTGCTTGGTGCATTTGAAGCAGTGTTTGGTTTGTGTAGGCCAGCCCATTTCTGCCTTCATCCAAATAGTTCTGAAATCTAATATTCCCTTGATGGGTATCTCTTGTATATAATGTGGTACTTTAAAATAAGAATGAATTAATTAGCCTCTAAACCTGGTTGGAAGAGCTGTGCTGTGACACATGGCTGGTATTGTTCAAATGAGTCATCTGTGTGAGTTTGTCCTCTGTGCACAGAGCTGTCGATTCTCCTTAACTGCTATTTTACTCCTCACTTTTATCTTCAATGTGTGGCCTCATGCCTTATCTATCTCACACTATTCAAAGCCTGCCGTGAACACAGAGCTGTTATTCTTCTGTCAGTCCTGTCCTCCGTGTTTGTTGCTGAAGTCAGAGTGACTGGCCATCACAACCCTATGAGATGCAGTAGCAATTTTCTGTCTGTGAAATGGGGATGTGATGCAGAGGGGCTCAAAAGTGACCGCTGATTTTTGGATGCTTCATGTGAGATTAGCCCAGGGATCTTTCTCAGGGCATGTCACGGTTCAGAGGGGAAAAGGACAAGTCTAGTACTTCAAAGGGGGAAGGGACAAAACTCTCCTCTGAGCAAGACCTTGGAAATAAAACAGGCACACAAAAAGACACAGTTAGTGGGAAAGGGCGAAACGTTGGGTTTGAGTAAAATGCCTTGTATTTCACTGGCATTCTGTGGAAGAGGCAGGTCTGGGAGCTAATGGCCAGGCTAGTGTTCAGCTCTGAAAATAGAAGAGCCTTTGCTCCCCCTTGTCTTCTTTGCAATCCCCTCCCACATTCACTGCATAGTTTTAAACTTCTGCAGTGAGTGAAGTGGGCATCTGACAGACAACAGCCTTCTTCACATATACGCTCTTGATTCATCCCTGGAGAGAGTCTGTAATGTCCACTGGATGTGGCAAATGTTCTACAGAGTGAGCAGTATCGGAAACTTAATAGCTATACCATAGAGCATATACTGGAAGGTATTCTAAGATGGAAGGGGCAGCTGAAATGAAACTGAAAATCTTGATTTTTTTTTTTAATCCTTAGAATCACAACCCTTAAATAACTTAATAATTCTTTCATGACATCATGGCAGTAGAGAAAATGACCTCTATCAGACCATATTCTTGCCTGCCTTAGTGTCCCAGGTCTCCTGGGTCCAGCTGCCTAGGTTAAGGTTTCATGAATATATGTCACTGGATGTTTGTCCTGAATACTCAGGCTGCTGCTGTGTGATACCAGGTCCACAACTGAGAGCTTTTTGTTGTTCATGTGGACCTTTGGATACATCTATAAAACCTTACATTCTTCAATATTGCTTTTTTCTAGGTCAGCCAAGCCTCCGAGAAGCTATCTCGATGTCATGTATAACTAACGGGAGTACAGGAAGCAGGAAAACTAGCCACAGCTCATCTGTTTCTGTTGCCAGAAAAGAAACACTTTCATCTGCTGCAAAAAGGTACCGAATTGTTACTAAAACTCAAACTTTTAGATATTCAAAAAACCCAAAACCAAACAGAGCAAGAGTTTGATTTTTGTCTCTGTGCAGCACTTAGCAGAGCTGCCTGAACTCCAGTAAGGCACAGATAAACTTTGGAGATTTACCATGTTGTTGGGATGTGTACAAAAGAGTTCTAAAAAGAATTCAAAAATGGAGAGTATTTCTCTAGTGTGTAGTGTCCAAAATTAATTCTCACTGAGGGAATAGGAAAATGTATTTCCAGTACAAATGGAAAATTTTTCCTTCTGGTATTCATACGCTTATTTTTTTGTTGTTGTTTTTTTTGTCCTTCCTTCCCTCAAGGAAATTAAAGGGCAAAAGTGACTTCATTGTCTGGAGTGTAAATAGTAGGCAATAGCAAAATAGCTGAGAGACAATAGTGAATTGTGCAAGATAAAGGTTTACATTTTTGGGTAGAAAATCTAACCCAAAATATGGCTACTTAGTCCTTTTGAAGAATGTCTGTATCAGATCTCAAATGTGAAGAAATAACATTGCTTGAGTAATTTGTAAGTTGAATGAGCTAAGAACCTAACAGTAGTGGTTTTCCTCCATGTAGTACTTCCAGCTTCTTACAGTAAACAAAGCATTTGCTTAACTGCTTTTTTCTGTGGGTCTGTTAGACAGACATGGCTTCTTGAGCAGTAGGTTTTGTACCTATTCTTGTTTGTTGTGAAGAGCAGGCTGCCAGATATAGCCACGGGGCAGAGAATACTCTAATGTGTAACTCTGGTAAGTTATGTGAACAAATTCTTGGCCTCCCTAGAGTACTCTGGTAGCTCCAGTGGCTGGTTTATCTTCTAGAGTGGATGTAAATACTGTGCTGTACAACAAGACAGGGAAATTATATACTTCAGAGAATAAAAATGCTGCATGCAAATATAAACTGTATGAGAACAAACCAGAAGAAGCTTTAGTGCCCCTTGGAAAGCGAGCGTAGTGCCCCACCCTTTGCTCTTCTACATTGTGTAACATTGCATATCTTTCTTTTTATTGGATTCTTATATTTACTGTTCAACAATAAATCAGACAGTGATCAGTGCATGTCTCTATCTGCTAGTGCAACAGGCACAGGGACAAAAGACATTCCTGCAGGAAGGTATTTCTTAGTTAGCACTTTTCCATTAATCTTAGCCCTGTGGCTTTTGGCACTTTGATGAGGGCCAGTCCAGTTCCTGTGGTGTTCAGCTCGCATTTGTGCTGAATCACCTTCTTGATTCATTGGCTGCTGAACACTTGACTACATAAGAAGAGCAGAGTGGAGTGGCTGGCATCCCTTTCATCTGAGTTAAGGTCTTTAAAAGGAGACCTGGATAGGCCAAGAGAGAAAATCTTCATATGCAGAGGGCAGCTCTCCCTGGACCCCCAAATAACTGTCCAGGGGAGGTGTTGGTGCTTCCAGTGCAGCTGAAGACGCGCGGCTCCCTTGGTCAAGAAATGTTTTAGAAAGGTCTAGGAAGGTTCTTTTTCCAGTAGTTCTTTCACTGTCATGTCTTTATTCCTTAAATTTATTTGGTATTTGGAAGAAATAAAACTTGCCCTTTTGTAAAATTACCAGCTCAAGAAAGGTGAAAGGAAACGTAAGTAAATGTCAACAGTAGTCCCATCTCCTTACAAAGGTAGGGTAACCATGTTTTTTTCTAACACTTGTCGTGGTGAAAAGGAGGGAGGCCAAAGGAGACTGGAATGTTTCACCCCAGCTTCTTCAGGCCGAAGCTTGAACTGGTGCAGCAGGTGGGCATGGTCATCTGTTGACAGAGAATTAACCTTTAGGTTCTGAATGGACCCCAAAGCCTGCCTGTGGCCTTTCATGTTCTGACTCTATGCAGCCATACACCTAGCCAAAATAACTAGAAGGCCTACTTGTGTACAAACTGTTGCTGGTGTGGAAGTTTAGTGTGTGAATTTCTTCTGTGAATGAGCAGTTTCATTTCCTGGACTGTTTCATCTTGTTCTATGAACCTGAACACTGAGATCATGGAAATGATCGGCTGCCTCAGTAGTTCCACAGCAGCAGGATGTCTCATTTCAACAATGGCATGCTAAAATACCAGCAATCACTGCAATCAGAGCCCACGAATGTTCCCTGAACAGCAGGTAGATGATGTCCCATTAACAGAGATGAAGTCATGGATGTGTTGAGAAAATTTCAACCCTATAGTCTGGACTAGAAACAGGTTTATACTTTGTCCAAACAAACAAAAACCGACCAACCAATGACTGTCAGAGACCTGCTTGATCATTTTCCTTAGGACTAAGCATTCTTTTGAAGACAGCATCTGATAGCAATAGTCTTGATGTTTCAGAGTGACCACCATCCACAGTAGATGCCAGTGTGTTGTGGTCCAAAGGATGAAACATTGTATTAAGTGAAATTAAGTGAAATTAGAGAAGCTGCAAAATTAGGACAGATAGTAATAGCTCTCAGCTACTCAGTTGTAGACTGAAGAAATGCCTCATCAGATTGGGTTTTGGAAAGAATTTTTGGATGCATTAAATGACTGCTTCCCAGAACAACTAGTCTTTAGAAACCCACAGGAAAAGATGCTGGTTTTGATTTGGTTTCAGCAGTTACACAAGACCTACTAGAAGAGGTATTAGTGGGAGAGCCACTCTGTGCTAGCCAGTCATAATACAATTAAACTGAAGATTTTAGCAGAAATGAGCAAACCAAATAAATTCAGAATAAAGATATTCAGTACTCAGACTGCCACATATCTACATGATTTCCTTCCAAATTGAAATGGCAGTCAAAAAAAGAAGCCTACTTGCAACCTGGTGGTAGATAAAAGCACTTTGTAGAATCCAAGGTATATCTTGTGCTACAACCCAGAGTGAAACCAGAGTGGTCCAGAGATTCTCATGGCCCAATGAAAAAGGAGTGAACCTAATGGCAAAGAAGTGAAATGGATAATCCACAGTGACAAGCTCAGTGAAAAAATTCCCACACTGAAACTGTGGTTTCTAGGAGACGGATGAGATGAGCTAAATGAGTTTGGGTAGGAACACAGGAAATATGAGACTGTATAAAGAAATATAAGACTGCTCTCAGCAGGTGGCGTTCACCTGAGCCTGCCAGGAGAGTGCAGAGGTGAATTGCAGAATGCTGATGTGTCATTGTAAATAGGACATTACAAAAAGTGGGGGGGTGTACCTGTTGTAGTAGGGATAGAGAGGACTTCTGTTTTCTTCACTGAAAAGAGATTCCAACAATTTATTTCACTATACTGCATTTCTTGCAACAGACTGCAAAAAATGTAGTGTGCTTTGCATCCAGCAATGCAAGCTAAGTCTTCTGATTAAAAAATAATAATAAATTTCCATGCTACCAGTTAATTAAGGACTTTTGGCTATAAATTATTAATCAAAACCCCAATCAGTTCTGCAAGCTTTGTTCTCTATGATCACATATATGCCCTCAAGAAATGTGAAAGCTCGTTGTTTTGTTTTCATCTGATTTTTTTGAAAAGAAAATGTCACTCTGATGGATTATATTGACATTTTAAACTAGTTAGTATGTTTCACAGTAGAAATCCTGAGTGATCCTTACAAATGTGTCCGGGTTTCATATTCATGTTTTGACCTGTTTTTCAATGCTTTTCTTCTCTGAAAGCAGTTGGAAAAGTTGAACTCATGTAAATCTCAGTGGTAGATGATATATTTCAACTGAAATAACAAAAGATGCAAAAAGAGGTTTTTAAGAATATGTTAAAATTTGATGCCCATTTTTATTTATTTTGAATGTTGCTTTACTGTTTGCTTTGTGTTTGGGGAAAAGGTGAATGGAAATACAAATAATTAAGGTCATACAAGGATTCGAGGCGGGGGGAAATTGTTGTGAGGGAACAGAAATCTGGATTCTCGTGTTCAGAAAGATACTTGCTTTTTTACTTTGCAGGTTACTTTTACCCTTAGAGAAATATCTTTCTATTACATTTTTAGCTGATGTTTGTATCTTGCTTTATTTCCTCACTGAGAAATCTTATCTTTGAAGATTTAGTTTTTTTACTTTAAGAAAGAAACAGGCTATGCACTTGAGAGTACTCTTCTGTTTCAGGCCCTGGTATTGTTTGTGTGATTCAGTATATTACAAAGTATGTAATTTCATAGAAGAGCCTTCTAATTAATCTTTCTGTTTACATAGCAAACATTTGGTTTGGTTCTTAATAGATTTAAGGTTGCTGATGACATGTATTTAAATCTATTTCACATATTAACCTTATAAATACAGCACTATGAAAATAAAGATGCGTTCTTAGCTGACATGGCTGAAGGTATTAAAGAAGTGGTGAGACAATCTGATATTAGTCAACTACAGATCAAAATAGCCATTTCCTTTGACCTCTTGTGCAGCCAGGGAGAGTGCAGGGACCAGCACCAGCATTCCAGGGTTTTGGTGGCAGCTCAAAGACAGTAGCATGTACGTCCACAAATACAGTTTCATGGTGGACTTACCCTAATGGGAGACAACACAAGTCACAGTCCTGCCTTTCACTTGCACTGAGCCTTGGCTGGCAGCTCAACAAGGTGGTCAGTGAGCTCTGAACCAGGGAATAGTTTTTTCCTGAGGGACTGCAGACTTGTGGAGCATCAATTTGTGTCAGCTTTGAATGCTGTAGGAGCACCCATGAATGAAGGACACACTCAAATCAAAGTTGTATTCATTTTAAAATCATAGTAAATGTAGTACAACTGAAATATGCAAATAATCTTTCATGCCTCTCTCACTGTTTTTTATTGTTGGAGCTAGTGGATAAACCTTATTTCAGTAAAATGCTAATGTGAAGAGACTGAGTAAATAATCAAAGTGTTCTTTTGGTGATTGTTTACAGTAAGTTGTTAAATGCCTCTCCCGTCTTTTCATAGAAGACATTTTCTCCCACCTTGCTAATTTATTTGCTTGTTCTCTTTTTTCCCTCCTTATGTTACACTTTATTTTACAGCGGTACAGAAAAAAAGAAGGAAAAACCTCCAGGACAAAAAGAAAAAAAAGAGGACTCTCATTCTAATGATCAAAGTGCACAAACTCAAGCATCACCTTCTCCCCAGCCCTCCTCACAGACTCTCCAAACACACAGGCAAACTCCAGAAAGCAAGAGTTCTGCTCCAGCTAAAAGGTTTTCACAGTACCACAGTACAGAACTAGAAAATGATTGTAATGATACTGAGTTCATATTTGACAACAGGTCATGTGAAATAGTTCTAATCTCATGATCAACTTAAGGTTTGATTCTTTTTCTGCTAGAGAAGATGCATTCAATATGCATTGCAGCAGAACAAATACATAAAAATGCATGTTTTTCTTTGAATACATTTTTAAAATTACAGAGGTTTTTTGTTCTCAGATTAAAATCCTAATACAGTAGATTACCTCTAATCAGCCATGGTTCTAAAATATTAAATGATCACCCTGACTTGATCCTTCTCAAATACACTTCATAGATTTTGTGTAGATGAATTATGGAGTGTATTTTCCACATGACCATTTATTACATCTCATAACAGTATTTTTTAAGTACACTAGTATTTATCACTGCAACCCTTGGTTCAGAAATTTTTGCTCTCAAATTATTCTATAAAGTGACTGCAGTTTTGTTTTTGTTGGCTTTTTTTTTTATTTCATGGCCCTTCCCTTTTAAATTCCTGCTAGGTTGCAGGATGGCTCACTTTGATTCTTTACATGAGTGAAGTTCTGGTTTTACACCCAGATCATAGAACTGCTTGACTTGAGTAAATGCAGAAGTTTATTTAGGATTACCTCTTAAATTCCTGCTCATTTTTGTGGGAATTAGGCGCAGGAAAAAAAAAAAAAGGTACATTTTAGAGATACTAGATTGCTTTTTGAAGTCAAAAAAATGGATTTTAAGATTTGGGTGATATCTTCTGAGTTTCAAAACTATGCAGATCACTTGGCGTGGTTTCTTTTTGTTTTGTTTTTTTTTTGGTGGTTTTTTTTTTTTTTGGTGGGTTTTTTATTGCTGTTGGTTTGGGATTTTTAATTAATTATTTATTGTCACCTTACTGTTTTGGAAGGTGTAAAATTTTTTTTTACTCTCTGGCATTTAGAGACTGAAACAAAATGAAAATGAAATTTATTATTCCAAAATTAACTGTAGTTCACAAGATTGTTGTCTTGCATTGCTTGAATTCACAGCTCTAATAAGTATTTAAACTTCCACTTGACTGGTGCATGTTATAACACTGCATAAAGGCTCTGTCTCCATGTCTTGCACAAACCTGTAAGTTGTCTGAAGCTGAACTTGCGGCCTGTTGTTCTCTTGCCCGGTATCTCGCTGTAAAGATGTCTGAAGTCTTGCTTACTAATCTTTTGCAGTGTGGGGAAAAAATAAATGCCTTTTTTAGTCTCCTCAGGGTTTAACTTGATTTGATTAACTTGTTTGTCGCAGGACCTTTGAGCCTCTTGAGGTGCTGGGGAAGGAGCTTGCCTTTTCTAAGGTTGCATTTCAGGACTTAACTCCTGCAAAAAGCATTTCTGACAGGATGAAGTGTGATACTATTAGCAGGACATGTGCAAACTCTAAATCAGCTGGTTGAAGGATAATTTGGGCTAGATGACTTTTTGAACATGTATTCCATGATTAAGGCATGCATGAAATTATTGAACTAGTGACTGCAAAATTTGCAAGTTCCCATTAGTGTAAATTGGCTGCAATAAGATTGCTGAAAAATCACATCAGAATTCGTGGATTTAATTGTCTGTAGTATCAGGCCAAACCTAGCTTGTCTTACTCATGCAAGAGGTTTGCAGACATTTGTTTCAAAAAGATTAAAGCCATTAATGTGATTTAGTAGGTGCTAACTGCAAAGCTTCCATATGAAACTATAATCTGATAGAACTGTTCTGCCTCAGAAATCAATGTGCTAAAGCTGGTGAACAGTTAATCAGGGAAAAAAATTACATTGTTATCTACTTAATTGATTTTAAAATATATTTTATTCTTTAAGGCGTATATACTTAGCCTCATTTTTTCCACTATTGTAATTTGTTAGTGATGTAGTAATGAAGTACAGAGTTATTTTGTTCAAGTCTTTGTGTAATAGCATTTGGAAATGGAAAAGAATAGATAAATTGTCTTGCTCAATTGTTTTCATTCATCCAGTTAGAACTTTTTGACTAATCTTTTTTCCCTGTTTCATGCTGCAGTTTGAAGGAAGATTTAGCTCTGCTTTTGTCTCCTGCTGCTTGATCTGTCCGTTGCATAAGAGTTCCAGTTATTGTTACATTATTATCTTGTAATTGTAAAATATTTTTTTGTTTCTTCTAGCATAAAGAAATCCTTGACTGTTGAAAAACCTCACAGTGCTTGGGAGAGTTCAGATGACAGTCGTAACAAGCTGATGAGAGTAGCATCAACATCTAAATTAATATCAAAGGTGGCAAAGAATGCAGACAAGTATGTATTGGTTTGGTACATAAAAGTAAGCGAACTTTAGAGTCAAAATATTATGAAATCACACAGTTCTAGTGATCTTACTGATGTATATGCTAGGACCTTTTGCATCTTTGTTTTTACAAAATTTTGGGTACTTATACAACCTGCCAGTTTGGTGCTCCAGGTGCCCATGGAATTTTAAGATTATTATAAAGTAATTCTTGTGTAAATATATTTTAATACTGCCTGATTGGATTAGCAGAATTATGACATTTTATGGCTTAATGCCAGTGATGTCAAACTTCCAACTGTTTTTTTTCCTAATTAAAGCTGATTTGAAAATGCTAGTGTATTTCCTTGGAGTCAGTTTCTGGATTTCATATAGTGTATGTTGCCAAAGTAGACTGTAACAGTAGGAATATACTTCTTTGATTTCAGATAGGTCTCTCAGTTTAACTGTTTAGCAGGTTCCTGATAGCAGGTTCTAGACAATGGGTAGGGATCTTGTTTTCAGTGTCACCTTCAGCAGGTGATGGGCTGTAGTCAACCATTCCTCTCATCCCCTTCCTCAGCAGCAGGTTTTCTTGGTTTGTGGTCTCCAGTGAAGGCCTTTGAGGGTGAATAGCTCAGTAGTTACTCCTGCTCCTGTCAGCACAGGGGCAAGAGTTTGCTTTTTGTTGTAACCTCACATTGTTGACCCCCCTTGTGACCCACTCTTGTCCTCAGTACTCTCTGCCAGTTGGGCTTCCTGCTTTGTATTCACACACTTCGTTTCTTTTTCTGATTTGGTTGAAATTTCGCTGAAATTGTTGTGTTGATTTTTTGACTGACCCCTCTCCTATTTGCCAATATCCCCCCATTATGCTGACAGCTTCTTCCAGCTTGGTGTTGTCTGCAGATTCCTAGATCTGCTCGTTAGTTGTCATTCAAATAGCCCTTAACTGGTCCAAGGCAGAACTACCTGAAAACCCCTCCCATTCTGACAAACAAAGCACTTCAGACCTTTCAGAGTAATTGCCAGTCTTTTTATGATTATGTCTGTAGTTCTCTCCCTCACTTGCATATAAGACTGTCAAATACACAGTCAAGAGTGGTGCAAGTGCATTCCTTCTTCCCTAGGAATGGGAAGAACAAAAACAAACTAATGTTGGGTGTGGATATCGGCACATTTACTAGAACCTTTGTGCTTAGCCTGAAGAGTTCTGCAGAGCAGTGGAGTGCTCTGTGTGAGGGAACTATGCATTACATATTTTGCAAGTATTTCCTTTCCTTTTATAATTGGTTTTCACTGTTGGCATTTAAAAGCCCTTTGGCAATTTAGATTGTAGCAGGGTGCTGCGCGATAATATTTGGGAATGACAAAACCCTCTGCCTTGATTTTTTTGCTGGGGTTTTTGCTATGCTGCAAAAGTACCTTTCATGGTGTGATACGTATTTCAAATTTGCTAAAAGTAAAAAATAAGTTTTACTTTTACTGACATTTTATATATTTGTTCAGACATGGTCAAAATAGACCAGTATTTTATTCCATTTTTCTACGAGTATGCTTATTTCTGAGAGACCTTAAATGTTGCCCTTCTACAGTCTCTAATGCAGAAAACAGTTAGATATATAACAAAAGTGTGGACAAGAAAAGATTAGTTTTAATTATTGTTAGAGAAAGTTGTTCATAACTTGAAGCTGTTGTATCTTAACTATATTTGGCAAAAACAGAGCTTCAAATGTGAATTGTAGACCATCACCTGGTTGAAGACTGGGTGTTTTATTGTTGTGCACCTTGTTCTTATGCTCGGATTTGTAGCAGAGGCACTGTTTGCATACAAGGACACACGTTAATACTCATTTCTTACTTGCATTCTGCGTGCCACATTTCCATAAGAACTGGTTGGTATTGTGCAAAGGCATATTGTTATACTGCATTTATTGTTCCCAATTAAGAAACATTGGCCTCATCTGCTTGAAGCTATGGATTCTTGTGCAAGGGAATAGAATTCAGCCCCTAATGTGGGCCCCAGGGTAGAAATGTTTTACATATGCTTTACACTATCAGCTCAGGATATGAACTTTGTTTACGCAGCTCAGTCTTCAAGTCAGCGCCGAGCTGTAAATCAGTCTGATAAAGCAGTAAGAAGTCAGAGGGTTCCCACGGCAGCCCATCATTCAGTGGTTTTCAGGAAAGACTGGGAATCCACTTTTTGTTTTTCATTTGGCAGTGTGGTAAAGGGTGATTCCACCAGCAGCCAGAGATGACTTTCCTCATGCATATGCTTGACCCTTTGTCACTGTTACAAAAATTTGACCTCCATCCAGCTAAAAATACTGGATGCCACTCATATCTTTCTGCTGAATTTCAAATTAATTCAAGAGGGTGTTTCATGCAATACATTCTCCTCTCAAGGAGTGTTATTCCATTAAGAAGTTGATCTGATGCTGGAAATTAGTATTTCTTCCCTCTTCACCAAAAAAAAAAAAGACTGAGGTTTTTTTATGAGTAACTAATTTCTTGCTCTGGTAAGAAGAGATGTCTCACCTTCAGTCTGTTGAAGACTTTGTGTTGCACATCCAGTAATGCTGTAGGGATCTGGTTTAAATGAAACTGCAACTTGCTTACATTTAATCCATGTGTCCAATAGAGTTAATTCCTAGAAAAATTTGTGCTGTTGTATGCTGACAGCTTATTTTGACAGGTGCTAAATGCTTTGCATGCAGGCCTGAGGATGTTTGGCAGCTTAAAACATTTGGCTATTACAAGTTCTTACTCTCAAAATGGAATTTTCCGTGCACAAGGAACATGCCCTCCGTAATTTATTTTTCAAAGCTTTTTGTATTTTGTAATTATGAGAGTAATTCTTAGAAGCCCTTGCCATAGGGCCAAAGACTTCAAGTTACTTGAAAGATACAGTGAACTGCATAGAATGAGTAAAAAATGCACTACAATGATCAAGATTAGCTGTTGAGCATCCTATACTACACTTACACTGTACACAGAATCTGATGAGATTGCCAAATGCAATAATGAGTAAAAACTAGATGGTATTGCCTTGATAAGCATTTTGCATATTATTAATGATAATATTTTGAATTTTTCCCCAGGCACAAAGATGTCATTGTCAGCCAAGGTAAGTAAAACCATTTATTTTTAAATATTGGATGAAGTTGAAAATATTTGCTTTTGATTGAATAGTACATCCTGTAAATGAATATGTTGGGACATAGGCATATGAAACAGGGGTTTAGAGGTAAAATGGTGTTTATCAGCTCCAAGAATTCATTTGGCAAAAAGTTACTTCAGACATGTATATGAATCTTTGAAATTATGGAGAATTACCTCATCAGATTGGATCTTTAGTAAGAACAGAAATTTTCAGTAGGTGGGTGGTGGGAGGATTTGATTTACAAACCCCTTTTTAAAATTATTTTCTCAATATGTATGTGCATAGAGAGCGGTTATGAAAACAAAAATCTCAAGTTTTGACCTATGTGCCAGTCTTCATCCAAGCAGGTGTGAGTGAGACTTTAGAAATAGTTTTAAGATATTTTATTTCTGTCCCATAACCAGCAAAAATGTCAACTCGTGAAAAAAACAGCCAAGGTAAGAATTAAGCTATGCCCTTTGGTTGCTTTCTTCTAATTTAGCACTCTCACAAATCTTTTATTTGGCTTTTCACCATCAAAGAGTATCAGTGCATATTCTCTTAATATTTCAACTCTTTATATGCATGTGCACATTGCAATCTATATGGGGATTATTTGGGGATAGTTAAAATAAATTACAGCACACATAATTTCCTTGGAGAGGAATATGTGTTCAAATGGAAGTCTTGCATTGTTGCCTAAGATATCAGAGTATTAAGAACTGCCAACTAAAAGATTTGTTTTATCTCAGCTTTCTGTCTTGCCAATATTACAACATATAAATGCTGATTAGACAAGAACAGAGACTGAAGGTTTTAATACAGTCTCCTGAAATGAAAAATGAGTCTCTTCTGAAGTCTATGTCTTTGCACCAATGAATCTTGCGTTCTGTGGCTACCTGCTGCTGCTGGCTTGTTCTGTAAGGAAAAGGAGCCATCTATCTGGTGGGATGTGACAACAAAAGAAGTCCACTTCTGGTGTTGCAAAACTACTCTGCTTTGATTTCCTGCAAACTGTACTGAAGCATGCAGTTTCAAAACTAAAGCATGTAACCCAAGTGCATGCTGTACACAACAGATCTATGTACAGGGGTTTTGTCTCGTGCTTTTTTTCTGCTGATTAACAAATCTGTAGTCTTCAGATTCTGTGCTCTCAGCAAGTTTACATTATTTACAGTTTGATTGCTTTTGGTTCCTTAAAACAAGAAAAAAAAAAAAAAAAACCCTCAGATTTTTTTTGAAAGTTAATGTACGAATTGTTGGAATGAAGGCAAAAATCAACTTGAATCCAATTGCTTTATCTTTTTCTAGTTCACAGAGAAATTACAGGTATAAAAATATTCTGAATTGATGCTTACCAAGAGCGTCTTCAGAGACAAGATGTGTGAAAGAGAATGAATAAGTATCAAGAACAAAGAAGAAATGTTTCTTTATACCACGGTGCTTAACACCAGCTGTGGAACAGTACATGTGTGCAGCAGTGGTTACTGTAAAAGGAAAGCTAGTCAGTAGTGGCCAGACCAGCTGCAATTTAGCTTTGCAAGTTTTTGAATAAAACTGTTCTGTTAAAAATACCTTTTCTAGTAAAAACAGCTTTTCACAAAACAAAGTTGTGTATGGCTAAAATACCTTCAGTACTAATTATTTCCTTACAGTGTGCTTCTACAACTCTGCGTGGTCTGCCAAAAATGGACCATCCTGAAGTTCTCTCATTCTGGGAACTGTAACTTCAGTAGCCTCGATGTGTTCCCTGCTATCTACTGTGTTATTATGCTGAGGATGTGATGAATGGGCACCTTCCAAGTGTGTCATGCCACAGTCTGTCCTGAGCCTAATTGGAATGAAAGAGAAACGTGATGCAGATAGCAGGGCCCCACATATATGGGAGTTGGAGGGGAAAGTCTTGTCATAGAAAATGCATTTGCTCCATTTTAAACACGTGGAGTTGCAAAACTGCCTCTAACATGGATGCATTTGCAGTCAGAGAATTCAAAGATTTTTTTTTTTTAAATGTGGACCATTGAATATATTTTTTGACAGGTTTTAGAGTATGTCTGTGTGTCTCTATGTGTGTGACTGTGGTAGCTTTTGTGTTTTGTTTACTGCCACAGAAAAAAACGTGTAAGTTACTGGTGTTGCAGCAGGTTCACCCATCCTTTCCAGTATAAGCTTAGCAATACTTTGTCACTCCTCTGTCAGGGGAGGTGACTTCAGCCTGTTTTGTACTTGATGGTTGCCACATAAGTACACCAATTTCCAGTTGGCACCTTGACCCAGCTGGTCAGGAAGCTGAAGAGTTGCACAGACAGCATAAGATTTCTGAGGTAAATCCTGTGGACTTGGACAGTGTTGTCTTGGACAGGTTGGGATGAAGAGTTGCCCTTGCTCATGGTGTTTGTACAGAACCTTCCTGTTCTGGAACGAAAAGGCACAGGAAGTTACAGCTGCTTTAACACTCCTTTGTGGCTTGTCAGTCTTTGCCTCTAGGGGCAAGCAGTCTCTAGCACGGTGTTAATTAAATTTCAGCAGCTCCCCTGAGCTGCTCATTTCACTGAGCTGTGTGTAAAACACTGTGTATGCCCCCAGCATTCACCTCCCATAAGGATTGTGTCCACGTGCTTCCTAGACCTAGGAATTCTGTGAAGGAGGCTCTTGGGAAGACTGCTGGTGTGCAAACTGTCAAGCTTCAAAGCAAATCTATGGTAAAAATACATCAGTGTCTTTATACACATTTAAAATAAGTTTGGAATCACTGTGAAATTGCAGACTTTCATAGCAGAAGGTGTTTGCATGGGATAATGGGACGGAAGATGACAATTTTGTGTTGCTTTGAACATCCTGGAATCACTTTGTTTCCATTTTTTGATTCACCCAATAAAGAAACAGCTTTGAAAATGTTAGTATAGTATAGTACCACAAAATACAGATGAATACATTTTGCATGCGTAGTTCTTGGAATCTAATTTTTCTAGCAGCAGAAGTTACTGCAATAATATCTGTCTTGTGATAGTCTGTGTAGATCCATTGTGGTTTCTGTTAGTGTTGGCATTAGCTATTAAAGTGAAAGACTCGAGGAGCAAGTGAGAGTCTTAGATGAGCTTCAGCAGTGAACGGCATTAGCTGTGGTGTCAGAATTGGCTTTGGTTTGGTGTGGAGTCCCCCTGAGAGTGTTGCATGTAAATGTCAGCAAGACATAGGCAATTCTCTTCTGCCAGGAGCAGCAGCAACATGGGGAGCCACAGCCTGCAGCTGCCTTGTGTGCAGCCACTTGATTTTCTTCTGTTGATGTCCATGCCTAAGCCACAGGTGTTGCAGTGCTCATCTCATACCTTCTCAATACCCAGTTTTGTTCCCTCGGTGCCTTTATCTCTCCCACTCGGGTTGAATTGCTTGTACTTCACATTAGGTTAGGCCTGAGCTTTATGCTTCTGGGTATGTGCTGAAGCAGAGGTAATAGGGTCAGTTTGTTTGTTTGTCCTTGTAAACCACACCAGCCCTTTTACAATAAAATCCAGTACTAAAATTCTGTGAAAATCCAATAAAGCTATGGGTGAAATGAACAGGTGCTTACTACAGCCTTAAAAGGACCCTAACTAAAATTATTCTTTTAAATTCTTTACCAGCAGGTGTTTATAATTGCCTATAAAAGCCATCTTGCTTCTGACTTCAGCAGAAACATTTTTAAAATATTAATCATAAGGCATTCATATTTTTATACCCAGAAGTTAAAGACCTGGCTTATTTTAAGATAAAAGGTAATTTATTTCACTGAGATTGTGTGTTTGAGTTTGGTTTTCAGTGATAGCAGCTCCATATATGAATCACTTGTTCACTTATTATAAAGTAATAAGAGACACTTAAACTTCTTGAGTGGCAATAAAAACCATATGTGAAAGAATTAATGAAAAACATTCACTGCATTCCTAAGTTTTTTGGGTTTTGTTTTTAGGGTTTTTTAAAATTGTGCTTTATTGGTTTCCAGTACTTTTTTTTCTGTTAGTTTAACTGTACTGTAGTTTTAGCTTCACGGACGGAACAGCCATGGAGCACTCAATGGAAAAAATTTACCCTGCTGACAATGTGTCCTGTCTGCTGAGAGTGCAGAATTCAGTGGCTACCTCAGATCACTTTTTCATCAGAGATTTTGTATCAGATGGTTGTTTAAGGTGCTCATGTACCTGAGGGCAAATGGAGACCCAGTCTATCGTTGTTGGGCTTCTTGCTCTTGTTCAGGCACAGTGCATATTATTAAAAAACATCAGTACTGTCACAAAACCAAATTGTGTATTTGGGAGTTTTTGTCATTGATTCTTGGTGAAGTCTGGATTTTAGTATTTAAGCAGGAAGCATTTAGATAGAGTCTTACTGAGCTTCTTTGTGTCCAGTATTCCTTTTTGAGTCCTTGGTTTTCTTTTTTTTTTTTTTTTAATGAAAAGCTGGAGTTCAATATTTAACTTCAGTTTTTTCAGTGCTAATGGTAACTGTTGTTAACACCTAGATTCTTAATGTCACCTAATAGATGAAAAAGCAAAGGTTACTTATCAGAGTATGCAAAATTATTAACCAAAGATCTGTTAAGAAATGTCAAGGCAAAGCTGTAAAATCATTCCAAATCAAGGCAAGTCTCTTGTCTCATCTGTTGTACTTGAGTGTTTAGTTGACGTTGCACCAGGGCTCAATAACAGCAATGCATGTCTGTTTGTCAGGGTCAGCAGGCATTGGCACATCATCACTTGGGCTGAGAGATGGCAGACCTGCAGCCACGTTTTAATTCCACTGTAACATGTAGAATGTACCGGTCTGGGCTTGGTGGCTGAATTTGGTTATTTGTCTCTGTGCTGTTAGCACTGGTTTGAGTTAGAAATAGGGTTATAAGCTCTTGTCCCTCAGGTTAGTGGTCCTGCAGAGTTCTTGGACACAGGCCTGAAAGCAGAAGGCTTGTGGGAAAGATGCTATTTGTAATATTAAAAAGCATAACTTCACTGGTCAAGCAACTAGAAGGTGAAGACAGATTAATGAATGTACCCTGGATGTGGTAGTTTATTGTATGTTACTAGACTGTTCTGCTTGGCCAAGCTAGTTGGGAGTCTTTTGGGGTTTTTCGTTTGCTTGTAAATCACTTTAGGGTGCTGCTACACACAAAGAGAGCTGAGCTGGGGTTTTAATGCATTGGCACATGTTGATCTTTCAAACTAGATGGGGTGGGACCTAATGAAAAATAGTCATAATTTGCAAAATTACTGTAATAATTCCTTTAGCACTAAACTTGTGTGTATATATATATATGTAATCTACTGTATGCTCGTTAGACATCCCATTATGTATACACTTGTTAGCTGAAGAGCAATTAATTACAGCACAGACTTGCAGGGCAACCTCAAAGTGTCTTGTCTAATGAGGAATAGTGTAATAAAAAATACATTCTTCTAATATTTTGTCCAGTTTTGTTGAAGAAATCATTAATTGAGGGTGAAGGTTTTTCATGTGCTTCTTCAAAAGTACTTGATGATTTCTTTTTGTGGCATGTTTTTTAGAAAACAGGAAGATTTTGGTTTTGTAGTGTCACTGTCTTCAAATTTCTGGAGTATCTGGGTAGCAGCTTTCATATCTTCTGAATTGCTTTTTGCTCCAGATACTTCTGAGTTAATCTACAAAGACTTCTTTGATCTTTTTTTCTCCTCCTTTCCCATTATTTTTATTATTTTCTTTTGCAAGCCTTTCATATTCCCCCAAAAATATGATTCACAGAAAGTAATAAATTGCTTAAGTGCCACTGCATGAGTCTTTCTGTGCTGGCTTCTTGGTAGCACGAATTTCAGCCTTTCAGATGGTTTGTATTGCAATATCTTTGCTCTCTGTTATCACCTGCAGGGTTTTTCATTTGCCTTACCTTCCAGCTTGCTTTCCCTGAATTGCTGGGTTTTAAGGTTTCTTCCAAAGGTGATTTAATAGAAATTGTTGGGAGTTGAATTTAAATGTTACTGAGCTGCTTCTTCTTACTTCTTCTTTTCTTATAAGGCCCGATTAAAAGCTGATTCATGTTAACAGGAATCTGCTCTTGGTACAAGGAGGCTTTGCAGTAAACTTTCAGCCAGTCCACTATTTGCCTACAAGTTTTTATTTGCCCCTAGTTTTAGTCCTGGACTGCCATGCCTTATCAACAGGTTCCTTGTGTGCAAGGTAGCTATGCTGGCTTACAGTGTCTGTCAGAGAAGATGCACTCGTATCCTTGCAGGTCAGCCAGGCTTCTGGAGCTCCCTCTCACTAGCAGCACCTTGTTTCACCAACATATTTATTCCTTTCTTCTCTGTCAGGCTGTAAACTTCCAAAGAACATGCTGTAAATACTTTGGTTGCTAACATCTGCCTTCAGCCTGCTGGGACCTATTTGGCTTAGTGTTTACACTAATGAACTTAACACAGGGAAGTAGAAGCACTGAAATTTCACTGATGACACGAAGCTGGGAGTCCAAACTGGTAGAGTTGGAAGCTGAGATTTTAATACAGTGAGACCGAGATGTTCCTGAGGCTGGAGTAGTATAAAACGTAATTAAATTATTCATGGTGAGAGATCACACATACAGGAGTTGCTAGCAATGTTCTAGCTATAAATAGGTGCTTGCCAGAATTAAATGGTAAGGAAAAGGGCTATAACATGCCACTTAATTGTAGGAAGATTGAACCACTCACTTATTGAGAAAACACAAAAGCAGTCCCAGGATGTATCAGAAGTAATTCTAATGGAGATAGAGGCCTTGTGGAAAGTGTTAATGCATCAAAACCCTGGTAGGTTCTCCTCTGTAATACTGCATGCACCCATAATCATGAAAGGTAAGTTTTGTAATGCTGTAGGGACAGCCTAAACCCTTATTATGCAAAAAGAGAGTTAAATAGCTGGATGATTTTATGTTTTGAGAATATGCAGGCTGGGAGGGTTGCTATTTTCATGCTCACCCAATGCACTTTCTGACAGCAGATTCTATCTGAGGGCAGACCTGTGCTGAAGGGAGCAGCTGTGCTGTCACACACACAGAAAGAAAACAACCTGGCCTTGGATTACTGTCACCTGGAAGTTGAGGGGTTTCCAACTGGTAGTAGGAGGAGGTTTTTGGATGCTATTCTGAAACACATCAGCAGAGTGTATTTGTGTTTCTCCAGTGACAGCCAAGGCTCTGCTCTCCAAAGTGGATGCTGCAGCATCCTGTGGAGTAAAAAACATTGATGCAAGCAGAGAGAGGGCACTGGGGGAGCATGTTGGGTATCTGTCAGGCTGGACTAGGCTGAGCTGAGACAAGTCATGAAGTTTCTCCAGCTCATTGGATTAATTTTCAAAGCCACATGCCTGAACAATGCTCAAGACCACCTTTACATGCGCCCTCACCGTGTCCTGGCTTCTCTCTTTGTGTCTCTCCTTCTGAGCAGTGTTTTGTGTCACTTCAGCTGACTACGGCCACATTTTAGTCAAATTAACTGTTTCTGCTTCTTTGACACCGAGTTAATAATTTCCCCAAACCTCTGGGGAACCCACGGAGAGCCAAGACCTGCGTGGAGTCTGCTTAGGTCCAGCACGCCCAGAGGGCTGCTATGTGAGGCTAATAAGCCTGAGCCAATCCTGGGACCATAAATTGGGAGTGCTGATCCCGTGTTCCCTGGCACTTGTGTAAAGAGATTGTTGAGGCTCCAGAGGTGAAATATTGTGGAGCCAAGCAGAGTTTGGCAAGGGCTGTGAATTTGAGCTCGAAGCTGCACAAAAAGCAGCTACAGCTGTTCCTGGTGAAGAGCTGGCCCCTGGAGCCAGGGCGCTGCAGCCACTTGATGCTCCTTTTTGTAGCAGCTCTAGGCCTGAGCTGTTATATTTTGTGTGGCATGGATAATCCATAGCACCTGGGTGTGCTACTGCAGAGCTTCAACTGTACTTTTTGGTTGGTGTGATCCATATTTGAAAGGATTTATAGGCTGTCTGCGGCTGCAGATTAATTAACTTAGTAAGTGCCAATGGTTCTTCACAGTGTGCCCACCTGGCCCTTTCCACACACATTCCCCAGCCCCACTTTCCCCAGATGCTTCTGCACAGTGGATAGTGGGGTCTGAATATCTCTTTATACAGAATAAAGAATTTTTAGTTTCATACCTAATGTTTTCAGGCTGCTAGATACCAGAATTGTCAAGGATTTTTTGTTGGTTGGGGTTTGGTGAATTTTTTACCCAGTCTCTTTAAAATTTTTGACTTCTTCTTCCTTGTCGTCCCTTATATACATATCTGTCATAACATGACCAAGGCTCTTTTCTCCCAGAAGAAGGGAAAAAAAGTCTAGACATGCTGCTTTCTACTGGAAAATATTGAGGCTGCAGCAAAGGAACATAGTCTAATGCTCTTGATCATTCAGTTGAGAAAGTATAGTATGAAAGAGTTAAATCACTGATTTTCTTAAGTTGCAAATACAAGAATTTGGCCTCAGGCAATCAATTGCTATTTGAGAATAGTGTTGATATGCTGCCATCCTCTCTTGTATTTCAAAAGATTTTTACATTAATATTATATCTGCTCTACAGGTTATTCTAACAAAAGAAAATTTACAGTATTAGACAAAAAAAAAAATTTCTTCCAGTGGGCTGTTTCTTTTCTCCTAATCCTTCCTCTTCTTTCAGGAGAGGCTTAATCAAGTTTTACCTAGCCTGTGTCTTTCTAGCAAGTGTTTTAAATATGTATCTTCAAAGGTAATCTGGAGTAAATTGATCTAGCCAATAAATGTAAAAATATGTTCTTTCTTCAATGGGAAACTTCAGAGAGCTAATTTGTATCTGAATGCCTTGTAGATACTCTTTTCCCTGAGTTCCAGGAGAGTCTCTGCTGCCAGAGACTTGACTGAATTCCTCTTGGACTCTTCATCTCTCTCATCTGCAGAGTCCAGCAGGTGCAACTGCCTCCATCCATAAGAATTTCAGTTGCAGGTTGTCTCCACTGTTCTAAGCAACAATGAGAAATTTGATCCTAGATTTTTGGTGTCATTTTGCACTGATCTTGTGGAACCAGAAGTGTCAAGCTCAGTGTTAAATTAAGAATTTATGGTTTAACAATGAGCAGCCTTTTGTAAATACTCTCAGGTATTAATTTATAAGACTGTGAGTGCCAGATTTTTATAGAAAGGTCCTTGTTAATACATTACTCTTGGGTTTGGCCAGTGTTATTTTATCTGTGAATATACATACTATAAAAAATAATATTGGTGGATATATGAGACATGGTACTAGTTTGGAGTAATTATCTAAACATTCATGTCAAACTAGTGGCAGCTCCAATCTTTAGCTTTTCTTAGCAATGCAATTAAGCAGTGCACATTTGGTACAATAACTATTTTGTCTAATTTAGCTACCAGGGAGTGATTTTCTTTGTTCTTTTTTTATCTGAGACAAGTTTTCTAGTGTTCTAAGTGGAGGGACTCACTGGGTACTTGTTTAAAGGACCCATGTTTGTTCTTGGAAACAAGCAAGACAACTGATTTTCATCTCTTCAATATTTGTTCCTTTCATACCGGACTTATATGGCTCAACTTTCCTTGTATTAACATGCTAAATAAGAAAAACTTTTATATATGTGTTAGTTTTAAATTGTTCAATTATTATGATTCCTGTTCAGGAATAATTTCTGGAACCTGTGGGGTTTGTTTTGCAGTAGCTTTCAGTTGTATTTGAGCTGTTGCCTCCAGCACAGGGTAAATGTTCTATCAGGATCGAAAGCGACACAAAATTCAAGTAAAATGCATTCTTATTTTCAGAAAGTTGACTTCAAAACACTAATAATATTTTTTCAGGTCTGGGAACTTGGTAAATTTGATAATGGTCTGCTTCATCAAACAAACAAAAATTTTTAAAACTCTTAAGCCTGTAGAACTACAGTGTGTTAAGAGGAAAACCAAAAGTTTTTGACAAATTGAGCCATGTGTGTTGGGAAATCTTCACAGTGAGTGTCACACATGTAGAAGAACACTCCTAACTAGCTTATGTTCAGGTGTACAGATTCATTGATCTAGTTAAGTCTGAGCAATGCAGCGTTGTTAAAATCACGCACAGGTTCATGGGTAGATCTTTCTAAGTTAGGAGTTACTGAACACAATATATGATTTGGTCACCACAGTATGTGCCAGTGCTGTCCAAATAATCGCTGTGTGCTGGGATCATCAGTGCTGTATTCCAAGTTAGTGCTTTGTGGTGTTTTTAGACCTGAGGAGGTATTCCACAGACTTTCACACAACACTATAAATGAAATTATAAAATCCTTTATGATAGAAATACTTTCTTTAAATAACCTAAAATATTCACCACATTTTTCCTGTAGTCTGGTTTTTGCTCTTTTTCCATCTTGTCTAGGTTGAGTGTCAAAAATTAATTTCCAAACGTTGTACAAAATTGCTTTATATCTTTAGTGGATGAAAATAGTTACAAGTTTTTCTTCTTTCATTCTCTAACTGTAGTAGGACAGAATATGTTTCTGTGGTCTGTACAGTAGGGGTATTTCAAATTCAGGAAAGGGTAGAAATCCTAGTTTAAGGTTAGTCTAGCTCACAACTTTGATTATTTCTCATTTTTTGTGTCTTCTAAAAATGCTTCTGTTAGCAGAAGAGACTATTTTTGAGACTACATTGTTTCTGCTGTCACCAAAATTAGCTAGTTCTGTTGCCTTTTTAGATCTCCAAGTTTGACTTGAGCTATTAAGTTATGGTTCTGTGGAAATAAGTCTGAGTTTCTCATAATTTCAATTTCAGATGTTTTAGGGAACACCAAACTTAGATTGCACAATCATTGCAGTCTGAGTATTAATCTTATGCTTAATTGGGGAAATATTTCCAAGCATTCCTTGGGCATTATGGGGAAGTCTGTTTCATGGGGTTTTTTTTAAAGAAGTACAAAAGTAATTGTTTAGAAATCTTAATTTTAGATCTTAGTATTAGTTGTGTCAAATGTGATTAGAGATTTCTTAATACTCAATTGCTAATTTACAGCTATTCTTCTACTCCAGTTCTACTCAACTATTTAAATTTTGGTTTGAACTCTGAGTTCTCTGTGTCTGCTATGATTTTCAAATCCCCACTCATAAAAAAGTGTCAGCGTTCCAAATTCACAGCAGAATATTATGTTACTTTGGTTAATATTTATACTAAAAATGGATATTAATTACTGAAGAAGTTGAAGAGCTATAAAAAGTTACTACTTCATTGATGCAAAATTAGTGAAATATTTGGCTCTTTGTCATCAGTGCTTTTTGAAAGGAAGCTGTAATTTTCCCTGGTGGTAGGTAAGCTCACTTGGCTTGAAAAGGAATTCCTAAAGGCTTGTGAAGTGCTTAGATGACCCCAGAGAGAGATAGACATGTGTTTTGTCACGGCTATAGGCAATATTAGCTGGAGTCATTATGAGCTGTTGCTTCTTCCCATTCTTCAGGATACAATGCTTAATAACTCAAGTTGCTGTATTAGTTTGTGATGATATATAATCCCTGATTATATTGGTCAGCAAAGCTCCTGACACTTTTTCCTGCAGTGGCCTTGTGTCTTAGCTTGGCCGTTAGGATTTGGGAAGGTGGGCAGCTGGGTAGGAGAAGGAACCAGTTGGATAGTTGGCCTCGGAGGGTCGTGGTTAGTGGGTCATACTGTACCTGGTGGCCAGTAGGTGACACATGGGGTCTGCAGGATTCTGGCCTGGCCCTGCCCTGCTCAGTGTCTGTAACAATGACCTGAGGTGGCACAGTAGGTTCTCGGGGTCACAGTGGCAGCAGACCGGGGGCCCAGGGGCTGTGCTGGAGCGATGGGCCTGCAGGAACCTCACAGAATTCAGCAGGGACAGATACCGAGTCCTGCACCTGTGGGAAAGAGTCCCTGGCAGGAATACAGTCTGGGGACAGAGGGGCTGCAGGGAGCAAGCTCTGCAGAAAAGGCCCCTGAGGTGCTGTCAGGTGCTGGGAGAGGCTGTGCCATCTCCATCCTAGGAGTTTTTCAAATCTGGATTAGGCAAAAGCCTGAGGAACCTAGTCTGGCTTCATGGCCAGGCAGAGGTTGGACTTAGAGACCTCCTCAGGTCTTTTTCAACCTGAAATACCTTATAGTGTAATTCTGTGACTAATTATTTATTCCATTTCAGATTTGAATTTCAATTTTGCCTTTATAACTTAACTTGCATGTCTAAAATGTTACATGCTCAGTCTGCTCTATCACAAATTCAACTAATGCTTACTCTGTGTGTGTTTAATGTTCCATTTAAAAAAATAAAATCTGGGCCTTTACCAAGCTCACATTTCAAAAATAAATGTTATACAGCCAGTGTGATTTGCATCTCTCTGCTTATTACTGCTTTCTTTTGTGCTTATTTCTTGTGTAAACTTGCCACATGATTAATGTGCCTTTTTGTTTCAACAGAGGGAGAATATATCAAGATGTTCATGCGAGGCCGACCAATCACGATGTTCATTCCTTCTGATGTAGAAAACTATGATGATATTAGGACAGAGCTGCCTCCTGAAAAGTTAAAACTGGAGTGGGTGTATCCTTAATAACTGCTTGCTGTTCCCTTTTTGTCTTGTCTTGCATTTTTCCGTTTTAGCGTCCAGTCTTGTCTCTTCTCTGTTAAGAGGTAAAAATTAACAGTGAGGAAAAATGTTCAAATCAGTATAACAATAGACATGGTTTGTAAGTCCTGAATAGTACAACTTTAAATGGCAGACTACATAGATACAGAAATACTATACTTTTTCTTTGTTTGTTTTGCTGTTGACACTAATTCTAATTTATCAACTGATTTATATTTAGTGTGAAAGAACACGTCTTTGGAGAGTTACAGAGTTTCACAAATGTCCCCCTCTGCCTCCCACTATATTAATGTAGGCTTGGCTTCTGGAACATTCCTAGTTTTCAATCTCTGATCCTTTTTTAGGAGGCTTAAGAATTCTGGAAGATGTTGAGTTTGTTGTCCTTTCCTATGGAGTGAGGATTGCCATCCTTGGCACTGCTTCTGTTTCAGCTCCAAAGTGAAGCAGTTAATTTCTTTGGAAACTAGTCTGTATTAAATGCACTAAATTTATCATTTGAAGAACTGAGTAGGTGTGTGGCTGATGACAATTCTCCAAGTTTACTAGATCAGACGTTAAGTTCATTTTAAGAGATGTGCTTTTGCACACGTTTGGGTCTTCCTGTCACTCCCCCATCTCTGCAGATTTTTCCAGTAAGCTGTGACTGTGTAAGTTTCTTAGTGCTTCAGTAAAATAACATGTCTAGGCAGCACTTGAGTTGTAATAATCTGAAGTTTGATGCTCTGATGTTGCTGAAAGCAGGAAGATTTTTTAGGAATGTTGATGATACGCTATCAATGTCAGGAGGAGACTTTCGGATTACAGTCTGACTGGAGGGAAAACAGAGCTCTTTCTCATGCTTTGTAAAGCTGTGGTACCCAATTTTCCAACCATCACAGCTCTTGGTTGCTGATGCTGGCACTCATGACTGTGGAGTAATTGGGTCAGTCAGTGATCTGGCTGAAATGTTTTTATGAAGTTAATTTTTAAGCAGGACCGATACATTCGTTTGATTCGCCTCACAAACACGCAAGGGCTGGAACTGGCATACTGGAGGAACATCAGCTCTGCTTTTCCAACATCAGTGAGCAGTTTGGACTGATGAAAACTGATTGTGAAATCACACCCTCAGTTAAGTAGGTGCAAATCCTGGTGTGGACACATTCAATGTCCAAGAACCTTAAGTTTAGGTTAAACCAGTTGGCTGCTCAGGTCTAATTAAAGCGAAATACATCTAGTTTAAACGGACTGTTCATGTGTTTTGGAATCTGTTTAAGGAAATGTCATTCCAAATCAGACCAGTGTATTTAAGAGTGCAGGGTATCTTTTGGGTGCAAAGGTGAAGAAAATGAGGAAAAGGCAGTAAAGTGTATGAGGACTAAATGTTGGTCTCTATGAATTTGAACAAAATTCCTCTTCAGTTTGGAAAATACAGCAGCAGCGATCTTCTGCTTTATGCCTAAGTTTAGCAAGGGGAACAAATCTGCAAGACATCTGTAACTTGCAAATATGATGACAAACTGAACCCTGTACACCTTATTAAAAGGGCATGGGGACAGTGATGATTCACTGAGTATTTTACTAATGTCAGTGTTTTGCACCTGAAAGCTCAACTGAGTGTTGAATAGTTCCATTTATAGATTCTATTTTGAATTCAATTCTGCCTTCTTGATGATTTTTTATAATTGGGTTTTCCTTTGTTATTCCTCTTTTGGAAAATGGTGGTCAGCTATGAGCAACTTCAAGGAAACAGCAGACAGATTATTTGGCTGGTTTTTTTTGTTCGTTGGTTGGTTGGTTGGTTTGCGGGGGGTGTCTCCTTTTTAGATGTTTCCTGTAGATTTATTCAGCTACTGATACCCTGTACTGTAGATTCAACTCGGGAAACTTAGCTTTTGTCTGCCTTGCAGATTACTGTCATTTGAAGAAATGTCTAAGCTGCTTGGCAAGATAAAGCAGCTCATGGGGATGTCTGAGCTCTCGACTGTGTCTGGTTCCTGAGTGATGTCATCTAAATTAAATAATTTAGTTTGAATATCCCTACTTTGTAGTGCAATCTTTGCTACTGCACTTCAGAACTGGTTAAAGCATATCTGACATTCCTAGTAACAGCGAAATTGGCTTATTTAGTAGTTTCAGAGGTCACAGTCAGTGCAGCTTTTGACAGTGACTATAGATTCTTTCACCCAGTGTATAGTAGCTCAGCTTCAGGAGGGTATTTCAGACTCTGTTTTATGAGATTATTTTTAGCAATAGTGCTCTTCTTTCTAAGAATAATTGAAGACAGTGGTAAATATACTGCTGAATTCTGGTGTATGGTGGATCACTTTTCATGAGGGCAGTAGCTATTTTCAGCCAGTTCAAACAAACAAACAAACAAAAAACCCCCAAAACTTAAAGTTTTTAAACATATCAACTGTTGTGATAATACAGTCCTTGTAACTGGTGAGAAATAATCACAATATCAAGGCAACTATCTCTCAATTTCCCTGATTTAATCATCAGTTTCAGTGAAAGATTAACATTGAAATTCAGTGGAAATCAAGCATCAAAGTTGTGTCACCCCTTTTTATGTAGGGACACAGTCAATTATTGCATTAATTTTATTGCATTAATTGTATTGCATTATATCTGCTGCTTTGTTCTGGGTGTGTGGAGAAGGAAAGAACTGCTGTGGAGCAACAGCCCCTCTTTTTTTCCACTCAAGATAGTCTGGGATAGAGAATGAAGAAAGCAAAAAAATTTGTCACACAAAACAGGCGGTTCCTTTACATGTTTGTAAAAATGTGCTTCTAGAAAATGCAGCCATTCTTTGGTACTTTATTTTGTAGGAGGGGTAAAGGAAAGGAAGGTATTGAGAAAATGTAATTTTTTTTCTTTTTTTCTTGCAGCTTCATGAATGTCAGAGCTCAGTGGTGGGTGCCAAAGTATTTAGCTCTAGCTTGGCTAAGCATGGAAGACTTCTGCTGTGGAAAGACATGTTTGTCTAAATCATTAATACTTTTCTAGGATGAATGTTCAAAGATGTCAATCTTACTAAATCCTTATCAATACATTCCCTATTGTATACAGGAGATGAGTGAAATCTGCCTCTCTCCTCTGAGAAGGTATTTAAAATAGCATTCTTAATGCTTCAGGATAGAAAAAATATTTTCATTGGATTTTAGCCCATTGCTTTTGAAAGTTCAGTTGTTTGGTTTGTTGTTTGGTTTTTTTTATAAAAGGCCATTCTGGGGTTTTAGTTCCATCAGTGTTTAAAAGACGAAGAAAGAGGAAAATGTAGTGGGGAAGTAAATAGTAATGGAGGAGAAACAGAGGCATCCTTTTTTCCTGCCCTCAGCATTGTGTTGTATCAGCATTTCTCTCGATATCATTTGCTCAGCAAGCCAGTGAATAATCTCTGCTTCAGGGGAGCCATTGTGTTCTTCTGTACTAAACGGAAGACAACAAGATATAAATCTGTTTTGTTTTCCACACTCCAAAGGGGTAATTGACAACTGAATGCAGTGTCCCTCTTTGAACTATTGTTTAGTTATAGCTTGTGTTTAATTTTACAAGTGTTCCTCTGGTATGGCAGCCCTGTGGTCTGGTGGGACTGCAAAAGAGGAAGGCTAGTGTAGAAGGGCATTTTTGGGGGTGCGGTGCTCTTTTTGATAGAACGGTAGCCCTCTCCCATGAAGAATGGAGGTCAGGCTATCACATTAGGAGATACCAGTTTAGATACTCCCAAACTTGAGCTACTTCACCTGCCTTCATTTATGAGAAAGGGCCAGCTTCATCCATCCAGCTTTCTCCATGTGGGCCTTTGACTTCCTTTTATTTACCTGATTAGCCAGGACCTGAACCTGGAATCCTTTAGCTAAAGTTACTTAATATATTTCCTGTATTTTTCTTGCTGTTGCAGGTGTATTAGTTGGCAGTGAAGTGGAAAGCTCTCTGAAATGCAGGACATAACAGGAAAATAATATTTTTGGGGCTACAGAGTTAGATGTTAAAGTCTGAGTTGCAATGTTAATCGTACCTGGTGACGCAGGGAACTGAAATACAGGCAGGCAGCCACATTCATAGTCTAGAGGAAGAAAAAACTGCACCTGTTCCAAAGAAAAAACTGCACCTGTTCCAAAGAAATAACAAGTTGTAATAACGTTTGATCAGTGCCAACCAAGGCTCGTTCACAGTGTGTAAAACTTCTGAATGTCATTAGGAGCTGTGCATATTCCTACAGAAAAAATTCCTTTTATGTATTTTGGGTAGATTTGGATAGAATATTTTTCACCGTGTAAATTCCTTTTGAGTTTGGTTTGTTTAAAAAAGACTCTTAAAACAGTCTAAAGAAATCTTTCCTGAACTTGGCAGCTGCTGTACAGAAGCTTGCCTCTTTCTGTAGGGCATTAGGCATTGTTTTAAAAGGCCAAATGAAAGCAATACTCTGCTGCCCAGTCTGCTGATACACAGCTTTGTTGCTGTAAAAAATGTTAAATTAGAATAGCGAGTCCTGCTGTTACCTAATGAAATTTCACATGGAAATTTTTACAAAACTGCAATACTGCATTTGCTTTACTTCTACCACATCTTATTTTTAACATCAGTGATCACCATTTTTTAAGGGATTTGGTTTCCTAAAGTCCAGTTGTATGGGGTTTGTTTTGTTTTCTTTTTAAACTAGTGAAATTGTGCTGTAGTTCCAGAGGCAAAAACTTAAAGCGTGTTTGCTGACATGAGAGCTCCCGAGGAATCCTTTAATGAAAAAAAAAAAAGCCGGTTGGTTTTTTTTCTGGTATTCAGTGATTATGAAAACCTTGACTAAAAAAAAAACCATAGATATGGGTATCGTGGAAGAGACTGTCGAGCCAATGTTTACCTCCTTCCTACCGGAGAAATAGTGTATTTCATAGCCTCAGTGGTGGTACTGTTTAACTACGAGGAGCGAACCCAGCGGCACTACTTGGGTCACACAGACTGTGTTAAATGGTTAGTATACAACATTTGCCTGTAAGTGTATGGGTAATAATGCAGAAATATTTCTTTTCCTCTCCTACTATATGTACAAACTAATTAATGTCATCATAGTTGTAGTTATTTCCTGTTTAGTCAGTCCCAGTAGATTTCACTGTAGTAAACACAGCACAAAAAAATGGTGTTAGAGCAGTCCATGCTAGCTTAGGATTTCTGGTTTAAATGTAAAACAAGGGGATATGTATACAATCTAAGAGTGGCAGGTTGAAGAAAGGCTCTTTGCATAAATAATTCCAAATAGTTACCCCAGAAATAAAAAATTGTTGTTAGCCTTACTCTTAACTTAGTTGTTTACAGGCAGCATGGCAAAAATGCAATCTTAAAGGAGAACTACAAAACTGGAAAACTGAGCATTTTCTCACTTTTTAAAAGATGCCCTGTCCACGTACAGAGTGAGTCAGGGAAATCAGAAAGATGTCTGCAAAAAAACCCAAAACCTAGAGAAGCAGGAAAATTGAAGTCAATGTCGTTGTGGGTGCAAAGGCAATTACAGAATTTGCTATGTTAGTCTGAAGAGTAGGACAAAATATAATGATGATCATAAACTCTCCACTGTGCTGTACCTGACTGGAGAAAATTTGTCATCTAAAGCTCTTTTCTCCTGTCTGTATAATTGCTTCCTGGGGGAGGAATGCTGCCAGTTTTGCATTCTTCACTTTCATTCAGAAAATTGAACTGAGCTGTAAATTTTTTGGTGTCTGTCATTATGACCTCTTCAGGTTTGCCCTTGACCCCCTTTATTCTTTCAATGGCTTTCTTCGCCTTTGTAATTTCACAGAGAAAGTAAGTAAGAATATAGATCAAAAAATCCCAAGGACTGAGAGGGTGTATTCTCTGAAGTCTGTTTTTTCACATCAGCTTCAAAGCAAAATGTGATAAGCAAGGGCAGATTTTTACTTCCACTGGTAGTGCACCACACTTCATTAGTACAATTACATCAGTAACTCATTTCAAGTGGCAGTAATCCCTGACTCCTGGGTGCACAGGCGAGCCCTCACCCAACTTTTCTGCCTTTTTTTCCCCAGGTTCATGACATCTCTAGGTTTAGGCATAAAACAGACTATAGTGTTCATAAATATGGCACATAACTATGTGTAGGAGGCTTATTATGAGACAATGTGGATTTTGTTACAGTGGACTCCCAGTGTAGTGCAAACCTTAAGATGTGTCAGAGCACATGTGGAGGTGGCTCTTTGGCACTCTTGGTTGTGTGTCAGCAAACAGTCAATACAGTGTGGAATGAAATACCTGATGAGAAACATTCAAGCTGTCTCCTTAGAAGTGGGATTTAGGATCATAAGTGTCTTCATGGGCTTTTGTTGAGAAACAAATAAAAAAATTTACGAAACACCTCTCCGTTTTGAAGACCTATGACAGCAAAAGCAAGTCATATTTCTGTCTGTCTTAGTCTTGCAGTTCATCCAGACAAAATTAGAATTGCAACAGGACAGTTAGCTGGAGTGGATAAAGATGGAAGGGTAAGTAATAGAGCTGTTGAGCAGTAGTATCTTGTTTTGAAAATCAGGAAAAAGTGGTTTGGGGTTTTTTAATCATCACCTTCTGTCTGCAGTTTATATTATGCACTGCATTTACTGAGATATTTTGAGTTTCTCAGGTAACAGCCTGTATCTCTAGCAAAAGACAGTAACGATGAAACACTCAACCCTAGATTAAAAAGAGCAGAAGCTCATAAAGTCCTTTATCTGCAAGCAAACATGAAGCTTGTAATTGATTTATAAGGCCATGTCATTTCTGTCATATTATTTTCAATATGTCTTCTCCCAAGGGAGAGCAAATCCCCAGTTCTGTGGGTCAGTATAGTCTTAAGGTTTCATGGAAGAGGAAACCAATTTTGAGAATCCATGGAAGGTGTTCCAAGCTTTCCTATAAACTTGCTCATTTGAGAGTAAGTGTGTTTTAATGCTCCTCTCTGGCTCTTGGCATAATCCTGTCAGGATTTGAAAAATTGGATTATTTTCATGAAGTTATAAACAGAGGGGGGAAAAAAAGACAGATGCTATAAAATGTAGAAACATGTTAAATATAACTCTTTTTCAGATGTTCAGCTTAATTTTTTTGTATTTTGTAAGACATTTATGTGGGGGGTTTTGTATACGTGATTTCCACTGAGCATTTTCTGACTCTTGTTAGAGCTGGTTGGTTTGTTTTTCCACCAGTGCAAAGATTTATTGTCAATGGTGAATATATCTTCAATGATGAATGCTGTCCTTAAGCCAAGTTAATTCCCACTTTATTTGTGATTGTTCCTAAGCTAGTTTGGGATAGTAATTGTATGAAATATAACCGTGGACATTTTCTTTGAGTGGTTGGTGATGGTTAAGAGGCTCAGTGCACCAGGGTTTGTTTCTTTTCTTTTTTTCCTAATTTTTATATAGTGAGCCCAGGTTTGATCATTATTTTCAGTTGTTGCATAATATCACTAGTCTGGGGTCTGAAATGCAAGATGACTCTTCCATCATTTGTCAATTACTTCAATTGGTCAAAGTATTTTCACAACTACCAAATGCCACTTTCCTGCCTCAACGGCACCGCTGCCGCATTGGTAGCCCAGACATAAGGAACAACATTGCCTTGCTCTTCCCTTTTGACTTTGAGGACAGTACCCAGCAGCATCACAGCATCACCAGCACAGGTCATCCTGCATTTTGCTCTGCAGTTTGAGATTCAGGCAGCATCTGCTTAACAAAGCGCAGCGCCGGCCCGCGGTGCTTTCCCTGCTGGTGACCTGTTTGTCCCGTTGCTTTTCCACGCAGCCCCTGCAGCCCCATGTTAGAGTGTGGGACTCGGTGAGCCTGGCGACACTGCAGGTTATCGGCCTCGGCACCTTTGAGCGTGGAGTGGGCTGCTTGGATTTTTCCAAAGCGGTAAGATGGGCGCAGTGCCTTGGTGTGTAAAATAAACTGTGGCCAGTCCTACGGAAATGGGAAGGAAATCCCTGGAGGTTTTGCATGTGGCTGTCTAGCTGGTGATCTCTTTTGGTATTAAAAGTGTGTTGGTAAAGTTTCTGTATACTTTATAAAACCGGCTGACAGCAAACTAGCTGGAAAAACAGGAAATGGCACATGTAAAATTGTGGTAACAAACTAGCACGGTAAATAGATAGCAGGCAAGAAAAACCTTAACTAGAAATTGAAGTCCATGCTGGGTTTGGTGGTTTGGTTTTGTTTGTGAGGAGCTTGGTTCTTTTTATTTTGATGTTAAAAACAAATTTGTTTGTGAGGTTTGTGAAGACAAACTTCAGTGAGTTCTCATACGAGGGTTAACTTCTTTGCTTTCACAGCTGGAGTAGGTTTTTATCCACCAACAGGAAATTAAAAAAAAAAAAAACAAACCTCACATTATCTTGTACTATTTTTTTCCCGAGGAATAGCTTGCTCACTTTTTGCCTCTACTTTTACAAAGAAAAAAAAATAGAGGTCGTGGTTACTGGGCCCGTAGAATTTATCAGAAAAATTGGTAGCAGATGGAGATGCACTACTTGGCATTCGGAAAGTTCTCATTCCAAATTTGGAAATGAATTGGGATTTTTTTGTAAAATATGGGCATATTTTAATCTTTAAGCTGCCACTGTATTTTTGCCAAAAGACTGAGACATATCAGACCTCCTGAAAACCCAGGCTGGATTCTTGCATTCCGTCAGGAAGAATTAATACATGTAAAAAGTAAAAAACGCAGAAAAACAATGTCTGCAGTATTTTGCTAATAGAGGAAGAGATTTACAGGATAGCTGAGGTGGGAAGGGATGTCTGGAGAGCACCTCATCCACAGTCCTGCTTACAGCAGGTTCTGTCAGAGCCGGCTGGTCAGGCTGTGGTCCAGCTGGCTTCTGGGAATCTCCAAGAATGGAAACTCAACAATGTCTCTGGTGACCTGTTGAAAAGAAATTCTTGCACTCTCTTGCTGCAGTTTCACTTACCATTGAAAGAAAGAAAGCAATTGAAAGAAATTTCATAGCATTGAAATGTTGCTATGTTAGATATAGTACGTTTTGTGTTTCAGTAAATAATGTGAAAGGAATAGTGGTATTCCTGTCACTGACAAACCAATGAAATTTACATACTTGGGTACAGATCTTTTTAAGAATGCATTCCATCATTTTAAAAACAAAAACAAAAAACCCAGGGAATTTTTGAGGACTAGATTTTAGTTTTTATTGGTTCTGTTTTGCAGCTGAAACCGAATTTGATACCTTATTACAGTCTCACATGATTGCTCACTAGACTGACACAGTTTGTGTGCAGTATCTAGAACAGTGTTTTTACCACAGGATTTATTAACCCTCACAAGAGCTGCGTGTATCACCAATGCTGTCTTCAGGGTTTCTTCTCAGAATAATTCACATGTATATTTGCATATTACTGCTCAGAGTAGTGCTTGGGAATAATAACTTTAGCCAACTCTATTTTCATAATTTGTTAGAGAATGAAGGGCAAGAATCAACTTTAAGATAATTAAAGGCTCCTCCAAATCTTTCTACAAATGTCCTTGAGACAACTGGTTTGTGCAAATACGTGTTGTTGGGAATAAGTATGTTTTTGTTTTAACATTTTTTTCTCTGTTCCTTTAATTACATGTAGCCATATATTTACCATTTTGTTGTAAAATTGTTCAAAATAAATGCTTTCAGTTATTTAATACTGTAGGTGCTGCTCTGCCTGCTTTGTAAGCATTGTTTTATTCAGAAAGTGTTACCTTTGCTGCAGTTTTACCAACTGCATGATGATACTGCTGGTACTTTATGATCCATAAGGAAAAAATGAGACATGCTTACAGAATTTGATAATGTGGTTGTGTGTATGTGATGGTGGCATTTAGGAAAAAAACACAAGTGGAGCTGTGTGTGTGTGTCCTCTGAGACCTGAGGAAAACAAAATATTTATAGAATAGAAAAAGAAATCTTTTTCCTGCTAGCATGAAATTGAAAACAAGAACACAAAAAAAAAACCAAACCACTAAACACTTAAAAACAAACAACAAACAAAAAACCCAGCAATAAAAAAAAACAATACCAGAGTAAAGACTTGGTAAGATAGTTTTAAAGCTTTTCTAAAATGTTATTTGAAGCATGATCATTTTTTATGAGATTATACAAAAATCTATGTCTGTCTTTAAGAAAGAAAAAAAGGAAAATTCCATATATATAGAGATTGTAATTACTTTAAAAAGACTTCGTTAATTTATATTTGTACCTTTGGGGATTTTTTTTAAAATACCTCTGCCCTGCCCTGTTTCTAAAATGGTTATGATAGTACTTTGTCAGTACTTTTTTTTTTTTCCTTTTTCCTTTAGGATTCTGGTACTCATTTGTGTGTAATTGATGACTCTAACGAGCATATGCTTACTGTGTGGGATTGGCAGAGGAAATCAAAAATAGCAGAGATAAAGGTAATTTTTGCACATGAATATTCTGAAATACAAGTGGTTTTTATTCCCATAAATATAAGTTTGTGAGACACACTTTTGATCTTACTTGGAAACTGCAACTGTGTAATACTGCTGGCTTGTTTAAGGGTTCCACAGAAATGTATTCTTCACTTCTTTTCCAGAAGGGTTTTGCATATTGAAGGGTTTGTAAAGACATTTTACTCATCCTTAAGATCCAATGCAAATAAAGCAATTGTCTAATGTTTTCTTTATTTAAAAAAAATAAATCCTGGAAACATTAAGAAACTAAACTGATGATTAAGTCAGTCGGAGTTTAAAGAAATAAAATACTTTTAGGCATTCCTTATTTCGAATTTGTCTGAATCAAATTCTGATTATCGATTATCAGTATGTACTTTTGTAAATTGCAGTCTTGTCTGCCTTTCTGTTTCTTTTTGAACCTTTCCTAATTTCAGACCAATGAGATGTGTTCAGAGGTGTTGCACTCAGTGCTTGTGTAAAGCTGATTTCACTGGGAACACCCAATCCTTCATGTTATCCAATATCAAGCAAGCAAATATTACATGCATGTGGAACTGAGTATTTGTATATTTTTATAAAGCATGCTCTACAAGCATATATATGTCTATATCATTTCAAACTTGCCATTTCAGATAACAAAATCAGGTTGGTTTGACCCGTTTTCTTTAGATTATGTTGACCAATACTAACTTTATTCTATAAGTTGTAATTTAATTCTATGACAGTATTTTCATTTCCTTTTTGATATTTTATGTGAAACTATTTGGCGCACGCCTTGTATTTCCCCTTCACTGACATTATGTTTTGACTGGTTTTGCGCTCAGGGGAGTTCCTTGGTGTTTCAGAATTGACTAAAAACTATTTGGCAGGGACAGCTCGCCCTTCAGTACTTACTCACATCTGGGACTTGGTCTCACAGTATCTCAAGCACCTTCCATGGAAGATGGTGTGAGCAGAGTTGCATCCCTTGAGCTGGAGTGCAAAACAGAAGGCTTTTCTCAGCTGAACTCCATTAATGTTTTCAGTCCTTAAGTTCCAAATGATTTTTTTTGACATAGCAGATTTGCTCATGTGAAAACTGTGTGAGAAACATAATTCAATAAATATGGCCATGAAAAAAAAAAAGGAAACTTAAGAATATTTTTTCCTAACGTAAGCCAAAAGTGGTGAAGTAGGAAAAGTTTTTCCCAAAGATGTGATTTAACAGCACTCTTCTGTATAGTGCTTTAAAGCATGGGCTTAAATCACAGGGCTGGGGTTGGAAGGCACTTGTGGAGATCATCTATCTAACCCCTGAGCCAAAGCAGGTTCACCTAGAACAGGTTGCACAGGATTATGCCCAGGCAGGTTTTCTGTATCTCCAGAGAAGGAGACTCCACAACCCCTCTGGGCAGCCTTTTTTGAAATCCCCTAGAAATAAAGGCATTTACTTTCTTGTTTTGTGGTCATTGCCTGCAGGAGATCTGTCTTCAGGGACAGTTTGGTTCAATATGCATTAGAAGTTAAGTAAATGACCAGTCAGTTTGTTATGTTTGTAAAATCTATTGGTAAAGGATGGAATACTTTTAAGATGTTGGTAATTCAGTAACAGTATATACAGCCAGTAAAAATCCAAAGGTGGAACCCTATGTTTCAAAGTTTTGAGTTACGCAGGCTTCTCTTTTTTTTTTCCTCTTTGTGAGGAGGAAAGGGAAACAAAGAACTCAAAGGAATTTTTATAGAATTTCAGAAAGAGAATGATGGATGTAATCCTACAATATTATCATTGTCTTACTTGTCTCTGTCACAGCTTTGTTATCCAGAATAGCAAACCAGTCTTTGTAAAAACTAAGCAGGGTTTTCAGTCCAAAAAAGTGTCTTTTATACATTATTCATTTTCCTTGGCAGAAGTCTTAGCTATTCGAGAACAGAAGCTTTTGTGATTTAAAATGGAATGTAAAACCCTAAATTGTGTACTGAAGTTTAATGAAGATCTCTTATGAATTTGAAAAATCAGTATATATATAAAATTATATGTACAGTCATTCAGATAGCTGACTTAGCACAGAACACTTAGGAATACTTCCAAGCATACAATGAGCTATCTAGTTTCTCATATCTCTGTTCTAAAACGTGGGGGTTTGCATGTATTTCTAGTAGTTAATGTCCTCTCTGAATAAATATTATTTCTGTTATTATTTCAGACTACAAACGAAGTTGTTCTTGCTGTAGAATTCCATCCCACTGATGCAAATACCATAATAACATGTGGCAAATCTCATATATTTTTCTGGACCTGGAGCGGCAATTCATTATCAAGGAAGCAAGGGATATTTGGGGTAATAATGTCTTGATACCAGGACAGTTTTAAATCAATGGAAATCACGTTTTCTATACATTTGCTTCATTGTTACCATGTACTGTCTGATCAGAGAGGTAAACATGCAAAAAAAAGGGCTAAATTCTGCTTGTGTGTATGCAGGGTGTAAGAGTGTGGATGCAGTGTTCTAATTACGTAACAAGTACAAGCAATTATTCCTTTCTCTTGCTTATTTTGTTTCAGAAATACGAGAAACCCAAATTTGTTCAGTGCTTGGCTTTCTTGGGAAATGGTGATGTGCTCACTGGAGACTCAGGTGGGATAATACTTATATGGGGCAAAACTACTGTAGAAGCTACTCCAGGAAAAGGAGCTAAAGGTAGGATATGTTTGGAGTTAATGACAGATTTTACATAGTCTGTAGAAGACGAACATAAAGGATGGCGTTAGGGAAGGAATAGAGAAACAGGTCTGACTCAGAGCATGCACTTCCTATCAGTAACAGGTGGTACTTAAGTCCTGCAAGTCCTATGAGTTTGCTGACTTAACAGCAGTCTGGAGTTTCTTAATAATTAATGAGACTGTGCATGAAATAAATGAAAACTTTATCTAAATGCTTTGCATTTTTAAAAAATGTGGTTAATCAGCTTTCCCTTGATCTGGTGATTTGAAAAAGGCTGTAGGATCAGTTTGGGGATTCTGCAGGATGCCTTTGCCTCTTAAGGCTTACATTGCACCATGCTTAGTCTCAGAGGAATACCATTAAGTGGTGGAGCTGACATTAGTAGGACCTGTATATGAAACACAATTACAGTGCTTAGTTGTATCAGTTGAATAACATGAATAACAGTTTCTGGTTTAGCAGACACTCAAATCTTGATATACTTTAAAAAAAAAAATTGAAATTTGAAATTAAAATAACTCTTTAGAGCAAAGCTTTTTTAAAAAAGAAAGGAAAATTATTTGTTACCCAACATATGCAGACCTGGCACAGTTGAGCCCTAAGGTAACTCATAAATTCAATGATAATTCATTTTACTTGGCAGCTATTTCAAACGCTCTGGTTTAAATTGGTATGCCAGGAAAACATTCATGTAAAAAGTACATTTTTAACAGTAAGTCTGATTTTGTAGGTAAATCTTTTTTTCGTCTTTCAAGCTAACTGCAATGGAAAAGTAATTTAACAAATTATCTGATGTTTAATTTTTTTAATTTCTTGTGTAAAGATAACCTTTTTCCAGTATAATCCTAAACGTTATCAAATAGAATATTTATTTATGTTGGCTTAACTAAATGTGGGGTTTTTAGTTGATTTATCACATTAGACTGGTCACAGGATTTGATCTCACATCTCTCACAGTGTGAGAGCACGCTGATTTGAAGCGACTTGAGCCATAGGCAGAGTCAGCAAAGTTAAGCTCATATTTAGCTGGGTGGTGTTTTAGGCTTTTTCTGCGATTGCTGTTTGAAAATGTGCAGCACCAGAATCTTGTTTTGTTTGGGTTTTTTTAGTTACTTTCCAACAGCAGTTCGTGTGAAGACCCGATTAGGATGCAAAAGGCTTCTTTTGCTACCCTTGTTGTTTAATTTTTTCATCTCCTTCATTCTTCCAAGTATTTTCCTTTGGGTAGACTGCTGTCTTGATAGATGCCAAATGCTGGTTGTGCTATTTTTATGTGTGGCAACATCCAGCATTAGATATTAGGTTCATGCATCCTGGAAACCTTGCTATAAATAATTGTCTTTTTATTCCCGAAAGACTACAGACAGCAAGTCTTTTAGTTTCTTTTAATAAAGTAGCATTGCTTCTTTTTTAATAATGACTTGCTAAATATTTTTGACTCTAAAAGACAGTTTCTCTTGCATCTGGAAAAACTGTGTTCCTTTGGAAAGCAGAGAAATGAAAGCATTTTCCCAATTGTTGGTTTTGCCTTCACATTTTGTAGGACAGTCAATCTCAAAAAGGTTTTTCTTCAGAAAGGCAGGCAGGCCCTTTGTTTTATCTTTTTATCTTGTAAGAAAACACTACCACCTTGTGTTTGCAATAATAAGAGCCTGACAGCCCAAATGTAAGTATTTATTAGACACTTATTTTGTTCTTCTGCCTAAAGGCAAAGCTTCTCATAAACCCTAGGTGAAAAAAATGAGTAGTGTTCTTTTTTATCTTCTGTTTGTGCATATAGGAGTATACCAGATAAGCAGACAAATCAAAGCTCATGATGGCAGTGTGTTCACACTCTGTCAAATGAGGAATGGAATGCTGCTAACTGGAGGTGGGAAAGACCGAAAGATCATCCTGTGGGATCATGATTTGAATCCTGAAAGGGAAATTGAGGTAAGAAAGCAAGAGTGACAAGGAAATTGCCTTGAACAAGGTGTTGGCTAGCAAGACAGAGCCTTCCCTGCCCTTAGTAGTTAGGATGAAAGAATTCCTTCTGGTTTCTGTTTTTTAAGTGGGTCACAATGTTTTATTAGAAAAGTGTTTAAATTTTAGCCTATAAATAAGCCTATATGAGGCTTCAGTTCTCCTGTGCTTAAATTGAACAGAAATTTTAAGGGTTTTCCTTCTTCAAAACCCTTCCTTAGTTGTTTTTTGGGGTTTTTTTAATTCGTCCTGTTTGAGGGGATGTTTGAGGATATATGTCAGTATCTCCTGTGTTTTTTTAAAGTTTACATGTCTGGTGAAAGACAATATCACCAGCATTTGAGGCTTTTAGTAGAATATTTGACATAAGGTAAACAAGTGGTAGGATACATATTGGAATTCTGTAATTAATTATTAATAAGCTATGATGAGGAACTTCTTTTAAATTTATCCTAAACCAGGTGTTCAGTGAGTATGTCTGTTCTTTGTGATTTGACTATATGCTAGTGCTAGGTCAGTGGGGATGAACTGGAAAAAGTTGTGTAGTTTGGATTTTAAAAAACTTTTTTCTTTTCCCTTATCTTGAAATAATGTGTTCTCCTTAAACAGTTCCTTAAACACTGGTTTACTCCACTTACCTATTGTCCATTTATAGCAGCATTTTTTTCTTAACACTTATGTAAGTTCAGTCTAGAATTTGCTACTGACTTGAATCCAATGCTGACATTTAGAAAACATGGCTGAGAAAGTGAGCACTGACTATCATATACAATTCTTAGGCTTAAGTAACACACTCTGTTCATATCAGTGTCTCTGTTTCCCTTTTGTTAATTATGTTACTTTAAAGCTAATTTTTATGTTACCAGAACCCTGAGAGATTGATTTTTCTATCTTATGTGGCTAATATTAGTGTATTTTCTCAGATAAATCATTTAGAAAACAAACAATTGCACACTGTAAAATAAAGCAGTGTATTAGAAATCAAGCCTGCAATAAACAAAGTCATTAAAATTCAGAGTCATTGCTGACATAGGGCATATGAACATTTACTTCAGGCTAATCAGGAAACATTAAGAAAATCAGGAAGCATTTACTGTGTGCTACAAGTTTCTTCTTGTTTTTCAAAGTGTGTTTTGGAAAGTAAATAGTAACTGTGTATTATTCCTTTCCTTTTAAGATGAGTTGTAAGGCTGTGGAGTGCATTTGTTTTAGTGAATTTGACACTTAAAAGCTATGTAATAGAAGTTGTAATTTTTTTTACTGAGGTTATTTAAATGACATTAACTGTGATTGTCTTGGAGTAAGATCTTCTTGTATGCCTGTACTGAACAAATAGATGAGGGAGGTTTCAGGTCATGCCCTGATTGATGTTATACATGGCTTGTTCCTTTTTGCTGCGACAACTCCAGTTCTGGTACTGTCGCTGTGCTCTTTGTGGCCGCCAAAATTAGGCACCTATCAAGATGGCTGATGTGGTTTGACAGATGTTTCTTTTCCCAGGTTCCTGACCAGTATGGAACGATCAGAGCAGTAGCAGAAGGAAAAGCTGATCAATTTTTAGTGGGTACTTCACGAAACTTTGTTTTGAGGGGAACATTTAATGATGGTTTCGTAGTAGAGGTACAGGTGAGCATAACTTGTTTTTTTAAACTATAACCCAAAAATGTAAAGGTTTTTTCTGCTGGTGTGTTATTTGGAGACTCTTCATTTTATTCATTGTTAAATCACATGTGGTTTCTTCCTAGGGACATACAGATGAACTCTGGGGACTGGCATCTCATCCTTTCAAAGACTTATTCTTAACATGTGCCCAAGATAGGCAAGTTTGTATGTGGAACTCTGTGGACCACACACTGGAATGGACCAGGCTGCTAGATGTATGTCAATCCTTTAATTTAAGTATGAAGCTAGAAAGTAGGAAAAAGCATTCAGTTTCTGAAACACTCTTGTCCTGCCTGATTACAAACAAAAATCCTATAGTTATGCTATTAAAAACAGCTATCTGGAAGCTTTGATAAACTTAACAAGGCTCATCAGACATTGTGTTAGATGTAATCTGTTTACCATTGCTTGATGTTATTTTGACAAGCCAACTCAAATAAATCTTAGTCCTTTATTCTTATTACAGGTTTTTTTTTTTCCCCCTGTTATTCAAACAATCTGAAGAGGGTATCATAGATTTGGCTTTAGATGTTCTTTCCTTACTGTCATTCATTTCATAGTTTGGCTAGTCCTCTGCTAATATCCAAGCAAAATTATTTTTACACAGAAATTTAGGCCTTTCACTCACAAGGTGGTCTTGCAGTGTATGTCACTGATGCACTGAGAGATGAGCTGTCTGAGGATTAGTGTGCTGCTAAGTGATTGGTTTTCCTGTGTCAGCTCAGCTCAGACTTTAGGATAGCTTTGGTGTAAGGAGCATTTGGCCCTCAGTGGGGGAATAATGTGTGTGTGCCTCTCTGTTCAGGAACCGGGGCACTGTGCAGATTTCCATCCCAGCGGAGCAGTGGTCGCCATAGGAACACACTCGGGCAGGTAAGCCACTTCCAGCTGAGCTGTGATGACAGGAAGTGTAAAGGAGACAGTTTAATACAGTGCACCTTAAAACTGGAATTCATTTGCTTTTTATTCTTTCTGCTTGAGGTTGTGGAACCTAAAAAGCATGGCAGAAGGGGGAGAGCACCTTGTATGCGTTAGACGAGGACAGAAGAATTGTTTGATTATTGTTAAACTGGTTTGGTTTTTTAAGAACTCTTTAAATGAAAGCCCAGATCTTGATTTTTGGTTTTTTAAACCTTTTTTTTTTGCAGTGATTTCCATGAGAACTCCTTGTTGTCTTTTCCAAGTATCCTATATTTCAATGTTATGTGCATGTTACATTTCTTTGTAAGACAGGTACAGTACAGTTCTTGTCTTTCCCAGGTCAAACACTTGCAACCTTTTAAACTGAGGTGGAGAGGCAAGTGAACAGACTGGTATTTTCATTTCTGTGTAAGACAGAGTTCAGCATGGCACATTGCTGCACTGAAGTGATACTGAACTGTCCCTATTCTTCCTGAAGTCATTGTGCCTTTGCAAGCTCTCAAAGCACAAACTGAATCATTTTAACTTGGGCTTCTTACAGTGGGGGAAAAAAGTTATTTCACAGTCAAACTCTGGCTTGGTAAAATCTCCCAGGAAGGGAGTACCAATGTACCAGTTAAAAGAAAAAACAGGATGTTCTTAGCATTAGAAAGGTGAGAGGAGCCCATATTAAATCTACTAGCATTTTTGTTCTGTTTTTCAGTTATACCTCATGGTTGACATCTTGATGATAAAATAATGCCTAATGCATGTAAGAAAATCGGGATTTTTTTGTGTGTGTTTAATTTGCCAACTAGAAGGTTTTTTATACCTAACCACATGCCTGAAAACCATTTGAAGTTTGGTTTTTAGAAACTGCTGAGCATATGCAACACTCTTAAAATTTCCTGGAAAAAAAGAAATGCTAAATGTTTTTAGGGTTTTTTTTTCTCCAAGATGAAGATGCAATCTGCACTAAATTCATTAGGTATAATATCAGGCTATAAAACCAAGTTTACCTTCTAGTAAAAACCTTGCTGAGCTCTTGTATGTTTGATTACCACATTGAACCTTTCCATTTTACAATTATAAACGTTAAATTGAACACGTGTTTCTATCTTCATTAAACAGAGCAGAAGATACAGGCCTAAGAGTACTTGAAACAGGGAAAAGAAGGTCAGGCTATGTTTCTTCAGAGTTTTCAGCCACTTTTGAACTTACATTAAAGCACAGTCAAGGCCACATTGCATGGCCAGAGCATTCAGTCTGTTGCTTTTGGTTGACTTTTTTTCCCCTCTCCTGGAGCATTTAGTGTTATATTTTAAGTTTGGTACATTCAGTTTAAATTCTTATTTTTAATTTACTTGAGGCAACCAGTTTATACTGTATTCAAGAAGTTTATGATGATGGCCTTGGGGTTTTTTTGGGTTTTCTTTACCCTCAGTAAAAAGGGTTTTTAAGCAGTTATATTTTCACCATTATATTTTAGTGTGTTCTGAAATTGTATGATTCAATGATGGGTTTGAGATACACAAATGAAACTGAACTGAAGTGAGACCTGGTAAGTTTATAAGTGGATGAGAAATAAATGGAGTTGAGTCAAGATAAACAAAACAGTTTTAAAATTACTGCCTACCCAGCAGCATCATGCAGTGCTTTCTGTGCCAGAAAATCTGGTCCAAGGGAGTTATTTCCCAAGGAATGAGGGCTGCATGATATATCTCGATTAACATAGGAAAAAATAATCTCAAACCCATAACACATCTTTTAATAATTTTATTAATAGCCTAAAAATCTTAAAGCAAGTATTAAATGAGTCTAATCTATTTAGAACTCAGTAAACCCAAACCTTGCATGTGTCTGTTACCATTCTAGAGCTGCTCAGCTTTCTGTACAGAGGTCAGTAAGACAGGGGCAAGGAATGGAGCACTAAGAAAGTTGGGTTTGATGGTTAAAATTGTGACATCAAAAGAAAACTGAATTTTCTACCTTTTTTCCCATTCTTGTCTGTTGCTTCACAGTAGTGTGTTTTTTATCAGCCAAGCATCAGGCTTTTGGTGGGTTTTTCACATATCTCTTCCCATGATAAATGTTTTAGTATCATTTCCCCTTTTGGGCTGTCTGCAAAGGGTCTACTGCAGGTTTTGTTACCACTTCTTTAAATACCCACTTGTGGACCTGATCATCAGTTGTTTGGGAGTACTAATTATTTTTTGTGGATCTTGCTGCTTGCTGAAAAGGCACAGCTGGAAAGCTAAAAAAGATTTTTTTCAAGGCAGTATTCAGATCCTTTTGCCATGCTTCCAGTGGCACTATTTGCAGGGAAGTAGACCTTTCTGTGTCTAATCATGTAGAATATCTAGAGTACTAAGCATATTAGTATTCAAAGGCACTGTGGAAAAAAAGACTAACAAGATTCTAACAGAAGTGCTAACGTTTGGTAAGAAAACTGAAGGCTGAAGGGCCAGGTTAGTGTAAGCCAGAGCCACAAGGAGATAAGCCAGGCCTGTAGAGCTACACATTACCTGCTTTCAGCAGTCTGTGGCGTGTGGGGTTGGGGTGTTTTTATGGTTGTTCAGTTTGATTTCTTTCATGTGGTTCTCTAACCACAAGCTGGTTTTAAGCCATTGGGACCAGGCTGCTTTCCAGATGCCTAGCTGTCGGACACCGGAGGAGCACAAGCTGGAATCTCATCCCCACCCACAGAAAGCAATGAGTGATGTTGTTCCTGGAGTTCATTTTACAGCTTTGTTATGGGATAAATGGTCCTAGGTTTAGCAATGTTCCACTGAGTTCACTAGGAGACAGAGGGTGGAATCCCCTTGCTCATTTCCACAGTGTGTGAGCTTGCCATTTGCCATTAGGGATAGAAACCTGCCTGTGGCATATGTACATGGCTGTGAGACCAGAGGTTTGGAGCAAAGAGATTAAATTCTGAGTACAGCTTCAATGTATTCAGCCATATTGACACCTGGTTTTGTGATCTGCATGTATGAATGCATATTTTTATTAAATTGTCATTGTCTCTGTGTTGCTAATGTTCACTGTATTCAGGAGTTAGGTGGGCATCAGACCCATGGTAAAATGCTCAGGTTCTGTTATCTCGCACATCTTGCTGTCCATTTTGGTCTATGTGCCAGTAAGTTTTTGTAAGCATCTGTGGGTGTTTCATGTATGCCTCATAAGTAATAAACTGCAGGTTAAAAGTTATTGTTAAATAATAAAAAATGCAATTAATCACCTTAGTAATCATCCAAGCAAGAAATAGAAAATAAAATGCTAGTTTATGAACCATCAAATTCTAGTGAATGGTTGGTTATTCCTTCTTAGGTTAATAAAATTATTCATAGAAATGAAAAGGATTGAGAGAAAAATACCAGACTAGAATATAATTTGTGTTTACAATGAGTATGGAAATGTTTTACACTTCCATCTACTACTTCTATTTTTTTTTTTAACTTTCCTTTATGAAAATTGAAAGATCAGTTTTGATATAAAAACTTATCTTCAAGGTAGGGAAGAAGTGGAATGAAATTCAGCTGTAGGCTGAATGATGATAAGATGCAGTCATATTATTTGTTTAGTGGCATGTTTATCATCCAGTGGACATTTTGGTGATTATTACAGTGTTCAGGGAAGGGATAAAAATTGAATGGTATTTAGAATCTTTTATGTATTGTTCACTGAAACTTGTATTGCTTTGTGAACCAGAAAAGTGTTCCATTAAAAACAGATGTTCTCTCTGCTGCCCTTGAGGGGCTACCATAAGAAGATGAAAGCAGGCTCTTTTGTTTGTTTATTTTTTTTTGTTTGTTTAGTGGAAGTGGTACTTACTGGAATTCTTCTCTCTCTAGGTGGTTTGTTTTGGATGCAGAAACGAGGGATCTGGTTTCAATACACACTGATGGCAACGAACAGCTTTCAGTGATGCGCTACTCAGTAGGTAGGCAGACTTGTACAGTCAGAGTAATTCTGATAAACCAGATGGATGTTCTGTTAAGTGGTTTTAAACTAGTCCCCAGGCATTAGAAAAGACACAGCTTTGAAAAAATGATTTCAGATGCTTAATATGTAACTGAGGATTTGCTTGCAGATTTGTTTGTGTGGGCTAAATCCTGGAATTTTGTAACTGCAAGCATCACCATCACCTTTCTCAGCCTTTTCTTCATGTTAAACTCTGCTGTTATTATAAATGTTAGCTTTGCTCCCCCCCAAAAAAAAGTTCTCAACTAAATGGTTGACAGGTTAGCAGAAAGGTCTGTAAAAAGCTTAATATTTCAGTGAAATTTTAATATCCTTCTCAGTTAATTTTCAAATTTAATAATGCAAACCCATAAAACTAAGTTCGTGTCTGTCTGAAAATCAGAGCTGTTTGTCAAGTGTTTGCTCTGGGATTACATGGAGTCCAAACCACTGTTGAGTCTCCTCTTTAGATGTGACATGACAAATCAGCAGAGGCTGACTCCTCTCTGTTAAAACAGGATGGAAGAACACCCTTGTAAATCTTTTTCTTGTTTGCTTTTGGCTCACATGCCATGTCAGTGAGCAAAATGTTCCTCTGCTGCTGCCACATGTGCCAAGCACAGCAATTTATTTTAAATCACTGATGTTCATTGACACTAGAGGTGTTTGATTGTAATTTATGGCAGCTCTTGTCCACATACATTTTTTAAAAGGAGACAAAGTAGAATAGAAAAATGCTTATAATGTTTGAATGTTCCACATCTTTAGACATCTAGTGCTGATTTATATGCAGTCCACACCTCCAAAGTTAAGCTATCTGTAAATACTCTTCTGCATTTTTATGATGCATAAAACTCAAGTCTGCCTGTTGTCAACAGCTTTCAGAAATCCCGTGCAGTCTGAGGGTTTATATCCTGTCCACTGAACACTTATTCTAGAAAACAGCAGAAGTGAAAGAACTTGTCCAAAACACATACCCACAAAGTAAACAGATACAGCTGAAAAGCAACGTAGTGTAAACAGCTATGAATCCTTCAGTACAATTCATAAGGAGTAGTTTAACTGAGACTGTTGTCTTAGCAATAAACCTTAAATAATTAAACTTCACAAGGCAAATATTCTATTTATTCATATCAAATATTCTGTATTGTAGATGGCACCTTACTTGCAGTTGGATCCCATGACAACTTTATTTACCTCTACGTAGTAACAGAAAATGGAAGAAAGTATAGCAGATATGGAAAATGCACTGTAAGTTTTGGAGCATGTATAATCATTTACATGATCATTGCATTATGTACATGCATTTTGCTGTTACACATACATTTAGATGTTAAGCAGTGAAAACTCTCTCCAGATTGATGTTTTTCCCTTTTGGTTATATGTTTTATAGGGGTTTTTTCAGCATTTGATTGATTTTAAACTTCAGTCTCTGATGGGTGCTGCAGCTCTTAGTGTGCAGTGATTGCTTTTGCATCAGATATAACTAATTTATCAGGCTATTGCCTTTTTTCTCTGAAATGGGAAATTAGCAGTAAGTTGGAGAAATGCCTTGTACCTATATGCTGCAACTTGTTCAAGGAAAATACTACATTTGTTTGGGGATATTTTCCTCCTATTGGTAAAGTACTTTTTGAACCAACATAATATTAGGGTGGTGTAATTCCATTAGAATATGTAGTCTTGGAGGCTGCAAATATACACTGATTTCAGTTGTAATTCTTACTACAAAATTTGAACTTGAGGGATATGGTCCAGGGTAAATAGATCTAAGTGTAGCACAGGTAATGGAGTTTGTTGTTATTGTTACACTTGGATGAGGTTGTCTGAGTGCTAAAAAGACATACTGTTTTTTTCCATAGGTGTTTAGTTATCTAACATTCTGGCCTTAAGTTCAGCCATCTCTTTAGGTTAGTAGAAATATGTACATAACGAAAAAGTGAAACTTAATGGGATTTGCAAATTATATCGTAAGAATAGGTTCACCTTTGAAGTGTGACACACGTTGCTAGAGCACTGGGGTCGGAGCAGCCTGTGTGCAGCTGTTGTGGGGGGCACAGGGCTGCCAGGGCAGGCAGCAGCACTGGGTTTGCCCTATCCCTGCCTGAGCTCACGCAGTGGGGAAAGGGCAGAGCCCACAGGGAGCTCAGACCAGGGCCCCAGTAGGGCTGGTGGGGATGGCAGTGGATGTCTGCACCTCAGTACAGCATTTCACCTCATCACTTATTTTTTTAACCACAGAATATAAAATCACTTGGAGATAGCTAATCCTAACATACATAATATTTAGCTTGCTATGTATTTCAAGGTCTCTGTGAGTTTTTTGAAGACGTATAAGATCATTATTATGCATGTGGACAGAGCATATTGCAATTTAAACCAACATCTGTATGTCCCTCTATCCTGTTGCCTTGGCAGGAAAGGGGTTTGTAAAAACTGGTGTGGGAGAACTGAGCATTGTTATACCCAGGCAGAAGTGTCCAGGCTTCAGAGCAGATTTCTGTTATCGTTCTCATTTCAGTGTGAGTGACTGCATGTAGAATACAGAAGCAGCAGCATGATTAGTGTCAGAGCTGAGCTCCCTGCCCCTCCCAGCCAGTGCAGAAGGCAGCCACGTGGAGCTGCCTGGAGCTCACTGCGAGGCTGGTGATCCCATTTCGCTTGCCCTGAGCCTCCCCTATGCTCCCTGCCAGCATCCTGGCGGGTCCATACCAGCTTGATGCTAAGCAGGGAGACAGCCAGGCATGCTCAGGACCCGGAGCGCTCTCCTGGCACTGCATCCTTCTGGCATTCTGTCATTCAGTAGCCTCACGGGTGACCTCCAGATAGTATGACTCAGTCCTCCTGGTAGTCAACTTCTGGTTGCTTCTTCCAGCTTGAATACATTATTTGAATTCTTTCAGAAGGATTTTATCTACTGAACCAGCATTAGCTGGTGCATAAGGGCTGTATGCCCACTGTTAGGTTTAAATCCCCTCTCAGTCACAACTAGGCATTCTGCTGCTGCTAGAGAGGCAAATCTGTGACCTGTGGGCCTGCTTCCACAGTGAGGGATAGTGTTGGCTATGATCAGAACTTCAGATGAGCCAAAACAACCATTTTGACTAGTGCAGCTGTTTTTTGAGGGCTCCAGCTATGCAGTCAGCAGTGTGAGGCTATGGGCTGGGGCTGAACTTGCAGCACGTCAGCAGTTCCCGGTAGCTGGTGCTCTCTCCGTTTGCCTTGCATCAGAGATATCTTTAGCAAAGGAGGAGTAAGTGCTGTGCATTTACTCAGAGGGCTGTGGGGTGAAAGCCACACAGACAGCCACTCTGAAGTACTTGGTACGCTGGATTTAACCTGAAATGATCAGTGTGCCTGTTCTAGAGGCTGTAGGCATTTTGAACTTCGCAGCACTGAAGTCTGAAACAGATAAACACTGCCAATGGAGGAAAGAGTTTCCATTTAGTCAGATAGTTTTCTTAGCTGGTGATAACATGAATAATTGCATTCATTGTATATAAAGGTACAGAAAAGGAGAGACTAAAATGTTGCCTTATTGGTGGGCAGCTGCCAAAGAAAGATTTTAATAGAAAACGGGATCCTCCTACTGAAAATATGATAACAATGTTGTGTTCCAGTTCATCATATGGTGATCACTTGCCTGAAGGGATTTTGCAGCCTGGAGCCCCCTGGGCAATTGCTTTGTTCCTTCCCCCACTGCTGCCCCCAGGAATTTTAACAGCTGCCAAATGTCTGGCAGGATTTAGTAAATGACTGACCAATTCTTTTCCATGTTGGAGTTCGATTGCAAATTGGAAGGCTTGGAAAATAAGGGGGGGAGAGGAAAATCCTAGCCAATTGTGCACTTCTTTTTTTTAATACCGGGTTTGCATGTCAGTATCACGTGTGTCACCCTTGACTGCAAACCAGTTATGTCAATACACAATTCCTCTGCTTGAGGCAGAGGCTACCTCATAAGTAAACAAATCATAAAGGGCAGTTTTTCTCCTAAATGTTTTTGCAGTCTCTCACAGAGTATCTGGGCCTGGGGAGATGGGACAGGGGTGTATTTCTCCATGTAATTCTGGAAGCGATCAGGATCTCTTAGAGTTCTCTGAGGAAGAAGTTGGCATGGTGGGTGGCACAGCAGCCAGGGCAGAGCTTCTGCATGGCCCTGGCGTGGCTACTGCAGGCTGGGCCAAGAGACCCTGTGGGGGTTGAGGGACACCTTGTTCATAATGCCCACTGAGGGAAGGCCGTGGATTGACACCTATCAGTCAAGAAAGTGGCAGTTGGTTGCCTGGCAGAATGACTGAAGGGGAGAAAATGGATGATCTTGCAAGGGGAAAAGGAGCAGTGAGAAGAAACAGAAGGGTGGAAGAGTGACATGGACATTACTTTTATTAATTCCCTACACATGATGTCTACCTTTTATCAATTTGTGGCTTCTCTGGAGCCTTTCATAGCTTGATTATTACTATTATTATTACTCTTACTTCCTTCAAAAAACTTCTGGGCACAGAAAAAATACTCTGTCCAGCTGCATGTATCATCTTCCTCAAAACCAAAGCGGGGTGTTTAACCCTCAGTGTGCTCTTGATGGTGATAACTAAACAACTAGACCAAAGGGTTTTAATTCTTAATATAGATGACCCAGTGCCTATAGGACAGACACCTTTCAAAGCTGGTGCTAACATGTTGCAGTGTAAAAAGCACAGCAGAAACTTTCACCAAGCTTTGAAGTGTATTCTTGTAACACCAGTCCCTGATCTTGTACTTCTGCATGGTGGTTGTTAACCAAGGTATCCTAAGGTTTTAGGATGAGCAAGGGTTATTTGCCTGAGTGTGCATTTAATGGAAGTTGTTTTAAATGGATAGAGAAAAAAAAAGTCCTATCTGTCACTTCTTTGTTAGGATCTAAAACTGATCCTGTGCAAGTTACTTGCTTTTCTCAATTAGCAGCAATGTCTTATGTTCTTAATTCCAGTATAAACTGGAGTCCATCCATAGTTTAGCATCATGCCTTCTAGGAGTAAATCATTCTGGAGTCCAGGAGGGCTGGGATTTACAAGGGAGTGTGGCAGAGGCACGATGCCCAGTCTGCCTTTGTTTAGCTGTTAGCCAGTGTGGCACTGTGAGTAAGGAGCCTTTAAAGGAGCACAAGTGAACTGCAGCAGACCTGGAGTTGGTGGGAAGGTGATTTTTTTTTGCTGTTAGCTGTCCCATCTGTGGGGGCAACTTCTGCTTCACTTTAAAATCAAGTGTTTCACACTGGTGTTACTGTATTCTTCTTCAGGGACATTCCAGCTATATTACACACCTTGACTGGTCCCCGGACAACAAGTATATAATGTCAAACTCAGGAGACTATGAAATACTATACTGTAAGTATGAAATTAAGTACACTGGAAACAGAAATATGTATTAGCTGTCAGAGTATTTAGAAAAGTGTGTTTGATCACGACTGTACAAAATGCTTACTGACAAAGGGACTGATTTGAACTTGTGTAACCTGATATCTTGATGTTATTCAGAGCTGTGTATTACCTAATGGCAATGCCAAATATAGCTTACTTCTTTACAAGGTCATAAATCAGTTTAACAGCATAGAATTTACAGAACAAGTGTCTCTACGGGTTGATGTTGGCCAAAAGTTCTGTAGATTGAAAATAATATATACAGTTGTCTAATTAGTGTCAACAATACCAGTTATTTTGGGGGAATAAAATCAGTGGGCCTGTGCCACAGTTCTCTTCTGGGGTTTCTTGTTTGAAACTTTGTCTTGGCTGGTGGTGGTGGAAACTAAGAAAAGCAGTAATGAGTTTAATGAGTTAGTGGTAATAATGTTTTTGTGTTTGTCTTTTTTTAATATGTGAAAATATGAATATAACACATAGTGGTTATGCCAGAAGTTCAACCTGAGTAGTGCATGTCAGTCTGCTTTTAAATTGTTTTTTTACTCTTGTCTTCCTATGGCTTTAACTAGATCCAAGAGGATTGTAGTATTTTCCCTGTACAGGCAAGAATAGCCAGCAGTTTAAATGTCTGTCACCTTAACATGGTTTTTCTGCCTGTAAAAACTTAGGTTTCAAATCTAGATAGTGCAGTCTATCAAAAGGAAGTGTTGGTGCTTATAATTTCATGTGTAGGGAAGGAAAGAGCCGTGACCCATTATTACTGGCTTGGTGTATTGCAAGACAACCTTTCCTTTTCTAGTTAAAAGTTGAAAAGTACTCTAAGGCTTCTCTGGCAGTAGTTGCTCACTGTTTTAAAAGCACAGCTTCCTGAATGATTTATTGAATTTTAGCACATCAGTGGAGCTGGTAGGAAGAAGAAATTATTATATTAAAGACTCTATTAAAGCATTTTGTAGAGTTAGTAGCAGAGTACTTAAATTGCAGGGAAGTGTTTTTGAGGTTATGCTATCAGAAGAAGGAAATGAGAAGTAAATATGACTCATAAAAACCAAGTAAAGCTTCAAGTATCTGGAGTTTGATAAAAGAGTGCTGGTCTGTCTTCGCTCCTACAATGTAATTCCAGGTTGGATTTAAGATGCATTTCTTTTCTCCATTAGCATCTCTTCAAAGAGCACATATGTAAATAAAATTTTGCATTGCATAACTCATCATTCACTTTTTTTTTATAGGGGACATTCCAAGTGGCTGTAAGCTAATCAGGAATCGTTCTGACTGTAAGGATATAGATTGGACAACGTACACTTGTGTGCTAGGCTTCCAGGTGTTTGGTAAGCACTGTTTAACTTACTTTTAAGCTACTAACGCTTTGCTGTTGTGTTTGTTTGCTTCAGTTTGTCATTAGAAGTACACTGTTAATGATTATTAAGGGATGGTGCTGAGATCACAGACCAAAGTGACTGACCACAATATTTGTCTGTGATAAAGTGCACCAAGTGTTCTATAGACAATGTACAATTGATTTCTGTTTAGTTCTTGAAGTTTGGGGATTGACTCTCCCACAGTCATTTTTGGCTACCAGTGTTGGAGGAGCTGAAGCAAAAAGCTTTTATGGCACATGTGCATTCTCCTTTGCTTACCTTGTTTGGGGACAGGAGCAAGAGTGCATGAGTGTAGGTTATAGTTCATAACTTAAAATCATGACAGCACTTTGATACCTGTAGTCAAAGGTGAGTAATATACTCTGTTCGTAAAGAGTAAAAATGCTTTAAACAGTTTTTTACCTAGTAGTTTATTTTTAAAATGTACAAACACAGTTTAAAAAGCTGACAGATCTGGTTTTAATAGTACTGTTTTAGACTGTGGCAAAACAGTTCAAATTGCTTTTGCTGAAGGCAGCTTTGTTGGCCATAAATGAGGACCCCCTCTGTGAGGGGTTTAAAAGTAAGGTTCAGCCTCCCAGTGAAGTTGTGTGAGCAGGGTGCTGAACATCTCTTCCACCACTGAGATTAGGCACCTGCCTCTGTTCTTCATGTTGATGGAAATACCAAAAGCAAGTGAATTAGCAAATCCTTTAGAGGTGAGGATTAGGTCTACAAATCTTCTCTTCACAGCTACTAGGAGTTCAACTTTGTATACCAGTTTACATGTAGGGTAGAAGAAAATTAGTGAAGTGTGAATCCTTTCTGTAGCTTCTGACCCCTCTCGTGCATGTTCAAGGGCAAGGATTGAAGTTGGTGTGAGGGCTAACACTGGCACACTTGTGTGGCGTACTGGTTGGGTGGAGGGCATTTGTTGCTTAATAACCAGACATGATTTCCTTTTTGGATACCAAAGATTTGAGACAGAGTAGGAAAAATAAAGGGATCAGAGAAGGAAGCTGGCTAGTTGATAGACTGCATAAATATTTCTGAGTTCTTTGGAGCTTGGTAGGTAGCAGAAATAAACATGAGCATGCTCTTTCTGGAGCTGAGTACTGTTACTTATTGCTAGTTTGATGAAAATATTGGCTTCCATTAGCCTGAGAACTGTGAACCAGACTGTGTATTTGTAGGTGTTTTTATTCAGTGTGTCTGGGTGAAGTAGAAGGTGGATGGGTGTATCCTCCTGATGCTCTGTTCATGTTAGCCTAGGCTAACAAGGAATTGGACCACAGCAGTCATTTCTTCACTGGCTTTGCTACTGTGACTGAAATAATAGTGCAGCACAAAAGCCTTTTTTAAAATGGAGTATCAGAAGATTCAGGAGATGCCACAGAAAGTGAAAAGCAAAACTGATAATAATATGATGTACTTCTATGGGGGCAAGGAAAACACTTTGTAAGGACTGCATATTCCTTCTGAAATAGGCTTGGAGCTGAAACATTTTACAGTCTTTTGCAGAGTACTTAAATCTATCAGAAACATGGAGGTAGCACACTCTGTTACAGCTGAACTTTTACCACTACATTTGGTGGTAGAGCAGAATCCCTGGGCTTTCTCAGAAGTGTCCTTTACTCCTGACATGAGAAGGTGAGATGTGGGAGTGCAGAAAGAGTTTGGTTTCACATCTAGACCACTGGCTTTGTCTTTTTAACAGCTGTTAGATAGAAGCTGCTATTACTGACTGGGGCCAGGCTGAGCTTGAACAGCTCCCATAACCACTGTTTTGAAAACCCATTTTACTTTTTGCTTTTAGAAAGTGGGTAAGTTTCCTGATCCTGTGTGCATTCTCTTTTGGATTAATACAAACTTTAAGCACTCTGAATTAAGTTTTTAATTAGTCTCAACTGGTCTCAAAATCTTCAGTGTGCTGGAGGACCTGGGAATAAAGTAGATAAAGTTGATAGTGTAGTGGTATTCTGGGCAGAACAGAATATATTTAAACTTCCTAGCCAAGATTCATCACGCCCTAATTTTGTACTGTCTGTTAGTCTGACACCCTTTGCAGAATCTTAAAATTACTGTTTTGCCTCAGACAAAGGGAAGTATTTTCCCATTAAATCAGACAGTGCAGCTAAGCCAACCTATCAGGTATTAGCTAGTCTGGCTTTGACCCAAGGGTCAGCTGGCTCAGGGATCCAGGCAAGCCAGGGGCTGCTCACTGATATTCAAGAGAGAGGTTTAAGTTTGTGGGATCTGGGCTTTGGTGGGGGGTATGTGTTCCACAATTCAGCTCTGTGGGTATCGTGCCATAGGACCAGGCATCGTGCTGTTGTCAGCAGAAGGAAGAGGATGGAAGAGTGTGGTTTGGATGAGCATAGCATCCCTCCTTTTGGCAGCTGCTATTACTATTGGCTCAGCAGTGTCAGCACTCTGCACCCCAAACACTTGAAGTCACTCTCTGGTTTGCTGCACATTTCCCACAGTTTTGTCTGAACAGATTCTTTTGAGAGGCTTACTGCTGTCTAGCAGAATTTATTAAAATTGAAGTGCTGCTTTCATGCCTTATAATAAAGTCCTATTATTTTTGGGGTTTTGTTATTTTTACAGTTATAAAGAATTTTTGCAGTTATATTAAGAACTCAAGACTCAGCCATATTAATGTCTTGGATTTTTTTCTTGTTTGCCTGATGCGTTGAAAGCAAATCCTGCTGTCATGACAAAAGGTTGCCTTACCTTTGGAGCTGCTAAAGGACTTTGTGAACATAAAAGATGCTTAATAAAAGCTTCAATCTTGAATATTAGTCCTTTTAATCTTAAATTAAAAAGAAGAGGAAATTAAAAATAAGAGGAAATTGCATAGTTCTTTGTCAGAGTCTGCCTAAGGTGGTAGCTGAAACTTCAGGCATTTATTACTCCCACATGATGACAGTACTTCATATATAGAATGAATGAGGAAAGGTAAAATTCATTCATGTTGAACTACTTGAAAATTCTTAAATAGTATATCTTTTTCACTTTAATTTCACTGATGTGAGAACACTAAAATGTTTCTGAATACTTTCCTTAGCACTTCAAATCTTTATGTAGTAAATTACTGACAGTGCATCTTACTGGCGTTGTAACAAGTTTAACAACAATTTTGCCTTTGTTATTCTTCAGAGAAAATAAAGTTCTTACTCCACCCACTGAAGAATGGGAAAAAACAGCTTTAAAGTTAAATGCTATTTGCCATTTTGCTTAAAAACAAGAAGATAAGGCAATTCTGAGCTGGCTTTTTGTGCTGTATAAAACAGTAGACAGCATATGGTTTTTATTTTACTGAAGTCAGTGGCTGTAAGGGAGGAAAAAGATATTTTCATATCTGATACTCAACATCCCTCTTGGTCGATTGGGTTTTTAAGGGCGGGGGTGAAAAATGAGAGGGGAAAACTCCTCCTAACTCCTAGACCTAATCAGAAACCCAAGTCTGAGCTTAAAAACATGGTACCTTTGGCATAAATTAATATCTTAAAATCCCTTGCTTACCTTTTGTTCAGCTTTCCTTCCAGATGTGAATTGTCTGTTTTGTTATGGGAATCTCTAAGGTCTTTATGTTTTATTTAAAAAATTTTGTTAAGAGTCTCCCCTATCCCAAATTTGATCAGTGTTTTTCATCTTGCAAACATTGTTATTCTTTTGTCTAGACGTATCTCTGTCATTCTTTTGATTTAAAACCAGACTGAATTGTACTTAAGCACTTGACAACACTTACATCTATGAAACTTGCATGGGCTGGGTTTCTTTGCAGAGTATCATCAATCAGTTGTCTTCTTTGAGTTACACAAATACTAAGATTTAAAATATAAGAAGTGAAATGAATTAAACCAGAGAAGAAACCAGTAGAACCATAATGTGCAGTACCTGGGTTTGTCCCATGCTTCAGCATCACTGCTGCTTTTAAAATGTCTGTGCATGAATGACAGTATCAAGAGTTACCAGTTTAAGCAGCAAACTTAATCTAAAGATAAGGTTTAAACAAGACTGAGGTTTTGAACAGGAAACATATCTTAAGCTCAAGATATTATCCTGGCTGAAACTCAGGATTTGGGAGAACAAGGTGGGGGAAGCAGCATTAGACTAACAAAATATTAATGACATTTAATGCATTTAATTCCATTTTCTAGCAGAATTTCTGTCTTACCTTTTGTTCATCTTGCCTTTTCTCACAGCTTTATAGGTTTTATTTTTGTTCATGAATTACCCGTTGATTTGTTTCCAAAACCACCATTACTGAATATCTGCTGTACTCCTTTCTAGGAGTTTGGCCTGAAGGATCAGATGGGACAGACATAAACGCCCTTGTCAGATCCCATAACCGAAAAGTGATAGCAGTTGCTGATGATTTTTGTAAGGTCCATCTCTTTCAGTATCCCTGTTCCAAGCCAAAGGTAAGTCTAGATCAGTCTAGTCCAGGTGCTTGTTTACACTGCCTGAAGCTTTCCATGCTTCCAGCACAATTGTTTTTGGAACCTGGCAGGCAAATACTCCTTTTATATCCAAGAACCCCCATTAATTTTACATATAAAATAGAAAGTGTAAAACAATATAAATATAAAACAATATACCTAACAGTGAAGTGTCAATAGTTATCCTTAAATTCTGGAGAGGAGGCCTGATGCTTTGTCTCTGCTGGCCTTAGTGTTAGGTCCATTACTTTCTCTATAAAGATCTAAATCTGTTCCAAGTTGCAAAGAGGAGAGGAAGTATTGTGGTGAAAAATCTAATATAAATATAATTCTTTACTCTTTTGTGAGCTAAGATCTCTCTTGAAGGGCTAAGCAATAGTATTAGTAGTTTTAAATTTCCGTATCGTGGATCTCTTCTAGTCAACATGTGATTTATCTTTCTGCTTGTTTTCAATAGGCCCCGAGTCACAAATACAGTGCTCACAGTAGTCATGTGACAAATGTCAGCTTCACTCACAGCGACGGTCACTTGATTTCAACTGGAGGGAAAGACATGAGTATAATTCAGTGGAAACTTGTGGAGAAGGTAACTCTGCCACCAAATGACATTGTCCTGGATATTGGTGCCACCAAAGTGCCCATCCCTGCCAGTGAAAATGCTGTGCAGTCTCCTGCACACCTCCCACAGCCTTTTAACGAAATGAACCAAAATGAAAGCGTAACTGGCAGCTCTCCGGCTTCCTTGGAAAGCAACTTGGAGCAGTCTGCGGAGGCCAGCGAGGAGCACAGCGAGGAGCACAGTGAGGAGAGCAGTCTGGATCCCGCTGAGCCGAGCTACGAGGAGCCCTCCAATGAGCTGAGCGAGGAGCACAGCGAGTCCACGCTCACGGAAGAGCAGCAGGATAACTCACCGGTGTCTTAATGCTCCCAGCTCAGGCGGTTGTTCTTTTCCCTTGGTGTGCGTGCTTTCATTACAAGGGCGAGGGTTCAAATAGGGAAGAGTAGCTGAGATTCATGACCACTCCAGATTTTGAGTTTCAGTGAGATTTTTAGTCTGAGCTTCAGTTCAATGTGTGGAACCATCCCAAGGGCCTGGCTTGATGGTCTGTAGCAAGATCTGGTCGCAGTTAGTAGTGGACATTACCATAGATCCATTTCGATTTCAGTTCTGAAATTGCTGTCAGGAAGTGGCATGAAATACATACTGGAAAAAAGGTTAGCTCTGAGAATTAGCTGAAGTAGACCACCTTAACTATGTGAAAGTGCTTTCTAGAAGAACTGAGCTCATGGGGAGCACTGAGCTGTTCCAGCTGGGAAGCACTGTGCTGCTTTTTCCAGGTGCAAAGACAAACAGAATGAAAAAACCAACCAAAAAGCTCTTTGTAGGGCTGTTTTCCTTTGTTTTTTCTTGAGAAAAATAGAGGAAAAGTAATGTAACAATGCCACATGTATGGCGATGCCTTCTTGATCTAACACATATGCAATTTTCTAACACTACTAATTCCTCCTGGAGTCTGGATGTGTTCAAAGTTGGTCTGCCCTGGGTGCTGCTAGTTCTAAGGCAAATCCTGTCGAGGAACGGTGTCGGCTATTCCATTTTCACAGACTCTTTAGTAGCAGACTAACCAAATACTGGTGTTTCACTTTTCATGACCTGAAAGTTGACTTAAACTGTAGGACATAATTGTCTCTTCAAAGAATTGCTTGCCTAGAGAGTTGGAAACTTGAGAGAATCTGTACAGTGACTTTGGTGTGAACAGCAGAGGAAGCATGACAAGAACACAGAAGTCAGATGGGCTCCAGAGTTAAACTTTAAGCCTTCAAGCAGAACTTGCTCCATCCCTAGTATGAAAAATATAAATACAGTTAACTTAAATTATTAAATTGGTGCTTAGAATTAGTAAGTTGATAATTTTTTTCTTCTGAATTTTTAGAGGTAATTCTTAAGAATCATTAAACTGCAATCTTTACTTTCTGTTTTTTCCCATCTCCTTTAGCAATTGTGATATAAGCATACAGTAATTTAGATGATGATGATGTGATTTTTTTGTTTTCCCTAGACTTGCTGATCTATTGTTTTTGTGATTTGATTTCCACCCCACCCCACCCCTGCCCGGGTTGCTCTAAGCCATGCAGCTCTCATGTGGCTATACCTGGCCAGTTACGGGATATCTTGGCATTTGTTATGCATTTGGAAAGTACTTTTTTTTACGAAGTTTGTCAGATAGCTACATTTTTTTTCTTAAGTGCATACATTTCCTACTTTAAAAAAGATATAGATTTACTGGCAGATATCCATTTCCTATGTACTTGTTTATATTTTGATTACATAGAATTTTCTTTTTTAACTTGCTGCATTGTGCTGGTATTTTAGTTCTTAGTTAGAATATCATGTTTAGAAACTTTGGATGAGTTCATAAGTCTTAATTGTGCAAGCGTTTACGTGATTGTGCCATTCCAAAGTGCATCAAAACTGTCATTCCCTTACTAGTATCTTCTCAGGAGAAATGCTACAGATCAGGTATTTAGTCATCATTTGGAAAGACAAAAACAAATGGACTCCCAAAGGACATTTAGAACATTTATATATAAAATATATAAATATATATATACACACACATATATATATAGAAAAAAAATATCCTCTTGTTTACAACAGTTCCAGAGAACCTCAAAGTAGTTCCCTTCAGATGGAGGGAGATATGGATTCCAAGCAACCCATCTGTTTAAACTGTGCTCTGTACAAAGAGTTTTACTGGAGAGCTCTAGTATGCCTGACTTGCAAATTTGCCAAATAGCAGCAGTGGAAGATAAAGTTCATCAGCTCATCAAAGTTCTTGGTTACAAATGAGGAATATGCTGTAGGTTTAGAAAATAATCTTAGTAAAGGAGAGAGGATAGTAGAGCTAACGAGGCACAGAGAGCTCTCTGTCATTTTTATGAACTCCACATAAGCGACACATTTCTCTTTGGAACATCTGTCACCTGGGGTTGCCATGTAAGTGAGAGTTAGAGTTGTGATATTCTTGTGTAGTTCAGAAGACTCTACTAATATGCAAAAAGCCTTACAGCTTTCAATTGCTGGCAACTACTGTTTAACAAATAATTAAATCTGTGATAATGGATGGAAGTGGGTGGGATTATGTAACTGTAGATGTTTTAGAAAAATAATTGTGAATGAATTATGATTAAGAGTGTTTCATGTGAAGATATTTGAGCCATTTCTATCTATCATGCATTCCTGTCTCAAGGCAGAAAACTTTGAAGATTAAAAAAAATAAAATAATCAAAATAAAATATTGCAGTGTCTTTCTCCATATCTGTTCTGGTTTCTTCTGCACATAAAATGGATTCTGTCATCACAGTTGCTGTCTGGGTCTGTGATTTTGAAAGAACTTTCTCAACGTGTGCTTTTTGATAACCTCCCAAGCTGTCTAAAATTAAGTTAACTCAGCATCATGAATGTGTTGGCAGACCTGAATATTACTCTTGTTTATGTCTCAAAAATTCTATGATGTTTCCCCTTTCCATTTTCAATGAACAGCTTACTGGCATTATCCTTCTGTAGCTAATTGATGATGGCAGAGTGTTGCAAATAGGTTTTTGTCCTGCTGCAAAGTGCAGTCTGCCTTCCAGGGTTCTGCCCAGAAGCTTTCTTCTGGAAGTCATGAGGGAAGTACAAGCTTATTTTGGCCATAATGTATTAAATGCCACAATGTTTCCCCGTTCCTCATAGTCTCTGTTGAGCTGCAGATGCAGAAGGTCACAATATGCTGAATGTATTCCTTGTGAGAGATTCTGTCTTTTCAAAAGCATTGCATCATTTGCATTTCTTGCATCTGGTTTCTGTCCTTCACAAAAGAGAGGGGTGAGGTACAGAAGGAAGAAACCTGCAAGATAGACAAATACCTCCTGTTTATCCTCACTTAAAGGAAAGGCAAACAAAAACCATCCTTGCTACCCTGAGTCTGTCTGGAAGCCTTGGCTCTTCTTTTCCACCAAACTGTCAGGAGAATGCTGATGCCAGGAGAATATTCTACCATGAGCAACAAGCAGATGTCCTAAGGTCTTGCTGTGCTGTTCTCAGCACGCCTGTAGCTGTGCAGTGCTGTGCTTTTGTACGCTCCACTCCCTTTCTCTCCAGCTCGATGCTTTTTCTCCCTCTTCTCCTGGAATTCTCAGTAAGGCAGGAGTCTTCCTGAAGAGTAGGTAAGCTGGTCTTTGAGTCCTCTCATGTGATGTGGGCAGGACAGGGCTTCCAAGCCTCACTCTCGTCACCTGGGACAGCAGCAGCTGCTGTCAGTTCAGGAAGCTGCAGTGATGGTATTTGTTCTGTGGAGATGAAGTTCAGGGTGGAAGCACCACTGAGGGTGTAAAACTATAACAACATCCCATTTCACATGATGGAAAACTTTAATTCAAAGTCTGCATTAAAATGTTTGTATAGTGTAGTAGTAAAATACTGGAAAGTTGTGGAGTGCCCTGCTTATGGAGTCTTGCAGTCTGCGTCCCTATGGGGTGAATCATGTCATGTGGTACTGGGTTTTGTGGATATGACCACATATACATATGGGGTTTTTTTCCAATGGAAGTTTCAGGATAGGTGAGGAACAGACTGGGGATGTGGGTGGGTAGTGATGAACAATGAGTTTCTTAGGTTTGATCTTGCTGGAATTCTCATTATAAATAACAAGAACTAGTTTTTATGTATGATGCATGTCAAGTTCTAGCCTCTTTCTTTTTTAAATCATCCCTAGAAAACATAGATTCTGATTTTGTCCATGAAAATGAGGAAGCAAAAATTATATTTTGATTGCTATATTGATTACAGTCTATGCTGAACAGTATGTTGTATTTTCTGCTTTGTGCTTCACCACATAAGATGTGTTACGTCCCTTTATGTTTCCTTCAGTTCAGTGCAGAATTTCAGTTGAATCAGGATGAAGTAAGTAGAATGTCCTTGTGAAATTTAGGCTTGGCCAAATCAACCAAACAAAAAATTGTCATTTCCACAGCCTCATGCCAATAAAATGTGGGCTTTTGGCAGTGGAAGGGTTAATATTACATGAGGTGGATTTTCCTTGAGAGATATTTGTGCTGCATGTTTGCTTTCCTCCTGAACAAGTCCGAGCCCATTGCCTAATCTTTATTTCTGACAGATGTTTTATGTACTAATACTTTAATCAACTGAGACTGAAAAACTGCTTACAGTAGGATTATACCATTTAGAACCCTGGCCAGTGTACACATTTTAATGTCTTTAACGTGCATGGTGTGGCTTTGTGTGCACAGACACATATGCAAGCATCAAATGGATATGGCTGCTCTAGGCCTTTTTCTGTGGTTTGAAAGAGAGGTGTGGATGACTTCACAGTCAATTAAGACCATTTAGGAGCACGGAATAAAAAGCATTCCCAACAGAATGGTAAGGCAAGAGGATTGGGAGAGGAGGGGCACTGGTGGAACTGGTTTTACCAGAGCTGTTTCCTACACTGGTTCCTCACCACACATGCCAAATTTCCCTCACTAGGTTTTGTCTGTGTGCTAAAGCCTGCAAAAGCTTTCACTTCTGTTGGATGTACTGGATGGTTAAAAGGTGGTTTTGAGGAAGCAAGTTTATGGAGATTTTGGCTGGGTTTTAGTTTTACCAAACAATTCTAGAAAACAGCTTCCTTCCAAAAAGTTCTTCTAAGGAACCAAAATCTACAAATGGTCTACATCTCCAAGGGGTATGTATGTCCTTGTGATTTTTACAGCCCAGTATCCTTTTCAGAAGGGCACCTCTGGACACTTCCCAGCTCTCACCAACCAAGTGATCTCTGGCAGGGCCAGCAAGGTCCATGCCTTGTTAGCAGCCTCTCTTGTGTAGCTCTGTGTGGGTCACATTATCTTTGCTCTCAGATAACCACCACACTTGTTGGTTCCTTGTAAAAGAAACCAACTTCCTCTAAGTTCTTGGAGGCTGCCTGAATCATAGTCAGTTACCTTGTCCTAGCCTAATTTTTTGGTAAGTGCCTTTAGGTTGGTTACTATTTCTAGAACATGCTTTTGTCTGGTGAGCCCAACAAGTGCTCCAGAGAGCTCTTGATCTGCTCTGTTCCCCTCTGCGGGTGTTTCAGCAGTGCTGTGTTACTGTCATGCATTGCTTGTGTTGCCAGTTGACCTTGCTCTGAATCCTCTCTCACACAGCACAAGGCTCCACCCTCATCACTGCCCTCCCAGGCTGCAAGCAAGAGGTGACATCTGCTTTTCATGTTGCTTTAGAATTATCTCAGCTTCCTTTAAATGCACTCTTGTCAATACACTTAGCATCTGTGTGTGTGTGTGTGTCCCCCTTTCCCTCTCCCCCCCCCAGCTCTATCAGAGATCAGTCCTTGCACTGGCAATAATTTTTTCCTTTTTAGGTCTCTCACCCTCCTATGCACCTATAGCTGCATACAGGAAAATCCTGGAAGAGGAAAGTCCTAAGCTGTGTATGTCAAACAATGGATACAGCTTCAAACACTATCCAGGATGTAAGTATGAAAATCCCTGGCATTTCATACTCTCTCGGTGAGTATCTCTGGTGTTGGGGGGACACTGATGATAGAACTGGGAATTTACAAAACTATGTATGTCTTAAGTAAAAGGAACTTGGAACAAACCTGGTGGTGTTGCTACATCAGGGAGGCCTGGGGGCTCACCTCATAGCTCAGGGAAACAAGCCAAAAAACCCCACAAACAAACAAAATCATAGCCAAAGCTTTTGGCTTTAGCAAAGCAGGCAAAAAGTTTTCCATCTGACAGCAAAAGCGGAGGGAGCAGAGCTATGGAGCATGTGCACAGAGTAGCCCACTGTATGCCAAAGATGCTTGTGCTACGTTTCCTCTGGTCCAGAGGTGGGGATGGGCAGCACCCATCTATGGGTGGGCATTCTCTTTCCTAGTGATGCTACAGACTCTACCCTGGGCAGAACTTCTGTGGAAAACCTTGTTTTCAGCATTGTGTTGGTTAGAATTTTTACTTGAAGAACCAGACAACACAGAATTGAGAGCAGAGGGAGAGTCAACATCTTGTCCAGACACAGGTGTCCTCCACTGCTAATGCTAAACAGAGATTTTCATGACTGTCTAATGTGAAATGGCTGTTGTATAAACAGGGCTCCTGAAAGGATCCCATTTGCCCCAAGTCTGGCAAAGGGAAAATGAAATGTCAATTGAGCATGTAAAGCTGGGTTTCTTATGTCAAAAGCTGTAATGCATTTTTAGATTGATTCACAAATCAGGAGGTCTGCAGTTCCATGGGTTTTCTGCCAGCTGGGAAGGAAACAGATGTGAAGCATTTTAAACTTTCAAAAAAGCATACCTATGACGGATTTTTCAGGACAGATGTCCATTCCACCCTTTGCCAGGACCATATGGATCTGCTTACATTGTGTTTTGTGGGGGTGTTCATAGAAGTTCTGCTTATGTTGGAGTATTTTGTATTAGACTAAATAATTCTTTTGGGAAAAAGACAAAAACACACAAACTGCTTGAGTAATTATCTTCCAAATTGCTCTCTCAGTGGCTTTCCTGGGGTTGTACCTCTGAAACGTCTTTCCCTGAGTAGACCTCTTGCTTTGATAGATTTTTCATTCAATTACACATAATGTTTCAGAATGTTTTTTCTCTCTTAAGAACAGGACAACCTTCCAGGTTATTTCCAGCAATTATATGAGATTCGTTCTCCCTAACAGGAGAGAGGGGAACAGCTTCAGCTTGCCTAGGACTCATGTCTCTGGAACTTTTGACCAAGGTTTCAGCTGTCCAGGTGATGTTTCTCTGTGCTGATGCTGCAGTTGGAGGCTCCATGGGCTGGCTGTGTCCACAGGCTGGTGTGTACCCCTTTGGGAGTGGCAGGAGGTGGCTGTGCAGACTCTCCCACCCACCGCTCCACCGAGCACTGTCCAGGTCACGGTGTTTTGGTGAGCTTTGCCAAATGATACCTCATCACTGCCAATGTAAGTGGTGTTCCTGCAGCAGTTTCACTTCCTTGGATTACTTTCTCCTGGAGTATTTGCAGTTTAGCAGCAGCACACTGGCTATTGCAATCCATCAATTTCTCGGAAAGGGAAGAAGAGGGTTTGGTATGCAGCCTTCTCATTTACTGCTTTGATATTACTTTTTTCTTTCATTCTTCCATGGATTTAAATCTGTTTGACTGGAAATGAGTGAAGGAACACATTGACACAAAGACTGACGCAGGTTTGACTGGAAAGTTTATTCTTAAGTTCCCCCCATCTCTTTGGAGCCTGACCAACGTCACAGATTTTAATGTCACAGATAGCGTGATAGAAATTCTGGCTTAGCTGTGCTGTAAGAAAAGACCAAGGGGAACTATGGCCTGTGTCCCATTTTCAGGTCCTGAATTATTGCCAGTTATAATATCTCCCGCTGCAAGCACTGTCTCCCCAGAATCACCCTGTGGGAACTGATCATAACTGTGCAGCAAAGAGCAGAAGGAGGGTCTGTGCAGGGGGGAAGGGCTGCAGATGGGGAGAGCTGCCATAAATGGCTTAGCTGACAGTCCAGCTTTTTGCTGAATTGAAAACTTGTCTCGCTGGAAATCATGGGAATCGGCTTATGAGTTTCAGGCTGGATGCATCTGCATGGAGCTGTGTTTGCAGAGAGCTTGGCCTGGGGCTGCTGTGCTCTGTACACGTGGTCTTGCTGCACATCTGATGTGCCGTGTCGCTTTGAAATGTGTGTTCAGTGGAATGTGTGTGGAACAGAAGGAATGAGTATCATGTGTTCAAAGGAATAAGCAAGGTTTTGATCAGCCCAACATGCAACCCTTTTGTTACCCTTATCCTGATTTGTTTGTTTTGCTTTGCTTCTTCACATTTTCAAAGGCCCTTCATGAGGTTTGTTCCCAGTAGTTCTCAAGGAGTTTCAGTTCAGAGTGGTTTTCAGGGCAGAGCCCCATTTAAACAGCAGTAAAACATAGCATTGTTTTGTCCTGTGATCCAGGATCACTCCAGCTACAGGTGATGATTTGATGAAACACTGCAGGAGTGAGGCTCCACAGTTACTGGATATGGTTGTGAGAAAAAGCCCATCAAAATGGTGGTGCCAGCTAAAAGCCCAGTGCAGTACAGGCACACCGTTTCTGCTGCAAGTATTTAGCTGTGATGATTACACTCATTTGGCTTTAGCACTTGTTTGGCTGAGTAATGTTGATTGTTGCATCTCTTTGGTTCACATGCACCAACCACTGCCCATGTATATATATACAATGTAAATTAATGTAATTACAGTTCTTGCCCCCTGACTTGTAGTGCTGCACAGGAACTTGCAGCTTTTTGTTGACGTTCATTTGGAAAAAGATCCTCCCTTTCTTATCATGAATATGGAAATTTCACACCAGGCAAATTCTAATCCAGCATTAAAAAAGAGTCTTGGGTACCAACTTAAGTTTGAAGTGGAAAGGTTGATTACAGGAAGGAAATATGTGATCTCATAGGACTGAAACGAAAAAGAGGGGTTTATACCCCTGGATTTTATTAATGATAGCAGACAAGTGGTTTCCAAACACTGGCATAGGCAGTTGGGTTGGTTCAACAGTGATTATGTTCTAGGAAATAAAATTAATGAGTAGTTTGAAATTCTTGAGTAATTTGAAAACTGAAAGGAGGGAGAAAGCTGTAAAAGAGGGTTTGCATGGATGGGTTACCCTACTTCTCTTGGCAAAGGAGTGTGCTCGCCAGTACAGTGCATTGCAGGCTAGATGGTGGGTTTGTGATTCTCAATCTCTAAACTACAAGAATCTGACCTTTCAAAAGGGTCTTTTCTTTTCTAGTAGTGAAGAGGTAGTAGGAAGAATGTTGGGCAGTGTTTTGTCACAACCTGTTACAAGGCAGACTTTCCTAAAAGATTTCCCTTATATCCATCCAGGAATATATTCTATTAAAAAAAGAGCTCGTGGGGTCAGTCTGTGGATACAAGCCCTCTGCTCCTCAGAAATCCTACCCTCTCCCTTCCTTGCACCCTGTGGGAGACTTGGATTTCATTATTTTCCTTTTCTATTCAAGCAGGTTTCAAATATCTTCCCTCCCTCAGGTATTCTGTGGCTCTGCTATAGCACTTTCCTTAACATACAGAAACTAATAATGGTTAATTTGACCATTGCCCTTAAAGGAAACACATATTCAAGCCTTTGGACTTGTTCATCCAGTGCTCTCCTGAACATCCCATCTGTGATACAGGCTGTGCAGGTTACCTTCACCTATGAGATCCTGGACATTCTGTAGCAGTGACCACTCCTGTTTTTCCAGCTGTGTTATAGTGTCCCTAATTCACCTCTGACCACCAGCTCAGTACAAATTGGAGCTGGGCTGATGACTGGCTGTGTTGCTGTCTGTCTTACCAGAAGGTGAAAATCTGCCTGGGTGGAAAGATGCTCACACCTCCCAACATAGACCTGGGAAGTGCCTGTACCCTCTGACGACAGGAGGATACGCAGGAAGACTATTTTCTTCCTCATGTTGGAGCTTTGGAAACCCTACATCTACAAACACATTTCAGAAATTTTTTAAATTAGATTTTTCCCATTCTTGGTGAAATACTTGGATTAATTTACAGTACCTTTGTTGCAGCTGTGATTACCTAAGTTGCCTCTGTAGGCTTGTAGTAACACTGAAACTAAGCAGTGCTGCTCAGTTACATTTTAACTTGGGAAGTATTTTCAAAACAATATATATATCATGTTCTGCACATATTTTTCATATTTTTTATTTCTCATTCACTTGCAGAACATCTGGTATTTTAATTTGCTTCAGGTAGAAATTGATTTTATAATCTCTCCACTAAAACTTTGACCCCATGGTGAATGGTATCAGTTATCAGGATCTCTACTTCAGACAGTTGCCAAAAAGGTGTTTCTTTCTCTTTTTCACCGGAGTAAACCGTGAATGTGTGGAAATAGGATTTTGCCACTCAAGAATATTTAGAGACGGGGTTTTGGCAGTGCTGTTTGTGGTGGTGACGGTGATGGCTTGGGTTTTTGCTGTTGCTGTTGGATTTTTTAATTAGCAAGTTGTATTTTGACATAGCTGGTCTCTCAGGCTTCAGCTGCTCATTATCTGGGAGGGAATGCCATGGGTATCCTGCTAGCACTGACCATGTTCTGTCGCCACATTGGCTTGTGAGCAAACACTTCTCTCCAGCCCAATCTCTGCATTGCAACCAGCTTTGCCAAGAAACTGCGAAGGGCAAGAGAAATCTCAAAAAATACCTTCAGCAACATATTAAATCCTAGAACTATGGAACTATTTATGTTGGAGAAGACCTCTAAGACCATTGAGTCCCACCATTAATCCAGCACTGCAAGTCCACCACTAAACCATGTCCCCGAGTGTCTCATCTACACATCTTTTAAATGCTTCTAGGGATGGTGACTCCACCACTTCCCTGACAGTTCTTTCAGTGATGGAATTTTTCCTGCTATCCAATCTAAACCTTCCCTGGCACAACTCAAGGCCTTCTCCTCTTGTCCTGTCACTTGTTCCCTGGGAAAAGAGTCCAAACCCCACCTCACTACAAAACCTCCTTTTGGGCAGTTGTAGAGAGTGATAAGGTCCCCCCTGAGCTTTATTTTCTCCAGGCTAAACTCTTTCTCCAGTTGCCTCTTCCTTGCAGACAATGAAAAACCATTACCCTGGTGAGGTGCAGGTGTGGGATCCTCAGGTCGTACTTCACTGCCAAAGCTGGCTTGTGTGTGTGCAGTGTGAGCCCTTCCACAGTGAGCAGCTGCTCCCAGTCACCCCCAGGGAGGCTGAACTCTGCCGTGGAAGTTAAATTCAGACTGATCATCTGCCGCGTGGGGCCAAACGTTTGTGCTGGTTTGGAATTTTCTTTATGCAATATACTTCTAATGAACAAGTTGCTTCCATTCAGCTTTTCCACTGAAGGAGGAAGGCTAGGCCTTCTAAATTAAGTGAGATGTGCTCATGTCCATGTTGTCATGGTTTGCACCAGCTTCAGCCAGGCTGGTGCTGCTGGCTGTGCAGGGGTGTCCCAGGAGAGAGGCTGCAGGGCACAGGAGCGGGTGTGTGTGGGCTCTGTTTGCCAACATCCCATTTCCCATCAAATGCAAAATCCAGACACAGACCTTCCACAGGCATGCTTGCCAGGGCAGGCTGTAGGTATCTGCTGAACATAGTTTGTTTTCTTCTTAATATACTGCACCTATAAAATTTTTAGCCAAGGGCCTTGGAGGGAGGCTTGTATGAATTCCTTTGCTGAACTCTTCTGATGGGCAGAAAAGCCATTTTAACAGACAACTCTCACTCTGCTTCTCCTTGGCTGGGAAAGACAGGCTTGTTACTGAATTAAGTAGTTTATTCTTCTGTACGGACCATGATTATGTGAGGTTGTAATGGCTGAGTACTAATAAGGTTCTTGTCAGAGAGAGCAGCCCTGAAAAACTGTAGTTTCATGGAAAAAAGGTTTATGGAGGGGTCTGTCTGTATGAACGTGTGAAATCAGAGCTGCCATCCTAAACTGCTGTGAGGTGGCTGAGGAGTCCTGCACACAGCAGGGCCAGGACCATCCTAGCCCTGCTCTGACAGCTGCCATCTGGGCTGGCAGGGATTTTCCTTGTCCTACCCTCAGTAGTGATCCTCCTGCGGCGATGGGTTTTAGTGAGAACCACACGGACTCACCCTCAGCTCTGCCACACTGGAGTCAATGTTGAAACATTTAGACACCAGGGATATGACTCAGATGCCTGGGCTAGATAAGTGAAAATAAAATAAGAACCAAAAGGAAACCATCCGGAAGGAGGGGAGGGCCTGCATGCGTGTTTAATTGGACAAAAATCAGGCATTTTAGTCTTTCTGAGAAAAACAAGCCTAAGCCTTAAGATAAAAGACTCTACAGCCATTCCCTCAGCCATTTTGACAGCCATTACCTCCCCTCCAGCTGATATAACAAATGGAACCAGTTTCCACTCCCACCCCTCTTTTATCTGTTTCCTTTCAGTAAAGTCTGAAGAAAGTATTTCCGCTCCCTCACCCTCCTTAAACCAGGAGGCTGCCTGATGTCCCCTTGATCCATGGGAAATGGGATGAAAACTGCAAGGGGATGGTTTGTTCCATTACAGATGTGCACAGCTCCTTCACCCCCGAGGCACGGGCTGCCAGAAGGTGACAGTTCTGTATGTGTCTGCAGCTGCCCCAAAACAAGGTCTGAAATACATACATGTTGTGGGAGAGAAGCACGAGGGCTTTAAGCACACATTTATGAAAATATGAGAGCTTAAGAAGAATTGAGTCACATCTGACTGCTACCATCTGGCCCACTTCACTCCAAGATTACCCAGGAATGTATTTCACATGTGCCTTTGGAACAAGATTGTGAGCTGCCAAAAAGAAAATATTTTACAGCTGAGCGTTGCATTTCTCACGGAGCAGTTCAAATGCAGTATCCTGAGGAGGAGGATTCCACTGGTGGGTATCAGGCAGGGAGTTTGGGCTCAGTCCCTTTGTTTTGTCTGTGCAGTTTTGTAATATGGGACTCTTTGTTGGTTGCTGGATTGGTTTTAAAGGTCCTTGGTTAGAACAGAAGCTTCCCTACGGAGAGTGGTTTCTTAAACCAGAGCCCTGGGTAGGCAGCTGAGCTTGTGTTAAACTGGAGTCACAGCTCAATGTGGCTGAGCTTGTGCAAAGAGAGCTTCAGGAGCCCCCATGGGGAGCGCTGTGGCTGGGGGGAGACACTTTGGATGGAGGCTGGAGACCTCAGTGCTGCTCCCAGCTCAATGGGGAAGCTTCCCCCAAAGGGCTTCACCCATGTGGGTTTCCCTGTGGGTAGCCTGAGGGCATCTCACCTCTGTAAAACTGAGGTGTGCTGCCTTGCCAGATACATATAGATATAAAGGTAAATATTACTTCATATGTTCTAAAACATGTAAGAATAGGTTTTGTGGTGACGATGACACGTACTTGCAAAGATGCACATGTTTCTCCATGGCACACCAGCATGTGGGACAGAATCTCACATGGTGAAAGAGCAGGTGGCACCTGCTGCACTTGGGCTGATGTGGGTTCCTTCTCAGTAAAATGGGGATGTGGGAGCAGCAGCACCTCACTTTGCCTCCTTCTCGGCATCCTGTAGGAGGAGATGGAGCATTTTGCGTTTTACTCTAACCGGGATGGAGTTAATCCTCTCTCTGCCTCAAGCAGGGTTTGCAGGACCAGAGAGCTGAACCAGCTGTGGAGGTTTCATTTCTTGCAGCGTGCTGGAGATGGTGGGCTGCTGAGGTTAGGGAAGCATACAGGCTCTCTGGGGGATGCTGGTGTAATCCTGAAACGGTGGGGAGAGTGCATCCTTGCCTTTTTCTTTTCTTTTTTTTTTTTTTTTAATAATTAGAATCAGCCACAGTTCTTTTTTCATCTTAATTATTGTTTTAGGTTTTGAGTGAGGGGACTTTTTAAGACTTAAAAGACAGGGCACTTTCATACCCTACATCCATGGGGTAGGAGCTCTATCACACAGAGTGCAGTATGAACAGTGTGCAAGTGCACAAAAATTTTGCTGGCTGGAGCCACCTGTCCCAAGCTTTGTGTGGTGGAAAAGTGTGCAGTGGGATCAGCTCATTGCTTCAAAAGTGTGCTTATGAGCAAGTCTGCCCGAGGCCACTGGCCTCAAGGCATCCCCACACCCTGCTAAAGCACTGCTGGTCTTGCACCAAGTTCTTCCACAGCTTAAAAATGGGCACTGTCTCAGCACAGTGGCACCTCTCACATCTTTTGAGGCTTTTGGGTGAGAGCAGGTGGCTGTTGGTTGCCACACAAGGAAAGTAGTTCAGTTTGTTCCTATAGCAGTTGCACAGCAGACAAAGGGTTCAAATGCCTACACTGCTGTGTTTCATCCCTCTCAAAATCAACTGGTTTTAACAAAAAAAAAAAGCAGCAACTCCTCAAATCATGTTCTGCAAGGGTGTATTTTTTTGTATTTAGAAATGTTTACTACGCAGCCATGAAGTCTTGTTGGTCCTGTGAAACAGAAGGATTTGATAAGTTTTATGCCACGGTCCATAAGTATAAATTATGACAGGCTCCCAAGGCTGACAGTGACAGGGGCGTTTTGTGACTTTGCTGGAGTCGGAAAGCACTGAACAGGATGAGACAAGAGCTGGAATAGTGATTCAGAATAATTCATTGAATTATTTCTTGCTCCATTCTGCCCATTTCTTTTAGCCTAAATATAGGCCGTGGTTTTGGTAATAAATGTCAGTTAATCTCAACTTTTTCTCAAACACACCCAAGGAGGAAGACAGAACTGAGCAGCAAACATACTTTACCTCAGACTGTGTTTTCCTGGAAATATCTGTGCTCCACCCCAACCGTCTGTCTGAGCTGGTTGTTCATTACCATATGTAGCCCTCACCAGAGAAGGGCGTGATGTTTCTGTACTCTGGGTATCATTTTCTGGGAAATCTCATTTTACAAAACACCTGTTGTTGGGTGTGTTGAAGGTTTAGGAAAAAAAAAGGACACTTAATTTTTCCTTTGTTGGTCTCAGCATGGGAACATCATCCTAAGCCAGGGAAATATTTTCTCTAGCTTAACAGTAGGAAATGCTTAATCTCTGCTGGACTTATCACAGAACTTCTTCCTGCTCCTGCATTCTGCCAACCTAATAGCTCCCTTTGGAACACCAGTAAATGCATTTAGGGAGTGGAAACATTTGTGCCCCTCATCTCTGTTTATGTCCTTGCCCATTTTCAGAGCCCACAAGCAGAGTTTTCACCTCATATCTCTTCAGGGAATTGTGGGACATATAAATGTTTTGGCTGATGTTTACTGGGGTCAGTAAATGCCTTTCATCTGTAATACAGAAGATGTTCCTGGCATGTGTGATGTCCTCACTTAAGCCATGGGGTTTAGATTTTCTCTTGGTGGGACAAAAAGTAAATCAATCCAGAGCACATGTAACTGGGAAAATGCACTCGCCTAGAACTGCAGAGTGTCGCTAGTGGCAGAGCCTTGTCAGCTTTACAAGGAACATAATTAGCACAGACTAATTTTATAATTCATTGTAATCTAAGAGAGGGTGTCTTACACTGCCAGTACAACTGAAGAATGAATTTCCAGTCAATATTGTCTTAGAGATAAGAGCACGCCTTTTGAAGTCAAACCTGCTTAGCACTAGGTGGCACTCTGCTATAACCTAAATTAGTTTGTTTTAGTTTTGAAGCTTGGTAAACATTTTAGCAATGGAAACAACAAAAAGAGATTAAATTCATCAGCAAGTTGCCAGGATAGGCACCCATGTTGGGAAACGAGGGGATTTTAACAGATTGTAAAGCTGTCAGAGCCTCTCTAATGTCCACTGGGTGAGAGGGCAGGGAGGAAACGAGATCCATGTACCTTTTCTAACAGTGCCAGTCATTGCACTTGCTGTTGGGAAACCAATATGGTGTTTTGTGGGGTTAATAATGTGGTGCCCTCTGGGGAAGTGGTATGGAGGTACATAATTCAAGGCCTTGTCAGTAGAGACTAGAGTGGTGATTGTGGAACACCTCCTAAAAGAACAGCTGTTCTGCCCCATTTGTTCTTGGTACATTTTGCATCATGGAGGCCAGGAGAGAGAAAGCTGCACTCTTTGTAATTTTCATGGGTTTGCATTGCTAAGGTTTTTTTATTTATTTTAATGTACTGAATTTATGGGGTGTGTGCAGATTTTATAGAGGGGTGGGTTTCTGCATCAAATATTGCCCGAGTGGGTGTAGGACCAGCTCTTGGTCCAAGGGGAGGATAGGTCCTGGTGCTGGGTAATGATGCAGGCACGTTTGCAGAGTGAATCCTTAGGGGAGGAAATGGAATCAAGGGATGTAGGGCTGGAGCGTTAGGACCCGGTTTCTAGCAGTAAACAATAACCTGGAAACCTTGGAGCTGCATTGCACTTCATCCAAGCTGCATATTGGATGAACATGTATATTTGTATATGGGATGAATTTGGACACGTATGTGTATTTATGTGATGGTTTTTCCTCATCCAGAAGAAATGGATAGTCTTAGAAAAACTCAGGTTGCCAATGTTGGTAAGAAAAATACATGACTTGGAAAATGGCTGTCAACCACCGATCTTATGTCAGTGCTATTTCTGGGCAGCTTCAGAGGAAGGGAGACCTTCCTCTGAAGGGCTCAGGACACAAACCCAGCCCTGGGATTACTGCTCTGGGGACTGAAGTCTGACAATCCAGTCTTCCTATGCGACTGTGAATGTAAAGGCTGGATTCAGTCAAAGGCTCACCTGCTACATTCATCCTCCTGCTACAGCCTCATTCATCCTCCAACCCCCAGAGCTGGGGACCTGAGACTCTGCAGCTGGTGCACGATGAGAATTAAGCACCTCTGCTGCTGACCAGAGAAGAGAGAGTTGTTGGTAAAGCTGAGGCGTGTGGGGAAATTTTGTGTGCTCAGCAGAGCTTAAAAGCATGTCTGAGGCTGCTGCAGGCACCTGTCCCTGTGGGAGCCAGAGACTGAGGACATCCCAGCAGGGATGCAACTGAAGGCATTTTCTGGGAAAGCTGACCTGAACTCGCTGTTGTCCTAGAAAATGAGGCTGGCAGAGGAGGAGAAGGGCACTGGTTTTTCTGAGCTAATTTAAGTATTCTATACCTTTACCTGGTATCTTGGGGACCCCGGGCTGTCTTTCTTCCTTGGCATGTGTTACGATCCAGTTTAAACTCAGAAAAGCAAAGAAAGCCAAGTCTCTGAGCATAAACCAGAAAGAACTTAGAGGGTTCTAAATATTCCCAGAAACGAGATTAAAACCAAACAAGATTAAATATTGTTGCCAAAAAATGGATGTATTTTATTTAATAGTAGAGAGGCAAAGAGAAGGAAAGAGAAAAGAAATAAAGAAAGAAATAGAAAAAGAAGTGTGTGGGGGGGGGTGGGGGAACAGGGAGAGGTGACAGGGGTTAGGTGGAAGCATGTCACCCATCCGAGGGTCCCAATGATGTCTCCTTGCTCCCCTCCATCTGCTCTGCTGGTGGTGAGGGTCCCTTTTCGCCACCGTGGCCACACTGCCACACGCCATGCCATGATGCCACACGCCCAAGAGTGCAGAATCCCATGGATTAATATACACTGTGGGCCAGGTGGGAATGCCCAGCTTGACACTGTCCCTTGCAACACTGAGGGTCTGTTGCATCATCTCTGGGGCTCTGGTGCAGGGTCTGCTTTGAGGGGGGCTCCTGTGATGGGCCATGTCACCCCTCCTGCTGTGGATAAGCTTCCCCCCCCACCCCCCCCAGTGAGGACCCCTCAGCTGGGCTCTGCACAGTGGAGGACGGGCAGTCACTGCACCTCTGACCAGAGACTTTTCCCAGATACCCAGAGCCTCTCCTCCCTCCACCCCTTGGTTTGAGGGTCTGTGCAAGCCTGGCAGCTGATAGCCCTGGGGCTGTGGTCCTCATCTTGGAGGTGTTAGGCTTGTGCTTTGTGAATGTCCCCAGCCCTGAGTTGTTATTTCATCTTGTCTCCCTTGTGTAAGGCCTCAGTCAGGGCCCCATTCAGGGTGTGGTAGTCCTCTCTGCAGCTTTTGGAATACAGTTTTAAAAGTCCTACAAGAAAATGTTTAAGTCATAAATTACAATATTTCAGTCTCTGACAGCATGTGGGGGTGCATGTGAGGATTCACTGTTTGCCAGGAGAGAGCTGCAGGGCACCTGCAAAACCCGGCTGGAGGAGCTGCAGGGCTTCCACCTCCTGCAGGAGTTCGGGATAGCAGGAAGGTCGAGTGAAAAGGGAGAGAACTGGTCCCAGCTCTGTGCTTCGGGCACTTGCTTGAGAGGGAAGACTGGGCTTCAGGTGCCTCTAAATGCCAGGCTTTGCCAAAGCAGCAGATGTGTTTCCTAGGAAGCGTGTGTGCCTCTGCATGTGTCGGTGTTTCTTGCAGGCGAGCGCTGACTTTTTAACGCTAGTCTGCGACCTTTGTGATTTGGGTTCTGTCCCTAGCATTAAAGGCTTCCTCCCCAAATACCTTTTCTTGTGCTCTGTGTAGACCAATTCTTATCACCCCAAGTGACTGGTGCCATTTTCCTTGGCTATCTGGGCACGTCACCTGTTTAACAGTTTTCTTCCAACAGTCGCTTTACTGGATTGGTTTCTTTTTCCCTGACTTTTAGCCCAGCCCTTGTTTTGTGCCGTAAGGCAGCTCTGATATTTTGGAATGCCTTTATTATTTGCTCCCCTTTAAATGTTTACAAATAATTAACTTACGTTTTTGTTCCACAGCACATCTTTGGTTGTTGTCATGGCAAAAAGGGACGTATTTTGTAGATTTCTTCTTTTCTAAGGGATAAGAAAGCTCAAGACTTCCGTGTTTCTATCTGGAGGCATGTGTGCAAAGAAAGATAAAGCCAAATGAGAGCAAATGGCTGTCCAGACACACTTGTGTACAGGCTGGGGGTTTTTCTCTAGTCTTTTTGGGAGCTATTGCTTCCCCCCTCTATAAAGATTACATGACAAAATTTTCCACATAAATTAAAATCCTTCTGAGGTGGCTCCTGGTGAAATGTGCCACATTTAACTGGTTTTTTGGGGGGAATACAACTGCAGTTGGTGGTTTCAAATCAGTCCAACGTGTGGTGGGGCACTGGTAAAACACACTAGGCAGCCTGTCTTGCAGTGTATATTTCTGCTGGCAGAGACCCTAGATCTCCTTGGCCAAGCATTCAGTGCTGGGATAAAATCTAGATTCCCAGCAAATTCTCAATTAAGTGCAAGATGTTTCTTGAGCACGGAGCCAGAGATCAAACTGAAATAAGGCTCACTCTGAGAAATATTTTGAAAACTGTTTGAATAACCTAGTGTATACAAATATTTTAGGTCAACTATCATATTCTCTCAAGACTTGTAGGCGTTTCTGTCTGGGTGCCAGCAGCACTGCATCTCTAAAGAATGGAACCAATGCTGAATTCTTACTTCCACTACTGTGTCAGTGAATCCACCCACGGCCTGATAATGTCAGTGCAATGTGATGGAAAGTTTTAATTATTGTTTGGCCCTTGTGTTGTTTTAGTGATATTTTTGCGTCAGCATTGCCAGGAAAAGGAGAGGGCAGTATCCAGGGGTAGAAAAGTAAACCATCCAACTCTTTGAAGAAAAACTCACCTCATCTCAGTTTGCAAAGTTGTGCTGGGAGGCAGCTCTTCATTTCTTCACCTTTAAAACCCTGGCCTTAAATTAGAGGATAAACAACCCCAGACAATTTCTTCTCTTTTGCTCCTGAAGCTGAATAGTGCACACCCACTCAATGCCTCCCTAGAGCCACAGACACGTTTGGATACTCTGTTGATGGCAGCAAATATGACTGAGTTTGTCTTGCACCAAGAGATGATCCCAGATCCACAGACTGTACCTCTAACCAGCTACCAGCTTGGTTACATTCGTGGTGCAGACAGAGAAACCAATGTACAGGCTGCTGACCAGCTATATTTAAGTTTTTTGGCAGAATCCTGCTTAACATTGGAAGGAATGCTTTTAATAGTCTGCATTTCTCCTGAAGGCCTGCACTGGGGATATAGTTGCCTCCCACACATGCACAAGTCTGATTGGAAAGCGTGATATGGCATGGATGTGCGTTGTGGCTATGGGATGTCAGCAAGACAGATTTAAAGTACTGCTGAAGGAATGACAGAAGAAGTCTGCAAACCTTCAAGATTAGAAGCCAGATTCAGATTTTTCATATATGAAAGCAGCAGCAGCTTTGCCGAAGGCAGTGGTGTTACTGTTCTCTAGTGCATGTGAAGAGATTGTGCATTATTCGTTATTTGAACCAAAGCACATCCGTGATTTTATGCCACTTTGATATTTGATGCATGGAGTTGTGACCTTCCTAAGGAGGCACTTGTCAGCTGCTCTTAATTTTCATGCAGGAGAATTCAGCTTATCCAGAACTCCTGCAGCAGTTGAGCAGAAATGCACTGTTACTCTGCTGTCTGCAGTGTTGGAAAAGGGAGGAGGCTTCCGTACACCTCCAGTCAGGTTTTTGGGGTTGTTGAAAAGATACCTGGGTGCCTTCAGAGTTATGTGCAGTTAGAGAGAGCTCTGTGGTTTGCATGTACAAAGTACAGGTCTCACATTGCATCAGATGTTTGCAAATAATGTAACAGGGCTGTGCTGGCATGTGGGATGGATGAAAGGGTTGGCAGCCACAAGTATTCACAGCTTAAACATTAGTCTCTTCTCTCCCTACCTCCCTTCCCCAGTTAAAATACAGTAAGAGGAATTTATTTGCATATTAAATATTTTGGCTTTTTCTTATTTTTTTAATAATTGGCTCACAAAATGAAATTATACTCTTGGATTGCACAATAATGGCTACTAGGGCTCCAAACTTATTTTAAAAGACAAGTGAAAATGTAACCAAGAGATAAAAGAGAGAATCTTTCCAAAAGCTGCTGATTCCTGAAGAGGCTTCAGGAAAACACCAACAAACACCAGTGTCCAGAGGCTATTGATAAGACTTCAAGAAGAGATAAAAAATAAAGGATTGCCTTATTTTTATTATTTTTTTAAATTGTCATGTAGAAGCTAAAGCAGGAGCAAAAATGAGCAGAGAGTCAATTGTGCCTTGAGCAGAAATAACAATTTCATGGAAAACACTGATAAAGCAAAAACACCTGGGAAAGGGAATGTGTAAACTGTGATCCTGTGCATCAGGATTTTGCTGAGCAGAGGAAGGCATATTCTACCTGCTGTGTAAGTAGTGCATCACTTCACGGTACCTCCTTTTTCTCTGGAGGATCAGAGAATGTTCTTCAGCGTGAGTCTGCTTGAGTTAGATGATGTGGATCCCAGCATACTCTTCAAATGGGAGCTTTGGTAGCAATTTAATATTTTGTGGCACTTAAACATTTTTCTGACACCTCCCTGTAGCATTAAGGAATCATACACTGGTCGGTGCTGTGGATGTGACTTCTCTTTTTGATGTACAATTTCTCTATTAGCTGCTGTGAGGAATGTGATTGTGGTTGTCTCAATAAACCTGCGTGTTGTCAGACTGCTGACAAGCCTTTGAGTTGTCTGTATTGGATATATGCTGATTGTTTTTTGGCAAAGCAGTTGCTGAGCATAAGAAGGTGTGTGAACCTGTAGGTAGGTGATTTCATCCTTAGGAGCCTTGGTAGGGAATTCTGCAGCACATCCATGCCTTTGACAGCATCTTTATGAGGACATGTGTTAGAAAGGTTTTCCTGAGATGAAGTTTGCACACCTGCAGAGACAGACAGACCCACCTCTTCTAACAGCAGCCCTGGGACTCACTGTGACAACAGCCGACACTGACAGGTGCAAAGGAGGTTTATTGCGGGAGAGGCTTGTTTGTAGGTGGGATGTTGCACAGGGAAAAACAGTCAAAAGAAGGTGAAATAGGAATGAATAGGTGTCTGTAAAGAGACAACACAAGGTAGAATACATCTTTTCAGGTCTTACTTGATTCCTTTTCAGATTGATTTGGATGAGCTAATTATTCTTCTAATGCTGATGTTAACAAAAAATGCTCTGCATAGGGAGATCTGTAAGGCAAAACAGTGCTGGGGAGTCTGATGTCTGCAGCATATGCCGAGAGGAAATTTATTTTTGAATAGCTCTAATCTGATCCTGTTGACTTGCTGCCCACTAGCACAATGTGTACGCTCCTGGAGCACATAATCCTGTGGAACTTAACACATAAGGAATTAATTGCGCCCTTTGGGTCAGGAGCACAATCCTGAAGAAAATCTCCTGGTTGGTCCCACTCACTGCATTTTGGTTTGCATCCCAGAAACATATCAAATGAGCACAGGGTCACTCCAGATCACACAATTTATCTTCTCTCCCCCTGCTGGGAGAACTGTGCCTCCTCATGTCTGCTGATGTGTCAGTCTGTCCTGCTGGAGGCTTTGGGAAGCATAGCCAAGCACCTCTGCTCTCTGCAGCTTGATTGTATGGAAGTGAGGGATTTCTCCAAGTAGATTCCTTCCCAGGAAAACCAAAGCAGGACCTTCTGGGTCTTGGCTGCTCGGTTTTAAGTATCAAATCAACACAAAGGGAGTCAGAAAGGGAGATCAGAACAAATCTGCCTGATGTTTGCTATTTACTGCACAAGCATTCCTCTGAAAGCCTGGAAGCTGGAGAGGGAAGGCTCACCTGCTGGCAGCATGTTAGTCCCTATATTTTAATGCTGAAAACTCCCATGCAGGATCTTAAAAATCTGCCTTTTTAATACCATTAAAAAAACCTGTGTGTTCGCTTCATCACAGCACAGTTCCTTGTATTAGAAGTCCTAAAGCTGCCTTCCCTATTGTCTGAATTTCCATTTTCAGCTTACATTTTTCTATTCCTGTGGGAGGTTTCCCACTTTCATTTCCATGCAGTGTTGGAACTGGGAATCCCATTAGCGTTGTTCACATGACCTAGGGAATGTGAGTAAACGTTTCATAGCAGTGTATCTTCTTGGCTGCTCTCCAGGGCCTGTAATTAACTCCGCATATATTCCTCTATCTATCATGGGCCTTTAGATCTGACCTAATAGAAACAGTGAAATCTGGAATAGACAGCAAAGCTTTATGGAAAAAATCAAAGAAGTGCTTTTCTTGCTGGTAAGTCTTTAACTGTTTACTGTGCACACTCTCCTTTTAACAAGATTTCACTCCCAGGAAAGCGCTGGAAGTATAAAGCAGCCCTTTGGAAGGATCATGTGACTTTAAATGTGCAAGGGATGCCTGGGCATCCTTTAATTTTTTAAGCATGATGGTGAACACGTCACTTGAGAGTAGGTTGAATGAATCTTTACGTGGGTAACAAGTTTTTTTTAATTTAATAAGTCATTTAACTATCTTGTCATCCTGGCTAACTAGAATAGTTTTCAAAAGTAGCTGCTTTTTAAGTAATATGCTTGTCTTTCTTCCTTTTGCTTTCTATGATATATGCTTCTGAAAAATATTCATTGACTCTGAATTTAGTTATCTTACAATTTATGTCAAGTTTTTGACAGGACTATAATAATTCAAGACCTGGTGAAAAACACCCCACGGTAGGATTCATTAAAGTAAGATACAGATACAACATGCATGTTTTGCTGGGATATCATTCAATTCTCAGCCTATACTGAGGTTCAGGTCTTTGCTATGTAAATCTGGAGTAAATCCACTGAAACAAGTGCACCAGCAGAGCTGGAAGTTGAACTTGGCCTTTGTTTTTTTTAAGGACAATATTAGAAATTCAGATCTTTAATCCATTTGGTTTTCTGTTAGCTCAGTCTATCTTCCATATCTAATTATATATATTTAACCCTGATTAACGTTGCTGCTCAGAAACAAAGGCTCTCTTATGATTTTTAGGCTCAGACTATTGAGATGCTGAAGACACCATTTGTAGAGAAAAGTTAGTGGCTCCTCCACCCTTGGTACCATATTCCAGTTGATGGAATGTCATTCACCTGGAACAGATGTTTTCCCTCCTGCTTTAACCATTCCCCAAAAATATCTGAAAGGAAAATGAAAATACAATTAATATGCATGTCTATCCAATTATTTTAAATACATTAGCATTAAAATTGATTCTGGATTTATTTAGACACTTTCTGTGGCAGCCAAAAATAATCTTGATGCAGGACTGAATTTTGTCAGAAGCCTCAGTACAGCAGAGACCTTTTATTCAAAAGAGGAATGAGATGGTAATTCAGTCCTAAAACTCTGCTTTTTGTGGCCAGTGTGAACTCTTGGAGTTTGGTCTGCTGGGAAAATGATAGGGGAGAGCAATACCCTGAAACAAGATGACAGCTGAATCTACTGAGGTTTTGGGAGAGGAGCAATGCAGATCAACTGTGGTTTTACACTACAGACTACTTTAAAATTCTGCACTGAGCATTAGTTAGTTCAGCAATTCCTAGGCTGGAGGTATTTCTAATATGCTGGAAGTATGTACTGCAGGGTGCTGGAGGCTCAGGTGAGGAGAATTGTCTGTCCACACTTAAAGGATTTCATATCCAGGATGGCAGATTGCTGAGTGGAATGAGGGCAGGGGATGGTATTAAGGCATTTTAGGAGGTCATGTTTTCTTTAAGGGACACTTTCTCCTGTTAGGAAGTTTAGGTAGGTACAGACATTATTTCCTTGTTTCCCAGCTTTTGCTTTCCTTTGTTGCAAGTAGTGAAGCAATTAATAGATAAAATCTATTTTCTATAAGGTGCCTTTCAGCAGCTGCTGCTTCTGTCCCCAGCAAGGCTGTCAGCTCTTTTAGAGACAGTGGACCAACCGAGATGACAGTGCAGTGGCAGGTTTGGAGAGCATCTCCTGTGAGCTGTGTCAGATGCCAGCTCCAATCCTTTCCAGCCCAAGCTACACAAATATATTTCAAGGATTGGCCATGATCCCATAATTAAATATCTGGCTGTGTTGGGCTTTCCTGACTATAGTCGCAGTTGAGATACAATGTAAGTTTTCCCTGGCTTTTAGGATTGGCGAAGTTGGAAATGTCATGTCAGCATGGAAACAAAGTAAAATACAGATACAAGGGCTTTGGTCAGGGACGTTTCTAACTCAGTCACAAGATAACAATGGAGTGTGACCACTAATATATTGTCTACTCATAATGTGAAAAAAATTAGGAAAGGCTGAGAGGGTTGAGATTAGAATTAGCTATACCTGCTTGCATGGTGTTTTCATCTTCTCCAGATTGCTTTCTCTGGCTGAAGACTCACCCTCCAGACCACGACATTCCAGTCTGAGAAAAAGGCTGGCAAGGCCAGGGTTATGGTGTGCCTTTGGCTCCTGGAGGTACCAGCATCCCAAAGAATCAGCTGCTCCCAGCCATGCAGCAGGTCAGTTGGGAATTTTGCCACCAAGGAAGGGGTGACTCCAAGTTCTCTGCTGCCACACCTGTCTTTCTCCCTCTATTAGGTTTGCTCTTGTGCATAAAACACTAAACCATCAAGCAAGTTGGATTGGAAGTTCTTTCACTGTATGTTCTAATGAAGCCTGTAAAAATAGCAAATAATAACAGGACATTTTTAAAGAAGGTACAAAATTATCATCATTTTCCCTTTCCTCCCCCGGAATATCAGATGTTAATCTTGTTCCTCCCACAGGCTAATGATATGAGATGCTTCAAACAACAGGTGAAAGCTAGAGATGAACCAGAATATTAAAGAAAATATACTCTGAGATAGTCATAAAGTTTTACTAAGTAAGATTGAGTCAGCTGTATTCTCTCTTTAGATCTAAAGCCTGGGCATAGTTAAAATGGATAACACAGCACTCGTACCTCACTGCAACAAAGTCAACATAAACATACCAAATACTTGTAATTTTTTAATGAAATGATGAAGTGAAAAGTCCATTTTGCTGCTTTGTAAGCATACCAGTGAAAAATACTGTTTATATTTTGGTTTGAACGTACCTTTTGATGATAGCTTATTATATTCCTGTAAGCAGCAAACTGTTGGTAGGCTTTTGGGTGTCTGCAAAAACGAACATATAAATGAGTATGAGTCATGATGTACTTACTGGTTTTCTTTCTTTTCTGGATGATTTAATGCTAAATTTTCAATGTGATTTGGCAGTTTATTGCTTTAAGTTATTAGACCTTTTGAGCTGAGGAGTTGTGAGGGCAGGTGTGGGGTGAGCACATGGGATGTCAGTGCTGCTGCTTCCCCCAGCCAGGGACATGCCCTGGTCAGGGTATGATATGGCAGTGTGTCCTCATTCTGGAGAGGAATCAATATTAATATTGTTGATTATGAACTTACTGCAGTGATCTTGCAAAAACAGAGACTGCATGATGGAGGTAGCCATCAAAATTACCTCCTTTCAATCTGGCAGAATCTTTCTCTTCTGAGGCTAAAATGTTGCTTGGGAAAGGCAGCCTTTTTCGTTGTTTCATAAATGTCGATGAGATACCTCTGTTCTGTTTGTAAATGTAAAAATATAAAAAGAAAATATTTTTTCCTTTCATGAAAACATTTGAAAATTAATATTTGAATAGTTCATTTGAGAACTGACATTTGGACAGGATTATAGCTTTCATTGGGAAGGACTTTGGGGAGTTTCAGTGGAAATTGGGTTTGATTTGGCCAACTTTCAGAGCCTTTGAAAAATATAAAATGGATAATGCCCAGTATGTTTTTTCCACTAGGCTTGTATAGATGTATTCATCGTGCATTCCAGCATGGATAACTAGCCGTACTATGAAATAGGAAATGAAAATCCACAGAAACCCACGGCTCTGGCTTTCTGGTAAATCATCTGTTCCATGAGATGTCTACTACAGATTGCTGTGGTGAGGCACCTGGGAGCTGTGGTGGTGGGCAGACCTTCCTGGGCTCTGGAGATGTGCAGGATCACAGGGAAGAGAAGGTTTTGTGGTGCAGCTTTAAGGGGGCAGCACGATGCTGTTTAGAGACTCCACTCTGCAGTAAATATTGGGCATGCAGTACTTACACCTGCCAAATTGGGTGCAGTGACCTCAACTTTCAATGTTTTTAATACATATGTTGCATTCAGCTGCTTGACTGTACCTTCTTATGAAACAGCAAGTTTGGAAGCATGTGATTGTTACAGCCACCCTCTCTTTTTCTGCTCTGTGCTCAGCCATACTTGCAGGGCAGATGCCATTTTGGTAACCTGTGCCTGTGTTTCTCCACCTGTGTTACTAGAATTATTTCCTAATGTTCAGTTTGCTACTCTCTGACAAGTTTTTGTTTTTACAGAGAACAAAGCACTTGCATGTCTTTTCGTAACAGCCTTCTAAATGTGACAACTGTCATTATTGCCTCTCCTTTGACTTTTATCAGCTGGTCACACTGCTCTTCTTTTTTCTTGTAATTTACCACAATTCCCCTTTGCTGTCTGCAATCAGCTCAGATGTTCAGGTCAGTAGGAAAAACAAGTCCAAAGAAGTCTGGCAAGTAATGGCCATGTGGGGAGTGTTCTCCAACACCAGGCATCAAGGCTGGAATGAATCCACACACCTATTTTTTTCCATTTTTTTCTTCAGACCGTAAAAAATCCTACTGGTCAGAGTAAGGTAGGTGGAAGACACATCTTCTGTGTCTCCTTCTCAAGCATGGCAGTGGCTGGTGAAGAATTCAAGATTGTAACAGTAAGTTTGAACCTGACTCAGCAGCCCAGCAGCTTTCTCTTAGGAGCAGTAAACCATGGATTCCCATCCATGTATGCTGGGTCTGTGCCTCCTTATGGAAAACACAGATGAGTTTCAGGAGTGGAAATCAAAGCTGGACACCCTGTCATGAGTAACCTCAGCAGCTGGAAAGTGGGTGCTTTTCTGCAAGCAGGGCTGTAGCCTCCAGAAGTTTATTGAAATAACCTGCTGGCACACCCAGCTGACGCACATCCTGGGGCTGCAGGGGAGGAACTGGAGAGAGAGTAAAGGAGAGGGTAAATTGCTTACCAGTTTTACATCTAGTGTGATGTTTCTTGAGTGGCTGCAAGGCCAAAAGTTGACAGGAAGCAGGAGGAAACCTCCTTTCCCCTTCTCAGATGGGAGGAGATTTTGTAGAAGAGCCCGTGCTAAAGATACACTCCAGTGGGTTGTGGTCTTTATTGGGAACAGCATTAATATCTCCTGGGAGTCAACATGCTTTTCCAATAAATGCCTCTCCCCTCTTTATGAGGAGATAGAACTCCACAAAATTTATTTTTATTTAAGACCTTCCAGTAAATTATGGATATAAAAGTTTTTATTCATATTTTTAAACGTATCAAGAGAAGAATGTTCTCTAAAATATTTGGCAGACTTTCCACACTTCTTTCCACGAAGAAATTCTATTGTTCTCCATTAAACATCCCCAAAGACTTCAGTTGCTCTCACATAACAGTATAGAGCTTTTCACATGTCAGGGGATAATTTATTTTTTGAATTAATGAATGTAATTTCATTGAGTTTAATATTTTAGCCAGGATTTATTATAGTGCAGTCTCTAATTTATGTTCAGCTCAGGTGAATAGTGCCTTACATTTGTCATCATACTAATGATTGATTGGAGGTCTCATTACAAAGCAGTGGTGTGATGGCTCCTGCTTTATTCTGAATAGGAGCAATGACAAAAACACTGCTGTGTGTGACAGTTTCTTGTCATTCTTTCTTCACTCTCAGCTGAGGCAAACTGAATTGCAAGGAGTCATTTTCTTTATTTCTGAGGTTGTCTTTCAGGCCCAGTTTGAGGGAAGTGCATCAAATCTGGGACACCCCCCCAACCAAACCTTGCATTTCTGGTGTCTGCTAGGTACCTGTGGTCTTTGGCTTTTAAACTTTTGATTTTCTTGAGCCTAAACCTCGCTGCTAGGTAGAGCACTAGTCTTAGCAAATTTTGTTATTTTTGTGAATTTGACTAAGTCATTGCTCCCCTCTGCCATAACAATTATCAAGGAAATAAAATATATCTTAATTGTATAATTTTCTTTATATCTGTAACATGACAGCAATTATCCTTATCTAACTAACTTTTCAAAAGAAGCACTGAGTATTTTCTGCAGCTATATTTTCTGTCTTTCTCTAGAGGTATGGATTTTGGGGTTTTAAGTATTTGTTCAGTATTATTTATGTCAGCTGTAGGAGTTAGAGTAACTACAGATGGGATATTTGGTATTTGCAGTATGGATAAATAACAGTTGACTGACAAAAGCTGCTTTCTTTGGCTGTGTAAATAGAGTAGAAGGACTCTATTTGAAAGAGACAGCAGACACCACAGTCACAGAAGAGAATTAGAAATTGTCCCACTGATGAACAAAAAGACATTGAACTGTGCTCAAGTGCTTACAGCACTCATGCATGCACACCAAAGGCTGATTAAATTTTATAACTGTGCAGAGCATAAAGGTTAAAACCCAGTGTCTCTTCTGGACCTGAAACAATCCCAAAACAACCATGGCTTCTGCTGGGATCTAAAGCTTTCTGCTGGGGTATCCTAAGAGCATAAGGTGCTTTTAGGCCAAACTGAATCTGAAAATCAAAACTCCTGAGGCCCTTGTTGCTCTTTTGCAATTTATCTTAGATTAAAGCACTGTTATATAATCAAGGATTAAAGGCATTAAACCATGCTAAAGAAACATAAGGATGTAATTTTATCCAAGTTATCAGATGATCGATCTGAAAGCATTTTTTGATTGCTTAGTTAGGACATATTCTTTCTTTGATTTGGACTGACTACCCAAGTAATTTAAAAATAAATTATTAAAATCTGAGGGCTTCTCCTCCTCCTGTGGAGATTTGGCATTTGAGAATATGTCACAGGCTGACCATCTTTCTGATCTACTTAAGCTTCTGTCAGGTTTAAGTGTAGGCAGCTCACTAAACTGCCGTGACATGCATGCCTCACTTGATCACATGAGAATTGTAGCTAGGGCTTAGTCTAGCCAGTTATAATCCTAGTGACTACATTTAAACAGCAACCTTAGGTAGCTACTTGTACTGTACCAGTAAACTGCCAGTAATTTGCATCATTCTAAACTCCCTTAGAGTGAAAAGTAATACTTTGAAATATTTAAATTTAATATTTAGTGTGTAACTTTAAAATTAAACTCTACATTAAAGTTGTATTTAACAATTATTAGCATTGGTATCAAAAGAAAACAAAAAATAGTATTCCATAAATTCACAAAACAGACCTAATTATTTTGTTTTCAATAGCCTACATAGTATACCTTAAGTGTTAGACTAAAATACAGAATTCATTTGGCTGGAGAGATTTTGAGCAATGAACTAAGGTTATCTAAAGTGCAGACTTGGCAGAAGGTGTCTCAATAAGAGCTGAAACAGCTAATCATGGTTTGAAAGACACGCACACAGAGCACGCTGAGCCAGAGGAAGACCTTCTCTTGCTTTCCACAGTGGGAATGAAATCATTCCAGATCATAAACCAAGCTGTCAGAAACCGTGTGTGCTGTAAGGAGGTGCATGGCACTGACAGGGAACACAAATCTCTGGTGGCACTCAGGGAAATGTGAAAAAGGGCATTCAGATATTAAATCCAGGGTCAAATGCTGCACTCAGCCTCCCGCAGGAATATATTGGAAAACACAGCCCATGTGTTTTATATCCTAATTTCTAGTTGTATTCAAAGCTGGAAGAGATCCTAGGCCAATTTACACAGTTCATGGAGTTCTAAATTTTAGAACCTCCCCAGGTTTGTCATTGGCCTTCATTTTCACTGTTGGAACCCTGGATTCTGAGTCTCAGCCTTTCAGTGCTGAGAGGCAGTGATCCTCAGAAACACACTGCATTCGATCCAAAACCCTGGGAAAAGCTTCCTAAATTGTGTGATAACACTGAGGTTGTTGCTGTGTAATTAAAAGTTATGTCACAGGGTGAAATATGTAGAAATGTAGAAAAGTAGGTTTAGAAGATATAGGTAATAATAGGTTACAATACGGAGGATTTTGGGAGTGGATTTGTGTCTTCCTCCTTCTCCTTCTTCTTCACAAACCTGAATGTTCTGTCATTGGGTCAAAAGTTCCGCACTGCAGAACTTGGAAAGTTAGTAATTGGATTGTAAGTAAAAACATATCTCATTATTGGTTAGTTTAGACTTTAAAAAGCTTGGAAAAGTAAAACTCATGGCCATTTTCCACCCCTCCAACAAAGAGGCACACTCTGTGCAGCTGTGTTACTGATAAGATATAATAAACAACTAAGTCCGAACAAGAATACTCGCTCCCCTGGGTCTCAATTCAAACTCTGAGTAAAAAGAACTCAAGATGTAAAAGAAGAAAAAGTAATATTTCACCATTGGGCTCACCTGTATTTTTGCCTCTGTATTTTGTAAGGACAGGCTGCAGCCAGCCCCCCTGGGGTCACCAGCTTTGGACAAGGACCACCAGGGCACGCTGAAGCCTTTGTCTGAGCTGACATACTGTTGTTTTCAAGTGGCATTCAAAAACAGAATAAAAATTAGAGCATTTCTGAAGTGGAATATAAGTGATTGCAGGCAGGCAATTTCTCCCTTGTTCTCCCAGTAATTGCATTTTATTATTTTGTGGCTGTATTTTCCAGGCTTCTCAATAATAGGGAATATTTACTTACATTAGTGCTCTCAACACCAATTTGGATGGCAACTACCTTACTGGTTGATTGTTACACCCACAGAGGGAGGAGGTGCTGTCCCTGATGCATGAAGCTAAGGATCCAAAGTGTCAACATAAAATTTGCTGTTCTCAGTAAACTCTGTGATGTGCTCTTGTACAAACAGAATTGCTAAGTCTTTATTTCCACGTGTTTTCCAGTCTTTGCTCCAGGAGAGCACTTAAAATAAGACCTGTCTCCCAGAGGCATGGGACTTGTTTCACCAGGAGCTGTGAAGGAATGTAATTATTTTTCTGCGGGTGCTCTGCAAACTCTGGTGAAGTCACAGGTGGAAAAGATACAATTTCTAAAGAATTAACTGTTTATACTTGCCTTCTCAGCATATGACTCAAAGTACTTTGATTGGGCAAATAAAATTTTCCAGGGAACTGCAGATAAAGCAGGTGAGAATCGAACTGGTGGCAAATAGAAATTAATTTTTCTGGCCACCAAATCACGAGACTTGCAAGGACAGCTGCTGGCAAAGGATGAGGAAGATGTTTAAATTTTTATTATTGTGGATTTTCTGAAAGACATTTTATGGGGCAAAGAGGGGTAACCCACCAACAAACCACCCCCACTGTGCTGTTCCTTTTGGGTGCACTGCACTGATAACTGGAGTCTAACGGGGTTCTGCTGGTAAAATCAATTTCCAATCCTGCAGCTTGACCATACCAGTACTTTCCTGTTCACTTCTCCTGCTTTCACAAAGATCCAAGCTTTCCTGACTTCCTTCCTGCTCCTCACCAGTTTTTTCTCTCAGCTGTCATACACTGGTGCTTTTGATCTACTCTTCTCTTGGACAACCTCCTCTTTTCTCTTGTCTTCTCTGATGCATGGCTTTGGCTCAGCTTGCTCTTCATTCACAACTGTTCTTACTGAACCACCCTCTCTTTTTACTTGCCAGCTGTAGAATAAATGTTTTTTCAAAATACATGTATTATATAAATGCTTGTGCATAATTTTTGATGTTGAATAATCCTGGTATTCCATATTTTTCTCTAGTTTGCCATCTGGTCCTTGAAGTCATGGTGCTGTAGTTCTTTGCTGATTATGCCCTACAAAGTTGACCCTGCAAGCTGAATTAATCTTGTCTGATCTTAGCACAAAGCGTTATCTTCAGGAGTAAGTATTCTGATTTAGAATCCTGGGGTAAATATTCAGCATGGGAGTGTTTTCTAAATTGACTTTTGTCAGCAGCCCTGGCAATAATCCCACAGGATAAGAGGTTACTCAGCCATCAGCAGAGGATGACATCTGCCAGCTGTCATCCTTTGCTCTCAAGCATCGTGGTAAAATGCTGTTTTCACCAGGAAACATACTAAACAAATATTTAAATTAACTTACCTTGCATAGTCAAATGATTTCAAATTCATTGTGATCTATTGAGAGATACTTATGGTTATTAAAAAACCAGAAAACACCTTGTATTTGTTAAGTGTTTATTTCTGTGAATATCAAGTGCAAGAGAGTGGGCTGCATTAGCCTTGTGCTTCACCAAAGAAAGGGAGAGGAAAACACAGTGACTGATATCATTGTTCAGCCTACATTTTAAGTAATGTCACATTTGTGGTAAAGAGATAAGAAGTGACTTGTCTGAGGTGCTCTCAGGGAGCTGATAAGCAAACTACTGGAACAAATGGAAGGAGGATCATGAGACTGGGAGGGAATAAAATTAAGACTGATAACGTATGGAGTCTTGCAGCTATTTCTCCTGTTTCCTAAAGATTAATTTTCGCTGGTAATATATTTTAGAGTGATTTAATAATGAACAGAAGGATGTGGCTTAAAATGCTGGCAAAGGGCAGATTTTAGCAAATGACTGCAACATGGAGATCACAAGAGCTGAAGATTGTAATGGCAAATTGCTACTAAAGAAATTTTCTTGCAAACTGAGGAATGGTAAATATATGTCTGAATCAAAATGTAAACCCTCAGTGAACAAGAGGAGATACACACCATGATATGTTTGATTATGGTCAAATGCTTCCATTTATTGTAAAATTGTGGATTCAGGTCCTTGTACTTCTCTCCATGAGGTGCTTACAAGACAATTTGTGAAGTGTGTGATTTCTGTGTAGCAGGAGATGCTGAACAAAGGAGTCCCTGAAAGACGAGGATGTTGCTCAGAAGAGCAGATGATGACAGAAACTTTATAATACAGGCATATGATACTGAACTGAACTGAGCTCAAACAGGCTTCAGACACTCATATAAACCACTTGGGTCAACTTCATTTGTCTACTTATTATTCACATGGCTTTTGTTATTCTTAAGGGTCAAAATATATTGTGTTTATTATGTTTTGTCTTCTTTGGGCACGTGGGAACAATGGAGGGTAGGCGTTTTTTGCTTCCAGTGACAGACACTCCTGGTAGTTTTTGGCAGCCCTTGCATTGATGGGAGTGACCAAATCAGTCAGAGGACTGAAGAGTTTAAAGTGTCAGGGGATGGAAAGAGGTGTTGGAAGATCTTGTTAATGGCTTGCCTGAACATCTTCATGTATAGTATGGACCGAACCCCCTCCTCCCATAATTTAAACTCTCACTGTCTGCAGAGTGGAGCTTCTGTGCCAATATCAGTTGAATGAAAGGGCAGAACAATTAAAGGCTGATATACTCAATTTCATGCTTTTTCTGGGCTGACAATGCCAGAGTCTGCCACTTTAGGAAATTTATTGTATTCCTATTCCTCTGTTTTGTAAAGCATGTTTATTTAAAACCCCACTCACAGCAGTTAATCAAATGCCTTTGTGGACAGATAAATAAAGAAGAAGCAACAGGAATACGTTAAAAGCAGTCATTAGCATGTACCTCACATCAAATAAAAAAGTACTGCAATTAATCATAAGGACATAATTTTTCTTAACCCCATGTCTCGGTTTTGAAAGACAGGTGTCTGCTAAGGAAGGCAGAGGCCCCCCTTGAAGTGGCAGATATAACCCCTTTTCCCTCCAAGTTATTATATTTTGAAATCAAGGGCCTTTAGGCAAAGATGTGGGAAATAGGAATAACAGTTCTTTACTATATATATATATATGTATATAACCAGTCAAACAAAACAACAACAACTATGGCAGTAACAGCAATCACAAACCCAGTCCCAGCCTTCTCGGCTGTCAGGCCCTTTCCCCTCGGGTGCAGTTCCGCTCGCAGCCGGCAGGGGCGCTGGCGGCTCCCGGTGAGCAGGGCAGGTGCGATGGTTCCCCCGCGGCTGCAGGGGGCGCTCCGGGGCGAGCTCGGGAAACCCGCGGCTCTGGTGCCCTGGGATCCCGGGAAGGGATGGAACAAAGGCTTCACAAACCCCTGGGCAGCTGATCCCGGGCTCTCAGGAACAGCAGGCTGGAATGGCAGGGACGAACGCAAATCCCGGGTGGCAGGCGAGATGTATCCAGATGGGAAAAACCACGGAGGTCCAGGCAGGCAGGGCGAGCAGGGCTACAGCGTAGCGAAAGCTCGAAGCAGCAGCGGAGCAGGGCAGCCACAGCTCGGTCTCCAGCAGGGCAGGGAAAGCGGCTTTTGGGGTCCCGGTGTTGCTTCCAGCAGGAAGAAAGAACGGCCAAAAAGAAAGCAGCAGCAGCTCCTTTCTCTGCAGCTTCTTTCTCCGGACGCTCAGAGCGAACTGTCCCCACACCCAGGTGTAGACAAAGGAGTAGCCAGGCCCGCCCCACTCCCCTTTTTGTCTTTCTTAAGTACAGCTATTTGTCCCCTAGCAACATGCATATGGGAGAAAATTCCTTTAACAGGAAAACCTAAGACTAAACTAAAACCCCAACATTATCCACCCCGAATTTTTTCCCATACTAACATGTTACATGAAACTTAACTTTTTTTAACCATATAAATCTATGCATTACCCAAATTATATACAAATATACATGCTGATATTGATACAAGTACAGAGCCATGGGTAGTTCATCCTAAAACAAGGTCCTCTTGAGGTAAGCATCGGGTCTCTCCATCCTTTTGCATCACCCACCAGGTGCAACCTGGTCCCTGAGCAAAAACAACCCCACGGATGGGTTTGTCTTTGCTCAAGGCAGACTTTACCCAAACAGTTTTTCCAAGCATACCTCTCATGTGCACCACTGGAACCTTATCTCCATCTGTTGTTTGTAGGGGTTCAGATTGGGCAGGGCCTGCTCGGCTGGTGGAATCTCGAGTGTTAACTAACCAGGTGGCTCTTGCTAAATGCATCTCCCAGTTTTTGAAAGTCCCCCCACCCAGTGCCTTCAAGGTGGTTTTAAGCAGTCCATTACACCGCTCAACTTTCTCAGCTGCTGGTGCATGGTAAGGGATGTGGTACACCCACTCAATGCCATGTTCTCTAGCCCAGGTGTTTATAAGGCTGTTCTTGAAATGAGTCCCATTGTCAGACTCGATTCTCTCAGGGGTGCCATGCCTCCAAAGGACTTGCTTTTCCAGGCCCAGGATGGTGTTCCGGGCAGTAGCATGAGGCACAGGGTAGGTCTCCAGCCACCCAGTGGTGGCTTCTACCATTGTGAGCACATAGCGCTTGCCTTGGCGGGTTTGAGGCAGTGTGATGTAATCAATCTGCCAGGCCTCCCCATACTTGTATTTGGACCATCGCCCACCATACCACAGGGGCTTCACCCGCTTGGCCTGCTTGATCGCAGCGCATGTCTCACAGTCATGGATAACCTGGGAGATACTGTCCATGGTTAGATCCACCCCTCGGTCTCGTGTCCACTTATAGGTGGCATCTCTGCCCTGATGGCCTGAGGCATCATGGGCCCATCGAGCTAGGAACAGTTCTCCTTTATGTTGCCAATCCAAGTCTATCTGGGACACCTCTATTTTCGCAGCCTGATCTACCTGTTTGTTGTTACAATGTTTCTTCATTAGCCCGGCTCTTGGGGATGTGAGCATCTACATGACGGACCTTCATGGATAGCTTCTCTACCCGAGTGGCAATGTCTTTCCACTCTTCAGCAGCCCAGATTGGTTTTCCTCTGCGCTGCCAGTTTGCCTTCTTCCACCTTTCCAGCCAACCCCACAGAGCATTGGCTACCATCCGTGAATCGGTGTAGAGGTAGAGCTTTGGCCACTTCTCTCTTTCAGCTATGTCCAGAGCTAATTGGACAGCTTTGAGCTCAGCAAATTGGCTCGATCCACCTTCTCCTTCAGTGGCCTGTGCAACTTGTCGTGTGGGGCTCCATACAGCGGCTTTCCATTTCCGGCTAGCGCCTACAATTCGGCAGGAGCCATCAGTGAAGAGGGCGTATTGTCTTTCACTCTCTGGTAGCTCGTTATATGGTGGGGCTTCTTCGGCACGTGTCACCTGCTCCTCTTCTTCTTCAGAAGATAACCCAAAAGTCTCACCTTCTGGCCAGTTTGTAATTATTTCCAAGATCCCAGGACGACTTGGGTTTCCAATTCGGGCGCGCTGTGTGATGAGGGCAATCCATTTGCTCCAAGTAGCGTCGGTGGCGTGATGCGTGGAGGGAACCTTTCCTCTGAACATCCACCCCAGCACCGGTAGTCGGGGTGCCAGGAGGAGTTGTGCCTCTGTGCCGATTACTTCTGAGGCAGCCTGGACTCCTTCATAAGCTGCCAGGATTTCCTTCTCGGTGGGAGTGTAGTTGGCTTCAGACCCTCTGTAGCTTCGGCTCCAGAATCCCAGTGGTCGGCTCCGAGTCTCACCAGGCACCTTCTGCCAGAGGCTCCAGGACAGACTATTGTTCCCGGCTGCAGAGTAGAGCACGTTCTTCACCTCTGGTCCTGTCCTGACTGGGCCAAGGGCTACGGCGTGAGCAATTTCCTGTTTGATTTGGGCGAAGGCTTGCTGCTGTTCAGGGCCCCAGTGGAAATCATTCTTCTTGCGGGTAACCAGGTAGAGAGGACTCACGATCTGGCTGTACTCGGGAATGTGCATCCTCCAGAAACCTATAGCACCTAGGAAAGCTTGTGTTTCCTTCTTGTTGGTCGGCGGAGACATTGCTGTGATCTTATTGATGACCTCAGTGGGAATCTGACGTCGTCCATCTTGCCACTTTACTCCCAGGAACTGGATCTCTCGGGCAGGTCCCTTGACCTTGCTCTTCTTGATGGCAAAACCAGCTTGCAGGAGAATTTGAATTATTCTCTCTCCTTTCTCAAACACTTCGGTTGCAGTGTTCCCCCACACAATGATGTCATCAATGTACTGCAGATGTTCTGGAGCCTCACTCTTTTCTAGTGCAGTCTGGATCAGTCCATGACAGATGGTGGGACTGTGCTTCCACCCCTGGGGCAGTCGGTTCCAGGTGTACTGCACGCCCCTCCAGGTGAAGGCAAACTGAGGCCTGCACTCTGCTGCCAGAGGAATGGAGAAGAATGCATTGGCAATGTCAATAGTGGCGTACCACTTCGCTGCTTTGGACTCCAGCTCGTACTGGAGCTCCAACATGTCTGGCACGGCAGCGCTCAACGGTGGAGTCACTTCATTCAGGGCACGATAGTCCACAGTCAATCTCCATTCCCCGTCAGACTTGCGCACAGGCCAGATGGGGCTGTTGAAGGGTGAGTGGGTCTTGCTGACCACCCCTTGACTCTCCAGCTCGCGGATCATCTTGTGGATGGGGATCACAGCATCTCGATTTGTCCGATACTGCCGGCGGTGCACTGTCGAGGTGGCAATTGGCACTCGTTGCTCTTCCACTTTCAGGAGCCCAACTGCAGAAGGATTCTCAGATAGTCCGGGCAGGGTGTTCAATTGCCTAATGCCCTCTGCCTCCACAGCAGCAATCCCAAATGCCCACCTGAGTCCTTTTGGGTCTTTGTAGTAGCCATTCCGGAGGAAGTCTATGCCCAGAATACACGGGGCCTCTGGGCCGGTCACAATCGGATGCTTTTGCCACTCCTTCCCAGTCAGGCTCACCTCAGCTTCCAAAAGGGTCAACTGCTGTGATCCCCCGGTCACCCCAGCGATGGATACAGGTTCTGCCCCCACATGTCCCGATGGCATTAAAGTACACTGTGCCCCAGTATCAACCAACGCATCATATTTTTGTGGCTCTGATGTGCCAGGCCATCGGATCCACACCGTCCAGAAAACTCGGTTCTCCCGTGCCTCTTCCTGGCTAGAGGCAGGGCCCCTCTAGCCCTGGTTATCGTTCTTTCCCTGGGCGTACATGCTTGAGGTACCTTCAAGGGGATCCGATATATCATCCTCCCTTCTGTAATACCTGGCAGCTCGGTCACGGGAGGCTGAGGCTACCTTCACCTTAGCGGAACCCCCTCGGTTAGTGCCTCCCTCCCTGAGTTCACGCACCCGCGCTGCCAGGGCAGAGGTGGGTTTCCCATCCCACCTTCTCATGTCTTCCCCATGCTCACACAGGAAAAACCACAGCTCAGCTCGTGGGGTGTACCCTCTCTCTCTAGCAGGGGGACGACGGGCTCTGACTTGGGGGCCTGTGACTCGCACTGGTGCCACACTGACCCTCCTCATCTCCTCCCTCATCTCCTCCCTCATCTCCTCCCTCATTTCCTTCCTCATCTCCTTCATCTCCTCTTTGAGGTCCTGGACCACAGCAGAGACATGAGCTTTCAGCGGGCCATTGATCATGCTGTCATAATGCCTGAGCCTGTTGGCAACGGAGCCCACTGTTTCTCGGGTATTGTCAGCATCAATCGTTGCAATGAAGGTGGTGTATTGCGATGGCCCTAGCCTTGCCAGGTTCCACATCATCTGTCCTGTGCACCTGACCTTATCGGGGTCATTATCATGCTGTCCATCCTTCCCAAAGAGTACCTCTAATATTGCCACCTCTCTTAGCTGTTGGATCCCTTGCTCGAGTGTCTTCCACTGCATTCTATGATGATACTCCTGCATTCTTTCTTTGTGAATGAACCTTTCTCTCACACTCATTAAGAGCCGCTCCCAGAGAGAGAGAGGCCCTGGCTCCCTCACAAATATCTGGTCCACACCTGGGTCCTGGGTCAACGATCCCAGATACCTTGCCTCACCACTATCCAGTTGCACACTTGTGCCCATAAGGTCCCAAACCCGAAGCAGCCAGGTGGTATAAGGCTCACGCCCCCTTCGCACAATGTCGTTTCGCATAGCACGGAGACTGTCGTGCGACAGGGACTCAGTAATGATTTCTGGCTCTGGCTCTCCTGCTGGTTGTGAGGGCCCTGGTTGCCCATCATCATTAACTGGTCGTACTGATTTGGTCTTATACTTCCTCCTTTGCACAGGGGCGACTGCTGCTGGCTGTGGTTGTCCTTGTGGTTCAGCTGAAGCCTGGATGGTTGTAACATCCGTGGGTTCCACTGCTGCACCATCGGACTCACCCTCTTTGGGGCAGGGAGAGGGTTTTTCACTAGCTGAGGAGGTGTATTCCCTTAGCAATTGGCATATCTCCTGGCGCACCTGGCCCATCTCCTGGCCCATCTCCTTGCGCACCTGGCCCATCTCCTGGCATATCTCCTGGCGCACCTGACCCATCTCCTGGCATATCCCCTGGCGCACCTGACCCATCTCTTGGCACATCTCTTGAATCCCTTTTGCCAGTACCCCCACCCAGTTTGGGTAGTCCATTTCTGAGGTGGACTGTTGGGCAGTATCAGTCTGTGGGGCGGGATCTCTAGTGTCTGGGGCTGTGGCAGGCTCTGGCTCTGGGGTAGGATCTCTAGTGTCTGGGGCCGTGTCAGGCTCTGGGGCAGGATCAGGCTCTGGGGTAGGAACTCTACTCTCTGGGGCCATGTCAGGTTCTGGGGCAGGATCTCTAGTCTCTGGGGCTGGTGTCCGGGTAGATATCCAAGCCAATCTCAACTTATCCTTGAATGCTAAATAGAGTAGGCCTATCAGCAGCAGATGGTTAGTATTCAGAGGGAATTTAAACCCTTCGAAAATTGATGGGGTGGGCCCAAAGAACTGGTTGAGGGGTTGGGAGAAAACTTCCCCTGGTGTCATTTCCTCACAGAAGGTACCATTGTTAACATAACCCCAAAAACATGTGCTCAGTGTGTGATAGCTGTTTATCCATGTGCCCACATTCCGGAGGAAATTAAAAACCCATGAATTCCTCACCTTCTCGACCCATAACGCAAGCTGGATAACAGCAATGGTAGCCTTAGTCAGAGGACCCATATTCAAGTAAGGAGCTGCAAAGGAGAAGAATATAGCCACGGCTACATGCCACCCAAACCAGGGTAAACTAGACCACATAGTGCTGCCTAACAAGGTTCCAATATCCAGCACACAAAATAAAGTTATCGAGGAACTGTTATTCCTTTTTCACCTCTATCTCTTAATGCCCTCAGGCCCCACGTTGGGCGCCAAGATCTGTCTCAGTTTTGAAAGACAGGTGTCTGCTAAGGAAGGCAGAGGCCCCCCTTGAAGTGGCAGATATAACCCCTTTTCCCTCCAAGTTATTATATTTTGAAATCAAGGGCCTTTAGGCAAAGATGTGGGAAATAGGAATAACAGTTCTTTACTATATATATATATATGTATATAACCAGTCAAACAAAACAACAACAACTATGGCAGTAACAGCAAACACAAACCCAGTGCCAGCCTTCTCGGCTGTCAGGCCCTTTCCCCTCGGGTGCAGTTCCGCTCGCAGCCGGCAGGGGCGCTGGCGGCTCCCGGTGAGCAGGGCAGGTGCGATGGTTCCCCCGCGGCTGCAGGGGGCGCTCCGGGGCGAGCTCGGGAAACCCGCGGCTCTGGTGCCCTGGGATCCCGGGAAGGATGGAACAAAGGCTTCACAAACCCCTGGGCAGCTGATCCCGGGCTCTCAGGAACAGCAGGCTGGAATGGCAGGGACGAACGCAAATCCCGGGTGGCAGGCGAGATGTATCCAGATGGGAAAAACCACGGAGGTCCAGGCAGGCAGGGCGAGCAGGGCTACAGCGTAGCGAAAGCTCGAAGCAGCAGCGGAGCAGGGCAGCCACAGCCCGGTCTCCAGCAGGGCAGGGAAAGCGGCTTTTGGGGTCCCGGTGTTGCTTCCAGCAGGAAGAAAGAACGGCCAAAAAGAAAGCAGCAGCAGCTCCTTTCTTTGCAGCTTCTTTCTCCGGACGCTCAGAGCGAACTGTCCCCACACCCAGGTGTAGACAAAGGAGTAGCCAGGCCCGCCCCACTCCCCTTTTTGTCTTTCTTAAGTACAGCTATTTGTCCCCTAGCAACATGCATATGGGAGAAAATTCCTTTAACAGGAAAACCTAAGACTAAACTAAAACCCCAACACCCCATTTCAGATTGCTGTTTTAAGTGCAATTTATGCCACACACCCACCCGTGTCTATTTTAATCAAACATTTCGTACTGATGGGTGAATTAAAGTAATACAAGAACAGAGAGCTGAGATATGTGATAGAACAAATAAAAGGCTGTTATGCTCCTTGTTCCAGAACCACAATGTACCAGATAAAAGAGAAAAAGCAAAAAAAGAAGGTAACTTTTTAATCAAATAAAAAGACTTATGGATGTTCCAAATCAGTCTGACAAAAGGTAGGAGTAACATAATGTCTTTTCCATTAACCATTTGGTGTCACCAGAACATCTACACATCTACAAAACAGTGGAGAGTTTTCACAATTCCCACACAGACAGAAAGTGTTCTGATCACTGCTCATCTCTTGTAAACATTGTAGATAAGGAAGAAGTAATTTCATTTAAATATAAATAGGGTTTTTTTGACTGACAGACTTCTTGTATAAACAAGACAGGGTCAATTGTGTCACTTATAAATGGCATGGATCTATTGATGCTCTTGGTGCAGATCTACTGTGCGTTACCTGGATTTGGCTGCCTCTTTTCGCTTTGAACTGATTTTGATTTCAAAGAGGAAATAATCCATATGAGCCATAGTGAAGTTGCAGAGTGTCTTGGCATCGAAAATTCAGACAGCATTGCTGCAATCTGTCTCACTATGTCACTATCCCTCCGACTGTTGCTTGTGCTTGAAATCCCTCTCAGTGAAATAACACCTGTGTGTACTTGCTGAAACTCCAAACTGCGCATCACTTGAACTTCTGCAAATATTACTGGAAATTATTCTTGCTTTTGCCAAGAGTCTAACAAACTTCTCTGTCTAAATCAACAGGAATCATTTGTAAGTTAGTTCAGCCTATGACATTTCCCCTCACAATGGAACATACAGGGAAATTGTTACCAATATCAGGATTGTTGACACCACAATACGGTGCTGTAGCTCAGTCCCCCCACTGCCCTTTTTTTTCTTTTGGACAATATTTGTTGCACTCCTCTATGATGTTCTTTTCTGGCCCATTTAATTCCATCTCAGATCTATGACTATTAAGATTACTGCTTTTAATATATTGACAAACATAGTCGAACTTAGTCTAAAGTAAGTTGTTTGGTAGTCTCCAGTCAAAGTTTTACAAGAATCTGTGCTGGGATGTTCAAAATACTTGTTCTAGTGAAAGCATCAAGGTAAGTAATCTTATGAATGAAAGACAAGGGGAAAAAAGTGAGCTTTCCACCTGAACAGAAATTATGTTTAAAACTCTCTGCTTTTGAATGAATAATGAATCCATTTCAGGTTTCCCTCAATTACTCAAACCCTAGAGTAATGTGTCATGCCAAGGTCCATCTAACCCCGTAGTGTGTCTTTGACGCAAACTGCAACTAATACTTAAGGAAAGGCATAAGAACGAGGGAGGCAGAGTGATAACCATACCAAGCCTTCAGCCTTGAAAATCTGGCTGATAACTTCCTGCAATTATAGCAAACAGGGATTTCATGCTCATGTTAGTGCCTAGTAGATGTACCAAACCTGGCAGTTTGCAGAATTTGGCTCAATTTTTTTGATGAGAAATGGCATTTTCAGCATTACCAAAAGAAAACAGCAAAGGGTTGGCCTATATTTTCCAAACAGCTCTGATGTTCAGATGCAATCAGGATTTACCTTTATAATGGTAGAAAAAAAGGCACTGCAGCCCCTATAAGATTAATGTCAATTATTATTAGTATGGACTGAATCTACTTTGAAACCAAATTCTATGTAAATCAGAAACCTGAGACTGTGATCCAAATTTACTACATGTAGAACATCTTCTATCTGTATGTCTGATTTGGAATGTGAAAAATGTTGTTTGATTAGTCTCTTGCTACTTCTGCATCCATTTTTCCCCTTGTGTCATTTTAATAATTAGATGCATTCTGAAGAGGCAGGAATTACAACAGTGCAGCTGTTATTTGCTCAGTCTGGAGAGAAATGGTTACAGTGAAAGATTCTGCTTTTTAAGCTCTAGGGTGAAGCGTGGATAGTTGAGCTATCATGTCCACTCATAAAATTTCCAGTTTAACTGGACTCAAAGCTTCCAGTGGCATTTGGGCAGCTGCCTTCCTTGAGCTGTCTGTGATGGGATGCTACCCTTATCAATCAGTGGCTGGGTGTGGAGAGAGATCTGATGAGGTGATTTGGTTTGAGCTTCCTGCCCTGTGTAGCTTGCTGCAGGCCCTGAGTTTGAGTTTCATTGGGCCCTAGTGATTCAAGTAATTCAATTTTGCCTGGAGGCTGACTACACCCAGGCTTGGTTAGGGAGCAGGTGGCTGCCACTTAATCCCAGCAGGTTATATCATGCTACTGGGTTGCAGAAAATGCTATGTAATTGCCAGAGAAAAGATTGATCCCTTAACTGGATTTAAAGAAATCCACGCTTCCTTGATACCTGTGTACACAGACATACGTACATCTGTGTTGGGTTGTTACAATCCCTCTGGCAAAGTTTCTGCCTGTAAGCCCTGCTAATCAAGTCTTGTCTACTTCAAAAGATATATTCTAGTTCCTAAATCTTCTCCATTGGTGCACAAATGGTGCACTCCATTTCCATGATGCATCTCTATATCCCAAGACACCCTCAGGTCTTTTTTTCCCCTTGCAGCTTGTGTGTTGCCAGGGTGCCTTGCAGGGCTGGGGGCTAAGGGTGACCCTCACCCAGGCACTGCAGTTCCACAGTGTCCAGTCACCACAGGTAGAGTGTGGTGTTGCTCTAGCAGGGTCCATCAGCAGCCCCTGGCTCTGTGAGGGAGGGGATGAACTGGATCTGATGTCCCCACAGGGAACCCAGACAGCAGCAGGAGGAGACAGGGCAGGAGGCACAGCTATGGGGTACATCCAAGGGGTTCATCCTGGAGGCAATAGGGCTGACGGTTGTGTAGGGTTGAGGCAGGGTCAGAGGCAGGGCTGGAGACTGGCACTGCTGCAGTGCCACCAGAGCAGGGACTGATGGCCCCAAGCTGAACTGAAATGGGTCTGATGTTGCAGCGCCTCAAGATGTAATTCTGAACTGCTGACCAGAACTCCTGAGCAGGAGTCAGTGGCCTGGGAAAGTGACTCTGAAACATAACCAGGGTGATGCCATGACCCTGTCATGAGGTGTGAGAGCACAGCTCACCAGGAAGAGCTGGTGAGCAGGGACTGCAGAGCAGAGGGCTCATCTCCTTGCTGAGCTACAGGAAGCCACAGACTGCATCTGCAAAGAGGTTTGGGACAGTGAAATGAGTGATGGAATAGGCGAAATGAAACTGTAATCAATAGCCATTGGCCAACAATTAGGTGCCTCAAAGGACAAGGAAAACCTGGAAAAATAAAATTGGTGAGAGAGACTAGATAGCCACCAGAAAATTTTACTTGGAAACTCTGACTTGTAAGGAAAACAAAATAAATGGAAAGATCTAAAAACAGTGCTGCTGGAAGCTCTGCTATCTCCTCTTTTCCAAACTTTGTTTTAAAATGTCAGAACTCTTTTCAGGGCTGCAGGAGATTTGTGCTCACTCCTCAAACCTGTCCTAGAAGACCTGACCCCAGATGTGCACACACACACACAGAAGCATATTCCCACTGCCTAAAATGAGATTTCAAACAAAACTCTCATTTTCCTTACATCCTTGACAGCCACCCTATCTTTACATGTTTCTTATAGAATTTTCTCTTCTTTGATGTTTTGGTTTAAGCTGTAGCAAGTTGGAGTTGCAGAGATTTTTGTTATGTATTCATGACTCTTTTATATTACAGATGTTAGAAAGAATAGAAATGAAATCTTGTACCAAATAAACCAAGACATCTTGATTAGCAGAACATTTTTCCATAAACAGGCTTATATTTTACAACATTTGAAACCCATTCAATTACCCCAAAACAGCAGAATGAATTCAGGATGTTGGGAGGACCTGGAAGGCTGTTATTTTACTGCAAATGGCTTTAATCATCCTGCTAACAGAGCTGTGCTTTACGCATAAAAAGCCTTGTTTCCCTTTTTTCCCCTTCACCAGTATGTTCCATATCAGCTTTTTCTCTGAGCTCAAGCCACAGAGAATGTGGAGCGTCATGTTATATCCTATTTGCTCTGTCTGCTGATTAAACAGGAATGATTAGGTTAATGTCATGCTACCCTTTAAAAAATCATTGTTCTTACAAGTACATGTTTTGTATTTTAAAGACATTGAAAAAGAGAGGTTACAAGAGCATAAAATCAATGTAAAGAGCTGTTAGAATTGTGCATAGCCCACATTTTTGCTTTAAATCAAAAAATGTCTTTATATTGTATTGTATCTTGCATTTTCACACAGCCATAGCTGGATGCTTTGGGACAGATCATCTGTCATTGTCTCAGATGTGGATTTGGCAAGGAGCTTCCGTGCTGAGGTTGAATTCTGGGAAGTCTGAACTCTGCATGGTTTACTTCTGTCAGAAGGGAGTTCACAGATAACCTTAATGGTGCTAAACAATTTTCAATAGCTATTGAAAGTCAGTTGGACACACACTGACCGAATACTTTCTGCTTACTTGATAGCAATGACTCACAAAAGCTACTCACAGAAATGATGTGAATTTCATAACCTCTCATTTCATTGGAATGTTGTCACCAGCCTGCGTTTATGCAAAACCAACAAATACTGTCTCAAAAAAGTTATACCTTACTGTGGAAAAGCACATCTGCCCTGGGCTTTAAACCCCTTCCTGCTGTCTCATGCACCCCAGTGGGTGAGGAGCTGGGGACCCCGGGGTCTCTGCAGGGAGCCGAGCCTCTGCTTTGGCTCAGGTCCTGCTGCTCAGCATGTGCTGAGTTGAAGTGAGGCTGAAAGTAACGCGTGAGGAAGAACTCTTGCACAAAAGGCTCACGTGCCAGGTGCTGGATAAACTATAACTTCATCCATGTGCTTCCTTCATAAAGAATGTTCCATTTTCTCTCGTTGCTTACTTGCTATTTTCATTATCGCAGCTGCGACGTTTTGAAACACGCACAGGTAAGTCTGAAGGCAAATCCCAACAGACAGAAAGCACAGCCTGACAGATTGCTTTGCCTTCATAATCTACTAGTGTAAATAAATGTGCATGCTGGAATTGATCAATTGCTTCCTTTTCAGTGCAAGCACAATTAGCCATTGATTTGTTTTCGTCATGCAAGTTCCAGGTCATTTTACATCTCACAGCTTTTCCTAATGGAGAAGGGAGGTTTACCACTCATATGAATCACTTCACTAGGTATTTAAGAGCAAACAGGCTGCGGGAGACTGAGGGGTTCAGGAGGATCCAGGAGCAACCACACTGCTCCTGGGGACATCTTTCTGGTGCAGAGCCCTAAGGACTCGCTGCTGGGCAGGCAGAAAGAGAGAGAAAGGGCTGCTTCCTCTGCCTTTGCTTGAACTTTCCAGAGCTATTTAACAAAAAAGTAGAGAAAAGGTCCTAACAGTGAATGTCTGGTTAACATTTTAATGTTCAGGTGCTCTTTTTCTCTGTAGATCAAGGTTGAAGTGTATAAGCAGAGCTGTCTGGAGCTATTTCCCAGGACCTCAGTATGTTTTTTCCCAGTTGCCTCTATGGAAGCAAAACAGGCAAGAAATTTGATGTGGTAGAAATCCATCTGGTTGGCCAGCTGTAACTTACATCAAATAGCCTCCATATTTTGTTTTCTAATAATGTGTATATGATAAAAAGCTGCTCTTTGCAGGTATGTAATTTGCTGGGGTTTTTTCAACCATTGTTACAAGTGGTGAGATAGTTACATCTCTGGATGTTACAGAGGGAATTTCCCATTTAGCCATCAAGTGTGTACCTATGGCCTAAGATCTCTCTTGAGGAAGGATGATTTTAGTGTGCTTGTAAAAGGTGTCCAAAAAATGCAGCTGTTTGCTTCCAGCAACCAAGTTACAACTATCAGGAAACGATGGCCAGTGTGAACAAAGGCTGAATAATTGTTGTGGTAATTCACTATTGTGTGAACCTCAGTAGAACTGGATAGGACTTGATAAGGTGCCATGACTGATGTCTCGAAATTGTTCTCTTGAAGCTGATTCTAGCTTAGGCTATGAATTAATTGCTTTATAAAGAAGTACAGCATCCTACACAGATTTTGTCATAGGGGTCTCCCAGAGGGTGTATAGAACATCCTCCAAAGGTTTGGTACTGACCACATGAAGTCTTCAAAAATTAACAACACAGAGGTCTAGTAGTAAACTAGTTTACTGTTAGACCTTTCACAGTTTGTTACTCTGGTTATTTTTATTTTTCCTGAGTATTTATGAGGATCTCTGGGGCCCCAAAGCCCAGGGACACGGGGATAATTAAACTGCGATTCCAGGTTGTGCTGCACAATACGGCCTGAGCATGGGAGCTGGGGCTGTGTTTCTGAGCCTGCCAGGTGGGAACAGGCTTGGTACTGCTGGGATTTTGAGCACTAAGGATGCTTTAACTACAGCATCTTTCATGCATCCTATATACATCTAGGGAAAAACAGTGGGGACAAAAAAAGGGGGAGAATTTCCTCTTGTGATAAATGTCTCTGCTCAGTCTCCCACCCACATCGCAGCCACAGGCAGCTACAGCCAGCCCTGTCTATAGCAGTCTTAAAATGTGTGTCCAAACACAGCTGTGAATAATGTTTTAAGATATGCACAGGAAGACCAGCTATTCTGTGTTGTGTGACTGGAAGACTATGAAAGGTTCTGGGATGCCTCAGTAAATCCAGAAGGAATGGTTTCAGCACTGTGGAACATTAAAAGTTCCCAGTATTTTAATATTTTTACAATGCAGTAACAAAAAATATCACTCAGACTAGGCAATCTTAATGGAAATATTTAGTCTTCTATCATGTGGGAAACAGACTGCAGCTCTTAAATTCTCTTCTGCAAATTCAAGAGTCAAAGGGTAGTGATTCTCCACACAGGATAAAATTGATATATTATACACAGTTGCTGAGGGCAATGATTAGGAATTAGAAGATCTTGCAAGGCTCCCGAACTCTAACTTTTTACTATGTCACTGATACTGCTTTAACAGAGATAATTTAATAAGTAAAACAATACTGTCCCTAAAATGGGCATTCCTCATTTTTTCCAATGCTTTGGACTTTCTCTTGTGTTAGACATGTCAGCCTAAATTCATCCTTGCCATAAATTCACTGGTGTGACTGGAGCAATGTGAAGGATGTACACATGTGCCAGTTTGCAGCCATAGCACACTATGAAACTCTTGGTAATAAGCAGAGCCGTCTGCACTGAGCAATCTCTGGTGATTTTCTGTAATCTCATCCTGTTTAAACTGAATGCAGACAGTGATGGGCAAGAAACTTCCTGTTTGAATGATCGTGCTTTTTGGATGTTCATTGCAAAAAATCCCACCCCACGATGGTTAGGTTGGATTAGATAGTCTTAAATTATGTGTTAAGTAATTTTTCAGATTAACAACAGGTATGTGATAACTTCCATGTTAAAGATGGGAAGAGATCCTGCAAGACCTTAATAAACTGGAAAAGGTGCTCCTACATGTAAATCTTATCTCTCTTCTACTGCCTAGAACCTGTCTCTGCTGCTCTGTAACTTAGGTGGGTTGTTTTTTCCACTTGGGAGCACAGCAGCCCAATTTTTGTCGTAAATCCTCCCTGTATCTAGCAGGAATACTTCTCTTCAAAACGTGTACCATTGGCCTTGGGGGAGAAGAAATGACTAAACGAGAGAAAATCCCCACTTCACCCGAGGTGGCAGGGAAACAGGTGTTCCATGGCTGCTAGAAGGGGCCATGGGAGAGGATTGTGTGCAAATGAGTTTGGGGATGTCACATCTCCAGGTGGTGACTGTGACAGGTGAGAGGAGATAATTTGGCAGCCCTGCCTCACAGTGAGCCCTGGTTTTTCTCACCCTGCTGAGTCACACAGAATAATTCATTACCCAACACTGCTCAGTGACTGTCATAAACAAGCCATGGGCTGGAATTTTTTGCATCCTTGTCTCCACCTAGGAGACTGTATTTTGACTATAATGAAAGTTTTGCATGACACCTTTTTTCTTTGGGCAACAGGTCAAGAAATAAGATTTTGATATGAATTTGTCTATTCATATAGCACCTAGTACATTGAAATATCATATCCACTTGAGGAAAAATCCATATGTAGCTACACAGAATAATTTTTCACCTAAGATGTGATTTGGTCACTGAAAATATTTTAAGTTAATTTTTATTTTCTCTTGTTTCACTTATGTGTCTTCCCAGAACAAGGATGTGTCAAGACAGTGCAGGAGATGATTTTCTCTCTCTTTAGAAATAAGATATGAAAAAAATTTTGTAAGGAACTCCCTAAAAGATGCCTTTTATTGATTATTAATACCATAGGTGAGCATGTGGATATGATGATTGTTACTCAAACAGAAAAAGGAGCGTGTACCCTTGCCCGCTGATATTTCAAGACATTTAGTGCATTTTGCTGCAATGATAGAAACATCCGGGTCACGTAATTTTTAGTGACAGAACTGCAGTTCTAAGTCCCTTATACTTGGAGTAGCAGTTTTTCACAGGTAAAGAAGGGAGATACAATTCAGTGACAGCCTGTGTCAGTGATGAACAGCTCTGAGAACTGTCCTGTTGCAGGGCCACTGTGATGTCCACATGGGATATTCCCTAATCTGTAAACTAGGAGCACCTGGGGAAATACTTCAACTATACAGTGGCATTTCATGCATCAGAGACTGTGGATTTTTACCTCTTTCACCCTCCCTGGAATTCCTGAGAGATGAATATTGGAAAGTACGGAAAACTAAGATGAGAATACTTGGATTTAACTGTGTGCTGAGTTCTCATTCTTACATACCATAATGATTACTGGGAGATAGACAGAAGCTATCCCACCCATTCTTGTGGAGAAGAGCAATATTCTTTGTACTGTGCCAAGGGCAAATGATGGTGTTTCCAAGGGGCTAAGCTACAGTCCTGAGTGGTGTTCACTAGAAAGGGGAAAATTTTCCCTCCCCACTAACTGCAGAATTCTCAGCCTCAACATTTTCTTGAATCACACTGAAAATGAAAATCTAAAGCTTTTTCTCTTAAAATTTAATCTTAATTTTGAGGTGTGAGAAGAGTTAAGTTCTTGATTTTTGAAAGGGATCTCAGTTTGGCTCTCAGAATTTAGTCTTCCTCTTTCATCTGCATACAATTATGTCTAGAAATGCATATAATTTCTTTCACTGGTTGAAGGCTAAGTATGCATTTGTTGGCACAACCAGATAATTATCTATCCAAGTAATATAAAACAATTGTAAAGATATTTGCAGCTCACTTCACTTTATTCACAATTACCATAAAACTAAGGGAATGTGAGGAATGAGGTCTGGATTCGTCCTTGAACAAAGCAGAGACTTCTAGAAAATAGACTTTAATTACATTCCTCCTCTTGTTGGAAAGGTTGTACATCAGGAAAAGTCTTCTGAGTCTTTTTTTGTGGCAGAAATGTAGCCACCATATGAAACCTCTAATAAGAATTGTCAAATATAACAATTTTATGATGTCTGTTCATCATCTGGGCAGTGAAGCTTTCCTTAATGAATGCATTGATCTGACAGACGAGGGCCAAGGCAGAAGCAGCACAAAAGCGGTACCACGGCTCCAAGGAAAAACACAGAGGTGAATATTTGAGCCAGAGGCACAAAGTTTTCCAGTTGTTTTGCCATTGCTGGTGGTGAGAGGCTGAAGGTGGATGATAGGTGTGAATTCAGCCAGGAGAATGGGGCAGGGCTGAGAGCTCAGCTCATACTGCCCAGAGAGACCAAGGAGAGGGGTCTGAACCGCGGGTTATCCGATACCTTGGAGGGTGTGTAAATCATGACACATGCTCTTGAGGTTTGGGTCCTTGGATTTGTTTTAAAAACAAAGTGAGATTACAACAGACTCCTGTAGATTATCTATTTATAGCGTGATGAGTAAAAAGGCAAGGATTTTGGAAAAGCACGTAATTTTCGCTCTCTCTCTCCAAGCTGAAATGTAGCTTTAGCCTCTGTGTGGGTGGCTAAGAGAATCTCACAGTGTCGAAAAATGATAGACAGGCTGCCTTTTTGGTTTCTTGTTTAAAACAAACTTTCCAGGGGCTTAGAGACTCTCTTATTAAAACAGGCAGAACCTGACTGCTGCATGCTCCCACTGACATCACTACAAACCTGCCAAAGTTATGCTCCAGTAGGACCAGATCCTTCGGGCTGTGTCTCCAGTTATTTACACAGGTGTAAATTAAGTGTGAATCTACTGTGGCCAGCACAGGTATTAATCATCATATCAGCCTAAGAGAGTTGCCTTCAACCTTCCATTGAACTCACTGAGGTCCCTCCCTCCTTACCCTGTGATGAATGTGCCAGAACAAAAGTGGTGTGGTAGTGCCCATCTCACACCATAATGCCCCTTCCGGGCATTTTCTGGGAGCTGCTACCTCCAGCACCAGTAGTGCTTTAGGAAACAGCTCCATGGTTTGTGCTTTGTGACTGTGAGGTGCAGCATAATGGTTGTCACTTGTGAGGTTGGGCTCAAAACCTGTCTGCCAAAAGCTCTTTGCCAACACATGATACCTTTCTCTGTCTCCCACAGAATTCTTGTTTCAGATTTGGTAATAGCAGCACTCAAGGATCTGTGGTTCAGCTCAGAGCACGAAGCAGCATCTCCAGAGGACAATTCAGCAACAGCTCTGAGGCAGTACTGGCCCTGGAAGGAAACAATGCATCAACTCCCTGGAAAGAAGCCTTAATGCCTGTTGTAAGTCAAGATTTGCATGGTAAAATGGACTACTAGCTACTGCAGTAAAGTATGTGTAGGAAAATGTTATGGATCCACAGGAAGATAATAGAGGTTATAAGAAGAATTTATTATGGCAGCAGTCTGGTTTTTTTCTTTTTCTCTGAATTGTCAAACTGAGTTTCATGTTGACATAGATTCAGTTAGTTGAGCTTGTTCTTAGCTATTTATTATTGATATTAGTAATACAGATTATAAAATATGGCTGGAAGGTTTTTTAATCTTTTAATTTACAACAGACAGAACTGGAAATTCTTGCTGAAAAGCTGGCTCTCAATGTGTGTAAACACACACACACAAACACAAAGGGAATTTATTTGCACGTAACTGGGTCCTCAGAGAATAGCTGCACTCTCTGTGTGTTTTCTTTTTATGCTGGGTTCTGCAAGGCTGGCTGAAACAAAGTAAAAGAAATACCTTTATTTAAAAAAAAGAGATTTCACTCTTCATAACTGATGACTTCATGGGTTTGGAGTGTTGGGATACATGGTGTTTTATTATTACTTTTGGTGTTATTAGGAGAGTAAACAAGGGCAAGGACACAAGCCTTAGGCTTTGCCTGGAGCAGCCACGACTTGTTCTCCGTTGAGTGAGCAGTTTGCAGCTGTGCAATGGGGAGGAGGAATGTCCGTGCAACTTAAGCAGTGTGCAGGAACCCTCTCAGGATGCTGTGAGCAAGCCTGAGGCACTGACACGGTCATCATGCACTGGCCAGGTGTGGTCTGAAACCTCCCAGCAGGTCACATCACAGGAATGGGCCATATCCTTTACTGGTTCCCATTTTCATATAAATATTGAAGCAGTTACTGAATACAAAGGTGTGTATTTTGACCTGTGATCTCCATAAATATGATGTTTCATAGTTTTAGTCATGGAATACACAGTTCTGGAGAGATTTTTGTTTCATCCTAACAGAACTTTCTCAACTCAGAAGTTCTGGATTAAAGAAAGCATTTGGGAATAGAAAATGAATCACACTAGTGGCACTATGAATAAGTTTTTTACATTCGTAATTTAAGGCTCTTCATGCATTTTCTTTGGAAAGCTCAGGTTTCTATTTTGAGGGCTGAATTTGTATTTTAATGAATCAAAGTGTGAAAGCAATATGAAAATAAGTTGTTAAGTCTTGGGAGGAACTTTAATTCAGAACAGTCTAGCAGTGGAAAATTGTTTTCAACAGGTTACATCTTTGAAAAATTTGAAGGGGAAAAGGACAGCTAGATTATAATCTACATAAACATAGTTGTTTGAAGACTGTAGAGTATCTACCTTCCTCAGAAAAGTGACATGAATGAAATGTTAGTATTTTCTGTACCTATTTCACAATTAACATAAAAATATAGTATGTACACTTACACATAAGTAATATAAAATTTGTAACAAAAAAGTAGAAAAAAAAGTAATCTGAGTGACCAAAAGCCTGCTAAAGGAAGTTGGAATGAAAATCTGGCCTTGATTTCTACCTGCCCGGGCAGTGGCCCTTTGGCTGCCCTTGAGATGCCTGACCTGCATCCATTCTGAAGCTTGGGATGCTCCAGAGTGCACAGGCAATGCAACACTGCAAACAACTTTGATTTAGGAAGTTGTGGTGGTTTTTTACCCTCTGAACTTGCATTACTGGAAAGATCTCTTCTTTGTTTTTCTTTTTCCATCATGGATGTGTTAAAGGAGCGTTGCCCAAATGGTTTTGCCCAAACTAGGATGAGACTGAGAGGTGAAGGTGGGCATTACTATCTCCAAGCATTCAGCTGGTCCAGAAGTTACAAAGACTTAAGTGCAGCTACAAGAGTAAAACCAATGTTTAAACAGCATAAGCAAGAATCTGTGGTGTGGTTTATCCAGGGAGCCACATAGAAGAAAACACAAATGCAATTTATAGATGCAACTGCTATGAGAAAGGGTGGCAGCATTGCCACATCAGTCTTTTCATTTTGAATGCAAATGAAATTACAGATATTTTTTGTCTGATTTTTACAATACCATCCTTTCAGGTCTCAGAATACAGTATTAAATACAAGACTCGGTCATCTGGTTACCCAGTGACATCTGAACAATATTGGGTTTACATTTACAAGAAGTCTGTGGTTTTAAATTAGGTTTGCCAAGTGTTACATAAAACAATCAGATATGCACAAGTCAAAACTGTTGAAAGCCCGGATTATAGTGAGATAGAACTCAATGAACATTACTGCCAACAGATAATCTGACCTGTTTCTGCCATCAGTATGGAGTTCCTGAGATAACTGGTGGCACATGTTAGGTAACTGTGTCAAAATAAAAAATAACCCTGAATTTCCTGTGACTTGAAATCAGGAAAGACCACAGTATCACCTGCAGTTTTTCAAAGGTAGACAAAGGCTGTTTCATGCTAACAATCTTATATGGGTTCACAACTCTGAGGTATAATGGCACTTTGCCTGTTACCAGACTCTAAACAGAATAGGAGAAGTGTCCATTTTTAAAAATCTTTGCTTAACTTGAAAGTTCTACCAATTACTAAGCTCTCATGGTGGAAAAAGAATTGTTAATCTGTCTTGCTGAAAATCCTGGTGCATTTTTTAAATGTTTGCTTTGAATTGCCAATGTGTTTTTCTTTTGAGTCCTGCTTTTCTAGGTGGTAAAATGCAATGTTAGTTCAATCAGCTCACATTCAGAGTAGGCCAATATTTCTGGGCTTCCCAGCACAATTAATATTTGAGATCAAGCAGCACAGTTGTGTTTTTATATCTGAATTAAATTTGCAGAAATCAGAGGAAAGTTGGGGGCGTGATTTATGGTCAAATGTTATGCCTTGAGGTGGTAGCTCTCTGTTTTCCTCAGTACTGTGAGAGTTTAGACCAGCCTGTGTATTGGTTTAGACCAACTCAAAACAGATGAATTCCACTGGACAACTCAGGGGAGCTTGGCAAAATAATGCCAGTGAGATCTTGGCTCTCTCTGGAAGACAGCAGGAATTTTGCCATTAACATCATCTGGGACGGATTTCTTCCTTTTGCTTCTCATCCCTGGTGGAGTCTGCTTAATCCTCTCTTGGGCCAGTGAGATGGAGCAGCATTGCAGAAGGTGTGGTGATGTAAAACATCAGGAATAAGGGATAAGAAGTTGTGCCCAAAAGGCTGAGTAAGAATTACTTTATCCTATGTCCAACCGCAGAAGGAAGAAGGACTGATACATGCAGCTCTTCTTTCCAGAACAGAGAGAAATACTCTTAGATCCCTGTAATCCCCAAGAAAAAATTCTCAAAAATCCCCTTTTTGTTGTGTAAAGACTTAAAAGTAGAGTTTGTTTCTTTAAAAAAGGCCAAAAAAAGGCAAAAAAAAGGCAAAATAAACCCCCAAACCACTACTGCTTAACATAAGTAATCACCTGTTTATCATATAAATCAAATGAAGAATACTCTATTTGTTCATGTACATGACCCAAGATTTACATATGGCAGAATAAAGTAAACTCAGAATATAGAAAATATTCCAGAATTGAATGTACTACAAATTGCTGTGTCTGACCAAGTTGTCCTTTCTGGATTTATGTTGCAAAGGAGAGCTTCAGCAAACACAAATTTGTCATAATTAATCCTTAACAAAGGGGATATTTCAGTGAGGAGACCTAGCAAATGTGTTTCGTTTGCCAATGTCATTTCCAGGTTCATTTTCAGTCTGTATTTCCTACAACTCAGTCCTTATCTAGGACTGATTTTCAATTTCCCACTTTTTTCAACTGAACTGAGCCATATCTTCCAGGGAAGCAAATCTTAAAACTAAATCCAGAATTATTAGTAATAGGATATTTATAGAAGAGGTCAGTTCCTGCTCCTTACAGGTCTATAAATCATAGCTAAGATAAAGATGGATATTTTGCTCTAAGAAAAGAGCAGCAAACCAGGGGGAGAAAATGGTGTGTGGTAGGATAATGCATTCTGTATTGACTGCAGAGGTCTGTCCCTAAAAACCCAACAGTTTTGCTAAGCTGCCAAAGTGAATGTTATACGCCATCAAATTGTAAAGTCTTTTAGATATATTTTACAAGAACATCTAAGTATAGGCTGCATTTTCATTCCCTAGGTACACATAACTATTTGCAGACTGTACTGGGCTTAGCCCACATGTCCTCTCCCACCATCCAGCGTGTCAGCTGACATCCAGACATTGGTTTCGATGGCCGTAATTGTTGAGTCTCACCTCGTGTCAGGGATGTTGTCTTCCACACTGATGTTTTAGGTGTGAATACTGCTGGTAGTTTTTTCCTGATCATGGTGACATTTGGTCAGTGATCAGTGAAAATATATGGCCCCAAGAACGTGATGAACAAAAAACCAGTGTTCCTATACCATCTAGAGTCCTTACACAAACGAAGATTTCTTTGCGTAAAACAGCATCTCTGTCTGACTCTCTCAGATTTATTGATTTCAAAGAGTCATAATGTAATTCAAGGGAAGCTGAATTAATTGCAAATTGTTGCCCAACTGCATAGTACAGAAATTGGTCACTACTGACTTCCCAACTGGAATTGGGAGTTCCCAACTCTGCCTGAGTAGATTCATATCCCCAGCCTAGACTGAAATAACTACCATGTTGCTTGTGTTTTTGAGATGATGCTCAATAAGCTCCGCTTACCTGGTTCCTGTTGCATGGACTGGCTTCCTGGTAGCTTAGGAGGAGTCATTACAGATTGGTAGCTGGAGGCCTGGGGAGGGAAGGACTGGAGTTCAGTTCCTTTTCCAATGAATGCTTAACAAACGACCTAAACAGGTGCTGGAGTGGTTACAGGGAGACAGGTTCCTACTGAAGGAAAATTTTCTCACTTTTTAATTGTGCCCAAGATCATGCTCTGTCAAAAGGCATATTTAAATAATCTGTTGAATTTGAACTGTTTCCAAAGAGACTAATAAATGTAGTAAAGCAGTTACAGGTGTGGCTCAGTGAAGGCACGCTGGGGCTGATATTTGAAGTGATAAATCAGTAGGGAGAAAAAGGAGATGGCAAGGATGAAGGGACGGAAATGGAGAGGCAAGCAGATGTAGAAGTTGGCAGTGAAGCCAGCCTATAAAAACAGACTACTCTTCTCTTCCTTGCTGGGCCCAACCTGGCAGATGTGCTTTGAGAATTCCCATCAGATCTGGCTTCACAGAGGAGTCAGAGCAGTAAGAATTTCATAGCTCCCAGCTGGGTTTAAGATCAAGCTGGAAGCTGTGCTGCTCTGGCTTCTCAGCCTGTGGATGCCCAGAAGCAAATCCTTTCCTTTCCCTTTCTCTCCAGTTTTGCTCTTCAAGTGCCACAGGAAGAGGAACATGGGGCTTTACTCTGGAAAAACTCTTTTATTCTTTGATTCTTGGCTCAGCAGTTAGCCTAATTATTATTGTAAATATGGCAGGCAAGTTTTCTTTCTAATATGTTCCCTGTCTTTTGAACTATCCATATAGATTGTGAAAAAATTTATATACTGCTCTAAGATGCCAAAGTTCAGTTTTAAAATTAAAAAGCCCAGAATCCAGAAAGACCTTGCTCTGCTCTCAAGTATAACCTCACATCTTAAGCATTTGAAAGCCTGAAGGGCTTGGAGAGAAAATGAAGGATATCTAACTTTCATGGAAACATGTATTTTTTCCCTGATCTCTTTATTTATTTTGGTAAGAAGTATGCAGAAAAAAGGACAACTATGTTGAAATTAATCATGTGGAACTGATTTCTGCAGGAGAGGCCTTGAGATAGCTGCAGAAACTCAAGTAAAGCCCAGGTCCTGCTGCTGTGATGGGCTGACGTACAGGAACCTGCATGACAAGAAACGACACGTGCTGTGACACACACAGGATTGAGCTGCTGTCAAGGCCACTGCCTGCTTACACTGGGCACATTAAACACCAACTGGAAGACAAAATCAAGGCCTCATGCAGTGAATAACACAAGCAGAGAGGTGAGCTTCCATTGTAAGGCAGTGTTCCAGCACCACCAAGAAATGTGAGTGGTACACACCACCTTCACCCCCTTGTAGGAAAGCACCTGGCAGCTTCTGGATGAGGAGGTTACTAATATTTAAACATTTATACTGTATTTTTGGGCTGTGGCCATGACAGAGGGAGAAATTCCTAGAGAATTAGTATTTGGTAGGTATAGGATATATAGGCATATATAGTGGGTACAGGAAAAATACGAGGACCATGCATCCAGCAAGCCAAGTGCTGAATCTTTGGGAAGATTTGCTCACAGACTTAAGATGCCATTGTGAAAAATACACAGCAATGTAATCCATGATGCATGAGACTGAACTTTGAGAGTGAGATCTTCCAAAATAAATTGTCTGTACAATCCTGGAACATTTAGCTCCAAAGTACTGTCTTTTATTTCTCCATAGTGGTATAATTTGAATTTTGATTGAAGTAGCCAAATATTTTGTCGAACAAAAGAGTTTCTTAGTAAACATAATTATGCTTTTAGTCTAGATGACCTTTTTCTTGATTAAAAAAATTCTAATTACCTTTTCTATTAATAAAAAGTTGATCAGTGGAGTTGGATGAATTATTAAAGAAGAGATAACTGAATTAATCATACTTAATGTAAAAGCAGATTAGTGGGAGCTTATAGATTAGTATCAGAATTTCCCTTCCTGTGATAGGCTAATATAAATAGATTTAATTCAAATGGACTATGTCCATTTTTTTCTGGCCTTACTCAGGAATTAACACTGCTCTTGTTAAAACTCCTGGCATGTAACACAGGGTAACACTTTGAATCAAACAAAGTGTTTTTCAGCTGGTCCATGTTTTTCACTACTTGCTTTTAACAGAAGGTGAAAATCTCTTCTGTTTGAAAATACAGATTTTAATTGTCACATGCTAAAAAGAAGCCTGGAATTTACTCAAGATGGATTTGGAAATATTCAGACCTTGTGGTGATGATGAATCAGTTTTGAGATGCTCTTTAGCTACACAGTTACTTTGTTAATTGTTGTCCTGTTGGTGCGTTTCCTGAGATCTGAGATAGATCACGCAGCAGTTTTGTGTTGCCCTTTGAGAGAAAAGAAAGTCAATTCTCTTCTTCCTTTTCTTTTCTAGACCTTGCTATCAATAGCTGGGACACATGCAGAGGATGAACAAAGTGAGCAGGAGCTAGGTGACAATGTTTTTCCGCTCTGGGAGTGCCTGATTCTTCTTGAAGAAGAGACTGTCTGAATCCATTGCACTCCTGCGTAGCTCAGCCTATGATAGACACAAAGTATAATCACAGCCCTTGAAATGTAACAAGCCCCTCATGTACAGTGAAACAATTCCAGACATATACATGTGACATGAGAAGAACCAGATGCCAAAAATTTCTCTTTTGCCATAAAGGACAAAAATATTCTCTATAAAAGGTAAAATCCAATGAGATTTATATAGATATATATATGTTTATATATGTTTTAATTCTGCCATACTTCTGCTCAGAATCTTTTAAGCACATTTAGAAAAAGAGGTTTTTTTTAAAAAAAGGACTTGAACCGTCCTCTATTCAAAGGGCTGCTAAAAAAAATCAATGTATTTTTTTATGTGTGTGACTGTAAATCCAGAGTTGTAATGGACCTTTAATATGACCCATCTCAGGAGATGGTGACCAGCAGAAATGTTCTAGCCAGCTTGTCTGGGACACATTGGTAGCTCCCACATTCTTCATGAGCTTGTGGATGAGATGAGATGGAAGATAAGGCACTACCTACCAAGCAGAGACTGAGTGGTGATGATACTGCACAGAGAGGACAGGAGCATGAAAAAGTGAGTGATGTTCAAAAGAAGTTGTGCAATGAGCAGTCCAGGAGGTAAACACAATTTTAACAGCTGGCTTGGTTGAACAGGGCTATATCCCATCCAAGAGGCTGTATGGGACCCTCTTTCTGTCTTCTTTTGCCTTCCTGTCCCCTGAGAACACCTAAGGTAATGAAATGTCTCCCACTTGGGTGATAAAATGGTTGAGCTGTTGGAGACAGCATGTAGGTTTGCAGGGAGAAGCCTGTAAGAGGGATGGCCAGACTGGCTCCAGCCAGGAATTTGTCTGGCTTAACATCTCACTTCTCATCAGAGCTAGCTTTGAGCATGTGAGGAATGTGAAATAAACGCAGCAGAAAACTGAAGGAAGGCAATGTATCCAGCAATCCTTACGGTTGTAATGGACCCCTTCATACCAGACAGCCTCTATTTAGTCCCTCATTATCATTTATTATTCCTTTCATATTATATTAAATATACATTATATTTAATATCATTTATAATGTCATTTTATCATTATAACCCTTGATATTTTTCTTATCAGTTTAATGTTCAATTCTCTTTGAACTTACTTAGAAATTCTGAGACAATGAGGTCTATAATTTAAACATGTGCAAAGTGTGCATATTTTAATGGGGAAGGATGGGAGGCACCCCTTTTACTGTTTTCTAAATTTGTAAATTCTCGTTTTCATGGAATTTAGATTTTCTGTTAGATCTGAAACTTGCCTGGTGCTCTCCCTGCTTTAATTTCCATCTAATGGTTACAAATGCAAATAGCAAATGCAGAATAAACAAATGAAACAACACTCTGCATTTGTGATATGACCATTTAAAACATTCCTGAGATAGATGTTTATTTATCAAAGACATTTTGTAAGCCACATTCGAAAGGTTAAAAGAAAAAAATCACTATTTTTGTCTCCCAAAACCTTCTTTGTATAAGCCCCAGAACAGTCTAATACTTTCTGTCTGTAGAAAATAACAGAGTTCACCTTTCCAAACCTGAATGGTTCTAAAAAGACCATGACACACTTTCATTTTTTTTAAAATGTAGTTAATCTCAAGCTTAAAATTGCCTACAATCTGTTGAACAGCTTTCAAGACTGATATATAAGCATAAGAAAGGATGGTCTCTAGGGAGCTAATCTTGCAGCAAGTAATGATTTGGGTTTTCAGCCAAAGAGGATTGGAGACCAGGTTTGCTATCAAGCATGATTAAACAGTCTATATAAAACTCAGATTAGGAATTAAAAAAAAATGTGTGCATGAAAAGGCTTTGGCGGAAAACTAAAATCTCACAAATCTCCTGTTTCATTAAAAGCAGTACGACTCATTTCAGTGGAAGAATTTTTGGGTTTTATTTTCTTTTTTCTTTTCTTCTGTTTTTTTTTTTTTTTTGTTGTGGCAGCAAAGCCACAAAACTTCCCCTTGCCCTTCCCCTTCCCCTTGCCCTTCCTCCTCCCCTTCCCCCTCCCCTTTCCCCTCCCCTTCCCTTCTTTCCTCCTTTTTATTCTTTTCCTTTTGTTGTATGTCAATTTGCAGGAAACTGGGATCATACAGGACAGACTATCCATGTGATGGATTCGTTACACCCAGTCCAGGATACCAGCACAGCCACCTGGAGCATGCACTGGGCTGCATCTTCTCATTTCCACATTCAATCCCAAACATTGAAGTGAAACAAAAATGTCCATATGTTTTTTAACAATACTATGAAAGTGTAAAAACTGTTATCCAGGAGTGAAAGAGAATAAAAATGTACTTTTAAATCTTGAGCAAACCCAGATTAGGATGCTAATGACCCAGTGGAAAACTCTGAGAATATCTCACTTAAGTCACCAGGAGTGGCTTGAAATCTAACCTCTTATGATACAGAGAATGGAAAAACTATCATGAGTACAGGGAAAAAAGGCCAAAGAAGTTGAGATAAAATCCTGTGGCAAGTCTAATTTTGGGAAAGTTCTGAATCAGAACTAAAACGGTAAAGTAATTCGGTGAATATTCATTATTATAGTCTTTATATATTTTGTGAATAACAATTGGTGTGAAATTGCGCTGTATAAAACAGTCCTCCATTCAGGATTAAAGCAGTACTTTCCCTCCTCTCTCTGAATTATTAAACCCTTTACTGAAAATGGGGTTCTGGTTTTCACAATTTCACCCTAATGCTAATGGGAAGAGTGGCCAGTATTAAAAAAGATGAAGAAACTATCAGAAATGTGATCATAGCTCCAGGAATGGTATAAAATCTCTTTAATAAACTCAACAAAACAAAGCCAGTTTATTCTCCTTATGTTATCACATATTAACCAAAACAACTTTGTAGACTCCACTTATAAAATAAATGTAATCAAAAAGGGTGGAAAGAAATATGTGAAGTAGGCTATGTAATATTGTATCTCATCCAGCTTCAATATAGAAGCTATCTTTGCTTTCTATCCTTCATTAATGTATTTCTAAAGCAATAAAATCAGTCAGTATTTTTGTTCAGTGTTCCTTCCCATCGTGAGATTCTTATTGCTTTTGCATTAAGCAAGGAAATGTTTAACTGTGTAAATGTATTAGTGGGAGCTGGGGGACAGAAGTGGGATTGCAAGTTATGATGTCAGGATGGTGAGGCTGCCTTGGATTAATGGGAATCAGAGTGGGCCCCCCCAGTAAGCAAAAGCCATAGGTGGTGAACAGACACTTGCTCAGTTTAGGATGGAGGATGTTTGAGGGGCGCATGGAGAGTGTCAGGATAGGGAATAGTCCAGAGTACTCCCCAGAAAGGTAAGCCCAGAGCAAGAAATACAGCTGAACTGAAAGCTGTTATGTATTTTAGGGTGTTGGGTAACGATACTGGAGGAATCTGTGTGTATGAAGCCAAAATATCTCCTTATTTTTAAGTCAAATACTTACTTGTCCTGTTATTCCAAGATGTTTCCAGTATACAGACTGCTCACATTTCCTCTAATCCCATCACACAGCAATGCAAGGCTGCTTCCCCAAGCTTCAAAAAATGGCAAATAATGGAACAAATCTGGATGAGCTGAACAGATAGCAAGCCCAAAATTTTCAGGTGCTGCTGCCTTACACATAACACATTAATATTTTCTCTAACAGAGATTTTTGATTGAAAGAGGTGTCTTTACAAGACTGAGTTTTGGCTTGCTTTATATTTAATATATTTTTTAATCAGAGCCCTCCAGATGCTACTGTGTTCTCCTCATTCAAAAGCATCAACAACCATATGCTAGAGAACCAAAGGCTTAATTGCAAAGATGTATCTGGAATTCAACAGAGCCAGGGGAGAGGAAAGGGAATTTCATTAGTAAACAGGCAAACAAACACAGACATGATGAATAAGTGACGACAAAATACGCTCAGCATTCTCTCTATTGATCAAGTTTTCAAATACTTCCAAGTCCTACAAATAGGGGAATGAAATTGGTGTCTCCTGTGAATGTATACATTCACCCCTTATTTCTTTAAATTCCAACCAGGAATTCTTACAGGAGAGGTGAATTTAGGGAAGAAAATAAAAGTGAAGAAAACACATAATACTGCAGTTGGGTGATGCCTCAATACCGATTTTGGGAGAAACCAACATCTGTCCAAGAATGGAATTGAAATGGAGCCAGGTGGCATCTATGGATGGAAAAAAACTGATGTATAAACATGAAAATGTATGAGGTTGTTGTGAGAATTTGTAGTTGTTTGTAATGATCAAGTGGTTTTGATCAATGCAGAGAAAGTAGCAGAGTCTGTACCCTGTCACAGAACATTATTTGCCAGGGTCTGTGTTGTTGGTGTATTTCATACGTTGCCATTGTAGAATTACCTAGTTTAAATAGGACTACAGACCTGGTTTCTGAATGTGCAGCAGCCTTCATCCTGCCATTCTAATAATGTTTTTGGGTATATACTGAGAGGAAAAGTCGGATGTGTCCAGATTTGTTTTGTATTTTACGCAGCCAAACATACAATGCAAATAAAATAAACTTTTAGCACCCCAAAATCCCATAATCATCATACTATCCAATGACAATTAAAGAATTATTTCAAAATTTGCCTTATTTCCACTAGAGGTCAGTCAATAGATGGTAAATTTTCATGTTGTAGAAATGTATATTCACAGCTTTACCTGCATAACTCCTGCAAACCTGCTGAACAGGAGAATTATTGTATATGAGAAAACTATGCAAGAATAATGTTTTTCAATACATGACAATTTTTTAGAAGCTTGTCCAGCAGGACTAGGGAAGTGATTGTCCCTCTGTACTGGGTGCTGGTGAGGCCACACCTCAAATCCGGGTATTGTGTACAGTTTTGGGCCTCTCACTGCAAAAGAGGCACTGAGGTGCTGGAGTGTGTCCAGAGAAGGGGAAGGGTCTGGAGCACAGGTCTGATGAGGAGCAGCTGAGGGAGCTGGGGGTGTTTAACCTGGAGAAAAGGAGGTTCAGGGAGACCTCATTGCTCTCTACAGCTGCCTGAAAGGAGCCAGGTCGTGGTCGGTCTCTTTCCCCAGGTAACAAGCAATAGGTCAAGTTGCATCAGGGAAGGTTTAGATTGGGTATTAGGAACATTTTGACACTGAAAGGGTTAGTCAAGCACAGGAATAGGCTGCTCAGGAAGGTGAGGGGGGGTCACCATCATGAGGGTATTTAAAAGTCATGCAAATGTGGCTCTTAGGGACATGGTTTAGTGGTGGGCTTGGCAGTGCTGGGTTAACTCTTGAACTTGATGAAGTCAAATATCTTTTCTAACCTGAATGATCCTATGGCTCTACAAATGCTATCAAACAGAAAATGTGCACGAGGAATTGCTTTTCCACAGTTGCAGCACAGTCTGGATAGAAGCACTGTGTTATTGTGTTTTGTAAATTATAGGAACCGACTGGAAATCTACATAAGCCTTTTACTAAGCTGAAAATGCAGTAAAACTACTGGAGTTTTTTAAAAGCAATCTGTCTTAACATAAGACTTGAAAGTCTCAAATGGCTTTAGCATGGCTCTCTGGTGTTAAAACTATTTGTCATTTCAAAAAAGTTTTCCCCAGCTACATTTACTAGTGTCTTTATATGCTACCTCCAAATGTGGGGTGTTCTCCACGTTGATTGTTCAAGAGACATGGCTGTTAAGTTGCTTTATTTATCATGATTTTATTTATTACCCTTTCTGCAAGCAGCATATTCACTCCTTGTGATTCTTTTCTGGATATTGAATTACCTTATTTTTAATATAATAGCACTGTTTATTGATTTCTCTTGTCTCAGGACCTCAATAATGAGGTCCTTGCCCTCAGATGCTCTTTTTTGGCTCCAGCATACAGGTAGTGGGTTTTCAATCTAGAAAGCAATTTTATTGCACAAGATGGCCTCTTAGAAACTATTAAGCTGGAAATATCTATGCTGATTGCTATGTTTTGTTCTCAGTGAATATTTACCTAATATTTCAATTTAAATGCTTCCGGTATACTTGCAAAGATCTCCCAGTTTCCACCAAATGTCACCAGTTTCGATGATTTTAATTACACTCAAATGCACCTTTTTTTGCCACATCTCTGCTGCAACTGCACCAAGGCTGAGAAAAAGAAGGGCTCACCACAACACTGCTCATGTGTAGACCAAGAACATCAAAAAGTGAGTAGCAGTACTCAATCTATTAAGGTGTTACATACGTATCTATATACATTGATATCTCTGCTTGTCGCTCAAATAGATATATAAGCCCTACCTGGTATTATTCAGCTATAACACTAAAATACTTAACCATCCACCTTCTGGAAAGCTGAAGTGCTAAGATCATAATTCAGGAATCATTATCTGCCCACTGCTTCAAATCATGTGATGCATGACTACAAAAATTTTTACATTCTTACAATACTTTAAAATCGTTTTCTAAAATAAAATTTATATGCGGTTCCTGATAGTCCCAAATAGCAGGTCACTGACTTCTTAACCAAGATTCATGGAGTAGGAGTACCATTAGTACTGAAATTGGCCCATTGTAATTGGACCTGACAGCTAAGTACAGGACAAAAAAAGCTCATTTCCGTGAAGCCCTTGGAGGAACAGCTTCAAAACTTCCTATTTTTCCAAACACTACCTGTTGTATTGGAGCTCTCAGTATTAAGCTGAAGCAGCACACACAGTTCTGAGCACAGGTCAGAGGATTTTTGAATTCAGCAGCAGCATTTTCAAAACGAGTTATGTCTTTTGCCCTGTTAACTACGCTTTTTCTGACACCTGACATTTGAAAATTTATTTCCAGCTATTTCAGCAAGAGAAGGGTGGTCTAGTACAGCCCTTGAGTCCCTTTAAAATACATTTCTTTTAATGTTTCAGTGCCAGGTTGTTACAAAAGAAATGTGCTCTGAGAGAAACTAGTTAAGTTGGGATCTGATATCTCAAAATGATTGGGTTTATTTGTTCTTGGAGTTTCAGTCCTTAAAATTTTCTACTTCAATCTGAATCAAGATTCATCTAGTGACATCTCTGTGAAAATGAAAAAGTAAATACATCCATATGCTTGTTCATTTACAGTACCTAAAGATTTGGCAGTTTTATTACTTTGTTACTTTTTATATGTCCTGCAGCAGAAGACTAGGTTCATGAACCTGGGAAATTGTGGCTTTGCCACATCCCTTTTGTGCTTTTACTCTGACAGATCGCTTTCCCCAAGAGTTAGCATGAGGGGTGGTGGGAGGACAGCAGAGCTGCAAAAAGTGATGAACCTGCACAGAGAGCTGGTAAAAGAAACCCATTTTGCTTGTGTGTCAGAAGAGGTGGGATGTGCCCTAGGGAAGCAGATTTTTGGATGAAAGTTGCTGAACTTTTCCTCTGATGCTCAGAAGTGAGCACTTTGCATAATGGCTACTCTGGGAAATTTACCCTGCAGCTCTTTAGACAGCTGCTGACTACGACAAATGGAGAGGGATTTTTTTTCCCTTGCCATGTGAAGCAGGCTTTTCTGAAGATGCCCAACACACTTTGTTCCTCTCTTGGGTGGATTTACTGAGGAGAAACGGCTCATGGCCTCCCTCACTTCCCTGCTTGGTGCACTTGCAGTGGTAGGGAATAGCAGCCCTCCTTGGGACTGCTAAAGAGCACAGTGCCACAGCTGAGGTGTGTTGGCTCATTACCCAGCCCACATTAATATCTGGGATGTGCCTTCCTCCTCAACGAGAATGTCCTAGGCCCTTCCTACCAGACTGCCAGGATAAAGTGAGCTCCTGCAAAGACCTCATATTCTGGGCTTTGCTCACTGTAAAAATTTCCTGGCAGCTAGTTAGGGTGCCTTTATACAAGCACCAGTAATCCTGTAGCAGTGATTCCAGACCCACACTGGGGACGCAGCTCCAGGGATCTCAGCAGGGCTCTGCCCATTTAACCAGCCTGTGAACACATTATCTCCATGCAAATCCTGCGAGCAGGTAAGCTCCAGAAAGGTTAAGTGTTTCTAGGAATAGTGCCTTACTGTGAATCTTGAATGAGCAAGCCCACTTTGGGTTTATAACTCCTGGGAAGTCATGACTCTCTCTCTCAGCATGGATAACCCCGGAAGACTCTTCAGATACTGATGAAAAAAGTGTTATGGAGACTTCAGACTTAAACTCCTATGACATAATAGCAATTTTATCACTTTATACTACGCTTGCTTCAGTCTTTGCCATCTGGAGATCTGGTCCATCAAAAGCTAATAAAGAAAATGCTTTCAGTACTCTTGTTCATTTATAACAACTGGTGTTCAGACCCAAACTGGCCATTTATGTGCTTTCATTTGAGGACATATTAATATCACTTTGGGTACATAGAGGACTGATAGATGTATGTCCACATATATGTGTCTATGCATGCAGACACTACAGCCTTATCTGCTTGGTTACATAGGTTTTGGATTTTATCAAATAGAAAGATCAGTACAGAAGGGTAAAAAAAATTGAAAGGAGAACTGAGGATTCATAAGAAAAAACAATGAAATTATTTTGGAATGGATTTTAAGACTGGGAAGTGCATAATTTTTGCATAGGAGTTTTACTCTTAAGTTCAACATTCTCTAGTGAGCCCTAAAGCATGGTTGCAGACAACATTGAGTAAGTCCAGATGTTAGAATGCCAGGTACCATTTTCATTGTGTATCTCAGAACAAACTGATATCAAGAAAATACTTTGACAACAGTACATACAAGGGTGCAATACAAATAACAGAGTACTTTAAAAGCTGATACAAGGAGACAGCTACAAAATGCCATATGAAAAATCCACAGAGAGATGAAAACGACACCTTGCTCTTGGCTGGGAATCCAAACCTTGTCTGCTCAGCCATAATCATCAGTCTGCTACCTGATCTTGATTCCCCACACACCCACAAGAGAGAAATTAAGAAGTACTGAGACTTTGGATAGCTAGAGCTGCTCAGATGTGTTTGGGGGAATGAAAAAGAAGAGCTAATATGATGCTGTGAAATGTTGGTTATTTTATGACCAGTGTACCGTATTTCCTCCTGCCAAGTCTATGATAATGTCAGGATGCAAAAAAACCCCACAAAACCCAAACCTAAGCCTCAAAGGGTTTTGTCTCCCTCAGGCCTCCTGTGTAACCAAGGGACTGGAGGATACTGCATGATTAACAGCTCACTCTCACAGTGAAGTTACCACAACTCAGCAAGTAAAATAATCAACGTGTGTCAGCTGAGCTTTGGCAATTGCTCATTCACGTGTTTGACATGTAAAATACCAAATAATGTTATTTAACTCTCTTCCATTACATCAAATTACTACCAGTGTGGCATGGGTTAGGAGTGCACACTGGGAGGGTTTCACTGCTCTAAATTTAGATCTCTCTGTCAGAGAGGTCTATGTCTGAGCTGGTTGTCTAAGTTCATACTGAAGTCACTCGAAAGAAACAGGTGCATCTGGAGTGCTCTTGGTCTTATCCTGGGATAGCTGTTCAAAACTGTGTGTGAGTCCTGCTGCACTGAGACTAAACAGCATCTACATGATTAGCTCAGGTATTACTGTCTGAGGTTAAGTGACACTAATGTCTGGAGAGCTACCATATCTCAGCTGATGGGTGATTATAAATTTGAGCAGGAGGATATACTGACTCATCTGGTATAATCTTTCACTGATCATAGCAAAGAAGAGAAATTCAGATTTTACTGAATATCATTAAGAAAATATCTTCATCTAGATTATTTCAGATTTAAGATGGGGTTTTTCTAGTTCCTTAAAATCCCTAACTGTACACGCAGGTCACAGAGAAACTGGTCAAAGCTCACCTGCCATACTAACTAGAGCTCTTTGCTTTTAGGTACATAGCAAGTCCTCCCTTCTAATCTTGTTACTTCTAATCCTGCAGATACTGGATGGTTTTTCATTTTGCAGTACAAATGGACCTGCCACAGCAATCCAGTGAGCATGTGGACTCAAGCAGCACTAAAGGAAAAGTACAGCTCCTCATCCGGTATGATGACTCAATATTTTCAACAAATTACTGTCAGAGAAGCATTTACTGTGGTTTTACTTCAGTCTTCCTGAAAGCATGTAAGTCTTGATCCTCTCATGTGGTTTGGCAATTTTGTTCTTGCAGGAAACTTGCAAAATGTCAGGAGATTTGGTTTTATTGTCCTATCCTAAGCACTTTTGCCCAAGAATGATTCCTATAGGACATGAAGAACCCTTTCTCCAACACCCATCTCCTCTGCTTTGAGGTGGGAGTTGGTGGGGAACTTTGGAAAAAAGAGCTTCACTGAGCTCTATTTCATGGGTATTTAAAAAGGTATCTGAGCATATTGACAATTAAATCTAGGGCAGCCTGCAGGTTGCTCTGGGTTATATGTGATGAGCTAAGTGCTCTTAGATGGACCAGCTAAAGCTGCCTCCAATAATGTCATTCCACTTACTTAATCTAACTCAGTCTCTACCTCATTGCCTTTTGGTGATTCATGTTAGTATTACAAATAACTTTTACTGAGATATGGGTTAAGCAGTTGCCACTCTGTTTCTGTCCCCTGTTAGGCTTTCCAGTCCAGTCATAGAGCCTACCTTGTGCTGGCAAGAGCTGGAGTAATAAAAAAATATAATATGCTCAAGGAATCCTTTTTTTCCACGTGTATCCATCTTGCAGTGTAGCTGCTGAAGCACTTGCTCCAGTTCAGCCGACAAACAGGGAGGAGTGGGAGACAGCTGCTGAACACTTGAGTGCAGCCTCAGGACAAAGACGACATAATTGTCTTGTTTTCCCCTCTAACAATCAACAAACACTGGTGGGGGAGAGAACAAGTCATTCTTATTCCTAATAAAAATGAAGGTTAAATTCAGGATTGTGATGCTGACAAATTACAAAAGGTTTAATGAAAAGAAACTGCATGAGGACACAATATTTGGCTTTCTTCCGGAAACTCTGTATTTTCTGTCAGTGCAACACTTTTAGGGCTTGTCTTTTACAACCTTTGTGCTGCTGCCTTCGTTTATGGTATCTATTAGCTAATTAGTCATAAGAAACCTAAACCTAAGCCCAGTCTCACGTGGACTCAGATTCAGTCAGAGAAACGCTGGTGACTGGCTTGCAGCCCATTTTCCTCAGATACCTGTCATGCCTCTGGAGTGGTTGGTTGCACTCTGGCCTTTAAGCAGAACCATGAAAAATACCAGTTTAGTTTCCTCTTCTTGGGACATTTCTAGCAGCCTCCTGTTGTGTACAGTCAGATAAAAAGAAGCCTATACGGAAGGGAACAGGATTGCAGTCTTGGACTTCAGCAGTGTCAAAATCTGGCTCCAGATTAGTCCCAGCTACTGGCAGCTTTGTGAAATGATATGATACATCCTGCGTATCCTGTGTTGTAAATTATGAGTAAGTGTAGTTCGGGTCTTTGTGAAGGGTTCATTGAATTCCAAAGCATTAGCAGTACTCAATTTACTTGTTGAGTTCACAGTGAGTACATTGCAGTGTGTTCAGAAGCATTGACACTCAAGATTTCACTGCCTGCTTCTGTAAGCACAGGGGAAAAAGCCAGCAATTTCACTAGATTTTAGAATGAGTTGCTTAGGGCTTAGTCTGTGTTCCTTCACCCTCTCTATATGTCCGCAGTGAAGTCAGGTAAACATGCTGGCATTTGCTATTCTTTTCTTTATTTCATTCTTTTCTTGCAGAGAAATGTCCCCTCTCCTCTGTGTTATGGCAGACAGTGGGATGATGTTATGATGCTCAGTGGGTACCAATGGCTTTGCAAGTATTGATGTGTCTTGTCATGATTAGCACTGGCTTGTTCAAATGTTATTCTGTCTTGTTTTATACATTCCATTGCGCTGCTTTTCATTGCAAAAGAATACAACTTCTTTTGTTGAATATAGCATAAAATTGCAAGGTTTGAGACCCAGGCTGACTTCTTCCTCTGAACTGAGGATTTGAGGAGCAAACAGCTTATGAAGATTTTGCAGCTCTTGCTTCTTCTGAGAGCTGAGGGTTTTCTGCTTTTCCACTTAGAGTAAAAAGGAGTAATAATTTCTTAATTAGTTTCATCATTTAACATGAGATGTTCACTGAATATAAGTGTAAAGGAGGCTGCTTGCACTTCTGTGTCACATAGCAGAAATCTAGTGTTATGGACTATTTACCAGCCATGTTGGTTTTTTACAGTTTCATTACAGAAATACAGTCCTTATACAGGGTATTTTCACGATTAAAAAGATAGAGAGCAAGGAGCAGGTATTCAATAAGAGGTTGCTTCCTGTTCTTTTAGTTGTTGCTCTTCTACACAAATCTTCCAGTATTGAGATCTAACTTAAATTGATTTTTTAGAGAGATTTGTTAGCATTACACTTTGGCTCTGCAGATAAGACTTTTGGAAAGTGCAGGTTGTCAGTGTAAGAAATGTCTAAAGTGACTGTGGTAAGCCTGTTTCCACGCTGTCTGAGAGGGTGTTATGTGAGACGCTGGCCTCAAATATTTGTGCTTGCACAGTTGATTGACTTAAAACCCCAGCACCTGTGATCTCTGCAGTGTTCAATCTATTTGTGCAGCTGTTCCTGTGAGACGCTTGCATGCAGTAATTGATTAGTTCAGCGGTCCTGCTATGGCACTGCGGTGTTATGAAAGCTGGTGAATTAAATAACAGCTCAGCAGCATACAGCCTCTTCCCCTCACTCTGCATTACACTTCTTGGGTACCAGTAGTTTGCTGTAGGAGCCCTACTTTCCAAAATGGTTAGAACAGCTAAAAATACTGATTTTTAGCTGTGAGGTAAAAGCACCTGTTTTGATCGCTTTCTTTGCTGAAGTCAAACAGTCTTTCTAGTTCATTTGGTGAAGAGCTGATGAAGATAATACTATTAGAAAGAGGACCAGGAGGCAGACAGTGAAGAGCAAGTTGAGTGGAGAACAAGCAACCAAGATACCTTGTCTTTATTCCTTGTCTGAAGGGAAAACCTAATGTCTGAAATTAGAAAGATGATGGTAGAATTTAACTGTACTCACAGAATTAATACAGTGTTATTATTTCTGAAGTACTGCTATGGTTCAAAAGAAAGGACTTAATTAATCTTCTCCCATGTTACATAACTGTAAGAGAACAGTCCATTAATTCACCCACATGTAGTATGAAAATAATCTCTCCTACAATGCAAGGTTTAAAACAACACATAGTCTGTTGAAATTAAAAGGGAAGATAATGCAGTCCATGACCATTCCTGTTCTGCTGTGAACAGTTAAGTTTATTTTTCAGACTATCGTTTTTCTAGGAGTACCTCAGCAAGTGATAATCAAGCTGTCTAAAAAGCACTGCATGAATTCTGGATTTTAGGTGTATAAAGAATTGTATTTACTGTGCTTTTGTGAACCTAACACACACTGTGAGATGGATTTTACATTGGAACCTGCTTGAGAGTTCAAATTCCCCAGAGTAAAAGTTGATTTAAGACTAAAACTGTTTTACATCTGGTAAGTACCATGGGTTCTGACAGGGTACACTTTATAAATATAAGCAGAAATGAGCTTTATTCTTTCAAAATGTTTCTACCCATCTACTTTTGATGTTTTCAATACATGCTTGGGGTTTTTTCGGTGGTGACAGTTAATTGCAGACACAAATTTTATCATTTGTGTTACTCGCTGGGTCATAGTCCTGCAAAACATTAGATGTTACACATGCAGTGCAGAGGATGGTAATGAACCAAAATATTTTATTACATTGATGCCTTTTCCTGGTCTTAAAATCAAGAGGCATACACGGTTAGAAGGGGAAAAGGGATTTTACCTTGGTATTTATTCTTAAGGATCCTTAGGTGTACACGTCCAGGTCATATGCATCGAGATGTACCCCACCGAGTCTTTCCCTGTATCTCTGTGTCTCTCTTCTCCCGTGGGTCCCCCCCAACATTGGGTATAACATTATAGGCTTTACTAATTAGCATATCTATCAAAGATTCCCCAAGGAGAGGTTCAAGTGAGCCCCCCCTCCCCAAGGAGCCTTCCCCTGGATGGTTCTATCTTGGTTTACAGAATATGTTCTGGAGAGGACCTTGGGGTCTGGGGCACACTGATCCGTAGCTACGAAGCTTCTAAAATGTTTAGTCTCTTAGCTTAACAAACAAGTCCAAGAATGTAGGCAAAAAGCACTAGGAATACAGAAGCTGTAAAAAGGTATAACGGGTATAAAAGAAAAGGCAAAAATCTTCATGGCATCAACATCAGTTATTTATAAAGTCAGAGTCTTCATAATTTGTATTTAAGATAAGGATGCATGCCTAGATAAGGGCTTAGACAAGCGACGTTTAGGAGAATCTTGATTTAGATGGAAAAAATTTCATGTGTAGGTGTAGACACAAAACAAGGTCAGTGGAGTGAGAGACTGAGGTTGTTTTGTAAATCTGGGTTTAGGTGTTGAAAGACTGAAACTCAAGTCTTCACAATTTAAATAGAAAAAAGAAGGGGGAAAAGCCATCATGAGCACATACTACTGTGCAATAATTAAAATTGGTGTAAGAGAAATAAGGAAAGGTTGAATTGCTTTAGATTTTTTAAGCTTTGTCACTTTACTGAATGGAGGAAAGACATATATGTGGAGTAATGTCTAGCATATAGTAATATAACTATGGCAGCACTGTGATGACAGCATTCTCCTGTCATGTGTGAGATATGAAACAAAGCCTGCCAAGGTGTGAGGAAACATCCAAAACTTACCCAAGCTCTGTCAGAATCATGGATCAGAGTCTTTTTCCAGTCATGCTGTTGTATATCAACACAATGCATTCTGGCATGATTTACAGCTATTCTGGGTTTATAGATGGTTGTAATGGTTTTTTAAAAGTAGTTGCTTGTTTTAGGAATAAGCTGGTGTTAAGCTACATGCTCTTATGTAGGTCTGTTCAAAGTGACAAAGGGTAGTCCAGGAAGGCATGGAAGAGGAGGCCTAATTAAAAGTTTTTGCATTTTTCTTGTCTTTCAGTAAAGCAAAAGTAACTCATTAGGAGCCTAAGACTTGAGTTGCATGGTTAATAAATTCCTGTTAGTTTGTTACATGTATTCTTGCTGCTGTAAACCACACGAAATTCCTTAATGCAAAATAAAATAGGATGTTTTAGAACCCAACAAAGAGAAGTAAATTTCAACAACATTTTTAATTTGTTTTCAATACTAGAAGAAAATATCTATTGTTCTTTGTCTTATGGCCAGTCCTGAATTTTTAAAGATAATTCATCAAGCTTTTGAATATCAGTGTTACAAAAAAGTGATTCTCATTGTCTTATTTTTGAGTCAGATTACACTTTGGTCCCATTGAAAAGTTTTTCTCTATTTTTACAAGGATTATAAAGGGGAACTGTACCCACCCCTTATTTATTTAGTTTAACTGATTAGTATTCTCATAAAATCTTATGGATGATTGAAGTGTTGTTTAGCAAATATTTACCTGGCATGTTGTAGAAAACCTCCAGCTTAATTTTCATAACCTTTGTAGGCACTCTTGTAAAACTTTGCTGTCTTTGTGATTAAGTAGGAAGTTGCTTTAAACTTCAGTCTAGCCTCTATCCTTTCCCTCCTGTGAAACAAACCAATTATTCTGTTTCACTCTTTACAACCTTGGAGAATAATTAACCTCTATACCCTTTTTAAGCAATTTTGAGATACATGAGAACTGCCATGTCTACTAACCACCTTGCTACCCTTGATGTACTTACAAATTGATCATTTAACATTTGCTCTGGAATCTTCCAGGATGTGAAGTAAGCTGATATATGATTCCTTGGGCTCTTGCTATGCTAAGGAAAGCACAGTGCTTGCCTTTCACCAGCTCTCTGTGACTTCTCAAGGATAATGTTTCAGAGATTTCTTTGGCTTGAGGGTACATTTGAGCATACCCCACTGACTTTAATAGAGTCAAATTATCCATTCTCTGCCGTGCCCTTTAACTGTTCTGCCCTGCTTTGTACCGCCTGCTAATATTAACTGTGTTAAGTGGCCTGCCCTTTTGCATTAGCATGCACAAAAGTGGTGACAATTCAGCCTTGTCTTTGTCATCCCTTAATGTGCTCGCTCCCTGCTCCTTCAGGGTGTCAGCTCCTCAGGCTGCTGAAGGGCTTCCTCCCTCTGCAGCACTCCATGGCTTCTGCTCTCCTGTCCCACACCCCTGCAGGAGTGCCACCCCCTCAAATCCTCACCCACCAGGTTTCCCTGCCCTGGCATTGAGTGCTGTTGCTCACAAAGTGTTTCATCCAAAGTGAAGTATTCTGCCTTGAGGATCCTCAGGCATTTTCTCCCTGTTTGTCAGCACTGAATGAAAATAACTGCCCACCTAATTGTTTCTTCTAACTTCAAATACATAAATAAAGTAGTAAATCTGGCAACACTTGTGTCCTGCTGTATTACATTTCCTGCAGCTCTCAAGTCAGCTGTAGCCTTTAATTCCAAAGTTTGTTAAGAAACCTGCCCTCAATTGCTTTTGTTACCTGTTAGGAAAGTCACAACAAATTTTGAAAACATAAAATTAGATTTATGTCCTCTCAGGTTCAACATTTTGAATAGACTCTCTTGAAGTTCATATAAAGGCTAATGTGGGATTATGCTCCTAGAAGAGAAATGAAGTTCTTAAACAAGTTGTCTTCAAAAGGCAGAGTTTTCAGAAAGATGTTGCAAAACCTGGGTGGTTTGGTCATTACAGAAATCAACAACACACTAAGACAATGTAAGTAAATCCCCTGATTTCAGACTGATAAAGCAAAAGCAACTACCTTGTTTGAATAGTGGTCGTAATAATTCCTCGGACACTGTAAGAAAATGTTTGGGGGTTTCTTCCACTTCCGTGAAGAAGAGATAAAATGGATTTCTAAGTTTTGAAGCTGATATTCTGAAACACTTTTAAGAAGGGATATGCAATCAGAGTCAATCCTGCATTTAGTAATATGTTCTAGTACTGCTTGGGATAGATTTCAGTCTCTTCTGAAGCTTGAAGAAGTTTTCTTGTGCCCTTGACAGCAGTTTTTCCTCTTTCCTGTCAGAAACAACCCAAGTCCACATGTTATACTATTGGTTTAGCTTCAGATCAAATGCAGAAATTCTCTAAGACACAGTAGCTCCTTGTTCACTTTCAGTTATACTTATGTCAAGTCTTTTTTAGACTGGTGTGTGTTAGAGAGACCAACAGAAGAAAAAAGTAGATGTGCTATGCAGATACAAAATCATAAATCAAGTATTTAGAATGATAGAAGGAGACCAGAAAGTAAAAAAATAAGTTCAAACCATAAGCCTAGGTGCAGGTGCTTGGCAAATTAATGTGTTAGTACCGTTTTTTACTGCTGAAGTGTGATTCTGTGACAGAAGGGAATATAGTAAAAGAATGGAAGAGAAGATAGGAAAAAACCTGCCATTCATCTCCTCCAGTCCTTTAAGAGTGTGCTTCACAGGTGTTCCTTGTGGTGGATTCCTTCCTGTCTTGCACTTCATCAAAACCTGTACCTTAGCAGTTGTGATTTGTATACTCTTCAAGTGCTGAGAAATTGTTCATCTTGGATCTCCTCCTGATTGCCTCATTTATCTATCTTTCAGGTACTCCAGTAAATTAATTTAACTTAATACCTTGCCAAAACAAAATGTTTTATAAATGCTCATAGCCTTTGTGGGACTTATCTAAGCGTTAGTCTAAATGATGGCATTTTATTATCTTTTCATAACATTTTACTGCTTGGAAAATAAAAATCAGTTAAAATGTAGTTTAGCATTGTCTTCCCAGTGATAATGAGTATCTCTGAAATAAATCCAAATACATTAACAGACTGTTCAACAGACTTCAAACTCCTATCTAGAAGTCTTACTAATTTTCATGTGTTGGAATATTTCACATTCTCCTTTGTACATTATGCAGATAGAAGTGTCAACACTATGATATCTATCAAGGAAATGCAAGAGATGCTGATTAAGCCAAGGTGTGCAGATTTCATCTATAATTAACATATACTTCTTCAGCATGTGTTTTGCTGATTTGAAGCACAATTTAAAGGCATAACCATCCACAGTCATGCAGAAAGACTCTTGTTTTTGTTTCTCTTTACACAGTTTTAAATTGTTTATAAACCAAAAGCACACCTTGATATGAAAAGCTTCTACATAGATATTTTACATTTAAAAAATGCCACATAAACAGGTACACCAAAAGTGCATACAATTAATCACCTGGCCAAATAGAAGGAACAAAATTTCATGTGTTATTCTGGTCAGTCTGTGATCAGCAGCACCTCAGACCAGGTTAGGAAACCACCACGGTGGATCCATCCAGGGCAAAGAGCTCCCCACCACCTCTGTGACAGTGCCCAGCTTAGGAGGGGCATGGGGACATATTGGCCCAAGTCCCATTTTACTCCTCCAGGTTGCTTCTGTCTCTGTGGTAACTGTGAAAAAGAGGTTTCTCAGGATGCCATACACCTTCTGGGGATGCTCTTATGGCAGTAAAGAAAGAGAAGTACTGATGTACTGCTGATAACAATGTCCTTAGGATGCATTTTACAGATTACTTCTATAAAAACTGCAGGATAGAAACCTCTGCATCTGACCTTCTTATCTCCTGCATTCAAGCAGCCCTTCGCATTCCAGGAAGACTGAAATAGCTGTCATGGTCTCTGAAAGCTTCTGTTCTAGGAGTTCAAGCCATATAGTTGACCAGTGCTCAGGAACACTCAATTTAACTTATTTACAGCTCAAAAGCATGAAGAGAGAGATGTTTTTTTGCGTAGGAGGATGGAAAAGCCTTCATTAACTGTGCTTCTCCTCCTAAAATAGCATTTGCTTTTTGAACAGGGGAGAGCAAAGGGATGCCAAGTAGTCCCAAAATGTCATCCATTCCTAGAAATGTTTTAGTGCAGATGGTGCTGTGAAAACTGAACTGTTCCAGAGATTCTAAGTGGCAGATGGAAGTACCCAAGCATGGTAGCAGACAGCTACCTCCTCTCTATTCTGGCTGGGCACAAACCACACCGCCCAAGAGATTACAAAAGCAAAGTTGTGCCCAATTACCAGATCCTTGAGTTTAATACATCCTGCTTGTCAACTTATCCAGGCAAATTAAAAGAACTGCATCAAAAAAGTAAAGTGTTATGGCAACTTTGAATTGATAACTGGCTATGTGAAAAAGGAGGTCCAGGAATTATCTCTGGATCTCACTAAATCGGTCAAATATATTTCTCTACTGTATTTACATTATTCATACTATAGCAGTTAAAGGTGCCATCAGCTTTCTCAATTCAGTAGAAAAGGGACTGCAGACCAATCACTCCTTTTTCTTTTAAGTGCATTCTGATGTCATTTCTTGGTCAGTAACTTTTGTGCCGTCTCAGCTCCTGCAGAGACAAACTCTTAAATCTTTAAGAGAGTTCTCAGGATTGTGCTGACACTATAAACATTTCTCTTGCATTATGTAGTGGGACTTTTAACACATGGGGTATTCAGGCTTTGGGTGGAAGTGTCATCAGCTTTTTATAAATTAGGTTCTAAGCCAGTTTGGATACAGTGTGGGAGCTGAATCTGTATCACAATCAGTTCAGAGATTGATTTTGCTCTTTGCTATTAGGTCAAAGAAAATACAGTTCCTAATAAAGAGATTAAAAAATTTTCTGCTTTTCAAAACTGTCCCGGGGTCCATATGCAAGAAATTTGCCAATGCATTCACAGGTAAAGAAGGGCAGACACTGAAGATCCCTCCCATCCATCTGTAAAGCACTGAAAAATAGAAAATATTTTAAAATAAAATAAACTTGCAGAAAACACTGAAGTGTAAGCAGAAGATAAGGATGTATTTCTAAGGTATGGAGGCAATCACAGGAGAGCCCCTAGAGGCAACAGCATTCAATCCGCTGGCTCTTTCTCAAGGAAAGCATTCCTAAAAGACCTAGGGTCTTTTTATGTTTTCATCACTGATTTATGAGATTGTGGACAACATACTTTATCTTCTCTTGCTCTGCTGCTTGGAGATAGTACTTGTGTCTCTTTATCAAGGGCTGACAATTCCAAGGGAGAAGAGGCTGTAGCTAAATCACCTCTTTATGTCCTCTCCTCAATGCTTGTCACGTAACTTACATCCAAGTTTTATGAAGATTTTCTCTTTTTGCTCTTGAAGGGTGCTAGGGAAGGTTATCAGGCAGTAAAAATGTTTGCCTGAACTATTATTTGTTCTGCACAATGCATTTTCAGTTGGAAACAGCTTCCAGGGACAAAAGGGCGCAGTCTTGAATAGTAAGGAAGCCACAACTGGATCTGTACCAGCTGATATTTGATAGCTATATGCTGCCCTTCCAAGGCACTAAATGTCAAGCAAGTTCTGTATTTTCTACAAAAAAACAAACAAAAAAGAAACAAAACCCAAAACTCCACTACATTTATTGTAGGAGTCACACAGAGTCACCCATTTAGAAATTATGTGCTGGCATTTCATAACACCAAAAGGAGAATATATTTGTCATGTTTTTAGAGCGTGTAATTCCACTGGCTTGAGAAAGACAATATAAGGCCTGAGGTGACTCTACAAATATTTGAGTTTTGTGTAGTTCAGAGGAAGCAATCACATACAGAAAAGAAATACCTGACTAAAGGAAGAGACTATGCTTGAAGGGAACACATGGGAAAAAAGGAGGGGTTGTGATGAATCCCATGCACAGCTAGAAGGAAGCTATAAAAGGAAGGCAGGCTGTCTTGGAGAATCCTTTTTCCTATATAAGTAAAATTTCTGTCTCATTATAGTAAGGAACAGCACTTTTTAACTTTGAGAAATTAAACCAGGAACAAGCTCTGAGCAGACTAGCTGCCTCGAGCTCTTTAAAAGAACATTTTTCAGCTCTCCTGTACAAATCACATTACATATGATGTGTATAGTTATGATCATAGCAGACAGAAAGGAAGGAATCAAGACTTTTCCTGGCAAGGGTAATTTTACATGGCCTGATAAGAAGGTGAATCCACAGCAGGGCATGGAAAGAAGACACAGAAGAAAACCTCAACTGGCAGTAGAATTTAACAGGGGAAGCCCCCACAGCACAGTTCTGGGGAATCTGACGGGATTTGTTCCTGTTTCTAGCAGCACTTGGTCTCCTGGCTCTCTGGTGGGGAACACCCAAGACCTACAGCAAGCACACGCAGGGTATTTTTATAGACTCTTAAGACTCCGTTAGCAAAACTCACCTGAAAATTGTCACTAGAAATATTAAAATAGCTCAATCCTTGTATCAAAACAAATGAAAAATGCACCAAGCTAGTGTTCCTGAGGGCTTTCCTTTCCATCATACATATTCGGGTAAAAACGATGGACAAGAGGAACCCAGCAAGACCACAAAGTGGTAAATTTTCTTTGGTCTTCCCTCTTCCTGTAATGGATGGGGACACTACTTGGGTTACTTCTGTGCTGTTTGTGACACTGTGGTGATCCACAAAGCAAAAGAAGCTGCATTTCTGTGGCTGTTTCTGTGTGGGGCTCTCCATGACCTTACTATATTCTCATGCTGTGGACCAACATATGGAAAAAAATAGCAGGGTGTGCCAGTATTTAGGCAGTATATGTGGATGCTTAGTCTGTGTTTTACAGTTGCTGTATTTCCTAAAATATCTCTCTCGATAAAAATTAAGCTAGTCAGGACTTGGTCATCTATAAACATACGAAGAAATTAAATGAAAAAAAGTTTGTAACTCCAGTAAAATTTCTTTTAAACATAGTTATTTTCTAAATTCAGTGTCTGGTAAATGATACTAAGGAAGACAGAAAAAAAATCCTCAGAATTTTTATTGCAATATTCCTTTTCAGATGAGATTAACTGTAAAATGTTACTAAAGGTTAATAGTTTGAAACTGTGAGGATACATAGCAATCTATCAATTAGTCTCACTATCCAGCAGCTGTCATGTGCAAAACAGTTCATACAGCTAAACAAAACAACAGATTCATTGGCTTTTTAAACATTAATGCAAAGAATTAGCTTAATGGCATCCTATCATCCGTGGTTTGCCTGCAGGGCCTACTTCAACATTTTTTTCAGAGATTAAGATGAAAAGAACACAGTTTATATTCAAACAGAACTGTTCCCTGCCTGAATTAATTGCTATTTCTCACAGAAGATTATTTGTATGGGTCCAGTATATTAACTGAAATTGATAGACTTGCATTCAGTAATGCTCTCATGGCCTGGTGTTGTTCCTCTGATGTTGTATGTTCAGGCTCTGAAGTAGTCTGGGGTCTTGCCCAAATTAATACAGAGTGCTCTGTACATGCAGCCCATCTGCTTCCCTCCACCCCCAAATGTATAGGGGCAATCAAGTTCAGGAAACTCAGCCCTGGTGAAGCCCATGTGGAGCGCTGTGTCCAGTTGTGGGCTCCTCAGTACAAGGGAGACATGGAGCTCCTGGGGCAGGTCCAGCTGGAGCACCTCTCTTATGAGGAAGCACTGAGGGAGCTGGGCCTGTTCAGCCTCAAGAAGAGACAACTGAGAGGGGACCTCATCAATGTCTATAAGTTTCTTAAGAGAGAGTGCCAATAGGATGGGGGTGGTGCCAAGCAATAGGACAAGAGGCAATGGGCAGACACTGATGTATAGGAAATTCCACCTGAACATGAGGAAGAACTTTACTGTGCAGGTGACCAAGTACTAGAACAGATTGTCCAAAGAGATTGTGGAGTCTCCCTCATTGGAGATACTCAAGAACAGTCTGGATGCAATCCTGTGCCACGTGCTCTGGGATGATCCTGCTTGAGCTGTGAGGTTGGACCAGATGACCCCCTGTGGTCCCTTCCAACCTTACCCACTTTGTGATTCTGTGGGAGTGGAAAAGCCAGGCAGTACAAGGATGTTCCATAAGATACAGGTTCATTGTGCAAAGCTGCAAGCCTTGCTCCGAAATGGAAAAGAAAAATGAGTGCACGAACTGGCCCACTAAGGCAGAAGTGGTGAATGAATGATTCCATTTGAGATTTTATTAATTTCTCACTGTATTGTTTCTGATTATTCTACAAAACCAGAAAGGACAATCTGGTTTAGTTGTCAGCAATCAAGGTGCTGCATTTAAAACCTCTAAGGACAGAAAGAGTCTTCTACAAAAGCATTATTCTTTGTTTCTTTAGTTTAAAATTAAAAAAAGTTATTTAGTTATTTGCTTGTTTAAATTTTTCATGAAGTTTGTGTGTCAGAGACTATTCTAATTCCTCCATAATTTGCTGAATTTTACCAAGAGTTGTATTAATTTGAAATCTCCATATCCTACTGTAAATACTACAAGAATTTTCCAACATGGAAAATATAATGGGAAGAGTCTTTGCATTTTTGCATAGAATTTTATGTTAGTAGAAAGAAGAAAAGTTGTTTTGTAAATGACCAGAGCATCATAATTTAATTTTTGTGGGTGAATCTTTGGTCTCAACACTCTTCAGAGGATTAGGAGAACCTTATCCTCAAATCAAAAGCAAGTTGAGAGTTTAAGACCTAGCGTTAGATGACAATGGCAGCTGTTATTTATGTGGACACTTAATTTATGCACAAAAAGACAAAACCAAACAAATTAAAAAGTAAAAAGCACACCTATGCAATCTGAGCCCCCATGGTTTCTTCCAGGAAGGTAATTTATGTCTCTTTTGAGCTCTGAACTAATGCTCAGAGTTTTTGAGTGATGGCTGTGGTGCCTTATACCTGGAACCTGGTTTGGTGCATATGGTGCTTTGTAGTTTAGAGTTCATCTTGCTATTAAAGTTCAGCACCAACAGGACAAACAAGATATTTTAAATACTTGACTCTTTGTCCCTTAAAGAAGATGAGTACCTGTGAATGTTAGGTTTCTTTAATAGGTTTTTAATGTGTCTCTATTTTAAAGAAATGGCTTGTATGCCAATGATGTTTTCTTGTTCTAGTGAGTAATGAAGCTTGGCTGGAAGAAAGGAAACACAATTCGAGTGAAATAAATCTGTTTATAGTGAAGTTAAGCCTGGTCTGCTTTGCTTCATGGTGGTTAAACAAAAAGTGTTTGCTTTCTTAGCACTGATTCAAAGTTTGAAACTCCTTGGTCTCTGGTGTAAGAAGGAGAGAACTTTCTGCCACTTTAGTGTTGGAAGCAAACAACTGCCAAGTTCAAAGCACCAGTGGTCTCCTCTTTTTAACGTCTACACATGATGCAACAGAGATGGCACCTTAGCTTTGCGTTTTTGTATTTTGTATTTTTGCATTTTTTGTATTTTGTAGTTAGACATTTCCTTGAAGAAAAAGCAAGTTTCTTCAGATAAACATGTTTATCCTCAGATAAACATGGGACCCGTTTCTTAGAAGGTATTGTAAACACACCCGTGTTTACAGTGGAACACTTTGAGCACAGGCCTGTATCTGAGACTGGGGAAAACACGCTCAAGCATGCAGTCAACAGCTACAAATTAATCAGGAAATGTTTGGAAGTCTCTATTTCTAACCAAGTTGATTTCAGTGTTTGTGTTAGAAGAGCTGATTTTCTCTGAAGTGCTTTGGGTGTCCTTATGAAACCTTGCTTTAGCAATCCACCCATGCCCATGCCTCTGCCCTTCATGTTCAGAACCGTTTTTGTTCCTAGGTTCTGTGCCAAGAAAACTAAACAGACTATTGGAAATCTTGATGGCGTCAGTATATGGGGCGTCTGCAGATCAGCTTTCATAATTTGTTTATTATACACTGTAATTTGGTTATGAGAACAATATCAATTTTTGAATGTTAATGAAACAAACAGTCAAACTTTGGGTGTTTGGGGTTTTTTCCCATTAATTTTTAGCCAGCTCTTCTCCAGTCTGTGTGAGACTTGGAGCTTTAACCTTGCAATTCAGCTCCTTCAATTATTCATAGTACAATAACCATGCAAGGGCTAAAACAATGGGATTCCCCTGCTTGTAGAAAACAAATCTTCCAGCTATGTTTAATACTTAAACACTCTCAAGCTATTAGTCATTGAAATTGGGATATAGTGGGAAATCAGTATTTAGACACGCTGATCAATAAAATATAAGAAAAAATTTATACACACCGGTCATTATCAGTTGCTCTTTTCAAAGCTGTAAATTGACTCTGTCTTCAGAAGGAAGTAGTTGCCAGCAGAGCTGATTCACATCATCCATACATTAGACAATTTATTTATCTGCTTTAAAATTACTCATAGCTAGGCTTTAAGTAAAAAAGATCTCACTGACATGCCATCGATGATTGGCTTTTTAAAGAAGATTCGTGGTGCAATTTTAAGAGAAAAACATGGTTTGTGTATCACAAAATACTTAGGGGTAAGACAGCTGATAGCAATTGCTGCTGCCAAAAGCACTTCTCCTAATGGATTCCAAAGCCATGATGCTGCGTGTGTGTGTGCAGTGACTCTATCCTCATTTTCAGCTTCTGTTCTACACGTGAGAACTACATTTGTGCATGTATTGTAGACCTTGTTGTTAATCTTGCCTTCTTTTGAGAAGTCAGAGGCTGTAAGCAGTGTTTACAGAACTGCTAATTATGATTAGAGTGTTAAAAGAAGAAGGAAATTCCTAACTAAACAAAATCTAACCCACACTTGGTAATCCCTAAATATATTTTTATCTTCAGGTTTGGATGACATCTGCCTAATGACATCATCCAAGTCCAATACAGAGAAGATAAGGATGTTAAGTTGAAAAGAGCAAGGCAAGTAACAGGATAATTACTAAAGGGAAGGGCAAGAAAGGACTGAACAAAACAGTCATTTAGCAGAAGTAATAAGGATTAACAGAGACAGAGATTCAGAAATCTTGTTTGGTTTGGTTTGGTTTTGATTTGTTTGTTTGTTTTTGTCCTGGTCTTAAAGGAATAGCACTGGGGCTGCTCCTGCTGGCTCAAGTGGAGTTGTCCCTTTGTTTCCTGGTTTCTCACAAGGACCCCATGTGCCATATTAATTCTTTGGCATTGCCACAGTCTTGGAGACAGATTGCCACCAAAATCTATGTAATGAGCCAGAGCATCCAGGCTCTACTGTGCTCTGAGAGCAATAACTGCTCAAATTAGTATTATATTTGCAGTTTGTAGCGGAATCTGTGCAGGGAGTGTGAAGAGGGCAGTTTTTACTGTCCTTCAAGGCTGAAAAGAACCAAGCTGAGGTGTATCGGTCAATGATAGTATACAAAACTTCTGAAATTAAGAATTAATTGTTTTGTTGTCTAGATTAGCTAAAATAGAATTACAGACCTTCCTTTCCTTTGTTCATTATGAAATGGCTTTTAGTCAGTCTCTAAGTTATAACATTTTACATTTAGATAACAGAAGCAACATATAAAAGCACAGGCCTTGCAGGCTGATTCCCTAAAAGACTCCTAGAATAATTGGAGGTCCTAAATTAACAGGACAGATCCCTGTACCTGTCTCTGAATATTATTTTCTATGCAGTGGTAGTAGTGGACTTGGTTTTTGTTTTGTAATGAGTGGTCACAGAAAGGAACCCCTTTGGTGCCATAGCTAGCAGGTGGCCAATCAAACCACATCTGGTGGAGAAAAAGGTTCATTTTCAGCACCCGACCTACTGGAGTATTTAATCCTTTCTTCACTGCCACCATGGAGGGAGAAGCATGGGAATGGACAATGCAAAGGGAGTGCATGTAGGACATACTTACTGTCTGACAATTTTTAATTTATCAAGGGACTGGCAATACCTAGTGATGGTGAAAACAAGTTCTGTCTTTACATCCTTCCAGGGGAGGGATTGTATGGCAGGAGGAGTTGAGCTTTATTGCAGTAGAAGTGAATGTCTGAGCAGCAGGGAAGGCCAGCTTTAATTCTGTCCTTGCTGGGCTATAAATCCTTCCACATGGGTTGAACAGTGTTACAGAAATAGCTTTTTCAGACAGGTGTGGATTTTTCTTCGGGCATGAAAGCTGTAAAAGTCAGAGCACAAAGAAAAGCTATCTGAACTCCTCATCTAGCAAGTGTATTAATAAAGTCTGGGATATTGGCAAAGTGCTGCTAACTCTCCTCATTTCTAGATCAGCAGGGTAAGCTGAAATAACTATCCCATAAAATGACATAATTGCAAGAAAGTAAAAAGAACTCCTGCCTGAAATTTTGCAATACTTTTTGACACTGCCAATAGTCAAGCAACACTTTCTCATATGCAGCAAACTATACAGGTGCAATAAACCTCAAGATTCTTTGAATACAAATTAACCCAAAACTGGGTTGCATGGAAAATACTAGTGTCATCATGCAGGAGAGAAACTAAGAGGGAAGGTCCTGGAAAACATGATAATAGCATACTGGAAGATAAGAATAAGGGCATCTAAAGGTGCTCTTTCCATGTCATCCAATTTGGGTGACACCAGTAAATTGTACTGATCACTGTATTAACAACCTTAGACTCGTCCTAACAGCACACTATGGGTTGTTTTTCACTGTGAACCATTTGCTACCTGGTACAATTCAGGTATCAGGATCAAGAAAACATAACTTATCTTATCCCCAGCATTTTCTGAAATACATAAAGACCAGCTGAGGAAGTCTTATCTTTCAGCAGAAGCTGCTGTGACTGACAGCCAGCGTCAAAGAAGACTTTGGCAGTCACTCACAAATATTGGGACTTCAGATGTCATCAACTATTGCTAGTATTGTTAAATGGAGTTCTGCCAATAGATGAAAGGGAACAAAGGCAGGAACATCAAAGATGATATAATGTTCAGAAAATTCTGAACTAGTCAATTAACAAGAGGAGAACAAGCTATATAATCCTAGATCAAAAGTAACAAATTGAGACCTCTAGATATAATTAGCCAAGTTGTGTTGGGATTTCTTTAACAACTGCCATGGCATCTTTTTATATCATCAGAAAGTTGCCCACTTTTGACTCCTTTGAATATGCTCTCTCTTCTCTAAGCTTGCTAATTAGCAGCAAAAATGCAAAGGAAGTGGGAGACTGTTTTGCATTCAGTAAGAGAAAAGTAAGTAAACTTGTCATGTCTGCATTCAGTGACATAGATATAGTTCTGGTTTAAATCCTTGTTTAACTTCTGGGTGAGGCCTTGGTGTCTCTCCTTTGGACATGAAATTATATCAACAAGACTGGTTTTACACATAGTTTTCTTTGCTCATGATCCAGGACCTACTGACTATCATGGGCATTGTACAACTTCTGCCCTTTCATGGTCTTCATTTTAGAAATCATGTCCTTAGTTGAAGAATAAAACCTTAGACTAGTTTAAGGATAAGCATATGCATAACCTGTCACCTGCTACTGCAGGCAGCCTCCAGGTGGGGAGCAGCTGCAATCACCTTGTGTGAATCTGACAGAGGGGTCTTTACAGGTGATTAATAAAGTCTCCTTTATACAATAGAAGTCAGTGAAGAGACATGTCAGGCTTCTTTGCACTGAACTACCCTGAGCAACATCACAATAATTCTTTCCTTGTTATCAGATAGAAGAGAGAGCCTTTGCTTTGGAATTTTCCTAATTAGTGACCAAATGCCATATTTCTTGCCTCAGGGAAAGCTGAAATGGGGGCTATCTGCTACCTAATTTCCACCAGTTCCTGGCAGTGTCAAGCACACCAGTTGTTCACTATCTGAATCAGAAGGCTAGGATGCTATCTTGGATGCTTCCCTCATGCTGATAGTGCCTCTGAGGTGGGTCCAGAGTAGCTTTTTCCTACAATTAGGATTGTATTAATGATATTGAAATAAAGTACTTGGTTTTCAGGAGTCTCCAGCTGTAGTCAAAATGGTCCCAATCAGCAAAACCTGCAATCATCTTCTGAAACCACTAATATCCTGTAATAGATATCTTTTATCAGTCTGTATGAACTATTTGAAAAAGAAAATATAATTCCACCTCAACTACCTCTTCTCAAACTGATCTCAATGGAGCCAAGAATTTAGGCTACTAAACTGTAGTACTATGGATTGATTTGTGTAGCTTATTCTCAAAATGTGTTTTTCTGAAAAAGAAAGAGAAATACTGAAGCCTCAAGGCTCAGAGCTATATTCTCTTTAAACTCAGAACAAAATTAAAAAGACCCATTAGTAAACCAGCTTCATTTCGTAGCAACAGTACTGAGCAGTTTCCATGGAAATATCATTTGTGGGAGCAGGAAGTGTTCATTTTACAATTAAACTATAGGAGGTAGTTAAATTTTTGATCAAACACATATTAGAACATGGAGAATTCCCAGCCAAGTGCCTCACACTGTTAAAAATAGGAGAGTCACTTCAGTATCTGTGCAGTGCTGTCTGGAGTAATGTGTGGAGAGAGGAGGAATATGCAGAAAGTAAAAGAGTGTCTGCGATTTCCACTGGTGAAAGACTCCAGGTTTTGGCTCCCATATGGGAAGGATTGAGCAATGGCTGGGTTTGGCTCACACTTGCAGGCTGACCTCAGATGCACCCCTTGGCTCATTAGCCATGAGAGCCAATGTAGGATGTGATGACTGCAGTGTTTTACAATTATCTGATTACTGGACAGTGAAGTTATAATTAAATCCTGGTCCTAAAGGTCTGCCTGCACTGTGGTTACTGCTCTGCCACCTTTACTTACCACAGCCCACGTGGATTTGGTAGCATTGTTTACAGTGAGTTGGCTCCAGTTGTGTTACAGTGAGTTGCCACATGATGTGGCATGGCCACGTGGAACATTGCACAGGATAATCAGATGCCTGGAAAGTTAGTTAATAGGTAATTATCCTATGTGGAGTACTCTATATTGCTGCAAGTAGAGTGCTAGTGATACTACAGTTATTTTAAGTTGAAATCAGGCTTATATGCCCCAAAACAGATACATGTCCTAGTAAATTTTTTGGGGAGAAAGTGTTGAAAGCTTTAAGAAGATAGGCTGATGGGAAGAGGCTCAGCAATGAGAAAAAAAGCAGTAAGTGGAAGGCTGCTGTGAGTGTGCTGCTAAAAAGGAGAATGTGTAAAGGTTCTTGAACTAACACAGAAAAGGTCCAGAGAACAGAAGAGGGCAGGTGTGATGTTCCTTGGTGTGGGGAAGAAGCAAGTACAGGATGATCCCTCAGGGGTAGAGATTCTGGCCCAAGCAGTGGGAAGGACTAGAGGAGGTGGTGGCAGCCTTCTGAACACATATAAACCTAAGGCAAGATCTTGGAGCAGAAAGTGCAAGATCTGATGACAGGTTTACAGAGATATTATCAGCAGCATGTGTGTGTGTGCCCACAGAAGGTGTCAAGAAACCTTCTGGTACTTACCTTCAAGAGGAGCTTGCCTTCTGGTTAGTGTTTGGCTCAACATGTCCTTGCAACTCTGTCTTTTCCTGATCTAGTTATTCCTCAGAAAGCTTAAATCACTGCGTAAGCCAATGCTAGGAGGTTGGCGTGTTTCTGCTTTTTTAAAAGAGACAAAAGAAATGTGGAATTACTGTTATTAGATTTGGAATTCTAGATTCCAGGTACTGTAGGAACTCTTTACCTATCTGAAAGTTTTAATGGTCTTCCTTGTAACAGATTGCAATGGATGAGTTTCTGCTCTTCAGAAATCATGACTCTGACTTGTCACCTTCCAAATCATAAGACTAAAAAAAAAAAATGAAGGGATAGTTTTTCTTAAAAGGGTCTTTTCTTAGCCATTATGATATTTATATAAGCACTAGAATTTCTATTTCTCTGAAATAAAATTTGAGAATTTTAGATATATTGGCTCTTTAAAGAATGCACTACCAAAAGACTCATGATAATCATGTAAGTTTAGGGTACAAAAGTTAAAGTCTACAACTTAAAAGAATTAAGAACCTAAGTATTTTTTCTGGCCCAGCCTTAGTCAATCTGGCTTAAAGTCAACTTGATTCTGCAGCGCTGCAAATTATTTGTGTGTTTTATATCTCTACAACATGCTGGTCTGAAAGGAAATTGGATTGAGCCCTGTTTCTTGCACATTTCTACATATTAGTGAGCCCATGAGCTGGGAAGTGCCAAGGAAAAATCCACTTAGTTTTGGGGTTTAAGCAAGACTGTGATTATATTGATACTACTACTATTCAGCTACTCAGAATACTAGAAATAAGCCATAATTTTGTCTTCAGAGACTGTACAACAGCTTTAGTATCTGTTCTCCTTTCCCACTGTAAATTATACACTGTAATTTTAGTACCAATTGCAACTGTTTGCCTCAGCAGTGTGGCAAGGTATCGCTAAGTGTTTTGTGAAATGAGCTGTGTAAGTGAGATAAAAATCCCATGAAAAATGTGAATGGTCATTAGGATGGTGTATGAGAAACCCATTTTTCTAATGGGTTCTTCACGATTTCCTACTGGACATCAAGTGCAGAGGTGTTAATTCCACATTTATTTGCAAGTAGAAAATCAAATTTGCTTATGAAATTCTAACTTCTTTTAGACAAAGTACCTTCTGCCACTGAAGCAACTCTAGAAAATAAACTCTCCTGAAGATATAGAGATGGAAGGTTTAGACACAGGTATTTTGAATATATGAAACCATCCACACAAAAAGTTTGCACTAGGACAAAGAGATTTCTATGTTCAATGCAGAGGCTGGTTGCGAGGAGAGGACCAAGTCATATTCCCTGGCTCTGTAAAAATTCCATCAGGCTTATCAGGGAGCCACACTTGTCAAGAAGTGGGGAAGCCCATCATGCTTTTCCCTTACTGGGTGCTGCTTCAGAACTTATTTTCTAGGTTAAAGTATGATTGCTCCAGGGTGGACTTTTAAAGACATTGCTTTCCATGTGGATTTTCTTTTGTTTGTCTTCTCTTAATTTTTGGAGTTGTGAATGAAAGGGGAGTTGGTGGATTTTGAGCCTTCCTTGGTCTTTTGCAGTGGTATAAATAACATGCTGATAGGAAATTACCTTGTAAACAAGAGTATTTTGGAAAAATGGCATTTTCCTTAGTAGCAAGGCATCATGATTCCCCCAAGGATATGTGTTATTACTGCTGGTAGCTGTTAGAGGACACTGAGCAAACATTGCCACATAATAATAAGGCTTGAGTTATGGTCAACAAAGGCTAAATTTCTCTCATGAAGAGAAATAAAGTCTTCAAAAATCAATTGAGTCTGGCTTAAGCCATATGCTATATTGCCACTATACTGGCAAGAAATCACATGGAGGACAGGTAAAGGGCTGAAAAACACAATGCAAAGGTGAAGGATCAGTTTTACCATTTTTCTTGCTCTTTCTGAAAATAGGATGAAGAAGAAAAAGAATTTTCTAGATATGTAAGAGCAAATCAGCACATGGATTTCCTGACTGAAGAAGGGAACAAACAATGGTTTTGCTTTGTAAAGGGGTACCAAGGCTAAAATTCCCAGCCTGAAGCTGGGAATGAGGAGCCCCAGTTCCGTGAGGTTTCCCTGAAGCAGGAACCTGCAGAAGTCATGTAGAAGGACTTCAGATAAATTTATAGGCTGCCAGGAAAGAGTCTTTCTACTTTCCTTACAATTTTTTTAGGTGCATCGGTGGTTATGCAAAGTAATTATATAAGGCTGAGTGTCTCCAGGTGTGTTTCCAGTTTCCAAGAGATGTCTGATTTTTGTCACAGACTGCATATTTGATTGACAAGTTAGAAGGACCAGATCGCTGTTGGATACTCATAAATCATTTGGTTTGGTGCTGTGCAATTCGTGACAGGGACAGTGTTTCAGCAATGTTTTGCTGCAAGGGAAAGTCAGTGACTGAAAATAGAACAGAAAACTATCCAGTGCACACATCTTTTGGGTAAAGAGTGAGATGTAAATGGCTTCAACAAGAACCTGAAGCTGAAACAGACCTATTCCTGCAGAGTATGGAATTACATTTTTTTAAATATTTCATTACCCATAGACACCTCTTGCTGGGTTTGAATTTTCAGTTGAATTCTATAACTTGTTTCTAAAACCCTATTGCTAATAGTTTTTTATTCTATTCCATTAGGAATATTAGGAGAATAAAAGCATGAAATGGATAGAGTTTTTTAATTACTATTTGCCTAGAGTGAAAGCACAAATATTTCCTAAAGCTTGTTAACACTGTAAGGAGTATAATAACTGGTGAAAATTTATAGATGTTTAAAAATCTGTTTTCTGCAGGAATTATCATCTTCCATGATAGTGAATATGAACAATGGCAATTTTGTAAAACCATCAGAGTTTTATTCTATAATCTAGATTGATTGGGATTTTATTTAGCTAAGAGGAGGAAAACTGCCGAAGGGAACACATGCTGCTTTAAGTGCAAATACTCTTTAAAAATATTTCTGTGCATAAGCAGATGTTTGTGTAATAGATTTTAACTGGAAGGTTTCCTTAGGGGAAAGATCTCATTCTCAAAAGCAATGATTGATACCAACTGCTTCTCACAAGGCCTCCATGGAAGGGCTACTCCCCTTCTTGGCTATCTCATGGAAAAGCACATTATAGCCTAGAAGTTCTCCTAATAGAAAAGACTAATCTTGATCAAATAAGAGGAGACAGCAGAGGTTACAAGAAAACAAGTTTGAAGAAATTTGTAGCCTCCTACAAGGGGTAATTGTCTATGATGGACATCTTTAAAAGTTCTCTTTTCATAGAAATCAAACAAGGTACTTCTCTGTGACAATTTACAGCTGAGTGGGTAGAGCCAGACTCACAGTGAAAATTTTATTGCATAGCAAAAACACTCCCCAAGAGTAATCTAATAATTCATAGTCGTTGTAACATCTGTCTAGATAAAATACTATTTTTCTTCTGTTTGCATTTTTATAGTCTCTCTACATCTATACCAGATGTCATTTTGAAATTACTGACAACCTCCACCTCCACAAAGAGACTGTTGAGGCTGTTTAAAATTTCCTACTTTTGGTGGGGAACATAAATAACAGTCCTGTAGTTTAATTAACACCTTTTTCCTGGTTACTGGCAACCCAGCAGTGAATAATTGGGATCAATCTTGCTGAGTAGAAGACAGAGTTATCACAAAGAGTGAGATTATGAAATCTTAGACTTGTTCAGAGAGGGAAAGGATAAGTAACTGTGTGCGTGGGGTTACCCACCAATCTGGCAGGTCCCTCCACCAGGAAAAGGGAAAGGAGGAACGTAAGGGTGAGAACCACCTTCTTTCTATGGCACTTTGGTATTACTTCCTGATAAAGATGCTGGCTGCTCAACTGAACTGAGACAGGTACACAAAAAAGGGAATTTATGAATGAATTATTCGCGGTCTTTCAGCTGAGGTGGTACTGGAATTTGTATGTCTGTCCATCAAGCTGACCAGATCCTCTGCTACTGTTCTTATGAGCCAGTGGTCCACTCAAAAGAGTCCAGATCTGCAGGAAAACCTTGAGAAACAGCCTTTGTGAGGCAGAAATATTTCCTCTCTCTAACCCTTACTGCAAGGAGTTAAATGTGTCTCCTGTACAACACACAAAATGGTAATGTAGCAAAACTCGTTCCCATCAGGAGGTATGTGAAGATTACCAAGGTCAGAGGATGACAGAGAAAGGAGGGGAGAAAGGCAAAGAGAAAGGACGGAAGAGAAATTGAAAAGAACAGTTCGAAGAAGAGGGCTGAGATCCAGGAAGTCCCAAGAAGAACCTCAGAAGACAGTTTCTCTGAGACTTGAGCAATAAAATTCAAATGGAAAAATAAGAAAGAATTCAGGGAAAGCAAAAGAGATGCATGGAAAAATGAAAGGAAAGGGGCTAGATGACAATGGAAACAAAACCTGTAGACAGTAATCTAGCAAGGAAACTAGTCTGGAAATAGGAAAAAGGATAGAGCATATGGGAGCTGGGTGGACAGGGAGCTGGGAAGGGCAGAGGGATGTGGCTTTGCCAGGACGTGCATGTTTATGAGGATATATTTGTCTCCTCATAAGTGAATTGAAGCTCTTCATAAGACTTCTCTGAGATTTGCAAATCCTGGGTTTTGCTGAAGCTGGCAGATGTCTCCCAGAAAGATTAATGATATACTAGTCTTTTTGAAGTTCTATTTCCCTGGATTCTGGTCCCAAAAAATGCCATTGGATGTTTTTTGCTATCACCTTTGTGTCTTTAACTTTGCACTTCACATAACGGCTTTATAATGTTAACAACCTGATGACAGTTCATTATACATTATTAGACAAAGATTTTATTGTTGTGGGTTAGGAATATTCTCATTATTCATAGGTATCAAGGGCATAGTTGTGTTGGGCAAATAATTTTAAACAAGTATTGATAAAGTGACATGTCCTTGTGAATTTTGCTACACCATATTTCAGAGAAATTTGTACAACCTCAGGGAGTTCAAGTTCTACCAGTAATGTGACATGTAATTTCTCTTCTCTATCTTAGCAAAGCATTATTGCATTATTTAATCTTGGGATTTCTTTATGAAGAGAATTTAGAATGTGTTCGGAAAATCTTTTATGAACTTGAGGTCAAATATTTAAAACATCGTGTAGTGCCGTACATCTCTGGACACTCATATTCTAAAGACATCAGACAGATATTTTTGACCCAGAAAACAGCAGAATGACTTCATACTGAAGCCAAAACTATGTTTTTATTAGCTTGTCTTCTTTAAAACAAATTAAAAAAAAAAAAAAGAATCTTGACAAAAAGAATGAATCTGTAAGTGTGATAGTTTCTACTACTAAAAAACTTCAAATCCCCAACTCCACTCCCCCAAACAACTAAAAATAAGCAAACAAGCAAAAAGGCTACCAAGGTACAACTAACTGCTGCATGCACAGTATTTTTTCCTAGAATAGCTTTAATAGCATGCTTAGCACATTAATATTGGCCCTGATTTTGATCTCAGCATGGGAGTTGGCTGGTGTGGTGCTACATTCATTCTAGGAGGAGGGTCTTTCTAAGTCATTAGACTCTTTAGGAAAATTTTCATACTTCATAAGCATCCAGTCTATTGTGGAAATTACTTCATTGTCTCTTGGTTTCCAGTGGTGAATATTGAGAAAATCAGCACTTATTTAAATCATAGCATGATTTAAATCATGCACTCTGTAGCATGGTGAAGACTGCTTCTTTTGGCCAGCATAGCATCAGCTTCAACATCACTTTGACAGCTTCACTGACCTGGAGCCAGCCTCAGGGCATGGCTCACATTTTATGAGATGAGCATATTTATCTTGTATTCTGTTACTGAGGAAGGGAAGAAACTGAAGTTCCTAAATAAGGGATGTTTTAAGATGAAATGCTCTAAACACACACAACTGAACACAACAGTTTTTTTGAGATCAGTCAACCGCAGTGATTCCCTCTACCAAACTTGTAATCCATCTACTTGTTAGGTTATAAGTCTCAGCTAAACCAAGGTATTCAAGAATATGAAATGTGAAGAAAATAACCTAGATCCAATTTAGATTAATAATAAAAAATGTGACCTAGATGTGTAAAATATGAGAAGGTGGTATTAACAAAATATTCAGAATTCTAAAAGTTGTAAGAATATTCTGTGATTTTCACGTAAGTGTATAAAGGCTTGGTGTGTACTCCAAGTTCTAGGTTCAAATTCAGAAGAACAGAACAACAGATACTCAACATCAGACCAAATTCTTGTGTGCTTTTACAGGTGAGCATTATTAAGGAAAAACTGGTTTAATGTGCTTAATATTGGAATAAAAATACTATGAAGGATTCTTTAAGAGAGGCTTTATAAAGGGTTAATAGACATCTTTACTTAAACCATGCATTGTCCTTCAGAGTCCTATTCAGTCATCCTTTTTCTCCAAGGTAAGAGCTGTGATTGGCAAAGAACTTCTACTGCTGTACTCATTACAGCTCCCACATATTTCAAATTGCATATTTTTCCTATTAAAGTGGATGTGTCCCTGAAGAGGTAAAAATTAGATGACAAATATCTGCACGCTAGAGTGTGGAAAGTCACTTCATCTTGTTCGGTGCAAAGGCAAATGATGCAAAATCTTCATCTCTGGGGAAAAGAAGATATCCGTGTGTGCCAAGACTCTTAGAGATCAAAGGTATCACTCAAATGTCACTGTGTTTACTGAGATTCGTAGCCTCATAAAATGAGATAACATGATGGAGTATTTTTCTAGTCATTGATATGTGTTCCCAAGGAAGTAAAGCTGCTTCCTACTTCCTGCTTCTGTTCTTCTTGATGTTAGTCATCTGCAGTACATATTTTATCAATGACTATCTAAACTAATTATGAGAATCAGTCTCTGAAGGTTCTTCTACCAGCTTCTGGAAGGAGACCCTCCACTGGCACAGCACAAGACAGTGCTCTTAGCTTTCCCTTGGGCAGGTTGATGCAGTGAGGTGAGCTTTGGTGGGAACTGCTCTGCCACGAGATGCGAGTGTTTGGCCAGGCACAGGGGTCTGGGTGGCAGTGATGAAGTGGCTGCCCTCGGCATGAAGCTGCTCCTCACCCTGTGCAGGCTGGCAGACAGATGTGAGGAGTGCAGCCAGGTTCTGCCTGAGCTATGCGTGTTATTGGCTCCTTACTTTCACAAAGACTCAATTACAGCAGGGATTGTTTTCAAATAATTAGCAGCAAATTTCCTCCTTGTAACAACAGAAATTTAATCTGAGCAAGAGCCAGAGGCCCTCTCTCCCTGAAAGTCACTGCCAGGCTCAGATCAGATGCTCTTCTCAGATGCTCACTGAAACCAGAGACCTTGAAACCAGAGCTGCTGTGCTCCCTGAGCAACGCTGAACTTGCCTCCTCCATAGAGGCTTTTGTCTCACTAAACTCACAGGGAAGGTTGTAGGTTTTCTCTCTTTTTTTTCAGCACATATATAAAGCTCATGGAAGCAGTTGCTGAGTGTGTGGTTGTTTCTTTCAATCCACTCCCTTGAAGGTCACTGGATTTCTAAGAAATACTGTGAGCAGGCACTGACTTCTGCTCAACCTTAGAATCTTGTGAAGCTGCAATTGGGATGCACAGGTTTTAGGTGCAAAGACAGGTCTTGGCTCACATTCGGAGAATGTTCTGACTGAATGACTTGTAATTCTTTGCACTAGTACTTTTTTCTCTACTTGCTTTACATTGCACTGCAGGTTTTCAGCTTTCCATGTATCAAAAATGAGTCATCTGGTCTTAGGGGAGTCAAGATGAAAAAGCAGAAGGTAAGATAAAAAAGCCCCTTTACACCATGACAGGCAGTGATGCCTGCCAGTATCTGCAGATGGGTTAGAAGTCAGACTGCCAAAATGTCTTCTGTCATAAGAGGAGAGGCCCAAACTGTCCCTTGCTGTTTCCTGAGAGGACCTACAGAGACCAGCTTCTCAGCTTGTCCTTGGTGCCTAGAATTGTGATGGCTGTGAAGCCCTGCGGGAGGATAGACAGGCTGAACACACCTTAGGGGTGGCTCTGAGGCTTAGCAGTGCTCACCAAAGTAACAGTCATCTGTGCTTTCAACCTGTTCTGTCTTTATTCTCACTGTAAGGATTTTTTCTAAATACATCTTTATAAAGTTTGATAACAACTTTTAAAAACCAGGAGACCCTCTCTTTCCTTTTGTGCTAGCAAAATGAGGAAGGAAAAGGTGATTTTCTTTGGCCTGCACTCTTCCTCATTCTTTCTTTTCCTATTTCATTATTTTGATGTGTTCATACTATCTCAAGATTAAAATTAGTCCACCTCAGCTTTTCCATCTAGCTTTAATTATGGGTTTAATCAGTGTTTGCAACACATGCAGACATAATTCTTATTTATATGCATAGAAGCCAATAATGAATCCATTACCAAGGCAGACTTGAGGTTATCATCTATTGGTGTCAGGCTTCAACTTTTGACACAGGCTGTTATATTACTAACTATTTAGATTGTTAAATGAAAGAATAATATGACAACATGACAAATAAAGTCCCTGGAAAATTACTTTTTTCTACTTAATACAATTTTGAATAAGCAAATAACTCTTAATCATATCTTTCATCCCAAAATTCTAAGTTCAGCACCTCATAAACGGAGATGCTCACACCACCTGCGGCACATACAACACAACTTATGGCATGTCTAATAGATGGTGTTTCTTCTGCAAGTAGGTAAGGATTAAAGGCTCTCTTGAATACCAGAATGGGTAATCAGATATGAAGATAAATCATGCCTGTACATACTTCACTATCTCCCAGGGACTGAGTGGGCCCTTCAGTTTATTTGCAGAGGACACAAAGCTGGCAGAAATGTCAGTCTCCTGGAGGGCAGGAAGAGTCCACAGAGGGATCTGGACAGGCTGGATGATGGGCCAAGGCCAATTGTATCAGGTTCCACAAGGCCAAATGTCAGGTCCTGCCCCTGGGTCACAACAAACCCAGGCAGCACTGCCAGCTTGAGGAAGAGTGGCTGGAAACTGCATATGGCATCTGAGGGTGCTGGTGACAGCGGCTGAACATGACCCAGTGTGTGCCCAGGTGGCCAAGAAGGCCAATGCCATCCTGGCATGTACCAGCAATGGTGTGGCCAGCAGGACCAGGGCAGGGATTGTCCCCTGGTACTTGACAAAGTTGAGGCCACACCTGGAGTGCTGTGTTCAGTTCTGGGTCCCACACCACAAGAAAGACACTGAAGTGCTGAAGTGTGTCCAGAGAAAGGCAGTGGAGCTGGGGAAGGGTCTGGAGCACAAGTCTGATGAGGAGCAGCTGAGGGTGCTGGGGGTGTTCAGCCTGATTGGCTCAGAGCAGACCTTAGTGCTCTCCCCATCTCCCTGAAAGGAGGGCATAGTTGTCACGAGGAGAGTTGGTCTCTTCTCCTAAGTAATAACTGAAAGGATGAGAGAAAATGGCCTCATGTTGTGCTAGGAGATGCTTAGATTGGTATTTGGGAAAAGCTTCTTCGCAAAAAGGATTGTCAAGCACTGGAAGAGGCTGCCCAGGGAAGTGGGGGTCATCATCCCTGGGGGGTATTTAAAAGCCGTGTAGATGTGGAGTTTAGGGACATGGTTTGGCAGTGGACGTGGTAGTGTTGATTTACTGGTTGGATTAGATGATGTTAAATGTCTTTTCCAACCTTAACAATGCTGTGGTTCTGTGTTTCTGTGATCATTATTGCTGAGTACTGGGCTCAGAAGTAGGATCAGTAGTCAGCTAAGTAGGGATTCTTAGGAGTGTGGATCCATATTGCATCCTGCTGAAAGGACTTTTCTGACAGGGAGCTTTTCCAAGATGTTTTTACTGTGAAAATGAAAAGCTAATAGAGGCTGTTTTTAAACAGTTGCAGCAAAGATAGCAGGCTTAAGGGAATTGCCTCACGGGTTACTTTTTTTAAAGAAGCCGGAATTATCAAGCAACTTTTTCTGGTTTTAGTTCTGAGTAGAGATACCATTAAACAGATGGGTGTTTCCATGTTTTATGGCAGTCTAGTTAATTAATTTTAATATCTTGAATGTAAACAGCAGTAACATAAGCTCAAAAGTGCCTCAGGGTTAACAAAAGCTTAAGAGCATGTGCCGGTTCAGGTTTTGTATTGGGCCTTCAGAGCAAGCAATTAATTCTAAAAGCCTGTATCAGCTACCAAGAAATTGCAAAAAAAAGGAGAATTATTTGGCCTGCCAGTATTCCTTGACAGAAACTCTGTGGCTTAGCAATGCAAATAAGTCCATGAAAAGAAAACTGCACAACAAAAGAAAGCAAACTCAATCACAATGAAGAGTATTTACTCTTTAGCTTTAAAAAAGGTTTCTGCTAATTGTCTAAGCCTGGAATGAAGCTGAGGTTGTTATAATATATGTAGAGCAGCAGTGCAACATATTCAGCAATTTCTCAATCTGCTCAGATCTACTAGAATTTTAAATCATAGAGTGTTATGATTGATAATCTGATACAGATTTTCTGGGTTTAGCTTCTCCTGTGACAAGTAGTCTGTTGAAAAAAAAAAATTTCAACAATTTTTTAAAAGTGTCAAACTCCATATATCCTCCCATCAAGGCAGAGAAGATAAAAACAACAGCTAATGTTGATAGACTACAAATTCAATGTCATGTTACAACTAATGGACCAAAGAAGTTTATTTAAACCATTTCAGTAAAGCTTTCTCATCAGAGTAATCCCTCCTTGCCACTACTCATTCAATTCAAGGTCAATTGTAGTAGAGGAGTCTTTCTTGTATTTTATGTGATATGGGAGAAAACCATACCACATAAACAGCATCACAGCTTCTAACAGCTATAAGGTGACTGAGAGGCCTTAAAATACAGTCAGTAACAGATAGAAATACATAAACAAGAAAATAGGAATTGTACAATGGCCTGGGAATATCTATTGCAGTTTACGACTTGTACAGAGCACTCAGTAAGGAACACAATGATCTGTCATCTGAACTATAAAATCAGTTTATAGTTTCAGTTAAATTAATTTATAACTGCAATCAATCCTGTTAATTGGTCAGCATGGAATACGAGGAACAGCAACACCCCTGCACTTCAGAGTTAACACGTTATAGAGGATTTAATTGTAGTGTGACAGTAAGTATAAAATTATTCACTGACCATGAAGATAAATTTATAATACTACTGGGTTCCTATTCAAATAGACCTCCAAAGTGTGTAACAAATTAATCATTTTGATTGTATAGACAATGAAGCACACAGCAACCTCACGTAATTGCAGCATAAACTTAGATTTGTTGTTATTCAAATCACACTTTTTTTTCCAGGCTTAATATTACAATCATTTGCGTGAGCCTGTAATTTTATACCTTGATGGTCCTTCGATTGCTTTATGCAGAATCAATGTATTTACGCTAAAGGGATTGAATCACTTTAACTTCATATGACACAAGTTCTGCTGAGCTTTTAGTTGAAATAATCTGAAGTACACAAAATATTTAGGAACCTTTTATTTTAAGATATACTTGGCTTAACATGGCAGAAGCAGAATAAGATGCCCACGTCCAGAATGGATATATTGACTCCTCTGACTGATCATTTGCCCACTACCGACAGAAATTTAAAATCTATAAATGGCTACAGAAGTTGCTCAGTGTCACCCAGCTACAACAGGGCTAAGGAAGTTCTAGTGTTCTGCTGGCATCCTAAAATAGGCCTTTCCTCTGAGACCTTTCTGGCAAGCCTTCCTGGGAAGCCTGTGGCCATCAGAAAAGTCTGGGATCTTGCCAGTTTTGTTGTGCCTATGGCAGGTAAGAGGTGCACAGAAGTCACGTGTGGTTTTACAGTTTTATTGCCACAGGGGGGAACACACAGAAAAGTTGGACTGTAGAACACAATTTTAACAAAGGAAGTTTCACATTATTTGAAGGTCAGGTACCCACTGCTAATGGGAAACAAAGATTCTATACTCTTTCATCCAAACTGAATGGCAAGATACAGTCATAGAACAGTAAAAAAATCCCCCTAAAAAACCAATTAACCTCCTCCCCAAAAGTCTCCCCAAAACCTCCCACGAACTCTGGGGGTTTGGCTTTGTGTCTGAATGATGCTGACAGTTCCAGTTCTCCACTCTGAGCGCTTGCGTCAGTTTGCAGTTGACAAGAAAAGGACTAGATTAAGAAGCAGAGAATTAAAACTAAGATGCATTAGCAGTTGATTACTTTCACCACAAAAACCAGCCTGGCTTTATTCAGTAATGTTTTTTACTTTCTTTTACTGTTGCCACTGTATTAATTTTGGATATTGTTACTTCCTAGAAAGTAATTATCCTGCCTACATATTTTCTTGATTCAATGAATAGATAAAAGTCAGAATCGCTAAGAATAAATTTAGACATCTGATGGAACAAAATGCTCAATATTGGTTTTGTGTAAGAGTTTCTAAAGGTTGAAGCCTTCATTTGTAACCAAGTAATCTGCAATTGTTTGACAGGTCTTGTGAAGACATGCTTATTTAAGCCACAAACCATAGTTTTGAATAGAGTGTAGTTACCCCAAAGGCTGCTGTCTTTATCATGTGTCCACAGCTATAGGTGTATACAGCTGTGGAGTATAATCAGAATATTCAACATAAAAATCTTAATAAAGATCCATGGCATAAAAGAAGCTCCTTTTCTTAGAGGAGCATCAAAGGGTGAGATGATGTGAATGGTGTGGGCTGGGGAGAGCTGTCACTGACTGCAGTTCTGCCTCTGTTCTGCCATGTGCCAATTCATAAATTTTGGCTTCAGCTTGCTATAAGAAAAAAATATTTCAATGTCTCTAAGTTATGTGCATATTTCCCATCTTTGCTGTAGTTTGTCTCTAATATATATACACAAAAGAATAAATCTTGCCTTTTCAGACTTCTGTAAATACAAAGTGTTTGCTCAATGTGAGATGAGCACTGTACCTTCCCCACTGGAGTAACGAAGTGAATTGGAGGTGGCATCTTGTGATATTGTGACACAGTAAAGCATTGTCTCAGTGCTGGTGGAAAATCACATATTTTAACTATTTCATGTAGCTAATATTAGGTATGATGAACACATGCCCCTGTGTTACAGGAGACTCTCGTGGTGAGTTGTCGTGGTTTGACACTGGTCCAGCGCTGGGCACTCACGAGAGCCGCTCACTCACCCTCCCCTGCCACAGCTGGGCAGAGGAGGGAAAAGGAAAAAAACAGTCAACAAAAGCTTCATGAGTGAGATAAGGACCGGGAGAAACACTTCAGGGGCAAAACAGGCTCAACTTAAAGTTGCAGAGTGAATTTATTACTAACAGCGTCAGAGGAGGATCATGAGAAAGTAAAATAAGCCCTTAGAACACCTTTTCCCCCAGCCCCTTCCTCCCTCCCACCGACAGCGCAGGGAGACTGGGCACGGGGGTTTGGTCAGTCCATTTCCGAGATTTCCTCCCGCTGCTCCGGGAGAGGAATGTTCCCCTGTGAGGCCGTGGGCTCCCTCCCACAGGAGACAGACAGTTCTCCGTGAACCTCCCCGGCGTGAGTCCACTGTCAGGAGCAGCAGCCCCACCGCCCCTGCTGCAGCGTGAGCCCCTCCCCCGGGCACACAGCCCTCCCAAAACTGCTGCACCGTGGGTCTCTCTTCCACGGGGTGCAGTGCTCCAAGGACAGGCTGCTCCAGCCTGGAAGCGGTGCCCTCTCTCTCCACCGGGTCTCCCACTGGATCACAGCCTCCTCCAGGCATCCACCTGCTCCAGCATGGGCACCTCCCCCACGGGCTGCGGGTGGATCTCTGCATCCCCCGTGGATCCCCACGGGCTGCGGGTGGATCTCTGCATCCCCCGTGGATCCCCACGGGCTGCGGGTGGATCTCTGCATCCCCCGTGGATCCCCAGGGGCTGCGGGTGGATCTCTGCATCCCCCCTGGATCCCCACGGGCTGCGGGTGGATCTCTGCATCCCCCATGGATCCCCACGGGCTGCGGGTGGATCTCTGCATCCTCTGTGGATCCCCACGGGCTGCGGGTGGATCTCTGCATCCCCCATGGATCCCCAGGGGCTGTGGGTGGATCTCTGCATCCTCTGTGGATCCCCAGGGGCTGCGGGTGGATCTCTGCATCCCCCCTGGATCCCCAGGGGCTGCGGGTGGATCTCTGCATCCCCCCTGGATCCATGGGCTGCGGGTGGATCTCTGCATCCCCCGTGGATCCCCACGGGCTGCGGGTGGATCTCTGCATCCCCCCTGGATCCACGGGCTGCGGGTGGATCTCTGCATCCCCCATGGATCCGTGGGCTGTGGGTGGATCTCTGCATCCTCCATGGATCCCCAGGGGCTGCGGGTGGATCTCTGCATCCCCCGTGGATCCCCACGGGCTGCGGGTGGATCTCTGCATCCCCCATGGATCCCCAGGGGCTGCGGGTGGATCTCTGCATCCCCCATGGATCCGTGGGCTGTGGGTGGATCTCTGCATCCTCCATGGATCCCCAGGGGCTGCGGGTGGATCTCTGCATCCCCCGTGGATCCCCACGGGCTGCGGGTGGATCTCTGCATCCCCCATGGATCCCCAGGGGCTGTGGGTGGATCTCTGCATCCCCCATGGATCCCCACGGGCTGTGGGTGGATCTCTGCATCCTCTGTGGATCCCCACGGGCTGTGGGTGGATCTCTGCATCCCCCGTGGATCCCCACGGGCTGCAGGTGGATCTCTGCATCCCCCGTGGATCCCCAGGGGCTGTGGGTGGATCTCTGCATCCCCCGTGGATCCCCAGGGGCTGCAGGGGCACAGCTGCTTCCCCATGGTCCTCACCATGGCCTGCAGAGGCACCTCAGCTCCGGCACCTGGAGCACCTCCTGCCCCTCCTTCTGCACTGCCCTTGGTGTCACCGTGTTGTTTCCCTCACGTGTTCTCATCGCTTCTTCTTCTCTGACTGGAATCCAAAATCTTGTGACTTTGTTTTGATTTTCCTTTTAACTATGTCATCACAGAGGTGTTACCAACCTCTCTCATTGGCGCAGTTTTGGCCAGCAGCATGTCCATCTTCATTGGCTCTGCCGGACACGGTGGAAGCTTCCAGCAGCTTCCTCACAGGAGCCATCTCAGTGGCCCTCCTGCTACCAATACATGAGTGCATAAATAACACAGTAACTTGCTTCCTGGAAGGGTGCAGGGAGGTGTTTTTATGAGTTGGTGTTGCAAAGTATGAGAGAAATGACTACAGTAGGATGCAGAAGGGCAGCTGGTGGAGAGATAGAGGAAAGGCAAAAAGCCCAGGGAAGGGGAGAGTTTGACCATTGTTCTTAATGACAAAGACCAGCAGCATTTCTGTGGTAGCCTAAAGATGGTGGGGTGTCTTGATGATAGGCTAGGGTTTCTGCCAGCCCCTCTATTGCTTGTGTCTTACAGGGGATGAAGGTTTGACCAACTTTCCCTCAGGTAGTTTATAAAAAAAAAAAAAGCCAAAATTTATAAGAACTATTTATAAGAACATTTCTGCTTGGCTGCTCACAATCGTTTTAAGGATCATCTTAAAAATTCTCTAAAATAAACATGCAAGACCTTCAAGTCCTTACTGTGAAATTGGCACTATATACCACACACGAGTAACATTTCTGTTTTTCTTTTAGTTTCCTCTCTTTTTTAGAGAAGGAGTCAGAAAAAATACAGCAGGTGGAGGACATCATCTTCACCATCAGCCTCTCACCTGTTTTGCTCCTCCCTTGAATAAAATTACAAATACGAGTGACCCACCTAGTAAGCTGGGAATGCAGTTGTCTTGGGAGTGAGTGGTGTGCCCTGTGCTTGGAAATGGTGGATTACTGCCTGCTGACCAGATCTTGTTGAAATCAGCCACTGGACATCAGCAAAAAGTGAGTAATCCTGTACAGCAACACAGCGCCAGCACAAATCCAGGCATCAGCAGGAAGGGCCTCCAAGGGTTGTCCTTGAAGAGTGATTGCTTACTGAATGAGGGCTAAAAAAATTTTTAATTACTCTCAGAAAATGTTTTGCTTGTCTGGAAAGGGTAATTTTTACTGCATCCAAAGTAGATTGCAAGTACCAACTCAGTTAAAAGTTAAATGTAGCTGTTCACAATCCATAACATGCTGTTATAAATAATGTAGCACAGGGTATAGATACACAAACAGAATTATGAATAATGTGGTGGAAATTACTGAGGGAAAGAGATTCAAGCTAATTAAAAAAAAAAAAAATCCTAAAATGCTGTGGCTTGGGACTTCTAAGTTTTGGTCTGCCAAATGGAAAGAGTTTATTTGGGGGTTTAAAGCATTTTTCCATGGGTCTTGTGAATTGTTAAGACCTCCTTGTTCTTTCCCTGTACTGCACTCAGTGGGAGTAGATGTTTACTCATTTTGGTTTACTTGCTGGCATGATTACATTTTTGCATAAATCCTTTCATAAAGGATAGTGTTGTGGGCTCATTCTGCCTGTACTAGCACATTGGCATGCTCTGCCTGATCAAAGAATGAGTCTGCCACACACTGGGGGTGAATATATTCTCATTCCTGCTACACCAAGGAGAACCTTCCCGTTAAAAAAAATCCATCTTGAGAGCAGGAGGTGCATGCACATTGCTGTTTCTGTGAGAAGTTTCAAGAAGTTTGTTACAAATGTTGGCAGTACTATGACTTTCCAGATGTTGCACTCGAATACAAATATCTTAGACCTACCTTGCATTCATGAATTAACTCTCTAAACATGTAAATATTAGCTAGTATCCTAGGGCAAGCAGAAATAAAACTCAAAGAGAAGTTTTAAAAATCAAGGTACTAAATAGTGATAAATTTAATTATTGTGAGATAAAGGTTTTCTGTCTCACAATTAATATGGAGATTAATTATGCAAATTATTTTTAAAAGATTTGTTAGGATGGTCTTTTAGGATTCTGTAAAGATTTAACCTTGAATTTCCACACCACTTTCTCTGACAGTGTCTTTGGATACGCTGACAGACTGATGTTTTGTTTATGTTTAGATTATGATTACAATAATACACATCGTTGATTGGATTCATGGCTTCTGCTTTCCACTGTGAAGATGATTCATTGTCTGGATTTCTGAATTGGGCCTCTACTGAAAGGGACAAAAGAAAATACGCAAAATTAGATTTGAATGTGTTTGGAGTTTAAAAATGTGCCTTTAACAAAAAACCATTTGGTCATGGCAACTTTGGACCAGTTCAGATGACAATCAGTAAAAATTTATCCATTCACACTTATTTTCAAAAAGCTCTTTTGAGTACATGGATTTAACTTCTTTACAAGTGTTTAAATGCTAAACACATAGCATTTCAACCATAGCAAGTTCCTATGTCTCCAACTTAAAAAAAAAAATCAGTATTTTAGGACACTGTTTTGCTGAAGATGTGCAAAAACTTTGAATTTAAACTTCTGAATGTATTTTTGGATAAAGAAATTTAGTTTATTGCCTATAAATAGTTGATCAGTATTTCCATAAGCAATTATTCTTCAGCACTATTTGATTATTATAAATAACCAAAAATTAGCTCAGTGACTACCTATTTATATCTGCTGAGGGGTAAACTTGCACATTTGTATTTGATGATATATATACAATACTGAAGTAATTTACATCACTTTAAAACTTTTGTGAACACATCACAGATGTCAAAGTATCCATCTTAGTACATTTAATTTGATTTCCCTAAATAAATGAGTATTTAAAAATTTTTCAGTAGAGGTACTTATTCTGTTTCTGAACTGATTTCTACTGGTAATTGTTATAGTCTAGGAAAGTAGTTACACATTGTTAAAATACTTTGTAAACACAGTATTTCTGTGTACTGTCCCAGGGCTGTTGTCTTCCTTTTACTATGCAAGACTTCCATAGTGTTCTAAAATTGAACATTAGAACTGCCAGTTCTAAGGCTGCTACTCATTTCTATTGTATGTTTCTTTGTACTGTGTTGCATGTCAATACTCAGTTCACTTTAGTAATTTAGTTAATGTCAGTAACCAAAATCTGACATACAGCAGTCTTCCTTACAAAACTTTCAATTCTGTTCATCAGAAGAAGCATTTGGATTGTACAAGGGCAAAAGAGAAAACAATGCTTTCTTGTAATTTCTGGTCTGTTATCAGGCCAGTAACAATGTGAAGACTGTCTAATGTAGCATAAAACAAATAGTCTTAGCCTCGAATGCAAGCATACAACTGGGTTATTTTACAGGTTGCCTCTCTCTCTAAAAATATACTTCTTACAGCCTAATGAAAGTAAATCTTGACGTGATTGGGAAATGATTCATGAGCTTCCAATATTTTTCCCTAAGCCAGAGGACGCCAGTAAATTTTAGTCCTTGGGAGGCGTTGCCCACCTTCAGGTTCTCCCTGCCAGCGTCTGTGGCAGATGTGCTCCTGTCCTTACTGCGAGCACCCGCATCCGAGGGGAGATGCTGAGTGCAAGCTGCTGTGGAGCTTGCTGCAGCAGGCATAAGGGCATGTTTTTAGAAGCTCCTGCTTGGATGTGCATGCAACAGAAGTCTTGTAGTTTCCTGCTTAAATTGTAGTTCCTCTTGATTGCTTTATAGAGAAAAGTACAGCTGTGATAGCATCACCATAGTGAAGCAGGAGGGTTGTGAATGATGTGGACTTGTGAGGAAATTTCCTCTGGTTGTGCTCTTTTTCTTTGTTTTCTGTGTCCTTTTCTTTGTTTCCTCTGGTTGTGCTCTTTTTCTTTGTTTTCTGTGTCCTTTTCTTTGTCTATTCCAAGACAAATGTCTGCCATTGATTTTCAGTGTCTTCTTTCTCTGCTGTGAGGAATATCGCTGCTTTTCCGACAGTGCCTACATACTGCATCACAAATCAGGGTGGGATGGTACAGCTATGCACTGTACAAGCTGGGCTGCTTTGGGCCCTAAGTGTTAGAATCTCATCTAAAAGCACTTCCCAAAAGGAAACCAGGCCTAAGGGTACCAGATTTTCAACAATATTTGTGCTCCTAGTGAAAACCCTACCCTTCAAATGACTTTGGCATCCTCTAAAATCTGCTGTTGAGCTCCACAAATGCCCAAATTCACTGAGCACAACACTCTTGCAAAAACTGACCTTGCCTGAAGCAGAGGCTCAAAGTCATGCTGAAGTCCTTACGGCTCCTAAGTGGATTCAAACTAGAGATTCCCCCCTTTCCTTGCTGGTAAGGCCAAGTCATTCATCTGGGCTGTGACTGCATCCGCTTCTGCTGTTCCTGCACGTCTGTCTCTCTTTAGGAGCCCCTGTGAGGCTGTCCTGTTAGGACTTTTTAGTTACACAAACAGTAAGGAAAAATAAAGGCCAGAGGTAAGTGAATCTGAGTCCAAACTGCAAGCACTGCAGACACCTCATCTGACAGGCAGGGAGATTTGGCCATAGAGGGGTAAAGGGTTAAGGCTCTGACATGGAATTCAAATAATATTTTTTGAGGGTTGCAGAAAAATGCCCCACTAATTTCTAGAGGATTCTATGGCCACTGTAGGTCAAAAAATTATGATCTCTTTATAGTGAAAACAGGCTGGAAAAAATGTAAAATTTTTTTGTACAGGCATGCAGCTTTTGGGTTATTTGCTGGTATGCAGTGGTAGTGAGACTGCAAACATTTTAAAACACAAAAGAGATGAATGCTTAAACAAACAAAGAATATATCCACAAACCCTGTTCTTGTAGTTCAAACCATACAATGGTACAAAGAACCAGTGTTGGAGGATGGGGGGGGGGGAGGTGTCATTGGTTGGTTTTTGTTTTTTTAATTCCATCCCATTTACCATCTGGTGTTGGTTGTAGGCATTTTTAAACAAGAAATCATACACTGCACTTGTTATTTAGGTTATTTCCTGCTTCAGTTCTTTCTTAAATCTTGGATAAATATCTTCTGGTCCTGATGAACCTGTTTGTAAACTTTTTCTGAACTTCAGTTGAATGAAGAATCACTGAGATAATATTTATGGGGAAAAAACTGTGTTTGTGTGGTGGGAAGAAAGCACATTTCTGATGAGAGAATTTTCTGAACTCCTCTGCATTCATTGTGAATAAAAATTCATTTAATTTATCTGCTCTGGTCTTATCTTCTGAATGCCTCTTTTGTGCCTTTATAGAAAGCTTTTGGCTTTTGATGGTTCTGTAAAAGGTTTTAATATTACTTTTTTTATCTTTAGTAACTTTGTTCTTTAAACTCTTTGGCCTGCCTTGTGTTTCTAACGTGACAGAGCTCATTCTCCATTATTTTCTTCATTTGAACACAATGCCAACTTTTTAAAGGTCACCTTCTCCCTTCTGAAACCTGGTCTAGAGCACATGGAACTGATCAAAGCAATGATGCAGTGAGTTAAGGTGAAGCCACTGCGGTCAGTGAAAGTTGCAGTGTTAATGAGATATCCAGACAGGAGGGGAGGGCTGGGGGATAGTCAGTAATTGAGCTCAAGAGGACTCAGAAGTTCAAAACCTCTTTTTTGCCTCTCTATGGCAGCTCCTGCTTAGAAATCTGAACAAACTGCTGTTGCTTTTTGTTGTCCTGAATACAGTATGGAAAAAATGGCAATTTAAATGACCAGAATTGCATCAAAAAGTCTTTATTCAGTTTTTCCTCCTAATGGACCTAAGACCCTCAAAATTGGGCTATCCATTTTGGTCAAAAAAGAAAAAATATTTAAACTGTCGAGTGACATTAATGTCAAGCTTAGAAAGATGCCATACGTTGCAACTGTAACACAATAGAGTGAAGGGATACAGATTTTGCCATACAATAATCTTGTATCACGGAGAAAATGCAAATAAAACAGTGCTATGCTGTACTATTACTAATTATGTTAAGACTTGTTACTCGATATGCTGAAAAGCCTTAGAGCACACACAATAAAAATCAACACAAAGTTCAGTTCAGCTGAGACAAATTTAAAAAACAATTCCTTTTTGCTTTTAATTCCAAAACTCTAGCAAGAGCATTTAAGAATAAAGTAGGATTTTTTTCAAGGAACAAAGTTTGACGAATCTGCAAAATGAAAACAAGCAGCTTGATGTGAAATGGCACCTGTATCCGCAGCATCTACTCTATTTTGACTCCCCTTAGGAATATATAGAGTAACATCAAGATTTTCTTTTCAAATATTTTAAAACTTGGAAATATGTACTTGCACATGCTTAGTGTAGATGGGGTGTAGCTTCACTTAAGAAAAAGAAAACAGAGTAACCAGCAATACCTCTTATACAAGCAGGGTTTGAGAGCTTGGTCTGTTACAGCCAAGAGTTGCAGTCAATTATTTCTCTGTGAACACCAATTGGCATAAAAATGCTCCATAACTCTGCTGCATACAGGGGATTTCCCGCTTTTAATTCTTTTTCCTATCACAGCTTCAGGCTGGCCTGTAAAATTCACTTCAATGTATTGTTAGGTGTGATGGGATTTACATAGATTTGAAAATCCCCTTACAATAGAGCCTGGGTGATAATTAGGTTATGTGACTCTTTGTCAATTGCCTTTATTACTTGAGAAATAGCACAGAATTTTTTATGGATCACAACTGAAATTAGATGAAACTTTGGAATTGCAGCAGTGGCATAAGATGGTGGCTATACTGTCGTATAAAACACTTGTACACTCACATTATTTGTGCTCTTTTCCATCAATGTGAAACCTTTGCTTTTATAGTTCTGCTTTTTATGGCTCCTTGTAGTTTCATAGGCATAGCAGTCTCTGAGGTCATTGTTTTTAACAAAATCACTATTGATTGGTGGTGAGAGGAACAAAACAATGAAAAAATGCCATTGGGCAGCTGATGTAAAAGTATTTTTTTTGCTCCTATTACTGATGCTGTCAGGAACTAGGTTGTATTAAATATGTGGTGCCAAGTCCCCCATCGGTCATCATGGAGCTGCAGAAACTTACTGATGCCTCAAATATCTAGAAATAAAACAAAACACTTTTGAGATAATTTTAATACAGGAAATAATAAAAAAGCTTGTCTTTAATTGGAGGCCTCCAGGGGCAGGTATGGAAAAATGCCCAGACCACATAGGGCGAATACAGTTTTAAAAGTTTAGCAAATTAGCATAATTGACAAGAATTCCCAATTAGAAGCACAAGTAATGAGGTAATTCTCCCCCTTGGTTCCACCTCTTCTGGAGCCCCCCTTTCTTGCTTCTAGCTGTACTATTTTTTATGAGAAAGTGTCTTGGGAGAGTAGCTCGTCTGTGGTTCCCAGAGGAAGAAGCAAGATAGGACTGGGGCCTTTAGAATGTATTTTCTTTCTTTCTATCTATCAGCACTGGAGTTAGCTAGGATCTATATAACTATACTGTGATATTCTACAGAGCTACAAATATATATGAAGAAAATATAAAAGCAAAAATCAGTTTGGCATCATTACAGCCTGTGGTGGGACCTTTGCTCTGCAAATCCCATAGTGTATAGCAGTGTTGTGATTAATACTGTAGGGAATTAGCGCAAAAAACTTCAGTGTAAGACACCATGGAAGGAGAGTGTGATAGCTACTTTAAATAAAACCAATCTCACTCCCTTGCACCTGGATTTCATCCTTTGCCAAGACATATACCCATGTGGCTTGGCCTGGACAAGGAGTGCTGGCTATTGCATCCTCATCTCTCTTGTATCTTTTGTGACTAGAAGCAATCAAGCATATTTTGAATGTTTATGCCCCACAGGTGTGGATGGCGTCTGGATTTATTTCAGCTCATTATTTTGCTTCAGACCTTGTAAATCTTGGTCAAAATTTTTGTGTTTCCTGGTTCTTTTTGCCTAACCTTTTCTTCATCTCTTGTCCTCTAACCATTAGGCTGGCTTATTGTTTGTATGTGGCCATTCAAATGAAATCACAGAGATAGCGCTCTCTAGCAATTCATGTGTGTCACTTTCACGCTCACATTTCCATTCGTGCTTTTTCCATAGCAGTCGATATTTGTTAGAAATTCCCACTGTCTAGCTCTAGGCATCAGCTATTTCTCAGGGAATAGGAGAGCTGGAGAAACATGGCACCCCACCCAAACCTTTCCTAAGAAGGGATGCAGAGGAACTAGGGATTACAAAACCCCTGAACAACTAAGTCAGTTAAGGATTTTTCAAGCAGGAATTACCTGAAGGGCTACCACTCTGAAACTATCCTCTCGGTGTCAGTACCACTGTTGTTTAGCTTTTCTGCGAGAAACACATTCATGTTTCTACCTGCCTTTTTTTCTATTTTTAGAATAATTCTGATCAGGGCTGGGATAATTTTCCTGACACACAGACAGCTTAGTTCTGCTTCTCCCCCATGACTTCACCACCTCTCTAGCCTCTTGTAAAAATGCTGTCTCTTCCAAAATGCTGCTGTTAAATGTACATTACTTTGAAGTCCTGACTTCTGGATTTCTACCTCTCTTAGAAGATTCTCTGTCTCTCCTGTCCAGAGCCTTCTCTCTCCTAACACAATTTGTAAAGTAACACTTTCTAGAAGCACAAGGAAATAATGTTTTTTAAATACAATTAAATGAACCTTTTAAGCATATTTTAAACTATATAGAGCTAAAACCTTCACCAGAACTAAACTTCACAGCTTACTGGCTCCAGCTCAGGTTACTTTTACTTCCTAGCTCTTGCAATTTCAGAAGCTGTCAGCTTGAAATCCCAGTTTGAGCTCTCTGCTGAGTTTGCTGGCCAAGTTCCCCTAAGGGTGATTGTAAGTGATGGAACAATTAATCAAAAATTTGCAAAGAAACAAAAATCAAGCAATTCAGAATGAAAATGAATACAACTGTGTATAAAATTTTCCATGTGTAGTTCCTAGGGAATCTAGACGCATTCAGATCCTGTAATAAGATACTTAATCATCAAGTGAGGTTTAAATATTTTTAAAAATCAAATAATATTTTCATCCCATATTCGTCCTTAGCTAAGCAGTTCTTGTTTTGGGAAAGCAATTGCAAAAGGCTAAAGTCAGCTCTAGCACACATTCCCAGAGCAGAAAATTAAAAACAGCAGTTATATAGAGCTATTTCTTCTAGGATCTAATCAACAAAATTAATTCTTTTAAAGGATAAAGGGGACACCATCAAGTGTGCTACTACATGCATGATTTTGATGTGTTCTGACCAGAAAACAACCATGCAAATAGCAGCTTGGACCTGGGAATCTTAACCTGGAACCCTCTGTCTCTAAACATGAGATTTTTTAAAACAGTTTTTCTTTCAGCCTTTGTGACAAGAGAACACACTCGGAATAGAAGGCACCTGCTATTTCATTTACTGTATTATACATTGGGCTTATTTGAAAGACTGATTTATACTTATATCACTCCTCTTTAAACCTCAGCCACAGTAGAGTTCATCCTCAGGTTTCATGCAATTCTTTAATTAATATTTTTCACTCTATTGCCAAACAGATATGGATGTTATGAATTAGCTTGATTAATGGAACACAGATACTGGTCATCTTTTCTTCCATAGCTCAGCTGATACTAATATATGTAGCTTTCACACCATCAAACAGCCACAATTTCACCAGGGCTTTTTAAGCTGGAAAACTTAGGACTGCATGGTTATAACAGTTTAACAAAGGTACTCCTTTCAGTGATCTTTATAGCAAAGATGCTGCCTTCTGCCCTGGTTCTTGGCCATGTGCAGTCCTGCTGTTTCTTGGCACAGGTATTATGTGTTGATTTGACCATAGGAAATGTTTTGGCCTTTGGTTGTGTTAGACTTAAGCTGCAAAAGAGACCTCATAAAAGCCATGTGGGGCCAATACCTTAGGCAAAGCTTCCTAAGCCTTTCTACTGCTAGGATGTCAAAACTTTTTGAAAATCACCTATCAAGCCAGCAGAGTCTGCAGACAGAAATGAAGAATTCCTGTACTCCAAAAGCTGCTAGGTTATATTGTTTTGGGGTTCCAAAATTGCATAAGTCTGACATAAGTTTGTGCAGCAGCCTAAGGAACAGCTCTGCTCCTGCCCCTATCTGTAGATTACCAGAAAATGTTTTTCTATTGACTTTCTTATGCAGTAGAAATCCTGTTACAGTCACGTGATTCTTCTCCCAAACCAAAATAAAAGCAAGGCGATGGACCCCATTCATTTTTCAGCTGGTTCAGCTACCTGAGCCAGCTTAGCAGATAGTTTACAAAAGCTGTCCTGGCAGAAAGAGGAGCAGGGATAAGCACTTGAGGATTTAGTAGGCTGAGGTATGGGGAGTCAGCTCTTTCACTAGGATAAAAATGCTTATTTTGGACAAAAGAAGCAGAGCCTTTGAAATGGTGGTTTTCATGCTTCAGTGTGGCAGTTCTGTTTCTGTATTGTTTGCTCTTCTGTCCATTCTTTCTGAATAACTTCAAAAACAAACATCTATGTGAATTATCATTGATGAGCATTCAGATGTCATGACTGTTACGATGACATTTCTGTCAGTTTTAATGGACACCTGTAAGTGAGGGCTTAGGGCCTCAGCTTAAAAAACACAGGCAGAGGTCTCCAATTTTTCAGCTGGCAGGATTTCACTTGGTTCCCTTCAGGTCTTTGGCTGGGGTGCCTATGAGCAAAGCAGGGGTATCAGTTGTGGCACTTTGCAGGGATGCTGCAGAGTGAGTCAGCTGCAGGTCAGGAAGAACTTTTTCACTAAGACTTATGAAACAGAATGCAAACAACTAATCGGTGTCAACAATTGTTTCGTTGATGCTCTGAGCAGTGAGAAGGTGAAATCTGCCAGATTGCTACAGACTCAGCTGTAATGCCTTCAGTCAGAAACTAGCAACTAGGAAATAAAATGTGTGCTGGAGAGCCTCATCAAACTCCACCCGAAAAAAGTATTTAAGTCTGCTGTAATCTCAAGCAGGGAACAGAGATGCTTGTGACCAGGGTGATAGTAGCTCCTCTTGCTGCTATACTCTGCTATTCCTTCATTCATGATGTGTCTCTGTATTTGGTCTTTGAATGTCTTCCCATGCAAAGCAGTAAACAAAACAAGTGGAAACTAAACTCAGGCTTGCAACAACACCCCCTGTAACACAGCAATGATGGTGACGCAAAACAAGAACTGTAAAAAATGTGATACAGAGCTGTATCTAAACTTTGTTTAATACATTTAAAAGGCCAATATATGCAATGGAGATTATACAACAAGGTAAACTTATGCTTTATTTCATTAGAAGAAATGCTGCATCTTAACTCTTCTTGGTTATGAAAAATCTGGGAGCCTTGGGGTTAAATCTGATGCAAAGCCACTTTTATGAGAGAGTCCAACAAGAAGATTTTCTGCTTCCAAAATACCCAACATCCTCAGGAAAAATTGGAATCAGAAGGTCATATTTTTTTCCTAAACTATAAAGAAACATCTAAACTTGTCTTAGTAAATTGTTTTTTAAAACAAGACTTCACATTTCTTTAAAATCAGGAAAGCTATGATGCTTAGTTTGCCCTTAGTGCTAACAGACCTTAGTGACACTGAATATTTTTGGGTTATTCCAGCAGATGAGAAGCAGTAGTTGGAAAGTGTTCTGACAACTGCTTTTGCTTCCCATTGGCAGCCCAGTAGGCTCCAAATGGGGGAGGCTGAGCCATGAGCCTTGTGACTGTTATTTTTTTCAACCTTTTCCCCAACATTGAATTCTTTAGGGAAACTTATTTCATCATCTTGAGATCTCCTTTTTTTTGCAAGCCAAGAATCCTCTGAGTGGAAACCTGCACCTGGCTATTCACTTGAATGCTGGGGGAGGGAGAATCCATTTACTCACTATGTTGTTCTCCATCCTGGACACATCCTCCCCTTGTGATATATTTGCTCTGACAGATGTGACCATCAAAAAGATAATTTGACTAAGCCGACTTAACTTCATCCCAGAGGTATCCATCCACAGCTAAAGCTCCTACTCTGCCCTTCCAAGGCTCTAATACAGAACACTTTTATCTATTTCCCTAGTAATTTTATTAGTCTTCATTAAAGAATTTTCCTTTCCTGATCCTTGCTGGATTTGCTGTCTGTAACTGAAAAATCTCTTATGCTAGCAAAGCCACAAACAGTTCGCTCCTAGTGGACATTAATAAGGGATCCAAATATTATATAACAAATACAGATATTTTAAAAAATAGTGTGATAGCTCACACTTGCAAATTATTGGTCCAGATAGTCTATAACTCAGTGACTGAGTGCTGTGACAATATCTCACCTGGTGTCTCACAAGTTCTCCCAAACACCTGCCTAATATTCTCCCATCAAATTAACTTGGCTGCTGCAGAACGGTGGCTGAATGGCCTCATTCCCTCAGGATGCTCATGGGAGTGCTGGCCAGATGAGATAGTGAGCCTTGGCCTGACTTGTTCTTACAGTTTTCTGAAAGACTGGCTTTTACAATGCTGGATCGTCTTATTTATTACTCCTAGTGCAAGTTTGGGGTGTTTTGCTCTGTTCTAGAATGCTGATGGTCAAAATAAAAGTTGAGACAGCATAAATGAAGGTGTGAGACTGCAGTGATGGAATGCTGTGTTTATACCTGAAGGAAATTTCCACTGGTGCCACATGTGTTTGTGAACCTTGAAACACAGCACTGAGGTGGGAGCTATTTCCATGCTTGGAGAGCTGGGGTTTTTTCCCCTGCAGAAAAAGCAAAATTAAAAGCTGTTTTTCTCCAGGTGATTTCTCTGCTCTGTACAGGGAGAAGAAATTTCCCTGATTTATTTAAAGAAAATCACCTGGCATGCCCATGTGCTTAGGTTTCCATCTTACTGGGGAAGTGAATTACCAGTCATCAATCCAGATGACTGATGGAAAAGAGTTTTCTTCTTACGCTTGCGTGAGCCTCTCCATTTCCAAGTCCCAGAGCAGTTTATCTGCCCAGCAGATATGTGTTTGATTTACAGGCACTACTTCAAGAGTAGGAGGGAGTGAGGTTTCCACAGAGCAGGGCTCTCAACTGCGATGTTGTATTGCTGAAAACATCCTCCTGAAAAAACCCCAGTGAAATCGCCTGAGCCCCTCTGTGTAGGGGAGGAAAGTAACTTATAGCCAGTAACTAACAACTGTGATTTCTTTGCTTCTCAATGCTTCCATTATCCAAATTTACTTGCCAAATAACTGATACGAATAATGCTTGGTCTGTAGATTTTCCCAATCATTTCCAGTAATAAAGTCACTCAATTTTTAGCTCTTATTAAATACAGAGGTTGCATGGCATTCACATTCTCTCTCCAATTGCACATAACTTTTAGAAATAGGCTGCCATTTCTAAGGTTTCTGATTACAAAACCTATTGTGCCCATCTATTCTGCTTGAAAGTAAATGTGTAACATTTGCTCCCTCTCTAGTTTGTAGTCAGGAACGTTCCCAATGTGCCATTGCCTTTGTGGGATCTCTAAGGAGCACCAACATTGCTGAGCAGAGAGCTTTAAACATTCTGAAAGATTATTCTTAAAATGTGTTTAAGTGCATTTGATCATCTGGCTTCAAATGAAGGATACTATCAGAGATAAGCTGGTAGATAACTGAGCAAGGGGAAAAGAATACTGAAGTGATAATTAGCTGCTCTACTTGGAAAAGAAAAACAGAATGAACATATGCTAAGCAAAATGAGAGAATTTCTGATTCCTGCCGACCCAGCACATTGACGCAAACACCTTTGTTTCTGCCCTTTGTATTTCCAAGTTCTTCAAGGATCTCCAAGTTTTCCTACAAAATTGCAGCAGTTACTGAAGTGGGAGCTGAAGTCACAACTGCCCTGCCTCGCAGCCAGTCCCGAGCAGCTGCTGCAGTGCAGGCTGCAGGGGCTGCAGTCCCAGTCCAGCTGGGAGCATCCCTCTGCCTGAGCTTTCCGAGGTGCCTCATTTCTCACCACCTGCCTTTTCTTCAAGTCTTTAAGCAAAAGGACTTCTCCTCATATAATGCTGCATGATATTGAAGTTAAATGAATTGAAGTTATTGAATTTAAAGGACTTTATGCCACTTGAGGCATAAAACCCACTAAATGTTAAAAAATTATTTCAAGCACACAGGCATAAGTGAACCTAAAACATCAAATGCACATCAGAGAGGACATTTTGTCTAAAGTCTGTACTTTTAAAAGAAAATTAAGTCAGGTCTGTTTCTACATGGCTGAACTTCTATGTGATAAGATAGACTTTTTTTCAGTGTACAGTAAATTCTCCAGTCTGTGTACACGAGTGATTAAAATATCTACAGTATGATGAAATGTGATCTCATATCCTATTTGAGTGGCCAAGTTAAATTAGAGGCAATTAGGACTAATTTGGCTTCTTCCTGAAATCATAAATGTGCAGATGAAAGCTCTGATTAGAGGACAGGGAGTGTAGCTTTATTTGATTTTTGGCTTTGAATGGCTAATGTGTTCTTACCTTTGAAGATCTGAATTACTGAAATAACAGCAAAGTAATAAAAACATCAAAGTTAAATTGATTTTTAAAGATTAAATGGTTGAATTAAAGTGAAGAGGTATGGATTTTGCAAGCAACTGACAAAATCTATTGGTGCTTCAAAATATCTGAATAGTAACCCTTTTGTAATTATGCTCAGTGGCATAAAATGCATGAAACAGAAAATTCCTGAAGTTTCAGGTCTTGCTCTTACAACCTGACGAAGCAAAATAACTCTCCATTTTTAACAGGGATCTCTATAAATAAATAAGAAATTCCTTCTAGTCCTATGTCCCTGAGATTAATTGTATTTTATCTTGAAGAACACTTTCAGTCTAACTTTTTTGAGCTCTAGACTTCATGGCTCTAAATTTTCAAGTGTTTGTTCATGAAACAAAATACAGACATTCCTTTATGTCTCATTTTGAATATAGATTTATAGCCTTTTAAAATAATTGTTTTTATGCTTCAAAGGCAAGTTACTCACATGTTCCCAAATAGACAATATTTGTGTATGTATACTTGTATATGTGAGACTATGCCCGAGTCCTGCAGCCAGAACACAATGACATCTTGTACATGTCATCTAACCAGAGACCACAAAAAGAATGTCATATTTATAAATTGTCTGGCTCTTCACTGTGGAAAAAATCTGTTGTAGAAAAAAACCCCCAAACAAAACACTTACAAAGAATGTCATGGTGCAGTATCTGAGTTAAATGGCAACTTTCTGCCTTCTGAGCAGGTTAGCTGTTTAAGGTGAAAACATTTCTTTATATATTTTTTTTTTCCAGAAACAGATTAACTGAAATTGCCCAACCCTTAGGTCTCCAGGCATTCAAATGGACTGCTGGTCTTTCTCAGAAAAGTTTGACTTGTGTCTTACCTGTCACCTCTGCCCAAGAGAACTGATGAAGAGATATATAACAAAAAATTGTGAAGACAGTCTGGCTTCAAATGCCTTTGGCATCTGGCATAAGAATATGTCTTTGTTAGACAAACTAAGAAGCAAATATAATTTATTTTTCAAAAAGAAAAAGTGCTCAATAACCCAAGCATTGTTTTAACAGGCAGGCCATGGAGCAGTGCCACAGCTTCAGAAGGCACCAGTTTGGTCCATGTTCCTTCATTACTAAAACAAGGCTGAACGTGGTCAGACTGGTGCCAGGTCTTTTAGGGAGGTTATTAATTGTGCCCAGAGACTTACCTCAGCCTAAATAGGTTCAAAACACTTATTAAACTTTCTATTTGTGATTTACCATCTCATCTGAGTTAAGAACAGTCTCCATTTATGGTAGTATATTCAGGTCATTGTAAAGGAAAGAATGTAAGGTTAGGACTGAAAGATAGGTACCTAAGCCAGTTATTTTACTTCTATGTGAATAATAAAATATGATGTTAAATATAATTTGCCTATGTCCCCTCTTTAGAAGGCAATCTAGTTTCCTTGACATTTCCTTGTAACTTTGGGGAAAGTGTCATCTTCTGAAAACTCAGAGTATGTCTTCATATGACCTTGTCATCTCAGTTTGGTCATTTTCATGATGTTTTATCTGAGCTGATTCTGACAATTTCTGCACATGGAACCACTAGATCCGTTGTTTCAGTATTTGTTTGTTCTGCTTCAGAGTAAAATTTGTGCTAACTGTAAGTCAGACACACATACCCAGTGGGTTGTGCTCGTAGATTGTTATTGCTTACTACTACATTGTACCTTCATCAGAAGCTTCCTGAACTACTGAGCCTTCATTCATAAAATTTTGTGCAATATTATTACTGACTGGCTGGGTAGGAGCACCAAAACCTGTATTGCTGAGTGGTATTTTGGCAAGTTGCTTTTCTCAAGTGTAACATGTTTATGTTGTCTTTTTCTGTGCCTGAGCTATTTTTAATATAAGTGTAGTAAACAGATGAGAAAATATTTATTTTCTGCCCTAATCTTTCTTAGGATCCAGAATCTTCCACCTCCTGGTCCAGCAGCATCTGCCCTGCATTTAGTCATGCTGATTTGGAAATGAATAATGTGGAAGAGAACAAAATAAACATTGCATAGATACAGAGGAAGAGGAGATGGATAAGTTGTGGATATTTCAGACAGAACACCAGTGCCTTTGAGAGGCTTGAGGTCTTTTTCCTTTGAGGTGTGATTTAATTTGTGTCATGTTACCTGAGCAGTAATGAGTCTCCTAAGGGTTAAGCACAGGGTCAAAAAATACATAAGAGACTCATACAAGGCTTAGAGTAAATGATCCCTGAATTGGATTTGAGTGCTCGGTTAATTCCCTTCCTTTATTTTTATTTCCAACTTATGCATTTGATGCCAAAAACATGTAAGGCATGAGTAATTTTGTTTCTTAAAAATGGACCCTGAATGATCTGACTGTCTGATCTTTGCAGTGCCTTTGAGAAGCTCATACAGAACTAGGGGTTACTTGAGATGCTGGTTACATCATTTATCTGCAAGGAGAGCCCTAGTGCAAAAATAATGTGAACACACACTTTTTTGTTGTCTGTTGTCTTCTGGGAGTGTAAGAAGCTCTCTCTGTGTGTGTGTGTGTGTGTGTATGTACAGCAGATGCATAGCCCAGTCCAATTCTGAACTGTGTGTGTGAATTGCAAATATATCTCCGGAGAACAAGGAAACTTGGAAAGAATGAGGTCATTGTGCATAATAAATCCCCCATATGCTTCTCTTCTTCCCTACAGCCCACAAGAGAAACATTTCAGAAAGGGTTACTATATAATTTACATTCCTATTGTCAAAACTGGGAAATGAAGCACAGATATGGTATGAGGAATGGGTTGTTCATTTTCAGTGGAAGGAAAAAAAACTGAGATACAACTGGCTGGAAAACAAAGTTGAGGTTCATTAAATCAACTGTATTTAAAGGGGGTGAGTTCAGAGATAAGAACAAAAGAAAACTTACATAAAATATATTTTTTTACTACCATTCCTAGCATCTGTGCGATATCATAGATGTTAAATTAGCCACACGAGGGCTCTCCTGTTCTTTACTTGAACAAATTTTTTTTTTCAAAACTGTGAAAGCTGCAGGGAAAAAGACCAAATTTTATATTCCTGCAACAAGAGTATTGGATATACTGCCCTGGTCCACAGGGCATACTCCGCTTGCAAGTAAATATCATTTAAAGCATGGTGTTAGCACAGTAACTTAATGCTTCTCTTTTTCGTACAAAAAGTCATTGAAATACTGTCACAAGCTCAGCTAGTTTTTGATCAGATAGGAAGCAGGGAGGACTCCAGGCTGTGAAAAATCTCTCGTGTAGCTGGGCACTGAGCATGGGCTGGTGTTTAGTCATGAGAGAACAGTAATTACAGACGGACATTTGTACGTCTGGCCCCGTGCCGGTGCAAGGATTAACCGCACGCTGACATCTGCAGCTCCGCAGCCTGGCCAGCCTGTGTTGTGGCTAAGCAACAGCCTGTTAGAGGAAGTCTGAGGAAGAGCTCTGCATGTTGGCAGCTCCTCCAGGATTTCTACTTATGAGAGGCAGATGGTCCCTGGGGTGCTGAGAGCAGCTTACTGGAGTATCTGATTGCAGTCCTGCAGTCAGGCTTGAAACAGCCTTAGGAAGTGGATGAGAAATAATAGCCTCATTTGACCAGCAATCTGAGCAGCTGGATTCAGAAGGATTAACACACTCGGGTCTAGAGTTGTGATCCAAATCTTTTGGCTGTTGCCTCCCAGCAGCAGCCTGGTCCTGGCACCACCTAAACTCACTGTTGCCTCTCCACTCTATCTGCAGTTCCAGAAATGCTGTAGGCTGCACAAATATCCTCAGTGGCCTCTGCCTGTAAAGTTAGACTCTGTAAAACCAGTAGAGGGGCATCTCTGACATCCCAAAGGGATTTTCAGATCAGAATCATACACCCTGCTTAATGATTAACATTTTGCAACTCAGTTTTGGCCTCTGATAGTCTGCTGCTTCTCAAAGAAGACACAGAGAGGGTAGCAGGAAGGACAGCATTTGTCAGGAACTTCTCTAACAAGCAGCTTAGAGGCTCTTAGTTTTGCACTGGAGAGAGTTTAGCGCATACAAACCAAATAGGGCATTTGGTTTTAGGGCAACAAAAAAGTTTCAGAACTGCTCTGATTAGTTATATAGAAATTGATATTCGGATCCTCATAAAGAGCAGTTGAATATTTCCTGCTCAACATTTGAGCAGGAGCACTTGTGGACTACATTTTAATCCTTCATGTTAGCCCAGTGGCTACTAAGAACACTTGTCTGTGTATAGGGGAGAGTTGAGTTCCCTTCCATCAGTCTCTTGATTTTCTCTTCCTACAGACATACCCTAATGCAAGGCTAACTTTTGCTCTTGCTGATTTTCCTTCTTGACATAGCATTTATTCTTAAAACTGTCACCATGTGAGTAAGAACATAAAATTCAGAACTTAAAGATAAGAAGGAATTTGGTTCTGCAGGCAGAGGTTAAAGCAGTCCTTTGGGGTTTGGCTTAAAGTACCACTTGGCTCTGCTTTGTTAAAGGCTGTAAAAAAATGAATTATGATACTGCCTCAGCTGAGATTGAACAGGAATGATGACCACTTTTCCCAAACAGCTTGCTGGAAGTTTTTGCTAGGGAAAGGAGTGTTTGGTTGAATATGAAACCTCTGAAGAGGGAAGAAGCTCATATGCAGTCCTGTCTTCCTTGTATTGGCTGTTGGTTGGCTTCAGGGAGTTTCCTGCTCAGTGGTTTTTTGTATCCCTAACTTTTAGAGAATTCGTGTTTCTCTTGTCTTATACAGGAATGCTAGGTGTCCAGCTAAGGATTTAGAGTTCTCTTGAGGTACTTCTCAATATAGTTCAGCTTCGAAGCTTTTAGGTCTTGCAATGGCTCAAGTCATTATCTTATGGGTATAGCTGTTATGTAGAGGTTTTTGTACATAAGCACTGCATGGTTTCTGGACACTTACCTAAGAGCTGGCTTGTAATTCCCACTCTTGGTTTTGCTAAACAGAATTAGAATTATCCTCTCTTTTACAAGAATTTTCTTCATGTTACAGTGCACTTAAAAAATTTAATTCCTGAAAGATCAGAATTTGTAACACTGTCATTTCTAAATGCCTTTTTGCAGAAAAGGAGCTCATTCATTTTTAAGTGATTAGTGTGTTAAATACAGGCTGCCCCAATAGCTTCCAAATATTGTCGAAGGACTTTTATTCTGCTAATCTTGCCATCAGAAAATGCCTGAATCAAAAAGATGCATACTCTGAATCTTTTCATTCACCCTCCTTGTCAGGTAGCATAATTTTCACTTGTCGAAACTTGATTAGGGATCCTCTCCCTTTTCCATGTCAGCGCTTCAAAGTCCTTGCCTTCTGTAACTGTTTTCCTTGCATTAGCCAAAGCCTTAAACCACTTTTCTTCTTCATCTTTTCAGTTTCTGGTTTGCCTTAATGAGACTATTTTATTTATTGTTGCACTAAACATCCAACTCCAATCCTGCACCTTTTCCAAGACATTTGTTTTTTTAGCTTGTCTTTCATTACGTTGTATTCCTGCCTCCTAGTTGCTCAGTTGAGGTTGACCTGCTTTAGCAGTACTATTAGTCTTCCGAGGCAATCAGGCTTGGGCATAGTGTGACTGTAATGGAGGCTGTGGAGAAAAAAAGGTACGGGCAGGAGAGAATAGTAATGCTCCCTGTCTTATTTAAAGTGATATATTATGTTTCCTTTGCTGCTTCTTCTGTTCTGACTTCATGACATAAGCAATATTATTTGCTCCTAAGTGTTCATCTGAGGCAGTTTTATAGTGCTGAATCAAAATAGCCATTTTCACTGCCATACTTTTTTCTCTCAATAAACACATTTAGGGTTTTTGGCCACAGTCTTCTATAAAATGACCTGACTGCAAGTTTTAATGATGTGACGAGCTTTGTGCTTCTGAGTTATGAGGAATGGTTATTGTATAACATTCTGTTGTCTGGAGCCTAATTTTGACATTTAAGCTGCTTTTCAGAGTACTGCAATAAGAGCACCTGAAATCCTTACTTAATTTAACATAGTCTGTTACTTATGTTTTTAGTGCTGTGGGATATTCTAGCTGTCTGGATAAACCTGAGGTCCATGAAACTGCAAACCAGTTGGTGCTTGGATCACCTGCTGTTTGTGGTATGCCACACAAGCATTTATTTCCTTCTGCATCAGCTGCTTACGCACAAAACTGTAGGAAAATAAAGCTGAAAAAGAGTTTGGCAAGTTACAGAGTCTGCTGCTCTCCCACAACATTCCTGACTGTCTCTTAAAGACTTCCTGTGATGGAGATCATTTCAAAGTCATTTATTCCAGTTCTTTAGTATTCTTAGTATGAAGAAGTCTTTTGAAAGTTCAACTAGCTCTTCATTCACCTTAGGTGAATAATTTCTTGTCCTCCCTGGTACAACTATGGACAATAGGCCACTCCATTCCATTTTGAAGTGTGATAGGATGTCCGAAGACTGGAGACTCTGAAAAGACCTCAGTCTTTTCTTAGAAGAAATGATCCTACTTCTTTCTTAGATCATGTTTTCTCATCATCTTTGGGATATTTACCCCCCCACACACACATTCTGCTCTTGACTGTAAGGGGCATTGCTGTCCCTGTAAGAGGAGAGAGTGGTAGGAAGGATCTCTTAGCGCAATACTGCCAGGCCTTTTCATTGCCAACTTGATCGCATTGATCTGAATGTGGGCTCATGTTCAGCTTGTGACCCAGTGTCACCCATAGGCAGCCTATGCCTACCTAGTTGGTTTGCAACAAGTGAAATCCATTTAAGTGCAAAAGCTTGCACTCATCCCAGGTCTTCAAAATCATAATTGAAAACAGTAATGTTTTTCCTTCCAGGCTTTGCCATCTACAGATTTGTTATCCATTTTGTGTCTCTTTCTTCCTATTGATTATACAGGACATGCAGCTCAGCCATAGCTGTCCAAATTGGAGATTCCTAAAGTCAGGTAAGGCAACTCTCCCCTGAAAGACGGACAGTTGAGTTTAACCCTCCCAGGAGTAACTGAGAGCACGACTATAGCTGAACAAGTCAATGTAATGAGTACATGCCTGACCATTCCCTCCAAAAACAGTCAGGCAAAAGAGCAACATGTCAAAGTCAGCTGATGCTCTGCACTCTGTCAAGTGGAGGCAAACACTGGGATGGATCAGAGAAAATGCACTTTATTTCTTGCATAAAGTAGTCTTGAAAAGGGCAGGGACGAGGTGGGTGGCTGAGGAGATATTACAGCCCATTCGTTGTGCAGGTCAAGGGGGGAATTTCAGATTCCTCAGGAATGGCAGGGCAACAACTGCTGCTCTCATGTTGTTGTAGGGGCACTGGTAGTACCGTGTCAGACACTACAGCCTGCACTGGTTCAGTGAAAACGTAGCCTCTCCTCCCTGTGTTTCATTTCTCCAAACATGACATGGAGTTTCAGATTTCCAGCATAAATATTACATGACACTCAGAAATTATTTATAATCAGTGTATTTGAATTCAGAACCAGCTGTAAAAATAAATAAAAATAAATTTCCAGTGCTTCAGAGGCCATTTTACTTGTAGCAAATACAGATTAAATATGCATTTTGCCAATTTATCACCTCTCAAAAAACATAAGGAAAGATTGATAAATGAAATTATAAGATCCAAGCACGATATAAAATTGCCTGAGGTCTGATGACTTGTAACTGTGTATAAGTAATCAAAAGGGTGGGTGCCAAGATAAAGACTCTCACAAGGCCTCCACTTGAAAATAGCCATTTTTCAGTGTTATATTGATATGGGCCTTTGTAAAGATGACACTTTGCATAATTTGGAAGGAAGGAATTAACCAGCAAACTTTATGTTGTCAAGCTGTTCTTTTGACTATACTAATTCCTTGAGAGGGGGAAGGAAGAAGCTCAAGGAAAATAGTAAAAATTACATTTGTCTGTCTATTTAAATTCGCTACCTTTCTGCCAAGGTCAGCAGGTACTGTTCCAGACTGGGAACAAGTGAGCCATGGTGCTGCAAAAACATTTAAATGCCTTAAAACCACCAAGGGCATCAAAATAGACCCTGGGGAAAACTCCTTGTATATAAGAACATCCTTTCAGACTGTGACGAAGTTGGTCACGTCTGTGGGGAGAGCACAAGTAAGAAGGGAAAAATAGGGACTGCAAGGAATAGCTTTGGGCTATTAGAGGCTGTGTAGGGCTACAAGAAGAAAAGCATGATGCAGAGTGCAGAAATAGTTTTAGATGGTTCCTGGTAAATATTGTATGTGTTCTGGTCATTTTTGTTCAAAGGTAGTTTTATGGATTTTCTGAGTATTCAGAGGAAAAGAGTCAGGAGGAACATTGACAGTTTGGGCTCTTTGTTTCATGTAAACAACCAAGACACAGTTTGCTCCATATCTTCTTGAAGAGGACTTACTGCAAGGCATTTTTTAAATTCTATCGGGATACATTGTTTGCAAAAATTAAAAAATACTGCTGTCAAAGCACTACCCATTAAAGCTGGAAATGCACTTCTGTTATGGAGTCATATTCAGAGTTCATTCATCTTTGGGCACAACATTAACAGTTGGTGCCATCCTGAAGGTTTCTGGAGGAAAATGTTGTATTTGAAACGACTCTGGAAAATGGCACAAAAACTCCCAAGGGAGAAAAATGATCTCACAGTTTGGAGAAGGATCTGCATGCACAGCTGAATTTCAGGGGAACTCTAGTTTTCATATTTAAAGTCTTGCATGGCTGAGGATGTGTACAGAGCACTTGGAGTAGTTCCAAACTGATTTCTTACAGAGAATTCATATTTCAAAATACTATCCTGTATATACTGTTCCATGCTGTGATCATCCTTTATGTAACCATCTCAAATGATGGTTCAGCTTTTATGAAGCAATTGAGAATCTCTGTTCTGCCACCAGTAATATATCTGGCCTCATTCTAGAGAAGTGTCCTCATCATATAAAACCAGAGGCTCAGTGCCCTTCAGGAGAGACAGGACAAATGCAGAGACAGACCAGAGGGGGGAAATAACAGCCAGGTTCATTGAAAACACATCTTCTGAAGGGAGCCTGAATACATTTTTAAACTAGATAAAAGTAAAAGCAGTTTAATTGCAAGGGTCTTCTGTAAAAAGAAATAAAATAAGAGAATAATTCAGATTAAGGGGGCTCTCGAGAGGTTTCTCATCCAACCTCTCCCTCAAAGCAGGGGCAATGAATTCAGACTAAGTTGCTCGGGATTTTGAACAGTCAGATCTAAAAACCTTCAAGGGGGGATAGTCTCATCCAGTCCATAATAATCTTCACAGTAAAAATATTGTCCTGCTGTACATCCAGAACCTCCCTGGTTCCTGTGTCTCTTTAATTTATGACCATTGCCTCCTGCCAAGCACCTCAGTAAAGATCCTGACTCCATCTTCTCTATAAGTTCCCCGTAGGTATTTAAAGGCTGCTTTTAAGTCCTGTCCAAGCATCAACTAGCTATTCTCTTCATCCAAGATACATAAGACTGGAAAAAATCCCCAAATGGGTTGGCAGTGGAAGGCTCAGCTTCAGCAGAAGTTCAAGTAATGAGGTTTGAGAAGGTGAATGTGGACACCCTCCTCTGTCATTGGAGGTTGCTAAGAATAAATCAGAAACATGTATGGTTATCCATCCACAGGGTGGGAATGCCAGGGGATGCTCAATGAACCCTCAAGGTGCCTTCCAGCCTTGTTTTCTGCTGTTTTGATTTCATTCTAGAAGAGCATGTGAGCACAAGCTCTAGTGGCAGCTTAGGGCCACAGAGCTACATACATCACAAGACTGAGCCCTAGGTGCATAATAAATCTCAGCACTTATTAATATTTCAGGAAGTTAGGAATGCCTGAAAAATACCAGGGAAATACAGTTATAATGGAAATAATGTTGTAGCCTGAATTACTGCAGTGGTAGCAGATGTCCATTCTGCCTATGTCTAGTCACCTGAGATAAACTGAGTACAGTGCCTTTTGTTTTTTTAAAGGTCAAGGAACAGGTTTGCCAATAATGGACCTTTAAAAAAATCTGTCCCCTCTATCAGTTGACTTTAACTCTTTGTATTTAGTAATTTATTTTTAATATTGTCTTTATGACTAAATAGCTATGTGGAATAGATTGCTAATGATATTACTATAAGGTATAGTTTTACTATAGCTACAATAGGTGCAGAAACCAGGAATTAGAAAGGTTGTGAAGTATGATGTTACTAAAACGAAGAGAAGTGAGATTTTTTTGATATCATGCTGCTCCGAACTATGCAGGAATGGGAATTCTTCCCCAGAAATCAGTGAGCCAAATTCTCAGACATTTCCCTTTGCCACTTAGGTTTTCCAGATGCAGGTGCAAAAGCCCTTGAAGTGCACCAAATTAGTGGCTGCTTCAGGGAATTTTACCTTTCAGTTGGCCTGTGCAAGGATGCTTGTCAAAGACAGCTGAGGGTTAGGGGGTAAGCCAGCCCTGAGCAGCCTAACACATCACCCACCCCACTCTCCACCAGGTAGCCTGTGTATATGTCTGAAAGCAGCATGCAGCAAAAAAAAAAAAAGCCAGGCATAGCTCTGTGTGTCTTCAGACAGCAGGGACCCCTTTCTGACCTATTCAGTGTGAAACTTTGTTCATGCACTCTATTTTTGAAAGCCTTCCTTGTTCTTTTCACATCTCCATTGTAGTCTTACAAAAGAAATGTTTCCTTCAACAAGGTTTTGATACCCAGCGAAAGAACACCCACCTATCCTCTGTGTTCATTTCTGCTCTGCTGCCACAACCTGCTGATTGCAGAGAGAGCATTTTGCTTCCATTGTATTTTAAATAAAATGATAGGCTGGCTACATAGGCAATCCATTAGCCTTACGCAGCCTAGTTGCTGCTAATTATAGGCTTTAGACTTCAGAAAGCTGGGTCAAAATTCTCCATTTTTCAGTGGAAAGCTATGTCATTGAAATGCTCTCTTCTGTGCACCACTCATTCACAGTTCTGCTGCTCAAAACTCAGCAGTGACTCTTCTGTGGTAAGTGAGCATCTTCTTTTTCAGTTTGTGCTCAGAACAGAACCTAAAGCAAAAACCTCATGAAGCAGAGTTCACTCTGCAGACGAGTGATTTGTTTCACAGTATGTTGGTGTGAAGTGGAAAACACCTTGTAAAGTTGAAGCTCTTAATGTTATCTAAGAGATGGAGCTGTGAAGGAGAAAGTGAGGTGGCGGAGTCAGTTTAGAAATAATGTTTATTTCAGTGTTTGAGGGTTTTTCCAGAGCAAAGCTTGAGTTTGGGAGCAGAGCCAGCAAGGGATGTTTATTGCAAATGTAAGCTTTTCAAATGGAAATGGAAATTTTATGTAAAACTGTTTAGTCAACTGTCACTTTGTGTTAAGGTTAAAAAAAAATACAAGCACAAGGTTTTGCTTTTTAAAAATAATTTCTACCATGTAGTTCAAGGAATTGATCTGTAAAACCCTTGATGCTGCAGGTTTATCTTTTCGAGGTCTGTTGTGAATGCACCAGCCAAGGCCCTGGTTTTCCCACTTGCACACAGGGGATCCCAATCCCCTAGATGAGGGAGGGAGCCAGAGTGCACAGCCCCTGCCACCCACCCTTCCTCCAGAACGTCTGTGGAGGGAGCCTGTGCTTGTAGGAAGGATGGATCCCCTTGGCTGGCTGTGTTTGGCCAGAAAGTCCTTCTGACCACTGCCCTGACCAGGGCAGCTCCTAGAGCAGCTTGGGGAGCATCAAGGAGGCTCTGGTTTACACGGGACATGGATGCAGCACAGACAGCACCACTGTCTGCATCTGCCTCTCACCTCGATTCCTCCTAAGGCATGTGGCAATCACAAGGGAAGGAAAAGAGAATGCAGCACAGGGCAGCCCTGCTTTCTCCTAAGGAAACCTGAAGTCAGAATTTCTAGGACAGTCTTGAAGGTTTTATTGTTGTTGTTGTTGGGATTATTATTTTTTACTGATAATTTCCATGTAGCATTATCCTAAACCACAAATGATTCAAGATAACAGAAGTTGTCCTTTCCTGGCAATATATTAGTGTTTTAACTGATAGAAGCAAATAATAGGAAAATTTGCTGAAGAGAATGAAGGATTCAAGTGAAATCCAGAGTACTGAAGCCATGAGAATTTTGATGGGCTGATTCTGTGTGAAACTGACTGCAGAACTTGGCAGACAAGAACCAAAGTCACTGTCGTGGCATCTTGTAATCTGTTTCTTGTTTGTTTGGGTGTTTTTCCCTTTATAATAGAACAGTAATTTTATGATAAAATGAAAAGAGGATCTCCTTACTCAGGCATTTAAGTGACAATGTTAAGGAATTTGGGTCAGATATCTGCACTATTGCCTAAACACAGTGACTTTATATCCATGTTAGACTTGGCTTCCTACTAAATTCCTCTTAGACTATTATTTGATAATGAAAGTTCAAAATAATGATAGAAGAGCGTTACAGTGAAGTAGGAGCTCAAACCTCATTCAATTTCAGTAGAACACTGCACAAGGATTTAATATTGGAAATCTTATAAGCTTCTAAGTTGGTTGGAGAATTTTAGTGATCAGTTTTTGAAGACATTGTAGCACTGCTTTTGTGGATACCTTTCTAAAATGTTCTAAAAATGGTATGTTCTCTGTTGGAGCTGAGTAAGAAAAAAATAAAATCAGAATGTAATGTGGCCATACTGTATCTGTATAAAACCCAGTCCTCTCATACATAAATTTCTAAACTTTGTGGGAAAGAAACCATCCAGGCTGTGGCAGACTGAGTGTCTAGCATGCTCTCTTCTTATGAAACAACTGATAAGTTTAAATTTTTCACTAGATCAGTGCCTCTACCTTAAGCAGTGTTTCTTTGATGGTGCCATATAAATACCAGAAGATTGAAAAAGGATGGTTTATATATGTCACTGCAGAGATAAACAGAACAGTGTTCAGGTGACTTCTCTTTATGAGTCAGTTTTAGAGTGACAACTATTTGAAAGTAATTTAACGTCGTTTCATTAAAGGTTAATGGTGTTTCTATTTTATGAGAGTTGAATACCACACAGATTTTGCTAGAAATACAATTCTAACTTTCATTTCCTTTAATTGTTCTTCTGCAGCAATTTCCTGTGAAACTATTAAGTCATAAGATAGCTTTTATTGAACAGAAGTCTGCATTAAAGCAAGCCTAACACAATTAAATTGAAAGGGTTATTTATTACCTAATGTGTCATTGTCTTTACTAAAAGTAGATTTTCATTTGTGCATTAAATTATTACTACTAAAGTTCAAAACAAGCGTTATCTCGCAATTTAGAAACACAGAACACTATTTCCCTTGATCCATGTGGTCACTCATCAAATCCTAATTATGGAGGTACTTCCCTCTAGTGGACAAGAAGATATTTCTATTGCAGTGTTTTTCAGACCCATTCCGAATTTGATCAAGATTTAGGGAAGAGCATGTCTTTAAAAAGGCACGGAGCAGGAGCTGAGCTGAGCAGTCCCTTCTGACAGGGAAGAGCAGGATGAGGAGGGAGATTCTGAGATGGCTCAGAACTGGTGCCACTGGGCACACCCAGCCCGTGGGCAGGGAGAGCAGGTCATCACAGGGTGCCACTGTCGGCAATTGCCACGGGTAATCAGGACAGCCAAAACAAAGCTGCCTGAGGAACTGCAGTAGGCTCTCCTGATGCCATAAGACAGTAGGCAGGTTTCAATATTGATAGAGGCAAATCAGTGCCCTGAGTTAAAATAAACAGAAACAGTAAGTGGGGGCATTAACCCTTACCTGTCAGGGAAAGATCCTGGAGTCACTGTGATCTTGGTGTTTGTTCTCCAGAAATATCATCAGTAGTCGAAAAGGTAAAATAAATGTTTGAAGCAATTAGAATAATGAAATTAAAAAGAAATATTGTGCACATGTGTGCAACACTTATGAGATTACAGGAGGATGGTTTGGATCAAGCCCTCTCTTGGTACATAGGAGCAGCCTTATGTTCTGGTGCCCACAGCGTGAGAAGGACATGGAACTTTGAAATAAGTCCAGAGGATGGCCACAAAGTTGATGAGAGGACTGGAGCACCTTCCCTACAAAGGCTGAGAAAGTTGGGGCTGTTCAGCCTGGAGAAGAGAAGGTTATATGGAGATCTCACAGCAATCTTCCAGTATCTGAAGGGGGCCCGCAGGGAAGCTGGAGGCAGACTCTTTATCAGGAGCTGTAGCAATAGCACAAGGGCTAATGGGCACAAACTGAAAGAGGGGAAATTTAGGCTAGATTTTAAGAAATTCTTTACTGTGAGGATGGTAAGACACTTGGAACAGGATGTTGTGGATGCCCCAACCCTGGGGCAGTGTTCAAGGCCAGTTTGGATAAGGTCTTGAGCAACCTGGTCCAGTGGGAGGAGTCCCTGCCCATGGCAGCAATGGCTGGGACTAAAGGTTCTTTAACCCTAACTTGATGATCTTCCAACCCCTAAGATTCTATAGACCCTGGGTCTTAAAAAATGGTAGAAGTATGGAACAGCTTTCACACAAGAACAGACTAAATCAGAGAGTCAAAGCCAGAAATTGAAATACAAGAGGACACTCCAGGCTGCAAAAGAGGAAGCTAGAATAACATATACTGAATATCATTAAATCTAGGCACAAGGTGAATAGGGACTATTATTCCCATTTCTCATATCAGAACGAGTAAGAGATGTTCTAATACCTTCATTATCACAAAAGGTTGAAAGTATAAACAGCCGCCGTAGAGAATTAAATGGAATTGATGGAACATAGTTATCTTGGCAGCTACTGAGTAAAACAGTCTCTTTGAAGCTTGTCTCTCAGAAAGACCCTCAGCTTCTGACTCTCAGATGCTAGCTGGGTTTGCCACGGCAAAAACACTGTATGCCTGCTTTGGTTCCATACACTCTTCTGTCTGGGATGGGAGATAGGCTGGCAGTTTTAAATCTGTAGATGAAACATGGCCAACCTCAGTCATCCTTACTGCGCTATGTATATCTATGGGGACTTCTTTAAAATCCTATTCAAACATTTATTTATCACTTGTATTTTGAATGGATACATTGTTGAGATATCAATGTTACCAGTTCTTGAGATTTCTTTATCATAAGTCTTTCTTGAATTACTTGATTAGTTTATTTTTCTGACAGCTCTAACCGCAGGTGAACTTGCAGTTGAAAGCATCTTTAAAAAGAAAAATGAACCAGAGATTTTTAAAATAATCTAACTTCAGTTTATGTAGAAAAGCTTAATGATGTGTATCCAAATCTTTGAAAAAGTAGTAAACGTTAAGGAAAAAAAAAATCTGGTGATTATATTTTTTTTAAAGTTGATTTTATAAGCCTTTCCTACTAATGCATGCACTTACCAGCATACCTTTTCTATAAAAGAACTGGTAATGAAATGTTTTAACCATGTGCTATGTAAATCACATTAAAATCTTGAGCCCTTGTATATCTTGCAGGAATATGGCCTAAGCTTGGTCTATAAAGGTAATGTAATTGGTTTGTAGACAGTTTCTCTTAAGTATAATGTGCATGTGTAAAACTCAGTGGAGTTCTTCCCATTCCATGAGAATTTATAACAGTGGCAATAATTTAAACATCACTGTTTACCTTTTTCCCTTGCTGGCTTAATCACCAAAGCCCAAGAGCTGCTTAATGGCCCTTTGATGAATTTCTAGAAGAAATGAGGGGCCTGGAACCATAAGAGCAGTGTACATACACACATGCTGCACATCCCTTAGACACCTGATACACAAGAAAATGCTACAATTCATGAGAGGAAAAAAGGAAGCCTGGCTGGAGAACAGGGGTGTTTGTGACTGCTAAAGCATGGCAGTAAAAGGACTGAGGGTAGCTGAATGTAAGAACAGGTCCATGCAAAAATAAAATTGTATGTAGAAGTTAAAAAAGGAAAAAACTACAGAACCTTTCACAGCTCAATTATTTCTAATACTATGAGGGTTGTAGCATATCTTATGTTTGAATACTTTAGACTGAAATTTTCATGTTCCATTGTAAATAATAATGATTAGTTGAACACATTATTTTCCAATATTTTCTCTGCTAAAAATGCAAAGCAGAACATTTAACTAGCAAGCTAATTCAAGGTCCAACCAGTACTTTTAAAACTATCATTTTGTTAGCTCACCGTCCCATGGGGTGGCGTGGAAGGAAATTAATTTTCAGATCTTTTTTTCTCTTGTCCATCCTTTGCTGTGTTACACCATTCCCATCCCAGAGGAAAAAGAGGAAATATCTGTGCTATTCAATCTGCAGATACAGTGGCAATTAACAAATGGGTAAACTTCCATATGTAGGAAGAGGATAACCCCATGTTGCTCAGATTAGGACTGGGGAAGCTTCATGGTTCATGTGGTTTGGCTGCTCCCAAGATTTCAATTAACAGAAAAAGCCCCTTTACACTTGTTGGCAGAGGTAGCTAAGGATACTGACCATCACACAGCCATGGTATGGATGCCCTTGAAGTCGTCCAAAAGTCAAAACAAGTTCTATGAGATTTTTGGACATTTTTTTACAACTTACCATGTCAGCAAGCAGATCCACTTTTTTCAAAAGTGGGAAAAGGTGGGAAAAGACATAAAGTATCTGACAACTCTAAATTATCCCCTAACATGAACTTTCCTATAGCTGGTACATATTCCCAAATGAGGATGTAAAAATGTATTATTTTTCTGTGAAAAAGTCTAAAACATATAATATTTTATTAAACTAATCCTTTGCTGTCATCAGGTGATGGCCCATAAAAGTCAGCCCCCCCAATAAAAATGCTGTTGCCCAACACTTTTACATATTCCCCATTTCTTTACTGTGTGCCAGAGGGCTTTCCTGGCTAATGCTGTTCACTGGAAGATGGTTTGCTGCTTAGAATTGCTTCTCACACCAGCTGTGTTTTAATTCATGGTGAACTGTATGGGATGGCCTAGAGCTCTGATTACAGTTCTTCGTGCCCAGGCATGGTGAATGCCACAGTTAACCAGCTGAATCACCCCTCATCCAAGCAAAGTTAAGATATAAATAAAGAAAAATATTTATTTCTAAAAAAGCCACCAAGGATATGGAAGTTTTTCAAGGCACAAGTGGGAGAGATTAAAGATCTCTGTTGTGTCTGCTTGTGCAGAGCTCATATCTGAGCTGCAATGCTGTGCTGCTGCCAGCCTGTTCCTAATCCAGGTTGTTGGGGGATCAGCTCTCTTGCATGTTTACACTCAGTAAATATGCTGTCAAAACACCCAGTCTCTTGTATTAAACCCTTTACTTGGAATTTCATTCAGCTTCAGTTCTTCTTTTTCTTTGGCAATTATTGATCTTCAAGATTGACAAACTTTTCTGGGAGCAGTTTTGCCCCTCTGCCTTCCACCTTCTGGAAGTGCTCATATGCCTTTGGCAGGACAATTGTGATCTGTTGTACTTGACTAAATTACTGACTGCTTGACTAAATAATTAACTGAATTAGGAAATTGTTAATTTATGAATGAGAAAATGGGAAAATCTCATTGAGAATTTTTTTTCCATATGAAGCTTACGTTTTGTATTTTTATGTAAGCCACCAACTGCTCTGAAAGAAAAATGTAAATACAGTTGATGCATGTGGCTCATTACCAGCTCTGGCTCTCATTCAAAAGCAGAAACCTGTGTGACTCACTCTTAGGAGATGAGAGTCAGCTTGGGGCAAAAGAATGTGAACAATGAATTATTTGCTTTATTCTTTAACAAAAATTGTTACCTTTGTGTCTGATGGTAAAGCCCACACCATCTTGAAGTCCTCAAACATACTAGAAATTATGGTGTTGCATAACATACCATTAGCACAAGGAACAGGGTGTTTGTCAGATGTAAAAATCACAAATAAAAAGACTTCAAGAAATAACCCAATTACGCTTTGGAAATGCCAGCAGAACCTTTAGAGCTAGGAATGATATAGAATAAAATGAAAGCATGGTAGAATGATTTCTGCTCTGTCTAGTTAATGATGGAATAATTAAGGCTTTTGCTCTTTAGCATCAGTAAAGGGAAGAAGGTCTTCAATATGACAGCACAATAGCCTTCATAAGGAAGACAGGTCATGGTGTTTTTTCCACTGCTGTATTAAAATTCAAGTGATGAAATCTGATAAAGCACAAAATGTCCTTTGCTTGGAACACCATCATGTTCTATGACAAGTCTAAGACAAGTTGGAAGAGAGAAGTTGAACATGAGGTGTCAGAAAGTTACTAATACTGTTCAAATCTATGAATCATTAGCAACAGATGTAGAGTAAATGAAAAGCTGTCTGTAAATTACATGAGTAAAATTGAAGAGCCACTGTAGTGATTTTGCATTGGATTTCCATCCATGTAGCTCATGGAGAAGTAAAGTGCAAAGATGCTAAGCTCCTTAAGAAGCAATGCTTCCAAAGGAAAATTAATAAATAAATGACAACCAATAGTGAAGTAAACATAACTAAAGTTAGCTCAGGCATGTGCTTAGGGAAAATATGAGTATAGCTTTGACTGGGATTTACAGGTTGATCTTTGTTCCAGACACTTGTAGGGGTTGACACACATATCATTACTGGTGACCTAAACCAGTTGAAAGCAACAAAAATCAGCACCATTGTGCCAAATGGAGTTTGCCTTGACAGAAGCAAAGGAAACTTCATTCTGAGTATGGCACAAAGGGAAAGCATGAGAATTGCCTGCTTACCTTAATCTACTATGCTGAAAATGCTTCAAATGCATTTAAAACAAGAAATCAAAATGCACAGTTTTCTTGAACATTATATTTTTCCTCCATATCATTATTACACACCTATTACTCTTTTACTACCGGATAATGGCATGTGCTTCCCAGAGCATATCCGAAAAGAAGCCGCATTAAAGGCTGGAGCAAACGTCTGTGGAGGAACTGAATTGCGCATGACTGGTGCCATTGTTGTGTGGCTCCCACAAAACACACCCTCCCCCTTCTCAGACAAACACACAGAGGTGCCCTGTTAAGAATATATTGAAAACAAGCTATTTGAAGAACTCTTTTTAGAAAAAAAATAGAAAAGAATGAAAGCACACCTTTTAGAAACTCTACACTGCATTTCATCTGTTTAGCATGGACACTCTGTAAAGTGCAGAAGAGGTCATTTCCCCATGGGTGTTGGAACTGATTCTCCTTTGAATTTTTGTCTGCCACTTATTTCTGGATCATCTGAATTTTCTAGTTTCTGTGAACCTACAGGGTAAACTTCTCCCTCTGCCAGTAAATGGAAACCTTTCATAATTCAATCCTCAACCACTTTCTTTGAGTGCTCTATTCTCCCTCCAAGTTCTACTGTGTAATACCACCTTTGCCATAAAGCCTTTCCCATTGAAGTTTCTTGTTGAGATGAAGGAAAAAGCAAAGTCAAGTCAGAGCAGAAAGAAAGTTCCCAGACAAGTCCTCTCACGTGACCTCTCATGCGGGGTAAGGGAAAACTGACATTATAAGAACTGAGCTGTGAAAACACACATGGATATCTAAGCTGGGTAGAGACTGAGTGTAGGTGGCAGCCTAATTCCAGCAGTTCAGCCAGATCTCTTGACACGACTCCAGGTAGCTTCAGAGTTCCTTAAGCTATATCCTAAGCTTTTAAAGTAAAATATTTTCCATGAGTGAGCTTACACATGTGTGTTTTCTGCAATTGCTGAATTTCTAGATACAAAGGAGTAGTCAAATTCAGCAAACTAAAAAAAGGGTAGGTCTAGATAGTGTATAAAGAAAAAATTCTGAAGGCAGTGGAGCAACTTGTCCAGAGAAGTGGTGAGGGCTCCCATCCCTGTACGTGTTCAAGGCTAGGCTGGATGGGGCTTTGAGCAGCCTGGTCTAGGGGAAGGTGTCCCTGCCCATTTCAGGGAGTTGTAACTGGATGATCTTTGAGGCCCCTTCCAATTCAAACCATTCTATATGAGGGACAAATTCTGGATGGTCACTAAAGCCACCAGCATTCCCTGCCCTGGAGCTGACAGGTTGAATTATTGCTGCCAAGTCTGACCTGTCTTGCACCTGGCACTGTGTGTAACAGTGGGCGATGTGTCAGCAAAACATTCTCACTGCTCCAAGACCTCAGCTGAACAAATGGTTCTGGGTTAGCCCCTTGTATGGATTTTTAATAGACTTTCCAATGTTGGTGCACTTCCAAGCCCACAAGATTTTTTTCCTTTCTCTTCTAGAAGTGTCATCTTGCTTGCTTTGAATTTTACTCATTTTGTAGACTTTCTTAGAAGAGAGTGTTTAATCTAGATGCTGTGCTCATTTTTGCAAATGCGTGTCTTTGGAGATACAGTTTTCTTTCCTTGAATCTTCAAATTTGACAATTTTTTGTAGCTGTTTTTTTAAGTTTGGTAACTAATTAAACTCAGGTGTTAACCTCTATCATTGTATTTGAAAATGGCAATTCTACTCGTCATCTTTTTTAATTGTTAGTTTGGATAAAATTAGGAAAAGGGAGGGAAATTCTTTAACGTACTGCTTAAAAATGACCAAAAATAGCAAAGAGATTTATAAGTCCTTTGTCTTCAAGTAAATTTTCTGCAGCTTTCTCCCTTTGATGTGTGACTTGATGGTTGGGTTTGTTGTTTGGAGTTTTTCAATCTTGTTCTATATGTTGGTTTAATACATTAGCTACCTTAATGAGGATTTGAATGATTTAGATATCTGTGATGTCAGAAAGATACTAGATACCTATCTGTATAGCTTCGTTAATTTATTGTGCATTAAAATGCCAAAATTCATTCTGAGCCTTGCTTGGCTGTTTGGCAGCTCTTTTCATTTAAAAGTTGTACTCATTTCAAGTTTTAATAGGTTTTCTGATTTCAATTAAAAAAGAACAAAGGCAAGGACTAAAGAGAGACAATGTTCTGGGTGGAATTTCCAAAGCCCTTAACCATCTGTCTACATGCAGTCACTCAAAAAACTACAGTGTATGATGCAGGTATCTAGGCTACTTGTATAATCATTGATGAACAAGGTTGTTTTGGTAATGTATAAATAAATAATAAATAAAATGGGAGAGGACTTTCAGTGGATAGGGACCTATCCCAAATATGATGGCATATGTTAAAACCTGTCCTAGTTTGTCCTGACCTGGTAGTACTTTAAGAACAAACTTGCCCTAGCTGTCAAATGCTTTAATTCCACAAAACAGGGTCTTGCAGCCACACAATCTAGCCAAAAGTTAATATATTTGGAGAAATAGCACTGATTTCCTCTGGCTTTGAATTAGAGTCATATTATAATTATTTCCCCAGGAAGGAAGGAAGGCATTAAGATTAAATGTTGATGCTTGGAGTAAAACATTGGCTCTGCTGTGGTTTTACCCCTGCTAAGCAGGGTTCATAATCCCTTTGTGCATACGCAGATGCACTCCTTACAGACTTCACAGATTTCATTAGAACAAGTTTCAGAACCACTACCAGCCCCAAAACTGTCATATTAACTATGGAAAGTGCCCAAATAGCAAGGTGATTGCCACAGAATAAGAAACCTCATATTTCCCACATACTTTTCTCAAACTATTAGGCCACTGTTTTGCACAAAACTAATTTATTCATCTTTGTGCAAATGTTTCATCACTCATCTGAGAGCAAAGGGAAGTCTGTCCTACATTTTGCTTTTATACAGTTGAATATTCTGCAGTTCCCTTGTGCTTTTATGAATCCAACATAAAGACCTAGTTCCTGAGAAAGAAATGTGCACAAGGTCAGAGAAATGAATTTTGTGATATATTGCCCTGAGCTCAATGTACAAGTCGCAATTGCTACCAATGTATACCGCATGCAGAACTCTGAATTAATTTCTCTCTCCATTTTACATTCTGCTTGATTCCCCCTGCCTTTTCCACTGGAAACTTCTACCTTTCCCTTTGAATGTTACATTCCCCAGCATTCTTTTAGTTAGAATAGACCCCTGTGATGATTACTGCTTTGCTAACTGCAAGAGGCACTGCAGAGAAAAAGAGATGCTTCTCTGGCTACCTCAGAGCAGGGTCCTAGGAGGTTATTGTGCCCTCCATGATCCACAGAAGTACGAACAGTGCAGGACAGAGAGGACCATCAACATGCAGAGATGCCCTCTGAGCCTCAACCACACCTTGGTACAATCTCATGGCACGCTGCAGCAGCAAGTACTGAAACTGGAGTCATGCTGAAAGCAGCAAGGCTAGATAAGCATGGGGTTGTATCTCCTGGAGGAGAAACCTTTAGCCATGCTCTTCCCAGCTTCCTCAGTGATGAAACAACTCTGAGGTGTGTTTCTGCCCCATTCCCCCCTCTGCACAGTGGCTATGCCACTGAAGTCATGTTTCCAAGAGTACAGAGGCAATTTTTCTAGAGATGTCTGTGCCTGTATTAGCAAGTAGGACAGTGCAATAGGAGCAGATCTGCAGAACAAAACACTTGGTGCTGTGGGTGGAGCACCCACACTGCACACCTCCACATTCATGGAAATGAAAGGGGTAGCTCAGACCAGCTCTTGGTCCCATCTTTCAGCTCAGCATGAATCTGGAAAGAGTCAGGTTTGGACACTCTGAGGCAGCTTCACTAGGTGAGACACAGCATAAGAAATGGGCATGGATTGGAGATTTACTGCAAAAGCTGTCCTGGTAGGATCCAAATATTAATATACACACACCTGCCATCAGTTCCCACTTCAGCACCAATATAGAAGGTACGTTCTCAAAAAACCTCAACACATGGAATGCTAAAATCATTTGAAGGTATGCTCAGTTAGTATCAGTATGTGAGTGCAGAAAGAAAACTTGGTCTCACTTAGCAGCTTAGATAGTCAGGAAAATTTAACCCTAACTGCAGCATTGGCCATCTGAATACTCAGCCCTGAAATCTTGAGGATCTGGTCTGTAAAAGATCTGGTTCAGCTGCTTATTTTTGGTATGGGGTGATGTTATTTACTGATGACAGCTCTTAGCCTTTTATTGCAAACCTTGTGGTTTCATCATCCTCTGTAATTCCAGGTCCAAAAGTCACAAGACAAGCAAAACTTCTCCTTCCTCATTATGAAGAAGTATTACACAGCATGCGTTTTTAAGGGTGGTTGTAAGTGAATCCCACTAATTGAAATTGAGTATTCTTCTACCTACCATTTGTGTACTTTTTGCTCTTTTGTGCAATGACTGACTATTTGATAAAGAGCTTACTAAAGAAGGCTAAAATAGGAGTGCACTTAGGAAAGAGTTGAATAACGTTGCACTTCGCAAGCATTACCCAGGAAGAATGAAGCAAACATTGCATTCGTTCTTTCCAGGAAGCAAACCTGATGAAAGCAGAGGTTTCTTTGATAAAAACATATTTCTTCAAAAAAAAGTTCAAGGTTTCATTTCACTGTATGCAGTGGAATAAACCTGCAGCAGATTTGTTTCTTTGGCCACAACTTGTAACCTGTGTGATTGTGCACTTGGCCCACAAGCCTTCTAGAAGCTCATCTTGAATCTTTCGGAGTGCTCCTCTGGTTTGCATCTTGTTTGTCTGGTTGTCTGACTTCAACCAGAAATTTGAAAAACTGAGTAGGGAATGCCAACATCTACCCACACACTTCCATACCTACAGAAGAAGCACACACCACCATGACACTTCCCGAAGAGGCCTGGCACATGCACTTAGATTTGTTACACGCAACTGAGTTTTGATGTAAAAGGTTATCTCATCAAGGAGTTTATGTCTTCCTGTTCTTTTAAATACAAACCCCAAAACACTTGTGCTCTCTTGTTTTGATATGTTTATTCCCAATTCACTGTAAGCAAAATGAAACTCAAAATGTGAGGGCATCTCTTCAGGTGTCTGAAAGGTAACCAGCTTGTTCTGAAGGAGGTTTGGAATAAGAAACAAATTGAAACAACAAGAGCCACAGCTGTGAAAATATCAAAATGAAGTTGTTTTGGCAGAAAGAGGAAGTTGAACAGCTTTCATATAGCACAAGCAGTCCCTAAGCAATACTTTTAAATGGTTTGCTAGATAGCACGTCTGCCTCATTCAGCAGAGAAGACAGATTTTTCCTGAGTAACACAACCCCTTGAATCTATTTTTTGCCTTTACATTCTCAAGATCTCTCCATACTGTGTTTCAACAAAATCCAGGCATCCAAGGGCTTTTATTTTTTTATCTGTAACTTTGAAAAATGACATAGCAGGGCAGACTACTAGGTAAGTATTAGATATTGCTTGAACTCTGAAAACTTCTCCCCATCAAAGGCCCAGACTATTGTATTGTCATACACACACCTTGCAGGTGGACATCTAGTTCTCTGTGCCAGAAAAAAAACCCAATTATTTCATTTACTAAAATGCTTATCTCACCTAGCAAATTAGCATCCTAACTCTAGGCTTGACCTACAGAATAATTAGTCTTTTTACATACATTATAATAATGCATCAGTTCAGCTGTCTTCACTGCACAGCCACCTTCTGCCTCGTCAAGCTTGTGCCAAATCACAAAACTAATTTTAAAAACAAAACCTTTCATTTAAAAAGGGTATGCTAGAAATCTCCTGACAATTATGTGGCAGAGAAGTAGAGAATTTAAAACAAGGAGTTAAAGTGTGGCAGAATGAGGACATATCCTTTAACACAATGTTTACAATTTTTAATTAAAATGGTTCAATATAAATCAAACAGCTCTTTTTCTGTGGCACAGATTACACAGTAGTAGGAACTGTCCTTGTTAAGTCAAAAGAATTGATTTCTGAGCAGGATGTAAGGGCTGAGAGGAATGAGGAGTGTAGAGGACGATGTCCATCTCATGGAAAGGTTTGGTAAATTTATAATTCCCAAACCTTTCTAAGGTTTATCTGAAAGAGAGGTTAAATCAAATCTATGTTGTATGGCAAGTAACACAGAAGTGGAGAGTCAGACTCCACAGCAGGGTTAAGATAAATCCAAATGGGAAGATGAGTAGATGAGTTCCTCTGCTCCTGTTGAAACCTGCCAGTCACAAGCATCAATTTGTAACATATCTGTGCTGTTTTCAGACTGAAAATACCAACTAAAATGATGCCAGCTCAAATTAAGATCTCAAGATCTGGTGTTTGACTACTTTCATCCATGATGACACACACGATTTTGGCAGATATCAGTAATGAGCATGGTAGCAGCTCTCAGGAACATTATATCCTCTTTAAAAATTCTGTCTTCTGCATTATTTATTGCTAAGACAGCTAATGACCTTCCAACTTCTAGAAGCTTGTAGCAATGAATTTCTGTCATGATTTCATAGCTGTTGTTTCAGGGTATGCCAGTACTACAGGTAACGTTGAATCTTGTCATCTCTGGGAGGAGATGGCTGTGACTAGGTCAGGGACAACTGTGTTGCAGTGGGGATCCTGCAACATGCATATATCAAACCAGGAGTCCCGTGGAAAGGAAACACATACAGACAGACAGATTCTTGCTAGCTGTTTCAGAGATGTTTATTTCTCCAGCCGCATGGCCGGAGCTCTGCCGAGGAACTGTTCCAGTCACGGGACCAAGGGTCCTTCTGCCCGCGCAGGGAACACAAACCAACCAATGGGAACGAGGCTGAGCAGGGGCAGGGAATCCCCGTGTCTGTGCCCTCAGGGCCCCTCTCCCAGGGCTACACGGCGGGGGAGGGACCCCATCAGAACTGAATCCTGGGAAACCATTTATGTTTTTCCCACATGCTCCTCTAGCAATAGCCATCACCTCCTGTGACCAACCCTCTCTTTGCCCAGCAGCAGCCAGATTGGCCTTCCAGGTGGCAAAGGCAGCGTGGCCATGCTGCTCCCTACAGCATGCCATGGCATTTTTGTCTGGATGGCAGCAAAAGCACCAAAGATTCTGTTTGTGTACACCATGTTTTGCTTTCAGTAGAACAAAAGGACTGCTTCTAAGAATCCATAATAGTGAGCTGGGACCCTAAGACCAGAAGTCTTGTTATCCACTGGTAAATAAGTACAAGTGGCACTCATTCAGTACCTGAATGCCATCTTCACTGGCATGACTGTGCTTGAAAAGTGACTTTTGTCTTTTATCGTAAGAGCTTTAAGCAGTACATAGCACTGACACCACTGTATGGATAGTTAAGATTTCTTTATTACTCTTCAGTCCTCTTCTTAGGGTGTGACCCTAAATATTTTTGATCTGACAGAGAGAAAAGTAATCTGTTCGGTATTTAAATTAACTGGCAGTAATCCATATAAATCTTGGAAGATAAATGCTTATATAGCAGTTTTCATTAAGGTACAAAGACTAGGTGAGGCCAGTTCTGACTGCCCTTAGTTCATACACATCACCCTGCCCCTGGTCTTTGCTACCTGAGACATTCTGCCCCATGCTCCAATGCACATAACATCTGTGTCTTTGCAAAATACAGAAAGGAGAGGGAGAACTGCAGGTTTCTCTGCTTTTCTTCTGATTTTATTTGGTTCAGCATAGCCTCTTTTCCTCAAATAATTCCAACCAATGTCCTTGTCCTGTTAGAAGCTGTGCTACTTCCTGTGCAGATGTGAAAGCAATGCTGTCCTTGTCTCCATAGATCATGCAGCACTATGGACTCTGACCCATTCCAGCAGCATCTGACTAATTTTTGTCTTGCCCAATGTCTGTATCTGTGCTCTGTAGGGTGATGCACATTGTATATTATGCAGTATAGGCTGCCCACACAAATGATGTTCATTAAAATGAGGTTTACGTACCTGTTCTATGGCTTTTGGCACATATGGAATCATTAAGGTTGGAGAAGACCTCTAAGATTATCAAGTCCAGCCATCAACCATCAACCTAGCAACACAACTGAGTTCACCACCAAACCATGGCCTCAATGGTTTGTTTTTTGAACACTTCCAGGTACATTTTCTTGTGTGTACAAACTATGTCACTGTCACCTGCATGAAATCATCTGAATATATAAGCTGTGTATATTGTTAACATGGATCTAAAAATATAATGTAAACACAGTTAAACATGTCAATGTTTTCATCTTGAAAGGAATTGTTCTTTTCTCTCAAAAGCTTCAGAGACAGGTCCTGTGCATGACATTCACTGTGACAAGCAGGCAGCATACGTTTAGGCTTTGACAGAACCTTTGCTGAAAAGGTGGAGAAACAAAAAAAGCAACAGATCAAAGCAATACAACAAATCTTATAAGTTTTAATTAAGCATCAGCAGCTGTGTCCTGTCTTCTCAGAAAAAGTCCCATTATTTGTGCTGTGTAACATTAATGCTCACTGAATTGTAAAGCTCAAGGGAACTCAAGGCACAATTTGGAAGAGACAAACATTTGTTTTTCAGAAACAGATTCATTATCGTTTGAAGTAATGGTATAATCTAACCAGAGATCTTGTGGGAATATCTTTGAAGAGTTCTGTCTCTGCAGATAAATTTAATTTGTAAGAAAAGGAAATAAAATTACTAAAAAGGAACCAGATTAGTATTGCAAAGAGAACACTGATGGTATTTCTTCTAGGGGACATTTTACCCTTCAGAAAATCATCAGAAAAAAAACGAAACAAACCTTACTTTAAAAAGAATTTTAAATAATGGATTAAATTCTACCTCATGGAGTGCTGAAAAACATGAAAATGGAGATGGCTTTGGCCACAGTCTCCCAAAGGGGGATTTGAACTTTTGTCTTTTTAACAAAGCACTCTCAAAGTGGTTTAGAGCAATACCAGTAACAGCAAGATATTTCTCTAGAGATTCTGGCAAGAGAAGCGGCACAGACTCAGTGTAGTTCTAGTAATTCAAGCATGGCTTTGGAGCATGTGCTCACACTTAGGCTGTGTTTGCACTTGCAAGAGCTTTTTACTGCAAACACATTTTCTTTACGCAAAAATAATCATACAGGACTAAATGGGCCAGACTTCTTTTCTCAGAACTTCTGATTAGAAGATAGATTTCTTGGGTCTGATAGATTTCTGAACTGTACTTGATTCCATAATTACAAATTATTAAGAAGATGCCTTAATACAATTCATTTGTACCACTGTGAAGCCTCACCAGGGCAGAAATTTTCTAGAAACACAAAGTAGAGACAGCTCACTGTCTTCAGCCAGTGAGCACTAGCAAATAACAGGTAATCAAGGTCAGATCTATTGCCAAATATAGCTGTTCCAGTAGCACTTACATTTCAGATTTTTATGGTATTAATTTAACCACTTTCATTTTGCTCAAAGGAAATTGCAATAGATTACTCTTTGTTAGCACCTGCCTACACAGTATCAACACTTCAGGAGAGCAGTGTGGCCAGGCAGCAGCACAGGATAACAAAGACAAACAGTTCTTGATGGCTGAGTCAATCAGCCATTGCTTGAATGTGAAGTATTGTGTGATGTTATTAGTCATTGTTAATTCTGGTTAATATTCTTGGCTGAGAAAAGGAAGGTGTGGAGCGTAGCACCTCAAACAGGACACAGCCTGAGCTATCTGGAGCTGTTCAGGGTGTTACTCAGAGCTTCATATTAAAAACATGCTGACTGCTTAGCACTGGCAAATCCCTGTTGGACTGCTCAGCTGAAAGTGACTACTGGAGAGAACCAAACAACTTCAGATCCTATAACCAGCAATTAAACAGTCTGTACTATTCTCCAAAGTTGTTGGTTTGTGCTTGAAGATACTTCTCACAGCACAGTACAACAGCTTTGAAGATCTTTGATTTCTTCCTAAAATTGTCCTAATAATTCCTATAAATAAGAAGTTTCTTCAATCTAATGAAAATATTAGTGTGACTGGTGAAAAAACTTTTGACCTTGTCCTCTTTTCAATGTCAAATTTATTGACAGAGCTGTGAGCCCACCTCATGCTGCCACTAGGAAGAACTGGCTGAAGGCAAAAATCCACCTACCACCATAGGCACAGAAAGACAGAAAAAGCTGCTAAAACTGGGCATAAAACCACAAGGAGACCTTCTTTGTGAATTGTCTTTGCATGAGAACTTCAAAATGTGGTGCATTCCCGCAAGTATGATTTTGAAATGGCAAACAAATAGAAAGTATTTTTTGAATAAGAAAATCCATAAAGAAAAAAACAAATGAAAAGAAAAATATTACTATACGTATGAGGGGTTAATGTTAGAAAAATTATGTTACTGTTTTTAATGTTTTAAAAAGAGAACTGCTTGGAAAAGCAGTTACAGTCTGTTGTTGTGTGTTTTTAACCATTAAAAATTTTTCTCCCAAAGAGAATTATAACAGTATCTAAGGAGGTCAAATATTTTCTGCAAAAATCTTTATATGGACCAATGGCTAGACTTTTAACTAGAAGAAAATATGGAAAATATTCAACTGTAATAGTTGAATTTCTTTTCATATCTCTAAGCAGTAAAAGATTTTCTCAGACAAAAGGAAGAAAACTAGGCTTACTTAACGTGTTCTTGCAAACACAGGTGTGTTGCATCCTAAGTTATCTGCCAGACTGCTCTCAGCAACATTGGCAATTCTCACACCTAAAACTGAACTGCAAAGTCTAATTTTCACAGCTCAACTGCTAGGGAAGAAAGTCAGTCTTTGAAACAGCATAGACCTTAAGAAAACTTTTAATTTTTATTCCTTTTTCCTGATAACCAGTCTTCTTTCTGATAGTTATTTTTGCATTATTTCTGAATGTTCAACTTTTATTATTATAATGATGGAATAAGGACCAAATAGGAACAAAGCCTGTGTATGCTAAAATTTTGCAAATACAGAGCAACTAGAAATTCTTATTCTTCCAAAGAATGCAAACTTGGAGTGGAAAGGATAGAAAATCATGCAGAAGGTGTAGATAAAGCAGTCAGTGTGACTGCAGGAGTGGTAAGCTTGTTCTTCTGATAATGACTTACTTTTTCTCTTTCTTTGAAAAAGGAGGATTTCACTGGGCTTTCAGAGGGGTTTTTCTCTTAGAGTAAGACTTTGAGGATTTTCTACCTAAGAGGAAGAACAGTAGAAGGATGGGCAGAGCAGTGCTGGGATGAGGAAATTACACCAGTCTGGGTAAGAGAGCAAGGCCATAAATGCCCAATCAGCAGGTGGTGGAGAGTATCACCTGGGTGTTGTCCTCATTAGTTGCTTGGGGGCTGGTTCTGCTGTGGTTGCTCTTCCCTTGCTCCTGAAGGCAATATTTCCTGGTTTGGTTCCCTGCTAAAAGTCCTTTCTCGTTCCAGGAACAGCAGTGCTGGAGGAGCTTGGATATTTTTAGAGGTATGTGAAGACCTTCTGAGTTGGGTTTGGTAGTTTCCATGGGGTGATGGTGGTGACCAGCTCCACCTCACATCCTGAAAGCACAAGAGGAGCCCATCATGGGAACACGACTGCAGGATGGGGTCCCAGGACCGGGGCCTGCCAGTGCTCACCCAGGAGGGAGAGTTTAAAACTAAATGTGACCCTGCCAAGGTAGGGCATGACATCCATGTGGGATCAGATCCAGGCAATTCTGAAGGCATCACAGTGAAACACGTGCTGTTTGTTAATCACCTGCAACTAGACTTGGAGAACTGAAAAGATGAATTTTGTCTGCTGACTGAGCATAGGGAAGGACTTTTGGATGAGCCAAAGCAAATTTTCTATCTCTACAAGTAAAGGTATTAAAACTGCATTACCTTTAAGATATTCATGCTGTGTGACATAGTGCAGCTGAAAAATTAAATTGACAGTAAATTGGGGTGCTACTTGAATTTAGTATTTATTTTCATTAGAAGCAAAAGGCTGTTGAGATTATTCTTAAAGAAATTATCATGGTGTATTTTGATATTTCTTGTATAAGACCGAAAAGCTTATGGAAACTGCATGCTTAATTTTAAGTACAGGAGTCTGATAATCTTCTGTTCTTGAAGTGTGTGGTATTTTCTTTGATAAAATGCTTGGTGACGTAGGGTTTCTCTGACTGCAATTGTCAGTCTGTGCAATTGAGATTAGTGTCATTTTCTCCAAATAGTCTTTATATCTCCAGAGAGAGATATTGCTATGAACAACAGATTTCCCCCAACAGAAAAAAAATCACTTTTTTTTAGCATTATCTTATACCTTATGGAAAGGAGATGATGGAAGGAGTGAGGAATAAAAATACTTTTCTTCTAAAATCTCAAGGGAATTGTATTCTTCATATCTCCTTGGTGTCACTCGAGGTTCTTCCCTTCACAGTTTCTGTATTTAAGCTTTTTGTAACAGACTGCATAGTTATTTATATATTTTTTTTTCACTATTTTAAGGGCAAGGGTAATACTCAATATTCTACTAAAAATACTTTGGGAATTACCCTAAAATATATGAGCTGGATGTTCTGGCTTAGAGCAGAAAGACAGAGACTGATAAATAGTTCTTGGATCCTTCTTCATGAAGTAATGGTTCCTGCCATGTGAGGTTTGGGGGGAGTTTGCTTGCTTACTGTTTTTTTTATTCTTACTGTGACGGGTTTTATTTATATTATTATTATTCTGTTGGTTACTAGAACATGAAGATTTCTGCCATCTTACAGAAACATCCCTATCAAGATTTCTCTTCCCAAGCTGTAATTAATCTGGTCTGGGTGCCTCACTGAATAATTACTCATCTCTTCTGGCATTTTATGAAGCTATTTAATATCTTATTCCTTCAAACAGCAAACGTTCCATAGTTGACAGGTATCATTTTTAGCTTCTTTCATAGTGCATAGATAACGCTCACTTTGGGGCATGGTAATACCACCCTGCTCACTCATTAGCTTCCCACTTATGTTCTCGCACATTCCTTCGAATTCTTCATCTGGTTGTTTGTACTGAAGAAATTAATCTACCAAAAAACAAACAAAAATTTAGAAAGGGTGCTTAATACTTATTTCAGATATTTCTATGAAGCTTTTGAGCCATAGCTATATTTCTCATCACGACCTCATTTGCCAGCTTTGGCAGCAGTGTCCAAAGGATAGGAAGGAGATGGTTGTCTCACCCAGTGTGCAGACCAGCCCTTCTTCTGAAGGATGTGGAATAAGTGTTGGGCGGGATCTGCAGAGGTGGAGAGGAGTCACCCTTGCCTTCTTATGAGCTTCTCTTGAACTGCTGAAAGCTGTTAATTTCATGATGCAGCAGAAGCCACAAGCTTGCAGAATCTCCTTCATTCCCCAGATGTGCTGGTGTTTGTACTTGACCCAATAAGCAGGACAGAAAGACACAGCACTCTGAGCTTCTGTCTCTCCCCAGCAGTGACCTTGAGGAAGCATCTAGGTACAAAAAATTGCTATTCATAAGTGGCATGTTCTGGTAGATGGCAAAATGCCTCTCTGCATTAGAGTCAACTTTTCCTGTTTGCATGCAAAGGTTATTCTTTATAGCTAATTTTTGTGTGACAACCCATGCGTTATTCTTCGTGCATTAATGAAGTTTAGAACTTATCAGTGTTGTTTCACTGGCTTAGAACCATGCAAGAGAAATGATCAGCCTGTATTCTGCTGGGACTGTGAAAATAAGTTTTGATTTCTTCTATAGACCTAGTAGGAAGACATGGAAGGGAGGGATTTGTTGTTCTTGACTTATTTTTTCCCTTTAAACAGAGACTGTAGCATGTGTGCATGCACCATTCAAATGAAACAGTTAAGGTAAAAAACAAAGAAAGTGTAACAGCACTATCTCTTCCCCTGAAATCTGTTAGATACTTCATTGAAGTAGTTGAGTATTCCCCTGGAAGAGGATGAAGAACAAACCAGAGGGTGAGGACATGACACACTATGTGGCAGTGAGGGCACTCACCTGGGGGAAGGTAAACCTCTGTCTCAGCTCCTGATGTGTACTCTGTGCAAAGTGAAAGTGCATCAAGAAATGGAAAGCAAGCCACTGAGTGATCTCTAGCAGATATTTCAAGCATTTCTGTGGAACAGAAGAGAACAGGGTGAGGTTGCAGGCAGGGAAAATCTGAACACAAATTGCTGTGTTGTGAATGAAGTCCTTCAACAATATATGGGTACATACTCCAGTTAAGACTTCACGCATGCAGCAAAAGAAAGACTTAGTGTTAAGGCATGAGAATGAGACAAAACAAGAGTAGGTTTGGAATTAGAGTCACAGAAAACTGTACACTTGAAGGGACCTCTGGACGTCGTGTAGTGTAGCTTCGTTGTCTGAACAGGGCTCACTTCAACGTTAGATAAGGTTGATTTGTGTAAGTGTCCCATCTGGTATAATGAGACTTCCTCTAATCTGCTCTCATTTCCAAACCCAAGAAAAGAATCCTAGGAAGTGCTAGAAAATGAATCATTTGCATTCACATTACTCAGGTCTAGTTCAATAAAGCATCGTATGCCAGTCATAAATGGGGTGCTGAGGTAAGGCATTGCAAGCTATGCCAAGGAGTAATAAAGAACTATGGCTCTAATCTAGGAAGTGAAGAGGCTTGTGATGCATAATAAAGCAACAGAGGAAGATTAACAGAGGGAGCACAATTAAAAGAAAACATCAAATGAAACAGAAAATCTTGGCTGCTTAATAGTTTTGCCAAGTGACTTAGTAACTGCTAACATGGAACAGGAACCACAGAACAGCTTTGCAAGTCTTTCTTTTTTCTCTTTTGATTAATGATCAGGAGATTATGGTATTAGAAAAGGAAAGATTAGGATATCCACAGATTACTCCTGACATGGTTAATGTAAAGATAAAGGCTACAATAGATTATAGAGTTCAGAGTAAAAGAACTGGGAATTTTAGTATGACAACTGGAAGAAACATTTTAATGCAGATTAAATAATGGTATTTCACTGGAAGTGTAAGCAAGTGTTCAATTTGAAGTCCATGAAGATTGAAGGGAACAGTACTTAAAATTGTCAGCCACAGGAAACCTCAGAGTGTTACAGTGTCTGTTCTCAGTGTTAATTAGCTCTCAGAAAGAAAAATTATACTTTCATAAAGGGTTTTTCATGCCTTTGAGAATGGTACATAGACAAAGAGTGTTTTCCTGCTTGCCAAAATCACTTTCTGGGAAGGGGAGATGAAATTATAGCAACCTGAAAGGGTTCAGTTTGGTTTCCTTTCCTGATCTGCAGGTGGCCAGGCACTGTAGTCTAGGGGCAGCTGGGCAAGGAACACAGCAAGGACCTACCTTCTGTTTCATGAGGTGACTTTGTGCACGTGATAGGGCTCTGCTGAGCACTGGACTTAGATTCAAAGTTTGAATCTTAAATAGCATGTGAGGGAGAGAAGAATGCTCGGTGAGGTGAAGCCACAGAGTGGTGTTAACTGGGGTAGCTATGCAGCTCATGCTGCCTTTCATCACTGAGTTTGGATTTTTTGCACCCTTGCTGTTTACATAGGAAGTACCCTTCCTATGGTATGGAGATGCCATGAGGGAAAGATGTGTCCAAAGCCAATGGAGTTCCTGGATGTGGAAGTTCTGACTACATCCATGTGCCTCTGCTCACACAGGGCTCTGGTGCAGAAACATGAGAAGTGAGGGGCTGCAAGGGGAGTCACAAACTGTTCATGGAGGGGGTGTGCAAGGTGTCTTAAAACAAAAAAAAGTGGACTAAGTAAGAGAAAACCAGGTTGGCTGCAGGTCTAGATTCTGTCAATCTTGGATATGAATATTTCTTCTGTTCCAAGGTAGAATTTCTTTAAACTTCAGAAATTAGATGTTTTCATCACATAGTCAAGAGATTTACTACACAGGGTGCCTGTCTCTCTTCATATTTCAAACCATATTTCATGCTGGAATATTTTTGGACTTTGTAGACTTTTTTGTCATTTCAATGCTTTCTTGTGAGAAGAAGGTGTGTTTTCTTCTTTTGTCTTTAGTTCTTGTCTTAAATATCTGGTGCTCCTATTTCTTAAATGCAGACTCAGATAGAAATTTGTCATGTTCCAGCTGGAAAAATACAAATGCAAAGGTGATTATAAACTGGAATTCATCTGTAACTGTTTGTACAATCCTCTCTGCAGATGTTCTTATGTAGTGGTACATGATACTTTTGTGAACATGACTAAGCATTCCAAAAAAAAGTGAACATAAATGTGCCTATTTTACTGATAGTGTGGACTAGACATACAGGGGTTGAGTTGTACAGCTGAAGTTGTTTTGTGTCAATAGTCAACATCAATCCAGTGCTGTGAAGCTGGAATAATAACAACAGTAAAGAAGAAAATTAATGAGCAGTAATGTAATCAGATGAGGGAGGATTTAGAACATGTTTGGTACCTGGCCTGATTACAGATGGAAAGAGAGATGTTTGATTTGTAGGTAAATTTAGAATAACGACTCGCAGAGTATAGACTACAGTGGAAGAATAGCTGCTAATTGGAAAGGTGCTGTTGCACAATGAATAGGAGGTTGACTGGTGAGCTAATTTAGAAACATCCCCAGAAGATTTCTGCTGAACGCTCAATGGCAGAGAGCAAGGGACGTGAGGATGAGGCTGGTATTGAGGGTGAGCCAGAACCTTCTTTTTCAGACGATTTGCAAACACAGGATTAGTCTGAATTGCACTGAGAGCACCTTGTTTCCCTGGCTCTAGGAACCCCCTTGGTTCCAGGGGACAACATTCTTCATTTGCAGGGAAATTATTATTGCAGTTTGTGTTGAGGGATTGACAATGAACCACATACTGTGGGCTCTGTGAATTTGAGCCTCTGAAACAAAAACTGCAGAACCAAAGAAATCTCACTCTGAATAATACTTTTGCTACCTCAAGAAGATAAAATGAAAGCATTAAATATCAGGAGTGGAGAGGAAGACTTGGTCATGAGAAATGCTGTGGTTTGGGCTGATAAGATTCAGAATGTCTCTTAATGCAAACAAATACCATCCATAGTGTTTGGTGAGATTGTATTGGCAGGGCTCTGGCAAAACTGTGATGTGGTATTCCAGCTAACTGAACTAGGCCAAGAAGAGAGATTTTGTGTGAATTTCTGAGCCCAGCCTTATATCAGTCTGCCAGCTATTGCCTGTCACTGGAGCAGGACCATGCACAGGTAGTGCGATGGCAGGGCTGAGACTCATCGTGCACTCACTGATCTCTCAAAGCAAAAAGTTCTGAGATGGGGTGAGTCAAGGTTACCTCCTCTGCCTGCCTCACCTGAGGCTTGTTGGCACCCTTATTTGCCTCATGGTTATGTCCAGAGTTTTAGGGGGAAGCTGTGGTGCTTCCTTTTGAAGAGAGAGAGACAGGAGGCCTTTGCAGTATTGATCCCCAGTCCATCCACATTGTATCTAACCCAGCAAAATGTAGAGCACAAGGTGAAGGTGTTCCCTTGCCCCATGTGCTTGTGGAGCAGATGGGTGCAGTTCCCAACTGTTTTTCCAGCAACTGGAGGATTTTATTCTACAGCTCTTACTTTTTTTAAAATATAATAATGAGCTTTTAAAAACTTCCTAGTGGGAGTGTGGGTTCAACATAGCAAATACCAGCCAAGCACGAAGTGTTGCTGAGAATGAGGCTGAGACACTGCTGTGTTGGGGGAAATGGGGCAAAAATGCTTCACTGAGCTGTGAGCTCAGAGCCTGGTGGCTAAAGCTAAAACTTAGACATTCTGCCTGCCCTCCACCTGCAACTGCACAAAGCCAGTTTCAGTGCACAGCCCACCTTAATAGCTTAGACCTTTGTTTTCTCAGGCTTTGTTTCTACCTTAGGGGAAAACCCTTGTATGTACTGCTATTCCTTTTTACCCTTCCCTCAAAAAAGGCTTTAACATAAACCCAAAAGTACTCTCAGAAGCTGACCTTTTCTTTTTTCAAAGGCAGTGTGCAACAGGCTTTGTGGATTCTACTCATACACAGAATTAATGTAATGATTTGTACTGAGACAACATTATGATTAAAACACCAGCTGGTCAATGAGAGCAATAAAAGTACCAGAGGTTTTTATCTTCTGAGTATTCTGAGTTCACAGCTCACTAATAACCTTGGGTCTTAGGATGCTAATAATAAAACTTGATGTTGCTAGGGAATGGTGCTGCCTGACACATGGTGAATTCTGTGCGGTAGGATATGCCTAAGGCATGATGGCAATTTGCAAAATCTTTTTATTATTTTATTGATCATAAATAATTTGGATGCAGTTTGCAGCATTTGCTCATATCGCTTGTCCTGATTAAGTGGCTTATTAAAACAGCATTTTACTGCAGTGTGACTATTTTCAATATTGGTTGCTGATGACAGTATTCCAGGTGTAGTAGCAGGCAGTGAGTAGAGTTTTCCAATGTTCTGACAGTTATGTGCCACTAAATTGCCACACATCTTAATGAATTGTGCACCTCCTTGTACCTTTGCTTACAAAGATGGTGCTTACCAGAAAGGAACTCATGGAAAAGTTCATTTCTTCCTCCCTTTTTATACTGCTTGCTACCCAGGATTTCCATATTTACCTGGGGCAAATACTAATTTTCAGGTTTGTAGGGTTTTTTTCTTTCAGATATGTGATTGATATTGTTATCAGAAATTGACATTTTCAGTGCAGTATAGAATTTCAGATTGACTACAATGCCTCATTTTTAAAATAGAATGTAGACCTTGTAGTACTGCTGTGCCTGGTGGCAGATACAGCTGAATCACAGTGCTCTGACAGATGAGGGTAGTGATGCAGTCAGAGCACCTCAAAGAGGTCAGTCATGATCTCAAACCAACTTGGCCACAGTGTCTGGGTCCTATGGGCCATCCCAAGTTATCCTTTCCCTCCTGCAGGGTGTTAGTGTCTTGATGCACAGAAATTGCTTCCCTTTGCTTTGGCCAAAGGACTCATCTTCAGGTCTGTTTTACTTTTTGAGGAAGGTTTACTGAAACATAGAGGTCAATTATGAAATATATGATTTAATCTACTCTCTGCCTGTAGATCCCTCTCTGATAGTGATCTAAATGTGTTTGTTGATCTCCTTCGCAATATAGAAAATTAAATTTCTGGAAATGTCTTTAAACTGATGCTTTGACAGAGTAGGAAGCTAAGAGATTTGTGCTCTTAGTGTCAGAAAAAGCAGGAGAATGCACCTGCTGTTTGTGATGTGTTGGGGCTAAATTGCCACTTGTAATCTTGTCTGTCAGACTGTCGGTAGCTCCAGATTATTTCTGTGTTGTCTATTACCTGATTAAAATATTAAAGAGGATCCAGGACAAGTATTACCTTGAAGGGAAGGGAGGAGGTTTGACATACCAAGTGTGACTACCATGGGAGAGCAGGCATGAGCAGTTCTGCTGAACACAGAGAAACTCATCTTTAGTCTTGCCTGCATCCTTCCACACTGCCCATGAGCGTGGAGCGTCCTTTCAGGAAATATCCACTCCTAAGTGGCTACTTAATAGAGATTTATTCAAATATATACCATGGATGTGATTTTGACAAAAATAACCCTGGGAAAACTCACCACTGTGCACAATGAGATCCTAAGAGAGGTAACCAGCTTCCATAGGACTGTGTGTTGAAACAAATCCAGTCTTACAGTTTGAAGATCAGAGCACTGTTGTTCAATGGTCTGTCTTCCACAGGTGGTCCCTAACTTTTGCATTCTACCTGTTCAAGCAGGCACTGAGCTTATTTTCTCTCCTTCCCCTCTGTTTCAGTAATAAGATAAATTCCTGAGGTCAGCTTTGGGCAAAGTAATTGTGATGGGCACCATGCTGTAACCCTGCAAAGTACTGAGTGCTCACTGTTCCCGGTGCAAAGCTGAGCTGCAAGTGTCAGTATTCCAGCAGGGGCCACAGTCCTTCACTGGGACGGAAAACTAAGAGTTGGTTAGGGGTGCTGTAGGGCTCATAGTCAAATAAAATATTGCAGATTCTCAGCAGACCTCCTCTTGCAGCAATGAAAATGTTTGACTGGCAGAAAGCCAAGGAGAATATCCCATCTCACCAGCCATTCTTGTTTCCCTCTCATACACCCCTGTATATGATTTCTGCTTGTTCTTGAAGCTTCATGTCACCTTTGGGTGCCCAGAAACGTTTTTTTTCTGAAATCTTGGGTTCCTTTCAAAGTGGTGGTCAGTCTTGGCATAATCTGAGGCTGCACCAATATTGGGCATTTATCACACTTAAATTAAGATATTTTGAAGATATGATTATCTTAAGTTTTCTATATTTTTGGATGGGAGAAGGACAGGTCATCATCAAGGAAAAGAAAAATATATTTACGTGAAACATTGCACCACCCAAATTCAATATCTGGGGTTAAACACAAAGGTCAATGAATCAGAAATTGTTTTCAAATCATTCCAGCTAGAAGACACAGTATAGCCACTTTAATTAATAACTGAGTTTTAAGCACCAGACAGAAAACACTGCTTTATGTTGTGTTATTAAACTCTGGAGTGTTCTGTATCATCAAAGTTCCACTAAATGGTAGAAATTAAATCATTTTCAAGTGTTCATCCCCAGACCTCTTCTTCTTAACGTCTATGTTCTTAGCATATGTTTGTCTGAGAAACACTTGTAAACAACCAACCCTCTTTACTGAGATGTCTGACTACTCTTGTTGCCTTCTGAGAGGAATAAGCTTTGCTCAGGCACAACTCTTAATGCTCTGTAATGGAAGGTTTGCCTTCTGCTGTCCACTGCTACACTAGTATCTCCCTTGGAAATGTAATTAGCCCTCATACAATGGCAAGAATTAAAACTATTTGGATATCGACTTTGCATAGTGGTTTGGACCACTAGGGAAACATTGCAGGGAAATCCAGTGTCATAATATATATCATTCCTGTTCTTTGGATGCCATTTCCAGTTTGCTTTTATGAAACAGACTCAGAATTTCATGTCATATGTACTGGTCTAATTTTATTAAAATCTGTAATCGTTCACTGTAAAACCTCACTCAAATTTTTTCCTCCATACTTTTTTCTCCAGTCTTCATTATGCTTAGTTGCCCTTAAGATTAGTCTCTCTGATCTCCCTTTTTTTTGTTTGTTTTGTATGCTCTGTTCTAGTGTGTTCACTCTAGTAATTTAGCCCCATGAAAGGTAAATGTGCTTGTTAGAACACCACCACGCCATTTACACTAAGAGCCAGATCAATGTAGTTTTATTTTGTTTTCTTAAAAACGTCCTGTCAAGGCAGTCAGTTCCCGTGGAACACAAATGATACAAGCTTGGCTTAAATTCAGTGAATAGTTTAATCAGCACAAGGAGGAAGAGACCTATAAGAAATTGTGCATGTGTTTCTGTGCAATGGTTTTATCCCAGAAATTCTGGAGTGGGGTTGGGTTTCCCCCTGTGTTTTGGGGAGGCGTGAGGGGTGTTTTTTGTTGTTGTTTTGGTTGGTTGGTTGGTTTTTGAGCGGGTGGGGAGAGATGGGGTGTCATTTAAAGGTTCAGAAACAGTATGTACTTTATTTCTGTTCTAAAGTTGACACCTTCTCAAGGTTAGATTGCCTGAGATTAGTGCATTTTATTTCAAACCAAATGGACTCCTTTAAGATCAACTGAAATAGAAATGCCCCAGAATTTTTCTTAGCCCTATCTGGCCATTGAATTAAAATGTCATTACCCTAAATTTATTTTGAGCAGATATAACAATTGCAGCAGATAAAATGAGAACCACACTTCTTTTTTCTTTTTCTTTACCCAATTCCTCTTCTTCAAATCATAAAATAGATTTCAAACCTTTTATTACAGTATTGAAATTAAAATCCCACAGTTAATTTCTAAGAAAATTTTATTAATTAAGGATTAATAGAGTAAATCACATTTGATTGGTAACCAAAATGATACAAATAGCTACAAATAAAGGACCATTTTGCTATTCTAAAAACGGAGCTGTTGCAAGAAACAACAGAGCTTGTTCTAAATTCTACAGAAATAAAATGTGTAGTGATAAGATGATGCTCCATGGCCATTCAAGCTGCCAGATCCAATGGACTCTTCTGGCTCACAGAACCCAACTGCTCTCCACAAACACAACTCAGAAGTTGCTTGTAGTTGTTAGTGCCATCACTACTAAAAAATGCTACATTATCTTATAACAGATAACTGACCTTGTATGAGATAAAGGTGGTTTCAGAGTGAATCTAAGAAATATAGTACACAAGATTTATTCCAGTGTGTCTGACCATGAATTACACTTTTTTGTGAAAAAATTATAGCAAATACACCGTTACTTCTGCATTGTCTTCTGCACCTTCCATGTATCACTCAGGTGAAACTCTAGCCAAGATTCACATGGACTGTAATATTTTGCTTCAGTCACAGAGTTGGGTGTACTGTAATTAGTGCTGTGAGTAAATGAAAAGCACTTAGATCAAAATCAGAAATTGTAAATGGTATTATATACCAGATATAACGTTAAATCTCCAAGGATCTTTGTATCTATAGAAAAACATTATAAAATGACTGTGAGGAACTTTCAATCTTAATTATACAAGACTAGTTCTTGCTCTCTCTGCACTCTTAGGCAAAAATAGATTTTTCACATCACTCTTGTACTCCTTATTTTTGCTTCAATACGGTAAATCAAGTCTGAAAAATAAAACAAATTAGCACAAGGTGGTAGAACCAGATTCAGGCAAAGCATGTTTGTCCTTGTAGGGAGAGTCAAATGAGCCTCTTGGGTCTATGTGGTACTCAGTGCAAAATTCTGTAACTCTTTTTAATTTAAAAAACAAACAAAACCCCATACCTTTTGGTCATTGTCACAGTGTTTGGTAGGCAGTAGATTGTGAGTCTACCGTTTGTAAACAGTGCTTTTGCTAAATGCTCTGGTCTCATAACAGGAAACATGGGTGAGACCTAAACCCCAGCTGTGTGACCCATCTTGCAGCCTCTAGGTTATATTATCTCTGCAGATGATCTCATCAGGCTGGTATACACCACAGATTTATGTGGATACCGCAGATGGTAAAAGGACAATTTTATTATAATTGCTCTACACTTTGGTCTGTACATTGCATCCCATCAACTTTCCTGTCCCAAAAGAGCATCAGAATGGGTCACATATAGTGGTACAAATTCACAGTTAGCACCTTCATTGGCATCTTGCACAAGTTCTGTGGAGCTGCAGAGAAGTGGCCTATTACAAAGAGCTTCATAGGAAAGAAATTGCTCCCTGCTACTTGATCTTTCTGAAGGGACAGATGAAATATGGAAGGAATCTTGAGAGGGGAAAAATCTGCAGGTATTTCCTGTCAAAATCTGTAAAAATGGATAGAAACTGTGCCAGGTGTCTTGGTTTTGTGGTTTGGTTTTTGTTTATTTTTCCCCTGCTGCTCTTCACCCTAAGTCTGAATGTTTGTGTAACAGATCACTGTAACCGAAGCATAAAGAACTTTGTTATTTGAGTGGTACCACTTCCGCTTTGGTCTGGATTTTCCCACTAAGAATTAAACTTGGGCAGGTTGCTATGCAACCTACAAGTTGTGCTGATAAAATGGTGAAGAGTATGGAAAGACAGTCTAAAAACGAGTTTATACCTTGCCAGAAACAAGACTTGTTCTGATTCAGCCCCAGGAGACAGGATCCGTCTGACTTACGGCAGTTTGGCAGGGCTCTTCTAGTTCTGGCCTAACACTGTGTGTCCTAGCAAAGCTGATTCTAAAAATGATAGCATATAGGATATTTGCAATTTTTCCGCACAAAAATGCATGAATAGAAAACCACTTGTTTGAGACCTTTCACAAGCTCAGCTGGAGACCATCATGTCTTCAGTGTTTGCAGCTCTAGGAGAGCAGTCATGCACCTCCTCAGAGTGTAAAACTGAAACAATTATTTAATGAGAAAAGGAGTAGCAAGGCATTTTTGCCTAATGTATGTTAAAATATGATGTTTGAGAGTGCAGTAATAGTTAAACTCCAAATTGTTTAGAATGGATTTTAACATATTGGATAAAAAGTGGGGTTTTTAAACTTTTCCTTTGTCTTATGAAGACAGATTTTGTTGAGTTTCATATAACTTCAATTTCTTCAAGCCTGTTTGTTACAGGCAAAATGTTTGTTACAGGTACTAGATTCCATTTACTTATTTATTGTTCTTCCTTGAAATATATTTTTCCAGATGTACAACTGAAAACCAGAATTATCCTTGCAGGCACTGTGTATGCACATCTGTGTGTTAGTTCTGAGAAACAAAGCACATAATTCCTCATTTGTGCACTGAGTTGAGCAACTTTAAGGCTCAGTTATCAGGATCAGAAGTGGTAATAAAAGATACTATAGCTATCTAGAAAAAGCTTAGCAGAAATACCTAATAAAAGCAAGGGATGTTAAAAGGGCAGTTTGGGCTTGATTGAGCATTTGAAGACTCTTATGCAGCCTGTTAAAATTTTAAGAGATTAAAAGATAAACACAGACCAGTGATCCTGATAAAATGTGTGCATCAGGTGGCCATTTGAGTTTACAGTATGCAAAAACTAGAGGACACGCACAAGTGTTCACCCAAGAGATTGTCATCTAGCGCTGCTGAACTTTGGAAACAGGGAATCTAAACCACAGAGTTGATATAATCAACGCACACACATATGCGTATATACGGAATAACCGTCTGATACATGGTCACAAGGGATGTTCCTGGTAGACCTGCTGGCATTCCACAGTGCTTTGTACAGGTGACAGCTTCATGTAGTCCTGGTGGCTTTGTTTCCAGAGAGAGCAAGTATCACTTCCCCTTTTCTCTCGCTGCCTGCTGTTGATGAGCCTGAATATCCATGAAGGCCTTTCCTTCCTTAGGCCTGTCAGGCATATGAGGCACTACAGTTTTGGAGAAAACTGCAGAGTTGAGCTCTTTGGTTGCATCCACAAAGAAAGGAATGGGTGTCATGGAAACAAGTTGGTTGTTCTATGGTCATCTGGTCTCCCTTGTTCTAGAAGAAAGAAAAATCATACTGTGTACAGGTGCATGATTACTTATTGCTTCACGCTTCCAGGAAAAGTGGCAGGAAAAGCATCTCCTGGGGATGAGGAGCAGCAAACCAGGGAGAAGGGATGACTCTAGTTAATACCAAGACCGACAGATTCTGTTTTCCCTTAGTTTGGTTTACCCAATACAATTTAAATAAAGAACATAGGATTTGAGTTTGTAAGCCAGGAAACCCATACCACAGTTTTTTTTATTGCAAGCTGTTGGTCAGTGAAATTAAAGATATGCCACACACTTGATAAATTTCCTGAAGGGCACATGTCTTTTGGAATTATTCTAGCATTTTAATACTGTCACATTTGGATATTGTGCTATGCTTACATTTTATACATGCTGCAGTAGAGAGAGATCAAATACACAGCTTCTCTGCGGGCAGGTTTGACAGGCATTATCTGTGAGGTTTTGCATAGCTGGGAATGTGTCCAAGCAAAAACTCACTCCTTTGTCTAGTGAGCCATTCTCCAGTGGCCATGGAGGGCTGTTACAGAGCTTCAGAAAGAGCTCCAGGTGAAACCTGCAAGTCTTTGACAGCGCCAGAAATCATTCTTTTGGTTTTTTTGGAACATATGCATCTCTAAAAAGACGGTGTAAGGATACAGTGCTACAAGATACTTGGTGTCTCCACCTTATGAACCTTACGTGGACTCCAACCTGCTTGACTGCAGAATAGGGCTTTGCTACTGGTTTTTTGTAAGAGCCTAAAGTCTAGCCTCCTGTTAATTCTGCAGGGTTATGCTGCTGACAATGAGTATGATGAAGTGTGGGTTTTGTTTTGCATATGAGCAGAATTGCTTGATCAGTTCCAATTAGAAGACTAATAAATTTTCCTTAAGCTTATGCAAGAACAAGCTTTAATATGTAGCACTTGTTCTTTATGCTAGAAAAGCTGCATGTCATTAGTCTTGCTCTCCTTGCTACAAGTCAGGATCAAGCTGGTGGAATTGACATTTACAAGCTCTCCACTCCACCAAACATGTTCTTTTTGTTTCCTTCCAGAGTGCTGCTCTGCTTTTAGTTTAAAGGAAGACATGATTTGCATTTATGTAGTATTGTGGATTAGACAATGTACAGTCTTCTCTTGTGAGTAGGTAACAACTAAAGATTATACAGATGATCTTCCTCACAAGTAACAAGAACCATTCAAAAGGATAAAGGAGAAGAATGGCTTCCTGTGGTTGGAAGAACATCTGGCTACCCCTGGCAGATTGTAATGAACTCTGCTATGGATGCTGTCAGCTGTCTGCCTCAAGTGAAAGCTTTGTAATGGATGCACACTGTAATTGATGCCTAAATTTCCAATTTGGGTGCTCAAAATTAGGGCTCAGTGGTGAAAGGTATCCAAGAGGTTTGAGGTAGCACCACACCATAAATAGATAAAGCACTTTCAGCAAAATGAATGTGTGTGACTGAATTGTAAGGAAGACATGAAAGAGAGAAGATAAGTACATTTGACATAACATGGCTTGAAGTGCAAGAATGTTGCAGGGAAGAAGTATTTCCTCGATTTCTTTGAAATACAGTCTGGTGCTTGCAAGCAGCGAGTAATTTTGTGCCCCTATATTTGCACACCTGTAGAACAGCTTCTTCAAAGACTTCTCACTGAAGACTGTCAGTGGGTTGACAGGATCGTGTACTTGACAAAAGAGACTTCCAGGGCTTGTTCCAGCTTGCAGAGAAAAAAATACATGTGACAAATTATATGAATATGATAGGAATATTTCAGAAGTTCTCCTGAAGCCCTTAGAAGCAATTTCATTTCTTTTGTGGGACAGAATATTTAAGAAATGCTGTAAAAAAGGAAGTAACTAGAAAGATTTTCACGGTCTTCAGAATAAAACTGCGGGAGTGAGGAAGGGGGAAAAGCGAGAGTGGTATGCAGCTGATGTGAAATGAGGAAAAATACTTGCCCCTCTCTCCCACCTCCCCAGTTTTGCAGCACTGAATGCATCAGGCAAAATCATTCAGAAAAAAACACATTTTATCAGGGAGTATCATGTCTCTTTGGAGCCAGAGGATGATGGCTGCCTTCTTGTAGCTCAGATCTGGTCTGCCTACAATAGACTGAGAGAGGAAGCAGACACCTAAATTCAACTTTCTTGTATTTTGAGATAATTAATGTACAAAAAAATGATTCCTTCTGTCTAGTGCTATATCCAAAAGCAGTCTGAGATCACGTGAGAAGCACCAGGAGAGAAAATCTGGTGTAAGTGAGATGCCACACTGATGCTTGACAGCGTATACCCTATTTCCTGATCCACAGGAATGCTTGCACTCCCTCTCACAGCAAATATGCTTCTGTCTCTTAGCAATCTGTACATCACTTGCACTGCAGCTAACTGGCATTGTTTCAAATTAATGATATTTTATAAATGAAGATGCAGTTAGTACTGAATATGCAAAATGCTTAAAAGGTTGTTTATTGTGCCTACTGCTTAACAGTAATGCTTAGAATACTGGCAAATGCCTCCAACTTTCCATTTTAAAACAGAGATCAAGCTTTGGCTTCCTTGTGAAACTCTTCACTGAGGCGAAGGGCTGGAAAGGGGAAAAAATGTAGTATATTATGTCATAAAATGCAGGTATCTTGTACCTTTTTTAGAGCAGTTTAGCATGATTTTACACACAACTTAGCCCATACATGCCCATTTTTCTCTTTGTACAGAAGTATCTGGATTTTTCAAATTTTAGGATCTGCAGTGGTAATGGTTTGTGAGAGGAGTCACCAAAAGAACCCCCCATCTGATCTGTGATTCTTAAAGCCTCTTGGAAGGCAGAAAGAAGGATAAAGACAGAATAAGTACTGTGTACCTGTATGCAAATAAACGGTTCTTAAACACTCATTTTAGCTTTTTTTAAGTCTAAGATTAGACTCCCAATTTTCTAGTTTTTCATGTTTTTATTCTTTACAGTGCCTTTTAATTTGAAAGCTTTGCTTTAAGGCAAGCTCAAACAGTATGGAAATAATCAGTCCGTTGACAATTTAAAATGTTAAGGCAAAAGCCTATTGAGACTGTATGGTCACACTAAAATACTGTGGAGGAATCCTCTCCTTAACACACTTTAATTTTTAAAGCAGCTGAAAGACATATGTGCGTACTATCAGCGTCTTCTCAAATGCATTTATTCTACTACTCCCACACAAAAGGTAGGGGAGGAGATCTTATTTAAAAACCATTACAAAGATATAACTGTTGAATCCAGGTTGCCAGAGAAATCATTTAAGAAGGAAAACCAGTGTCTCTCAACAATCAGATAATGTCATGGGGGATGGATGATTATCCATGAGATAATTTTGTTCCCGTGTATTCTAAATCTCAGCTGCCTTCGCTTCCAAACTCGGCACCTTGGGGTATGAGAGCTTATTATAGTTTATTCTCTAATATACATTCAAACCAAAATACTAGAGTATAAGCTAGCATTTTAAAAATGCTTTTTTTTCCCCCAGTCCTCTGTGTTGGTAGGTTGCATATTTTCTAAGACAAAACTGAGAGGGTTTTTAAATAACAAGAACATAACACTATAAAGAAGTCACAGTTCCCATCAGATTCTTACTTCTGGGGATGACAACTCACAATATTGAAGTAGCCTTGATGCTGCAAGTCACCTCTGGTTCTTCTTACTTAAGACTTTATTTAACAATCAGGCCAGGGTCAGACCTCTCTTTTTAGAGGTAAGGGTGTTCTTGAAGGTATAAGATGATGATTAGGTCTCTGCATCATGAATAAGTATTCAAAACACTTGGACCCTCTTGAATTGTCACAGAAGTCTGGCATCAGTATTTTAAAATAGATATATTTTAGAGGTTTTTTTGTCTAGGAAGAAAAAAGATTTATCATGTTGCAATTTCTTCATGATGATCTCAAAACAAATTGAGGAAGGGGGCAAGATTTTGCTGCCACAGACTAACGTGGTTACAGCTTGGAAGCTTTCCTGTTTTTCAGAGCACTTTGCTGAGGGAACACAGAAATGCAGTCTGCCCTTTCTCTCAGACCTGGAGCTGTAATCAGTGGCTGCAGACAAGCCTCTTTGTTCTTTAACCCCCAACTGAACCAGGGGTGTGAATCTCACAAGCTGAAGCAGAACTCTCATCCTGCTTACTGGGTCAGCTTTTGTGAGAAGGGCAAAGTGAAAATAGTTTTTCAAAATCCAGACACTCGGGGGGAGTGTGGGAGGAGGGGGGGAGAGGTGCAATGGAATATGTAGTCTCTGTTTATTTGCAAGATCTGATGGGTGGTTTTTGCCCCTTTGGCACGTGTTCTTAGCTGCTGACAAAGAGCTGGAAAAAGCGAAACCCGGGGCAATTCTGCTATCCATGGCTCCAGCCATGACCTCTAACTGCAGGACATAAACCCAGTGTCCTAGCTGAGTTCCTTGCAGCAAGCTGGGCTGTCATCCCTTCCACGAGGGTATTCCCACTGGCAAATGAGCTGTGGGATAACAGCTTGGTTATTTTATCCACATCTGCTTTAGCAACAAGCAGAAAGTTGTTACCCTCTAGATGAGCACTAAAAATAGCTGGTTTAAAACAAGAAGCCCACCACAAAACCAAAAAAAGAAAAACCCGAACCCACCCCTCCAATAAACCAAAACCAAATCAGAAAACTAAGTGCATGGAAATACTCTGAGCAAAGCTCAGCTTCATGAAAATCTACCTGTCAAGTTTATGTGCAAAATATCCTTTATTAGAAAATTCTTGTAGGCAGTGCTTGATAGATGGTATGTAGGGAAGACAGACAACAACCTACTGTGCTGTTTTCTCTTTCTCTCTTCTTTTCTTTCATTTTTTCTTTTCTGTTTTGTAATATTTAACAGCCTACAGCACAAGATTTAGTGCCATGGAAGCACGGGCTATTGAGAAAATATCTTATCAGTAGAGGCAACACAACTGTCAATTCCTGCAGAATTTATTCTCTGCTGTTTTTTGACTCCTGCTGTCCTTACAAAATTATTTTTCATTGAGTTAAATCACTCCCATCCTAAAATACCAACACTGACTGAAACCTGAGATCACAGTACAAGCACCTATCTTCTTTCCTATGAAACAGCCATAAGGCTTTGATGTAACTTAACTGGAAAAAAATCAGAATGTTTTTGGTAAAAGATTGAAAAAAAGCAGTTTTGTTTTCCCTTATCAACTATTTTTCTTATTTACTTTGAAGGTTGTTTCTGCACAGTTCTGGGAGAGATGGGTCTTTAGAGCAGCCAGCAAATCAGTGTTCAGGGGCAGAGGAGAAGCTATGAAATTAGAGGATGCTTTTTGTGAAGCCTTGTATGGAACTTGCAGTTCACGGCTATGCTATTACAAGGGAAAGGGAATACATAAAGGGTTTTATTGGCTTGTCTCTCTTCCATCCACAGAGCAAAGAAAATGTGTGTGAATGTGTGTACATAAACAGCTATCTGCAGGCACTGAAAATAATAAGCAGCTGAGTTATGACAGTGACCTGCTTCACCAAAAATTATAGTTAAACACACATGAGGTGTGAGAGAGGGTTTTAAGAGATTTACCATCTCAAAAAGATGATGATAAGATAGCTGAATCAATTTTCTGATTTGAGATCTACAAGCTGAACTTAGAAGTGTACCAATATGTTTATTTCATGACCAGGAGTGCTGAAATGGTCTGAAACGTTCGAGACTTGCCTATTTTAGTATTCATGTAGTTATCTTTATTGCATGATAATACAGTTTGACAAAGGAAAGTCCAAAAACTGGTGTAACTGATGCTACAATAATGGTGCACTCTGCTGCATACAGTGATGCTAAAGTTATGGAATAAATCCACTTTAAATGCTCCAGGCAGACAAGCCCTTTGTCCTACCACCAGAGGTGGTATATTACTAAATAATATATCAGCATTTGGAAAAGTTCCATTGCCAGCTACTTACATAAAATGACCTGTATAGGACAGAAACAGTATGCTATAACAATTAAATTATTTGCTTTTAGTGTTTTGGAAACTAGCAGCATCCTTCCACTAAGGAATGTGGTGCACAATCCACAAATTACTTGTTCTGTCCTCTCTCTAACTTTGTTTAAGTTGGGGGAGGGAAGGAAGGAAAAGCTTAACTTTCTCCAACTGTTCATAAACTGCAAGACAAGAAAAGCTACAACCATATGTTAAAATTGTGTATTTCTCTGTTTATATGGGTTTTTCAGAACACATAAGGCAACCGATTTAAAAACATTTTCTCCAAGAAATCTGATCTGAATAATGAACCCTATGTGATTACAGGGAACAGATTTAAGTGCAAAGAGGTACACGCAGGAGATCTGTCAGAGGAGTGCTGCGAGTCCCATGAGGTGTGGCTCATTTATTTTTTGGCTGTGAGGCAATGTACAGTGCTACCAGACAGTAGATAGTTCCTCCTATTGTCAGAGCCATCGTGGTCCGATAGAGCATCTTATCTGGAACTCCTCGCTTCAGGTGTACTGGTAGCCCATCTGATCTCTGTGGGAAGAGTTGAAGGAGAAAACAAGCAAAAAAGAGATCAACACCCATACTGAGGTCATTAAGGAATATGCTACCTTGGTTAAATTAAGAGACTTCCAAGAGGGATACCTCCTGACAATTAGGCTCACTACAACCAAGTGTATTATGTGTGTTTTATCTAGCAAGACAAATGCGAAGGCAAGTTAATTTTGTTAGCCAAAGCTGTTAAGTGCAAGTGGAAAGAATATATCTTGAAATATTTCTCAAGAGGACCTGGATGGGAAAAGTGTCACTAACAACAGAATGTGGAAAGATACGTATAAAAAATTATTCACCAAGTCAGACTGACACATTCCAAATGGAAGTGACATGTAAGAGAGAAAAGGAAACATTATATAAAGCACATTCTTGATGCTTAAAAAGAACCTTAACTAATTTGTTTTAAGAAAAGTCCTACTACATTTAGAAATTGCATAGCTAACAAACTGGCTTTGAAAACTTTACTGTGCTACTCTTATACTGCACTATAAACAGCTTCAGCAACATTCAAATTATTATACACAAAACAATAATGATTTGCTTTGCTCCTGCACATCTGCTTTAAGGCATACACTTGGATTCCCAGAAAGAAAGTGCTTCCAATAGTCAAATAATACAACAATTTCTGAAGTCAGCAAAAAACAATGTTACTGCATTTATCCACTTTCAGTATTTATCTCCTATACAAGGCACATACTTTGTAGTACAGTACAAGTACACAGGTTATACTGTACTTGACAGTTTCTTAACTAGACTTTACAGAATTTAGGTATTGTAGAATGGCAAAAGCTATGTTAAAATAAGGACAGATATGTCCCACTCTCCAGTTTAAGTTACTCTCAAAGTTGTCATTACCTGAAAAACTTTCTGTAGGTCTGGCACCTTGTTTTTACCCAAGAAAGACTCAGCTGCTGGTAAATCTGAAGGAGGTTTACTTGTCCCAAAAATCAGAGCTGGGGATTCAGTGGGAACTAATGGTTTGAGTCCCTGCATAAATAAAGATTAAAATAACAAAGTATATCACACTTGCAAATGTACCAATTGTCACATTAGGCAGGCACACTGCCAGTCATTACAAGGATACATTACAAGGAGTATTTATCTGGTATGAAGACTTGTGACAATGACCTACAAACACATTGTTGGCCCACTGATATCTCAGTGACAACTTTGGGTCAGAGCTTAGCAAGGAAAATAGAAGCCTCCTTTCCAATTTCCTCATGGCATGAATTTATAGCTGTTATTTTTCTGTGCTAGTAGTTGGTCCAAATTACTGCTTCTATTTTGTACACAGAATATCTAGGACTCTCTCTGAGCAGTAGGATTAGGATCAAGAATCTCTGATGCTAGGGTCAGAGTGAGGAATGAACTCCACCTCCTGAATGCTGCCAACAGTAGCCATAAATAATTGTGCCTTAAATAATTTGGATGTATAGTTTTGGGGATTCAAAAAAAGAAAAGGATGGAGGATCATTTGGGTCATACAGAAGTTGTAAGTGGTGTTCAAAGCCCTTCAGAGACCCTGATACAGTGGATGTTTTATGCAGGTGTAACTATATCCTAAAATTCAGATGAAACTATCAAATCGTTTAAATTCAGATGCAACTTCCCACACCTCAGTGTACTCCCCATGAGCAGCACAGCCCAACTTCCTTTCGGTTCACATGGTTGTACTTTGCATTTGCCATAATTAGAAACTACATAATTCAGTTCTATGATTAAGGGCACAAAGTCACAGCCAACATGAGGTGGCCTCCTTGTCTTTATTACACTAGTTAGATTTAACAGTTATGTCTAGACATGTGGTAGTGATGTTTTACATTATGGCTCTCAAAATAGCCGCAATTTTTTTTTTCTCTAACTTTCCTCAGAAATTAAAAGCATTGTACAGTTAGTTTAATGCAACAGGTTTTTACTACAAACAGAAGCAGTCATGGGTCAAGTTAAGACTGCACTGAAATTCTGGTTTCTGTTCAAAGAACTAGTTGATGCATTTTGTATTGAAGAGAGCTGTCTGACAGTATCTGGAGCTGGAAGCAGACTGGCAATCTTTCTTTTGTGCCAGCCATAGACCAGATGTGTTTTCCATATGTAAATTCTCTGCTACAACAGGCATCTTCAGCAGAAAAAATGGGTTTCTCAGCTTCCCAAAATAGCCTATGGAATGGTCATCAGTGATCTACCCTGAAGATGTGGGTTCAGCTTCCCACTCTTCTAGTGCCTGAATGAATAGTAGAATCCATTTATGACCTTTCTGGTTATGTTTAGAAAGGCAGCAGCAAAACTGAAGTTTTTGGCACATTCAGTAACTACTGCCTTCCTCCTGAGCAGGCTTGCACAGAAGGTAAGCACTGAATTATTTAAGACCAGTGGCCAGTTCTGGCCACACTGCTATGAAGGAAGCATTTAGGGAACTATTATTAGCCAGGGGAGGTTACTAACTGTATATTCAAGGCTAAGTACCAGCTACATCAAAGGCCTTGAAGAAAGCAATTTTGGACAAGTATTTTTGTCTACAGGAACTTTGATTAATTTATTAGATTTGTCTTTGAAAGTTGGTGATTTGACAAAAATAACTAAAGAATAATGAATATACAGGTGACTATAATATAATGAATGTACAGGTGACTTTTCTCCAAAGCTTTTCTTGCCTTCTTTATTGTTAGTATCACAGCAAATGTGAAAATGCACATCTTTCCTCTGCCTTAGTTTCCAGTTCTGAATCTCCCCTTTGCCTTCACAAGAGCTCAGAGTTTTCAGGAGCAGTGCCATCTATTAACTACAACAGTTAGTAAATCACTGCAATTCCTGCTTGTTGTGCTCATATACTTTATTTCATGAGCTATCTGTACTGTGTAAATATTGAGCAATGGAGTAAGGTGCAAACTACTTCCAACAGTTTCATGATAAAGATTCTTCTTTCATTGTTTCTAAACTCAGGGATAGGAGGCAATGCCTATCATTTGTGATTAGCACTAAAACTCCTGCCTCTATAGGAGACTGGATGCAATATTCAGGGATTACTATAGTAATAGTTTAATCAGTGTCAACAACTGTAGGTTACTGCATACTTTTTCAGCCTTTAGAAATAGATTCCTGTTCTGATAGTTGTAAGATCCCCTTCTGTAGGAGCCATAGCAGAGTCAGACCTGATTCAAGCGACAAACTTCATCGTGAAATCAAATGGAACCAGTTCAGAAAACTCACATAATCATCAGTGTACTGGTGTAAATTACTTCCAAAGCAGCATGGCACCACTTCAGAACATCACATAGCAATTTAAATAAAAAACTCTGATGTAGCTCACTGGCTTCAGGAAAGAGTACAACACAACACATGCTGCAGAAGGGAGACAGTTCAGTTTGCTTAACCCCGACATTGCATTAATTAGGGTTCCTCACCCCAACATAAAATTTTGCTTGAATTCCACCCATGAATTGTGAGTCTTGGCTAACTCCAACCAAGCTCAGTTAAATTAGTGCAAATGCCTGCCTGTTCCAACTTGGTACTTCTCTGTGGTTATCGAGAGAAAGTGGCAAGTGCTTTATCTCACACCCAGCTTACTAAGCTTAGCATGACTGAAGAGAAATTCAGAGTGTAATGTAAAGGCTGAATTTCACTGCAGATCATTTTTAAGTAAGAACTGACACACCTTAAATGACCCTTGGTCACTGTATTTAACATTACTAAAACCATGGGTTTATTTAATGACATCAGTGTCTCACTACACTCAGGATAGTACTGAGGACTTAATGCCTCTACACATTTGACCTATGCTTCATTAAAACAAAAAAAGTTATACATTGATAATTCCTCTTCTGCTATTACAGTGTTAATCTTTCATTTCTAATCACTGTGACATGATTTTTTTCAAATTCTTGGACAAAGTACAACAGATGTGGTTATGCAGAAGAGTCAACATCAGCTGATTTCATCAGCACGCTACAGCAATGACTTTTTCAAATGCTGAAGTCATTGAAAGGTCAAGATGTGTAGCTAATCCAAAAGAGTAAACAGAATTCTCTGCCTACCCTTCTGTAGAGTGTGTTTGTTTTCCTATCAGAGGTCTGAAGATCTTAGGACCCAACGTCTCTGTTGGTTGGCCATGAGGCTCAAAGTTAAAACAAATTTACATCTTGCTAGTACAAATTTGCAAGTTAGATTTACATTTTTCTGACAGCAAAAAGAGTTAAGGATTTGGAACATAATTTAATGGAGATAGCACCACTCTTAAGTTTTTAAATGTAAGGGGAGTTGCTCAAACAGATCAGAGAATGAGAAAGGAGAGAAAACTGAGGTAAGGGCCAAAGAGAAGAGGGGAATGGGGAAGTTACTCTGAGAATCATTATTTCAGAACATGCATTGAAATAACTTTTATGAACCTACTGAACCTAGACACTTCTAAACTAAGTATCAGGTCCTTCATAGTAGAACACACCTCACTGTATAAGGTTAAATATATTTGTTATCACTAACACAAGGCTTTTAAGTAACATCACTTGAGTCTTTGTGCTGGGATGATGATTCAGTGACAGTGATTCCGTGTATATATTAAGTACCACCTAGGGCATAAAAGGTTACATATTATATATTCTCAACAAACTCTAAGCAATTCATCTTGGCTTAAATCAAAGTATCTGTGGGTCACAAAGGCTTTAAATAGCTACAAGCAAAATAAGTTGTATCAAGTGAAGATAGGGGAGTACAAATAAATTTCTACTAAGATCATGTTCAGTAGAAGAACTAAGGAAAAGTTTATGTAGTTGTCCTTATCTGACACCATTTGAAACTGATCCCACTGCTTGTACTTTAAACATAAGCTCTTTGAATTAATATTTTTTATTGAATTTGTAATGGTCATGGCAGTCATTATCCTCCTAAATATGAGTAGTTTTTAAACTATTTCACTCCTCAACTAGCTAAGGAAGTTCCCATTTATTCAAACAAGATAAATTGTTCCGACTACTTTATACAACTTTGTTAAATACAAAATTAAGTCTTCTAAGAATGCTAAATCTGAGACGCAAAGAACAATATAGATTTCAAACTCATTATTTTTTTGTTAGTATAAGCTGTTAGTTATGTTACTGTCAGCAAAAGAATTTCTGAAATACATTTGAACTGGATATTTTGCTAGCCCAAAGTAAACTTAAACCTGCAGCAAAACAGTACTCCATTGGGAAACACCAGAATGTAACAGCACAGAATAAAGAGAATTATTATACTGCATATTTTACTAAGGAAAATTTGAATTGCAGAATGTCTTCACTTGTCTAGAAACATCAAAATAAATAGAAGCATAAAAAGCAAACCATTTTACATGCTGAGCTACAGTTTTATTAAATGGAGCAATTAAATCAATAGGAAAAAATTTATTTTGTTTTGGACTTAACGACATACTCATGGGATTACCCTTATACTTCAATTGCTGTTTATTGAAAATAGTTTTAGCAGACTGATGCATCTAAATGTGTGACCTGGGAATTCAGTCAAACTTCAGGGGGAAAAAAAAGGAAATTCTACCAAAAAGCTGGCTTAATAACACTGCAAAAAGGGATTGAAAGTTAACTTTTAAAAATGTAACTTCTAGAAAGGAGGCTCTTTACTGTTTAGGCTTGAAGCCCTTTCCCATTCCTCCCCCAAGCCTTTGCTCTCCACTGTAGAAATGAAGTGTCAATGTTTATTCTTTGAACGTGACTTTGTCTAGAAGAGGTAAGAAGTGCCTAAGTCACTGCAATAGTGCTGGATATACTGCTAATGAACAGACATACTAGAACATACTATTTATTCTCCTGTTTTCCCTGTTTCTTACACCCCTGTCCTCCAGCAGCTATCCAGAAAGCCTTCCAAAGTGATTGGGAAAGATGAGGGCAAAAAACCATCTTGGGATGGAAACTGCCACATCAGAAACTCTGTTACCTCAATGTTTACTTAAGATCCTAGGGTAATTCAGGATGGAAGGGCCCTCTAGTGCTCTTTAGCCTCGAGCAAGGTGACACCAGGTTGCTGTGGGTTTTGTCTGGCCTGGCCTTGAAAGCCTCTGAGGACAGAGTGCACAATCCTCCTCCCTGGGCAGCCGCTCCACTGCCTGACTCTTCCCACCACGAACATGTCTTTCCTTCTAGCCAGTCTGAACCTCTCTTGTTGCAGTTTATGCCTCGTGTCTTTTGCCCTCCCACCATGGGCCACTGTGCAAAGCCTGGCTCAGCTGGCTGCTGACCTCTGCTGAACTTGCTCCAGCTGCCATTCCCACAGCAGGAGGCCCACAACTGGACACAGCACCTGGATGTGATCCAGTAAGTGTTGAGCAGGGGAGAGTGTTGCTTTCCTCAACCAACAGCTCACAGGGTGATAGAGCTGGCTTCCTGCCTGGCAGTGTCTCCAGGGCCTCTACCACAGAGCTGCTGCCACCAGCCCCTCAGTTGCCACCCTGTAACCATGCAGGGGCTCTTCCTTCCTACATGAGCAACTTTGCCTTTTTCCCATCATGAAGTTCACAGCATTCCTGTCAGATCATTCCCATCCTCTTGATATGTCCCTCTGAATGAATGGCAGCTCTACTTCAAACATTTTGGGGCCACTTCCCTGGTGTCTTCTGTAAACTTTACAAGAGTGCACTCTATTGCCTGCTGCAGGGAACTGATAAAGTCCTCCAGCAACCTGCAGCATTCCACTTGTTACAGGGATACTGGTGGAGTATGAACCATTAACCACTCTACCCAGTCTGGTCATCAAGTTCTCTTAACTTCAAAAAAATTTAAAAATAAAAAGCTCTGTAGTTGTTCTAGGCCCCTTGAAATAATCTGAGATCTTACAGCTGCTTAATACAATATTCTTGCATGCAGCAAATGACTGGATTTTCTAAGTAAAACTCTCACAGTCAAGGACACCCAGGAAAGCAGAACTGTAAAATAGGTTGCAAACAGAATTAACAGGCTAAGAATGAAATAAGAGTTGTGTATCACAACAATCCACATTAGCCTACAAAAGAATGTGGTGACTTTAACCAATTTCAGTTACTTTTTATTAATGAATTTAATAATAATAAATAATATTATTACAAATAATAATAAATAAATAATAAATGAATTTGGGAAAAAGACCAACCATAACTTTGATTCCGTGTGTATGTGCACACGTATCTACTTTTTTTCCTTACGACTTGTATTGTTTAATCAGATGTTTGCTCTCTGGAGGCAGTTCTTTGAAAGGCTGATTTTTTAAAAAATCATTTGTACAACTCTTAACCTCCAGATGATGTTTTTTTGTTGGTTTGGGGTTTTTTTTAAGCTGTAAGAATTTTCTATTTTTCAAATTTTACTCAGAAAACTGAACACGGTGTAACAACCATGCTGCATTTGTCCCATGATAAAATCACATTACAAATCTTCCTAATATTATTTAGGAATTTATGCTGATGTACAGAAAAGCAAACTATTTCTGTGATTTATTTTCACCAATATGCAACTCTCCATGTCTTGAAATGACTGATGTACTTGGGAGTCATTGTCCCCTCACTCAGATTTGCTTTGCTCCTGAAGAATTAACCATGTACTTTACTACACAGTGTGAAAAGTGTAAGCTTATTTAATGCCACCTTTAACCTCTATACACTTAGTTACTAAGTTGGTGTCACACAGAGGAAAATTGAGTTTTCATTTTGAGTGAATTTGAGCTTCGTTGCGTTAAACTAACTTTTCTGGATTGGTGTCCTCCCTGGTAAGGGTTTTAATGCTTTCAGTACTTGGAGGTTTTTGTTGCATGCATGGACCAGAGAGTCCAGAGAGCAGTGTTGTTCCCATTTGCCAGCTGCAATTTACAGTACAATGTCCTGTTCTGGGACCCTCGTTTCAGAAATGACATTGAGGCACTGGAGCAGGTACAGAGAAGGGCAATGGAGCTGGGGAAGGGTCTGAAGCCCGAGTCTGATGAGGAGCAGCTGAGGGTGCTTAGCCTGGAGAAAAGAAGGCTCAGGGGTGATCACTCTCTACAGCTGCCTGAAAGGAGGCTGTAGCCAGGTGGGGGTCAGTCTATTCTCCAGAGCAACTAAAGGCAGAATGAGAAGAAATGGCCTCAAACTACACCAGGGGAGGTTTAGGTTGGACATCAGCAGGAATTTCTTCACAGAAAGGGAGATTAGACATGGGGATGGGCTGCCCGGGGAGGTGGTGGGGTCGCCGTCCCTGGAGGTGTTTAAGGAAAGACCGGACGTGGCACTTGGTGCCACGGTCCATCTGACAAAGAGGCGTTCGGCCACAGGCTGGACTGGATGACCTCGAAGGGCTTGTCCTGCCTAACTGATCCTGTGCTTCGGTGATTTTAAACCCCGCCAGGCACTGCTCAACTCTGCGGCCGCCCTCTATGATGTAAAGCGCGCTAATTTCTTGCTATAACCCTCAGCCCATCCCAAAACTGACTCAAAGGCTGCAGGGCTGAGCGCGGAGTCCCATCCCGCCCAAGGTCACGCGAGGGGCCGGATACGTTCGGTGCCCGTGGGGGCGGCCGATCCCTCCCCGACTCAACAAACGCCCGCGGCACCGCAGCGCCTGCCCGGGTGTGGAGTGTTACCTGTGGGGTGTAGGCGGCGGCCGCCGTGGCCCCGACGAGGCGCTGCGCGAAGCCGCTGAACTTGTAGTACATGGTGGGCCGGCGGGGGCACCGGCTGCGCCAGCTCGGCCGAAAGGAGCCGCCCCGCCCCCAGCCGGCTTTTTGCGACGCCGTAACGTTCAAGGGCCCCACCAACTCGCAGGCGCCTCGCACGGCCGCCTGCGTGGGAAGCCGCGGAAAGACTGAGATTTAAAAAAAAAAAAAGTCCGAAAAAATACAGTAGCCTGTGCCAAAGCAGCGCGAGCGCGGCTCTTCCAGGCACGCCTGCGTCTCCGAAAAAAGTGAGGTCGGTGGCAATTTTCAGTCAGGCAAAAATTGTGAGCCCCCTAAGTGGCGGGGCGGCAGCGAGAGGGACGGTGGGGGCGGGATCGCAGACAGGAGCGGGAGGGGCGGAGGGGGCGTGGTTCGTGCCAGCCAATCAGCGCAGGCGGGAGGCGAGGCCCCGCCCACACCGGGTGCCGGGGCGGGGCGGGGGCGGGAGCGCGCGGGGCTCTCGCGCCCCCCGGCCGGGCTCGTGCGCGCCTCACGGCGCTCGGGGCGCGGGCGCTGCTGGGCGGGGACGCGGCGCTCGCTGGGCCGGGCGGGGCGGGGACGCTGTCCGCAGAGTCCCGTTCGTTACCCGCTGTGCAACAAGCCGGGAACCACAGGCTCGCTTAGGTTGGAAAAGACCTCCGGGAGCATCGCGTCCAACCTATGAGCGATCACCACCGTGAACTAGACCGCGGCACCGAGTGCCACGTCCAGCCTTTCCTTAAACACCTCCAGGGGTGGCGAGTCCAGCACCTCCCCGGGCAGCGCTTTGCAGTGCCCAGTCGCTCTTGGGAAGAAATTCCAACCTAAACCTCCCCAGGCGCAGCTTGAGGTCATGTCCTCTCATCCTGCCGCTGGCTCCCGGGGAGGAGAGACCGACCCCCACCTGGCTGCAGCCTCCGTTTAGGGAACTGTAGGGTGACAAGGTCACCCGCGAGCCTCCCTTTTTTCTCCCTCAACACCCCCAGCTCCCGCAGCTGCTCTCATAGGACTTGTGCTCCAGACCCTTCCCCAGCTCCATTGCTCTTCTCTGGACACACTCCAACACCTCAATGTCCTTCCTGAATTGAGGGGCTCAGACCTGGACACAGGACTCGATGTGTGGCCTCACCAGTGCTGAGTACAGGGGAAGAATCTCTTCCTTGTTCCTGCTGGTCACGCTATTGCTGATACAACCACGATGGATAGAGAAATTGAATATTTATTTCAGAGTTGCACAAGCCTGGGTCCTCGGTGGTGTTCCGTAAATCAAGGACACCAACAACCAAGACTTTTTACTTTGTATGTATTTTAGCAAACAAAGGCATTAATGTTAATTGGCTGGAAGTTACGTAGTTCACTTATTAATTAGTATTCCATTTTGTATTTGTCATTGATTTTCTTGTTTCTCATACTAATTTCACGTACGTATGCTCAGTCTTTCTCTTCTCTTGGGTCTGTGGCTTTCTTGAGTTGGTGGTCTGAGTCAGTGGTCGCCATCTCCCTCTCCCAGGATTACCTTTTACCCAGTCGGAGCTAATTCAGCACAGTTGCCAAGTGGTTTTCCTTATCTTGGGAGCATACAAAGATCAAACAACATCCTTTCTTAAGAAAATTTTTACATATTTCACATTTTGCAACAGATACAGTAGTGGTTTTGTTTTCTGGAACTAAATCGCTGTGTCTCCACTCCAACAAGTGATTCACATGTCTCTTATAGGGATTCCCTTCTCTCCTGCCATCTTCAGAAAACATCTGACATGTTTAAGTCATTACATAAAATAGGGCTTTTGCTAAACAAAGCATCATAAACTGGGGGGATGTGATACAGTGCTGCTTCTATTTGTGAATTTAGTGTTGCTGAGAAGTCAGCAGCCCCTCAGCTGCCATGGGACGCAGCGCAGCCTGGCCCTGCACAGAGCTCATGGGCCTGTGGTGTTCCTCAATCCCTCTGTGCCTGCCTTGGATGCCAGGCAGGTGCCATCTGGCATGCAGTTAGTGACCCAGAGTATCCTGCTGGGACAAGTTTAACAGCATGAATTCATGGCTGGAGTTTGTGCTGTGAGTTGGCTAAGACTAAACATACTGAGGTCTGGCTGAAAAGGATCATTTGTTGGTAATGTTTAATCATTAGTGACCCCCACCAGTTAGATCATTGCCTATTGAGAGTCTTCAAAACATGCAGTTTTGAAGATATGTTTGCTATAAAAATATCTGTGGTCATGCACTTAGGGAAAACTATTAAAATCTACTTTGCTTATAAACTGGGGGAAGATCTATTCATAGGAGATATTTTAGAAAGTAAAATACCCATATAAAATATGTGTGATATGATTTCTTTACCCACCCGTGTAACGCCTTCTACTTAGGTTTTAGAATTTGAGTTTGGGAGTGGCAAAAGGGAGCCTTGAGTTTTCTTGGATTTACTCCCTTTTGAACAGACACATCCAACACAGGATAGCCACTGTTCAGTGACAGGGGAGGCCCTTGGGACCCTTGCATACCCATTTACTTGTGAGAGCTTGTGAGAGCAGGGCCATGCCTGGGTCTTTGCTGCACCAGTTCTTACCTGTGCCTGTTGCCCTGAAGGCAGGTTTTCTTCTTGGTGAAATTTCAAGCCCACAAACCCTGTCTGTGCTGTTCTCCTATTGAGAGAATCAGCCGGGTGCTCCCTACGTGACACCCTGAGTCGATGTTCTGGCTCTGGGTTAAGAACAATAACTGGAGAGGATATGTTATTTGCTCAGTAAGTAGAAAATTTATGGAAATATTTTGTAAATGTTACAGGAGGAATTATGAAATCCCTGTAGCTTTTCAAGACTAGGCAGTATTAACGAACTGGAAGACGTGCTGCATAATTTATGGTTGAAAAGAATTTGCTAATCAGGATTCTATTTATTCCCGAGAAAAACAAACTAAAAGTGGTTTGATTACAAGTCTGCCTGTAATGGAGCAGAAGACCCTGAGGGTGTGGTCCACATATTCTTTTAGAGTAGAATGATGTGAATCAGGGATAGGTTTGTGTGGTAGCAGTCCTGACCTTTTGAAATCCATGGGATCTAGTTTATATTATAATGATTCTGGGCATATTTGTCTGCAGATGTACTACAGCATTTGCCAGAAGAAATAGGTGTGCCTGGTAAGCTCAGTCACTAAAATTGTGTTGTATTTTGTTCTTCTGCCTTTTTTTCTGGTATGAATGCTTGCTACGGTACCAGAGGAGCACGGGCTTGGTGGCAGGTCATGCCTTGAGATAGCACCATTGAATAACTAGTTCTTGCTTCATTGTTGCTCTTGAATCAAGTTCTTGAAAAGTCGTTTAATATTGACTGAAAGCCACAGAAAGAAAAGGTTTGTGCCCTAGAGCTCCAAGGAAGCTGTGAAAAACGAACAGATTTATCCTCTTTTTCAGTTAATCAATTTAAGTCTTGATGCTTAAAAGTAAGCTGTGAAACTTTGCTGCTGCAAGCTGTTGGAACAAAACCTAGGTGTGATCTCTCCCTTGTTTTAGTTCACAAAATTGAAGATGGGGAATTATTTACCTTGCAAGAGAAATGCATGGGAGGATGACATGAATAAAATTACAGTTACACATGGAGGTTCTGCTGTTGTTTGTGTACCATGGGAGCATGAGAACATTCCACATCCAAAAAAAAAAGCGTAAAGTCTTTCCTTTAAAGGAAAAAACTTGGTTTTGTCTTAGACTTCTGGTTCATCATTTGCTTTAGTCTCTAGACTTTTGCCAAGACTGCTTTGCTTATCAGGCTTGCTGACATAGTGGATAATCAGACAAGTAAAACTTGCTGCCATAGGAAGTTATTGGGGCAAAATGAGGCCACTCACCCTGGAAGGGTTCAAAGAAAGATTGGGCATTTTTGAAGACCATAAAACTTCATACAGTTAACATAAACAAAATTTCCTAGAAGGAAAAGACTTCCTGCTTTGGACTTTAACCTGAGGTCTCACTTTTAGACACTGAGACAAACAATTCATTTGGCAGTTGGACATCTAGTCTGTTAGGGACCCGTGTGGTATTGGCAGCAGCTAAGGAAGATAGGGTCCTGTAGTTTATTCCCTTTTTTCCAGATTTTAAAGATCACTGGTGTCATACATGCAAGTTTGTTCCTGGAATAGCACTAAGATTATGTTTCAAGATTAGTAGATCTCTGAGAGTGAATGAAGGAAGCAGAGTACCTTGATCTTATTCTTCTTTTTTGTTGTTGTTGCTGTGATTGTTGTATTTATTTTCTTTTTGAGGATAAAATAAACAAAAAACCAAAACCTTAATCAGTTTGCTTAATGAACAAACCCTTCATATGCTGATCATTATTTCAGCACAGATGTCTGTAACTCAAATTCTGTCAATCTGCCCATGCAACTCTGTTCTTGAATTGCTGAGAACAACTGTGTGGGTGGATTTAGAACATAAAATTGCCATGTGCACTTATGTTTTGTTTATGCAGTACTCATTTTTAAGAGTACTAGGTTGGATTTGCTTAATATTTGCTTTGTGTGTGTGTATACATAATATTTACAAACCCCCAAACTAGGAGATGATCTCCAAGATAAACTATATTAGTGCAAGAGGCTGATACTGTAAACATGTTCCATTTGATTTATCAACTGAAATAAATAAATTAAATATGTACACAGACTAATGTGGTAGTTACCTCTAAAACCTGTACCTGAATTTATTGGTGCTTTTTCACCCATACGTACTCCATACAGCAGAGATGACTGTTGGAAATGGGCTTCTATTGATGACTAAGAGATTTCTCTTGCATATATCTATCAATACTGAAAATTAATAAAAATTGTAGAGTTTTTATTTTAAAATGGTAGTAGACTTAAAATATTAATATAAATTCAACTAAAGTTTTTACTGTGTAACTTTCTTGTAACAGAACTCTTGCCTTTTTCTTGAAGGAGATGGTATTAGGGAGGCAGCCATTTTTATCTTCTCTATAAATTTAGAAATAATTCTGTGTTTCATTTCTGTTTCCTGGGCACTTCTTTGTCTTGCAATAAGGCTTCTACATGTGAAATACTTGATAGCAATTGTTGTTTACTAGCAATTTTGGCAATGAGGGCATTGTGTCCACTGTTGTATGATGGAGAGCAGGAATCTTTTTTAAGGTGTTGAATCTTATCTGGGGGTATCTACCTCTTGTTATATATGTATAGTATTCTTTTCAGGTTCTCATGCAGAGCTTGCCTGAGAAAGTAAATGAAAGAATTGAAACCTTTATGATGTCATTATTGTAAAGCCTGAAGAATGAATAGCACTTCTGGGGCAGTAGGTTGTGTTTTTTATAGACAGTTTCTCTGCAGTTCTGTATTACCTGAATAAAGGCAGAATGGAAACTGTGAAAACAATGCTTTTTTCCAGGTGAGCCATTAAGTGTTCTTTTATCCTCAAGTTTCTGGATGTGAAAAGCATTAGAGGAACCTACTGCAGTAAATATTGATTTTGATACTTTTCAGCTTTGTTGTCACTACTTTTTTTTCCCCTTGATTTTCAGAATTGCAAAACCAAAGGTAACTTTTTCATCTGATTGAGACATTAATGTTGGCTGTCAGTAAAATAACAATTACCTAAAAGCCCTGTTCATTCTACTTTTGAGAAAGTAAATGCAAAATCCCCAGGCCCTATGTCTATGGCTTATAATACTTCCCAGTTTTAAAATGCTGTACTGTAAAGCTGGGTATTTTGCCTCTTGCTGCTGACTTTGACACGGATAACCAGAGTTCAAACCTTCTGTATGCGTCCTTTCTGCTGCAATACATTTTCTTCTTTTATAACCAGTAGGGAAAGCTCATGATTGCAGTACCTTATTCCTGAACTTTTCCTTTAAACACTGTATGCATAGTGAAATAGGTTCCCAAATAAAATGAGTGCTATCTCTGGACATTGAGAGGTAAAATGCACCTTTGAGGTTTTCTGTTTTCATAGTACTACCAAAATCTTCTTTCCCCTCTTCCTTTTCCCTGCCTGGGCTGTAAGCATTTCTCTCTCAAATAATCTACAGTCCACAGCAAAAGTTTCTTTTACTCAGATATGTTATAGATACTGGAGGAAGATGCATTATCCTTGTATTTAATTTCTTCTTGTGAGCATTTTCATGTGCAAATTCACAGATTAGAGTCCAGAGACAACCACATCCTCAGTGCAGTTTTATAACAAACTTTCCTGAATAAGGCAAGATTATGTTATAGACAAAAAGCCAAACCAACAGAAACCTCCCTTGTGATTATGTTAGAGGAAATGATCTGTTCAAATGTGTCATTTGAAACAGATTGATAGAAAGGTGTTGTGATGGGCTGGAGGAGGATCCCATGCAGTGTTTCTCAGTATTAACAACTAAAATACAGTTGGACTGGAACTGCATGGGACAGTTTATGCCAGGGGGCTTGGGTGGAATACCTTAGTCTTTTGCTTTCTTGGCCCAGTGCCCACTTGTCAGTCATACTTAATTTTAGTTGTTATCAGTCATATTTCAGAACCAGCTATATTTGGACTTAATCTACCCTTTTCCAACAATGACACTGCTCTGTATTTACTCTAGCAGTTCCTTGGAGAAGGAATTAATCAATGAACATGTAGGCTTGCCAACACCAGCTGCTCAAAAATCATGAAATTGGGGTTTTAAAATTTGTTAGTTTATTAATATTTTAGTACATGATCATGTTTTACCACTTCTTTGGCACATCTCAGGATATAAAGAACATGCATAGATGAAAGTCGCCTTTCACATGATGAGTTTTAGTAACAATTTTCGTAAGTAATAAATGTCAAAATTGGAAACTTCTGTGTTGGAATGTCCTGAAGATATAAACTGTTAGAGCTCCCCCCTCAAATTAGGGCAAAGTGATCTCTTGGTTCGTGCTGAGGCAATACTCTTTGATAGAATGCAATGACTTCATGCTGTTCAGGAACAAGCAAGAATAACAGAAGTTTTTCCACCAGAGGATCAGTGTTTCATACGAATTCACCAGCTGGTGCCATCAAGTAGCAGTACTTTACACCTAAGCATCTTTGTGAGAGCACTAGCTATGTCTTGTAAAATGTTTTGGTTGTATTTTAGCTAAGCATGTGTCTAAGATGCAGAGCCAAAGCCAGGGTTGCTCCTGGACACAGTTTTCCATGGGAAGGAAACCCTTACAGCCTTTGGCTGAGTCTCTAGATGCATGAATAGGAAACCAGGACCTTGTGCAGGCAAGAAACAGCCCAAGAAAAGTCTGGACCTGCAACTCTGCTGAAATGTCTGCAGTTTTATGGATCTAAAAATGTAAAACAAAAGTTGTCCAGTGTATTAGAGAGGGGAAACTGAAATATAAGGAGCAAAGGGACAAATTTTCTCCAGACGTATTCAGCAGAGAAGATTCAATCAGAAATATGCTTTTGGAGTGAAGCTCCAAGTCATACTTGTGCTTTGGTTTGTATCCCTGAGCAGGCTTGGAGCTCACAAATGGGGTATCATTTTGGATGAAGCTGGGCTTCCTGGCTGACTGTAAGATGCACTTAAGTAACACAATGTGCTCCAGATGGTGTGGGTCTCAGGTTCTCAGCATAATCTCTTTCATTCTGCACATTGCTCCTCTTCTGCCCACTGTGTCCAACAGTAAATACAGCCTAGTAAATTGTGGAAGATGGGATGTGAGGATGGAGTTTCTAGATCCTAATACCTGCCTAGAATCCCATTCACAGCTACTTCCTATAAGCTCTTCTTCCAAGTACTGCCATGGGATAAAGCCATTCAGAGCTGGCTGAGCTATCACTTTGCTTAGGCAAAATGTCCATCTTGGCTCAGATTTTTTGTCAGCAGCCTGCATTCTAAGAGGTTTCTATTTGACTATTCACAAACAAAAAGACATACTTAAATTTAGTAATACCAATGTCAGTTGTCTGGTTAGTTGATAAACCTTTCTGATAGAAAACATTCTTTATTTATGAATCGTTTAGCACATCAGACATAACATAAAAATAGATTTCTGCCATGAGATCAGTGTCTCCTGCATTGAAAATAATGCACGGTTTTGACGAAATTTATTTTTGAGGATTGTATTCTGCCAGCAGCAGGAACCATTACCCTATGATATCTTTCAGCTAACAGCCTCCTAATTATCTTTCCCACAGCATCCTGTAGTCTCGCTGACATTCTGTAAGCATGTCACTTTTATGGATTAGTCTCTTCAGATGGTAGTGTAACTCAGGCCTGTTTCAGGAAGCCTTGAAGGTGTTTTGATGTGTCTCCCCTTTGCCTTGCCACATGATCAATGATGGGTTTTCCTTTTTAAATACTCTGTCTGCTGTTGTATACCTGTCTGTGCTTTCTTACTGCCATCAGCATAGTGATACTGTAAAACTGGGAGAACAAGCAGACAAAAGAACTATCTACCTCCTTATCACAGCATTTCCCTGCACAGGAGAAAGAAGTTCAGAAGATTAGGTAACAGCGTGGGAGAACACTGGTAAACTCCCATGTGAGGGGAAGAGGGAAGCTCAGTAACAGCTCTGCTGGGAAGAGGACTGAAGTGTGCTGGAGTGAGTAGAGTAACAGCAGGGAAAGCTGAAAAGAACTGTTCCTGAGCCAAGTCCTTGCACACATTAAAGGGTTGGATAGCTGCAGAAATAGGGAGCCCTCCAAGTAAATGCTGCCGGCAACATCTGCCTCTGCATTGTGCAGGAACTTTTCTTTGGCAGAACACACACAGCCTTACAGAGCCTATAGATAGATTGGGGTTCTTTGTACTGTGCTTTGCATCTCTATTTATAGTTTCCTCCCAAGGAAGACACGACCTGTGTGAGTGCAGGTTTCTGTAGGTGGATGGAAGCACTTGCTGACCACAACATCTGAGTAAAAATTTTCCTGGAAATGTGTCTTTTGACAATATCCTCCCTCCTAAAGATTTTTCACAGTAAATTTTGCTGAACCATATCTGGCTCCCTTGTCTTGCGTAGGTTCTGTGATGGCAATTGCTCACGGAGGGTTTCATTTGGCTCCATATGTAGCAGCCTAGGCTTTTAAAATGGGAAAATCTGAATTCTGTTTTCACAGGGAATATCAGAGCTTGCAGTACCATTGGTGGGGCAGGCATATTCTTTTTAGAGTGCTGTATCCTATTCTACAGCCCTGAGGGAACTGAAAAGGAGTGGTGAGGAGGTGTAGAAATAGAGATTTGGCACCATGATTTTACATGCTTTTTGCTTTACATACTCTTGATTGTTTCCCCTTCTGACAGTTCACTTTTGCAGATTTTTGCAGTGTGGCTCTGATGTGATTATGCTTTCCTGAAGGATTCCCCATCTTCTTTAGGCTACAGTGTTTGTTGCTCACTGTTCAAAGGCAGAAGGGAAACGTATCTATGCATCCTCAGAATTGCTAGAAGCACCACTTTGACTCCATTAAATTGCTTGTCCTAGATCCAGTTGCCACCAAAGGGATGTGAAATGATTATAATTTGAACCTACAAACTCAATCTTCCTAGCACTCGCTAAACGCTTGCCTTGTAATGCAGAGATTACACTAACATAATAGGAACCCAATTACTACAAGTTCTTTCTTTGCTTTCACAGGTTATTGAATTAATAGAACCATGTTAGGAGGGCTTTAGGGAGAAATGAACTGAGATGAGCTCAGCTGTTTGGAGCATGGTGCTAATAACCAAGATTGTGGGTTTGATCCCTGTGTGGCCCATTCACTTAAGAGCCGGACTTTTTGGTCCTTGTGGGTCCCTTCCAACTCAGCATATTCTGTGATTCTGTGATATGTAATGAGATTACATGCTTGCCTTACAAGAAAGTATCATGAGTAGAGACAAGGGAAACAGTCTCTAAATGCTATTAAAAGCATTTTATTGGAGATCCCATATACTTTCAGTGTAATCTAATAGCTGATATTGATTCACACATAAACCAGTTTGACCTTTAGGACAATATCTATGTGTGTTCCCTTTTGCTCCCTTTTGGATGACTGCAGTCTTAAAGTTTAAAAAACTTTCTTAAAGCTGGTTAAAAAAAAAGCATAAAATATGATTTGCACATCTCATAGATAAGGAGAAAACAAAAGACCTAGTAGAGAGTTTATGGATTATTGAAGACTACTGGTAAATAACTGCAGGTTTTTACAATGGACTTGATCAATTTTTCCTCTGAACTGTAACATTCAAGCTGACTATCTTTTCATTCAGGAGAACTGTATCTCTCATTTGAGCAGTGAAAACTGTAGTGCTTATCTTCTTGCTCCAGTCTCCCAGAAAATTTATATTGTTTTAGCTGGGCTTTTGTTTCATGCTCTTTTTGAAAAGCAAAATAGTAAGTATTGTTTGTAGTATATTCTTCTTTAAAATAGTAGGAGAAAACGAATAAGGATGTCACTTTGGAACCCAAGTTGCAGAGCTGAACACAGGAGCATTTGCTGCATGTGTTACTGACAGCCTTGGAGCACGAGGAGTTGGCTGACATGGTGCTGGCCACAGCTTCAGTCTGTGGCAGTAGCAAAAGGTTGTGTTTAGGGTAGCAGCTCTCATGATTAAAGGCAGGGTAGGGACTCTCCATGCTGAGATGGCACACTTTCATGGGAGTTTCCAGTGGTCGTCTCTGAAAGGAAAGAGTGTGGCTTTTGGGGAGGTTTTAAGTCAAAGCCCTCTGTATAATTTTGTGTGTATTTTGAACTGTTGCCTGCAGAATTCAGTCCCTGGGACCACCCCTAGTGTGGATGCCTTATGCTTTCTGGTAATCATTAGCACTCCACAGAAAGGGAAGCAACTGCTGAGTGGCACAAGACAGTGCCAGTCTCTCTTATTCTACTGATCCAAGAGACTGTGTCTGCATGGAGACACATTCGGAAAACGTTTAGAGGGAAGTAGGAAATCATAAATGTTGGTGATACAAGTTGTTGTCACAGTGTGTAATCCAAGAAATGGGTCAAAGGTTTTCTTTTTAGCAAAGTAGGCAGGTATTAGTTGGTTTACACTTGCCATGCATGAGTGGCCCGGGGAACTGCTTTTAGCACAGGTCCTTGAGGGACAGGATGCTTGATTTAAATAAGAATGTGCCTATGGAAATGAAGGTAGGAGAGCAAAGAAGGGGCAGGACGTGATAGCAGATACGTGGGCTGGCACTGTGCTTTAGTAATACTTGGTGCCAGCACAGAAGCCTGCTGGTGTGGCTGGCAGCAGAAAGAAAATGGGGCAGCTAGGAAAAGGATAAAAACCAAAGGGGAAAGAAACGGGATGGAAAGTGAGTCACTTGGAAGGGACTTCATTGCACAGAGCCTTTTGCATTGTTTGGTTTAATTTTTGTAACCTCTCTCTATCCATCTGCCTTATTTCCTTTTTTCATTAGTCTTCCACCTGCTCTCCATAATATTCCTGTAGTTCACATGACAATCCTGAATTCTAAATGGGGCTAAATCTCCAAACAGGGAACGTAAATATAGCAAGTCTCCTTACAGATATTAAACTGGTTTCTTCAGTACAGCAGTGAAAGCCTAACAGTTTCCAAGACTGGTAGTTGCTTCGAGCATGACTCTATTACATGCTGGTGGAAGTGGATTAGCCACTTAAAGTGTTCTGTCCAAGTCTGGCCAGTTTGTTTTACAGCTTCTTGGTAGAAACAGCAGTTTAGAGTAATCAATCAAAAAAGCAAAGTGCAAATCTGCAAGTGCAACATCCCTTTGGTAATGCAGCTCTCAAGTCCACCCTGTTGGCAGAATCAGGTGGCCAAAGGCAGATAGGTGTTCTTTACTGCAGAGTTGAGAAGGGATTTGGATGGCACCAGGATAAGACTCTGGACCAAGGATGGAATGAGGATGATTTAGACTATTTTGTATTCTTTGTAAGAGCTTTGCTTTGCATGACTGTTTTTTTCCCATTATATATGACATTTACTGTGGAGGAGGAGAGAGCTTCTTGTCCTACACTGACACAGAGAAATGTATGGATATTTATTCTAAGCTATGTAATGTGAACTGCATTTCAAATGTGAATGAGACAGTCTGTATGAAGAGAAGGCAAAGGTAACAGCAGCCTCAGTCTGTGGATGTTAATATTTAACCTTAATGCTTCTTGAGTGAGGATTAGGTGAAAGCAGAAAGAAAAAGGTCTAAGAAAACAACATAGAGATGCTGAAGATGGAGTCTGCTTTAAAGAGGGGAGCAGATGAGTTCATGGTCCTTGGTCTTGTGTTGAGGGCAACTTGGTATTTACATTCAAGACTTTGTCTTCCATAACCCAGATGACAAACAGATTTTCTAAAACAAAACAAAATTCATCTTAGCTAAATTTCATTCACTGCTGGTTACCTGGCTCCCTTGGAGAAGATTCTTCCTTTTAGACATACCTGGTTTTTAAGCCTCTTTAGTCAATGGAGAACAAAAGGCTGCTGTGACCTATAGGCTGAGTTTCTATCAGAGAACCAAAGAGGTAAAGGCACTGCACCCAAAGGCAGGGATACTCAAGGAATCCATATAAGTTTGAGAGCTATGAGCAAGAATCTCTGGCTGGAATCCAGATTTGTATTTATTTTAATTTAAGTAGTTTTGTTAGTGCTGCCTTTCGGTAAGCCTCTGCATGACTATACTTAGTGATTACATTGTTGGGATTGTTCTTCTCTTTTAATCTTGAATGGCATGTGTACAGTAGCATCCTTTTATAGCATCAAGGATTCAAGATGCTATCCTAATAAATGGCCCCAATTTTACTCATTCATAATATCCCATCAAATGTCATCAAATTCAAATATTAAACCCTAATGACAAAAATCCTGGTTAGACACTCTGCTGTCTTGGCACAGCCAGTGCAGCTGACAAGGCCTTTAGCAATGTAGAAAAAGCTGCCTTCTAAGTGCTGCATTCTCTGGGAGCCTCTCTGAATTGAGGAGAAAAAAAAAAAGTATTTCAACACTTAGTACTTAACAGTATATCAGGCTCAGTAGATAAGCTACACTCATGCTCCCAAGAAATGTCATCTTTCTTTCTTGCACTCTTACCTGCTTTGAATCGTGTTCCAGTATTGAATTGTAAGGGTTTTGGGAACAGCATTGCAATTTTTATCTGTAGCTGTAGAGTCCTTAGTACAACAGAAAACTGGTCCTCTCTGTGGCTCCTGGTTACTACAATATTGGTAAAGGAGCAGTGCAAAAAATATAAAAGCAGAAGTGGAGGATTGCTGGAGTGCATGGGAAAGAATTCCAATATTCAAGTTCTAGATTTCCTAGATTTTAGTGATCTTCTTTAGTGTTTTCTTTTCAAAAGTCTTATGGCAAAAACATGTAAAAAATGTTCCCCAAGGCAGAAAGAATCAATCTTATTTGGGGGAGTTCTGTGCATTTTACATTTTGTATCTCAAATTGATGGAAGGTGCAAGTGCTGAGCATATCTGCAAAACAATAACTGTGTTTAAACATTAAAAAAACCCTTCTGCTTCCAAATATTTTAGAAGTCCTTTGAGGAAAAACACTTCTAAAACATACTTCTATGACTATGTGGACATCTGCTTTACTTCTTCTGTTCCTTTGCTGACTGATTTTATGCAAAACTAATAAATAACAGAACTAAAAATGCTCATGGTTTCTAAATGAAAAGTCTGTTCATTCTCATAATAATGCAGAGGCTTGATACCAGAATAGTTTGTAATGCAGTGATCTCTTAAAATATTCAACCTTTTCTTTTTACAAGAACACTAGTTATGAAGTACTTTTTTGTGGAAGTACTTTTGAAATGGCTGCATTTAAAGCATCAAGAGAGTGTCTCATATCCATTCACAGTAATGCAAGGATTGCACTGCTGAAATCTCTGGTTGTGTTGACATTCCAGAATTTACACTGTGTTGATGTTTGGGGGTTTTTTTAATATAAAAAAAATCAGTGGACTTGAAACCAAATTCAGTCAATTTTTCTGGATTTGTTTTTAAAAATAATCCCTGAGGAATAATATATGTGTTACATGGCTGCTTTTCATTTTGTTTTGACAGTTCTACAGTCCATAGTTATGATAGATCTTCATATCTTACTGAAGAATAACCCTGTGGATGTTTAATTTTAATTTTTGCTTCAGACTTCTGGCTCAAATATTCAAATTTTATATTGATGATAACTCCTGGGTTCTAAATGACAGACTTCTCAGTAGCCAAAAATTGTTAAAGGAAGAAGTTTTTGCAGAGGTACAGTACCAATATGAATAGCCATAGAATTTACTTGTTTAAAAGAACACATTTTATAAACATTTGTGTTTTGACCACTAGTCCATGAAATATAGCAACAAGACCAGCAAATTTTATTACATTATTTTATCTATTTAAATATGTATTCACATAAAGCCCCCCCATTTATTACCTTTTCAAATTATAGAGTACATTTTTCTTTACAGATAACCAGACAATATATAAAACGAGGGATCTATGAAATTATAAACCTTTGCATTTGTAAAGAATAAAGGACTCTAAAAACCGTAGTTGCAAACATTCAAATTTTATTGATTTGACCACAGATTCATCTTCTGTGCTCTTAACATTTGTTGTCACGCAGATTGTCTGTCTTGGTTGCTCGTTGTGCAGCTTGTTGATGCTTAACCTGTCTGTCATCTGAAACACACTCCCTAATTTGTGTTGAACGTTTTTACTATGAGACCAGTGTCTTGTTATTTTTCCATGTGGGCTGGGCCAGCTCTTTGGCTACTGGAAGCTGTTACAGCTCTAGCAACGCTGGAAGACTTTTCACACTAAGTCTCTGTATTTTAAACAGGGATTTGTTTTATGTAGCAAGTTTAACTATCATCATGTATCCTGACCTGCATGTTTGCTTTTACAGACAAATAACAGAAAATGAGAGCCAGTTTCCCTTTTTAGAATCAGTGAAAACTTTTTAATAAAGCAGCATCTTTCTTTACTATGCATAGCTTATTTAACTTTCCAGCAAGTGTCTCCTTAGCAGCTCATCTGAAATAATAGTTCTAAAAATTTCAAGTGATCCTGAACCTCTTAGGTGAGATAAAATTCAGAGCACAGCAGACCTTGTTCATTATGCTGGTTCCCAGGAAACTGGCAGGGTTTGGCTGCTGAATTTAGCTGGCTGCTGTGTGCATATGTCCACTTCCTGGAAGGCATTCAGATCTGGTAAGATTTTTGTAGTTGTTACCCAAAAGGGAAGGGGCCATTGTTTTGAACCCACAAGGACTTCAGTTTTACTTTGGAATAGAAATACCAGTTCCTTTAGAGGTATGAATTGCATACATGAAATGAAAAAGCAGTGCCTTTTCTTTTAAATACATGGATATCAAGATAGGAATCTTGCATTAACAGCATTTTAATCTTTCTCAAACTTGCTGCTATGCACACCAGTATAAGCCACTGTACAATAAGGATTAATATCACATTTTTATATGGCTCATCCCTATGCTGATAAGACTGTTTAGTATCATCAGTCAACCAAACTAATTTTCTTTTTGGTGGGTACTCATCAAGACAATAGTGTTTTCAAGCTTTACATCAAGGAAAAGGATAATCTTCCATTCATTGTGATATTTGGGATGATGCTCATGTAGAACTGTAGAAGAAAAATACCCTAGAGAGCTTTCCATTTCAGTGACTTCATTAACAATCAAGTGCTTTTAAGTGACACACAGTACTTTGAAGGATTACAGCCAATATATAGTTCCCAATAAATCAGTCCTAGGGTTTGAACTGAGTATATAATGTATGATTAACCTTTACTGCCAGCAAATAGTGGCAGTTGAATGGCAGTTCAAAACTCATTAACTTTGGTTTCCATTTTAGATGAACCAAAGTGCTGGATCACAATTGTACAGTGTGTCTTCATTTTTCTTCAGTTTTATTTTATTTGTATTTCATCTAATTTGTTCCAGATGTGAATGTTTCCAAGAGAAACTGCCCATGAAGTCTTTTATTGTATAGGGTTCAAACTGGCAATGATTAGAGATGAGCCAGCTTGTCTTCACTTGGCTTTTGGCTTTGAAATGCTGTACTTTGAAATAGAGTGCTGCACACCATGTCTGCATAAAACATGGTCTCCAGAAAATTTTAGTAAAACAGTTTCAACTGTTTAAAAATATGCTTATTTTTGACTACACATGTAATTCATATTTTGTAAAGTTTCACTAAAAAACCCCACTGGTCCATTGAAAATAAGATGATATATATTACTAGAAGTCAGGCACCCTATTTACCCTATAAAATTCTGGCTTAAGGCTACCATGAAGATTACTTTATTTCAGCTTGATTTGTAAGGAAACTAAAGTCTACACACTGATAACCATACAACAATAAAAAGAGAAAGAAAAAAACTACCCCCAAAACCCCCACAAACAAACAAAAAACACAAACAAAAACCCACAACAACCCCACCCCAGGATCTCTCCATAGTGGGTTTATATACAGCAGTTTGAAAATATTTTATTATAACTCAAATTAAAAAATACATCAGGTCATTCTGTTCACATTTTGCCATATAAAAATTGAACACAAACTGTTCAAAAAAACATAATAGGACAATCTCCACAGACTTACTCCTTTACACAGTTATTTTCATTAGATTTATATTTTTACACTGGGAAAGGATTCTTATCTGAAAAACACTTCATAAAGTATGAAACATTTTATTTGTATACCATATATAGCCTGGATCATTGAAAACTTCCTGTCCTTAATTGCTTATGCAAAATGATTCATGGTGCAAATTGGTATTCACAAGTTATTATGTGCATTAATTTATATTTTTCCTTTCTAGAGGCATCTAAAGATTAGATTTCTAGGTAGTGCTGAAACACATTTTATGTTGTCTTGAAATCAAGATTGCAACATACTTTATATTCACATTCTGTACGGATTTTAAGCTATCGTCATCATGATGATGGCTTGGGTGTTTTGTGGAAGAGGGTTGTATCTCAGAGTATTGGTTTGGTAAATACAATACATGGACAAAAGACTAAGTACGATTTAAGGAGTTTTATGACAAACAGTATTTTTCCCACACATTAGAAACAGCACATGAAAATCTGTAGGGCTAAGTTCTTATGTGGTATTTTTAACCTAGAGAAAAAAAAAAAAAAAGCAAAATAGAAAAAAACCTGCAATTTTCTCCTTAGAAATGGTTTTGATACCGTCAAAATAACTTTTCATTAGAAGATGAAAATGTCATTTTCTTCAACATCTGTGTTTGGACTAAAGTCTGAAATTTTAATTTTGTCAAGGAGGAAATTTTTTATGAGGAATAAAAAAAACCCCAAACATTTCAACTGACTATAATATATAATATATGCAGGATATATATATAGGTACACATGCAGGAATACAGAGCCAGCATCTCCACTGGTGTAAAACATCTAAGTGTCTCTGGAGTCACTACTTGCCTAACTAACATCAGCTGTGAATCTCACCTAAGAAAGAAATTTTTGCTGATCTCATATTCACCTCTCTGTGGAATCCTGGAGCAGGTTTCTGAGCAACATGATTTTGATAGAAAAGGCATAAATATAGCAGTGTAGGGAACTACAGAGCTAACCTTCTGAACACACCAGTGGCAAGAAACAGAGGTATGGCTGTAACAGTACTTAACAATGGATTCTTGAAGGGAAAGTCAAGCTTGTCTGTAGGAAGGCTACTAAAGTTCTTTCCAGGTCTTCAGAAAAATTGTGTTTGCAATGTGATTCTTTAAGACTACTTAAGACTAAGACCACTTAAAATGATAATGATTCTTTCAGGTCTCAGGGTAGAACCTTCAATGTATCGTTACTGATCAATGTAGCAGGTTTATTTGAGTGAGCAATTCCAGAGAAGTGTTTCTAGGTGGTACTCATTTCACAATTACGTGTATAAAAGATGCCTCTACAGCACAGTAAGAGTAAATGCAGTATTTTCAGGCAAGCACACAAACTTCAGCTGTGCTGATGACTCTGAACTTTCATGTTAGCATGAAAGCTCCCTGTTGATGTTTATTGGTACCCAAATTTGTAAAGCTGTACCTTAATGTGTTTTAGTATCTAACTGCACATTTCTACATAGCAGCCTTTCAGAATTATACTGAACAACGCTATTAAGCAGAACTACACAAGAAATGTAGTGAGCAATATTTCAGAACCTAACTCGATTCATTTTCATTTTCTAGTAACGTTGAAGAATACACCATTTTGCCAAGTGCAACTCACACTTCTATATTTTACTTTCTTTGGTATGCTCTGGGCTTTTTACAGTTGTTTTTAAGACTTCCATTGAGGTGGATCCTTCAGTAAGGATTACAGAATTTAAGATGATGAAGAGTCTTACCTGACAGGGAGCAGGTACTCTTGTTTTCCAGTGCTTGCTCCAGGCCGCTTCAAATGATGGAATGTTGCAATTTGTCTTAAGAGAACTTTCACTATGGTATCTATGTTTAAGATATGTTGGGGCACAGAGGAGGTCAGGGAGGGAAAATCTGTGCTTGAGTATGTAACTTCAGGTGGATGGAGTTGAACTGAAAGCATGTAAAATTTGGAGAGCTCCCCCACTAACCTACCAGGAAATATATATATCAATCCCTGATTTCTTCTGCTGACCTTTATAGAATACAATACTTGCTTCTACTTACAATTGGGTTCTAGAGAAGAAATTAATTGTGACCTAAAGAAGTCCTTGCTTAAAACATTTAGAGGTTCACTTCTTGCACTTCTTTGTGAACTCTCAAATTCAGAGAAATGCCACTGAATTTACTGGTTTACAGAAGATTTGTGTGCTTCCTCAAAGATCAGAATCAGGCCTCAAGGGTTTTTTGTCCTACAGACCCATATCCTTCATCTTTCCTGAGTCACAGAACCAGCTCTACTTTGTTGCAAAGCATAAAAGTAGCAGTGATTCTCCTTCAATATATAATTTGGTTATCTGAGTTAAAAGTGGAGATACTTCAGGCAAAAAGCTATCAATGCCTCTGTGAAGCATTTAATATTGAAATCTTTGAAAAACTTCTGCTACACGTTGCTTAGAATGGTTTAGGATATAATTACAGGAATGACAGATCTCAGTGTTAAGCCCATTTTTTGTTCTGTTTTTTTGTGGGAAGGCAAACTGAACACCAAACTGGTCTGGTTGAGGACTTCTGAATCCTCTTTTGTTAATTTTGTTCTCTCAAATTTGAAACATCACTCCCTCTCCTTGCAAGGTGCTCAAGGCAGATGGACATCCTTCCTGTCTGAATGGTGACGGGCTTTCTCCAGGCTGGTGAGAATGTTGTTCCACAGGACCATCCAGTCAAGGAGGACACACGAAGGGACCTTCCGCCATTCTCTTCTAAGACAAAGCTTAGCAAGTAAGTACAACAGAATGCAAGTTGGGTCAATTTAGGAATTCAGCAGAGAGGCTTCTACTGTACCTAGCAGATCGGAACTTGAGCTCATGGTAGCATTGCACAAAGCTGTGATAAATGAAAGTGATCGGCAGGGCTAATAAAACGATGCCACTAACCACACAAATTCCTCCAAGAATCCTTCCTGGTACAGTGATGGGACACATGTCACCGTAACCAACTGTGGTCATCGAGATGATCACCCACCAACAAGCAGCAGGAATGCTGGCATAATCCTTATTCTTTGTTCCCAAGTCCAGCCCATTTTCAAGAAGCTGTGAAAGTGCACTGAAAATTGCCATAGCAACACAGATAAAGACAAGTAGCATCACCATCTCTCTGTAACAACGCTTCAGAGTCAGACCAAGTGTTTGAAGGCCAATGAAATGACGGGCCAGTTTAATCACCCAAAAAATTCTCATCATTCTTAAGACCCTCAAGGTGACTCCAGCCCTCTGAAGCTGTGAATTTTCCCCTGTGAAAACGGTCATTAGAACAGAGATGTAGTAAGGAGTAATTGCCAGCAAATCAATGATGTTGAGAGGTCTTCTGACAAACTCACACTTGTTTTTGGAGACGATGAACCTCACAATGCATTCTGCAGTGAACCAGCCTATGCAGATAGCTTCAATTATCCTGCCAAAAGAAACAAAGACAGTATTTATGCTCTGTGCAAAGGCTTCAGGGGATGTTTGGTTTGTTCACAGATATTACCAAAGTGACACCTGGACTTTCACAGACAACAAACAGAAAGCCATGCCATCCTTATCCTGCAGCTGGCACTGGATTTCAGCAATTAACCTGAGAGTCTAGTGAATGTTTAAACTGATAATTGCTGAAAAACTCACTCACTGATCATTTTCTTTGAATTATGGATTGCTACTAATCACAGTACTAGGCAAATATGCCTGCAAAAACTGGAGCCCTACAGGAGACGCTAGGACACCAATGCCAATATGTAACCTTATCTAGAAGAGCTGGGTTTGGGGTTTTGGTGGGTTTTTTTGCTCATTGAGTTTTGGGGGATTTTTAAAATTTTTGTTTATTTTTTTAAGTTTGTGAGGCCTGATCCACTTGGGAATGCCAAGGGTTGTAGATTAGTGAACTGTCTGGTTATGAACAGCAATGTATAGAACCAGACTGCTAAACTAAAATGGAAGCGCAGATGGAGTAAGCAGGAATAAGTATTTGCATTGGGTAATTAATGCAAATTTGTTCTTTAGGAACACACCTAAACCAGTCTACCTGATCTGCATCCCAAACAGGGTCTAACCTAGAACCATATCACAACTATATAGATATTACCACTAAATACAGATGTATTTTATTTTTCATTAGTGCATACATAAAGTGCTAAGCTTGTGGCCTCCCATTTACCACTATGCTCTGCATTACTGAATTTTCTCTTTTGCTTTAAATGTAACTCCACCTAAACTACATTGCAGCAATAATGTCAAGGTAACCAAGTGTTAAGGTAATAGGCAAGATCATCTTCTTGCCCAATGCAGAAGAAATCCTGGAAGGGGATTTCAGTATGCTCTTAAATATTTTCAAGTCCCAGTGCATTGAATGAGACTTGAGAATATCTCAACTTTAAACTGGTGGAAGGTAGAAACAGAAGATAAAAATGTCACTCAGAGATTATTTAGTAACTGTTGTGCATGTGGTCACAAATCTCCCTAAGATTTCAGACTGTGCTCACTTTTTGTAATACCTGAGGGCATGGAAGCTAATCTTTACCTCCATTTATCTTTTTCACCAACAGTCTGAGCAAAGAAAAAGACCATCACTGATACCTTCTCATACCAACAGCTCTGAAACCAAAGTGGTGTGAGATCAGAGATTCAAAAATACTGCCAGAAAATAATACAACCAGAGCTTTTTCAGTACTGCAAGGACTCTTAACAAGGTAGTGTCTGTTGAAACATACTGATTTGCAAGTGATAATCCAACTGTCATTTCAAAATTAAAATTTTTCTTCCCTAACACATCTGCATAATTTTTTACCAGTTCTGAAATCTATTGTTATTATTAAGATAGTGGCCTGTTAGAAAGACCGTATTCTTCTCTAACTGATGTAATTATAGACTCTACAAACTAACTTTTTCATAGAAATTTTACACATTAAAATTTTATTTATTTTTTATTAATTTAATTTTTTGTTTATTCTTTTTAGTTTTAAGCTAAAATTAGAAGAAACAGTAACAATGACTTGATGTAAAGTCATAAGGTGCATTGTAATTTTAGCCAAGTAAATTTAAATGAACATAAATTGATTACTTATTTCTTCACATAAAATTGGACCGTGTTTTTCTTTTTTCATGAATAACAATGAAAGTTCTGTAAGCAAGTGGTCTTTTTTCACAAAGGGCTTGTAGAACACTAGTTCATGTTAGTACCTTTTGATGGAAAGACCTTTGAAATTCAGTTTGCTCTTAAGAATCAGGTGTTCGCTTAGAAATTAAGCTTTTGAAAACTTCCTTTATGTTTGAAAAAAAATCAAGAAAAAAAGCTTAATGGGTAAGTTTACTTAAACCCTTTTTACATATGATGAGGAAATACCTAAGACTTTCCCAATAAAATCAAACAGCAATATCATGGTAATGGACAAACCAATGACATCTAAATGTACTTAGATGTTGGCTAGTTGAGATCTCATGTAATGATTAAAAGAAAAATTGTATATGGATAGGAAGTTGCAGCCAGGAATGTTCAACAATTCCAACAGGCTATTTCTTTACATTTTATGATATTTCTCTGGCAGTGTTGTCTGTATTCTATGATATGAAGGATTTAAATGAAAAAGAAATTTTTAATTATACAATTTAAAGCTTTTTCACTTGGTATTTCCTCCTGATGCCCTGATAATGTCAGAAACATGACTCCTCCATTTTGTCACCCCTTAGACAGGTTATCTCTGAGTTGAGCTGAAAGGAAGTTAAGTCCTGATCGTTGTGATACAGTAGAAATTTTCTTTATGGATCAACATTGATTCAGTAGTCATATAACTTTGGGGAATAGTTGTACAAGTAAAAGTCCATGAAATATGATCAATCCATAGTTTTACTCTGGCAGTTCCTGGGACAAGAAATACTGTAAATCAGTTATACTTCAGTAGGAAGGACTGAAGAAGTATTTTATTGTAGAATGGATTTGAAGTGAGCTAAGGAACGTCACTGATGCAAAAATGACAAAGCAAGATCAAGGCAGTGGGGGATACGTTAATGCCACTCCGTCATAACTTGCACTTCCATTTCCCCATTTTGCATCCATCTTTTTTTCTCCTGGCTGGGAAGAAGATAATGAAGAAGGGTGTCCCTTATTTTTTTCCTTCCTCTACTTACTTTTCAGCCATCAGTGAAACATTTTTCATTTTTCTTCTCTCGTCACTCCTTTTTTGCCTGTGTAGATGGATTTTGGCAGTACTGGTGAATCACACAAAAGAGTGCTTTGGTGAGAAAAACTAGAAACCTCTGGCATGTTGGGAAATCTGGAGTGCTACATTCTACATTTCCACTTTCAGATCAAGTCTCCTCTTCTTGCAGTGACTTATCCTTATAGTTAACCTTATTAGTGGATAAAAACATCTAATAAGGAAAGCAATTTTAACAGTTAATCCTTAAGAGAACTTAACAGAGTATGAAGTTAAATAAAAGGCATGTACTCAGAAGACTAAAGTATATGTGTTTTCCATAATCAATTCTTAAAATATTTTCTGGATATTCACAGGACAGATTGCTTTTATTGCCTATGTTTAGAATAATGCTGTATTAAAATCTATAATGATATAATTAAATACTGACTTTTTTTGGTAAAAATACAGTACCTATTTTATAATCTTTCATCACAGTTTTCGGTTAGTTGCGTTTTTTCAGTTTTAAAATAGCTGGTATCCAAAAAGGAGAGGGGTAGTTAAAAAGAAAGTTATAAAATGTTTCCTTGAAGATTCCCCACAAATTTTATAAATAATCAGAGAAAATACTAAGTCCTAATTTTTATTCAGTTACAGGCTATTTCTGCTCCAACTTACTGTTCATTGTCCCAGACCTAAGCACATGAAAGAGGGTTTTCATCCTAAAATTTTAAGCTGCTTGACACTTAACAGACTTTCAAGATTGCCCTAATGAGTCTTTTGTCCATAAATGGAAAATCAAGCCTTTGCAAGCCTTGTTCCTCCTGTAATCCCATCACTGTTCGCTTTTCTGTTCCATATGATAACTTTCTCTCAGAATAAGCTACTTTATGTACAATGAGTTAAACCACTTCAGAAATAATTTTTTTCAAACACTAACAAGATTAGTTTGTTATTACTAAAAAAACCCCCCATGTTGTAACTATCTTAGAATTGTTTCAACTTAGCAATATTCTTTGCCTCTTGCAATATTCTTGCCATCTTGCAAATTTGTATACTTTCAATAACCCCAGTGAGCTGGTTGAAATCGAGCCAAAATATTCCTTAGTGGCACTATTATCTATTAAGCTTGTAAATAAAACATACACAGCAACAGGATACATGAGGAAAACAGATGATATGATTAAAGACAGTATATGACAGGATTAAAGATTAAAGTCTGTCAGCACTGATTTGTTAAATTGTCGCTAAAGCCTATTTCCATGTAAAGCACATTAAACCTGAAAAATGTCCAAGCAGTAGCCAGAATGAGAAAATTCCTGCTCAGGAAGACTCCTAAGTGATTTCAGCAAATGTTCGGGGTTTTTCAATCCTTTAGAAATCAAGGGCTTCCTTCCCACTACAAACTGTGGAGTAAATGCCACAGAACAGCTAGTTTCCCTGAAGTAAAAACCCTGCTGGCTTTTTTTCCATTCTGTCCCTGCTTTGGTAGGAATCATATGTTGTCATGCATTAAACTCTGGTGCTTTGTGTGGGAGGCTGTAATGACCCAGCAGTCCTCAGCGAAGGGGCAAATCCCTTTCATAGCTGAAGGGGAAACCTGAGTACGAACATCTTGAGCCCTGAGATCCTCAGCATCTTTTCCATATATGTTGAACACGACTGGCACCTAATCCTGGTGAGTCTAAGGCTCTGCTGTGCTCAGGCAGTGATATATAGCTGTTCATTATTTCACCTCTATTTTTCAAAGAGCTGGTAAATTCAATAGAATCCATGTCTGTGTTTTTAACCTAGGTCCGTAGTTCCATTCTTTACCTTCAGCCCACTGTTTTAGCCTAGCAAAAATGTGGTATTCAAGTTAGATCTTGTCCAGAAAAGGAGTTCCTACTGTTTTTTGAAGAGATGTTGAACATGAACATTCAGGTGTTCTGAAATTCCACCACTATGAAGGAATAATAATTTTTGTATGTCTAAAATTCAAATGCAATTTTTTAGGCTGATATTTTGCAGAGATTAAAAAAAGCTCACTGGCACTTGATGAGAGATGCTGTTTGGAGAAACTATGGTGTTTATTTGCTTTTGCTTAAGAACACAGCAATCATGTAGGCTTGATAAGTCAGTGATTACTTCAGTACAAACTTAATCACAATTATTAAGTGGAAAGGGGACAACCATCTCTTCTTACTGCTAACAAGCTACTCGTATTTAGCATTAGAAAAATAGTTTTAAGGCAGGTAGATAGAACTATGCTGTCAGTAAGTCAAGCAGCTTCAAGTGATTTCCTATTACAGGCTCAAGAAGCTCTCCCTAGAAGATTGCGCTCCCAATCAGTGCATGGACAGGTCCCTGAGCAGAGACTCACAGTATGCATCTGTTGGCACAGTTCAGAGGACAGCAAAGATGACTTGAAATTGCCAGAAGCAACAGAAGGCATTCCTGCTGTCTGCTCCTAAACTCTGCAAATCTAATGCAAATCTTTAGCTCTCATAAGTGGAACTTGCCAAGGCAGGGAAAGGAGCAAAAATCTTAGAATGAAATAAATTTAATAACTCATCCCTTATCCTGAGAACAGGCCTAGGAAAGGCAACCCCTCTGCAATCAGGGAATTATATTTCAGTGTCTGTAATATCTGTGAAATTCTGAGGTCAGATTCCTCATCCATCTCTCCTTGAAAAAAGCTTACTCGTGGAGTTCTCTGTTGCCCTCTAAAGGGTGTTATCACAAGGGATCAGAAATAGCCATAGCTGTTCATCCTTTGAGAGTGTGGTCACCCTGAAAAGGCATAACAACGCACTGGTTTCTGAGAAAAGTTTGGTGGACTCGATTCCTCTTCTGCTGAAGAGGTGTTCATACAAGGAAAACAAACACAGCTGGTGTTAGCTGGCAGCACCAGTAACCCTCACTGCAAACCTCATTAAAGAGGCTGATTTTGTAAATGCCAGAGTTAGTGACCCCCTCACTTGCTGAGATGATGTCCAGGTAAACTGGAGACACGCTGCTGGTCAGCTGCTTTCACTACGGCTGTCCAAAGCAGTCTTGGGAATGGTTACCATGGGAGTCAGCCACAGAAATTATCCATGTGCCACCTTTCTGACATAGCACACTGAGGCAAGGGCAGGGAGGCTTACTGTGAGAGACTGAAAATATCAGAGTTGCTGGGTTTTGTGAGGTGGTTCTCACCTCACCTCCGTGGCTTATGCTGAGCTGAATAACTGATTACATCCAAATCTACAGCCTAAGGATTTCTAGATTAGCCCATTCAATTTTCACTCCTAAAACTTTTCAAAATACATTTTTGGAATAGTGTACAATCTTCATACTAGTATTACAGTGCCATGCAAGTCAAAACTCACTTGTGTACAGCATTAATGTAACAATTTCTCTTGGGAAAAAAAATTCAAATTTTTGTATTACTATGTTAGATAGAATCTCTTTATTTTGATGAGGAACATTGTTTGATAAACAAAAGACAGAATTTGGTTTCAAACTTTTAAATGTGTCAGAAACAAGTGGACAGACTTTTAAAAGCCTTCTCAGCTAAGAGGGACTGTATTGCCAGAGTATGCAATCCCAGAAACTTCCATGGGATTTCTGTGGTCAGGCTTTCAAAGAAGCCACTTAGCTACTTAGGTTTTGCAAACCCAATTAATTTTAAATGAAATAACTACAAGCAAAAGAAATCATAAGCACATAAAGGAAAATAAATTCAGATGACAACTGGACATGTTAGATACAATCCTGTGGTATGCGTAAGTAGTGATAACTAAACTGGACCACTCACTTAAAAGCAACTGTAGCTAACACACTGTTTCTTCTAGCTATAACAGGCTTTTTAGCAATGATGCAGCATGTGCAAAAAAGAGAGGAGTGGCTCCACCTTGGTGGTCACCTGTGGACAGAGAGGTGCACATTTTGTCTGTTTTCTGTGTGTTTGCCATCAGATTGGGATCAGTTCCTGTGCAGTCAGGGTGCATGGGTTAAATGACCCAGTCTGTACTGGTGCTTATATGTGACAGACTTCTGTGACACGGGTAGAAACTTTCCAGCTGCTACTTTTAGTTATCTCTATTTTTTGTTGCAATAACATGGACTACTATAGCTGGTACAGAAGAAACTCACCCCATTATTGGTAGTCGTCCTTTTGGTTCTAAAAGCAGCCCTCACTGCCCTGGGAACTGTTTGGCTATAGTGCATCTTACAAGTACTTAGGACCTAATCCTTCTAACACTTGTTACACAACCTGCAATTGTTCAGAAGAGTGATATTATGATCTTGAAGACAAAGGCACTATAAAATAAAAATTACACATCCTATGCCATGGCTGAATGCAAGCTGAATGCAAGCTGAACTCTTTCAGTATGAGAAAACTTGTTGTTGATTCCCCCACCATGAAGATGTGAACAAAGACATGACTGATGTGGTTAATGCTATGTAGTTGCATCTATTTTCCCGTGCCTCTTGGGAGTATCTCAGCTCTTTGCTGCTGTACAGAGAGGTCAGCCGCAGAATCTACTCTTTGAAATAACCTTGCAAAGCTAAAGTAAGGTGTTTTAACTGGAGGAACCTCTAGGACCTTCTTTTGACATATCTGAATCAGGAATCAACAGCTTCTCAAACTGCATCTGCCTTCTTTTTGTTCATAGAATTAATTCTTTGGCTCAACTACAATGAGAAATACAGGTACAGTTTTCCATTAAGCTAATGGAAACTATGAAAATACTTTCCAAGGTATTAATCTGGCTACTAAGATATAATATATCACATTCCAATTAACTCTATGGTAAAAGATGATGATTTCATAATGACAAGGCTGCAATTTCACTGTAGTGCCCTTTTAGCAGAGCAGAAGCTAAAAACTTTTTGTTGAATATCTTGTCTGTTTTAAAAGAAGGGAGAAGCTAGCAAATACCAGAAATGTTTACTTCTTTCTTTATATGTCAGTCTTATTTATGGGAGAAATTCTACAAGACTGGTCTCACTTTTGTTCTCCAGGAAACAGGGAAGAGGAAGGAGAGAGAGAGGGAACAGAAGAGTGAGTGCAAGAGTTGCATCAATATAACCCTAATCTGAGGTCACAAGCAGATGGAAAAAGGTTTGTTCCTACTAGTAAGGCTCAGGAATGAGTCTTATACCCCATGCCCTGTTTTCTGCAACTGTTTTGCAATGTTTATTATGCTTAAAGGATATTAAAGGAAATGTAAACATCTGTTACATTCATACACTGGGGCGCTTGAATGATGCATTTGCAAGAGCTCAATGTGCAGTTTGATCATCTCCTATGTTCCCCACATAGAGAATCTGAGATAGAAAGGGAGGAGGGGGGGTAAGGCTGTTCCCACATACAAGATTTTACCAGAGCAGAATCGTAACAGGCACTGGATCTGCTCCAGCAGAAGGACCTGAACGAATACATGCAGAGTACTTACAGGATTGGTCTTTTCCCAAAGGAAAGGACAACGGAATTGCATTCTTTTGGGGGGTTATTTTCTTTTTTTTTCCACAATCGTAAGGCCTAAATTGATTTTCCGAGTGTCTGAAGTTCTCTATGTGGTCCCGTGTCTCCTTAAAGGGGGCAATAAGAGCTCCAAGATCCTGCACGGAGGGGCACCCTCACTGCGAATAGGAGCCGTATCCCGATGGCCCCGTTCCGTGCCAGCCTGCCCAGACCCGAGCCTGCCGCCGGCCCCGGCCCCCCTGCAGCGCGGCCGCTCCGGGCGTCCCCCGCCCGTCCCCTGCGCTCGGGGCCACGGGCGCCCGGCAGAGCCCGGTGGGAGCCGGAGATGCGGAGCAGCGCCACTCCCCCGACACTCCGACATCCCTCCCCGGCCCCCAGCTCAGGGCCGGAGTTTCAAGGCGCGCAGACGATCTCCGCCGGCGGCGGCTACTGCCACGGACCGTCAAGACAAGGAGCAGGAAGGACACACTGGACGGGACACACGGGGACCGGATAGCGGGAAAATAAAGGATCCTCCTACCCTGAGGGCTCCCTCACTGACTCTGCTGTGTACCTGCTCTGCTCCTCCACGCTGCGATTCTCCGCCGCCCGCCACTCGGGCAGGGTGCTGGCGCACAGCACCACCATGGACACAATGACGAAGAGGATGGAGACGGTGGCCAGGACCTGGGCGGCCACGGAAGACGTGGGCTCCTCAAAAGTCCTCCTCATCCTCTCGAGCCACTTCCCGCCCTCGGCTCCCGGTGGCCGCCGGCCCTTGCCCTCGAGGCCGCCATTCGGCTCCTCCGCCGCGTAGTAGGTGCACGTCTCGGACATGCGGTCGTCGAGGCGGCGCTGGCAGCAGTAGTCGAGGTGGGAGCCCTCCAGCCCCCAGTAGATCATCTCGTTGTAGAAGGAGAGCTCGCACATGTGCGGCACGAAGCGCAGGTGGCCGTGCCGGACGTACAGCATGATGAAGCCGAAGGCCTCTGAGTGCCGGTCGAAGAAGTATTCGTTCCGCTCCCGGTCGTAGTCGTCGCACACCTCCAGAACGTCCTGCTCCGAGAGGCAGCCGTGCAGGCGGCTCACCCGGCGCAGCGGGAAATCCTTCAGCACCTCCCGGGAGAAGGAGTACCGGGTGCCCCCGACGTTCAACACCACCGAGGGACCGCGGCCAAAGTTCATGGCTTGGGCGGGACGGAGGAGGGGAACGGCGGGCAGGGCAGAGCGGCGAGGCGGGGGGCAGCGCGGGCGGCAGCGGCTGCCCCGGCTCCGGCTCTGCGCGCACCGCTGGCGGCTCCCGCTCGGCGACGGGGCGGGCAGCGGGCGGGGAGGGAGGCAGGGAGGGAGGGACAGCGGGAGAGACGCCGCCGCGGGCGCCCCAGCGGCCGCGCAGGAGCGGAGCGGAGCGCGGCGGAACGCGCGTCCCCCCGGCGATGCCGCTCGCAGGTGCGGGCGCGGCTCAGCGCCGGCGGGCAGACGCCTCCGCGGGGCCCCGCCGGGGCGGGGGCGGGGGCGCGGCCGTGGGCATGGCGGGGCCGGGGAGCTCCGCGCCCGGCGCCGCTCCGCTGCGCTCCGCCGCGCTCCGCCGGTGCCGGCTGGCAGGCGAGCGAGGGGCGGTGCGGCGACGGCGGGGTGGGGACACGCCTCCTCCCCCGCCCGCGCACATGGAGCGGAGCGGAGCGGAGCGGGGCTGCCGCGGGGCTCCCGCTGCTCCCCGCCGCCCCCCGCCCTCCGGGCACCCCTCCGTGCAGAGGGTTTCGGCGCGGAGCGGGGCCCGTCCCCGCCAGCCCCGCTGTCCGCCCCGCGAAACGGCACTTGCTCGAAGTTGTCCGCTAAACGCAAGTAACACTTTGTGGGCGTTCTTCCCCCCCCTCAAAAAAAGCTCGAAGTGAAGTGTTTGAGCACGATGCAGCTCTCTCCTTGTTCGCCGCAGCCGACGGCCAGCGCCCGTCACTCGCAGCTCGTTGGTTCGCCTGCCGGGGCGGCGGGCGGTCCCGGCTCCCTGTGCCCGGCAGGGCTGAGCAGCGGCGGACAGCGGTGGCCGCAGCGCCGGGCTTCCCTGCAACACGCAGGGTTCTTGTCACAGCCCGTCCGCCCCGGCCCTCCACCGTGCACATCTGGGTAGGGAGACTCTTCTCTTCTTCCTCCTCAGATAGTGTATGGACACCAGGAAGAGCCAGGTGCATTGGGCAGTCTTCTTCCCTGGTTCTGCCCGTCCTGGTCTCAGGTCTCTGCTCCTGCAGCTTCCTGTGTTCCGGTGTCCTGCACCTGTTCACAAGATTAAAGCAATTATTAGCTGCTACGACCCTGTCTGCACTCTAAAGCTTTGATTTTATTTGACTGCATTAAGGAGAGGGAGTTAATTTCTGCTACTGATTTTTTTTTTTTAATTGCTTTTTTACCTGAATATGACAGTTCTTCAAGCTGAAGTATTTCCTAGGCTCATTAACATCTGGAGTATCTTGGGCTAAAAGCAGGCAAGATGCAGCTCTCCCTTTCTATGAGATGCTTCCAAGTTGTCAGGAGAAAGGGCAGGTGAGTATGTCTTTTCCAAACCAGTGCCAAAGATTTGCCACTCAAGTGTTGTGTCTTTAAAAGGGCATCCAGGTTAAACAGTGCTTTACCATCCCCATTCTTTGTCGCTCTAGATACATGCACTTTATGAGTTGTTCTTGCTGCCATGTTACTTTATCAGCTGAAATTTCTAAGGCATATTTGGGTGTATCAAAATAAAGGAATCGTCGTCTAATTGTGTAGTAAAAATTGGGGTTTTTTTAAAAAAATGAGAAGGATATTAAGCGCTACTATTTTTAAGCCAATTTTTCATATTCTAAAATATACTTCTAAAGAGACTCTAATAAATGTCTCCCTTCCCACGAAGAGAATCCCGCCATCTCTGGCTGTTGTACAGTGTGACCACGAGAGGGCGCGGTTAGTCATTGTTCCCTGTTCTGTTTCCCGGTTTTCACAAGAAACCCACCCCAAACTCCAAAATGCTGTCAAGTACACACACCAGCGTGTTGTGACACAGTAAGGTCATTTATGATGTCTGCTTAGTCGTGCTGATGTCTGTTTTCATATAGCTGAAAAGGTTTTTCCTTCCGGCAGCTGCGTTCATAGAACCATCAAATCATTTCCATTAGAAAAGTTCTTGAAGATCCTCGAGTCCGGCCATTAAGCCAGCACTGCCAAGTCCACCACTAAACCATGTCCCTAAGCACCACATCTCGACATATTTTAAATATCTCCAGGGATGGTGACTCAACCACTTCCCTGGTACAGTTAATGTATTTTTCTCTTTGTTAATTTTATAAGCAGCAAACGCTATTTTAAAGTTCTTCTCCCCTCTTTGATGTATACCTTCTGTATTTCATTCTTTCACGTACAATCACTAGAAAATCTACTTAAAAAATTAAATAGCAAAACCTGACTGGAACTCTGACAGCGCTAATGAGTTATCCAGGTGCTTTTGACTTTGCAATTTGTCAGGCTTCCTGCTCCATATGTTCTAACCATCCCTCATAGGGAGCTTGCAGAGGAAGAGAGCAGAGTACAAATAACAGGGCTTGAAGACCCATATTTACTATCTGTATTGAAATATTGGTTAGAGTGTATGTTCTAGAAATTTCTTCAAGAGGAACAAAGCTTTGTGTGCTGTGTTTAGAAGCTGTCTGGCAGAATAGGTAAAGTGCTGGCCTGAAAAGACTTTATCATTAAAGTTCATTTCTTGATAAGGCATTGTGGGTTGATTTAATGCCTATTCCTATCTCTGGTTTTCAGGTTTTTTTAAGTGTAGAATATAATTATTTCCTCCTTCAGAATTACATTGTCAAATAATATAAGCAAAGCTAACCTGGAGACAATGATATTTTCTTTTCCTCTGTAGTTTGACATGTTCAACTTTAGTTATTTTAGTTATAACTACTCTCCAATTGAGGAGAGTTGTCCGAGTGAGCTGGTGTCAACAACTGTAAAGTACATCTTCTCAGAGCAGGAGCAGCAATTTACCAGGAACAAAACCTCAGATTTTAGACAGAATTTGCGGGTTTTGAGTAAATGTCCTGATTTCTTGCGTTTTGAGATCGGTTACCCCATTGGAGTTGTGAAATAGCAGATTTGTTGTTGTACTGGATCTGCCTAATTTTCCAGGAGACTTCACTGAGTGTAAACTATTTTTTTTTTTTGGTGGTGGTGGTGCTTAATTTTGTGACTGAATGGCTCAAGAAATTTGAAGAAATAGGATGGAGAGCCAAAACATTGAAGATTTTGTGTGATCATAAGCAAAACATTTAGTAATATATTAAGAGATTTTTTTTTTTTAAAGGCAATTCTGGAACAGAAAGTGTGTTTGTAAGTTCCATCTGTCATGATTTGAAAAATGGTACATAATTGGTGAAAAAAACAGGTGAGCAAATAAATCCATTGAGGTCAACATAAAAAGGAGCTAAGACTATTCAGCCTATATGTAAAATATTAAAGTATGAAGCATAAAGGCAAACTTTAGAAGGATTTAGCAGGCTAATGATGTAAAATATAATTAAGACCTCTTTCAAGTAGTTGGGTTCAGGTGGTTGTGGTGTTGGTTTGTTCTTGGTTTAGTTTGAGTTTTTAGGTTCTGGATATACTGCTGGGATGCTGAATCAAAGCAATTACGTTTTTCCTGGTGTTATTGTTGTTATCCTTTGCTGCCCAGGAGGAACTTCACAATTAATAGTAATTATGTAAAACTAGCTTTCTTTGTGTCAACATTTATTTTCATGGCTTGCACTGTGCTATTGCATCCTAGGGGTATGTAATGAACTTGAAATATTTTCTACAGCTTCTAAATCTTTCTGGCTCCATGCTGAGACCATTGCTCTGTGTTCTGAGTGCAGCTCTATGGTTGCTTTTAGAGAACAGAGTCTTTACTTGCATTTTGCATGTGAACAAAGTGGTATATTTTGATGGCAGGCATTTTTCATAACTTGGGATGAGATTCTCTTCCTACTGAGGTAGCTACTGAATGCTGTTGACTTCAATGCAAGCAAAATTGGCTTTTAGTGGGTTGTCTTGTCAGGAATCTTGATTATTTTTATGACTACAACATGTAGGAACTCTAGTTGTGGAGCAGGTTGCCATGATGATAGACTTGTAAACACAGAACAAAAAATCTTCCTGGCTGGGGAGTATATAGTATATAACATGTAAAATTGTGGGGGGAAAACCCCAATCTCTTTGGTAATAAACATACTGCCACATTTAGCCATCTCTCTTTTAATTATTTGGAAAGGCAATATATAAAGAACAGAACAAATGCTTCAAAAGGTTCTGCATGCACAGATGGACTATAGTTTGCATTTATCTTACATTTAGGGCTTGGGAAAAAATGGTTTCAAATAGATGATTTTTTTTTTTCTTTAATCTCACTTCTCTGCACCAAATCCCCTCTGGTTTGTGGGCTACATAGAAAACCTTTCAGGAGATGAGCCTATTGCCACATATAATTACCAAACAAATGGTCTAATGACAGATGCAGGCTTGTCAGTGGCACCTGACATAAGAGTACAAGTTCCCTTGTCACTGAGGCACTTATAAAAATCTGAATAATTTTGAATATAAGTGTTTCTAAAAATGGATGAATGACATTTAGTAGGGAGCTGGGTATTCACATATATATACATGTGCACAGAGTACAATCTGTAGTTGACATTTATAATGAGACTAACTTCATGAAACGTGATAACAGTTTGGGAAATTTGGCTGTGAGCAATTATGATTTGATACTAGAGACTTGATGTATTTGTAGGTCAGACTGTGAGAGACAACTGCCTTCTCTGTTTTCCTTCGCCTCCATATTGAGAAACTACCAGCAAAACTTCTTGTCCCTGATTCTGGGCTAATTACTGCACATTTTCTATGATCATTGAATCAAATGAAGCCCTTTTGGGCAGACATAGTTACTAACTGGGAGGGTAAACCAGTTTGTTACATCTGAACTCCAGGCAGGCAGATACAAAGCCCAGAGAGGACCTTTCTCGCCTGAGGAAGGTGATTAGAAGGAGACTTGCTAATGGATAATTCAAAGGCATGAACATATCCTCACAGGAACGTACAAAACGGGAATGTGTTTTCACACCAGAGAGATTCTTTTCTAAATTCCTACCAAGGAGAAGGGAAACAGCCTGAAGAGAAGATGGAGAGAAATATTGGGATTTGGAGAAGCCAAGTATGTGTGTGAAACCAAAGTGAATACCTCAGAATAGGAAGAAAACTGGTCCAGCTAAATATAAGCATTATTTTGTCACAATCTTATTATCCCCCCCCCCCCCCCTTTATTTTTTAAACTAGCTGACATAAAGGGCTGATGTTGTGCTTTTTTTGCTGTTTGGGTTTTTTTTTTCCACTTGCACCCTCAGCAAAGGCCATGAGCTCAGTTCACTTACCTAAACATACAGGAGTTAATGCCACTTGAGATGCCCTCCTTTTTCTCCCTAGTAACTAGCTAGAGGGCAAGAGAAAATGTCCCCAGGTTGCACCAGGGAAGGTTTAGGTTGGATATTAGGATACATTTATTCAGAAAAAGGGATGCTAAGTGTTGGAAAGACTGCCCAGGGAAGTGGTTGAGTCACCTGGAGGTATTGAAAAGACATGTAGGTGTGGCACTTAGGGACGTGGTTTAGGGATGGACTTGGCAGTGCTGGGGTAATGGTTGGGCTCAATCATCTAAGAGGTCTTTTCCAACCGAAATGATTGCAGGATTCTGTGATTTACCCAATTCTCCACCTGCTGCTCCAGTAGTGCATGAGCCTTTTTTGTCCTGTCTGACAGCCCCTGTCAATGTCCAGCATGCCATACAGGGGACACTTGATGCCTCAGTTAGGTAACTGAACTGAGCCCTCGGCATCTGTTAGGCCTCTTTGAAGCACAGGATCAGAAGCTTGGAAGCTGTGTTGGTTGGGTCTCAGGTCAGAAGCCCTGGTGAGTCACCCATGGCCTTTGGGAAGGGAATTAAGACAGCTGGGACACCAAAATTCCATTGCTGGAGACTTCTGCAGAGCCACTGAAAACAGCACACATAGCTCTGACTGCTTATTTAAAGGAGGTGGAAAGCCTGGAGGTCTAATTAGGTGAGATGTAATCACAGTGAGTTAGTGTCTCACAAACAGGGTTTTACTGGATCTGTGGAAAAAATATTCTGAAGTGAAGTTTCTGGAAATGCTGGTTAATTTATTTTATTCCTTAGTGAGAAATGCTATACTTCTTCATTTTAGGTATTGAAACTTTTAGCAGAAGGAGAGGAGAGTTAGAAACTCTGTCTTGCTATTATGCTTCTCTAAACTTCACACTTCAGAGGGAATAAAGTTAAATAAAGCATTTTTGAAAACCGTTTCTTTTTTTTCATGCATTATTAATAGGGGAAATATTTCCTTCTTCTGCTCTTCACAAATGCAGCATTGTTAACTACTGTCCACTTGATTGTACCAAATTACAATAAGTGGTGCAGGATTAGGTCTTGCCTAACACTCAGACATACAAAATTCAGTATTTCTAGCTGTGTAATGGAGATAATGGTGTGAGCACTTTAACTTCCAACTCTGGGACATAACCCAGTCTCTTGCATCATTTAGCAAACATTTTACCTCTTACATGGAGATACTTATTTCTAAAAGGAATTATTCAGCTTTTTTATCATACATGTTCTTTCAGAGGTCCCAGAAACTCTTCCTGTTGACTATACAAGTTTATGAAAATGATCAAGCTTGCTAACTTAGATAAATATTTGGATGACTATTTAGAACTCTAAGAGGATGCTCAGGTTCTTAAAATACTAAATCTGCAGTCAAATACTCATCCAGTTAAAATTAATAAACTCTTAGTGTAAATCCTTTGATTCTTGGAGAAAATGAGATCAGACATCTTTTCAAACACCATTTTTTCCTGAGCCTCTTGGAGCACTGGAGAGTGCAGGGAGCTGTTACCCTTTTTCAGGACTCAGGCAGACCTGGTTCTGCAGCTCAATGAGGTGTTAAAACCTTCCTGTTATCAGAGCTTCAGGAACAAGTGGAGCATGGCTCGATTACAGCTGCAGGAGAGCCAATAAAGCCGCTCTGTCCTGAGCTCGCAGCACAGGACGTTAAAAGGCAGCTTGATCCTCGTGGCTGGGCAAAAATAAGCTAAAGATCCCTCACTACTTTCTGTAACTTATCTGCAAAATATTGGAGAGAACTCTGGCTTTCAGCAGATAGGTTATAAAACTGGGTTGCAGGTAGGCAATTGTAGGCAGGTCTCCCCAGGTGCCGACATAATCACCATCCACATCTAAACAAATTATATAGATGTTCCCCAAGTTCACTGGTGCAAGTTAGTATCTGCTTTCAGGAGCAGTAACTGCTCACCCTTTGCATCAAGTGACTCTCTCCTAAATGATGCAAGAGACTGGATTATGTCCCAGAGTTGGAAGTTAAAGTGCTCACACCATTATCTCCATTACACAGCTAGAAATGTCTCATAGCCAGAATGAGTGTGTCTTTCTCTGCCTTCATTCTATGAAGGTATAGTGTTCCTCATAAGGGTATTTTTCAATTACGACTTCAAGGTGTCACCACTGATGATTTGGATCAGGTACAAATCCTTGTGACAAAATCCACCAGAATGATCTGGTAGATTGAGCACCATTTAGACAGAAGAGATAGAGCAATATCTGAGAATCTGGCTCTCAAGATTAAAACAACTGCATGAGAACATATTTTTATTTATTTCACACTGTGAAAATATTAATTTGTTTACAGTTTTTATGCTGTATTGTTCTCTGGTATAAGTTACTGCAGCTTCATTTTGTGCAAGTACCGATTTCATGATTTTTTTTTTTTTAAAACATGTATTTTTGCCTATTTCAACACACTTTTGTTTCTCTGCTGGCAACTGCAGATCCTACCTACGTGCAGACCTGCCCCCACATTTTAAGTCAAGTGTCACTAAAGTCACAGATTCTGAGTCGTTTTGTGGAAAGCTGCAATATATTGACTAATTGTTCTTTTCCTGCTGGTTACAGGAGGGGAAGGTAAATTCCACATGCTCTCTTTTGGGAGGGAGGAGTGGGATTTGGGGAAGGAGCAGTTTGCCTGTGGTATCCCTCTATAATATGTGTCAAATTTATAATAAAATTGCAGTTGAAAAAGACCCATCACATGGTGTGTTGGGAAGTGCTGCTGGTGGACTCTGCAGTGCTCAAAACCAGTTGTGTCAGGCTGAAATCCAACGGCAAGTGGGCCAGCTGCATTGCTGTAATGGCCACCACCTCTCTGGCTCAGCTGCTGATGTAGCTGCAGGATGTAAAGCTAATTAGCCAGCATCAGCAATTTAGTCAGCCCCTAATTCCCTGCTTCCCGTGGCAATAAACTGTGAAACTGAGCTGTTGAGGCTGGCGTGACTTTGGCACAACTTTGCCATCTAGTTAGGGCTGACTCTGGCCTTGAGAGAGGGGAAAAAACTAAACGTCACAACAATAGTGAGAAAACAGATCTTTTCTGGAAATGATGGCTAAGAAACAAATTGGTAATGTTGTCTGCAGAGCCATGCAAACTTATTCTGATAAAGATTTTTGGTAAATTTGGGTTTTTGTATGTTAAGCTGCCCAGACAGATTTATAGATGTGCCTTTGCGGGAGCCAGAATAAAATAGATTGCTCATTGCAGATTCTAAATTGTGGTTTCCTTTGATCCATGTGAGTTTGTTTTGTGTTTCTTCTTCTTTTTTTTTTGTTTTTTTAACTATTGCACAAACAAGGCAGGAGACATCAGTAATCTTGTAATCATAGCAAGGAAAATTTTGTACATGTCTCTTTAGAAAAGCTTAGCATGAATTGATGAGACGCACTGCTTTGTGTTGCACTTCAATGAATATGATATTGGACTGACTCTCAAAAGTGGGAAATTATAGTAAATAGCATAGAAGCTTGTTTCAGAAGACTCCAATCCCTTAGCAGCAAGTCTCTGCCCTTAGACTGCAGCATTCAGCTGGAGGAACTTCTTTCTCTTTGGAGGTTTGGACTTTATTTATTTATTTATTTATTTTTATGTTGTATCGTGGCATTATGCTGAAGACTTCAAAACATGACCTTAAGATCGTGTTGTTTTCTTATTTTTCTGAAGAGTATTGTTACCAAATCATTAACACATCTTTCCCTCACCATGTCTGAATGTGACTCTTTCTCTTTCTTCTGTCGTTTTTAGAAATTCTATCTTGTTTAAACATTTGTGCTGCAAAACAGACTTCAAACTGGGAACTGACATCTCGTGTTTGCACTGCAGTTTGTTTGATTGCTTTCCTCCTATAGTTAAATCTTTTATTTGGAGATCTGTCTTTAGTTCACCAATTTATATCACTGGTTGTCTGTGTCTTCTTCCTAACTCATTTTGTAATTCATAGACTAGATTTTTTTTTTCTTCAAAAGAGAAGAATAGGGAAAATAAGCTTAAAAAAACCCCCAAAACACAAAATAGAACAAGTTAAAAAAAAAATGAACCAATTAAAACCCCCCAAAACTGATAAAAACATTGGACTGAAATCCTGTGCTTCTGTTTTCCAGGAGCTGTACTAGGAACTCTTTTCGAGTCTCCTTTTCAGTAAGTCATACATTCTTCCACTCTCCTTCTCTCTTCTTAGCCCCAGGCATCTTTTTCTAAAAAGAGGATGGTGAGGAATTCCCCAGTCAGCCTGGGCTGTGGTCACCCATTCTAAAATGTGTGCAGTTGCCGTGGCCTCATTTCAGCAGAAATTAAGGATGTGCCAGATCCTGGTGCTTTTTTATTATTTGCAGAGATTATTTGGAAAATGTTCCTTACAACCTCCTCATCTCTCAAATTCAGCATTTCAGTGGCTTCATAAAACATGAAAAACACGCAGCCAAATGTGTAGTTGGATTGTCTGCTCACACAGCTGATTTTTGCAGTGTCTTACACTTCTGTTATTTCCTGAGGAGCAATCCTTGAAAGCCGAGAGGAAGACAAGCCTGAGGAGCTGTATTTCTAACCCTGCGCTTCTCGGTGGCTTTGTGGGAGTGAGCATGTTGAAGTGTCCCAGTATTCTTCCTCCCAGTGTGCCAGAGAGGCCTGGCAGACCAGTTACCAGCCTGAAGCTTATGATTTCCTATCCCATACTAGGGCAGAATAGATGTGTGCAGTCTTCCTTTCATGGGGTTGGGTCTTAAAAGATTCAACCTACTGCTGTGTTTTGTATTCATGTAACCAAGTTCTTGTGCTTTCCCCAAGAGTGTGATTCCTGTGGATGAACTCAACCATACCAATATAGTTATTCTGAATTTACAGAGGTGTGACAGAGTTAATAACAGATCAGTATTTCTGAGTCTCTGTAGGCAAATAAAATAATACAGTTGCATTGCTAATAATGATGGTCAGACTAGTATTATTAATATGCCAGTATATGCTGTATTTAATGAATTTAGGTGATAAATTGTTGCAGAAATTGTGACCGTTTAGGTCAACTGGCTCAAGAGACAGATATTGTGAGTAACAGAACAATTATTTCTCATGGTAAGTGTAGGCATTAGATTCTTTGATTATCTTTCTGACGTAAAAGCAATCCTCTCTGTCTCCTACAACAGAGAAGTAATTCTGTAGTAAAAAAGAAAGTAGCTCTTGGGTTCCTTAAACCTCACAGGACAAATTTCAGCCTAGCATGAACTTTTACTGCTGAGTTGTAGACCTTGGAAGAGGGGCTGGTAATGGAAATAGTGATGGAGAAAATTTTAGAGTTGTGAATGGTGATATGATGGATTCTCTGTGTTTTGAAGTTTTGCACTTGTGGGGGATTGCAAGATTGGTGTGTCTGAAAAAGCAGCATTGCCTTTTGCTATTCAGAACAGCAGGCTCCACCAGAATGTGAATACACAATTCCAGAAAGGTTATGAAGAACTGTAGTTACTTTTGTCCTCTTTGGTGGGGAAATAATTTTGGTGAAAGAGTAACAGTGTTTCCAAATGTTTGTAGGAAATGGCTCATCCCTGAACAAAGTTCTTGAACTATGCACTCCATTCAGAAATGTTTTTGAATTTGTTAAGGACTAATACAGCAGCAAATACTCCTTTCAGTCCTTGTGATGCTTTCATCAGAGAAATCTGTAGGTGAGTAAGAAAGATACTCACAGCAGAGTTTGTCCATAAAGAAAAAGAGGGACTTAAACTACAAGTTGATACTTTGATTTTTACATTTTGATGTATGAGGAAAGGTGTAAAGGCCTTTCAAAAGGCTTTTTTGAGAGTCCTGATTACTATTAAGCAGTGTGCCTCTTCAAATTTTAAAGCTAGAACTAACACAAACTTCACATATTCAGTGCTTTATAGATTACATCAGGCTTGCTAAAGAGCAAGGTAAGAGCTCAGGTAAAATGTCAGATTAAGTAGTGTAAAGCCCATGGATTCCATCCTATGCAAGGCAACACTGGCCCTGCCCAGACACTTCGCCTCCTGCTTCCCCCCCAGAACAGATCATTATGCTGTATTCAGTCATTTGTTGATTTCTTTTCTAAACAGAAAGTGATCATAGCAGAACACACACTGTTTTGTTCAGAAGAAAATATTCCTCAATCAATCATAAATAACCTTTCTCATCCCAAAATGTTGGGCAACTGCCAAAGAGGACCCCAATCAAAACATGAAATCTTCTGAAAATATTAATTAAAGATGTTATATCCTGAAAGGCTTGACAGTCACTATGGCTGGGATATTTTTATTGCAACTTTCCCCTCCCTGTCATGGTGTACTGTTTTCAAGTGGTTTAATGGAGCAGTCCCTAGGGAACTGATGTTATGAATAATTATTATGAGAGTTATGCAGTGTAAGTACTTACTGTGTGAGTATTCTCCAGCATGGAAAAGTTGGAAGGCCTCCTACCTGTATGGAGTGTTATGTATCACCTGGTTGATGTCCACGAAAGCAGATGGCATTCAGCATCTGTTAGACTGCGCTCCCCAGTCATGGGCTTGCATGTTGACCTTGGTGTATTCATGGACCCAGCCAAGCCTCAGAGGGATATGAGTATCCATTTGGAAAGAAGTGCAGAACTTTTGAAAGCAGATCTGAGAAACATACGTGAGCAGGTTTCTTCTGTCCCAGTGTATTTGTGATTTAGCAGTACGAGCTGTGTTTGTTTCCTCTGTGATGGCTTCTGGGCATTTCACATACACATATGTTTGTACTTTGATTTGACTGCTGGTGATTATTCTGGTGAAATTCAGGAACTGGTTTCAGTGAAAATAGTCCTGGATATCTTGCTGACTAATTTTGGGGTGGGATTTTTTGGTTCTGGGGTTTTTTTTGGATGGGGTTGGTTGGTTGGTTGGTTTTTGTGGGGTTCTGGTGGTTTTGTTTTTGTTATTGCTGCACATATTCATTAATTTAACAACTTTTACAGATCCCTAAAGGGGAAGTAGATGTAACAGTATAAAAGGGGATCATTCCAGTGTAGATTATTCTTGTGTTAGAAGAAAAGGAAACCAAGCATACTGTACGCATGGGAGTCCATGATTTCTTCCTCCTATCATGTCTCTTTTAAGGAATTTTTGAGTTTTATCCTAAAGCAGAACTTGCAGGATGGACCCTGAAATTTGCAGAGTTGTGTGGCAGAACCACTGGATGAAGGGCTCTAGTTTTTTCAAAGAGCATACTATGAAAGATGCTTCTTTGGTCATATTCATCTTGAAGAGCAGGAATTTGTGTTTTCCTCTAGAAGTTCTCCCCATTACTGGTTCCTTACATCAGAGTAGTTGGTTGGATAGCTTTGAGGAAGACAGGGGAATAAAACCATTAAATTTTGGCTCTCTGTGTTTGTTAGTCTCAGCTGTATGTTGTACCTTTGCATCCCAAAGGAGCTTCATAAGGAGAAGAGAGCTGATGCACCCTGGTTTTTGTTTATATTGAAATATAAATGATAAAAACATCTTGCTTGCAAGAGTGTAAAATATTCTTTTGTATTCTAGAAAATATTGTAGAATATTAAAACTCAGATACTTTCAGACTGTTAATCTTGGGTATCCAGATTTTACAGGTTTTCATTCCTAGATGTAACCCAAGCTGCAAAAGGGCTTAGTTGCAGAGGCTAAAGAATAGTGAAAGGCTCATATGATAAATGGGTCTAAGGACTGTAGAGTCAAATATCTTCAGTCTGACAGAGAGAAAGTAAAACTTCTCAGCCTGAGGATGGATGTGACAGATCTTCATGTAGTAGAGTTGGCATCTGCCTTTCTGACAAAAAAGAATTAATTGCAATAGTGGGGGGATTTTTACTGAATGTGGATGTTTCAGAAGCAGGTGATATGTTCAGGGTTTTTTTTGATTGTGCTTATTTGGTAAAAACAGTCAAATTTGGCACAGATTTGCCTATTGTTTTGTCTGTTTTGGCACAAACAGCCATTATTAAAGAGCTTACTTGCAGAACATATCAGTTAGGCTCATTGCTATAGGAAATATGTAAAATCTCCTGTTCTCTTGCTGTATTGGGGGAATACTCAGAGTTTTCTGAGTGCACAAGTGTTCTCCATCAGCCCATCGTGTGCTGTGGGGAAGGGGGTTTTCAAGCTGTTTATTTCCTCTTGCCAAGCAAAACATAGCTGATTTAAAACAAACAAAATAATTCCAAACAACAATAAAAACCATGCCAGCTTTGCAACTAGGCATCCTCTAGTTCTTGCAGTATTCCTTGTGTTACCACCTATTGCCTGGTGTACTAACTCTACCTGCAGTAACCTACCTGTCTAGAGGCATGTTCCTTGTTCTTTCCACTCATCCTGAGAAAATACTTCATGAACTTCGCTGGTTTGAGACAGGTATTTGATTGTCTCTAAGTAAAAGATTCAAATGCAACGGCAATACTTTCCAAAATACCAGCAGTACTGCCATTGTGCTGAGTGCTGCGCTCTTTGTCACCATTCCCCAGACTGGTTTTTGGAAGTAAGTCATCCAGTCAAACACCTGTTCATCGTGCAGGCAAGCTGACCTCCTCTGTCATACCACCTGTTGTTAGAAATAAAGGTCACTTGAACACAAATTTAAATTCACTGTGTGTAAGCAGGCATGATGCCCTTGATATAAGAGGAAGGTGTGTGTGTTATAGCACTGATAAATGTGTCCCTGAGACTCATCCAGCCTGAATTCAGAACGGAGCAATGAGTGATCGTGTTCTCGCTGCACTGAGCTGGAGACCTGCTACCTGCATAAGGAAATTGTTCTGATTTTCAACACTAAAGGTAGAACTGGTACCTGAAAATTTCAGGTCAAATGCATCTGTAATGGAAACACCAGGCAGTCTTTAGAGACACAGGAAGGCACTGAGGGTACACTTCAATAAGTTGCACTTTGGTGTTGCCTGCCTGAGATCATTCAAGCTCCAGAAAAACTGAACTGAACAGATGCTGAGTCCTTAAATTAATTCTGCTCAGATGAATGTACTGTACTCTACTTAAATAGGTGTCATTAAGCACCTTTCACAGCTTTTTAGCAGGTGTTAAGCACAAAAAATAGATCAGTTGAAAGAAAGGGAGAGATAAAGAGTAAATTTGCTGTGGATTGTTTAATATCTATCCAGTATTGTGTTGAAGTCCAAAATGGCTTCATTTCGGAGTGCTGCAGATGTGTGCAATGCTCCAGTGTGCTTCCAGCTGCTCTCATTAGCAACCTTGCTTGTGTTAGAGATTAAAAAGCTGTACAATGGTATTGTTTTAGCTCCACTGGAGTCAACCGCAAAATTCACTTGGACTTGAACAGAAACTAGACATAAACCTAGGGGTTTTCTACAACTGGCAAACAGAATGGGGTACAAAACTGAATCCTAGAGCTGAAAGCTTTTTCTCCTTTAAGATGTGGATTGGAAGGTAAATTGGTAGCACTAATAAAAGCTCTAGATTGGTAAATCTTATTTTTTCTTTTTAAATCTGATTAAGAAATAAGATATTTTCTCTGTTACTGAGATTGTTATCAAGAACTGAGAGTTATGCCTCTGGAGTGGAAGAAATATGTCTAGCCTTTACTAGAAGATTAATAATAAAACCTACTTTACCATCCCTCCCTCCCTCCCTCAAACCTAAAGTAATTTTTCCATTGCAACAGAATGGTTTTCAATGAAGCAAATTCAGTCACAACAGGAAGACAGGTACATACAGGTCCAGTTCTGACTTAATTTGCACAAAAAAAAAAAAAAAAAAAAAAAAAGGAGAACACCTTGATTCAATTGTATGATTTATAGGAAATGAAATTATGTGTGGTGCCAAAGAAGTGCCTTTTGGTAGGCTACAGCACAAATTATATAACACTGTGATAGTTATTGAAAAACCATTACCTGAGATCTGGTTTTAGCTACCCTCTCAATTAATAACTTGTTGCCAACCATAAGCACCATTTTTATCTGTACATTGATTTAGTGGAGTTCTTACGACTTTAAGATTTAGATTCAACATCTAAATCTGCAGACTACTAGTAATTCAGCAATTAGCTTTAAGCTATTGTTTAAATCATATTTAATGAAAATAGTGACATATTTAGCTAAGAATCTCTTGAGAGATCTGACTCAGAGTCAATAAAAAAGCCAACGTTATTTCTGATACCAAGAGAAGATGATTTTTTTCTTGTGAGAGGTTTGAGATTTTTTTTCGGATTTATATAGAAGTTGGTGTGGAAGAATCTCTTAGAGATTGCACAGTTTCTGTTTTGTAGAGGCAGCTATAAGTTTCAATTGCTTGGGATAATAAACACTGAATTTTGTATTACTGTAAATAAAAAAGCCCCCACCTTATATAATGTTTGTTGCAAAATGGTAGTTCTGTTTTTTATAAATATAATCATGACTATTGATGTGGAAAAATATTTTTGTTTTGTGACTAATTAAGTGACACCAATATGAATTCTGTCTCTGCTATAAATTCACTAATGAGGTTTTGCAAGCTATGGTGTGTCTTTGCATCGGTAGGGAAAAAAAAGTGCCTGTAGTTTTAGCTGCCTGTAAGTCAGTCTGATCAGTGTGCAACTGCGTTAGCTGGTATGCTTGTTCACATGAGAGCAAGTGACTTTGTACAGACTACATCTTATTTTTGAGCTACAGGACAAGTCCATAAACTACCCAAGTCCTTGGTGGTGGCAATTCAGTCTCAGTGTAGCAGTTTAGGCTGATAAGAAATGATCACTTGTGAAGTCCTTTGTATTTTGTTTAACTTTTTGCATGGATTATGTGCACATAGCCAGTTTATTTGTTGTGGGAAAGTTTTACTAGCAAGGGAGCAGGATTTCCTTGGTGTGAACTCATGAACTTGAACTGCTGAATGTTTCCTGTGCTTCAAAATTACCTGTGCAAAAAAAAAAAAGCCACCCCAAAACCAAACAAACAAACCAACAAACCCTCTAAGGTGCCATAGGTATGGCCCAAGGATGCGAAAGGCCTTTTCCTTTCTATTGCATTAGCATGAGGGTGAGCCTCTGTGAAAACTCCACAGGAAGATGAACATTTTTTATGAAGGTTCAAGCAAATCCTTCTTCAATGTTTCTGTTGATTTCAGTAAGATGTTCCTACCTGTAAGATCCTGAAGTACTTCAATCTGAAATACGTACCTCTATCAATATATTTTAGTTTAGTCCTCTTGACTGTCAGTATAATCATTAATAAACAAGTGATTTAGGAAGATTTGTCTTCAGTTCTGGTATCTGTTGTGAGGAAGCTTATAGGCTGGACATTTTTTGGTGGCGGAGCTGGTGTTGTTTAGATTCAGGTTTTTTGAAATTAAGGAACTTTTGAAATCGGGAAACTTTGAAATTAAGTTCTGTGTACACAAAACAGGATACTGTACAACAGCTGCAATGGAAGTTCCCTTATTCTACGACTTCATGGAATGATAAAGTTACCAGAGCTTTGTAAAACTTTCATTGTGCCTCTGCAATAGTGGAAAATGAGAAAATTCAATTTGAAAAATGAAAATTCAGGAATAAAATTCTCTGATAGCAGATTCCCATTACCTTTGTCCACCTAATTCTACATATAAGAAAGAAGCCTTAAATTGCCTATGAAGGTGAAACTTTTTGTACTATCTCTAATGGAAAAAAAATTATTTCATAATAGTATTCTTTTAAATGCATTAAGAAAACTGTATAGCTCCAGTCAGCCTAATAGGTATGTAATGGACATGATTTAGATGCATCTGATGAGGCTAAAGTGAAAAAGCCGGAAAAAGAGGCTGGATAAGTGAACAGACGCTGTGTTGGGAATACCATGAAAGGTCCTCAGTCATCTCTTCTCTCAGTGCCTGATGTCCATCTCCTTCAGGACTGCTGATCTAGCTTACCATGGGGGCAATTGGGCAGCCAGGACATGGAACTAGTCCATACTTTAAAATGATCCTTTTAACACTGCATTCTTTCCTTCTTGGCTTTTCTTTGGAGGACCATGAGGAGGAACGATGGGCTGCTCACGGTGGCACAACAAAGAAAATTGTAGAATGAAGCTCTCAGGTAACCTATGTATCTAACAGGAATAATCTGTATCTTCAATTAAGTTGCCACAGAAATGTGGTTTCTTTCGAGCAGCACAAGTAATCTCAGTCTATAGCTAAATACAGTTCCTATACCAGGTTAAGACAAGGCTCTTATCTGTTTCTTTTTTTCTCAAGAGTCTTGTGGTTGGAACAAGAGTTTTCCATTCTATTTTATCTAGAAAAATGGAGATGTTTACATAACTTTAATTTTTCCCATTCTGTACACTGAGAGAGCACTGAAAATAAACTGTATCCAGGCTTTTGTCTGTGTTACACCAAAGTAAAATGTGCTGCCAGTCCTGCAGCTCTGTATCCACTAACTAGCTGTGCCCACTCCCAAAGCAGTGACCTTGGACTATGGACGTACGGTACACCTCAGCCTGGAGCTGGCTGTATGAGCCGTGTTACTGTGAACAGTGAGGCCCAGAGATTCAGTACTAAGCTGTATAAATGTCACTCTTTCTCTCTTTATCTGGTCTGTGGTGCAGCCTTAGGCTGGCAACTGTAAGTAAGGGTGGTTTTCTTACTATTTCAGGCTGTCAGCCTCAAAGGACAGGCTGGGGCCATGGGTTCCCTGGGCTGCTCTCTCACGTTCTGGACCTTCAGGAGCTGCCTTCCTCTTCCATAGGCCATGCCTTCAGCTGACAGAAGCAATGGTCTGTTTCTATCCAAATCCACACCTTGCTGGGTGAGGGGAGGTTGTAAACTTCCAAGTGTGGGGAATTCCCCTAATGTCCAAGTGCAGACTTAAAATGAGGAAAATAGCTTGGAGGCATTTTGTTTAATTGATAATGGTTGTGACAAACCAACTATTTGAATTAACTGTTCTCTTGCCTTGAAAGTTTAACCTGTTTCATTTACCCAAGCAGTAAACCAGAAGAGTAAAAAATAACACCTCAAGTCTCTGCTAAGGTCATGTTTTTGTGCCTCTGGAAATACCCAGCTAGACCGAGTTGGTACTTCCCAAGGAGTTTCTGCTGACTTTATTTTCGGCTCCCGCAGATATTCAACAGAGGAAAATACCCTTTTTTTCCTTCCAGTGCTTGAATGTGCTGCTGCTTTTAAAGGAAGAATAAATCACTGTATCATATGCCTGTTTCATCTGTTTCAGAAATTTGTTACTCAGTTGCTGCTTTGACACAAAGTTGTAGTCACTTGGCAAATTAAAGGCCTCCTAGAAGTAGACAAAAACTTAAATTCATAGTCCCAGATTTGCTTAAAGGAGAAAGTGAAGAAAGGATATGATCGTTTGAAAAACCAGAGATCATCCTCCTTCTAATCAACACATTTTCCTGCATCTCAGGATGAAGTGAAATCTTAGCTTGGTAATGCTCAAGCTGCACACGTAAATATTCAGGACATAAACAATAAATCATCCCCTTCCTTGCAGAAAGATGAAAACAAGCATTTCTCTTCCAAGGAAGCAAGCCACAGCATGATCAATTTGTTAGTAAAGTGTATGGATTGTTTCTTATGGTGTGAACTTTGTATAAACGGGGGGGGGGGGGGGAGTACTGATGGTTTTGAAGCATCTCTCTCTCATCGGATTATTTGTAAGCATCTCTTTCGACGCTTCCTGACTCTGAGACGAGCTACTGGATTCATATTTATTCTGTAGTAGATGTTTTCTGCTGCCTGTTGCGAGCAGGCTGCCTCCTGCGAACGGCGGAGAGCTCCTCCGTGCCCGGGGCGGGCTGAGGGCGCCGGAGCCGCCCGCGGGACCGCGCTCCGGAGGCGAACAAAGGGGCCGCCAAACCCATCACCAACAGGTGCTGCGCAAGAAACAAACTTTCTCTGGGATACTACTCGGAGTTGCCAAAGGGGAGAGATCCCTCGGCCGCTTCGGGGAGGAGGCAAACGCCAAAAAGCCGCCAGACCCGGAGAGGGCCGGAGAGGAGAGGGACAAAGCGGCGAGAGCCCGCAAAACGTGGCGTGCTTCGGGCACGGCGGGGAGCGCGGCCGCGCACCCGCACCTCCCCCGGCACCGCCCGGCCCGGGCCGCCCCACCCCACCTGCGGCCGGGCCCTGCCCGCGACCCGCCCCGGGGCCGGTGCGCGGGGGGAGCGGCGGGGGCGGCCGTTTAACCCCTTCCCCGCCGGCGGCTCCGGAAGCGGCGGCGGCGGCCCCGTGGGGCGCTGTGTCCTGCGCCCGGGCGGGGAGGGGTGGCGGCGCGGGGTGGGGGCGAGCGCGGCGCGGGGGGGCGGCGGCGGGAGCCGCTCCCTCCTTGCCCAGCCCGGCCCGGCAGAGGCGGCAGGAGGAGGAGGAGGAGGAGGAGGAGGAGGAGGGCGGCGCAGAGCGCAGACATGGCGGCCAACATGTACCGAGTGGGAGGTATGTGGGGACACAGCAGCGCCCGCCCGGAGCCCCCCGCGCACGGCCGGGGGGCCCCGCCGGGCCGCGGGCCGTGCGCGCTGCGCCGGGGCGAAGAGCGGCGCCCCGGCCCCTCGCGCTGGCGCGTCCCCGAGCGGGGCGGCCGGGCCCGGGCAGGCGGCGGGAGGCGGCAGCCGGTCCGGCAAAGGGTCGCCGGGCCCTCCGCGGGGCGGAGGGGGAGGACGCAGGTTCCTCCCCCGCCAGCTCCGTGCGCCGGGTGGGAGCCCGGCCCCCGCCGCCGAGGAGAAGAAGGGCAGCGCCGCCCTCCGCGGGGAAGGGGGGAGCGGCGCCGCGGGCTTCCAGCCCCCGCACCGCGGCGCGGCCGGGCACAGCCTCTCTTCGCGCCTCGCCTCCTTCCCCGGAGAGCGGCGGAGGGGCCGCCCGCCGGGCCCCGCGGGGCGAGCGAGGGGCCGCCTGTCCGGCCGTGCGCCCCCGGGCCGGGCCGGCCCCGCCGCGGCCTGGCGGGCCCTGCTGGCGCGGTGCGGTGCGGGGCGGTGCGCACGGGCAGCCGGCGCCCACCCCGGGGGGCGCTTCCCTCCGTGCCGCTCCCCTGCCCCTTCCCTCCCTCCCACGGCGGAGTTTCTCCGCGCCTTCCTTGGTCTGCCGTGGATAAATAATTAATCCGGCTGTGTAACCGGGGGATTTCTGTCAGCTTCCCTGCTTACAGCCGTGACCCCTGAGGAGCGCCCTGATACGTGACTGCTTAGCGAAGGGAGGAGGGGAGGGGGCATTTAGGCGGTGAAAAACACGGCAAACGTTTGTCTTCTCACCCGCAGCCTCTCGAAAATGACACGGATAACTTTCGCTCCCTCACGGAGGGAACGAACGTGACAGTGTGCCCAGCTCTGTGGCTCAGGTGCACCGCTCAAGTTAGGTGTGCAGTACTGGGTGCTCAAAAATCGCTCTGTCCTCCTGCTCTCTCCACAGCCAGAGCTGAGAGGGAAGATGTGTGGAAATGAGGGGTGACAATAGTTTGAATCCCTTTCTGCTAATGTTTTGAGATATGATGATAGCCACAAATATTCCATCTTCATGCTTCCTCATTAGGGTATTTAGACTGTAGTCCCATCAGCCTTTACTCAGGAAAGTAATCCTTCTCTGAGCAGGTAGTGGGTAGGGTTTGCCTCTTTGGTCACCAATTCTCTTTTTTTTCGTTGTAATCTAAATAAGCAATCGTGAATATACAGAGATCATATTCTTTCATTAAAACTGCCTGAAGTTCATTTTCATTGTACTGTAGTGTCAAAGCATTGCAGAAGACTTTTCTACATCATTACAGTTTCTCTTTAAAAATAAAGTTTGCAAGGTGCATGGCGCAGAAGTCCAATATCAAATTTAAAGTGTGGCTGGCATTTGATGGGTACTTTTTCATTGAACAAAAATAAGTTTTCAGAAAACTATTGAAGGAAATGTGCTGCATGTCAATTCTTTGTATATTATACGGGAGCAGCTTTCAGGATATGAGTAAACTTCCATACACTCTATGAAAATATTTTTGTTTTGATGCTGGAAGAGATTTTGTCCTGGAAGATCCTTGCTAATCTCATGACAATTGCTGCTTAATATAGTTTGCATTTTACTGGACAGAGATGACAACAAGAGCAAATATCATAAAATACATTATCATACATTACAAATATTACAAATATCATACATTACTCATTGGGACAACTGTACTGCCACATCACCTGATAATAAATGTTAAGTGGCATCTCTTACAGAAATATTAATCTCCATAATACAGAAACTCCCTAAAGTGCTCCCTTTTCAAATCTCCCCTAGTTGATTGAGAGAAGTTGCTTCTTCTCTGTCAAGATTTATGAAGTGTGTGGATTACTGGATTACAGTGTAAGCTTCAACACAAGGCATTTAACTTTTTTTCCAGCATGGTTGTTAAAGCAGGTGTAGTGCAGTTATAACCAGAATTTAGGAACAAATTATGCTAAATCTCAGTGTAGAAATACATCCCTGTCCCAACATTCATGAAGAAATCTCAGTGCTTTGAGAACTTTTAGGTTTAGGAAAAAGTTTTTGCACTAATAGTGATACGTCTTTACATATTTTTCAGTGTTTCAGCATCTTTCCCTTTTTTCCTTGCAGATTATGTTTATTTTGAAAATTCTTCCAGCAATCCATATCTCATTAGGAGAATTGAAGAACTCAACAAGGTACAAATATCTAAGATTCTTTCTTGACCTTTGATAGCAGTCAGTGTGCTTGTTAGAAACTGAGAATTATTTCCATCCCATAAGATTTCTCCTGTGGTAGGGTCTTCTGGTCAGGTTTTTTATTTATTTTTTATTTTTTTTTTTTTAACTTCCTTGACATTTGCTATGTGTATGTTTCAGTTACTGAAAACTTGCTATGTGATATCCTGTAATTCTGTGCTGTTACCTAAGGAAACACCCAGCTGCTCATTCCTGGTGAACAGAATTACTCTGCTGCAAAAAATTTCAAACGAATTCTATGAGTTCTTATGGAAATGAATGAATTTAATTCTCTGGCTGACGAGGACACTGTGAATCCATCTGGAATGACAGCCATCATGTAATGTGTCTGCTTTTAGATAGATGTGTAAAGAGCTGGAAGGTACCAGCGAGACTTTTCAGTGATCAAATAACAGAATATGTGACTTCTGTGGCTGTTCATTGCTCTGGCAGCTGTGAGTGAAGAATGGGCTTTTGAATACAGACTGTGTTCTCTGTCTTTATCCTGAGTGTATTTTCTTTAAAAATGGAGGCTCTATTGAATGTCATTTTGGGGAAAGCATGATTATTTCTCTTCACTCTTACACTACTAAGAATAGTGTGGCGTTTCTATATGTATTATTTTTTTTTCTTACTTTTCCCTCAAGCAGTATTAAAACTTACTGATGCACTACATCAAAAGTTAATTGTCAAAATGCCCTTTATGGTATAAATAATGATTAAGATTTTTTTTTCCCAGTGGTTAGAATGTAGATTAAAAAATTTGTGACCTGCATGTGGTTTTCTTCTTATTAATGAAACATAGCACTACTCCATAGCAGACATCAGCCACATTAACTGTTAGTGCTGTCCAACACAACATCTTCTGAACCTGTGCATGGCAAATCATTTTGGACTTTTATAGGAGAAGAGTATTTTTTATTCACAGTAATTGACGTGATTCCAATCATGTTTTGAATGTAATGTTTATTATCTTTAAACTGCACTGCTGTAATTTAATCTTGCTCATGCAGGGTTAAACAGAGTCATGTATTGTTTTTTTTTCTTAAAGAGAGGTTGGAGGTTGTAGTCCTGACATCTTAAATGTGAATAGTTTGCTTTCAAGTGTTAAAGGTATAGAGCAAACATGGAGATGTTATGTGGATGTGTAATGAAATGCTTTGATTATTGTTCTACCAGGGACAGTATTTTTTGGTAAGAAACTTAATTGAAACATTATACTTTTCAGTTTTAAATAAGTAACTCAAGGTAAAAAAGTACTTTTGTATCCTCCAAGAAGGAGGATATAGTTCTTCAAATATTAGTAAATTCTTTACATCATCAAGCTGAAGAGCATGGTCCCCATAATGAGTCATGAAAACAACATTGAACTAAATAGCTCTTTTATTTTAGGAGCTGTTGTGACTTTTCAAATAAACCTTTCAGAATTCTTTCAAGAAGACTTTTTCAATAAATGTTATATTCAATGGCATGCTGAAAAAATGCCAGAGTACTTTGAAATATACATTTCTGTCTAAAGCTGGTTTGCAAAGAAATGTTCACAAGGTTCTAAAATTTCTGAAGGATTCTTACATTAGCATGATACTGGCATTGCATCTCTGAACAGCTGAATAATGTAGAAATTCTGAGCACTAATTGTAGTTATTCCTCTTGTCTGGTCTGAAATTGGTACTGGCCTCTCTCAAGAAAATTTTATTTATTGGAGTAATTCCATTGATTTCAGCTTGACTGATCATGAGAGAACTACTGATAGAGGAACACTCGAAGCAGAGAGCATTTAATTTGTATTACTCAGCTGAGGAGGGATACATTCTGACCTGATTTTATCTTTCTTTTGTAGACTGCCAATGGAAACGTGGAAGCAAAAGTGGTGTGTTTTTACAGGCGAAGAGATATTTCTAACAGCCTTATAATGCTTGCAGATAAGCATGCTAGTAAGTAGATGGTACAGGGCATTTTTTCTTACTAACACAGCCTGCTCAATTTCTGCAGCTGCTTAACTTTGCATTTTTTTTGCCATGTGAAATATATATTTATGTTAGGCATTTATTAATATCCAGTTAGTTGCTCAGTATTATCTGATACTATCCTGCTCCTATCAGTTGCTTCTGGGAGTTAAGTTCAGCTGTATCCATGTGATTGAGGCTGTTCATCTGGGGAAAAAAAAAAAAAAAGAATGTATCTTTTCATCTGGGAGATACAGCTGGATTTCTTGTTTTTATGTCAAAAGTAATTCTTGGTTGTAAGTCAATTTAGGCTTAAGAGCTCTTGTAAATATCTTACATGACTTTTTGGATTTAGACATAAACATGTATTGCTTGATGTAAAGAATGAAATGTATCATTGAAGACTGAAAATCACTGGAGGTTGTAAAAGAGCTGTTATGTGCATTTATGCTAAATGTAGATATTAGTAAAAAAATAAGGGATTTGGGGTTTTTTTCTTTTCCTTTTTTTTCCAGAAAAACAACAAGCGGTAATAGGTGAAAAAAGCCCCATTTTTCAACATGAACCTAACTTTTTTAGTATCTTCCATTTGGTATGCAAGTGAAATACAGTATTGTTCCATAACTTTTTGATGAAAAATATAATTCTGAAGAGAAAAAAATATGATTCTGAAAATATAATTCAGAACCTAAAAATCTGAGATGTTTGAGAAAACAGTAATTTGCAAAATACTGCAGTCATGTTTGTAAATAACTGGTGTGAAGTATGTCAACATCCCATAAATTTCTTGCCATATGCTATTAAGTACCATTTTGATTATATATGATGCTTGAGTTTTCAAAATTAATCTATGAGTAAATTATGTAGGGGTTATAAATCTGTAATTTTTCAGGATGAATCTCTTGAAAGACATTACATAATGCCAACTTTTTAATGCAGATATATAATAGCATAATTAGGTGCTTTAAAAATACCCTGCAATTTGTTTAATATCCAGCTCTGGTAATTTTGCTCATCCCAGCATGGTTAGTGAAGAGAAACAGCCAACCTTTGGGTTTTGTTCTATTTTTTATTGGTCCTGGAGAAGGGAAGGTGATTTGAGTACAGAGTATGAAGTACTCGCTTGGCTTTTATAGGAAGATGATACATCTCGTTTATGTATTAAGGGAATGATTTAATGTTTTTCTAATATAGTTGGGTACACTCTAGAGTTATTTGTGACCTATTTTTGGTCATGTTCATCAGCCCCCGCAATCATTACTCTTTTGAGTTCTTCCACCTGAAATGTACAGAAACGTAGAACTTAAGGTGAGCTTCACTAAACTTTTAGCACTTTTTTTTTTGTTTTTCTTTTCTAATGGAGGGGCAAGAAAGTATGAAAAGGATAACAATTTTACTGGAAATATTTTTTTATTTTAATTTGGCTTTTAAAACATGAATCTTGTAAATTTTTTTTTAGTTGGCTTATTTTTTAGAAAAGGGTATGTTAGTTCTGTGGGTATCATTCCATCTGGAAAAGTGAATAAGATTTTTCTATTTCCTGTGTGAGTTTTAGATTGCCATTTTGTCAGCACTTTGATATAAAGGATTTGTTGATGGTGTGTTGCTCTTCTCCTATATCATACTAGGGGTTTGTTGGTGTCACTAGAAGTGCCATAGAATCTTCCATCATGTTTTCTCTGTTGGGATCTCCTTGTGGGTTTGTAGTGAGAAAACAGAAATGTGATTTCCATCTGGTTCAACAATCATCTTTAGAATGCCTGTGTCTCACAGGTTATGAGCCTTCTAACCCAGGGCTCTTGTGAATGAGGTTTCTCTGTGAAGGTTTTCTCTGGACACAATGTTTCTGTTCTGACCAATCTCTGGACTCTGTAGTGCCACGTTCTTTTAGGAGATGTTTGTTACAGTTACAGGGGACAGCACACAGTGAAGGATTGCTCGGCTAGAGCTTCCTATAGCTCATAGAGCAGATGTAGTTAAATGTCAAATCACTTTAAAGGCTTTCGTTCTGGAATAACACAGTGTTCTGTTTAGAAATATGGTGTGTGTAAACAAAATATTTGTATATTTATGAATTGAATGTTTTGGAAATGTTTTATATAGCTAAACATGTTGGCACTTCAACACTTCTACCTGGTTTGGTATAATAGAAATGCTAAAAGATACAAGTTTCTTAAGGAATGGAAATTCAACTTCAGCCACTGATTTCTCCTGTGTACCTGTTTGGAGAAGTTTTTTAAATATAAGATCTACTTGATCTTTTCTAATGATATTTTGTATTGCTAGCATTGGGTTTTTTTTTTTTTTTTCCTTTTATGATTGAGAAAATGGATCTGAGTTATGTACTTCTTAAGATTTTGGCAGGTGGGGGTTGGTGTTTTTTTGACTCAAGGTTATATTTTGAGATGTAGGCATGGTCCCATTTACTAAAAGAAGAAAACAGCTTTGCAAGAAAATATCTTGGAACTTTAAAAAAAATTTTGATCACTTGAAAAAGTTTCAGAATTATTCTAAGGAATGTTTGGTAAAATTGGAATAAAGCTGATCCATGACACTATCACTAGTAAAGAGTCAGTATATTGTTTTCCTAGGGTGTTTTTTTTTGTTGTTGTTGGGGGTTTTTTTTGTTTTTTGTTCAGTGGTTTTTTGGTTTGGTTTTTTTTAAAATTTGGTTGGGGATTTTTTGCGCTTTTTTGTTTGTTTGTTTGTTTGCTTTTGTTTTAAGTTGTCTTCCAAAATGTTTCAAGATATTGTAACAAATTGAGGGAGGAAAATCAAGTTTTCCTTAGGCCATTCTAAAATGCTCAGGTACAGAGGAGTTCCCTTGTTTTCAAAGAGTGTCACTAATCTGTGGGGAAATTGTATTGCCTTCTTTTTTTCTCTGGTATTCCAGGTGGAATTTAATTAAGGAAATTTTTATTTGTCTACCAGCATCATGTATGACATCAGTCTAGATCTGGGAATAGTTCTAGAAGCTGACTGTAGCCACTTAAATCCAGGAGTTTGGAATGTTTTATGGGCACTTGAGGACTTTTATGTTTTTTCACCTTTGATTTATGTTACTATAAAATAGAGTTTATGGTAAGGTCAACTTGAAATACAAACGAAAAGACATTCCAGGATCGGCTTCTTGATCCTGTGCAACCTCCTGAGCTTAGTAAGGGAGTTCTTTTGGGGTGCTAACACTCACCAGCACTTAGGTTATAGTCACCACCACAGGGTCACTGTAAGGGGGTCATTCCTTTCTTGGCATGAAAGAAGTGACCAGCAGAGTAAGGCTTACTGTGAAGGGAAAAGAAGGAAGAGATGAGTAGAGGATGGCAAGCAGGACAAGAGCGATTGCAACAGGTACCCAAGTGCGTAAGCGAGTGAACTTGGAGAGGTGGGACAGAAACACCCAGCTCATTAAAATGGGTGAAGCAAACATGGAGATGTTTGCTAACTAAATGGTGTGATTGAGAAATTGCCAGCTGAATCTATAAAATGTAGATGATTCTTTCTTAAGGAGAGCTAATCTAAGCATTTTAGGGCAAAGTTTTAATAGCTGTGGAGAGGAGACTGTATTAGCTTTGTACCAGCAGTTTTGGGGTTTTTGGTTTTGGGTTACGGTGAAGGGCTCAAGTTCTGTATTTCCTTCTTTTGCAATAGATTTATCATAGAATCATAGAATATTCTGTATTAGAAGGGACACATGAGGATAATTGGGTCCAACTCCTGCCCCTGCACAGGGACCATTCCAAGAACCATAGAGTATTTGAGGTTTATTCACTACTACTTTCTTGAAGCTGAGTAGGGCGACCTAAGTGCCTGATGCCAGTTTTTGCAGTCCTTTACACTTTGAGTTCTTTATCTGATCATGTGCTATCATGTAATACTGTGTCTGAAGTCATTCTCTTGTTGCAACTCCTCAGCCAGCTTTTGCCTAGTCAACCATCTGGTGAGGATATAAAAAAAATTACTGTTGTTGGAGTCCTTCATCTTCTGATTTATTAAGAGGGTTTGTTTCATTTAGGTGTGCTGAGATGCTGACTAAATGCCAAGAATATTTCTGGGCCTGTGATAAAGCCCATGCAGAATTTTTTTTTTCTCATTAACACAATTGATATTCTTTGTGAATGAGACAGGACTTAGTTAAAAAAAAAATCTGAGATGCTGGTTTCATTGACTGAGATGAAAGATAAAATGAAATTTTTCTAGATTACAGAAGCTGGCATAAAAGAATATTTTTCAACCTCAGTTCTTTTTAGAGATCACGTATTGGCTTTACTTCTTGTTGCACATTTTTTAGGACTTTTATTCTTTTGCTCTTGATCAGTCATGTTTCATGTCACATTGCTTTGTAAATGGTGTTTTCTGCTACAGAATTTTTGTACATGGTAGATATCTAGGAGGAAAGGAGTCCTGCTAGTGGTTCCTGGTTAGACAATCATTAGGGTTGGAAAAGACCTCCAAGATCCAGCCTTTGACTGAACACTGCCATGCCCACTAAACTTTATCATCAAATGCTGGAGTCTGTACTCAGTTCTGACCTTTGTATGACATTGGTGTGTTGCAATCAGAAACAAATCCAGTATTCTCTCTGTACTTTAGTTTATTTGCCTGTAAAGTAGTGCTCCTATTAGAAGTTCTTATTAAAGTTGGGGAAAAATATTTAATATGCCAATACGTTTTTATAGTTGCTGTTAAAATATCTCAAAGCGCCTTACAAGCACTTGGAGATTATTTTCTGTATAATATCAAGAATGCTCCAGCATTCCTGGAAATGGCTTGATCTTGCAGAGGAGTTTAGCTGCTGCTGAGCCTTCTTACCTTCACTTAAAGGTGCTTTGTATTTGAGGGGAGGAATATTTTGCATATTGTCTATGTTAATTGCCAGCACTCCAGATGCATCCAAGAGAATGAAGCTGTTAATACTCCATCTGATTTTTGAGAAGCATTTTATTTCAGTAGAGCAGTAGGCTGGAAGGTATCATAGAAGATGTTAAGAAAATGAGCTTAGCTTGAGAAGTAGTGTTTAGTAGATTACTCACTGATGTTCCCAAATATACACAAAACTGAAATGTGAATTCTTTTCATGTGTTATCAGGTTTTTTAACATATGGTTGCATAGTGGTTTTCTTAATACTCACCTCCAGGAAAAACACAAGAATTTTTCCTGCCCTCTTCAACAATCAAAAAAATACAATTTAAAAACTTGTGTCAAAAAAATTATGGATGTGGAGACCCTTGGGGTTCAGGCAAGAGCTCAAGAGTAAAATGTCTGAAACACTGTGTTGTTCAGTGTTCTGTTATCTTAGTCACATATTTGACTCAGTATAATTCAAAACATTTATAAAATACTATAGCTGGACTATTTCTGTCCAATCAGATTGTAACACAACCAGAAACTTGGTGGATTTTTTTTTTTTTTTTGGTTGTGGTTCTTTTTCATCATAGCAGTTCTTGTACATCAAACTAAACAGTTATTAATAAAGAATACAATGTTTCTTTAATCACAATCCCTTTTCTGAAAAATCACTTTAAGATGATTTTTCCTGTTACCTAATTCAAGTCACATAATGTCTTAGCGTAAAAAGTATGTTTTGACTGGAGATTTTATTTGAAATCTTAAATTGTCTTTTTTTTGGTTCCAGTACTTCCCTTGATACCTGTTATCTTTGCAGCCTATGTTCAGAAGCACCTTCAGTAAAATGAACCCAAGAGACAAATATTAACTCTTGTACTGCATACAATCCATTTTCTCTACCTTGATAGTTTTAAATGTTGAAATAATTCATAGTTTCTTTAAAAAAAAATCCCAGACAACAAAAATCAACCCCCTGGTGAATGCTTATTTGTATCCTGTGTACAGCTTCCAGGAAATGAATTAAGATAGTTTATTTGCTTTACTGGTGGGCTTGTAGAGACTGGCATCCGTCCTGTAGAAAAGGATGCACTAAGGCATAGAGAGTTCTTAGTTACCCTTTCAAGGGAGTTAAAGTTTAAATAGCTGCCTATTTAGTAAGTGCTCTTTTGAGTGAAAAGACAGCATTGCATCAGTCTTGATACAAATAAAACAGAAACAAAACTCTTTTGGTCTTGCTTGTGGTCATGTGGATGCAAAAAACCAAAGCAAAATAAATCTTTAGAGCTCAAGAGCTCAATTGATTTGTGTCTCTTACAGTAGTGTAAGTAACATTTCCATGGAATTTTGTGGCTTTTGGAAAGTTTTCTGTTAGGTTACAGTTCATTTTTTGTAATTGTACTTGGTGAGAAGGCCTCTCTTGCTTGCTGCTAAGAAAAGAGATCTGTTGATATTACCCTGTGATGAAGGATACCATTTTTCCAGTTGGATAGGAGGGAAAGGAGCTAAGGCCTGGAAAGACAGAGCTGGGAATGAAAGGTAGGAGAATCTCTTGAAGTGTGTATAAGGAAGAAGGCTTGGCTGCTAGATATGCCTGAGGAGTGGGTGAGCAGACTTGTGTAACTGGTTCAGTGAGATACTGCCCTGTTAATCTCAAGGCTTCTGTAAATATAAACTTGTGTTTTGTTGGCAGCTCAGTGTCCCTGGCTCTGTCATCTCTGTCCACACATGCACCAAGAATTAGGAGAAAGTTAGTTTCAACCTCACATAGTTGCCCTCTTTTCTTTGAGGACAAGAAAGGCTTTTCAGAAGTCCCTGTCTGTGAGCAACTCATCAGAAGGCTCTTGGGTTTGTTTTGAAGATGGGGTGTTGAACAGAGACAAAACCAAGTATAGGAAGCCAGGAAATTTAGGTGTATGGGTTCTGATGTTGCTTTTGTTGGAATTTTACATGTTAATACTTATTTACAGACATCTGATAGAGACATGTAAACTAAGCAGTAACAAATTCAGGTATGTTGTGTTGCTTCTGGGAATCCCGAAGTCTGTGATGTGGGAGAGACACACCCTAGGAGGACCATTTAAGGATGATACAGATAACAAATTCTTTAATCAGTGGCAGAGTAGCTTTTATGCTAAGGCTCTTATATTAGTGTAACTATCACTTTCACTGAAAATGAGCTTGGGGTTTTTTGTGAGGAAGACATGATCTCTGATCTCCTGAGACAAGGGAATATCAAGTTTTCCTTCATTTACCCAAGAGGATGCCATCAATTTTAATTTATTTGAAGAGGGGGGAAAAATTCAGAACTTGCTGAAATACAACAAGCCTTGTCAAAAACTACTTCCTTGTCACCAAGGAGAAACTTGTCTCAAGGCTCCCAATTATTCTTTTCAAGGGTGCTTGGGGTAGTCTCATAAATTATGTGTTTTCTTCATTTGATTTTTGTTCAAGAACTTGTGAGTATTTTTTCTCCTCAAGAGTAAAAGCAATAAAGAAGCAGTAATTAGTGTTTTTTTCTGACAATATCTGAGTCTTCTTTTCATGACTGACATTTTAGAATTAGTAGTTATATTGTCTTATTAACAAGTTTACTGTCAGCCCCAAGTATCTTGTAGAATTATTAACTTCTCTATCTGTTCAGGCTCCTCCTTTGGTGCAGAATGGTTTGTCAGATTGTGAATGTTAATGATCTTCTCTCAATGGATGAATGGATTTACAACTAAGTTCATCATTTTAGGAGTTCCTTGCATAAAACTTGCCTAAAAAGGGGTTTTTTCTCACCTGAGAATGTGTGATCTGCATTTAGATCATGCATGGATTCTTCACATATTAAAAGTTGTCCACTCCATGCAATCTGTATAACTACATCTTAAATTTTGCATGTTCTGTCCAGCTGTTAACTGCTAGCTTCATCTTTAGACCTCTGAAGTATAAACTTACAATTTGGGCGAGTGTGTGTAGATTAATTTTCTTTCAAATTCAAAAATCTTATTTTCTGAACACACAGTTTAAGAGGCTTGAATACATTGCTGCCAATTTCTCTGAACGTAAAAACAAACTAAACCTAAAATCTGGATTAATTTTAGTGAATTTGCTGTGAGGAGTGGAAAGCTGTAAAATATCAGGTCATATTTATGCTTAAAACTGTTTAATAGATATATGAAGCTCAGTTTTTATTTTTATTTTAAATACCAGAAGTATTTATTTAGTATGTTTCCTTGGTAAGAACTCAGTAGGGTACAAAAGGTGTCATTTTTTTTGAGCTCTACTCCCAAAATAAATTTTTCACATTTGAGTCTTTAGAAGGAGACAGTATTCACAGAAAATTGCCAAAGCATTGTGCATTCCCCTATTTCCCTGTGTTCCTAAGGATTCATTTCCTCATGGTCAACTTTAAATACATGTGCCATTGTTACCGTACTTATTCAGGGATTCTTCTGATTTGTGGAAAACATGTAACTCTTTTCTCTCAGCTGCTTTCCTGCCTCTTTTGTGTTTCTTAATTGTGCAGGCAAGTGATCCTACACTGTTTTCTTGGTACCCCCAAAATACTTGTAGTATTTAAACTGATATTATTGACCATAACTTTTTGTCTCATGAAGATAAATAGGATGTTTCACACCTCCTAGATTTCCATAGTCTCAAATGGTTCTACTTCTTCATTTTTTTCCCTTGGCTCCTAATTTTAAGTGACTTTTCCCACTTTCTTCCCAGTGCACCCACACTGTACCAAAGCACCTGAGGCATAAATTTTAGACTACAAAAACATTGCTAGGTTATCTCTATCTGTAAAGCTCCAATTAGAGATGCATTTCACATCTTCAAAGAGTTCTCTGATAGTCTAATTGAATCAGTAGTTTATATAATTTATAAATCTGAATGATGTAAACTCACTATTAATATAGAAAGACTTTTTCCCATCATGCAGTGGCAGTTAAATGTGTGATTTGGGAATCAGGTCTGAAGATTTACAGGCTTTCCAGCAGTAATTCTTGAATGTCTGTATTATGCAGTGGGATGAAATCTGCAATAGCTGCCCTTGGTAATACTCATGCATGCCTGTAACTGCACACATGCTGGTAGAGGTGGAGCTTTTTAGCTTGAGCAAGGCTCTGTGTGAGAATGGGTGTAGTGCTTCCTACCCAAGCTGATTCATGCAGTGCTGTGTGTATATATATCTATGATGTGAGGTATTATGGACTAGGGAGAAGTAGCAGATAAGATTAACGTGTAAAGTGGTTGTGTGGTTTGTCTCTTTCTGTGTGGTAAACTCTCTTTCTCTTAAATGTAGCCTGCACGAGTAACAGGACTCAAAGTTAGCAAATATGTTGAGTTTGTCATGTCCCAAACCACATGGAGTGGGTGGCCAGAATGGCTGTGCTATTTCACAGTGCTGTTTGTCTGTTTGATCAGTACTTTTTTTTTTACCTCACCTGCTGTTTGTAACCCTCTCTGATCAAGCAAAGATTTGTAGTGTGAATCTGCTTTGCTTCTGGTTTTGATATGCAACACAAATGATTCTGTGATCCTTGCAGAGACATTGTTTTGTACTAATGCAGAATACAAAAAAAAGATTGAGTAGTAAAAAGCACAATTTTTTCAGTAAAAGACTGTTCTACATTATCAAATTCCTAAAAGAGTTTGGGGAGCTAAGTAGTTCATTTTGGCTGTCACCTACTGCCTGAATCCAAAACCTGTTTGAAGATTTATCACAGTACATAAGATGCACAGTTGCTGGGCATTATGCCTTCATATATCTGGGGGTTATGTGAGTGCATGTGCCTTTTCTACTTGTACAACAGGTTAAACATCTATCCAAAACCAGCCCAACTAAATTAGCTAACTTCCCATTTTTGATATGCTGAATGATAGAATTAATTTTTAATTTGCCTGTTCTTGTTTTTGTGAAGGATTGTGATAGTGATATGCAATGCTGAAGGGAGTCATGTTTCAGTTTCCTGCATTAAAAGTGCAGCCTTGTTTTGGCTTAAACCAGGGTAGAAATAGTGTTGGCAGAGTCAGTGACCTGTAACCTAGACCTACAGAGTACTGTGGCCCTTGGCTGTGTGGCAGTTCCTTTAGGCAGATCCTTTGACTGGTGCTGCTGTCAGGAGTGAAATCCTGATGCAGTTATTCTCAGTAGGCCCTCAAGAGGCCAAGGACTCAGTTGCCAAGTATAATACAAGAAAAAAGGTTTTGATATATGGGCAGCTTTCATATTTATATTTTCCTTCAAATGGGGGCTAGCTTCATATACCTTCATAATGCTCTCCCCTTTCTTTTTGTTTTTAATTTTTGTTTTTAATGAGTGGAAAAAAAGCCGGAATCAGAATACTGAATATTTACCAAGTATGAGATGAATAAGTGAAGATTTTTGATATTTTACTTGCTGCAACAAAAATGGTATTTAAATGTATTGTCTACAAAGCAAAGTACTGAGAGTAGAAGAAAAACTTCATTGGTTTACTTGGGATTGGCATATGTTTTAAAATTTGACCAGTTAATACAAGGTGATGTTTATTCCTACACTGTTTTGTTTGTTTATTTTTCCTCCTGGCATCAGAATTAATGAATTAAAAGGCTTTAATAATTTAAAGTACTACATATATTTACACTTCTCTCAGTTCATATGTATAGTTCCTGTAAATTTTGATCGCATTATCTCTGTACACCAAGGATATAATATATTCTGGGAGGTAAATCTCTAGCATGGTTGAAGATGGAAAAGAGATGGAAAAAAAATGATCCTTTAAGTCTTACACAGACCATCAGAGTGAATGAACTCCTCTTCCTGGTTGTCTTGTCAGGTCTATAGGCAGAAAAGCTTTCTTACCATGTTGGCATCAAGCAGGCATTCTCTTGGAAAATATTGTTCTCATTTCCTAATCCCACACATAGAGCCTTAATGTGTCTTTATTAAGTTTACCCAAGAGCAGGATATACAAATCCTTTTCTTTGTTTTTCTTTCCTTCTCATTCTTTTTATTTTCTCCCTAATTCTTCTTTCCTTCCTGCAAAAAAATCCAACAAAATTCAGCCCTTCTGTAAGGAGATACTGTAGAAGATAAATAATTTGTGTTTTATAAGCAGAATCATATGCCATTCTGAGTAGGGGTAGGAGAGTGCTTGTACAATCTGTGCCTTTTCATCTCTGCCAACAAATTTTGAAAAGTTGTTTATCAGCTTTGAGGATGTGAACTGAATGTTAGAAAAGCAGTTTAGATCTCTGAAACTCTGTGGTTATTGTCACACAGTGGAAGAAAATGCCAGTGTAGATTTTAAACCTGGACTTTGGATTCTTACAGAAAACGTAAGAGATTTTTTGTGTGCTTAGTTCTTGTGCTACATTTATTATTTTTTATATATTTGCTCTGCATTTTCTTAAGGAGAGACAACCATGCAGCTTGTAAACCATCTAGATCAAACAGACCTGTTGCCTATGCTAAAGGGAAGAAGATCTTAACAAGATATGAGCAGGAGTTTCACATGGAAAGGGTGGCAATCTAAGAGATGGGAAAAATTATTAATAGCAGCTGTCTCAGGAAAATGAGAGATACAGACCTCCCTTTTCTTAAAGTCAGGTGTAATAATTATTTATGCAGGTTACATGGCAGTGTTGCAGGTAGCCTTTGGATTTCTTGAGCCAGACGATGGATTAAGAAAGTTTTTTCTTGGGCACTGTCAGATTCACCACATACACTTTTGCTTATGGTGGTCTGCCAGCCTGGATTTGAGGGTAGAACTAAAATTTCCTTTCTTTCCCACACAGCTCTAAACATATGTACACTTTGGAAAAACTACTAATTGACTTCTGATTCATCTGATGAGCTGGATACCAGTAATTGGATGTTCATCGTGTTGCAAATAGCAGTGTCCATGGCACAGTTTTGAGTCTGCTGCTTGCTGCTACTAATGAGCTGCTTAAAGAAACACCATACAGGACTGTGGCTTCACACATCCTGCAGCAGCTTGCTGCAGTTCATACAGATGTACATGTGACCAAGCACACCTTGAGCCCTGTAACAGGATATTTTCTCATTTGGAAGAATTTGCATTTGAATAGGTGGTACAGAAGTCAGGTAAAAGGGGGAAAACCTAGTTGAGGTTTATCATATAGAATGCCCAGCTCTTTCAGCACTGCTGGCATATTATTGTTCTCATGAAGGTCTGTGGGACCCTTCTGTTCTGTAGTGTTGTTACAAACTAGCTTGAAGCGCTGAAAAATGGTTAAAGAACTATTGTGCTTGCTCTTGCATTTATTCATGTTATATTTAATTTATTAGGATCTATTTATTAATGTAGCACATCATGATTCATACTACTTATGGAGGTAATCCTTCCTTGCTTTCCACCCACAAGCTCCTTGCTCTCAAAAATCTGCAGAACCAGTTATCAAAAAACCACCACCCATCAAGTTTTGGAAGGTGAACTTTTCTGCTAATGAAAGATGTGATGGTTTCCATAAAATATTTTGCTACAGGCCTGTGATAAACATGATATAATTGCCCAATTGCTTGTGGCTGACTATTATCCTGGAAATTGTTATTATCGTAATATGCTACTTGGAAGTACATAAAAAACCATTTTGCATAATTTTGGAAATAATTTTTATTGTTTGAGAGTAGGTGTGGCATATTAGTTCTTAATGGCTGTACAGTAGTTATTACTTTGTTTTGTGACCTCCTTTAGAAATATAATGATGAGGTAGTGTGGGAGGATCACCTTGGATAATTGTGTAGGAAAACTGGATAATCCCTTAGAGGCCACATGTATGTCCATGCTATCCAGCAGGAATTAAAAGCAGACCTGTTCCCTGTAAACACAAGTGATCACATTTTTTACCTGCCTGCAAAAGTGCTCAGATTCGTACTTTCAATAGTAATATTCTATTTAAATGACTTGTAATCCGTACAAACTGTGCTTTGGATTTCTTATCCTATTTGAAAGTAATAGCAAATATCAAATTGATGTTAGATATTCTAACACTCATCTGAACGTTGCCACAGATGTGGTATAAGTAAAGCTAATTAATTCAGCTTTGGGAAATGCTTCCTTAGGCAAATTGACAGTGCATAGTCTAGCTCACAAAGTTGATTAAGTGGCCTTACTACAGCTTTAGGGGTTAAATATCACAACTAAGTTAGTACAGTGAAACATGTGGCAAGAAGCCTCATGCAAATGAGCAAATTGTCCAACTGCTAACTTAAGAGAGCTCTTCATTCACAGTCTGAATAAAGTTGTTCAGATGGTGAGACTTACTGTTTTTCTTTTGTATGAAATTTGGCAGTAATTAGATTTACTCCCTCTCCCCCAAAATCTGTATTTGTAATTGTTGCTGCTGTAGCATCTAACTGCCAAATGTGCACTTGAAGTTGTTGCCGCAACCATCTAAGCTTAGAGAGACTTATGCACAGCCACCTTTCCTTTGATGTGTGTGGTAAACTCGCTGCTCTTCGGCATTCTCAGCTTTTTATCTGTAGGTTTGAAAATGTGTTGTTGATACTGGGTATGTGTATAATTTTTGGGCTGAGTGTAGAAGAAAAAGGTATACAGGAAAGGAAGAAAGTTTGGAAAGGTTTCTGAAAGTGATGCTTTCTTTGAATTGAAATTCTGTTCTAATACTGGTCTAATACAATTTTAAAAGTATTTTAGCAAACAGTGAAACGGCTGTAACTCCACAAATGGTGGTGGTGATTTGAATCTCTGCATTTAGGCTTGCATAAGCCAGATGTAGCTAAGCTGAGGTATGGTTTCAACAGTAGAAGCAATTAAGTTTAAGAGGTAGAAAGTTAATGCACTGTAGCTTTGGGTACTCTGCCGTTTTAATTCAGCGTTGGTCTGTCCTGCTGTTGAAAGGAGTAGTCTTGTTTTTTCGCATTATGTCTTTCCAGTCTCCTAGTTCTGCTTTTTTCTCTTTCTCTTGTTCTTTATTTTCTTTTCTTGGTAGATCCACTAGGCCAAGCAATTGGAATTGACCTGGGACATCTGGGTGAATAAAAAACTAATTGCATGGTCTGAGTCAGAGGGTGGTGGTGAAGCATCCAGACTGTGTGTGGAGTCCCATGGGAATCTCTGTGGGGACCTGTCTTTACCAGTGACTGGAGCAGGCAATGTGGTGCACTCTTATCATGTTTGCAGGTGACACAAGAATGGGGGGATGACCCGGGGGTGGCTTGAGGGAAGGGCTGGTATTCAGAGATTCCTAGAAAGCAGGAGGAGTGGTATGTCAAGAACATGAAGATGGTCAGCAGGGACAAATGCCAAGTCTTGCACCTGGGAAGGAAGAGCTCCTGGTAGGGATATAAGCTGGGGCTTGGGGGAGCAGCTCTGCAGGAAAGGCCCTGAGGCTGCCGGCAGACAATAACTTCCTGAGAATGAAGGGAGTTGGCCAAGAGCATCCTGGGCAGTACCACCAGACACACAGCCAACAGATCGAGGCAAGAGATTATCCTCCCTTTGCATCTCATCGAGGGATATCGCATCCAGTTTTAGGTTCCTGATAAAGGAAAGTTGCTGTTAAATTGGAATGCATTCAGCAAAAACCACCATGATGGACACTTGCCCTTCTAGGAGAGTCAGCTGGAATTGAACTTGCTCGGCTTGGAGAAGATGTGGACTCCCAGTGCCTTTGGGGAGGTTATAGACCAGAAGACGGAGCTGGACTCTTGGCAGTGACTAAATTGAAACGGGAGTGATTCAGATTAGATATGGGTAGAAGCTTTTCACCATTACTGGGTGATGGAGAGGTTGTGTAGCCTCTTGTCTTCAGAGATTTTCAGTTGCTGAGTTAACATGGGCTGACCTCACAGCTGAGCCTACTTGGAAGAGTAGCTTGTGCTAGAGACCTCCTGAGACCCTTTTCAGCCTGTTGTCATGATTTTTGATTGAATGTCCAGATCTGAACTCTAGCTGGAAAGAATGCTGCCAGCATTTTGGTGGCAGTAGAGGGAGGACTTTCTCCTTTCTTTTAATATTGAAGATTTACTCCTCCTCCCTGAAGATAGTCTTCAATGTTTAAACAAATCTCTCTTACTCTCTTCTGCAATACACAAAGGGAGCACATGGGGGGTTATTTTGATTTAGTTAAAGAAGAGTAGCGTGTCTGAGGAATTTACCTTGTTTTGCTAGCTGATGATTAACTATACAGTTGTTTGAGCTGCATTTAAACCTCTAAATGTCTTTCAGGACATTTAAAAAGTTGTTTTAAAAGAAATTTTTAACTAAATAGGAGTATTGTATTTCTAGAGACTTGCCCTCAGTTTATTTTTATTTTAGTTGCAAAAACAAGCAATTCTTCCTCATAGCAAGCTTCACTCATCACATAACTATAAGCAAAGACACTGTATTCAAAATTTAGGTGACACAGACAGCTCTCTCTTCTTCTCAGGCTCACTAACACCACCATTTTCTAACAGTGCATCCTACAAATTAAGTGGAAGAGGGAAAAAAAGAGAGTGTTCATCATGTTTTGAAAAGTGGTGATGCATATGTAAAAAGAATGAGGATTACCATTTCTTTCCAGTATCCATTGCTTGACTGAGTCAGTTAAGTCTCATTTACATCAGATGGGAAAGGGAAAGTTGCACGCAGTCCATGAAAGTATCACCAGATCACTCTGGTTTTCAGGATCACAGTAATTATTTACCATTGATGATTAGAAAACCCACATGTAATAAATAGACCACAAGTTTTAAAAGCTCACTGGAGATGCCTGCTTTTGCTCACCAGGACTTTTCTTTTAAATAATGAAATATTTCTTGTAAACCAGGAAAAATACTAAAAAACAACATTCTCTTAAATTTTGCCCAAGGCCTAAAGGGGATTGTGTGATTTTTTTCAAAAAGTGATTGTATTCATCTTTGGAGTCATACCTAAGAGTTTCAATATAATATTTAGCTGAGCAATTTTAAATTTATTTTTTTGTCTCTCTAATCATGGAACAATGAGGTCTGTGTATGTCATCGCCATAATCCCGCATAAAAATGTTTGCTTGCTCTGAGCTGTTGCCTCTCTTCCCTTGCTGAATGCTGAAATGTGCTTATCTTGGTGGGTACTTTATGATTTCCTGTAGGTACCTTCTATTTCACTCCTTTTGATAGAAATAATCTCTCCTTGGATGGCAAATGAAATTCACATGTGCTGTAAATCAAGTCAAAAATGTGACAAGATCTCTAAGAGTTCTGCAAGGTTGTTACCACTTTCCTTCTAATGGGTGTTAAGGCCAGATCATTGCAAAAACCTGCTTCAAAAGCAGCTCTCTGAAGGTTTCTTCAGATGCAGAATTCTTTGTATTGCCATCAAGCAAATTTAGCTTTCTCCCTTCTTTATGCTATCCAGTTTCCTTTCCTGGTATAGGTTTGTGTGACTGCTGGGACAAGCTATTACCTGTTTTACAAAATCCTACTGTTAGCATTGGTTTTATATTTTAAAGCTGAAGCAGGAAATTGTAAAATTATCCCAATGGTAAATTGTGTTGAGTGGATGGAACTGTTCTGTGTCTGGCCGTGGTTTCTTCTGCTTAGTACTGAGTTGCCAGATCATCATGTGTAAAACATCTGTTTTATTTCTAAAAATACAAGAGAAAAAGTTACATTGTTTCATGTTTAGGTTTGGAGTGTTTTAAGAGATCGGTCTAAGAGACATTTGGTTTAAGCTTCAGGCTCTTGGATCAGCATTTTCATGTCTTATGTAAGATTAGTGCAATAAATTTGATTCAAGGTGGTGGGTTTTCTTCTTGATTTTTTAATTTAAATTCTTACTTGAGGAAGATATTGAGATGAATGTAGCTGTCTAAAGCTGTTTTAAACTCTGGAATATCAGCCCATATTGTCCTGTGTTTTGTGCCTTATCTACAGTCAAATGCTTTTTTATATGTTGACCAAACTTGGGTTTGGATGCCTGAATTACTTAGAAAAAAACCCCAAACACAAGGTAACTAAAAGAAACATTAACGCTTGAAATTGGAAATCAAAATGTATCTTGCAATGGTCACTTATTGTAATAAACAGTTGTAGAAATTAATTGCTGGAAACATTGGTGTGGTTTAACCCCAACCAGCAGCAAAACACCACACAGCTGTTGGCTCACTCCCCCAGGTGGGATGGGGGAGAGAATTGGAATTAGTAAACAAAGTAAAACAAGGAATTATTCACTGCTTCCCACGGGCAGGCAGGTGTTCATCCATCCCCAGGACAGCCGGGGTCTGTGACACACAGCAGTGAGTTGGGAAGGCAAAACATCATCACTCTGAATGTCCCCACTTCCCTCTTCTTTCCCCCACCTTTATATGCTGCTCATGATGCCATGTGGTGTGGGACATCCCTTTGGTCAGTCGGGGTCAGGTGTCCCCTCCCGGCTCCTTGTGCCCCTCTAGCCTCCTTGTTGGTGGGGTGCTATGAGGAGCAGAAAAGGCCTTGGCTTTGGGTAACCTGTGCTCAGCAATAACAAAAACATCCCTGTGTTATCAGCACTGTTTCCAGCAAAAATCCATAACACAGCCCTACACTAGCCACTGTGAAGAAAATTAACTGTATCCCAGTCAAAACCAGCAAAACATGAACCTTTTAACACAAATTTATATTTTTTAAAATAATTACTTGCCTAATTAAAAAATGCTTTGCCTTGGCATAGATTTTTGTAAAGATTTATTCATCATCAGTATTATAGATGCCAAAATAATTCAAAATTGAGTTATAGTCTGGCTTGAACCTGTCCAAGTGTCGGTGAAGTTGTGGGTTGTCAGGTGAGATGGGCGAAATTCTTGTTTTCATTTTTGTTCTCTTGTTCTCTCTCTCCACAAAATATGCCAAAACAAGGAAGGGGGTGGGGGTGTCTACAGCAAGATAGACCTAAAGTAGAATTGGGTTTGAAGAAGTTGGTTATATCAGGGTGTGTTGTTATATCACTTTTATGAAAAGAACTGTTAGAAGTGGAATTGACTACACACAGGCATGATTAAAAAAAGTAGTAGTGTTGCATTTGGAGAGAACTGTGGTTGCTATGAGGGTTCAGGCAGGCTTCATTTTGAAATAGTGTCTGTAGGTTGGTTGTAAAAATGGTTATTATTAGTAGAGAGGGTGAGGTCCTCTGTTGTAGGTAGTTACGTGAAATACTATCTCATGCTGAGGTTCTGTTGTTGAGTTTCTGAGAAATATTTTGTAAACTACACCTGGTTTTGTAGGTGATGGATAATTTACCAGGCAGAAAAGTTAGAGAAGTTATTAAAAGGTCTGTATTTTTGCATCCCTTATTCAGAGAGACTTTTTGCCCTTTTTGGGATGCTAGAGGAAGTCCAGATTCAGGTTCCACATGTCCCAAAAATCCACTAGGAGGGCAGATTTCAGCCATCAAGATCCCAGGATAGGTCTTTTGGAGAGCCTGCCATTGTGTTACATGTTAGCAAGCACTGGGAACATTGCCCTTCAACTCTATATGTGGTTCTATCTAGTATCTGCTTTTATTTCTTCCTGTCTTGCTTAAAAGAGAAATAACTTTAAATCTTATTTAAATATGCAAATTTAACACACTGCGTTTGTTGTCAGTATCTAAGAAGGTAATGGAATAATAGAAGACACTAGGCTTTTTCAGTTTTCTTAGACTGATTTTCCAGTCTTAGACTGCAATTATGTGTAGTAAATTTCAGTTCATAGAAAGTGTGCTTTCCTCCAGGACTTCTGTAAAAGTTTTAGTAGTAGTAATACTGGCAAGAGAAAGTCAAACCCAAAACTGGTCAACAAGCAAGAGAAAAAAACAGAGGAAAGAAGACGAAAAAAGAATGAGTAATGTTGACAGGATTGTTCTTAAACTGTGTGAAAGACATCAATGCGTAGTACAGTAGGAGAGGAGCATAATTTTTTTAAAGAGTTGAAGTAGAAGTGTATAATTCAAAATACTTAACATTCTGTCAAGTTACATAAACTGTAGTCTTGTTAAAACTCATCTTTTCTTTGAAATACTAAAGGAGGTTGCTAAGGGGTGGGGGGGATGTCAAATGAAATGGTTGCAATGATGTTATGCAACAGAGTTAATTTCGACCTACGCTCTGCTTCTCTGCAGAAGAAGTTGAAGAAGAGTCTGAAACTACAATTGAGGTTGATTTGACTGATAAACAGAAACATCAGTTGAAGCACAGAGAGCTTTTCCTTTCTCGCCAGTATGAGTCCCTACCAGCAACGCATATCAGGTAAGAAGTAGTAAATACAATTTCTCTGTGTGTTCTGCTGGGTGGATTGCCTGCCAGTAGCCCACCTGCTTGAATGCTTCAGCCTTGCAAAAGGGCGCCGTTGGTCTTGGCTGAGTTGGTCAGGTTGTCCCATGAACTGCTTTGGAAGCGCCTTTGTTTTTTCCTTCTGTTACTTGATGTTTGAGCCTTGACCATTTTGTCTGGCCAGGGAAACAGCAGATGGGTTTGGAAAGGAGGCAGTGGTTCAGTGGTCAGATCTGCAGTTTAGAGCTGCATGCATGTAAAATTAAAATTGCTCCAACTTCAGAATGTGAAGAAGCCATGACTTGAGTTTGGCTAAATGTTGCAGAAACATTTCAAGTATTGTTTTAAATTGCCTTTAATATTAATGTAGGGAAGAAGCTTGCTAAAGCTCGAAAAGTGTTTGTTGATTTCTTTCTGTAAATGACCTAGGTGCTCATGTCATCATCTATTTAGCAGTCAAGAAAGCTTTTTTTTGTGTTGGGAAGAGTGGATGATAAATCTAGAAATGGAAAAGAAACAGCACAGTGATGGGGGGAGTCTAGTTTAGGGTGAAACAATGCATTCTCACATTGCATTCTTAACAAATTTTCATTTTCTCATTACATCCAGCTGCCCCCAGCTATTTCAGACCATAAATGTCTAAAGGCTATCAAAAAAAAGTAGATATTGTCCAAGAGCAGAAACACTTTGTATGTGCATATTTATTTTCTCTCTTACTGGCAAATCACATAATCATGGAATATTCAAATCACATAAACACTGAATATGTTGGAATGGACCCACAAGCACCACTGAGTCCAGCTCCTGGCCCTGCACAGGACCATCCCCAAGAGTTGTCCAAACGCTTCTTGAGCTCTGCCAGGCTGCCTGGTGCTGTGACCACTTCCCTGGGGAGCCTCTTCCAGTGCCCAACCACCCTCTGGGTGAAGAACCTTCTCCTGATATCCAACCTAAACCTCCCCTGACACAGCTTCAGGCCACTCCCTTGGGTCCTGTCACTGGTCACCACAGAGATGTTGCTTCTCTCTCTCACTGACAACACAAAAACTGGAAGTTGGAAAATTTTGTATTAATTTTCTGTGCTTGATTCAGCTACTTGTTCTGAGTTTGAGAAAGTCATTTAACTGTCAATTTTCTGCTGCTCCAACTATAGCATGGAGATAATAATCCTGTGCAGTTTCTTTTACTTACTTTGACATTTAGATATTGAAATAAGGTATTCTCCTTGCAGAGGGAAGATTACATAGAAGAAGTATTGTAAATGTCTTCTCACCTTACAACTCGGGGAGCAAATACAATAGAGGTTCTCCAGTGCATAGTTCACAAAGAAGGCAGAAAAACACGTGAATTCATAGTACATGCCACACAGCACAGCAGGCAAAAGCAGAGTGATGACTTGCATCTACTTTTCAGAACAGATGAATGTTGTAGGACTGTGCTGTCATGTGTTACTAAGACCTTTACCAAACAAATTCTGGAACAAGCTTGATGTAGATAATGACGTTTCAGCAACCTTAACTCTGTTTTAAAAAGAAACAAGAAGGCAAATACACTATAAAATATGCCTTATTTAGCTTTTTAACTTACTGTGTTCACATTCTGTGATTCTCAGTAGTTTTCTTAACTTGTAGTAATTAGCTCATCCTGTAAAGATAATAGAAATACTGAGAAGGTGGTACTCCTGTAACTTTCTTCCATCATTTTTTCACTCCAGAATACTCAAGGATGCAGATATCACGGCCTCTCTGGGTGTCTGTTTCAGTGTTTGATGACTGTTGTGAATTTTTTTTCCCTGTCATCTGTTTGGGATTTCACTTGCTGAAATTTAGTGTCTACTGCCTTGTGTCCTATCACTGTACTTCTCCAAAAGGAGCCTGGCTCCATCTTAGTTATCTATCTTTTCATTAGCTAATTGAACAAAGCAGTAGAATTTCTCCCTTTAGTTGTCATACCTTAAGAGTGAACAAATCCAGTTTAATATCGTCTGCAGACTTGTTGAAAGTGTATTCAGGTTAATAAAGATATTAAACTGTTTGCTCCAGGGTCAGCAATTGGGGAATGCCCCCAGTAACCAGGTGCCAGCTGGACTTTGTATCACTCACCACAGCCTTTTCAGTCTGATGTTTTTTTCCAAGCTTAATTGTCTACTTATCTAGTCCATGTGTTTCCAATCTGCTTGAAGGACACTGGAACACTGCAGGCCTTGCTCAAGTCAGGTTCAATGACATTCTCTTTTGTCACTGGTCTACCAAGCCGGTTGCCTCCATATAGAAAGCGAGGGGATATTTGTGCAATAAAAAAGCCAGGGTAGCTCCATGATGTGGGCCTTTGCTCTAAGCACCTGCAGTTTAGCCCTGAGATAGGAAAAACTGGATTTACAGGAATAAATGACACTGTGGTATGGAGTGGAGATTGGAGGTTGGAGATCAGTTCTCTCAAGAGTAAGAACACAAAACCTCAACCCCTCTGGAAGGGACAGGAGAAAGTTTTAAGTAAATTTTAAAGAATGGAGGAGGTTTTTGGCAGCTACAGATCTTGAACTTTTCACGACATTTTCAGCCAAGAAGAGTATCTGAGTGTAATTGCCTTTTTGTTGTCATTTAATGAATAAAAGAATTTTACCTAGTATGTTTTTATTTAGTTTTTACTAATATGGTTTTGCTCCTTTTGTTTTGTCTTCTTAACTTTATCCTTTTTACATTTTTCAAACTGAATGGCAGAGGAAATTATACCTCCTCCCCTCTGAAAAATCCTATCACTAAGGTTACTTTTATTCTAGCTCACAATTCCAAATACAGTGATGTCTCATTTATACACCTGTTGCTGTTACTTTGTAGTTGAGTTACCTTGCAGTTACTTTAGTGGGTTAGATTTCTTTTATGTGCATGTCTAATTCTGAAGCTCTTTGGTCTGCAGCGGTGGGTTTTGAATAATTCTGATGCCATTTGTTTGCTCTTGTATTAGTGAAATACAGTTTCATTCCTTATTCTGATATTTTTATTTTATTGTATATACATTATATGTAACTTTTATTATATGTAATTTGTTTTGTTAGAAATGCTGGGATTTTTTAGACTTCATCTTGTCTCCCCTTTAAATTAGGTGTCACTATGCCATTTCAGTAGCTTTAGGGAGCAGTATAAATTTTGGCATAAAAAGCACCCAAAGAGCCAGATTTAGAAAATAATTAGTAGTAGGTATTGTAGTAGTAATCAAACATGGCAGTGCTGCCTTGTGGACAGAGTTCTTGCAGTGGAATGTATTTCAGAAGGTGGAATTGCCTAGCTGGGTGCAGCACTGTTCTGGAGTCATAGTGTGTGGTACAGTACAAGTTCATGCATCAGTCTGGGGATCAAAGACAAGGCTTGTTACCTTCGCGCCCACTTGTCAAGTTACAAGTGAAATTATTGCCTCCCCTGTCTGCTCAAATGTGTGCAGTCAGTAACACCCCTCCAGTGGATTATCTCTTTCTTTCGTAATCCCTGCATATTACAGGTGCAGTTTTGCCAGACTCTGTAAACCCACATGTCTTTGTCACAGCTGTCCTGCCAGCTGGACTCCCTGAGCCACCCTCCTTGATTAATGTCACGCAGTGAATGCACCCAGGATTGGTGCAGGTGGCTCCTATAAGCAGTGCCATCCCAGAGAGGGGCTGAGTTGAGCCAGTGCTGTGTACATGGGGTTTCAGAGGTTTGAGCATTATCAAATACAGCATTTTGGAAAGGCATGAAAAGTTATGGGGGGAAAAATGGTGAAAGTTGTCAGGAAGTTGAAATTGTTTGCCAGTGTTGTAAAATTCACCGTAAAACTTAGCATGTAGTGAGAGTGGGTCCTTGTATAAAAATCTGCAAATGGTTATCTTTTTGGAGATGCACTGGGTTGTCTGACTTGTGATTTGGGCTTTATATTTATTTTTCACTCTTAAGCTCTCAAGAGTTAATAGGTATTAAATATGTTTAGAGTGTTGTAAAAGATTGCATTAGCTTCTAAGTTAATTTGTAATTGCTCTAAAGTTTAATATTTCTTATGAATAGTGAAGCAGCATTTATTTATACATCAAGGTTCATCTTACCATTTCAATACCTTTGCTTATTTCTTGTTTGCTTATATGGTGTTTTAGTCTTGGGGTCGTGGGTTTTTTTTTTTAGGTAAGATGGTGATGACGATTATATTTTAAGTGTTTGGAAAGCATACATAAGTCAAGCACTCTCAGATGTCATAAGAAAATCAGGGGTGAATCTTTTGGGCTGCTTTATACTGCAATAACAACCCTCACCCCCTTCAGAAAAAAAAAAAAATTCTTGCATTTAATTTTACATGTGCAGGATATCTGTGCATTATGTAGATGTTTGTCATTATGGGGTTTGTTCAAAAACTAGTAAATTTGCACTGTAATCTTTAATAGGGAGTGTTTATTCCATCTGCAATTGGATGAACTAAGTGTTTCTTGTGCTTTTTAGAGGATCATATTTGTTGCTTGACATAAACAGCAAATTCAAGTTTTCTGTGCACCTATGGCCTTTAACTCAGAAACACTTTCTGAGCTTTGATTCTGAAATCTTTTTACACATACCTTGTATTTTAAAAACTGACAAACAAAAGACAAAACCAAGAAAAGAACCCTCCAAACTATCTTAAGATGGTCTAGGCTTGTGTGGGATATGCCCAGCCACTGCCCTGGAGGGATGTCTGCTGAGATAAAAGATTTTGCAATCATCCAGCAGGACTCCCTGGAAAGGACTTTGGAGTCATGGTGAGGAAAAGTAGACCCACAATCCTTTGGGAGACCCTATGCAGATCGTTCTGTAACCCATTGGTCTATCCCAGACCCTCTGTAATCCATTGGTCCCCTTGCTGATCCCCTGTATCCCTATAAAAGACCAGTTCGCCTCTGTAGAGAGAGAGAACTCGTCCCTGGCCTTCCCTTCGCCGGAGGGAACCCACAATAAAGCTACCTTCGTTTGGAACCAGCCATAAGGGTCCTCTCATCTCTCTCTCTGGTCTGGTTTGGCCTAGAGGCTGCCCTGCAGAGCTGAGCTGGAATCATGAGCTGATAATCACTAAAGAGCTGACAGCTTCTGCAAGGGCTCCTCTGCCAGCAGCTGAGAGGAAGACACCGAACCTCGGGCAGGCGATTCCTTTCGGGACCATCTCCCCGGACCGGTCACCTCTTCCTGGGTCACAGCCTTGGACCCCACCACCAGCTGTAATAGGCTTGGTTTATTGCTTCTGTTCCAACACAGAAAGGACTTCATGAGCCTTTTAAAAATTGTGATTGCATAAGATAGTTATATTAAAAGCTGATTAATATGATTGAGGAGAATGTGAGTATTTTTGCAGAATGACTGTGCATTTGTGACATTAAAGAGCATCCAAATAGTCAGATCATGAGAAGAGTTCTCCAACTTTGATTAAGAAATTTGGACCTTCTGCATATTTTTATATGCAAGCATACAAAAAAGTGTACTTGAACTTCTAAAATATTAGTCTATAAGGGCCTTGGTTTCCCTCTTTTGACATTATTCTGATCAGTAATGCAGTCCAGAACACAGTGTTAATTTTTTTTTTTAGTTTCGTGTTTTGTTTGTTTTAATTGTTTGGTGATGGTGGTTTTGTGTTATTTTGTTGGTTGTGTTTTTGGCTGTTGTTAAATGGTACCCTTGCTCTTGGGCAGACTAAAGGAACTTTGATTGGTACCACTTTGTAGGCATAGCAGAAAAAGCAGCTTAAGAATGTGCAGTTTATAAGAACATGCCATGCTTACAAACTGTATCAGTGTGACGCTTTTTAGATGTGTTATAAATGACTCAGTTGTTTGAAGTATCAATATTAGTGCGTCCTAATGAGATCATGAAGAAGAAAGAACAGCAAAAAAGAAAGTTGTGTGATAAAACTGAGATTTAGAGAAATGCTTTTCTTCTGAATGTGGGATTCCTTCATTCAAAACACAACAAATGATCTGAAGCTCAAGATAGATACGGCAGGTCATTTTATAGTGTTGCTTTTCAAGACAGGCCACTTTAGAATTTAGTGGTATTACCGCAGAATACCGTTTGGCATTCCTGGCAAACTAGATGTTTCTGCATACAGGGTGTGTGGGTATATATACAAATTTTAGCTACTTTTTAAAAACTTACTATGAGCCTTATAAGCCTGATTATTTTCTGGCATAAATCAGACTGGATAAGGAATGAATTTGTTTTGCATAGGTATATGCTTACCTGATCATTTGGATTGTTGAGCAAAGTATTCTTCCTTTCTGGATTGAGTTTATTTGGAGGAAAGGGACCTTTGAAGCATGTCTGACTTTTTTTTTTTTTTTTTCCCCCAATAGGATTCAAAATATTCTTACTTGAATTAAAATGAAAATTCAGTCTAGGAGAGAATTCTGTTTTCAGATGTGGTCAATAGCCAGTACTAGTAACAGCGTAAGAAAAAGTATATTTATCAGTGGAAAACTGTCACTTAAATATCTGAAAATCAGTACATATTTCCCTGTAGTGATATAATTACAAAGTAGGAGCCTTTCATATGGTGCAAAACTTTTATGCTCAGTTGCATGGAGTGATGTGTGTTGCTTCCGAGCTGGGCAACTTGTAATGGACTTGATGATCTTAAAAGTGTTTTCCAACCTAAATAGTTTCATGATTGTATGAAAAATCATTCCTAACCAGCCTCCTGTGGTTTTGTTCAATTCATGTGCATCACTGCTGCTGTGCTAAAAGGGAACAAATTTTTTACTTTTAAGCATGAATTAGTCCCTAGAGAAAATATATCAATGACTTGAGTTTGCAACAATGCAGTTTCCAGTTTACAGCAAGTACATCTACAGTTATGCTTGTTTTGAGATATCAAAATATGTAGTTTTACTATGACTGCATCAAGAAAATATTTACCTTTTAATTACTTTTAAATCCATGTCAGCTGGGCACGATTGCTCTGTAAATGTTACCAATTTCAAGTGGTCAAAATTAGCACTCTAGCTCTAATTAAAACTGAATTTTTTGACTAAAAGCCACACTCAGTATAAAAATCCTGGGCCATGCATATGATCTGTGCATGTGTTCAGATGCCAGGCATTTACTAGTTCATTTAGATGTGCATAAATCAGTTTGCCATGCATTCTATTTTTAATTTTATTTGATCAAGCATGTATTAATCAGATAATATCAAGTTTATTGATTTATCTTTTGGCCACAGATACACAATCTTGTACTCTTCAGAAGATTGGCATTATTTTGTCAGAGGCGCATATCCCAGTAGTAGTCACCTAGCGAATACTTTTGGTTTTCGTTTGGGTTTTCTTCTTCATGTTTGAGATGGCTCTGTAAATGAACAAACTTGAGCCAATTCATTATGAATCAATACAATGCAGAAATTTTTTTTTGTCAATTCCAAATTTTGATTGAATATTTTAAAAGTCAAAATGTAGTTAGGGATCTATTATAGGTTTAAATCACTATGATGATGGGGGTTTTTTTGTTTTTAGTGTTAAGCAATAGCTTGCTCTCCAGTTAATCTCTTTGCAGTCTTGTGAACTTGAAATTTGCTATAAAGACATTGGTATGTGTCTGTCAGCATCATTCTGTGCCCCTTAAACTGTGCTTCAAAGTAAAATGCACAGGTACTCTTAATATTGGCTTCCAGTGACTGGGGAATCAATTTCATATAATTAGTAGAAGCTCTTTGAGCTCCACAGTTCCCACTCTGTGGTTTGGTGATCATCATTGCAATTTAGGCTGCTTGTAAGGGATCGAGACTTGGCTCAAACTGGATGTTTCATTGGAAATCTTCAGGACACTTTCTCATTTAAGAGAGTTCAGGAAAAAAAGTACTGTTATTTCAGGTAGCTCTCTCTTTCTTTACTTAGTATCTGTACCTTTCCCACTCCTCCTTTTCTCCCTTTATGCTGGATATGAGAAAGATTACTCTTGAGTTCTACTCCTGCACCTGCTCCTTTCTACCCCTCTTCATTATGCACCTTCATTTTAGTTTAATCTCTGATTGTCACTGAAGTAACAGCATATGTTAAAATCAAATCAGATTTTTCTCACAAGCATAATATTTCCTAATATTCTTTCCTGTTATTTTATTTTCAGACTGTCTAGCTAGTGACTCATGCTTCTGTGTTCCAAATGTCTACCAAGACACTAACATTTCTTGATGCAGATCATCAAGATACAATTGGTATATATCTGTACAAAATCATCCAACATAATTCTGTCATATTCAGGAGAGCAATTAATAATTGTTATTTCCAAGTCTCTGGGGTCATGCCTGCATGTGTTTTTTTCTTTCTGCCGCTTGTATCTGAATTAGCAATGCATTTAAAGTTTCATTGACTTGGTGGGAACCCAGAGCAATGAGTTCTGAGAGTTCTTGCACTGTGTCATTGTCATAGGCTACATCTTCATTCCAATAGGAGATTTCATTGGCATGGTACTGAACGCATGAGGTTGCCTTTCTCTACTCCTATCATTCATGCTGGTTAGCAGGCAGCAGGTGTTTTGTTTCTCATCATTTCTTTCTATATTTTTTTTTTTTTTGCATACCTCCTGTTCCAAGAAATCCTTATTTTAAAAAAATTAGTATCTCATGGGCTGTCTTACTCATCTGGTGAAAATGTGAAGAAATAGCCTGCAAGAACAGCAGAACGGGAATTGTAGAGGCTTTCCACTGGTGTGCTGATGATGCCTTTTCCTGGTCTTAAAATCAAGAGTCATACACAGTTAAAAGGGAAAAAGGGATTTTACCTTGGTATTTATTTTAAGGATCCTTAGGTGCACATGTCCAGGTCAAATGCACCGAAATGCACACTCCCAAAAGATCTGGTATAACATTATGGGTTTTACTAATTAGCATATCTATCAAAAATTCCCCAATGAGACGCTTGAATGAGCCCCCCTTCCCAAGGGGCTTTCCCCTGGATGGTTCTATCTTAGTTTACAGAATGTGTTCTGGAGAGGACCTTGGGGTCTGGTCCCCTACCTACGAAGCTTCTAAAATGTTTAGTCTCTCAGCTTGACAAACAAGTCCAAGAATGTAGGCAAAAAGCACTAAGAATACAGAAGTTGTAAAAAGGTATAACGGGTATAAAAGAAAAGGCAAAAAAATCTTCATGGCATCACTGAAACCAACAGGGACTGTAAAAAATTGAAGAAGTTGCTGTTGATTTCGATTCATTTTGATAGTTTTAAAATAGAAATGTTTGCATCAGCTTTTTAAAAATGTAGGTAGAGATTTTAATCTATATTTTTGAGTACTTTGAGAAAAAGGTCTTTAAAGAACAATTACCCAGACAGTGCAAACAAGAAGGCATTTAAGTGTATCTTCTGGGCAGTTTGGTGTTTTGCTCTAGGTTGTTTAACCAGACTATACTGAAGTCTTTTCATAACATTGTCTGGTGTAATTCTTGAGCTGGTTATCATCATCTTTTGCCTTCATTGTAACAGCTTAGTAAGGGCAGTCTTGTCCTTTTCTCATCTAAATATTGATGTCAGAGTCTTGTCTAAAGTATGTTCCCACATTTTTCATTCCTCTATTTGGTCTCACTGAAATATGATACTTTTTTGTCTTTAGTTTTCAAGATCTCTTAGGTCTTAGCTTACTCTCTGTGAAGTCTCTACTTCAGGACTGGCATGGTAACTGACATCTCACGTAGAATGTTGATTTTCATTAGGTCCTTATTGAAACTCAAAAAGTCTCACAAAGCTGTCATTTATTTGTTAGAATTTAATTCTCCTTTTCTTTGTTCCGCAGTAAACAGTCTCCCACCCATCCAAGGTAATATAGTTCCCTAAAACAGGGAGGGGAGGAAAACAAATCCTTATGTTCCCCACAATGAGACTTCTATCTAACATGATGACTAGTATTTCTTACCATTTCCTTTTAATCCTCACTAGTGTCTCTGTGCTTTGAGGTTTCAGCTGTAGATGGTTAGAGGTTTGGTTTTGGGACTGTATGGTCCTAGCTTTCGGCTGTTGAAGAAATCCTTTCCTACAAAATCATTAAGGCACTTTTTCTATAGTATGATTTTTGTGAAGAGAGAGAGTGAGTCTCATTTCTATATTGTAACAGAAGGGCTTCCCTGGGGTATGGAAGTAGGTTGTATGCATGGAAAAATAGCTTGTCAGGCATCCCTTAGCTGATGGGTGTAAATGATCAGGAATCGTCAACCCACTGGTGAAGTCACCTGGGACATACAAAAAAATTTACAAGCAGACAAAAGCTTCTAACAAATGAGAGTGAAGGAAGGTGTTGCATGTGAAAAGAGCTTTCACATGATTAATGCTTTAAAGAAAAAAGTTATGAGTTGTGGCTCTGGCTACTAGGACAGGTGAAGAAATTCAATCCTAAGTGTTTTATATGATAGAAGCTGGCAAATACCATGAGCACATATATACAGTCAAGTTTTATTGTCTCCTTTTACTGCAAGACCTCTAAATTACTTTTTGTTGCTGTCTGATTTAATAATATAATAAGTTTTGTTGACATAGTTGTCAGCTCAATGGAACAACTCTTTATTTATGACCAGTTTAAATATGAAGTACATCTAAGAGCAGAAAGAATTCTGGAGGCACAACTTAATCTCATCAAAATTAAATTGTAATGAAGACATAAAAGCTAACTTACTTTTTTGTTTGCTGTTTGTGTATTGCTGAGGTTGCTGAAACTTTCCCTCAACATTCCTACAAGATAAATTTTGCCTAATTCTGTAGGAAATAAAAACAAATTTTCTGAATATTTTTAATTTGAGAAAAAGGACCAAACCAGATATGTCATCTTAACATCAAGACCTTCTGATGCTGTTAACTAATAATTCACCTTCGTGATACCAGTTAAGTCAAGAATGCTGCTTGTTGGAAGAATACAGCTTAGATCAGACAATCAGAGTCACATAAGAGGAGGAAGGTTTCATACGTGAAAAAACAGTAGACAACTCTTCATTTATTTATTTAATTATTTTTTTAAAGCCAGCTCTTTGTAGTTTTTACCTGAGTTTTGTTCAGTTTAGTGACAGATTTCAGGCAGGAGACTCCAATAGAACAATGAAACTGTGGCATTGTATGCCTTCAGTCTAAGTAATACTCAAATTGCACAGACAGTAGGATTTCTGAAAGAAGAGAGTATAATTTTATTTTGGTGTGTGACTGATTTCATAATCTGGTAAATGCAGCGTACACGCTCTTTCATTTGTTTTTGTAGGTAGCTAGCTCCCCCTTTCTTTTCTCTGTCTAGTTTAGAATAGTCAGATTTTATCCTGTTATATTGATTATTTATTTGATATAGCTCTTTCTGTCCCAATTTTCTGAAATTATTTACAAACATTAAGGAATGAAGCTCCAGAACTCTGTAAGGAGGAAAATATTGTTTTTAAATCCAGAGAAGCTATGGGTTTTCAGAAACATCCCTTAAAGAAATTACTCCCAAGTCGCCTTGTAATGTGGTTTAAATGACATTAACTTTTTCTCCAGGGCTTTTTGATTTTTAGTATTGAAGAAAGGGTGAAAAGTGCAGTGGTGGTAGGAGAATATTAAGGGGCATATTACTGCAAATCAATATTCACTTAAGTTATTTCCTTAGCATCCGTGACTGAGGGGTGCTGGAAACAATACAATTAACTAGATGCTTGGTTCAACCCAGCAGGGCATTTGCAGCTAGACAGAGAAGCTTTTCCTCCGATGGGAAAGAAAGAGAGGAGTTACATAAACAGAAGCTTTTGTAAGTTTGGTAAAGATTCTAAATCACTTATATTAAGTATTGCAGGTTTCTAGATTACAGAAATGGGTAACTGTAATATAGAGAGTCAAAATTAGAAAAAAAATCTGTGATTTACCTGTTTTCAAATGTGAGTTTTGTTGTTTTTTTATTTTTATTTTAGTGTCTGCTGCAGTTCTAGTACTGTCTTTATTGAGACACAAGTCCCTGCAGTAAGAGGTCATATATGCATACAAAACATTACCTCTGTAACCTCTGTGGCTCCAGCCGTTAGATGGTTAAAGTGCTGCACAAAGAAATGTAGCATCCAACAGAAATTCACTCACTTAGAAGACATGCTGCAGGGACTAATCTTGTGTCTTAATGAAATAAAATGAATTTTTTAACGGACCAGCAATAAAAGATGAGGTCGGTCAATAAAATACTCTTGCAGTCGCGATGGCAGTGAAGCAGTGAATGCCTCTGTGGTAATTGGAGTTAAAGAAGGGCAGGCTGTAGTGGAGAGAGAGAGCATACTAGACCTCTATGGAATAGAAGCAGACTGGAAAGGTATACTCCTGGTTAGCCTTTTACATTAAAAACCCCAATAAAATATTAAAATAAAGTTGGAAAACTGACTTCGTGCTACAGCATAATTAATTTTTAGAAGTGAAGGCTCTGGAATTATCAAGGCCAAAGGTTTCAAAAGCACCGTCAAGGAAATGGGGTATCGAGGAGGTTTTCTACTTCTCCACTGCAGGAGGCTTTTCCTCCGCTGTTTATTGTGCTCAGACTTTCTTTCTCCTCTTCCCATCATTTCTCTTTGTTGATGTGGTTCTCCTGACAGGTATGACAATGAGGAGGAATTCCGGAGGTAATGTGTGGCTTATCCCCCTTTCCCAGGATGTGCAGTGGCAGTGATTAAGGCATTAGCTGGCTATGTTCACTTAATGATCGGCCATTAGCAATCGGCTTCTAATGCCTCTGGTTGAGCTTAGAGTCAGCATTCCCTGACTTGAACGACAGGTTTTTTACAATACCTGCTTTGGTGTTATCTTAAAATGAAGATGGTGTCTTCAAACAATTACTTTTTCTCTATTTGTATTCTGGTCTGTTCCCTGAGGGAAGATGGGAGATGGTTGTTGGGGCATAGTTCCTGTAACTGTATGTATAAGGGCACAGGAACCTCCTGGCAAATACCAACTAAACTGAGTAAAATTTAGGTGCATGAAATACGAGGTGCTGTATGTAAGGGGTAACAAATATATCTTCATATATATACACACATACGTACATACATATATATGTATAAAATGGTCGTTCAGTTGTAAATGGTAACATAAAAATGCGAGTTGTTACCAAGACAATTCAGCACACTTTAAATTTTTCATCCACATCCATGAGTGTTTCTTTAAAATACCATTTGTTAAAAATAATTCTGCAGGTTATTCTGCAGAGAAGCTGGAGACAGAGGAATTTGAGGCAAGGCAATGCTGGGGGAGATGGGGATGAGAAGGGGGTGAGGGCAGTGGGGTCAAACTCCCATTGCCTTGACTACTTGCGTTACACATGGGCAGGTCTGTACCACTGCTGAGCAACAGGAGGCTGCACAGAAACGCGGTTGTTAGCACTTTAATGTGGGCGTAGAAGAAACTAATAGAATTCCATGATTCATTATTAAAAATAGTTCCATTCAAAAGAGAAAAGTGCTTTGTTTTCACAGCCTCAAAGGTAAAACCTTATGTTCTTTCCAGTTTGGGTTGTTTGTTTTCAGATTATATACTCAAAATACTGGAGATAAGTCACTTGGACTGGTGTTTCTTTAATCCAGGCCTTTTTATTAATTATATGTGTATGTATTGTTTGCCATTGTACCTCTTCTCTTTCTTTGCTTCTCCATTACTGGAACTATATCCCAGTTTGTATGTATTTGAATGCTTGGGTCAGTACAGCCATTTATTTTGATGCTTTGATGTTAATTTTGGTATTTTTAAAGTATGGCAATGTTTATTTTTATATTTTATAATATTTTTATATTTTTAGTGTAGAAGATTAAGGTATATCTGGATTGTTTTCTTATAAAAAACTCTTTACTTGAAATTTGAACTTTTTACTAAGCAGCTGTTCTTGCTTGTCTTTCTGTAGGGGAAAATGCAGTGTTGCACTTCTGAATGAGACAGAATCTGTGCTGTCATACCTGGAGAAAGAGGTAATTGTGGTTTCTATTAAATATTAGGATGGGTTTAATTTTCTTTTACAGCTGCATTTTTAATAAATGGACAAACAACACTTTGAAGATCTTATTTTGAAAAATAGCTTAGAAAAATTAGTTGCTCAAAACACTGATTTTAAAATGTTATTGGATAAAAAATTAATTGACACTCTTAAATGATAGGTTTCTTATGAATATGTTTGTATTTAGAAAATAATTAATTTAAAGTAATTCAATGCGGCATCTTACAGAAGAAAAATATAGAGATGTTTTCCTGTAGTCGATACTGAAGGGAGAATTCACATGGTGCTTTTTTTTTCTCCTTAATCTTTCCTTTTTTTTTCTTTTATTGTATGGAAAGTATCTCCTCACCTTCCTCTAGAAGGTACTTAGGATGCTGAGCTTTACCAGAGAGAAAGAAATTTCCCCAAGAATTTGAAAGATAACTGTATTGCAAAATGCCTTCAAAATAAACATATTTTTCTTTGGAATGTCTTAATATAACATCAGGAAGACAGTGGTTTGTAACTGAAATTAACATGCCTTTATTTTTAAATTCCTACACCAAACCACTGATAATCAGTAAAAATATTTCTGAGAGCAGGACTTGGCCTATACTTATGTGATTGTTCCACATTTGCCAATACTGTTTTAGTGCCTGAAAAGGATTTACACAGGCAGTGTTTTGTTTTTGGTTTTTTTTTTTTTTTTTTTTGAGACTAATTTATAATGAGAAGTCAGTATGGTAGAGATACTTATGAGTGGAAACATGTTAAATTCAGAAAGCTGTTAACATTAATTCTCTTCAAATCCATTGATATATTTTTGTGTATGACTCTTTTCATTATTGCTCTGTTCTGAAGTAAGTCCTATCAATGAGAGAAGTTTCAATTAGCTTTTAAAGGTACTCATGAAATATCTGTATTATGTAAAATAAAGATTTATGTACCAAATCTGTGTTCTGTCAAGTGTGCAAATTTCCAGATGGGAGGTGTTACAAGTTAACAAACCTAATTTTAAAAATTATTATGCTGTTGCAAATATGTCTTTTTTTTTTAGGATACTTTTTTTTATTCATTGGTGTATGATCCATCATTGAAAACGCTTTTAGCAGACAAGGGAGAAATCAGAGTGGGGCCCAGATATCAAGCAGATGTGCCAGACATGCTTGTGGAAGGTAAATATATGATCTTTGATTAGTGAAAAGAATAAAAGTCCTCATATTGCATTATTGCTCATGCTGACTTTCTGAACTAAATTAATACATAGAGGCAGTCAAAGTAAGATGGTAGGTCTGAGAAAATTTATGAATGCCAGTAGATATGGAAAAAGAAAGGACTCTTGAATAGCTGTTAAAAATATGTCCGTTTCCAGTCTGTGCATGGGCATTCAATATTTGTTTGTTTAATTATATGGTCTGGTTAGTTACTTAACATAGGCTGCATTGAGAGAAGATGTTAAGAACCAACCCATTTTGTAAAATAATAACACTGTAGTAAAACAAGTGAAAAATATATTTCTTCTTTCCCTTTTAAAATGAAGAATGCATAGAGAATGTATGTCTTTGTTTCTTCTTATTTTAACATATTGTCTTTAAAGCCTCTTGTCTGTTTTGTAGCAGGATTGAAACAACTATTTCTAGCCTTGGCATTGCTTTAAAATCACTAATATTTTTAAAATTTTATTTATTTATAATCTAGCACAACTACCTACGCCTTAGTCTTTTGCTATGTACAAACTATTCTTTTAAACAAAATTGCAAGTAAAATATTTATTTAATGTTTGTATGGCATTTAAGAAGTATGAATAGCTATGTCTTGTTGTACTTGCAATTGTATTTGCCCATTAAATTAAAAAAAAAAAAAGTTTCCTCAGAAGTATCTAGATGTAGATACTATTTTCAAGAATCATGGTAGTTACTCTTTAAAAAGAAAGGATTATGTGAGAAGAACATCACTTGCAGTAAGTCCAAGGAGTTCTGAATGCCCCAAATATATATATTTGTAACCTTAAATGTTGTGTTTTCTACTCACCATGATCTGCTTTTTTTTTTGCTGCTGTACTTTTTCTTTTGCACAAAATCCCCCATTATTTCTGATTTCTACAGAGCTTATTTAATAAATGTATAAAACAAGAATAATTTGGTTTCCTGGCAAGTGGCAGATTATTTTACAATGAATGTTGTTTAATAGATCATCTGCATTATTATTCTGACTCATCTTTTAATAACCAGAAATAAACTCTAGGAAGTCACTTCCAGGTTTGTTTACAAGGTGTACAGACCTGTTTCAGAACATGTTTATGAATAGACTGTGATCCACTGCTATTCTTGCTGTAAAATGTACCTGCCATAGGGAAAAAATAGTCCTGTAGGCATTCATATGCTCAGGAGGAAAGCTTGCCAGAGGGCTAGTGTGAAAATGGCTGTCTCAATGTGTGTGAGAGGTAACTGGGAAGTACTGATCTGATTCCCAAGTACCTGGTTGAACTGTAGGTAGTTTTCAGGATAACTGGGGTTGTCTGCCAGACAGGAAATCTTTTCCTACTGAATTTTTCTTACTTAAATTACTAAAGACAGAGGCTAATTATGAGATAGTGAACATTACATATAAATTTTTTCCTGTTCAAATTTTACTTACTTGGTTTTTTTCTAAAATTAAATTCCATATTCATTTAAACTAAAGTTACCAAGTTCTTCTGGAGCTTAACATTCTGAGTTAAATACTTGATTTAGTTAACATGAGTAGATGATCTCTTTCTCATATCATGGAGATAGGATTTCACTGTGTGTTACTGTCTTCTTTTTCTCACACCCCACTAACCCCCAAAATGCAATGAGTGGTGCAGTCTTCTTGCTGCCTTTAGTAGGAAGTAATAATCCATCAAAGCTGAGAAGCACGAAACTGCCCACAAACCAAGGATCTGTTGGTACATGGAGCACTTGAGCAGTTTAGTTGGCTCAATCTGCACTTATTTCAAGTGGCTGGTGGAAAAAAAGAGTTTGGTTTTGGGAGGATAAAAATATCTGAATTATGGTAGTTTGGGCTGATTTTTTTCTAAATGTTTCCATAGCCCTCTGACCTCCAAGGAAAAACAAAAGATGATTCAGCTGTTGCTGTGTCTATGTAAGCTGACAGCCTGGAAGTTAATCCATTCACTGTCAAGCCTTTTCTTTCACGAAAACAAATCTAAGCAATGTTAAAAATTATTAGAATAGAAGAGTTATATTTGGAAAATATGGATTCTGTGAAGATATTTAATCTTTATGTAAATTTTCAGCCTGTATTGTTAAAAGTGGCTAGTGATCTGTATCTCCAAATTGTTATGCTGTAATATGTAACTTTTAAGCCTAGAGCCATCACCTGAAATTAAAAGACAGAATTTAGACAACATCCTGTCAGTTTGGAAAAATCAGATTTTATATCATCTAATAATAATATTGCGAAATAAAATTAAAAGCATTGCTGAATTTGTTCACACATAAAAGTTGTCCTGTAATATAAAGGAAGACTACTTTTTTGAAGGTGGTTGGTAGGCATATTTTATATTTACAGAAAATCCCCAGAACCATTAAAAAAAAGTTTAGACAAATCAAAGATTCAGACACCATCAGTTGTTTTATTTTCAAAGTTACTGGCATATAAATCCAATTCAAATGACCAAAGACAGTTCAGATTAGCTTTCAGAAGACCAGTCACAACATGGCAGAAAAGGAAAAAAATGCTCTATAAACATGAAATTAATTTGTTGAAAATACACAGATGAATTCTAGTAGATGAAATATTCCAGTTCTATCTGAATAGACTATGGCGTTTTTGTTTTGGATTTTTTGGTGTTTATTGGAGAACTCTGTGTGTTTTTTGTAGGAATAGATTTTTTTTTTTTCCTTGCATTGATGTTGCCATTTTTGCATCCTTGAGTAAAACGTACTGCAAAAGCAGGTGTTTAGGTCAAACTTTGGATAATGCAGCATACCTGTTTCTCCCTGCCCCAGGGGTGTTTTATAAATTTATATTTCTCTTTAATTTTTGAAATTAAAAGAACGCCTACTTTCAAAAGACTAAAAGGTTTATTAAAAACAAGATGTGTAATAAAGTATTCCAGATTCAACTGTTTTCTGTTTTCCCACTTCAAGTTATATTGGGTCATAAATCCTTTACACAATTGCGGTAAACAAATGTAAACAAAGTTTAAATTTGGTTGAAAAGCGTAAACCTTGTAAATCTATGCCACTTTTGTTTGTAATGGTGTAGCTAAATTGCTTAGATCACACATTTAGTGAAGACTGTAACTTTGGAGAAAGACCAGGCAGATTTCTTTCCACAGTCTCTTCCGACTTTTGTTATCACCATTCTTGGGAGTAAAACTTGGGAGTAAAAGTTGTCAGATTTGAATGATGATATGGTTGTGTGATGTCTTCCATCCCCCCAGTGCCAAGCGTTACAGTCTGTCTACATTCTAGTTTGAAGATTTTTAGGGTCTTTTTAGTTGCTCCTGAAGGCAGGAGACTGTTCTACAGCATTGACTCAAATTCTGGCTAGCAGGATACAGAAAAAGGTCCTTTCTTTAACAACACATTCTCTAGTGGCTTGCTTGGTGGATGTAGCAGTTTATTTTCACATCTGTATCCAGCATGGGGCAACATTCTTCTCCTCTGTGCACAGCAAGAATAAAAAGATTTATCTCTGAGAATCAAGAGCATGAATTTGGACAAGTAGTATCTTGTTTTGAGCATCCCTACTGCACAGTACAGGAGCAAGGTATGTGGTTCTCTGCATGTGTGATGGCCAGAAGCTGCTGTCTGGTGCACTCACCTGCTGTATTTGATCAACAGCTTATAGGTGACTAGTAACTTCAGTAAACAAAGCTAAAGACCCTAAACAAGCAAGAACAAAACCCTATACAGTGTTGGTTTGGGCAAGGCATTATTATTATTGTTACTTAGTAACAAGACACTTTTATAGGTTGTTCTGAATATGATCAAATTGTTGTCACCTTTAACAGATTGTATTTAGTCATGTTTTGTGTACAGGGAGATTGCAGCCAGGCAAGCTACTTTAGATACTTGGTAGACTTTTATATGACATTGATTCTTACTTGTCTCACAGCTTTAAAGTCCAAATGTTTTTAAATTCTGGCATTTCAACCAGTGTGTCTCAGGCAGTGGAACAACTGATGCAGTGACAGGTTGTTTTACATGGTTGGCTAAAAAGCAGAGAAAGAGAGAGAGAAAAGTGCTGGCATGTCATTAGGGATCTGGTTTATGAAGTAGGATAATGCTTAAGTATGGGAGAAACAGGAAAGTTTCTTTGCTCTGTAGGAGTTCATCTAATGCATTATTGTTTCTGTCACATGCCTGCACTGCTCTTTTTGCCTCATGCATGCCATCACAGGTCTAACTGCAGCTGTCACGCAATGTAAATGCGTTGTCACAAAGTAAAATGCATGACAGATTAGCTGAACAAATACAATTGTAGTCATGTTGCAAATAGGGAAGCCAATTGTTTACTGTAATCTCATTGGCCAAATCAGTAATTTCTTAAGTAATGCTTATTTTCATTCATTGATGGTGTTGTGCATCAAGTGGAAAGGCTGCAACCAAGTCAGAAAAGGTCCATAATTGTTCTTCTGTCCATCAAAGCTCTATTAAAACTTCTGAAGCAAAGGATATTTTCTAAACAAATTAACAAAATATTTTATCATGACTGCATTCTGGGCATGGTATGTAAGTCTGGTGAAACTGTCTGTAGTAATTCTCTGCCAAAAAATATCCCAACCGAACAATTGTATTTTCAAGAAAATTATAACAATTTGAAATAACAATTTCGTATGGGTTTTTTTTAAAGTAATTTATCAAAATAGATTTTCTTATGTTACATTTGATTTCATGTACCAGGATGTGGTAGAACAGTGCAGTGCTAGGTAATGTAACATGTTTAAGTGTTGAAATCAGCATTTTCAAGAAAGCAGCCCAGCAGTGTAGGAAGGACCATGCTGAGTCAGACCATCAGCTGTTTATCCATGCAGGTGATCTTGTCGTTTGTGGTTTCTTAGTGTTCTTAAAACTTGTTTAAAGCCTACTAGAAATCCAATAGGCTGTCATCTTGAGCTTCCTTATGTCCCTCTATGATCTTTTTGCAGCACTTCAGGAATTACGTGAGGTGGGATTTTTCTTTATAAAAGGCCTATTGACCACTGTGGCGTTGTTGCAATTTTGACTAGTTTGGCTAGTATAGCTGTGAGCCTTGACTATGCTTAGTTGCCCACATTTTTTCTTTAGCTCACACTCCCTCCTTCACGCCCTTGGTATAAAACAACTGGATTTGAGCTCATGTGTCTCGATTAGTAGCTGTTGTATTCCTGATACCCTGTAGAAATCTGGAGAGGATTCTTGTCCAAACTCAAATAACTTGTTACTGTTCCTAGTGTATAATTTTTCTGTTACTTCTCCTACAAATGCTTCATTTTAAGATGTATCTTTTAGGTCTTTCATGATGCACATGAACATCTCCACTTCTGTCCAGTCATCACAAATGCAGAAAATTAATTTGATTTCTCTTCCAACAATTAATTTAAATTTATCTTATTTGCTTCCTTTTTGAATAGATCATGTTGTCAAGGTCTTGGACTCTTTGGTAGTTTATAGACCTTTTGACTCTACTGATGGTCTGAGAAGACCTTAGCCGTTTTAATGCCATCTGAAATTTGGACTATGTTGTAGCAAATAGGAGGATAAAAGAAGAGTGACAAGAAAAAAATTAATCCCACATCTAGTAATGTGTCTTAATCACAAAGACGGTTTTCTCCCTCTGTGATGTGAGATGTCCTTAATTTTTGTCTAGCTGAAGGGAAAATTATAGCGTATGAAGTTACCCGTACTCATATATTTCATAAATGTACGAAATTTATTTGGGTATGAAGGAGGGGCAGCTCTGTGGGAAAGGCCCTGCGGTGCTGGCAGACAGCGAGGGGCTCTTGTGTTATCCTGGGCAGCATCCCAGTGGCAACTGTCCCCAGCCACGGTTATCTGAGCAGGGGGAAGTGTCTGCTAAGAATGTTTACTGTGAGTTAATTGCCTGTGTGCAGCAGCTCCTTTCAGCTCATCCAGCTCTCCCCATCGTTAAAGATTCTGAGTACATAGCAAGTCAGGTAGAGCCAGACATCACTGGGCAAAATGGAGACATGCCAGGGAGGGACGCGCGATGATGGATGCAGGAAGGCTTAGTTTGATTTGGGAAGTGAGTTTTCTGTATCCATGCAGAGGTATATGGAAGGAGAGAGGCAGCAAGACATTGACAAGTACGATGTGGAATGATTAGGTTTAAAGGTTTATCTGGAGAAGTGGCTGCTAGTCCTAATTGAATGCCCACATCAGCAATGCCAGACTGTTTGGAAGTTCCTGTTTTAATGGCCTGGAGGGATGATCTTAAGTCACATGCTAATGGTCCCCTCCCAGCTGCAGTCCTGTTCCCTGCCCAGCACTGCATATCTCTTGCATCTGGGTTTAAAAGGAGACCCTAGGGAATTCTTTATGGAGCAGGCATCTGACACAATTGGGTTCTCTCTGGCCATTTAAAGCAATACAAAGAGTGTGAAGTGGGCAAGGAACAGGAGTACCCCCTACTAAGACATACAGAAGAGGAATAAGAGTCTGAAATGGAGGAAGAAGCAGCCTGTAGGAAAGATGTTCTGTTTGAAGCTTTTTTTTCTTCTCGTAAATAAAATTACAAACTAAAAGCTGGAGTCCCTCTTGCACACCTGAAAATACCCAGTGAGTGCCTAGAAATAGTACTTGCTGTGCAGTTTATTTAGTTTTTGAAGCCAAGGCATTTTAGAATTAATGCAGTTCAAGTAACTGAGTGCTTAGTAGGAAGAAAGGGAGCAGTTGGACAAATTTAAGCAAAATTTGGATGATGTACAGAGAAACTGTATTTAAAGTTTCTAAAATTTTTCTGTTTTGAAAAAGAATAAATTAATTACTTTAAGGGTGGTTTCTAAAGTCTTCACTGTTTTTGTGCTTCTTACTGCAACTCAGTTGTAAGAGCATGTTGTTTTTAATAGACCAGACATACCAAATAGAAACTTCTATACTCAGAGTTCAAACCTTTTAATGTTTGGGAATATTGGTATTTTAGGATTTTGAGTTTAAACATAGTTACAAGTAAAGAGACAGATGAGAAACTCATCTACAATCTGTTTGGATTTTTAAAATAGTGAAAGTTCAAGATGCTTAGACTTGGTGTATTGTATTTTCTGGTTCTACAAATGCTTCCCATATAACTAAATCTTTTTTTCATGTAATAAATGAAAAATATGCCTTAGAATAGTGAAACTCAAATGTAATCTCATGAGGAGGGATCTGTTCTGTTACTTTGTGGTACATAATGCTGATTATGTGAACATAATGCTTCATTATATGAACCACTGCTGAGTTTGAAAATCATAAAGCCAGAGACCTACAGCAGTAATTTGAATGGTGCATCTGATTCTGTTGTCAAAAGTCTGTGTGCTGGATTATTTCTGTTAGTGTTGATGTAGTTGCCATGATTTAATTCTGTTGTGAGAAGATAATAATCAGTCCCTTTTAAAAACCCTTGATATGAAATATTTTTAGAAGGTTCTGTATTCAAATATTTCAGTTAAAAATTGGACAGGCAGATACTCTGAAGACAGACAGTGCACGTCTGTGGGAAATATCCGACAGGATAAACAAATATTGTGTCTTCATGTCCTATCGATTTCCAGAAAATATGGTCTGTAATTTGTGCTAAGTGATCACTTTTTTGCTGGATATGAACTGGACACATTAATACAATAGGTAGTTCTTAGAAAATAAAATTCGTAAAATATTGCCTCTTTTTCTCCTGAGTTCAATGTTTCAAGAATATTATCCATCTAACCTTTTGTGTTTAACTGGCTTTAAAAAATCGTGAGGGCTGATGATTCTGATTTTAGTGTTTCCTTTGTGAGTGAAACAAATTGCCATTTCAAGAATAAGTTAGTGGGTTTAATGTAAACCCAGTTGCTTAGGTATGATTGAAGGAAGAGCTGCTTTTCTTGTGCACACACAGAAGGTGGCAACAGCAGCACCTTTAGGCTCTTCGATGAGCAGTAGGTGAGGGGAAGATTTACGTGGAAAAAGCTGTCAACCATAAAGTTATTTTTGGATGGGATTGAGGAGCTAGTGTGTCTACCTGCTTGCCTACCTCCCTTGTCCTACATACAGTAATTTGGGAGTTCACAGTCAGTGTCTAAAACCAGGTTTCCTGTCAATTCAAGGTGACCTCACTGGGACCCACAGAGCAGAAAGCAAAGCTCAAAGTCTGAAATAAAAAATACCTTTAGGGGCAAGTACAAAAGGAGATGGTTATGCCTAACCCAGGTTTGCTTCTAGATGCCTTGGAATCTTGTAAAAATTTATTTCACCAAATTCAGTGTGAAATTCATTGAAATTTTATATTTGACAGAAAATCTGGTAAATTAGCAGCAAAATAAATTATAACTTCAAAATATTGGTTAGAAAATGGCAGAAGTAGAACAATCTTTGTTCAACTATAAGATGGTGGCTTTCTATTTCAATGGATTTTTCAGAAGAAGTGCATGGAACAAAGATATAACAAGCAGATCTAGGAGTTCCTATTTGTGGAAGCTGCAACAGAACACCAGACATAACAGGTGTGATGGTGCTAACCCAGTAAGACTTACCTTTATGGTCAGAATAGAAGGAATTGCTGAGCCTTGATTCATCTCATCTGAAAATGAATATCTAAAATAGATCAGATATTTAGATGAGATGAATCCCAGCAAATAATAAAATTCCTGGTTATATATGCTCAAATATATTTTGTTCTCAAATAGGGTTTCTGTTGGTGGCACTTTTGACTTTGAGTTAACATGAAATTTTTTCTACAATATCTTCCATAAGTAAGAGCTGTTTCTTGAGGGTTAACCAATTTAAACATGGTAGTCCTTTGTTAGATTTGAATATTTTTTTGTTATTAAGCTCATACAATAAATTTTGCTTAATTAACTGTCAAATGCTTGATCATCACGAACAGTAAAATGCACTTTACAATGTTGTTCATGTCACATTTTAATAGGATTATAATATCCTTTACATCAGTTTTGACTATCTTGCTTCTAGGGAGCTGAGTTAGTGATTTTTGTGCTGGGCAATTAAAAGCATGTTTATAGAATTTTATCAGTTTTACTAGAAATTAAGCAAAACACATGTAACTGGCCTCTTGATGCCTGTTTTCAGTAAAACTTTGCTTCTGATTAATCATGCATTTGCAAGGAAAATCTGTAGTTTAGGGCTGTGGCCACATGTACTAGAGAAGCTCAATTAGGTATTTGAAGCTTTGCAATGTAAACCATAGTGTTTTCTGAAGTGTTTTCAGTGATGTTATTTAAAAATACTTGTTGCCTTGTGGTACAATTTGTTGAGGTATTAACTGCATGTATAATTTTGATCAAAGAGACCAAGTATGGTCATGGAAATTTCTGAGCTTCAGTTCTCAGATCATTCACAACTTCTATGTTAACAGTCAAGGATAAGTTAGAAGAGTTGGAAATTGTGCTGTTATCAATTAGATTTTTTAAAAGCTGTGCAACAGTTGAGGTGAGCTATGCAGGTTGTCCTGCTTGGGGATAGTTGGAGTGGGTTTTTTCTGTGGTTGTTTGGTTTCTTGTTTGTTGGTTGCACCAAATTGTAAAAGCATGTCTGCCTTTGTCAAGTGTGATTTATGCTTGAGGTGAAGTCCGTCAAAGTTTTGGTCTTCGTAAAAAAAGAGCCATGATACCCTGCTGCCTTTAGCTCCTTGAGGGGACTTAGGCTTCTGTTATCAGTGTTCTGTTTGTTATGAACCTCTGGTTTTTCTACAACTTGAAGGAAATGGTTAAAGTAGCCATCTTATTTTGGCCCTCTGGTTGCAGTGCAGCATGAATGGTTTGTGCTGCAGACCATCGTTGGTGTGGAAGGTTGTGCATGATAGCTGTCATAGAGATTTTGTTGTTAATGATAGCTGTAGAGCCTTGGCTGAGGTTGTTCAAATCCTAAATGAGTTCTGTCGGGTAGTCAGTCTTAGGATGGATACAGTTATTTATGGTGTGCTGTGTATGTGCTTACTATCCCCGTGAGCACTCAAATCACTTTTCAAGCAGCAACGACTTTGCTGGTATTTTCTACTTCAGTAACTTCACCTAAAAGGACTCATTGTAAGTTCAGATTTTTGTTTCTTTGCTGTTTTACTGCAAGTCGGATTTTTCTTCTAAATTTATTCTGTAGGAGATGAAAAACAAATAGCAGATGCAGATGAAATATGGTTTTTTACATTTGAGTAAGTCAAAATATATTTTATCCTAAACAAAAAGTTCTCCTTTAAATTTTTTGTTTACATTTATTCACATGAGAAGTCTTATTTTTCTTTAGAATCCTTAAGTCACAGGGAATTTGCATATTTTTAACATTAAGGTTTTTAAAAAAAACCAAACCAACCCGAAACTGAAGTACCACAGTTTCATTTTAATTTAGTCAGGGTTTGATTTTGGTGTGTGTTTGTTTCATTAGGTTTTTGTTGTTGGGGTTTTTTTATTTGTTTGTTTTGGTTTTGGTTTTTTGTTTGGTTTGGTTTTGGTTTGGTTTTTTTGTTTGTTTTGGTTTGGTTTTTGTTTTGGTTTTTTTTTTGAGAATGCAATGTCTCTGCATTGTGGCATCCCTTTTTCGAAAGCAGGTATTTTAAATACTACTAATATTCATATGTAGTACAGTACTGCTATTATTAACACTCAGAATCATTTTCACTATGCTTTCCTGAAAACTCTATTGCCTCATGTGTTTCAGGAATTTCAGAAAAACTGAGAACAGTTCTGCAGGGTTTTGAGAAAGAGGCAGCCTCATTTGTTCCTTCCTTCCAGCACTGGGTATTTCCATAAGCCAACCATTCTCGATGCAGCATTATGTAGGAGTTGGTCATTAATACATGGTTATAGTTCAGTTTATTCTGAGCTCAAGTGTAATTATTTCTGTTAATTTCTAGGAATTTAGAACATGATGAATTAAAGCTCTTTTGAGTGTTTTGCGAGCTCTTGTCTTTTGATCATCAGTGATTAAATTATAAGTACTGTAAAGCTGAACACTGAGAGAACTTCAGGTCACAGGAGGCAGTTTTATTTCAAAAGGGATTTTTCAAGTGAAGAATGGTTAAATGTTTTTTATAAACTCAAGCTCTAGAGGATAGGTGGTGATTGGACTATGCATGTTTTATTCGCTTTAAAAATGCCCAATAGCAGTTTAAATACTTGTAGACAAGTAACAGGCCTATATTACATTATATCTTTCACTTGTAGTCTCTATACGTAGCCTGTTTTTCATTTCTGGTCCATATACATGTCTTACATTCATAAATTTTTACTATGACATTTGTGTAAGCATGTAACTGCTTATCTGAATAATTGAAATCTGAATACACATCTGTCAGGCAAGCTAAGGCAGAGGGGAGATTGTTTTGAAATTGAAAGGTAAACTGATAATTTTTCTTTTGCCTACACTTTTCATCTAAGCTTTCTCATGTTACTGTGATCAGAGAAGTTATTTGCATGTGACTCCATTATATTTTTTGAAGAGGTAAGTATAAACTTTTGAACTTTTTATCTGGATTATTTTTTATTATCTGTACTGGTGAGAATTGCAAATGATAAAAAAAATTAAATAAAAATGAGTAATAAGAATTTTATGCAGAATGAATATGCTGACTGTTTTAGTGAGGAACTAATGTACTTTTTGTCCAAGGAGAAAGATCAGATGTCACATTAGACAGACAGGCTTAATGTTTGGAAATTCATTCACATACAGTACAAGAAAATTCATTGTGAGTCTATTTTTCTCCTCTGCAAGTTAGAGAAAATGTTTGCAGACTGTCTAAATAGCAGCATGAGAATGTGGTTCATGAACTGAAACCTCATTTTCACTGACTAGTTGCCTATTTTTACAGTAATGGCACACAAACGACACATGAAACTATGTTCTAAAAACCATTTAGTATTACCTGCAGATAGCATACTCCCAAGGAGTTCAGGCAAAAACCTGCTAACTGCTTTATCTGCTAAATCCATATTTCAGTGAAAGAAATTTTGTTGTGTTGCATGGTCAACTCATCTAGGAGAGGATAAGAACCAACAAGTACCTCTCTTCACATCCTTGCAATGTTAGCTAAGAGCTATTCTTGTTTCACAAGTACAAAACCGACACACAGAGATGAAGACGCTGAATTGAATTCTTAAATATGTGCTAAGCATTAAGAATATGAGCCTCTACCAGTGCCTTCACATTTATCTGCTTAGATGTCTGGTGAGTCTGAGGAATTAACACATACATCAAAACTGGCTGATTTCAGGAGGTTGTATGAATAAATGAATTTGCTTACTAGGAGGAACTCTCTGGTTGAAATTCGTGGTCTGGTCCATGGATACAATTCTGTCCATGGATACATCTGCTGTCTTACAATGAGCAAAACCCCACAGCTACAGGTTTTCTGTCCGCTGTAATTAAGGATCCAGCATCTGGTATCTCTGTTTTGCATATCCTGAAAGGTGGATTCATTCAGAAAGCTGAGCACTACAGGTGTTTAGTTTGCATGTTTGGATTGAATTGACAGCTAAATTACTTTTTGAGAAGGAGAGTAAAAAAGTATCTTGAAAAATAGTGCAGATCGTGCAATACATAAAAATAAGACTTTATACATCATAACTGTCTTTAAAATCAGATACCTCATCAACTGTTTGTCATTAGAAGTGGAATTTGCATTGTTTCATTGAAAACCATTTTTAAAATAAAACCTAACGTATAGGTTCATATTTCAGTTTCTTAATAGCATATGACATTGCAGTATTGTTATGTATTTATTAAATTAAAAGAATTTCACTCTAAGAAGCTGCTCATAGTTTATATTGCAAGTTATTTTTTTTTAGTTGGATACAAGAAGAACATAGGATCATACTGAATCTGATATCTTTGGGGTATTTGTCTGCAAGAAGTGAAATCTAAAAGACTAAGTAGATCTTTAATTTCTTGTACCTCATCTTAAATGCATTTGGTTTACTTTTTATTTGTAAATTTTTTCTTCCATTTTTTGTTCAGAGGGGCATATTATGCTTTCATTTGTTTAGAAGGACTGACTGAAATACAAAACATTTTTACTTCTTTTTTAGAGAAAAAAATAACTTATGTTTTTATTAGAAGAGAGCCATGAGAAATAAGGAACTGAATGATTGATGAAGAGTAAACCAGACATATTTCTGACCATCTACTAATGTTTTCCAATAAAATTAGTCATCAGGGTTAGACTGGCTATAACAAAATTATAAGCAGTGATTAGAATAAGTTGGATGTACTGGTATGTCATACCAGCTATTAAAAAAAAATTGCCTGGCACTTCTCAGAAGCTGGTGGTAAGGGAGGGTGACACACTTAAAACTGAACTTCTCAGATGCATTGAAAATGTTGAAAGTAAAACTCCCCCATTCCTTTGTGACCTGGGTTTTGCAATATAATGAATTAATACTATGACAGCTTTATTATCTGTTCAGTTTGAATGTCTTATACTTTGGCATCAAATTCAACCATGTAGAAGAGAAATCTTGCCGTGCTAACAGAAAAGTTGCATCTTAGTTTTAAAGTGATTTTCTCCATTAAAAATCCTATAGGATGTGGCACAGGCACGATCTGCTAAGGACTGACAGCTCAAGTAAAACACAGAGGGTTTATGATTATTATTTGAAAGACCTGTTTGTCTTATGTGATCCTCCTATACTGATGCTCTCAGCACAGGCAAAGGAAGTTAACAAAAAACTTATTCCTGAAATGAACTTTGCAAAGATTTCTACAGCACTTTTTGACTGCCTCCATGGTTTGGTCTGTTTGGGTTACTTTCCCTGTTTAAGTGATTATATCATGCCATGTAAGTGGAAAATCGGGAATTAAGTAGCTTTTTAAAGTGCAGTTTGGCAGACTCCACTTATTTTCTGGAAACCTTTGCCTACCATTGTTGCAGTGATATTTAATATTGCAATTATTATATGTGTTTAGATTATTTTGGTATGGATATTCCATTGCTTGTATCCTATTTATGTCTACTGCCATTGCAAAATACTGCTTGGCAATGTTTCAGATTCACCTTCATCAAGAGTTACAACACTTTATGGTAGCAATTGCTTGATTACCTCTAATTGAAGTAAGAATTGTAGTATTGCAATTTTTTTGTTCTTTTTGCAGACTTGATTCAGGAGATAGACATGTTTTGATTGAATACTGGTGCTGTGTTTGTATGATCTTTTAATCTTTGTGAGAAGTGTAATCTACCTGAGTGTTGTTATGATCTCCAGAATATGTCCTGAAACAGTTAACTAACATTAAAGATATTTAAAAACTATATATTAACAGACTGAAATGAAGTGCTCAGAGAATATTTATAAAGTGTAGAACATCACCCACAATGTGTCTGTCACAGATGGAAGAAATGAATGTATTGACAGGTGTGCAATCGATACAATAAGTTGATAGACCTAAAATCGTATCCAAGATGCCAGAAATCAAGTTTCTCTCCAGTACTGGATGTCAATTAGCTTGAACAGAAGCTGAAGTCCCATTAGGCAGCCAATCCTTTATTGCCTGTGTATTGGAAGAAAGTAATTTACTGTGTTTTTCTGAGAATGTGACTGTGAAATTTGTTCCTGAAACATTAGCCTGACAGCATGGTGCAGTTCTAACTTGTGTGTTTGCTAGGGATAAATATATACCACATTTTAATTTCTTTCCAGAATCAATGTGCTAGAGAACTCACCATATATAATATGATTTCAGAAGAGCCAGTGCTTGGTTTGCTGTCTGCTTCCAGACTCTCAAGTGTACAGGTTGTTTCATGTCTTGATGATACTGCGCAAGATTAGACTGGCTGTTTTCATAAAGTCAGAAGAAATAGCACAGACTAAAGTGATCTTCTGTGTGATCAGAGAGGTGCCCACACAGCCTAGATTTTCAAAGGGAGTGGAGTGGCTGTATCTGACAACAGGTTTTCATTCTTGTAGGAGCGTGTAGAAGTCACAGACAAGTACTGGCAACCAGCTAAACATTAGTGGTTTTCACATGTTCGCTGAGGGAAGAGCACCCTCCTATTCTAAAACAGTAGGGAAAGACAATGATTCTGACTTACTGTTGTCATCTCTTGTGGCCACAAATGTGTTGGCTACATCCCACAGGTAAATCTTTTCATACTGGTAGAATCTGTGGTGCTTCCTCCATCAGCCTCTGACATGTTTCTTACTTTACAGGAGAAGTTATTGGTGTAGTAGGCAAGACAATATCAAGGCTTTCTTATGAACGTGAATCCTTGTACCAAATTCACACTTCTCTGTTCTTCTGTGCAGTACAAATGCCATACTCTTGTAACAATGAATATAGGGCAAATTAAATTTTGGGACCCACCCCCATTGTTACAGCCATGTCCGTGTACACAAATTGTTCTGTTCAACCAAATGAAGATCGGAAATGCTGATGTAGTATATAGTAACTTTGTTGTGGTGAAGCCTTACGTATTTGTTTGTAAGAGGCTAGAACTACTCAATGTACTCAGAAATTTTAATAGTATGGTTTATATTAACACTACAGATAATGTAGTGGCTGAAGAGGTAACAAAATGCCTAAATATAATAGACAGCATTTTTGCATAATGATTTTTTTTTGGGGGGCAGAATACAAATTGGATAGAATTTAATCACTAAAGCTGGTTAAGTATAAAATTAATTTTAGTATGGCTTAAGTGAAACAGTAACTTTGATACAGTAGACAAGCAATTTAAAGAAGTCACTGGTTACTTAGGTAATGGTTTCAAGTTTATAATAACATTTTATTAAGGTTCGTTGATATTATGCTTCCTAACAATGTCTCCTTAAATTGAAATGCTGATGTTAAGGGAAGATATTTATTTTGGTGGTGTTGCATTATGGAATTTAAATGGATAACTGCTGATTGTTAAGTACTCCGTGTGTATGTGTATATGTTTAAAAATGTACAATGTCTCTTTTAAACATAGTGCATGAACTACACAAAGAAAAACATTGTGAGTAATAAGTGTTTTGTCCCATCTACCTTTTGACAGGAGAATTAGATGACAGAGAACAGGCAAAGCTGGAAGTAAAAGTGTGGGATCCAGATAGCCCCCTTACTGACCGTCAGATTGACCAGTTTTTAGTTGTAGCACGGTAAGATTAAAATCCTCTCATAAAAAAATCCTTTTCCTTTTCCTACTGACTATTTATTCCCCTATATCGTGTTACTCATCCTGTTTGCCATTTTGTGATCCGTTCTCCTTCCCAGAGTTAGCTAAAAGAGAAAAGCAGACCATGACCCTTTGTATATTTATTGAAGCTACCAGTACAGGAGAGAGAAAAAGAAAGTGAGTTTTGGAATAATGCTACACTCCCTGTATTTCAGGTTATAGTCAAATTTGATACTTTGAATGTAGATGTCACTTTGCTTTCCCAGAGTAAATCATTTCAGTGCTAATAATAATTCAGTTTTGTGTTGCAGTGCTTGGAATTTCATGGCATAAAATAGAGGTTAAAGAGTAGAAATAAAGAAAATGTTAACAAATGGAATGGGTGCAGAACTTGCCACACGTGCATGTAAGCTGAATAATATACGGTACAATTATTTTGGATGAATGTTGAAATAAAGTTTTGAAGTGATGTATTTTATTAGTGAAAAAAATCAGGTCAGTTCAATTTTATAAATTAACATGATTATGCAGATTTATGAAGGGAACATCAAAGTGCTTTGAATTAATAAATACCTTTAAAAATTATTTCTCTACTTAAAAAAAACCCCAAAAACAAACCTTCAAAAATTTGTAGGTTTCTTACTGAAGAACAATTCTACATTCATGGGATACAGCAGGTTTTGCCTGTCCTCTAATTCATACTTACAAAGGTACTGTTCTAATGATAACAGAGAACACAGTTTACATATGGATTTTATCCTGAATAAATCCATCTCCTGTGTTTTCTGTAACCTGCTTGCAGAGTGTAATATCAAATCTTCTTAGGCAAATAATCCTTTTACATGGCTTCTAGTTTTTGGTTTTTTTTCTTTCTTTTGAATAAAACATTTCAGGAAGGAAAAAAAAAAAGTTGCTCTATATTTTCCACCTTATGTGTATGGTGATATGGGATGCTGATTTACTGGTTGACAGTTCAGGTGCTGATCCTTTTGGTTTTTTCCTTACTCTCCCCACCTGGAGTGTTGTATCTTTTCTATACAGTACTAATTTTTTTTTTTTTTTTTTTGCTTGCCCTTGTTGAATTTTCAAGCAAGGCAGAGGGGTTTAGGTGTTAACAGGTGTCCAGAAGGTCACAGGGTCTGGTAGATGTCCCACAGAAACCAGGAATCAGAACTACTTTTTCCACAGGCAGTATAATACATGGCGATGTATGGCCAGTCTGTTATGGTGTGCCCTAAAAAACATTTGCATAAAGATTGTGAATTTTGGAAGAGTTCATTCATTGCTTTAAAATTCCTCTGCTTGCTGTTTTTCAGCCACTCTGGGGAACTGAAGTAGTATTCTGTGGAGGCAAAAATGTTCCCAGAGGAATGTAGCAGTAATCAGCCTGCTGGGAAGTAAAAGGAAATAATTAAATACATAAAGAAGAATATACTTTTCCTGTTATTTAAGACATCCTTTGCAATGCTGTGCCCTGACCAAGACTGAATTTTTTTTACAGTTGATACGTTTCTGTAAAGATGGTTTCTGTTACAGCGGATCATGGCTGATTAATTGTAACTATCCAAGGTCTTGTGGTAGGCGAATGGCCATCTGGAATCAGGTGTTACTCAGGTGCAACTTTGTGGATGTTCTTCCACAGAACTCCACTCATCTTTGGAAGCTGCTTTTCAACTGACAGAAACTGTTCCCAAGCTCCCATATACTTGTGTTCACAGAATGCAGTAAGTGGCTTCTGAGACAGATTTTTATGAATTTCTGGAAAAATAGTTCTGTGATGATTTGGTGGCAGCTGTCAATTTGCTATGTTGCGTGCTTGCAGGATTTATACTGGACCATTATATAGGACCATTAAAAGCTGCTTGAGTAACAGTGGAGAGCTGGTATTATGATCTGGTGAACAGTGCTTACAGACAGCTCTGCTGTGGCCTAACTGCACTAGGCATTGGCTGTGCCTGCTGGATTTCCAGTTGGAATGGTCTTTCTCTGGTTACGTTCAGTTCTGCAAATTTGAAAATATGACAAGAAAAATTTTTTCTTGAATACCTTCCCATGTGTGATTTTCGTTAATTATGTGTATGCTATTATGTTTGACATTTTAAAAGCATTTTCAAGTGATCTTTTTTAGATGCTGCATCGAAGGAATTGAGTATTTATTCTAATTTTTTTTCAGTCTGATCTGGTTGAAAGAAGACTTGCTTTTGTCCTGAAATGCTTTAGCTTTTTCAATCACACAAGCAGCTTTGTTGGTTTTTTAGAAAGTGTTTAAATACTTTTGTATTTGTGTTGCCCATTTACAAGTATATTTATAGTTTACCTTGGGCACATAGCTTTCCCAGTCTTACAAGTTTTGTTTGCTGTCTCAGGAAGCAGAGGCCTTTTTTTCTAGATTTATATGCATGGTCAGTCTGGGCATCTCACTAAGCCCTAGTATTTAATAATTTCCTGGATAGAAAGGTAGAAGAATATGCCTATCCTGTGCAGAAATTAGAGGTAACAGTGCCAAAAAAATGGCGGGGATTTGGAAAAAAGTGGAAGGATTCATAACCTTGGCCTCCCCAAACAGTCTTGCTTGCCATACAAATCTTGAAAGTATCTTATTACTGCTACTGAAGCATAATTTGGGTAAGGGCTCTTGCTTGAAATAGCAAAAGCATCTTTTATGAGAAGCTTGAGGCATCAGACTAATGTATTCTGAATTTGAGTTCTCTTTTGGGTAATGTTTGTGCTGTGGCAAGGAAAAGTCCAACAGCATTTTTTACTCCATTCAAATAAGATACAATTTCATCAACCAGTTTTGCTTCTGTCCTATATATTGGCCATGTTTCTTTTGTGTCTACCAGCTTCAAAGGACAGGAGTTTGAGAAGCTGCAACAGCCGTTTCTATCTGTTAGCAAATAATTTAGTACAGTAAAAATGGAATATTTGGTGATGAGGGCCTAGTGTCTACACTATGCATTTTGAGCAGTTTTATTTTTAGTGATAACTCTAGCCAGATCCTGTGGACTAAATATCTACAAGTATGTGGAACTGCTTTTAGCAGAAAGCCAGTTTGTATGCTATGAGATACTTCTTGTTGGTTAAAGAGCAGTCGATAAAAACGCTGGGGACAGGGGCTTTGAAACTCCGTTGCTAATTTGAACTGATACAGATACAGCCCATTTCCTCCAGTCGTCAGTCTGTTATCATTTCTGATATACAAGGAGTACTTCATTTCATTGCCAGATCTTATGTTCTGTTTCTAATTCTGTCCCAAGTTGCACAGTGTTAGGAAATAAAAGCTTTCCTATTGTCCGCATCACATAGTAGTCCTGCGTTTTTTTGGTTTGTCAGAGTCAAAAATTATCCTGCCCAGTCTCAAATGCACTAGGAGGTGTGAGCTCTGGTCTGGACAGATGCTGAGAGCTCAAGAAATGACCCTTTTTTTTTTTTTTTAAATTTTCTTTCTGTCTGCTAATTTGGGCTATAATTCATTACATGATACATTTTTGGTACGTTGTAGTTCTGTTTATGTGCTTTATGATTCAGTGAAACCATTAAGAACATAGTTCTTTCATTCTGCTTCATCTAACTACATTATCAACATAGTCTTCTGGAAGGAATATATCTCTAAATGAAGCAATTTTACAGACATTTGTGGTCCCGGCTTCTTTCCAACTAAACCGAAGTTTTGAAATCTAATTAAAAGAGCCTTGAAGCATTGCATCTCTACCTTAAAATCTTGTGCTTGGATTTCTATGACATTAAAATGGCTTTACATACCTCTATCTGACATATTTCTCTTTATTTGAATGCCACTTATTTTTTGATGTAAAATCACAGAAGAATGGAAAATTACTTGTTAGTCATGTTAAATTAGATCTTGATCCTTCCTGTGTTGTTCCCACTTTTCCATTTGCTCTAGGGCAGTGATTATATTAATTTTCTGTTGGTTACTATTGATTTAGTTATAAGTGGTCACAGTATGCTGGTGTATTTGGAGATGTTCTATGATTTTAAGTGTATTTGTTACATTAATTTATAGTAAGGAAGGGAACACAATGCAGCTTCAACTGACAAGGTATCTTTCATTATACTGAGGAAAATAATATACTCATTAACTTAGAATGATAAATAAAGACATTTACAGGTGTGATCAAACAATAATGCTCTGTTCTTGTGAAATAATTCATTGTAGTCAGTGGCAGTAGACAAGATTCCCAAAGCTCATAAATGAAAATAAATACACAAAAGACATCAGTTTGTATTACTATGCTTCTGGATTCTCTGGAGGTGGTGAGAAGTAAAAGGAATTGAAGTTCATTAAAGAGGTAATTAAATTTAATGGCAGAATTGCAACATAAAATTATGCAGCAAAAATGGTGAAAACTCTTGATGCCAGTGCTGCGCTCACAAAACTGGATGTTTGCTAGCAAGGTGAATTACAGCATCTAATGGTAGGCAGATGGTTTGGCAATAAAAAAGGAAAAATATGTTCACATCAAGTTTACTAGGCATATCAAAAGTTCTATGTTTCTGCCTGTCTGTCATGCCTGGCTAGTATATATTTATTCCCTTGTGCATTTTGTATTACTGTACTTCTTGACTCGAATTCATTTGAAAAGGACTAATTCAGACTTGGAGCTGAATTTCTTTTTGTGTCCTTTTTTTTAATGAATTTTGATCTATTGCAGTATAAAGAATAAATTTCTGTAGCAGAGTTTTCATGGACCTGCTTTTAGGGGGCTGTACATTTCCTCCTCTGTGACTGAAATTGCAGGATGGCATACAGATGATGCCTTAAATAACATCCTGTGAATTAAACTACTTTTATCTATCAGATTCTTTTTCTGTTGAAGAAGAAAGATTTCACATATGTTTCATTTCTATTCATCTAGTAATGAATGTGAAGGTTGGTCGTAGCACACACATTTATATATCATGCCACACTTACTCTGAGAGTCTTTCAGCAAAAGAATAGTTGCAGGTGACTTTTCACGTTTATCATGTAATCTCCCTTTGTGCTGTAAATACCTGAAGTGATAATAATGAAGCATAGCGCTGTACAGGCAGTTGCCCAGAAATGCCAAGAAAATGTCTTTTGTGACAGCATCATTTTACTTTGAATATGTTCTGCAGGTCAGATTTTGCAAAATTGGGTAGTGAAAATCTCGGGTGTATTTTCAGTTTTAAATTAATATTTTGTTGCTTACATGTGTCTTCACCGAAGATGTATTTTTTTTCTTCTTTCCAGTATTTTAAGTATCACGATATTTTCTTAAAGAACAAGCAGATATTAATTTGCTGTTTGTAAAGTTCAGAGCAGTCTCAAAGGTCACTCTTTAGGACTGTTTCCAATTTACAGTGAAGAGGAACACTGGAGTAAAAAGAAGGAAAACAAAAAGCTTCCCTAATATGTAGAAAACAACCAAAGATCACTTAATCGTTTTCCTCAAAAATATTAGCTCAGAGGTGAGGCAAAGGTCTCATTCATTAGTTTGCAAGTATCTGTGGAGAATTGTGGATTTGGAGATTCATGTATGCACAGATGTGGTTCACTTCCAACAGCTTTGTCCAGAGTATACCCACTACTTCTCTGCTATCACTGAAACAGACAAACAGTGTAGAAAAGTGAACAGTTTTGAAACAAGCATCCTCAGACTGAGAAGGATGTATGTCTCAGCTGCATTTTCAAGAATATGAGGTAGAAGAAAATTGGGAGTTGCTGGCCTGGATCCAGAACCTTCTGGATCTGTTTTGGTGCCAGACCACTGTTGCTACTGGGAGAAGCAGAGGCTGTTTGTATCCTGGTGTGTAATTGCAGTGGTTCCAGATTTTCTTTGGTAAATAACAGCGTTTTTCAGAACTAGTTACTGATGAGCCACTGAAACTTTGGAAGCTTGTTAGGACAGTCTCTTGTGTTTGTTGTTTCTTAATTTCATTGCCTATCACTAATATTAATCTTACGCAAAAATTTGAACAATTATTTCCTTTACTGTCTTAGACTTGAGCTATAAGAAATTTGGAGCAATGTATTTTCTATGTTCAAAATCTAATCTGAAATTTTGCTTAAAGGTAGGGCCCACAAGCATAGCAACTGCAGCGATCTCTCCAAAGCTTTTTGGACATAGACGTTGTTGAGTTTCGCTGAATTTGTGGATTTATTCCATAATCTTAGATCCTGGCACTGGACTGCATCAATTTCTTTTGTTTGTATGGTTGTCAGGTGCAATCTGTTAAAAATCCTTGAGAGAACGTTCTTGGTTCTGCTCTTTAAGATAATTAAACCGAGGAAAATCTAATTAAGATAACACTGGATCATTTGGTCTAACCCTTAAAGCTCTTATAGCTGCTTGCTGATGCAGGCTGTGCAGAGAGTGATCTCCCTGCTGATAATACCAATTGTTTGTCTTGTCCGTCTTTCTGCCACCTGTGTAATTCACTGTCTGTGTGACTTTTGGCTTTAGCTTATTTTGGAAAATGTGGGGAGTGTTGGTTTCTATTTGAAGTCTAAGTATTTTAATTACATGTTCAATAATTCATAAGTAGCTTGCTGAGCACCGTTTTTTGGGTTGTCAGTTTTTTATTGTTATTATTGAATTAAATATAATTTCAGTTAACTATTTGCAATTATTCTTTGAATTCTACAAGCTTAACAAGACATTAATATTGAAAGTTTGTTAAGAAAAATGAGTGGTTAGGGTGTGACTGTTTAGCTTGCGTTGGCTTAATACTGAGTTTTATTTTAGGTAGGTAAAGACAATAGTGTGTCTTCTGAAAATGGCATTGGTTAGTTATTGATTTTGTTCCTTTTCTAAAACAATTATTGAATGGTGGAATTAGAAAAAAATCATGCAAGGACAAATGACAAATACAGTTTTTGACCTTTGCATCAATATGTTCCTCGTGTATGTATTTTTAATTGAAAAACATAAAAATTAAGGTATTTTAGTGATTTCTAAAATTAGTATTGAATTTAGATCTGAATTGCATAGCTAGATTATACAGAACACTGTATATCTCTGTTTAATTTTGAACCTAGTTACTATTTAACAGCCAAATGCTCTAGAATTCCTACACTTATTTGGAAATTCACTGTTTTTCACAAGTTTTGAGGGGAAAGGAGAACTGGAAGTTACTTTGATTTCAAGAGAGCCACTGACATGCACACACCTCACACTTCCACACCCCCCATTTGTGTCCTGTACCATCCCCATCCCCTGTCCTGTCCCCAATGGCACACTGCTTGCATTTTCTTATTTATTATTTATTTGTGTTGCTCTTATTATCGTATTTGTTCTGTTACATTTTATGCTATTTTTTATTATTATCTTTTATTGTTTTATTTATTTTATTTTGTCTTTATGTGTTTTATTTATTATTAATTTGTTTTGCACTCATATACTCCAAACTCCCACACAGCATTCTGATGGTTGCAATCCTCTCCTACTCGGTACAGCACTGGAAGCAATGTCCACTGGTGCATCGGTTCTTACCTCTTTATCACTTATTCAGAATAAACCTAGCTTTATATTGTGTCTTAGTTATGACTTTACATTCTGGGCAGCAAAATACTCTTGGGCTCTGAAATCAGCCTCAAAAGTTTGATCTGCCAGAGAGTGACTGTGAGAATGTTCTTTGTAATGTTCATAGCATACTCAGACTTTATTTTAGAAATGTGGTCCAAAGAAAATCATTTCAGTTATGCCAAAGGAAGATAAGAAGCTGGTAGGTAGCAGCAGAAGGGGAATGCAGTCATGCCACATTCACTGGTTTGAACAGTAGGGACAGAAGGATCACAGGAAAGACTGCTTAGCTACAACCCTTACCAATGCCAACATGTTGAAAGGGGTTGACTGACTATCAGGAAATGTGTTCACAATAGAGCCTTATTCTTGGGAGTGATTTGTGGACAAATAGTGTTTTATGTACTGCCAAGCTTTAAAAAAAAAAAAAGTATAGAATGTGTGTGTGTGTTCTTGTCCCATAGTTGCCATCTCCGCAAAGAAGGAGCAAAGGTTGTGGAAAAACATTTGAATATCACTTACGTATTCCACAGCCTTTAGAAACCTAAGCAGTTAATACCAGGGGTCTGAATCACTGCTGTTGAATCTTAACTTGTAAGACTGTGGCAGCAAGTACTGAGACATGTATTCAGTATTAAATATTTTGAGATTCAAGATAAAATTGCAGTAACATACATTATTATCAGTTTCTCCATGATCATTTATAACTTCAGTGAGTTTAAGTCTCAGTGCACATTATTTTATGGTTGAATATCAGATTTATAGGATACAGCAATGTGTGTTGATCTGTCAGTGACATTCACCATTGGTGTAATTCTGCACTTGTAAGTTGTGTGGGGTGTAATTGCTGAGTGAGGCGTGAGTCCCTACACCAGAGCCTTGCAGTACATTACATCTGTTTTGTAACTGGGTCTTTGAATTTAGAAGGGCTTATGTCATAACTGCAACAAATGGGACTTCTCTGATATCCATGTGACACAATGCACTTCAAGTAATTATACAACTGCTGGTGCTGGACAAACTTCTCATCTGTTAAGTGATAATGTTCTGTGTCACTGCATCTTTGCTCGTTTCCTGGATGATATGCTGGGCCCAGTCAAATTTTCTATGCATTTTTCCCTTCCCTGTGCATGATACTTAGATGTACTTCCAAGAAATGTTTACTGCTCTCCAAGAAATGTTTACAGTTTAGTACAGTCTAAGTATAATAGATGCCATGTACAATTCATCAACTAAAGTGGAAAAAAAATAAAGTTTTGGAAAAAATATTTTCATTTCAATAATGGAATGCATTTATTGAGTCGATTGAGAGATCCATTGTTTTCTTTATTGCTTAAACCCTGTGACAAAAACAGGGTTTTGGCAGTACCTTAGACTATGCTAATAAGCTTTTTTTGGCTCACTAATGGAAGTAGTAGACGTGGACTACTGAAGTGAATAAAGTGTTTTTCATTTCCTCGTGGGGACATGGTGAACCCCCTTTTTCATTTGAATTATAATTTTTAAGCACTCTTATAGCATTTTAATTTTAGAAATAATAGTCTCGATTGTAAACTCCAGACTGTGGAGAACATTTGACTTTGCAATTAATGGAAAAATTGATACATTAAGAGGTTGGTACATGAGAATTCTGTGAGTACCTTCTGTTTCTGAGCTGCTGTTCTTACATGTCCGTCATTACTTTTGGGGGCAGAAGGTCAGCATATTTGCTGCTGTGTTTAGTGGTTTGTCTTTATCAAGTTGTTCTTTGTTAGCAGAGACCTGAAATCTTAACAGTATGTGACTTCCATGTTTAAAAGGACACTTTTATAGAGATGATGTAATCTGATATAAGGGATTGCACCTTTCTGTGTATTTACTGTCACTCCTGTTCCTCTGTTGCAGTGCGGTTGGCACGTTTGCTCGAGCCTTGGACTGCAGTAGTTCTGTCAGGCAACCCAGTTTACACATGAGTGCAGCTGCTGCTTCCCGAGACATCACACTGGTAGGTGGCTTCTTAAACTTCCTACAACATCTATATCTGTGAATTCAACACTTTCTGTTACTCCAAAGTCCCCCTTCTCTGCCTGTTGTCCTTTAGATACCTGCATGCAAGGGGGTGTGTGTGGGTGTGGGTGTGTGTTAGAAAATCCTGTGTGTTTTCTCTAAGCTTCTCAGTGCTGCCCTTGTAATCACACTGTACAACACTTGGCTTTAGTTGTGGATCATCCACAGCTGTGGATACCCACAGCAGAATGGATAATACACATATTAGAGGGATTCATTCGGTACAGTTCAACAGTGTCATTTAAAGTATGTTGGTAATAAAGCTGATTGAAAATTGTGTGGATAATACTTTGCACTTACTGGATATATATGTCATCACATTTTCTAAAGGATAAGCAATCTGACTTTGTAAGCATATTTTTTAAGAACATTTTAATTAGCATGTTCTTACTATGTTTCCTTAGTATGCTGTTCACTGTTAATGTAAGCACCTGCATCTTTTAGAGAAAATGAAAAATATATTGATTAGAGGTTTGTTTCTGTATAATCATACTAGCTGAGATAAGAAGGTGTTCTACAGTAAATAAAGTATGCCAGGAACACTATGTGAGAACAAAAAATATTACTGTTTCATAGAATCAAGTTTGACTTATCTATCCAAAGGCATCAACTGTTGTTTTATTATTTTAGGTGTTTTTGTACCTAAACATTGTCACATAGTTTAGGCTAAAGAAGACCTGCTATTTACCAGATGCTGGAGTATTGGAATTAGAGGAAACTCAATAAAACTAACAGATCAGTTAAAATAGTTAAGGGGCTGCCTTATAGAATGAATAGAGAGTCCCTGGAATTCAGTTGCACAAAATTTTGTGGGAATGGGCAATACCAGCAGGCTAAAAAATAGTTAGAAAAATTATGTACCATAGGACATAAATTAATACTGAGGAGAATAGGGAAAGGCGTACATTCTAAACATCCTAATTCTCAAGCTTTGTAGATGCTGGTCAATGAAATGGTCTAACCTCAGACTGTGGTTAGACTTACCTGAATATTTTGTCTAACATTCTTTGGTGCTACTGTGAGAGACACAATGCTTAGTTAGATGGGTGATTGGTCTGATTCACTGGGACAATTCTTGTATTCCAGATAAATTCATTATTACGGTGAGAAAAATTTTTAATTTATTACCTTTTGCAGTGTACTCAAAGGCTATTGAACAGGAAACTGATTTAGTCTGGATTATGATAGTATCATAAAGGTAGGGGTAAAATGTAATGTTTTCAGTAATACTCAAAATTAATTTTCTGTTTCACAATTGCTAATATGAATTTTACAAACACAATTCTGTTCATATTAAATACTTTATTTAGTTCATCAGAATAGTTCTTTAATATTTTTCATTTTATTATTTCATTTAATTAAGAATTTTGAATAAATTCCACATATTGCATATACCTTCTTTATTTGCATACTGTATTCAGTGTAGAATGGATTTATCCTTATGGCAATTTCTCATTTGAAAGTGTATGTGCAATGCTGCTAATAAAGGGATACTTTGTTTGCCATGTTAATGTTTCTTCATTGCAAATGGTCCATTAACTTCCATTACACTTAATGAAAGGCATATCTTGTAATGAGGCATCAGAGGAGCCACCCTAGACTTAATTATTGTGTCTGTCTCTTCTCATTTTTCTACCCCCTCAGCTTTTTAAAAACCTACTTTTTGCTTTTTGGCAACATACTTCCTTCTAAGTTAAGAAAAGACATATTTGTCATTATAATAGTTACTTTTTCAGACATTTCCATGTTAATTGGAGCATATTTTCAGCAGCAGTTAAAGTTAGTAGAGACATTTGCAGAACTTGTGGTGTGTCTCATTTATACTTTGGATATAGGTGCATAACACTAAGAAAATTATACCATCTATCTTCTTAATGCAAGGCAGATAACCCTTGCACCTGAGGTACTATTAATGGGATTTCTGTATGCCACACCTGTGGCTTTCCATTATTCCTAATTAGTTGTTTTAATCAGGCATAACTGTAAACAGGCTGATATTAAAAAAAGAAAAAAAAGGCTAGATTATAAACATGGATAAATTCAGGGTTTATGTACACATTTCTTGCAGGAGAATAACAACTGAGAGGCTGCTTTCAAGCTCCTTTATTTTGAAAACATCGGGAAAGTAATGAGACGAGATAGGAAACCCCCTGCTTTTAGCAAACCCTACTGAAGACATGAAACAATGTGTTTACCTTCTTAGATGATAAAAAATGTGCTTCTCTTACAGTGGTAAAGACTTGAGACAACCAACTAAAACTTGCATTTCTGGCCTTCCCAAAGGCAGTGTTTTATTTTATAATGAAAATTGATCTCTAAGAAGAGAAAGAGACTGGGAAGACCCTCTGTTTCAGATTCCTAAATATTTCATAGTACATATACTGATCATGAGAGCCATTTAAAGCAAAGCAGGTTGATGGAATCACTTGCTCCTTGTAGTGGGTTTGTTCAGAAGAGCTTATGTGACTTTATTGTAGGGACCTCAATCTGATATTGGATGTCTCTTCAAAATTAAAAGGATGAACAGTCTTTTCCTTTGCATTTTGGATGGTGTCTTTTTAATGATTTTTATTAGACTTCCATATATGTGGCTCCTAAGATAAACACACTTAAAATATTGAATTGGAGAATCCACACTCAGTTTCCAGTTTGAGTGCTTTGTTGGAGGCAGTTCAGTCTGAAATTGCAGCTGGTTTTGGAGCTGTGTTGTGTGGCTGGTTTGCAGGATGCCCTCTCAGGCCCTTTCTTTCAGTTCCATGCAACCCTTCCTTAGCTTTTGGTGGAAAGTCTCTTCCTTTGCTTGCTTATATTTGGATTTGAAGTTGCCTCTTGCGTGTGTGGCTAACACTTTTCCTCTGCTGGGCCCCCTTGTTGGTGCTGGACAGCATGCTCTGGGCAAATGTTCTTAGGGAAGGTTCTTACTCTGTCCTTCAGGCTTCTGTTTGGGAGAGGCAATGCCCGGTCTCCAAGCCTCCTGCTTCTTAGGGTAAAGCAGATAAAAAGAAGATACTCCAGGACTTTTTCTCTCAGCCTCTACGAATGCCTTCAGGCTTCTTGTGCTTTTGCTACCACAATTTGCACTGCAGTGGGGAAATTGGATGCAGGTGAGGGCTGACAAACCTGTAGAAGGCAGAGTTTTTATCAGAGGACTTGTCAGTGGTCTTCTGTCACAGGACAGCTCAGCAAAGACAGCACTTATCCACAGACTTCAGTATGAATCTTTACTATTATCAAAAAAAGTGTTATGGAGTCAGATGTTTATTATAGATGAAAAACAAACATAAAGCAAGAGCAAGATTCTGATTTATTCACTTCTGTTGTCATTTTTGAGAAAGTTGGGATCAGTGAATAGATCTGGATTCAGCAGCTGCTTGGAAGATGGCCTGTGTGTACTGCTTTTCCATGAGGGCCGCAATTTAAAAAATGATTTAAACCTCAGTGACACATCTACTGTAAGAGTTCAATTTTTAGTCCTGGTTTACTCATTGCCTGAATGGTAAGCAATAAACCAGTGATTTCAATGTACATTCTTTAATATGAAGCTGATGGATTTTAGACATTATGTTGCATATTTCCATATTAGAATACCTGATTTTAACAATGGCTTTTCTCCAGGCTGGTGAATTTGATTGAACCATAAGTAAAATGATATATTGCAGGATAATAGTGACATTGCTTCTTGGAGACAAAACAGTTCCAGAATCTTGCGCTTGATAGCACTCAAAGACTTTATGGTGAACACTGGAGAGAGACAATAGTCATTCATAGAAGATGGCAAAAGAGAAGCAAAATCCATTATTTACAGTAGATTTGTATGCAGAAGCTCAGCTGGAATTGCTATACTGGCACATAACACAGGAATGTTCCTTCCCTGAAAGGTTTTCTCTTAGCTGGGTTTGTGGCCGTGTGAGAGTTTGCACGCTACACTTGGAGCTCAGCACTGTGGTGGGACACACTGGAAGGAGACTGATACAGTCACAAACATTATTACACTTCTAACTCTGATACCTCCTTCAGCACAGCCAGTTGTATTGTGGTGATGGGCTCTTTTGGGACACTGGGTCAGAAATGCTTCTTGTGTGTTGCTCATTTTCCCGACGGGTGGATTTGTTTACTCTTCATATTCCCCATCATTGGTTAGCAGTGGGAGCGTTCAGTGTTACCTACAGTGGGAAGATTGTTTTCACTTGTTTGTTTTCTGTTTTTCTCTATAACAGAAAGGGAATCAACCAAAGAAACCTTATTTACCAATCTGTGACAACAGGGTTTAGCAAGGGACAAAAATCTTGCTGTTCTTTCAGTATGATGATAATGAAAACAATAAGTGTCTTCCTTCACCAGCAATGAGAAAATATTGAGCTCATAGATGTCTGAGCAGCTGTTTAGTTACTATTTAAAGCTTCTGTTAATTGAAAATGGCCCCTGCAGTCAATATATGCCACTGTCTTTATTGGGTTTCTTGGAACCAATTTCTACCAACTAAAGATTCTTTATAAGTGTTTGCTAGTAATTTGCGGGAACTAATAAACTAATGTCATTTTTGGTAAACGTTTTATCAAGGTATTTCTTTTCCCAGATTAAGTAATAAACCATTTATTTTCCTCATATTCCGCAGCAGAAAATGATGATATCGAGACAGATTCTAAATTTAGTATCAATTGAGGCTCCTGGCTTGGCTTATAGAGAATAATATATTGAATTTGCATTAACTGAAATGGACTACTGTCTATTTAAACACATCTTTATTCTCTCCTTGTCCCTGCCAGTTTCACGCAATGGACACACTGCATAAACACAACTATGATTTGAGCAGTGCCATCAGTGTTCTAGTGCCACTGGGAGGGCCTGTCCTATGCAGAGATGAAATGGAAGAGTGGTCAGCATCAGAAGCTAGTTTATTTGAAGAGGCTTTGGAAAAGTATGGCAAGGACTTCAATGACATTCGACAAGACTTTGTAAGTATGAAAGTGGTGCCCTTTCCTGTAGCTGTGTGTTGCCATGGTTGAGCATAACTGCTTTCTGTAGGTTTGGAAGGTTTAGCTAGGAGAGAAATCTGTGTACCAAGTACGTATGATTAACATATGTATGCATTTTATCTGGCTGAAAGTCAATGTGCTTTCTTTGTTTGGAATGATGGTGACACAAGATAATCTGTTTAGTGGTTTAATACCACATAGGATGTTTCATGCTGAGACATTCTGAGAAGGATTTTTACAAGGATTTTACAAGCATCTGAAAAAGGTCTGGGAACTCTGCAGAGTGTTTCCACAATTTCCAGTGAAATTCATTAGCAGCTACATGGCTGACTCCCCTGGGTGTTTTTGGAAAGCTGGGGTTTCCTACTATGGTTAGCAGAGAGAAATTTATATTCAGATAGGTTTTAAAATGTACTACAGGGAGTTATTTTGATATATTAGATGTTTTGGCAGTTCTGAAAAGGGAAAGAAATGTTTTCCAATATGTTCTAACTACACTGGTTTTGGTACTGAAGTATCAGACTATAGAGCAGTAAACCTTTAATTTGCTAATTGTAATGCAGAGTAATGAAATTAAATAGATTCTAACACTGATTGCTGGAATTGCTAGTAATTTGCTGCGAATTTTTTTACACATTTTATGGAGAGCCTTTTTCTTTCAAGGAAAAACATTTCCTCTGTTGTACCAAGTTCAGGTTGGGCTTTATGGAGAGGTTAAGATTTGAACCAAAGGAATTCCATTAAGACTGAAGTTGATTGAAACATTTTCACATTAATCCCATCCTGCTTGACTCCGAGAGCTCAGATTTTTTTTATTTTCTTTCAGAAGTTTATTAATGATCTTTGTGAGGGGAAAAAAAAGGTACTGTATGGCAAATGTAGAAGTCCTTCCAAGGTAGAGTGTGGGACAGTGGGAGGAGGCTTGGCAATGAGCTAAGCTGTCTTTCCTTCATTTTCACAGATTTGAAATGGAACAGGTAATTGAATGAAGGTGGGAAGGGAAGGCTATTGTTTTTCTAGTGAACTGACATTTTAATAGGTGTATTATATCTGCATGCTTAATTTTGAGATTCCCAAGGGAGAAAATGTTCACTGCATTCATGACATAAGGTTGAAAGTTGCATCATGGATGAAACAGCTCTTGTAAGTTCAAGAAAATATTATTGAAAAATAATATTTTATAGATTTTTAGAACTGAAATCTTAATGTAAACTACATTCCATATTATTTCTCATACCGACAAATAGTTCTCAGCTGTAATTGTACAATAATTCAGGAGCTATGTCTTCTAATTAAATGGTTCCTAATATATAATATTTGGCTTTTAAAAATGCCTTAAGCATATAACACATTTTATTGGCTGTTTATGAGTTGTGTCCTAACACAATTTGTGAATAACTATGCAGAAGGCTTGTCTCTGGTATTTATGTAGTATTTTTATTTTCTGTAAAATTTCTGTGTTACCTACTACTACATTAAAGTGATACAGAATAGCAATGCATTGCAAGAATTGCCTCTGCATTTGTAACATTCAAATGATAGGTATTTGAATGATTCTATTAGAAGCTGTTTGCAATATTCAAATTTTGTCTCAGATAGATTCCTGATACCCTCCTTCTTTCACTGAATCTTCCTTCCCAAAATGCAGATACTTTCCCATGGTCTCGTCTTGAAGTAGGAGACACACACAGGTGATAGCGTTGCGTAGCCTACTGAGGGCACCTTAACCTTGAGTCAGAGCGCAGCACGAATGGATGTGGAGCACTAATTAATTATAGCTTCATTTAGTTAGAACAGGGATATTATATACTCCTAGTCACTTTTTTTAATCTTTGGAAAAGTCTCATTTTAAAAAATCCTTAGAAGAACATCTATTTTATATCTCAATTTATATGGTACTAATAACAGTGCACAGTCTTTATTTAATTCTAATTTGAAATCTTTCAATTATGCTAATCATTGTGTAGTCTTGGGATATCTTAATTTCTCTAGTGTAAAATATATGTGTTCTCACTTCCTATGTAGCATTCTAAAAGTACAGGGATTTGAAAACACACATTTGCTTTTTAAGTAATCATCGAAAATAGTGCTTCGAGATTTAGATCATGGATATGTGAAAAGTTTCTGCAAGGTGAGGTAGGTATAAATATGTAGCACTTAAGCAGCGATTTTCCATGATAATACTTTTATCTATTGTCATCTCTCTCTCCAGTGGAGAGCCATTGATAAGTTTAAGGACTTGTAGATGTGCTTTTAGAGCAAGGGCAAATGAACTGATAGTGTGTGTGTGAACTTGTTAGACACCCACGTAGGATCTAGTGATAAAATTAAATCTGCAGTTCCTGAGATTAAATTCAAACCTGAGCAGTCAAGCAGTGGTGCCACAGGACAGGCAAGAAAGTCACGTTGCATGGCAGGAGGTGGTTGGTAGCAGTCTCCTGAAGCAGAAGGATGATGTAGTACCTGCCTGAATCATTACATCCCAGAGGAGTTGCCTCTTCTGAGTCGGCCCAGCTTTGCAAGGCACAGCAGCTGCAATTGCAGCCCTTACATGATAGTTCTGTAAAGGGCAGATTCATTTACTTTTCCAGCAATTGCTATGAACTGCCACTGTCTGATGTTAGATGTGCAGCTCAAGTATTAAGCCACAAACACTAAATATTAGTAAGCAAGATTATTATAAATTAAATGATGTAAAGGACTTTACCTTTTTTTCATACATAAGAGATGCTCATTTGTAATCAAGTTACCAGTCTGGCCTTTGAATAATAATTTTCATCAATTGTTGACTGACTTTTATAGGAGAGGTTCTTCTATCTTTAAGACTCTGTGTGAATCCTAATCAACCTAAACCTTGCAAGCTAATTCAATTTACTTGATGTGCTTGAATTATTTCACATCCCAGGGTGGTAGAATGGAAAAAGAATGAATATTTTAAGTTCTCCAACTGTAACTTTTCCTAACAGTAAGACAAAGCTGTTATACTTCTTAAGTTTTTCATTATCAACAGTTTTCACTAATTCATAAGTATTACGTCTCAGATATGGCAGGAAAGGCCTTGGTAATCAAGACTTGGAACTGTTTGTAGAAAGCAGGAGCAACAGTTTTCCAGCTTTAGAAAATTGTGAAAACATGCCTTAAAATTACCATGTTCATTTTAGGATGATTTATAATCCTAAACTTTTCTTGCTGATCTGATTAGATTGGTTTATTTTTACCCTGGAGAAACTAAAGAAACTTAAAATTCCCCTCTCTCTGTTTTTGTAGAGCTGATAGCTTTTGCTAATTTCCTCCTGCAAAAATGTTATGCAGATGAGCATATTTACTTCTTTCAAGAACAGAATTTGCTAATGACAATATGTTATTCTATGGCTGTTGACAGCTTCACTGGCAGTTCAGTGCATTAAGTGCATAGGTAAATGGAATACAGGTTATCCATACTCAATCTGTCAAACAGGTTTTCCAAGTTTTGAATCAAAGTGCAAAAGGATTGCAGTTATTTGGTCCATGCATTTTAATTATCTTTAATTGTAGATGCCTACTGAGTGAATGAACATACTGGTGTCACAGTCATAGTTAAAAAAGATTAAAGTATTTTCTAGAGAAATGGCAAACATTTGGACCATGAACATGTCAATAAGTATTCAGGAAGGAAAATAAATGTGAATATGCTAAAATAAACTAATTGACAATGGCAGGTGGTTGGGGTGACAGCATTTCACCTGGATGCCAGGAGGAAGGTGGACCTGGAGACTGACAATCGTTTCATCTGTCACCTCACACCAAACATATCTTCATGTCACTGGACTTTCTGGGGGAAGATTTCTTTCAAGACACAAATGGCCTGAGATAGCAAAAGGTTTTTAAGAACCTGAAGTGTGTTACTGCTTATTGGGACATCAGCATATGCATTTCATACACTGCTACATTTGAATCAAATGCAAATGTTTGGGGATTTATACACTTTGGTACACTTCTAACTCTGACCCTGAATCAAGCAGCTCAAAAAACTAGTGAGCTTCTGCATGCAGGGAGAGGCACTTTGAGAAGGTGTTCCGCTGGTGTTTTAGGAATTTAAAGGGGCAGAAAACTATTCTTTTTGACTTAAGGCATGCAGAAAGCTGCCTAATGGGGTCAGTAAGGTTGGAAAGATCAGTTTCCACACCTGTATTTTCTGGAATCTCCTAAACATCATCCTCATTTCTAGAAAGCAGATAATACTTGCATTAATGCATGCCTCTAGAAAATATAACAGACAAATTAGTAACGTTCCAAGTTATGAAGAAAAATTGCATGAATTTTGGATGAGACATCGTAATTTAAATTACAGGAAGACCTTGTGGAGTTTAATAGGTTATTTGGTGATAATTAAAACTTGTTGCTTAATTTTCTTCCCTAGACTTAGGTTAATACATTTTTATTTTACCGATGAATGTGGGCACCCAAAATAATTGTCATTATCAAATGTACCTTGTTTGTACAGAGAATTTTGTGAAAAATTTATTGTCAGTATCACTCTTGTTGCTCAGGGTAACATTTGTCCCTCACATCCTTTTGTTTCTTGATAATGGTTGAGAGCATGTGGGAGTTTATGCAAAACTAGTGGTAATGTATGAGCAGCTGAGTTGTTATGGGACATGAAAAATCTGCATCCTTTGTGTTTTTTAAGAGCAAAATTATCATGAGACTCGAGCACAGTCTTGTCAAGATGATTTCTTTTAGTCCTAATGTTATTCTCCATCTGACACAATTTATAATAGAGATATTACCTTCTGTGTTTCCTGATGGAAATCTGCATTCTGTTTTGATCATTTTGTTTAACCATATGGCTTAAATAGAATAAATTACATTTAGATTTGGATGTGTGATAATGTAATTCTGCATACTGTAAGGAAAGGTTGTGTATTATTACTTGCAATGTGTTTGTTTACATATGGATTCTAATGTAATTTAATACGTTAATACAGGTTTTAGTATTTGTCTCAACTATACTTGATTTCACAAGAAGTGGATGTTGCAATTTCTTGGGACCACTTTAACTTGTAACAAATGTTTTTCAGCTCCCTTGGAAGTCACTGACTAGCATCATTGAGTATTACTACATGTGGAAAACCACTGACAGATATGTGCAGCAGGTAATTTAATGACTATTTCAGAATGAACCAGTCTGAGACATTCTTAAAAAAATGTGATCTTGTTAAAGCATAAAAATCTGTTTGTCTTCTTGAAAAGATACACGATGGGAGGCCTAAGGTAATATTTTGGGGTATAAACCAATGGTTCTGTGCTGTTTCAGGCTGCATTGTCAAATCCTCTGATGTCTGCTGTACATCCCATAGCTGTGAGGAGCTTTTTAAGCCATTTGTATTGTATGCTGGTTTGAAGCAATGGGATTCCTGGTTCCTACTTCAGTAGCGGATCAGAAGGAAATGGACTGTAGAGCAAATGCTTTAGGCTGGGAAGCTGCTGTGGGACTGAAGGAAATTCATTGTGTTAAAGTGGTTGCTGGTGTTATGAACCTTATATTGGTACTCCTGAACAAAACATTACTTTGGCATTACCAGCATTTCAAAATTGAGACCTTGTGTTCATTCTTCTGATTGAATGTTCAACTGTTTGGGTTGCTCTGGAGCAAAAACATGTTAAGATTATATTGGGTACCAATACTGGGATATTTTTAGCAGGTTTAGGCAAAATTTCAGTGTTGGTGCTTTTTTATATCTTGTACTCTTTATCTATTTACTCCTTGGTTTAGACATAAAATACTTTGAAATACTCTATTTTAATTTTTGATTTAATGTTTAAACTGTAGCTCCTTTGCTTGCCACATAATTGATGGTGATGTTATGGACAGCATATTGAAAATAATTTTTTTTGCTGTAGTAACTACAGTTGTAGTTAGATGGATCTTTAGACATTTTTCAGATTAAATGTATCAGAAGAATAATTGCTTCAGGTTGTTCTGGTTTATTTGAAATTGTTTCTACATCATCTGGTTAGAGTATGGAAAATAAGGGAACGGTCTTTTACCACATAGTAGAATCTTGGACTATCACTAGGGCTTTTTAGTTCTATGGATAATACAAATATAATATAATATGTTCCATATAAAGGCATGTTTTTCTAGGTTTGTCACCATTCTTTTCACTTTTAAAACTTTTTTTCACTGTTAATTTTTATCCTAGAACGGTGCTGCCAACAGAGATTTGCTGTGCATCTTGTCAACTCTTAATGATTGGGCAAGATTATCTTTAAGAATCAGATAAAAATGTGACTTTTTTCTGAAATGCTTGCTCTGGAGTGGCTGGTGAAAGGCTAAGATTCCTTTTGTAGTTCTCTAGAGCTCTATTATGATTCTGTTGCTACAAAGATCAAGATGTGTGGTGTTTAAGATTACATGTCCTTCCATAGGATTAGGGTTTTTACAAGAAAAACACATAGGCTTTATGGTTATCTGTGATTTGAATGCTTTTGTAATGCCTGTGTTTTACTTGTAACTAAATAAACTTACCACATCTTGCTCAGACTGTGGCAGTACACTCAGGATTGAATGCTTTAGATGTCTTCTTTCAGGGTCATGTATGTGATCATCAATAACAAAGCTAGTGTAGGCCAAATGCCTAATTTTTATCCTGGTTAACATTTCTGTAATCCTTCCTAAGAAGGGATTAGAACTTCATCATGCCCTTGTTTAGTTTTTGTGGAATGGTAAAAATTAATACAGTTCAGTAAAAAAAGTATCTGTAGGAATTGTTGAAAAAGAACAAGCAGTGATAATGGAATGCATTTCAGGGAGAAAATGCATTCAGTAAGGAAGTGGCAATTTCAGAGTCATTCTCCTCAAAATCTCATGCTCAAGGGCTAGGGGGACTGGTGGGAATGGGAAGATGAAAAAGGTCAATGCACATTCTTGAATTTTAAAATACAGAACCTGAGTTCTAGATTTGGGTGATTTAATATAAAAATTTGCTTTTAATTATCTTTATTTCTTTGTGTGAATTAGATGTATTGTGTCAGCCATAAGAAAGGTTTCTTTATCATAATTGTTACTAAATGTTGTTCTTGCTAGGTTATAAATATGGTGATTTAATGGCAGTGGAGGTACTGCTAACACCTTGCTTTGAGAACATCTTCCCTTCAAGTCAAAGAGAAGGGAAGATATGTTAAAGTTCTCAGAACTTGTCTAGCAAAATTAATTCAGGCCTTGGGTAATGATTCTTGGTGATATGGCACTTCTCATGACCACTACATTATATATAGCATTTGAGGAAGGCCAGGTTTTGATTGATTGATTCTACTGAATGAAAGGTTGTTTGTGGTGTTCTCCTTAAAAGTCTGATTCAATGCAAAAAAGACTTTACTGAGACTTCATAAGAGGAGAAGAGAGAACATATTAAATGGTAGCTAAATTGCTCTACTGAAACAATAAATTATATTTGCCTCTCAGTTATTTATTTCCACGGTTGAAAACAGTACTAATTTAGGGAAATATTCATTTCTTGGGATATTTGTAAGTTGATATTCATAGCAAATGTTCTTAAACCCCACAAACATTCAGTTTCAATGCTAGTTCATTTAAAGCAATAGACCCCAGGTGAAAATCTGGGTTAGTGTACTTTGACCTCCCCTGCAATGCAGTCTATAAGACCTGTTTGAAACACTAAGATGTAAATTTTTTTCCAGGTAAAGCATCAGCTCTCTTTGTTGCATTGCTCTAGGGATTTATTACAAACTGGTGCTTTGTTTCTTGTCTAAATATTTTCAGTTTCAGCTTCCAGTTTTTACCAGTTCTGTCTCTAAATTTCAACAGGCAGAGGTTTCATCTTAGAAAATGCAACTATTGGTAGTTTTTTTTCTGCATCCTTTCCTCTCTCTTGGTAGTTAAAAGTTAGTATGTCAGTGTGAATTCAAGCTGTGACATGTTCTGTTGCTTTTAGAGAGCAATGTTAGCCATAGTTTTAAGGTATACAAATATAGCTTATACTGAAATGGTATTGCATGGTTATTTTTTTAGAAGGCAGTGTATCATTCACTTTAGTAAATAAAGGAGGGAAGCAATTGTTAAATTGCATTCCTTACAACCCCCGTGCCAGTACTAAAAGTACACTAAAATTTAATTAATGTGTCTATAGTCACTTCTCACTGACACTGCCATCAGGGCTTAATAAAGCTTCCTACACATGCCTTTACATTCTGACAGTGCTTCACGGCTACTTTCCTCATTTCTTGCCCCTTATTGTATTTTCTCTTTTGCTCATGGTAGCTGTGCAGTGAGACTTACTCGATGCTTTTGTAGAACAGAGCCAGTTTGGTTGGAAGCTCTGTGGAATGTGTGTCACCTGTTGACTGGTGGTATCACACGCTTTTTTCAGGCTGAAAACAAATTCTGTGTTGTTGGATATAATATGGAAAGGAAAGAGAGACAGTTGTGGAAAACCTGTGTCCTGCTGTTAAGCAGGGGGAGTTCACCATTGAGAGCTCCTCTGCTGGGGCTGTAAAATGTTCTCAGATTAAAAACTACCAGTTTATGAGGCTTGGAGCATGGTGCTGCTGCTGTTCTTTCTCCTTCCTTTTGTAAAAATTGATCCAAGCAGGCAGAGCAGACAATGTTTGCATTTTTCTATGGGCCTGCTGAAAGCAGAGCAGTGTTGCCAAGCCTGCACTGGGGAAAGATTGCAACTGTACCAGTAGTGTCAATGGGATTCGCTTCTGTAGCTCCAAACATAACTGGGCATCTGTGAACAGCAAAGGACTGTAAGAAAAAAGAAGCCTGTTTTGGAGAAAAACGGAAAAGAACTCGCATATTGCATGGAAATTAATTGATGGTGGCATGGACTGATTATAAGTCTATTTGTTATACATTGCTCCTTAAAGATGCAAATTTATAAGTAGGAGTTTTATAAATGGACAACACAGAGGCAACTTTATGAAGTGGAAAAGAACAACAGTTTACGGCAGGAGGTTTATTTAGACTTCTGGGCCAGTAAAGCTGAATAACCCTGTAACTCACCTCATGACTCAGGCAAGGGACTCTCAGAGCAGTCATCTAATAATAGTTTTCTCAAGGTGGGAAATATTTTCCTGGATTATAAGCCTTGGAAAGGTTGGATATCAAAAAATAGGAGTATAGCAGAGAGGAGAATTGGCTGGTGTAAGAGAAATGGAGGACTGAATTTTAAGCACCTGATAAAAGAAAGACAGGTAGTACTGATTTATTATTGCTGGATATAAAGGTGTCCCCTCATTTTTTTTCATCCTCTGTAATGAAATTGACCATGTTTCAACTCTTTTTCTCTCTTGTCTTTTTTGGTTTTTTCTCTTAAGTGAGCAGAAGTAATGTTTTGAGTACAGAAATTGCGGAGAAATAATGTTTTCTTCATCTTTTACATACAAATGTTTTGGATAACCTGTAGACATCTGAATGCTGTATTTCTTGTGTCACTGCTGAAAAAACTGTTGTCTTAGTTACTTGCATAATATACGGTAATACCTAAAACTTCTCAACATTACAGAAATGCAAAAGGGTTTGAGTTTGTTGCAAGTATGAAGAAAGCAGCGATTTAGTAAATTCAGACTATCGTGACAGTAGTATAGCTGTCCTGTTACCGTGATGTTCCTGAGCCACACTTGTGATGGCATTTGATGCTAGTAGGTGTTTAGTTATTTCTGAGAGTCAGTGGACTTTACTGCTCCTTGTACTGTGTTATAAAATCCCAGCCTCAGGCTGGACAGAGAGCACACAAGAAGTTTTGTTACATGACTGATGTTCCTACACAATTTCATTCATTTAGTTTCTACTTAATTCTGCAATGAGAGGTAGCCACGATGTTGTACATGTTTATATAGATGTAATTCATGTACACCGTAATTGTTATTTTTTCAGTTTTGTTATCATATTTGAGGCCTGTGGGTTTTATTGGGAAGGACAGTATATTATGATTTCAAACTAATAGTAAAAATAGAGAACTTGTTTTTCATGGTTTTCATCTTGAAGATTTCAACACTTGTTTTGGAGGCTCTTGTGAAATCACAAAATAGAAATAATTTAAAGATGGATTGTTTGCAGTTTTACAAAATCTCATGCCTTAATATAATAAAATATTTTAATGTGTTTAATTTTCAACTAGAAACGTCTGAAAGCGGCTGAAGCAGAAAGTAAATTGAAGCAAGTATACATCCCCACCTAGTGAGTATAACAACAAAGTCATTTTTTTGAGTCATATACAGGTAAAACTGAAACAGTAACATGCAATTACATGCATGATGTTTTCCTAGTCATCTTTTTAATGGTTATTTCACAGGATTTGTTATATGCAGAGATATAACTGGAAAATGCTAGAAACTCTTGTCTTAAGTGAAACCTTCATGCTTAACTGATCCCTTTGTCTTTGACCTGCAATCTTTTTGTCTGGAATGAGAAGTTTTACAAAAGCTGATCAAGTGCTACGTGTTGACTGTTCACATGCAAGAAGAGCCTTATCATTTAAAAAGTAGTTTTTCCAAAATAATCTCTTCCAAATCCCTGTAGCACAACACTTCATATTTGTGTAAATGCAATATTTCAAAACAGAAGCAGTTCTTAATTTAGTTACATAAAATAAGATAATTTCCCATTACAGTTTTATCTGGCTGATAAAATCTGTTCTTCATCTAGGGACAAGAGAGGTTCTGGCTGTAAATTAAAGACAGCACACAGCCCCAGATCTTCTATCTTTGACCAAGTCCTATTAATGCAACCTTGTTTATTTCTGAGAGTTTATGATCTGTATTTTCTTTAGATTTAAACTCAATGCTATATCTGCTTCTGTTAACATGTGGTTTGCAGAAAAAAAGATAAAATCCCTCCTTCATATTCATAATTTCCTCAATATTATGACAAGAGAAAGGATTACAAATCACTTTTTTCTAAGCTTTCTGTGGGTATATTCAGTTTACATATATATGGACTTCCCATTGTCATGAGTGTTTGTATAACAGAAGAATGTAATACCAAAGGAAGTACTTTGCAAAGATTTTTGATGACTTGTATAAATTACATACAATAGAATTTCATTTCCATATTTCATCCTGACTTTTCTCTCTTAAACCGATGTAACAATGAAAGCAGCAGACTGTTAAATTAATTATTTTAATCTTACCTCTGAACAAATTTTGCGAGTTTTGAAGCTCACATCTCTAATAATGTTTAAAAAAAAGCTAAAAACTCTAGGATGAGGTTTCCCTAACCTTCTCAGAGAAGTGGCTGCTTTAGGAAAACCATAAGGTGCTCAGTCTTTACATTATGCTTTTTCAATTAATTTCCTTGGTCCATGTGGACAATTTTAGATTTTCAATATGTTCTCAGTAGGGACCAGCTGTATTGGATGACAAATGTGTTTCAAAATGTGGGATTTTTTGCATTTCTATCTTACTGCCTGTCTTTTGCTTCCATTTCAAGACAAAATCCCTAGTCAATAGTAAGGGGATGGTAGGACTTCTCAAGTCTTTGATACCTGTCCAATCTGGGGTGGTCATGGGGAAGTGGATTGCTAAATGCTGTGCTTCAAGACTAATTGACTGAGTTTGAAATTTGAGTAGAATTGATTCTCAGAGCTGAGTACCTTTTTGAACTTGATCATTAGGTATTTCCTTTAAATGCAAGGTTCTGTCCTTAATACCAGAGAGTGCCTTTTAATTAATGGCTTTTCTGGAAGGTAACTAAACAACATATCATAATGTGGAAGACCTAATTGTCTCTCAATCTCTCCTCTTGTACCTTGGGCCCAAGATAAAGAATATGTGGAAATTGTAAAATTGTCTCTTGCTGGATATAGTGAAAAAGGAAAAGACAGGAGAAAGACTTGTTGGCACTTGAAATAGAGACTTGAAACAGCAAAGGTTTCTTCAACTCTCATTTTAACTTTTCTTCAATGTATTTTATGCTACCTAAAGTAACAAATAATCATCTTAGGAATAGATGCATCCAGCCTTGCATTGTATTGAGGGTAATTAAGGCTTACAAAGTTGAAACTCTGGAAATAATGCACTTAACCTAATGAGGAGTATATTAATGCTCTCTGAATTAATTGACCTGTAAAGTCCTACTTCACTGAAGTATCAGTAGTTGCAATAACCACAAGAATGATATAGTACAATAATATTAAAAAAGCCAAACAGAAATATCCAAAAACAGTTATTCAGCCTTCTCAGAGAGGAAGTAGTTTAGAAGAGAACCTAGACAGAACAACCTGATATTATATGGGTGAGTTTTGCCAGGGTTATATGACATTTGCATTACTGTAGTTGGTGGGAAGGTGTGTACTTTTTCAGACAGGAGACTGTTTGACCCTTTCCTAGGGTGAACAACATTGTAGTATTACAGGCACTGTTACTACTCTTACTTGTTATACTTCACCCAAAGTCCAGCCTCGACTTGTAAAGCCTTATCTGTTGACTAGAACCACCTTCTTAAATTCTGTGCTGTGTCAGATTTTTGTTAATGCTTTGACCCTGAGACTTGGTCTTTTATGAGCTTGCCAAGTAGCTTAGACCATGTGAGCACGCTAAAGAGCTGTAAATTCGAGTATCACAGCAGCTCTTTACATAGCAATTCTCTTACAGTGCTGAAAATAATAGAGTACAAAAATTAGTCTTGTTGTTTAGAGAAGATTTTATAGATATTGTCAGCACACATCAGCATTCCAGAATTAGATTTTTTGTGTTCATGTTTACCAATTAGTAAAACCACTTCTTTTTTCAACTTTTGTTTTAAATTTATTTAAAGCAATAAACCAAATCCCAATCAAATATCCAGCAATAATGGGAAACCTGCTGCAGTCAATGGAGCAATGGGAGCCTCTTACCAGGCACAAGCCACAGTAATAGGTCGGGCTTGTGAAAGCTGCTATAGTAAGTAAATATATATTTTTTTTAATGACTGAAGAGTTTAGGTTAATCTTAATATGTGGTGTTTTAAAAAAAAAAGGTGTATGTACTTTTGTTTGCATGTGATAGAGGATAATTTGCAATACTTTTGTCGCAGAAATAACTTTAAAGTTAGAGCTGCCTTCAGTATATTAATTAAAGCATTCAAATTACTTTGTAATTTATTTTCTAGCAATTTATAAAGTACAGAAAGTTTAAGGAGTATAATATGATGGCATTGATATATTATTCCTTCAGAATAATTGATATATCATTGATATATTTGCCTTCAGAATGCTAAATTCAAATTTGTTTTTGGTTTTCCTTTAAGGCTGCAGGGTTTTTGAGCTGGTTTTTTTTTTGTTTGAATGATTTTGGGGTGTTTTTCCTCCCCTCTGTTGTTGTTGGGGAACAGGGGGAGGGCTGTTGTTTCTTTCTAGTATTTTGTGTGTTTCTGATAATTTTTATTGGATTTCTTGAAATAGCAGCCCTCAACAGAGGTTATATGAGAGTAGATATAAAATCCAATTTAATAAGCCTGTCTTCCAGTGTGAGATTAGAAATAGTGTTGGGTTTGGTTTTTTTTTTCTGGTAGTCCTCTGGAAGAAAATCTCTTCCTGACAATACAAAGTCCCTGGTTTGAAATTTATTATAAAAGCACTTTCAAAATTTCCATTTGGAGTTGACTGCTGTGGTACTTTTGTAAAAAAAATAAAGCAACTAACAATTCAAGTTCTCACTGTCTGTGTCAAATATATTAGATATTTATCCATACAATGCTCTGATACTGCCATATATTATGGGCATATATAGCCATCTATTACAGCAGTTGGATTTACTGTAGTGAATGTAGCCTGCACCAGTTCACCTGTGTTGTTTTCTCCTCCTTAGCTCCACAGTCTCACCAATGGTATTCTTGGGGCCCTCCCAATATGCAATGTAGGTTGTGTGCATCTTGCTGGATTTATTGGAAGAAATATGGTGGCCTGAAAATGCCCACACAGACAGATGAAGATAAACTGTCTTCCAGCCAACCTACAGAGGTAGGATTGTGCAGATAAACTTTTCAAAAAGAAAACATGGTGCTTTCACAAGACTGCTGTGATTTGATTGTTTAATGGAATGGGGTTTTATGTATGTGTTCAACTTTAGTATTACAAAACTCAGCTTATTAATCCGTTTCCTGTGTTAAGTAGAACTGTACAGTGCTTAGGCCTTGCCATATCTTTATTTGACTACATCCTGGATAAACAAACATGCACTTCCTGCATTTTTGGTGTACAAATGTAATTTTGTCAGTCAAATGGCGTGTTATCTGTGAAATGTTAAATTGACTATAAAATATCTCATTTAGAATAGCATTATAGATCCATTCTCAACAGAGTTCTCTGCTCTGTGGCTTAGAGCTTCCTGCACAGGCCTGGTTTTTGTCTAGCACTCAGACATCCCGTTTGACTGTTCTTGCGGGCGTGTCCGACTTGGGGCAGTTTGGGTGCTGTGCGCGAGGCGTGTGCGTTACCTCTCGCTGCTCCTCTCCGCAGGAACCGCACGTGCGGACTCACCTGTCCCGGCAGGCCACGCAGGGCACCCCGGTCCGGAACACTGGCAGCCCAAAGTCGGCGGTGAAAACACGGCAGGCTTTCTTTCTCCACACCACGTGTTGGACAAAACTGGCCCGTCAGGTCTGCAAAAATACCCTCCGGCTGCGGCAGGCAGCACGACGTCCCTTTGTCCCTATTAACTGTGCTGCCATTAAGGCAGAATGTAAGATGTTTTTTTAATTCTTAGTTCTGTGTGCTGTGCTTCCCACCCATTTTTGTCTTTTAATTTTATTTTCTTTTTCAATAAACATTTCTTGTCTATACGCTTTTGCTTTTCATTTTTTTTTTCATTTGTCCAGCATATCACCGACACACTGGATAAAGTCTGGTTGCCTTGAACAGATCTTAGGCTGTGGAAACATTTCAAATTTATTAAAAAGGGGATAAATATTACCTCATTTACTTTCAAAAATTGACGGTAACAAAAATGGGGGGCAGGAAGGGAAAATCAATGCCATGACATATATGCCTCCTCCCAGGCAGCACAAAAGAAGTGTGCTTTTATGTTGTTATTTTTATTCTTTTGCTGAGCAGAACCTATAGATCTGTACATGTTGTACTTTTTTTTCAGTGGGGTTGTTCAAAGAATCAGGAGCTGGGGCTTCATAATAATTTAAATGTGGTGTGCAATGCAGTCCTTTGTCACTGTGACAATCCGATGGTGGTGATAGCCATGTTTATTATTACATCATAGATGCATCATTTTGGTTTTGTCTGTTCCAGTTTTAAATTTTAGTTCTAAATAAAATTCTGTATTATGCTTCTTCTTTTTATAGCCAAAATATAAAGATCTGATGAATTTCCAGTAGTATGACACAAAGCTATGGGTTTTTGTAGATAGCAACAGTAAGTCTCTTCACCTGCCTATGTGTGTAAGTTCTGCTGCAAAGTCACTGAATATTTCAACAGCGTTTTTATCTGCACCAAGCACATTGTTTTACTGTTCACACTGTCTGGTTATTTTTCCCATTCTTCCACAGATACAGTTCTTGGAGCAGATGCTTGGTATTCCAGGATGAGCCATGCTGGCTCATTGTACTGTCAATTGTATTAGAATTGAAGAGAACTTTTAAGATTATTAGATGTGGGGTTTATAACCATGTTCACTAGACTAAAACGAAATGTTTTCCCAGCATACTTATCTGGGATGCAGATGATGTCTGTGTTGTTTATGAGAAATTTACTCCATGGAGGCTTAAAATCTGATTTTGGGTAATTATTTTCCCTTTATGTACTTTAAGACCAGCCATTACGCATATGCAAACTCTTCACCTACTTCTGCAGTCCTCCAAAACTTCCTGAATATTTCTGTTCATTGCCCTTGTCTATTTTTTTAGTTGCTCTTTTGGCCATTTTCTTTCTTCTTTTAAATCTATGCAAGTCAGGAACAACTTTCAAATTTCAGGAAACCATGTGTCCACTGTGTGAATAAAATGAGTTGTTCTTCATGGAAGAAATGTGTCTAAAACTGGATTAGGAATATATTTTTAATCCTCAATCCAAAATAAAAATTACTTTCTGAGAGAAAGGTATTGTACCTTTAAATTTATGTTTCTGCTGAATCATGGAGGAAAATTTAGAAGTTCACTTGAACCTTATGTCTTTTTATCCATATCCCTGTTTCTTGTCAGTCACTGAAGTAAAAAAATTTCAAAATATGAAACTTTTGTTTAAGGAAAAGAAAAAACAGAAGAAAAAAGTTTCATCAAGCTGTTAATCATCATACTAGAACATGTGTTCAGTGTTAAGAGAGAGGACTGAAAAGGTGAGCTTTTCAGCAGGAAATAGTCATTTTTGCTTCAGACTGGGAGTGCTGTGACTTTTGTCTTTGCTTCTTTGAGTGGAAAAGTTCTGCATCAGATTAACGGCAAGAGTAGAAAGACTTTTTTTTTTTGTCTTCCCTGTAGTCTCTTTCTTTCATTATTCTTTTTGCTTAAAGCAAATTTCGGACCTTGCGATTTTGCCTCTTTGAATTCTGATGCTTCCTGATTAGACCTAACATAGGTTGAAGAAAAAAGGTCACAATTGTTAATGTTTTTTGAACACAACATTAAAATAATGTTCTAATGGTGGAAACCAAATTATACCTCAACTAATTTAACTCATGTTTCTCTGTACACAAACACATATCCACAATCCATGTTCTGTTTCTGGCAATCTCTCTTTCTGTGGAATCATTACAGTGCTCTTACCTGCATTGTCATTGTCATATTCTTGCTCTAGTAAAGCCAAAAAAAGTAAGTAAAGAAGAAAAATGTTTTTTAGTTTTATTCCTGTACTAACATCTGGTGACCTGTTCTCAGTGCACTCTGTAAATTTTAATGTTATAACTACATAGTCTCTCTTTTCCTGAGAATACCCTGAATCCTCTTCTAAGGTTATCTTGAAGCAAATAATTTTCAGATTTTCAAAGAAGATACTTAATTAGCAGTAATGATTTCCTATGCTGGATCCAGTGTAATTACAGTACTGAATGAATATCTTTGTTGGTGTTAGAAATGTTACAGTTATGCTTAGCTAACAACCTGGCCACAGTATCAGGTCACCCATGATGTGATGTGGCATAAGATGGTTACAATGCCCAAGAACTGATTTGGAATTTGTTTTCCATGTTGGTGTGCTGAAACTTGAATCTAAGGGCTGCTTGGATGCTTTGTCAGACTCACCTGACTCTGTGTGTGCCAAACCAGTTCTTGAAAATGTAACTGCATTTCCCAACTCTATTGCATTAGGCACCATAACAACACTCAGAAACCATAAAACCTGGAGACAGGAGGTTTGGTAGGAGGGCACTTATCCCAGCTGCATACCAGGTTTTATGCCCGCTTAGTCTTGTGCAATTTGTTGAAGTGCCAGGTTGTAAATGAAACTGATTCCCAAATCTGAGAGAGACTGTCTGAACAAGCCTGTCAGGGCTCACTCATAAAATAAATTGGTTTTTCATTCCACCTGTGTACCTGAATGCATCTGCAGGTACTTCAGTTGTCTTGGAGGAGCATGGATACCTCTGAGAATGGTTACCTAAGGCCCAAGCATCTTTTGGGTGAAACAAGGTTTCGACAGAGCATTTTCTATTACTGTACTTCCACCCACATCCTCTCCCTCAGCCCATTATATCCACTGGCCGAAAACGAGCTCCTGTTCTGTGTTCTTTATTCCTTCAGATAGTGCAGAGGATTAGATTTTGCTCATTAATGAAGCCTGTATCATGACCCCTGCTCAGATGCTAGCAGGAGGTAGTAGAGATGATGCATTTACATCCCAGTTCAATCTTGGGATGGCCACGGGGAGGTTGAGAAGGCAAAGCACCTCCTGCTAGGAGCACAGCCCATCATGGAAAGCTCAAACTTTGTTCTGCCTGAACTTAATAGACTCACTATGGTTGGTGACAATAAACTTATCTGATGGCTTTTCAGGAATAATTAGAATTGGTGAACTGCTTTGGTAAGATGAAATTCTCATGGTCTAAATCTCATGCACTACCTCCTTTTTAGTTTGAATATATTGCATGGTTTTTTAGAAAGTTAAGCAAAACCATCCTGTCTGGGGAAGGTCTCTTAATGAGAGAAAAGCAAAATGAGCATTCTTCTCAGCAGTCACTGATGAGATCAGATCTGTTTGCAGCTCACAGGCAGGTTGATAAATGCCTGGCAGTGAGCCATGTGTCTGTAAACATTATTGCTTCAGCACAGGGAGACTTTTGAGGGATTTTTTTTTTTTTTTCCATTGCTTGGATATAGCTTTATCAATATACCTATATGTATTAATTATAGTAATTTAAATCTGGAGAACTACACGCTGTCTGTGTAGACATGATTGTCAAAATGTTTTCAGTGCATGGTAATATATTATCTGTATAATATATATATAGTTATCTGGAAATGGGTACTGATCATGATGAAAACTTATCATACATTTAAATCCTCAGATTTATTAACAAATGTGGTACACAATACATACTAGTGATCTAGTTTGATGAAACAAAGACAAGTGAAAATAGCAGAACATGCAAAATGTTACTGATTTCTCTTTGTAAGCATAGTTTGTATTTTACTGACATAGAACTACCCATTCATCTGAATTGAGTAACATTAATGGGTGTTAGTTCACAAACTATGTTTTGCATCCTTGATTTGATAGCTATGGAAGAGCTTTTATTTGTATCTAGGATGAAAATATTTTCTCTGTTGTTATATTTGAATACAATTTGTGCCAGATTTTAATAGCCAGCAAAATAATTGACAGCATACTATTTTTTTTCCAAAGTTTCTAAGAAGGATATGATTCAGGGAATACATAGAGCACGTACATGCATTAGATAATCTGCATTTTGACAGAGATATGATGGAATGTCAAAGAGAAATAACTTGCTAATGAGAGTCTCTATAAGCTTAAGAGACCTACAAATTAGTTTTTTATAAAAGGAAATAATTAGAAAATACTTTCATATCTAAAAGCACAGCCTCATTTGTTATCATCTTCTTCTTGGCATTACTGATTTCATTCACCTCTGTAATACCGACATCAGTCATCATGCTTGGCATATTTACAGCCTCATAAAAAATGTGTTTCACACTCTGGTTTGTAATGTAATTTCCTAGAATTTTTCTAGTTGTGCTGTATTCTCTGTAGGGTTATGGTGCCCCAAATTATGTGCACTTCAGGATACAGATTTCCCATAATTTTAGAAAGTCACATGTTTTCTATTTTCCTGTCATCGTAATTTCTAACATTCTGATTTTGATTTCTTTTTAGTATTGTCTAGATATTTTTAGAAAGCTGTTGACACTGACTCCATGAATACTCTTCTGCTTGGTGTAGAAGCCATCATTATAGCCATATATTATAGTTATTTGACCCCTTCGGAATTCATTTATATGCATTGCTCGATACTGCTGCTATCCTTTGCTATCAGTTTTAGCTTTGATTATGCTCAGAAAGTTGTTATCAGGAAATTTTAACTCTCTAATCACCTCTTTTCCTGCCCTTTTATATGTTGAACAGAACAGATCATTTGGGGATTACACAGGCAATTAATTTTAATAAGGTGCTAATTCCTGAAAAAGCCTCTTTTACCCTATAACAGCTGGACAGCAGAGATCTTTGGTGACACACTTTGGTAAAAGTTCACTGAAATGCCAGGTTGGATGCCAGATCAGCTGCATGTGGACATGTCATTGTCCCCTCAGGGGGTCTGGCAGACCTATGAAACTGGCAGTTACTGGTTTATAGGACATGTAAGTAGGAAGGGGGACCCTGGAAGTCTCTAATCCCACCTCATGCATAAGGTTCATGTGCTCACGGGCCTTTTGTCCAGATGAGCTTTTTGATCACCAAGGGTAGAGGCTGCACGACTTCTCTGGGTACCTGCTCCAGTGTTTGATCAACCTCAGAGTAAATAATCTTATCCTTAAATCTAACAATTTCCTGTCTCCTGGCCTGACTGTTGCCACAGACAGGAAGAGTGTGTTGTCCTGTCCCTGCGTTCCTCTGAGAAGTGTCTGGCTCAGTTGTCTCTGTGCTCTGCTACTGGGAGGCTGCAGGTGGCAACCAGGTGTCCCCTTGTCCTTCTCTCTCAAGGCTGCCCAGACCCAGTTTCCCCAGTGCCTGTGTGTCCTGAACTCAAACACCCAACCAGCTTGGTGAGTCTCCCTCAGCCATGCCCCAGCGTGCCTGTATCTGTTCCGTGGTGGGGATCCCAGAGCTGAGCAGGGGGTCTGGCTGTTGTACTCCCATGGACTGAGGGGAGAGGCGAGCTCCCTCCCCCGCCGTGCCGGGTGCGCGTGCGGCTCAGAACGCCATCATCATCCTTGCTGCAAGGACACACCGCTGAGTAACGAGAACACATCCAACTTGTTTTCCCTTCCAAGGTCTTTGTTGGCTCCCCTGATGTTTCCAAATTTAACTGCGTGCCTCTATTAATAATGCAACCTTTTGCCACTCTGCAAACCTACTTACTGATGAATGTTATCACATTTGCCCTGTTTTCGTTCCCTTGAACCAAGACCATTTAAGCACTCATTAAATACCAGCAGCATGTCTGCTCAGCAGTTTGGATGAATTCCACCTGGTCCTGGTAACTTGGTTTTACTCCTTAACCAGTTTGTTTTGAAATATTTCCTATGGACACTTTAATGTGACTCAGTTCTCATACTGTCCACATAAAAGTATTTTGGAAGTGAGCTTCTTGAAGTGCTTCTGCAATGAACACTTGCAAAGAATCCATTTTGCTTTTCTGCTGTGCCTTGATCTTTCTTGTGTGTTTGCCTCACGCCTTCGTAATCTATTGCTACAGACACCAGCACACTTTCTGCTTTTGCTATGTTTGAAAATATACTAAAAAATATAAGATTCCCTCCTGTTATAAATGTAGTTTTTTTCTCATAGCTTCTGCTATTTCACTGATCTTACTAAGATTTTTATTGTTCATATAAAAGCTCATATTTGATTTTAGGACTTGCTTTAAATTTTGGGAATTTTGATAACTTCCCACCCAAATTTTATTCTCTGGTTTTACACTAGAGAATGATGCACAATCCAACTTCTGTGTTTTTCTCTGTGTTCTGCATAAAGATCATAAACTTTATTATACTTTTTATGGTAGCACCTTATTGTGGATCAAAGTTTGCTGCTGTTAAACATACTTTACTGTTTCAGCAGATAGGTGTGCTTTGGAATACTCACCTTTGGTGAACATGCTTTATCTCAAGCATGGAAATTGTGCTTTCCTTGCAGTATGTATCCCCAGGCAGCATATTAATACTCCATGATTCAATATATTTTTTACAGTGAAGACACATAGATGGAAAATTTTCTTGCTAATTACTTCTTAGGTGATGCTTTGCTGTTCTCAGAGTAACTGTAAAATACTGTATAGCCTCTGCTTATCTTACTGAGGGAGTCAGTGGAGACACATCATTCTGCTCCACCACTTAAAATATTTCAGGAATATTAAAAATATTCCAGGCAGCAGGTTTGTGCATTTTTTTTTTTCCCCCTGAACACAGTATATTTTGTGATTAAGAAAAAATAATTAAGTACTTCATGTACTCAGCATTAAGGCTCTGGTACCTTTGAAACCCATTGGTATTTCTAGAATTTCAGGTAGATTCCTTAATTTATTAAAGTAAGTTGTGCTTTGTCTGCTGCACTGAAAACATTTGAACATCTGAACTACATATTCCAGTCACTTGTGATTTTTGCACAGATCTAGATTAGAATAGGTAAAGCGATTGTAAATTGTTCTATACGGTGTCTTATCCTCTTCGTGTTACTATTTACTCTGTCTCATGCTGGAATGAAGCAAACAGGAAGAGTTTGGTGAAACACAGGGTGGAGTTGCAATTATAATCTCTTTATAATGTGTCCCTCCTGTAAACCTTGTTAGAAAATGCAGATCTACATGTGCAAAGGAAGGAATACTTATAGGTAGGTATTTGTGGGGACTAATTCCATGTGAGAGAGCTCTTGATCTGTACAATCACTGTATGAATGCAATTTTGTCCACAACAAAATACCCATGTTCTAGGGATACTGGAACCTCTATATGAGGATTTTTAGGGGCTCATGGAAGACAGATAACCCAGTCATTCTGAATAATTTAAAAATAAAAATTATATTTACAGTAGTCTTGAAATTATTTACTGAAACCTAGTGTCTTGTGAATTTTTACCTTAAGTTGATTGACTTCAATGTCTAACCATGAACCTCTTTATGTTAACACTTTGTGTTTGGGACATGTGGATGGAATCTCTGCTTGTGTGTTCACAGTAGCAGCAGGAAATTTAAGGCAGTTGCTGCACTGCTAGTTTTCATGTACTTAGCAGAAAGTTACAATCTTTGAGACCTTTGAACTCTGTAATACTTGGTTACAACTGACCATTTTGTTCAAAAGTTTACCGTGAAGAGTTGTATGACAAAAATCAGTAGTCCAGCTTTAAATCCTTACCATTTAGAGATAGAGAAGCTTGTAGAAAACAAGAAAGAATTCAATGTAAATTATTTTTAATAGCACAAACTGCATTTCTTTTAGTGCTCATGTTTTCATCTGTGTTTCATTTGCCTGGCTGACTATCTCCAGAAAGACTTTGTAAGCAAAAAATACCATCAAACTGGTTTTAAATCTTACATTAACTTAAAAAAAAAAATCGTAACATCACTTGCATGAATGGGGACATGTCCTGCCTTTAAATATCCATGATTAGAAGTATCGATGAAAAAAAGGAGAATCTAAAAGGTGGGCTAAAAGAAAAAAAGAAAATTGTGTTAAAAATGCAAGTCAGAAACTGGTTGCTGTGTCCTAAATCTGTTTGTAACGGTAAAATATTTAAACTGAGTTTTATTCTTTGAAATTCTCAGATGCAGATCGACATTGTGAACTTGCTGGGAACCCTCTGAAGATAAAAAGCACCAGAAAACCACTGTCATGTATCATTGGGTATTTAGGTGCGTATCTGCCTCCAGAGAGTAACAACAAAACCCAAATGAACATTCAGTGTGTACTGAAGCTTCATAATCTGGTATGCACAGAGAGATTTATGCTTTTAGTAACACGACAAAACTCTGAAGTTAATAAATTAATAATAATGGTGGTCCACTACCAGTTGCAAAACTGCAACTTGCAGGATACAGGCAGAAGTCCTGATACCAGTTTAATGTGTCAGAGTGAAACTTCATGCAATTTAGAATCTGAAAAATTGTCTGCCTGTCTAAATAAAAAGAGTAACTGCTCAAAGGAGAGATAGTATGCTCAGGGCTGCTCTACTGCGCCCTTTGAATCCATTTGCAGTACTACTTTTTACTTAAAAGAAGGGGACCTCAGCCACACTAAGACACAGACCTTGTAATGTGATGACCTAAGTTAAAAAGGTGCAGTGAAATGTAGACTGAGTTCACAGCCAAGAGGACATTGAACCCATAAGTTAATGGGGAGAGGAAAAATTCTAGTAATAGTGATTCCTTGCAAGGAACCATCACTGACTATTAAATATTTGTACAGTCATATAAGAATTGTGGTAACCCAGAGGCTGTTAATCCTCAAATGAATATAGAAATCAATCCATTGATCAGAGAAGCAGTGAATAATTCTGCTGTGTATTAATCCTGTTCTACAGAAGTGAAGCTGAGTGTAGAGCTCAGTCTAGATGTTTTGCTCATAATTTCAATCACCAGGAGGTTTTTTTGTACTAGATCAAAGTAAACAGTAAGTCTCTTGCCTTACTGAAATAGAAATCAGCTATTAATGTAGTTACAACTGTTCTTCCAGAACATCAATTTTGTCAAAATACTACAAGAATGTGGGTAAGAAGGAATTAATGACAGTGTGTTGAAAGGACTACTTCGGTTGACTTGTGGTTGTAAGGGGGGAAGCTGGACGGGGGATGGTTCATCCAGCTGACCTGTCTGTGCATCTAAAGAGGAAATGGTAACATGGGCAAACTTAGAAGGCACCACATGTTTTTAGTACCATGTTATGTAGTCTTTGAGGAGTTGTCTTGATCCCTCTGGGAGTCTAAGTCTGTAGGTTTAATGGGAGTAAATGGATGAACAGTGTCAAACAGCATTTTGTGTATTTACATGAAGGTCTGGTAGAAGATTAACAGTGCTAAAATATGCCAGCTATCTATGGAGTCTGCTTAGTATTTGACTGTATGGGAAGTAAAGGTATCTCACTACAACTGAGGAAAATAATGTGTGTTATGGGGATATGAAGTTTTGCAGTTGAATACATGCATCTGAACTAGCTTTAAAGGGATGGCTAGAACATGGCTTTTTGTTTGCCATGTGGCTTGGTGGGATTTTTTTAGTTTCGTTTGTTTGTGATCTTTTTTGCTTATTTGCATGTTTTGGTAAATAAGTAAATCTTGCATTTTTTTCCTCATAAAAATTAGTATTAAATATCATGTCATAGCTTGTATAGGAGGCATTTGTTTTCTTTTTAAGATTCATGTTGTGCTGTTCTCACAGCTATTTATTGGCATATGATTAACAGTGTGTCTCAGGGCACTACTGTTTTCAACCTTTCTGGTAAGGCAGAGAGGATTTCAGTCCCCTGCACATCCTGGGTTGTCCCTTCCCTTTATCCCTGCTCTGCATCTGGGCTGCAGGTTCCACAGGTGAGGTAGGCATTAAAATTAGTCCCTGTCCTCTCAAGAGCTGGGGCTAATCCCCTGTAATCTCCTCAGTCATCACTCTGCTCCCTACAACAAAGCCCCTAAAGTGAACCCCTGGCTAATTAAATGTCCTGTATTACCTCCTAGTTATAAGGAAAATGGGCTAACACCTCCAGCTGGGATACCTGTTGAGGAGATGAGGTGAGAGAAAGGTGCAGCTGCCTAAGTCTCTCCAGAATCCAGGATGTTTATTGAGGTGACTCAGTAGAAGACTTCAGCTTCTCTTTGTTTACTTTGGGTTTGGTTTTTTTTTTCACCCTACTGACAGAGCAGAAATGGGGAAGTTTTTAGCCTTGTTGTTGTTATTGACTTTTTTGAGGCTGCAATCTGGTCCTATAAAATGGTTTCCTTATATGTTACTGAAACATTGTTTCTTACTCCTATTTTATTTTTATTTCAGAATGTGGCTCACTGGTTATTTGTTACACGTGTAATGGGATAATTTGAATGCTATAATCAGTTTTTTGAGTTAGCACACGGTGCAGGTGGCTAGAATATTTTCAGTGAAGTGCTAGGCAATAGATCAAGGATAAGAGCAGCAGGAATTAAAAGATTTTAATTACCATTATTCCATAATACAATAATATGAAGGGATAATAGGCAAAACCCCTGAAATACCTCATTTCTCTGCTCAGGTATGATGAGGCAGCTGGTTAGTAAGTGCTGATCTAAAGCATGAAAATATTTGAAGCAATTCTATATGTATAGGAGGAGTGAAATAAGATGTAAAGGCCCCTACAGAGAGGACTCAGTCCATTGGAAAGTTGTCCTGGCTGTTTAATTGAGTTCCTTTCTAGAACTTAACTGTAGAGCTTGGTCTTGCTACCTTCCTCTACTGCAGAAAGAGAAAAGACAGACTTTGTGGTAAACTGATGGAGGATTAGTGACTTCAGAACTGAAGACAAGTTGAAGGAAGGAAATGCTTCCTTCCTCAACTGTTTGCTTGCCCTGGAAATATAAAATTGGCTCTCCTATAAGTTGTAGATGAAAGGAGATGGAGTCCTCATATGTTAATGCAACTGCTGGGATTATTGTGGTTGCTGCTGGAGCTCTTTGGCAAATAAAATAATATTTTAGTGTTGTTAGCCCTGGAAATCTACCATTTCCTTCAGAAAACTGGAAAAGATTGCTAAATGAACACTTTAGAATGCAATTTCCAATTACCTTCAGCAAACTGCACAAGTGTTTCTATTTCAGTTTAAAGTTTTACCTTAGCAATCAGTGTTGTTCGTAACATTAAGCATGCCTCAGTTCCCATTTTAGTAAAAAAGCAAAATACAAGATGCTTGTTCCCTACAGCAAGAAAAATGGGACATGCCATGAAATCTTTTCTGTATGCAAAGCAGATGAATACTGCAGTGAATGGCAGTAAAAAGCTCTCATCTAATTAAGTGGTGGGAAATTAAGTGACATCAAGTCGACAGGTCTGCCCTGAAGTGGCTGGTTACCTTTACCTTTCCTCTGTGCTGTTCTAAACCTTGCCTGTGCATTTCTCTGCTCTGCTCTTTCTTACCTGGCCTTCTCAAAGCTTCTTGTGGGAGGATGTCCATGCTTGGAGAGTGTGGTTGCAAGCCCCAACCAAACCAGTGGTGAACAATTAAGCAAAGTCTTTCCCAGTGTGAAAATTGCTGGCATTGTCTCCTCCTGGCACTCTGTTCCAGTACAGCCTGGCCAAGGCCATGAGACCAAGAGCTCCAGGCAGGGTAGGCAAGCACTTGGATGTCAGACTTTGGGCATTCCTGAAGGAGGAAAAACATGCTATTGCAGTGGGCTTTGACCTCATGCAATGGTTTCTCTTTCTCCTGCATGATAGCCATGGATGGCAGAGGCTGGAGAGGCTCCTCCTTGGATACCTGGCCTCACTGTAGCTTTTGCATCTTCCCAGCTTCCATGCCCCATTTTATAAACAGAAAAGCAGAAAGAAGCACTTTTCGGGAGGTGTAAACCTGGACTGCAAATGGGAAAGTACTTAGTTTTTGTGTTCTGATTTCACTTGCCTTGGGCAGCTGACTCTGCTGATCTCCCAGCCCCTCTGCCCTCACCTTCTCAGCCTCTTCTGCTGCCTGGGGTCATCGGGGGGCTGCTGTAATTGGGCTGCAAGCACCTCATAACCTGTGCAGTGCAGGCAGCTGGTGCCCTGTGGCTGTGTCAGAGGGCTGGGACCTGCCCTTGGGCTGCTGACTTCCCACACAAATTTGGGTCCATCCAAGGTTGTACACAGTGGTGGCATTTTGAACCCAAATGTGTGATGGGAATTAATTAATTGGTTCAGCCAGTTCCTGGTGAGGGATCAGCAGATTCAACTGAGGCTTCCTTTTGCCACTTTTATCTGGCAGATAACTGAGAAATTTCCATGCAGCTGTATCAGCTCCTGGCAAGCACAGCAGCTGCCATCCTGAAATGTGCTGGCCAGATGTGCTTTGCTGCCTCCTATCCTCTTTATTCCTCCTTCTCCAAAATAATCTTGCTCCGTGAAATGGATACTCTGGGATGTTTGAAGCTCCCCTGTAATGAGTCTGTATGGGAGTGTTCCCACTGCAGTTTTGGGGTAGTTTTAGCTGCAGAGCCTGACAGTGTCTGGCCCCCTGACCTCCTGCACCTTGTGACTTGTGTGTGGGAAGATCCCTTAAAGCTTGTTATTGTGACAGAAAATACGGAATAGCTTGAGGTATTGAGGTGGTTTCACTATAGTAAAATGCTTTTACTTGCTTGCTGAAACCTGTGGGCGTGTAGCTTCAGTACAAACCCCAAAAGGGTAGGAAGATATAAACACACCTGTTTCAGATTGTTTCGTATTTATTAGCTCTTCAACCTCAAATCCTTACATATCTTCACTATGGAATTGAACTTGGGTAATCTAAAGTGAAATAGATTTCTCTTACTTAGGAGGGCCTGTGGGTATGGGGACTTGTGTTTGAAGTGTTTTTCAAGGTCCTGTAAACACACAAGTGCAGAAGGAACTTTCTTTTCACTGAAATCAAGAGTAAATTTCATATGTGGAATAGATTGTTTTATTTCTTTTAAAATCAAGTAGATGTCATTTCTCTCTCTTTTGTCTCAAACAGAGATACATCCTGCTGTGAAACCCAATGTAATCAGGTCAACACCAAGCCTTCAAAGTCCAAGTGCAAAACGACTGCTTGCACCCTCCAATCACTCTTCATTAAGTATTTTGGGAAAAAGAAACTACAGCCATCATAACGGGCTTGATGGTACGTGAAGGAATATAAATGAAATATTCTTTGACTCTCTGAATTGCAAAACTTTCTGTGAACCTGAGATGACATTAAATGAGAGGGTAAGATATGGATGGTATGTTTATAGCAGCACTGCAATGAATGGTGGTGCCTATTCATTGGATAAGGATATGTTAATACCATCTCTTACAAAAACTCCATTTACCATTTTCCTTACTGATCTTGATTTAAAAAAAAAGGACAAGAAAAGAATAAAACAAATTTGGTGAAGGTAGAGATGCAGCATGTTTTATTTTGGCTTTTTGCATTGTGCCTTAGAAACCACTGTCCCTGCAGAGAAGGAAGTAAAAGGTGTATCATAGAGGTGCAGGAGAGGCTTCTTCTGTAGACTTTGCAGTGCCAGAGGTGATGTTTAGGCCTGGTGTATCCAGCCACCTCATTACACCTCGGTGCAAGCTGAGAGCAGGAATGAAGCTGTGCAGAAAAAAAAACCAAAAAAAAGGATGGACATTTGTGGCTAAGACTAACTTTTCTCAAATGATCTTTATTTTTCATCCTGAAAATGACTGTGCATTATTGATTTTATTTTTTTTATCATTACCAAACAGAAAGATTTTTCAACTGTAACTGTAAGCAGTTTTACCTCATGTACAAATAATAGGAGAATCCAGCAGGATATAATGTTTGCACTAAAAGAAAATGCATGCATGCATTCCTGATATCTCTTTGTGAGATATAACTTCTGTAAGCCATTAGCTTATTTGTTCTGTAATTGAATAAGGTTATTGAGGGTGGAAATCTGTCAGACGTTGAGCTCTCAAACAGACTGTTCAGGAGATGATGTGCACAAAAGAGGTGTCTATCTGCTTTCATGCTTCACAGAATAGGTCAAGGTAGAAAGGAGAGGAATTGCCTTTCAGACAAGCTAATAGAGATAGTATTCCAAATAAAGGGAGAAATCCTTGATTCATTTTCCATCATCTTCCCCATAATTGTGTTTTTCTGTCATGCAAACACTACTTGTATATTGCAGGGAAAACACCCACTGTTCATTTAATAACACCTAGATAGAAATCATGACATACTTTGACAAGAAGTGGTTATTTAGAATACACAGAAGAGAGGATTGCTTGCACCTCTGCTCAGCGTGAAGCTATTGCTCCACAGACAAACAACACTCGTGGCAACATAGGCTCTTTGGGGGACAAAGGTGACAACCAAGGGACTCTCAGTTGGAAGAAAATATGATACCTGCATTAGTAGGCAGAGCCATAAATGCTGAATTTCCACTGCAGCCTTTGAGGGTGGAATTCTGCATGGATGGTTTAGTAGTTGGAGCATGAGAATGTGAACGAAGGCCTCCCCGTGCACCAATGCTGGCCATTAAACTGGACTCTCCATGTAAGTTTTGAGCAGTGAATTACTTTTTCTATGATCAAAAGATGATCATAGAATCCTTTCCATTGGAAAAAGATCACATCCAACCCTTAACTCAGCACTGCTAAGCCCATCACTAAACCCTACACGCCACAACTTTTAAATCCCTCCAGGGATGGTGACTCAACCACTTCCTGGGCAATGGTTCCCTTGTTCCAGTGCTTGACAACCCTTTTCAGTGAAGTAGCTTTCCCTCATATCCAACCTAAACCTTCCCTGGCATCACTTGAAGCTGTTTCCTCTTGTCCTATCACTTTTTATCTGTGAGAAGAGACCGACCCCCATCTTGCTACAACCTGCACATTTCTCCTGCAGAGAAGGTTGTAGCAATAAGTTCAAGGTAATTATTATGATTAAGCCCCACCTTATGTCCCTATAAGGAGGCATGCTTGGAAATCTGTAAAATTTTTCTTCTACTTAGTATAGATGTTCTCTTCAAAGCATAGAGTGTGTAAAACCAGTCATTAGTACATGATTATTTTGTATCAAACAGCCAGCTAACTGTGTTAAGCAATTTGCACAAAATAACATCTAATTTGAAAAATTAGAATTGAGAACTGCAAGTCTTTGCTTTAGGAGATATTTCTGCTTATCTGTTTTCTGTGAAAACAACCTACTGGAAAGCATATATCCTAAATAAGTGAAATCTGTATTTTTTTTAGTGCAAAAATTACTATCTTTGTATTAAAAATGGCTATTTTGGTTATTATTCTTGCTGCTCTAATTAAAATGTGGAAAAGTGTAAATAAAATGCAATGAAAAATTAACAAACCAGTAGTAATGATACTCAACAGCACAGATTCTGATTCTTCTGACTTAACGGTGATTACCTTCAATATTCACCATTTACCTCCTCCTCAGGTTATTGGTAAATATAAAATACAGGGTTTTTTCTTGTATTTTATCCAGCTTCTCTTCAGTACCAGATCAACTTGGGACGTGGTGGTTTCTGTGTCATTTCCCTGACCATAGTGTACTATTTGTGCAGAGAAAGGTTTTGCCAGCCCCCACAGTTTTTATGTTACTATAAATATAATAAAAAGCTTTTTTGGTTCCAAAATACTATCGATTGCTCCAGGGTTAATTGCCTTGTATCAATTAACAGTATGCAGAAAGCCTGCTATGGAGATGATGACAGAGTCTGCCTTTTGGTGCATGCTTTGATGAAATGAGCAAACAAAAAGGAGCATGGGGGACTTAATATAACTTTCATATCTTGCTGTTTTCATAATCTTAATGTTATTGACATAGAACTGTCTGCATTTTCAAGTCTACTTTTTTCCCCAAAGTATTAGAAATTCGTTGTGAGAAAGCCACATAAATATGTTTACATAAGATATACAGTATTTTACAGCATTCAAGTAAATGTTGCCTAGGCTTGTGCAAATATATATTTAGGTTAGCATAATTTAAGTCAATCTTACTGCCTAGATGAGTGCCTTATTTTGACAGAATTTTTTTTTTTTTGAGCAAATTAATAATTATTTGCTTTGAATATAGCAGTACATTATAGAAATGGCACTTTTTAAAGCCTCTGTGGGGAAGTGGGGGAAGATTATGAGAAACATCATTAACATTTAGTTAAATGCTTTTAAGAAAATAAACAAGAATATGATTTGCTTTTCTTATACAAGTCTTACATTGGCTTGAGTTTTGTTTTTAGCCAATGCAGGACAAGATTCCCTTTTAGTTTTCCATGGATGCACCTCCAGAAAGGGTCTGGTGCAATTGATAGGGGTGAGGAAGTCAGGCATTTTTGACTGATTTTGCTCAATCATTGTCAAGAATGATGAGAGAGCTCATTTATCTCTTCATAAATGGGGATGTTGTGCCCTGATATCGTTATTGAGTGTCAGTCATGGGTGTAAGGCATGGACACGAGTGAAATTGCACCGCTTAAGAAATATTGCACTGTATATTGTAGCTAGAGAGAGGATCTAGTAGGTTTTTGTGTCCCTTATTTTAGGAGGAAGACTTTTGCTGGATGATCTTAGAAAAGTGTTTTTCATTTTATTTTCAAACCACAGCAAATCCTGTATTCTGTCAGATGTAGTGAAAAATGCCAGTGAACTGGCATTTTGCTGTTCTGGAAAAAAAAGTCACAGTACTTTGAGCAGTTTTTGTGTAATGTACACGGTGGAGCTTTTAACTACTCTGAGATGCAGCATTTCAATTGCTGCTGAAATTAAAGTCAGCACAAGATATTTAAGTGGTTCTCTGCCGTGAAGATAGCCTCTTTCAAGTGGGAAAATTCCATCTTCAGAAAATCACGATGTTGCAGAAGGTTACATGTATCCAATTTTGTGACTGGAGTTGATGATGGGAAGATTTAGGTGTGACTGTAAAGTGCTTTAGATATTTTGAATCTGATCTTTAAATTACAGTGTCTGAAATTATTCCAAGCAATTACTTTCTCCCACAAGCTGCTTAACTGTGAGGACCAGTGCATCCAAGTAGTCAAGTTTCACATCAGTCTATTGTTTTGGCAGGGTGAGTAATGGTAATTTTGCTTATAGTATTTGGAAACATCAGGTAGAGGTATTTTACACAAGAATAATCTCTGCCATCTGGCAAGCATTTCCATACCTTTCAAGCATGAGAACCAGAATATCAGCAGGATGTCCAAGGCATCATCGTCACTAATGAGGTGCAGAAATCGGACTGTGCCTGTTGATACCATTTTCATGAGTTGTGGGCAAAAATAAAAGATCCAGTTTTTCCTAGTTGAAGACACGATTCAACAGCCCTGATCCTCCTCCTCTCTGCCCTGCCCTTACCTTTTGTGCTGTATTTCAGTCTGAGATGTCCTGCTGCCTTAAAGAGAATTCTTTCAACAGTCAAATTTCTGTTCCTGAATGTACTGAAGTATGCAGCAGATACATGAAGTATCTAGGAATGAGGCAACAATTTTGGGGTCTGTTTTCCTAGGAACCCACACATCTCTGGCCCAGTAGGATGAGAAGGTGACATGAGAAACTGGGAAATGGAGAAAGACTTCAAAAAAATGTACCTTCTTTCTTAGATGCTGTTCTGGTCAATCCTTCTCTCTGTGCTTATGACTGATACTATTGGCTCTTCAGGAGATGAGCAAGAAAGGCTTAGTTTTCGATCCTATTTTTCCATGGGGAATTTGTGACTTCCTCTTGACAAACAGATGAAAATATAAGCAGCCTAACTGACAAGCAGGGAGACTGAAGCTTTTCCTTTCCCAAATTTTCTTGAAACAGAGAAAACAATTATAATACACGCTTCATTATAATTAAGTTCACATAACTCTATGTGAAAGTACACATAAAAAAAGGAAGGAGTTTTCACTCTAAGTTGAAATTTTTCAGCAGTGAGTGAGTTGTCTGTTCTCAAAGGTGTCTGGTGGTTGTTATCACGATGCTATCTTTCAGTAGATATGGAGATGTTCTGCTGCGGTGGCAGAGGAGCGGCATGGATAGTGCATGAAAAAACATCTGACACTCTGTTACTTTAAAAAAGACAACCTTAGATTTTCTTTTACACATTAATAAACTATAAACCAAAATTGTTATAAACCTCGTTTAACATACCAGGGATTTCTGACTGAACGAGAAGGAATGAGTTGTGACAAACAAGCGCCTATGTGAATCCACTTTTGCCATTTTTCCATGCTGAAACACAAGGTATGATTAATGCTGGATTGTGTATACTCACTCTTCCCAAAAGTGGGAGACAAAAGCTATATATTGCTCCACAGTCAGTTTTCCCTCTGAAGTTTGCTTAGGACATGTGTGTTCTAGCTTTGGTCTTTAGTATAGGCAGAAAATGCTTTAAAATATTCAGCTATAGATTTCTCAGTCAAATGTGTGCACTGGTATTGATGGAAATGTGAGCATGGAAAATAGATCTCTCAGGAAAAAATGATGCTGTGTTACTGTCATTTACTGGGGAAGCAAAGGACTATGAAAGGATGCTTATGGCTCTTAGTTACTTCCCCAAATATGTTGCTTTTATGCTTATATCATTATAGGAAATACTTAAGAGCTTAGTCCTGCCGTTCTATACAAAGTCATTAAAACCATCTCTGACCCTCAAGAGATTGACCTAACAACCTTTTTACCTTTAATTTTTGAAACTTGCACAAGAGTAGACAATTTCTCTCTATTTTCACTGTGCATTTAGAAGCAATCATTTTAAATATTGATTAGAAAACTAAAATGCTCTAAAGCCTACATTTCTGTGGTCAGTAAATTCACTCGTTTTTGCAGAGGTACAAATGATGATACTGAAGATGATGAACTAGTGACAACTTCCAGAGCCCAAAGAATGTGCCCAGAAAATGATGCAAGCCTTAATTACCCCAGGATGCTTCTGCTGACATTGTCAATCACTTGTAGAACCAAGCTAGTGCATCTCATGTTTGCATATCTTGAGTAATTTCTTTTCCCCTATTTAAATTTTTGTATTATAAAACAGTGAGTTGATGATTTCCCCACTTCCCTCTTTGTCCTCATTCCTCCAAACCCAGTGATGCAAATGATACCATGACGTAACATGAAAAATAGCCAAGTAGGAGGAAAATATTTTTGTTAAAAAAATAGAAGAGAAATATCTTTTCTCCCTAGAATTCTTAAATTTAGAAGATGATTTGTTGTCTCACACTGATAAGCATGTACATTGAATTCACATTACAGTTATCTTCCAAGTATTTGAGCTCCTTGGGTGACAAGTAAAAGGACAGTCTTCCATTCTCTGTCTGAAGACTGCTTAAAGTGCAGGGTATTTTTCAGTGAGAAAAGGTAAGCAGTGTAATTTGGTCACAGGAGTGCTTGGGAGGAGCAAAAGCATTTCTGCAAACCCAGGTTTCCTTGGATTTCCTCTGACAAAGAACTATTCCTAAGCAAGTTGTGGTTTTTTTAAAATACAGCCCGCCATTACTTTCGTTTTGCCAAAGTCAAAATACAATTTCCATTCAACTGAAATGCTCAGGTTTACTATATCTTGAGAAATGTGATTTATTTCCCAGGGTGAAAGTACATTAGAAATTGAATAAGGGACTATTATGAATTCCTTCTGCATTTATTCCTTTATTTCAAAAATGTATCTTTGGTTTTGTAAGGCTTCTTTGCCTACAATTGATTCACAAGAAAAGCACAAATCTAGAGTCACATTCATGCCTTAAAGCACTGCTTCGAGTGTGCCATAGATCCTTTGCTTTTGCTGTGCCAAGGAAATGAATGCTTATGGAAGATTGGCAGTGTTGCATCCCTGAACTCACCAGTGCAGCACGTGTTTCTGGTAATACTGGTGACAGCAGGGATCAGAAAGAGCAAGATGTGGGATCCCACGTAGAGGAAAGGGCACTTCATGATAAAGTGCCCCATTTCTGCTGTTGAATCAGTGTTTCTTGTTTTAATATGCAGGTAACATGTAGACATGAAACTGCAGTAACCCTGGCTTTTCTAACTGGCAGGATGAATCAGCTCTTAAAACAGCAAACAACACTGTAATTAAGTTAACATTTAAACCACAATGGAGATAGCCAGAGCTTAATTCCTAGAATCACTACTTTCCCCCAGTATGATTTTAAAGAATTACAGTTGCAGAAAGAGAATCCTGTCTGTTGGATAACAGGATTAGCAGCATATTACCTCCTGAATTACGTGTTCTGGATTCAAGATCTGGAGTTCATACTCAAAGCGCTTCTGTGTATGATTATTGTCAAGTAGTTTGATTATTTTTTGTAAGCTATGATTGCAGAGCAATAGTTCTTAACAATTTTAGGACATAATGCAATAGGCAAGGCACCTTCACAAAGTGCTTCGGTAGTGGAACTGGAAAGATCCTGTGTCTGCTCTGTGATAATTTTGTGTGGTTTTTCTTTTTTTCATCTGTATATTCTTTCTCCAGTGTTTAAAATTTCTGTCTTGGGAGAATAAGGGTCTTCCTCAAAAATTATTCTTAGACATAGATACATATTTATTTATTTTTAATAATACTTTTGAATTAACAAAGTCCCTTGTTCAGTTGCTACAAACTGGGAGGAAAAAAACAATTATGTTTGGTTACTCAAAACATTCATAACCCAAATGCAGAAGAAATAATGAAGCAGTCTTCTTTCCTCAGCATTTTTATAAGGTGGTCCGTCCTGGGTGAAATGAACCTTTAAAGTCTTATGCACCATGATAAGATGAGAGGTTGCTAGGATTAAACAGCTCTGCTATTGCCAGTCTGCTTTTATTTTCCACATGTCAAAATCAAATTATCTTCAAGCATATTTATTCTGGAAGTTTTAAAAGTAGGACATGTTTCACCCATTAGTATTGTCAATGATCCTGTTACATAAAAACCAGAAATACCAGGTAATTAAGTTTTCTATCAGCAGAAATAAAGAATATCACATATACAAATAACATGTGAACAGCTGGAAAAGGGTTCTGATATGGGTTCTGTCCTGACCTGAAGAACTTTTAAGGGAATAAAAAATAACAGCAGCAATATTGCAGGGGAATAATATGTAAACTTGAAATAATTATGTAGCTGACACCATCCCTTAGCAGTGTACATTTTCCTGATTTATCCCTAAATGGTTTCACAGTGCGGAAATTTTATGGTCTCCTACTGCCTGGAAACAGGGAGACACACTTGATTGATCAATATGGTTGGTAAAGCACATTCTATTGTGAGGAAATTTCTACTACAGCTTACTCATTCCTATTTGAGCTCAAATAAATATGTTGTAGAAAGGGAACAGGAGCATCTTAGGCAGTTTCTTCTGTTGGTACATCAATTTCTCCCCAACGATAAACTTATAAACATCTTGTCAGCACTGAAGCTGCATTTACTGCAATTTGCCTGCATCACAGCACTAAGAACCCTTGTTAGTGATGATGATGTCTGACCATTTCTGCTTAAAGTGGAGCAATCCACTTCCCTGACACTTCATTGGCCTTAAGGGGAGAATCAGTCTCTATCCTGGAGTTCCCTTCTGCAGAAGTGGTGCAAGTACAGATCATTGTCCTGCACAAAATCCTTTGTTGTAAGAACTCATTTATAAACCAAGTGTCCACTGGTGACAGTTTCACTAAAATTCGAGCCAGATTATAACAATCCTAAGGCATTCTAGAACATGGCAGATAAAACTGAACATCCAAAGTTTTTTTTTCTGTTCTGTTCAACACCAAGATATTTGTGGTTTTTAAATAAGCTCTGATGCTCTGGAGTTTGCACTGGTGTGCAGACCTTTCGTAAAAGTTTTGAATGCTGCGTGACTGCCTTTTTAAGCAAGGCCTTTCTTCTTTAGTTGCCTTAATTAAAAGTTTTCTGCAAAATTGGCTGGTGTGTCCACGCATAAGTGTTTTTCAGAACCTGCCAAATCAGGGCATAATTATTTTCTGGAAGAAATTGGTGTCTCCTCAGTTCTAAAGTCTGAATATTTGTGTATCAGAGTATGTAAGAGTTTAAATTGTGTAACAATGGCACCTCAATTAGTAGTCTCTGCTAGATCCTAGACTCTTTTGACTATGTCTACTTATTAAACAGTTATTTTCCTACCTTTTTTTAATGGATATACTCAGGTCTTTAATGTTTGGCAACTTAGATGATTTTTCAGTATTTACAGCAAGAAAAATACATGCAAAAAGCAGACAATGGTTTTATTGCATGATATAACAGGGACATTTACAAATATAACAGATCTTTCTTCACTTCTTTGCTGGGTTTTATTATTGAATTATCAATATGGTAATATCCTGGAGTTAACTGCTGCTGGCACTGCATTAACAGTGTCTGTCAGGTTCTTTTCAAAAATACACTGTTTAACAATTTCCAGGAAAATTCAGTTGTTCCTCAGTTCATTTTGGGGAGATCTTCTCAGTTTCACAGACAACTGAGTGAGAGTGTGTCTGAGTATTTTGGGACAATCATGGCTAAGCATAGTTTTTATAGATTTGGCATATAGAGCTATGCCAAAAGCACAGCACCTCTGAGTAAGAGGGAAGGTTTCAAGTATCTCCATATAAAAAGTATGGATTTTTGTTTGTTGGCTTTGATCATTTTGAGAGTGACTGAAAGTGCTGTGTAATTTATCTCCTCTGCATTTCAAGAGACAAGAAGCCCCATTCTTTGTGTTTAACCAGGTAATTCTGCCTAAGTTCAGGATTCTTCAGGAAATACTGTGCTCTTGGTGATAAGTTCATTGGGGTTTTTGTCTGGGTATTTAGGCTTATAAGTGGAATGAATTTTTGTCTCAATTATTCATTATTCCATGAATGCAGTCCCTGGGTTTTCTCAGGAACATTCAGGTCCTGAAATATTATTTTACTGGGATGTCCAAAAAAAAAGGAAAAAAAAAAAGTTATAATAACAAAAATTACTTTTTGAGGATAAAAAATTAACAGATTATAGAGTTCTTCACTCTACTGTGATCTTCTCTTACTTTATAAGAGTACCAAATATGTTCAAGTATCAGGAAGCAGTAGACTGTCACAATATTTAGTTTTCATACTACCAGTTTAAGAATTGCCTGGAGGACTGGTGACCTAAATGTATTTTTATATATGATAACTTTTGTGTGAAAAAAAAGAGGAAAGGAGGGCTGGTAGAGGAGCCCACAACTAAAATATCACTGGCTTTAGGTAGGTATTCACATTCCAGTACCTCTGTCAATGTGACCTTAACGATATAAATGTTTTTTATTTATAAGTGATTGAGGATGAAGACTTGTACAAATGTAAATGTACACTAGATACAGGAATTTCTGTTGAATGTTGGAGTTTATAGTTTGAGATGTTTAAAATGACTTATCTTTTTTCTGTCAGTGATTGAACTACACCTTCATGCTGGTTAAGGTGACTCTTCAAAATGGAAGAGAAATGCCAGTTTAAGAGTGTAATCATCTTTTTTTTTTCAGAAAGAGATGTGCAGCTGTTCTCATGTCCTTTTAATCTCCTTAATACTACTTTTAACAATAATAATATCACTCAAGAATTCTTTGTGTGATACCAGCTGGAAACCCTGTAAGAGTCACAATTTAGAACCAAGGCAAGAATAAAAAAAATTGTAATTATTTTGCATTTATCTCACTTGCAGAACTAGGACTCTGCTGATTCAATTCATTCAGAATTGTGTACATTTTATGCAGAACTGCATGTAGTGTTGATAAATGTCCCTTCCTTAAGAACTCTGCTATAGCCCATGAGGTGTCCTACCCAAATTTTTGAGCAAGCCTGTGAGACTGGTGGCAGTATCATCTTGCATCTTATAGACCAGCAGTGAGTTTTCTTGCAGGTTTTTTAAATGTTGTTTTTTTTTTTTTACTGAAGTTGCACTGCTTTGGAAAAGAACAATGTCTCTAATATGTGAACTATAGCATTTTAAAGCCAAAGAGAGTGTGATTTCTGTTCTTGGGGAAAGAAAAAAGTGAAAGTAATCTGAGTTAAACAGCAGGGTGAAATCTATGTTAGTTATTGGCTAGTAGTGATTGCTCTGCAATTTATATAAATATAACCATGAGTTCAGGTCACTGACTCCAGATTTACCATATAGGGGAGAATATTTAACATTTCTGCATGTTGCATTTCTCAATATGCTTTGTCACTTTCAAACTGAGCATCCATCTCAAAATTCTCAGAAAAAGGGTTGTCTAGTTTTATAAAACTTCTTTTGAAATGGGAACAGTAATGGAATTATGTTGATACTATCTGTATTTTTGTCTGCAGAGCTAATCCTTCATGATGCCATATGTTAAATGCAAAATGGAAAAAAACCCCTTACTTCTTCAAACATGAATTATGAATTAGTTCCATTTTTATATTTTCTTGCGGAAGAAGATAATTAAGCAAAGAGGACGGTGCACTTAACAGCATATTATAGCATGCCATATATATTCAGGACCAATGATGGGTCTTATGCTCGTTTCCTGAGAAATCTTTCCAGTCTGTGCATTTTTGATGTGTTCATTGTTGCAGCTGAACAGTAGCCTTCAGGGTGAGCATCAGAAAATAAGGCTTTTGTGGATAAAGAAAACTTTCTAATACGCTGTGGTTCTTTTATTTTCCAGAATCATCCAGCCATACAACAAGAACAATAATGGTAAGTATAGAGGAGATTATAGGTATTGATCTGTCTATAGCTATGATTTTTCCTTTAAAAATGAAGTAGATGTAGTAGTATCCTAAGACATTGGCATTTTTTTATAAAGTCCAATATCACTGTAGAGGTAAAATGAGTCTGTCTTTATTTCATGAGAAATCTTGGCAAAAAATGAGAGGTCGAAGAGCTTAAGAGGTAACAGTGCTATCAGTTTGAATAGCTGAAAAATCCAGTTACAATTCTGTGTTCTGTGTTAAAGTGATTTTTGATTATGTCAAATTAATGTTGATAAAATTTCTTGCATTCTGTCTATATCACATGAGTCAGAGCACATTTAAAGTTCAGAACAATAGCTGACTAATTTCTTGCATCACATTCCTGAGAGGCCAGTCTCTGACTTTAGCTTGGGTTTGATAATTTGGGTTCCAGAAATAGGTAAATGTTTAAGGGGACAGATACACCTTCAAAAATGAGATTAGAAAGTTTTATGTAAAAAAATGTCATGCCCTTAGTGTCTATCTTGCATTTTTATAGGGTGAGAAATGTTGTCGGTCTCTTTCTGTTTCAAACTCATACCAAAAGTTAGGTAAGGGCTGAACAACAGTTCACACAAAGAAAACCTTCCTCTGACAGGGAATGATTGATGCCTATCCTGTGGGTGTTTGAGGAGAGGGCTTTCTGCTTCTGGAGAAAGGCCAGTTTTTGGGGCGAGTGTTGAAATTTTAGAATAAACCCCAGCAAATCATGACATGAGCTTGTTTGTTTCCATTCCTACAGTTTTTAGGGTATCCCGTCAAGTTCAGTTACCTCTTCTGTATGTACAGCATTTGTGGGACATGTAAATTCCCACATGGATTTCTTGACTCTGCAGGGCATAAAAGGTTAATATAGTTCATTGTCCTTATCGTCAATGGTCATTAATAATCCAGTGCAAATGAATTATAAATAGGTAAGGACTAGAGATCACAACCTTTCAAAATAGTAGAGATGTCTGGAAAAAGTGATATTTCTCTTTCCTGCTGGGTGGGATACAATCCTTGTTTGTCATGGATTTGTTTTAAATAGACATTTCAAAAGAAGATGCTCAGTTATTCAAGTGCATTCCTCTGCTATAAAATTTTGGGAGGGATTGAAAAACTTTTCAATGTTTTTTCCATTCTGTATTGGTGTCAGGAAAAGAGCAGGACAATTGTGTTGAAGCTGGTGAACCCTTCACTCTGCTTTGCCTGTACTCTTTTTGTCCTATTAATTGTACTCTGAAGATACTCAGTCTCTCTTTTCCATTAATGTACCAGAACAGTTCTATAAACTGACCCAAAAGAGTGGGGGTTTTGCCTATATAATTTCTTTCTCATACCAAAACATGTCCAAACTTTTAAAGAGAGAAGGAAAAGGTTTTTAAATAGCTCAAGTTCTTGAGGTTCCTGTGTTGTGAACCTCTGCAGACCTCTGTGCTGACAACTCAGATGGCTGAGACCTCAGGCTAATGTTCTGCAGTCAGTGTGCAGTAATTGTTCATTGCACTTAAGTAAATAAAAGTAGAAATAAAAATAGGTATTCTGCTTAGTGAGAAATTGTTAGAGCAATGTCCGCTCTTCTCTGCAACTAAAGCATAACTGAATATGTAAAAGAAAATTTTATTACTCTCCAGTGAGTATGTAGAAATTGTCAGTGAAACCAGAAAATATGCTGTTCCTTGAATTACCAACACTATGAGATTATGCATTCAGTACAGATGTAGTAAAGGAATACTGCTGAGAGCCAATGTATAATGGCTGCTGCAATAAATAGTTACTCCGAAATGAAGTCCCCTTTATTCTGACTGATTATGGTTATATTGTAACATAAAAAGTTAAAGCATGACCTTTAGTCATCAGAACATGTAAGTATCACAGCAAATTTGTATTACTGCCTTGGATGCTTTGATCTAAAAAAGCTTTTATCTTACCAAAGTGAAGTATTTGGTCTTTAAAGTTGCATTTATAGGTGGTGAAATAATGTAAGGCATTAAATCTGATCTTGTCTTGAAGATTCAGATTTATGTTAAAGTCAAAGCCAGCAAGGTATAGAGTGTAGTCTGCTAAAAAAACAAAGTGCAGTTTTTCTGAGAACATTACAAGAATTTTTCTTCTGTATTTAAATGCAATGATACCCACCTGTTTTTTGTTTCAGATTCTTGTTCATAAAAATAAAACCCCAGAAAATAATTTAAGCATCTGTGTGATGGGAGGGAGAGGGAGGGCATGCTCTATGTTTTAACTATAAAATAAATTTCCTCTTATTCTGTGGATGGTTGCCTAGGTTAGTCTTTCATTACTAATTTACTGATTTCCATAAATAACTGTTTACTTCAAAATGATGCCTTCTGAGGCATGATTTATTCAGAGGTTATATAGCTCTTGTGTACCATCTATGACAAACAGGGACTATAAACTTTGCAGTATTTTGGCTCAGATGCTTTGGCAAGTTAGCTGTCATCTTTTAGGAGGGTTGTTTCTTTTGGGATTTTTTGGTGGTTTTCCCCCCTTGCACAGAAAAGTCATTGACTTAGATTTTCATCATTACAACAATTGTAGGTGTTTGTGAAAGGTTTGGTAGCAAATCCAGAGGTTCCAAAGTTACACTTGTGATGACTACTTGGTTATTTTCTTGTATATGATCTGTTGTTTGAAAATCTTTCATTTTTAATAGCCTTTGGGTTTTTAAATGAAATCCTATACCCAAAGTGGTTGTGTGCCTGCATGCTATTATCAACATTTGTGACTTCATGCTGAGTTAGGGTATTCATTTTTGCATTAATCTCACATTTCTATGAATAACTAAACCAGCCCCTAACCCTGATGCTCATTAAAGGTATAATGCTAATCCCTTTGGAAATAGGAATACTTCAGGTGTGGCAAAAGAGAATCAATACCTGATTTAAACTTAAAGTAATTCTAAACTTGTTTTAAATGATGTATTGTATAATTAGGTCAATGCAAAATATAGGGAACCATTTAATATGGGTTATTGCCAGTCATCTGAGCAAAGCTGATTTCTTCTAGCGACTTTTTTTCTCCTTGTAAAGAGCTTCTTTTGCTTGGCTTGATTTGAATTGATTTTTTTTTTAAAGATGTAATAAAAAAACTTTAAAATATTAATTTAAGGCATTGGGAATATTTTCATTTTTGAAACAATGGGGAAAACATTTGAAGTCTACTTAGGAATTTATGGTAGTTCAGTTAAACATTCCTTCAGCCATAGTACAAATGTTCACTGTTAGTTTTTACACTTTGAATGACTGTGGGTGTTATGTATTATTTTAAAGCTGGATGTCTTTTCAGACCTCAGTGTCTTTTCAGAATTTTTAGTGGCTCTCAATGAATAAATTCTTGGCCACTTATGTAGCAGTACAAATTGAGCAACTTATAGACAGGAACCTCAATTGTGATTTGGGATCTGAGTCCCATTTCTGAATTTGTACAGGATTCCTCTCTTGCCTTACCCTCATGCGTCTCAGTACTCTTGTGCTTCTCTGGGAGCCAGTGAGGACAGGAGATTTACCCTTGTTAATAAAAATGCTGTATTCAGTTGCCACTTTAATATAAGGTGGTTTTGGAATGGTATCCAGACTTCATTGGACTCGTAGATGCCACTGCAGCAGATATCATGTGTACAGTGATTCTATACAGCCAATTCCTTGGTTTCCCTGCCACAGCAAAGCCTTATGCCCAGTGCACCTTGTGTTCAAAGACCTGGATTTACAGTTGTAACTCAGTGCTGCTGCTTCCAGAAGATTTGAGAGGGAGGAAGACATGTAACTTCTTCACGAAGGGATCTCCTGCATTCCTTGAACATTGGAAGTATCTCAGTTGCCCACTGTGAAATGAATGCAGATGGGAAATTCATGCCCCTGCCAGGCGAGTTTTGATGAGCAGCACTTGCAAGCAGCAGAGAAATGGATCAGCAGGGGACAGGTGAAGCTGTACAACAGTCTTTACGTAAGCTCCTCCTTGTTGAAGACTCTGAAAAGATTGCCTTTGCTTTCTGAGGGTGTGTTCGGTCTTGCAGCATGGGCACCACCTGCTGGACAGGGGAGATTCTCTCCAGAGGTAGCGCCCTGCTGACTTAAATATTTGTGTTCTTTACTGGATGTAACTTTGCCTGAATCAGAACTCCCTTTGTCTTGAGAAGTTTTTCTTTCAAGTGCACTCAGATGTTTTTCTCCTGATGTCTTTGAGCATGGAACAATTTTGTCCTAGAGGAACAAGAGATCTCAATGAATGTACTCAGACTGAGATGAAGAACTTGGGAGGAAGGAGTCACTCAGCATGGAGGAAGATTTGTCCAAAATGCAAACTGCTGATGCAGGTGCTGCTCAGTTGTGCCCCTGGTATGCAGACCCTTAGCACCAGTGGCTCTGCTGCAAACTCACAGCACAGCTCATTAGCGATGTACACTGTCAGAATCAAAGCACCAGCAGCTGCTTGCACACAGTGGCATTGCAAGGAAATTACTGAAGCTTGCTGCAAGCAGGGTTTTAAATGAGAAGGAATTCTTTGGTAGCACAGGGAATATTCCCTAGGCTTTCATAACCTTTCTGGCATAACTGTGTGCTAGGGGGGAAGATTTGAATTCATCATCATCATAAAAGAAAAGCATTTAACGAGTACTTTGTATGAAAGTTCATTTTGCTCTTGGTGGTGATATTAGTGTGACAGTGGCATTGAATGCTCATTTTCATACACACTGGTGAATATATTTTTTGAGAGGAACTAATGAACTGATTGCCTGGTCAAGAGCTTCAATTGTTTTTATTAACTTGAAATTAATGTGGTCCCTAGCACAGACTGGAGAAAAATGATCTTATTTTCTCTTGTCCTTATGTGAAATGTAATTAATTTCTTCAAATAGCTTGAAAGGGCTGGGACAGAAGGGAAATAAAAGAGAAAATTCTAACCAATTTGATGCAACAGAAATGAGGTTATATTGTAAGCGTTGTGTCATTTTCTATAACGTTATCTCTTGCCTGGAATGAGGGTTAGGGGCTAATAAAAGTAGAAAAAACAGAAGTTCAGAATTAGTTGCAATATCTGGCTCTGCCAGGGGAAAAAGTATTGTGAAAAGACAAGTACTTTTTCCATCAGGTTTCACTGTTTTTCAGAGTTTATGCCATAGGAAATACACTTTTTGTAACTTGTATATTTCCTGAACATTTTTTGCCTGCACTTCTTGACTAAAGGAAACATTCAGTGGTGTATTAGAAAGGAGCCTGGGAAAAGATCAGAACCATTATATAAGATAACTTAAACCCATTATTGACTAGGGAAGCACAACAAAAAATATACCACTGGAGCCCTTGAATGTTGTGTGTGGCACTGGCAATTGCCAGCTACAAATCCTGAGTGGGAAATCTGATGTGTGGCAATGTTTTCCATGCATGACTTCTTACTCTCTTTTTGAGCACTACCCACTTTGTACAAGAAGAGATCAGCAGTTAAAAATCTTAATGAATTTCTGATTTCATGGCACCTATGTACTTTATCCTGAATTTATTCTAAATAACAGCTGAATTTTAGTAACATGTCTTTTAGGTCTTTTCCCCCACCAAAGCCAATACAAAATAGTATGTGAAAGCCAAACTGCAGTCTAGGCACTGAATGAAAAAATGGGAAAAAATTGGGTAAATATTTAAAAAGGCTACAAAGATAGATTTATGACCCTGTGTGCAACAACAACTAAATTCACCCTAAATCTTTGTTTTTAAGACAAAATAAAATAGTTTAGCTCTAAGAGAGATTTCTATGTGAATCACTCACTTTTGATGTCTTGTTTCTCCTCTTCTGGTTTGGTTTCTTTACATGAAATCTAAGGAATCACAGAGGAGATGGCTCAGTTACTCACAGTAGCATAATGAATACTGGAATTTTCTGTCTGATGCATAAAATTTGTCCTGCTGGAGAGAGCAAATGGTGTGGATCAGGGTGTGGTGAAAGTTGTGTCAGAATGTGAATAGAATGCTTTGAATGTGAGTGTAAGAATTGTTCAGAAAAAATGATGCCCTTGTTTATCTTTTCTGGCTTTTATGTTTTTGTGACATGATTTAAGAGATCAGCTCTGTGCTCTGTTCTGCTGGTCTTTGTGGGTGCTACCAGCCCCTTCCTTACTCAGTGATGGTGGTGTTGGTGCCCTAATTAGGGGGTACTCCCACCAATGTCCAGCACTGTGTGCATTATAGGAATGTTACAAAAATGGTACCAGTAATGTGGAATACTGGTATTATTTCACCAAGAAAATAGGACTTCTTCCTAAGAAACACGATGTTGAATCCATGGGAGATAGAGTAAGCAAATTTTCATCTTTGTATAATGTCTCCTATCATATCTGTTTTCATCCAATTTTTGTTAATTAGTCCTGCTGCTAATCAATTATGTGGGAAACAAGATTAAGATTTCCAAGACTAGTATTTTTGTCATGGTGTATTCTTCCAAAACATTTCCTATAAATGATACAGAAAACATTTTCATTCTCTCCTCATGTGTCAGAAGGCAGCTTCTCCTGTTAGATCTGAGTACTTGCACAATTACTCCAGGTAAAGGTTTAGTGGAAAATTAATGCATTGTTTTCTGTTTAATGTTATCAGTTATGGAATGAATGCAGATGTATTTCAGGTAGCTCTAACTACCTAAGTAATTAAACCTAAGAACCATGACACCAGCATGGTGATATAAACTTTTGTTTTCCTGCTTCCATTCAGGTAAGCAGCAGGACCAAACCACTTGTCTTACTCAGTGACTTCTATTTAAAAGGAAAGACAGGCAGAATAAGGACATGCAAAGTGAGAAGTATGAATTTTTTGAAATTAGCTTAGTGCCATACTTGGATGAAAAAATAGGTCTTGTGTCTCATTGCTTGGAATGTTAGGGTTTTTTGCTCAGAAAATGTTAATTCTCTCCTAAAAGCAATGAGTTTCTGTTTCTGAACTGCTTAGTTCATAGCATTGATTCATGCCTCAAGATCTTTTTGTATAAAATGGCATTAGCAATAGTTAATTTAGTTTTTAAAGAGCTTTAAGACCTATGCATAAAACATGTCAATGGGCACAGGTTGGTTGTTATCTTACCCCCAGGTACAGGCTGGGGCCGATGAGCCGGGTTTTGAGACGTGTGTAGGCTGCCCTGTACAGCAGAATTTGGTAATGGAATTATGCTTCTTCTCAGACAAACACCTTTCCCTTTTATTACCATTTCAGCACGCTGCTCCCCACATCCACATGACTAATGGTAAGGCCTTGCAAGCCAGTGCAAGTGCCATTAAGACAAGCACCATTCCAGTGATCAAGAGACAGAGGCAAAATTGGCTTGATGCTTCAGATGATGGTTTCTTTATAGCTACAGAAGAGACCAGGTAAGAAAAATGAAACCTTAGCAGGGAATGAGGCTTCACTGCATATGTGCTACTGATCCAATATTTCAGTAACAGTTTTGACATTATTATCTGAGGTCACATTACAGCAGAGACCAATTTTTGGTACAAGCCAAACTTTGCATCTTCTATCTACTAATATTATCAGCATTTTATTAATGAGACTTAGTGCTACTTCTCTGTGGCAAAGATTAGACTTTTTAAATTAACACTGATTGTGGTTCATCTACAATGATGTTTAGGGCACCTCTGATCATTCAGCAAAATATAAATGCATCTACAATGTAGGTTATCCTCTAAAATTTTCAGAACTTCAGAAATAGTACACAGTGGAGAAATATATAGCTGATAGCATCTTTCCAGGCGAGAAGTTGATTTCCTTTAAAAGCAACGGAGATAATAATCTCTGTCAGCCTTTCATTTACAGATTAATTGGTAAAATTTAATGAGCTTTTGCTTTTTCCAAAAAGGCTTGATATCATGGAAGAGTCACTAGTTTTCTGGAGGTTCCTCTGTTCTGTTCTTTTCTTCCCCTGGCTGGCCCTTCCCTGATTTATTTCAGACTAAGAGAAGAAGTTGCAGTCTGTTTTTTGTAAACTGTGTTTGCTGGGCCTGTTATTTAAAAACCTTTAATATCTTGCTTAATTACAGCAAGCAACATCAGACTGTTCCTCACTTCTGTGATTATTTCACAAGCCTAGAAAAGCTGGTAGTTGAAGAAAAATGTAAATAATAAAAAGAGGGAAGGGAAAGAACATATGCAAATATAGAGATAACCAAGGAAACTGTGCATGTTTAATCCCATTAATGGCAGATTCAGCTAGGAGAGTTAACATACTAGCACATGATAATTTGGTGGTTATTTCAACATAATTGATTATGGCACCTTTTTTTTTTTTTTAATGAGGAATGCAACAATTCAGAGAGAGTGGTAAGAGGATGATGAGCTGATGAGCTCTTAGGCTTCTGATTCCAGCCCAGATTGATGACATTTTGAAAATTGTTTGATACAAAGACCTTAGTAATATCAGCCTAATCCCTAGCAATTGGATCCTGAAAGTGAGACTGGTTACCTTTTGAAGTTTTAGAATTTTCAATTTAATGTTTTCCCAGTGTTATAGACAAGCAGCTGTCAAAGGATAAGAAGAGTCTTACACAGGCAGTGATCTCCCCACTTATCTCACAGGCAGACCAAATAACTTACCTGAACTAGATGTTTAAATTTTAGGTGGTTGAAGTGTAGTGAGATGAGTCCTGGCTTTGCAAATCACTCATCCGTGACAGCTCTGCTTGTTCCCATCCTAGGAAATCCCCTTCCCTGCTCCCAGGGCTGCAGACACCATACCCAGGCCAGGGAGCAAGCAGAGGTACCACTGTTTTGTGGTTCTGCAGCCAGGGTGGGGTGCAAACAAGGGTCTTAGTCCTCAGGGGTCTGTGTCTGCTGCTCTTCTCCAGTAATGAACAGTTTAAAGAGTAACATTTGAAACCTCCTGTTATGGGGAACACAGGGAAGTTGGACCTCACTGATACTCCTCAAACAAGCAGGTACCTGAACATGTGCTGCTGCATCACTCTGGCAGGTGCTGGAGCAGCACAGCAGAGAATGCTTGTTACCCTTTGAAACTCTGTTTCACAGGAGATCTGTTCCTTGTCTTTCTCAGGGCTTTTCCATTCTTTCTTAGGTTTTTTTGTATTTTCCTGTCCTCATACCATCCCCATCGATTCCTTCCCTCAGCTGTGCCTTCTCCTTTCTAATTTTTTTCCTTTGATTCCTTTCACCTTTACTTTGTGATTATTTAGAGATGGGGTAGCTTGTTCTCCTCTGGGCTCTGAAAGTCTCCAGCCTTCAGAGCTTCGAGTGGAAAGCACTGCCTGGTTCTGCTGCTAGGAATGCCCTAATGTCCAAGACAACAATTAAATGCTCTGTTCTTTGAGGGCAGGTGGAGGCAGAGAGCAGTCCCTGACAGGCAGCCTGCCCTGTGATAGGAGATCACACAGCTCAGCACTGCCAGGACAGAGTTGAACACAATATAATTGCAATGGAAGATGTTTGGGAGATGTTTGAAAAAGCAGCACACAATTTACCCAGTCCTGACACATAATGGAAAAATAAAAAAAGTAGCCAATCAGAATGAGCTGCCAGGGAGAAACCATTAAGTTCTGAACATGTTCTGAACACTCAGCTCAGAAATAATTGCCCCATCTAAGGTCACAACTGGTTCTTTAGGGAACTTTTTTTGTGCTCCATCAGGATCCAATCTGTTTTATCAGGTGAATTTTTTCATTAAAAATACATATGAGAGAGACACATGATAATTATAGCAAAAGGAAAAATATTTTTCAGAGTAATTGAAGCCTGCAAAAAGGAAAATATTTTTCAGTATAATTTTTTTTGCAACAGTCCACAACAATTTTCATTTCTCTGTCCTAAAATATTTCTTTTTGTCTAGTGAATTAATGTTTAAGATGCACATTTCTATAAAACATCAAGTAGGGAGTCTAGAGTGTAAATTTTCACAGAAATTTAGCTTTAAGAGCCTATACTATAATAGACTGTTGATATTGGCTGAGAAAAATAAGAGTAATAATATTGCTTCTAGACTAAATGAAGTACCAGTCTATTTCATGCTAATCAAACCAAAGATGGACATGAGCATTCTAAATGTTACTATTCATCAATAGATAAGGTGAATACATGTATGTATGACTCCATTTTAGAAGAAGTTTTTAATAATATTAATTTTTAACAGTCACCCTTTCCTCTCTGAATTTAAGCAGTATTTCTGTAAAGTTAACTCTTGTGTATCTAATTGCTCACAGATTTGAGATATTTGTAGCAACAGATATGTAGGGAGTGAAATACGAAGAGCAGTGAAAATAACTCTGGGAGTTATATATCATCTAAGCTTTCCAGGGTAACCCTTGGAGTTACTTTAGAATTTTAGGGCAGTGCCCTTCCCTCTACACTCAGGCCACAGTTCAACAATGACTGCAGGTATCCTCGAAAATTAGTGTGAGCATATGTATCATAGAAACACAAGGACTGGAATTTACATCTGAAGTTCAACAAATTTTTAGGTGCTAATCTGCCCTTCAGAGTAGAACAGGAATGTATTTCACATCAGTTGAAATGCACATCCTCATACATTTCAGCTGTGGGGTTTTTTTTTTGAGTTGTAGCTATTTGAAAGCCATTTCCTCCCCCGCTGTTTATCAGTAGCTGCACATCTGGGGAAAAATGGCAGCAGAACTCCCATTTGTGTTTCCCTCTCTCCCAGCCCCATTGCCTCTGCAGAGCTGGGCTGCGCCTTAACATGGTGCTGAGCCCCAGTCATTACAGCCCACGGCCACTTTGGTGAAGAGACAGAGTTTTTCCATCTGTCTGCATGTTAGTGCCTTGAAGGGATCATCCTTGTGAATTTTGCTGTATGGATATGTGGATGCCCCTCTGAATACCTGTCAGCAGGCTCAGTGAGTTTTGCCAGTAAATACAGAGGTCCCAGTTTTGCTATTTCATCTCTGGTGACAAGCTGCACTCTCCATTCTAAACCCTCCCCGATGCCTGTGTGAGACCAGCTCCCATGGGATTTCCCTGCCTCTGTTCAGTCACAAGCTCACAGCAGGGATCAATCTAGGCAGAAAACCACATGGCAGTTTGAGAACACTTACCTTCTGACATTACATCATAATTTTTGTTGATCTTTACTGGATTTAATATTTTTGTATTTTTCTTTATTCTTATCCTTTTCAAATTAAAAAGAAATTCTCATTCCCTGCTGTGAAATAACTTGCTCAAGATTTTATTCTAAAGTGGAAATCTGTTTACACAATTCATTGAAAAAGTCACTCTTTAAAGAGCCTCACGTTTATCATTGCTCACCAAAAGAATTATTTCTTTTTAATATCCTTAGATATTAGTTGCTAGGGCCCTCCTAGCACTAAGTGTATGCTTTAGGATAAGCCAGAAGTTTCCTAACTATAAAAGCATTTTATTCATTCTTTATACTAAATCACCTTTGCTTTAAGAAAGTTTTTTGGGCTAGCTGTGATGTGGATTCTATTGTAGGCCCAACTAGAGGTCAACAGACCAAAATTACCATATTGTGTGGAACTAGATTCTTTATACAGAATCACTATTCTGGGAGTTAATAATTGAAAAAAATGGAACAGTTCATATTACAGTCTTCAGAAGTTTAATAAAAATGTAATGTATTGGCTTAATATATCTTGAATTATATAAGATATAAACATAATCTTTGAGTAAAATTAATAATATTACTGTTGAACCATTCAATGTCAAGGGGAATATATCTATTGATTAAAACTTTTCTTACCAATTCTAGGTATGCAGTGTGCCTATATTTCCTATACACACGCTCTGTCCCTAACAGAGTGCATGTGCATGCCAATGATCACACTTGTATAGGGACAGCTAAAACACTGGTTGGTAAATGATTTTTTTTTTCCCAGCGTTTGCATTATAAGAAATGCGTGGAAATGTTTGGCTGACTGCATTATAGCAGCGGATTCTATATGCTTTCCCTTCATGGGCCAAAAAGCATATTTGCATATAGATCTGCAGTTGAATGACTCAATGCTTGTTTCCTTTCAGTGCTGAAGCAGTTAGAAACCTTCTCACGGTAAGTGCATCTCCATTGGGAATGAGTTAACTGCAACTGCTGAAATTAGAACGTGATCTTTAGCTGTTACCAGCAGACATGGCTTCCTTTTTTTGCTGATAAAATGATTTGAGAGGCATCCCTGTGGCAGCATTATGTAGGCAATTTTCGTATCCCTCACTTCATGTTCTGTCTCCAAAAGGAAAAAGCTTCCCTTGATTTGTTGAGATGCTACATAAGGATATCACAATTGCTGTGATAATTACCTGGTACCACTCATTTTTATTTATGCATGTCTCATAGCACACACAAAAAAGCTTAAAAACCAAAGTTGCATGTTGAGAAAGAAGAGAATGTGAGGCTGACAACCAGCTGCTGCAGAATGTTGAGTCTTGCCATGCTGTCAGTGGTCTGCTTCTCTTGCAGAAGAGGGGGAGAGCCATGCTAGTGCTCAAAGCCCTCCGTGCTCCTGCACATGCTGCTGGCCCTCTCTGCAGTGCAGCTTTATCCGTGGAAACCCTAACCTGTACCTTGGAACACAAACTGAACCCCTGCGAGAACCAAAGCCCGAGTTAAGAGTTGTGGGTGACCTGCCCCTGCCCCCTCTCTCTCCCACGTGCGCTGTAATCCATGCACAGTGCTTGCATTGCAGCACGCTGCCGGGAGAAAAAGGAAAGCTGGAGGAGTAAGGCTTCGGTGCCGGGGGTCTGACACATGGCGCAGAGCTGCAGATCTACATCCGAGCCAGAGCTCCAGTGTTAACTGCTCTGCTCCTTCTTCCTCCTCACGTGTGCAATTCCTACCACACAAATGTCCATGGGTACGTTTACTCTTTCTTTTCTAGCTGGCCCCAGCTGTGCAAAAAAATTTGTGCACCAAACCAAAAAACCATATTTTTGACCTCTGCTTTTCATAAAGATGAGGCACCTTGATTTGAATTGGGATCCTGGTTTTGAGCTACACCATACTTGGATCCTGGCCTAGTGTATTTTCACTTCTTTCCTGCATGGCACCGTGGCCTTTAGACCCCAGTCCTGTAACCAGCTGCAAGAAGATGCCTGGCTGCACTCTTGGAGCATCAGCTGCAAGCCTGAGAATATGATGCACCAGCTCTCTAACAAAAAACCGTATCAGTCTCTAAGGATGTCATTTTCTGGTTCCTTTACTTCTGTTGTATTATATAGTTGTTATACATCTTGAAAAGTAGGGATTACAGAATATATACCTTAGAATTCATTTTAATCTCTGCTGATAGGATTGCAAGTATCTTATTGATTGGTTATATCTGAGTCCAGGTGAACTAACAGTTCTCTCCAGTCACCATGACGATACTGTGTGAGGAATTTGGGGAGAAACTGGCCTTGCTACAGTTTAGGAGCCATCCTACTTGGTTAACTCCCATTCAAAGCTGTTGTATGCTCATGAGAGAGCATATTTTCTGTGAGATGTTATTTTGACCTTATTTTGTGTGGGCTATTCATGAATGCTGCGCACTGTTCACACCTTATAAATCACACTTTTCTGAGCCCCAGCTGAGATACTGTGATACAGAATCACAAGCAGCAGTGTAGAAACTAGATCATAATCTCTTGCCATTCATTTCCCATTGAGCAGCTTTCATGGGTCTAAAGACATTTTCTTTCAATATTTACCTTCATGAGTTTCTCCTGTGGGATCCTTTATAGTACCTACTAAATCAAAGTAACACTATTGTGATAATGCAAATGTTTGTTTTTAAAAGCAGGTTCATTCCATGGAACTAAAACAACTCATTTGAAGAATGTGAATATTTTTTTTAATTTAAGGAATCATAGCTATATGCAAGGAAAACATGTACACAAAACCCCCTCAGAGCTCTGTATAAGTTGTGCCAATGGATAGTGCTGGGAGGTTGGAAGAACCCATAGTGTTATGGGGTTTGCTTTATCAGTCCTCAGAACAAATGAAATACAATCATGCTGGTTTGGAGCTATGTATTAATCCTCTCACAGCTTAAAATGGAGTTTCAATGGCATTGCAGTAAGCTACTTGCCCTGTTTAAAGCCACATGGTAGTGGAAGGATGTTGCAGTGTTTGGAGTGCTTACTTAGGACTTGGGAAGACATGATTCAGCTCCCTGCTTCCTCACAGACTTCCCATGAAACGTCAAGCAGGTCTTTTAAGTCTGTATCTCCAAGCATTTATATACCTAACTACTCAAATCAAAATTAAGAATGTGCTTAAGCACTTGCTTGAAGATTTGGAGGCAAAGAACAGGTAACTCCTGTTCTTTGCCTGAAGAGTCAGATGAAGCCTTCTCGTTCTTCCAGAGGGCCGCTCCACACGGAGCAGGTCAGAAGCCTTACAGGGTTCTTCTTTCAGAGAAACCTCTTTACCTTTACTGGTAATAAAGTCTCATGGAAATGCCACTCACAGGAGTCCAGGAGCTGTTGACTGAAACTGGATGATTTGTTAGTTTCAGAGCTGTCTCCACTGGTTAGCAGGTAAAAATTAATTAGCACACAGCTTTGGTGATGACCGCAGGGAGGCTGAGGCTAGGAACAGATGGCTGTAAATTACCTAGTTACTGTTGCCTGAAAAGTCACACCTTTGGCTTGTGTGAAATGATCCTGCCCTGTTGTGAGCAGAAATTCAAATATGCTGCCTCTCCAGGGGGGCTTAGATACCAAAGTTTGCTTTGTAATTGCATCTTAGGTCGGAACTTGAATGTGGTTAATTCACACGACTCAGCTAAGAAACAAAGGCACATTTAGAAGGGTCACTCAGCCACGTGCAGTCTTCTCCACCGCCTTTGACAAATGTTCTCTCACATTCAGACAGTAGGTGCAGAAATAGCCAGAAATTTTTATATTTGGGAAGGGAAACACAATTTCTAAAATGAGCCTTTTTGTAAAATTTTGCTGTCTTGGGAAACTTGGGAGAGAAAGAAAACCCCAACAACTTATATGAAATACAGGGACGATAAGTGCATTAAGGATTGTCTTAAATGTACGTGTTGGTGGAGAAGCTCCTGTATAAGCACTTGACTTTTCCAAAAACCTTGTTTGCTTTGCTAGACCTTCCAGACCCAATTCAGCAAAGCCCTTCAACCCATTCCTGACTCCCACTGAGCACAGTCCATCAGCTAGAGTACATCACCTAGTCCCCAACGCACCCTGTATGTCTGAAGTTAAACTGGATTGCCATGCAGTTCTTTTAACCTGTTTCCTTACGGTTCTTGACAAATTTTTAGTTTCCTGCAGTTGGCCATTTCAGAAGGTTTTCCTTCAGAAGCTGTCTTTTGTGTTTGCACAGAGGATTTGATGTAGCTGAACCCCATCCTCTTTAGCAAATGTTTTAACTGAAAGTCTTAGGGCTTAGCTTTTTGTTAGCTTGCTGCTTAGCTTTTTCCTAAATCCACATGCCCAGTGGGAATGTGTCATCTTGTAATATTTGGCCGTCTTCTATTGTGGGAGTTAAAACCAATTTGGTATTGAAAAAGAAGAGATTTTTCTATAAATAAGCATCTTTGTGTGGGGGAAGCCAATTTCTCTGTCAAAGACTTGGGAAACATACAAAGCAACAATAAAAATGTGAACTTGTCAGACCAACATACTTAAGTATCAAAGGAAAGATAGAGACACCATTAATTATACAATTGTTACCTATACCAAGGCTAGAGTAACATCAGCTTAGGTAGACTAAAATTAGTCCAATCTCACCATTCCTATGCCTAAACCATGGAGGTTTATCACATTAGATCTTAGATATTAATGATTGTAATCCCCAAATACTGTACAGTGTCTGTGTTCAGAGATATTTTCCACTTCTTATGATTTCTGTGCTCTGTGAGCAATAGTAGCTCATAGAAGCTGGACACAGAGTTAAGAATTGTTTCATCTGAAGGCAGAGAAATACACAGCAATAATGTACATGTAGGCAGATAAACTGTGTAAGTCCTGTGGTAAACACACTGTTGCTAAAGTTAAATAGCAAAAAAGATTATAGAACTGTACCGGGATGAATATGTTCAAAAATATGGTGTCAGTGATCCTCACAGTCTTAAAATTCACACAGAACTGCCCCCTAAATTTAATTTATAAGTTGTCCTCTATCAGTCTTCATTTCAAATAATAGATAGAGGATCTAATTCTGAATTAGTCCATATTTCAGTGTATGTATTTTATCATTCATTCTTAATACTTTCCCTGATAATATGGGGTTTTTTTAAACTCATGACCCTCTGGCATAAATGTAGGTAAGGCTGTGGAAAAACAAGTGTTAGTTGGTCTCTTTTGGTGAAAACGCTTGCATAAGTAACTACATAGGCATTTTAAATATAAAATACCAAAGAGAACATATTGACTGTGACTGTGAAAGTCAATCACAGAGATAACTAACAGTTCTTGTCAAATATCTCAGGAGACTTGACTGGCTGTTTTTGTAACTTGTGCTATGAGTAGAGGCTAAAACATTTACTTGACAAAATACTATTCAAGTCTTGTTCTTGTGGAGAAAGCACAGATCCAAACTAAAATTCTGAGGTTGCCTCTTGCTTGATGTGAGACACCAGACAAGTAATTTAATTCAACCTTTCTGTAGCTCCACATCTTGTCTGTAAGCTTGAATAATATTTCTGTACACCTACTCTTTAGGATGCTGTGCAGTTTTTAATTAATCAGTCCAACAAGCACTATGAGATACTGATGTGAAAAGTGCTGGACATAAATGTGGAGCGCAGGATGAGTGGCAGAAAATGGAACTTGAATAGACCTTTGGTCACACGAATATTTAAAAAAAACAAATTAAAAAGTCTTCAACCCTTGACATGAAAATGACCTTAGAAATTAGCATCAAATCATTCTGTGGCAAAGCTTTCCTCTGCCACACTACAGGTTTCTAATCCATATTCTGCACTGGAGTTTCTCTGTGTAGAGAAATGCTGATTATGCAAGAGATTGATGGTGTGAAGTGGAGCCCCAGAGGATGGGCTTTTGAGGGAACTTTTGTTCTCCAACTGTTACTGGTAAGACTGAATAATTTTTATATTTCAGCCCTTGCTTAATAGCAAATATCCAGGATGCCAAGAACCTCCTCCAAATATACTCTATTGGTACATATGTTATTCCAGGAAAAGCATATGCATAATTGATAAAAAGGAAGCATATTGACAATCTTTGAGCCTCAGGTAATATTATAAGCTGTAATACTGTAAAGCACAGCATTCTGGCCAAAAACTTCAGATGAAGCCTACCCTGAAATAATCAAGCAAGGTAAGAAAAGAAGGACAGAAAAATGCTAATAAAAATGAAGAAGTATAATATATCATTTTCCCCCCTATGAAAAATATAATAGGGAGCTTTCTCTTATCTTGGACTTAAATAAGGATATTTAGTTAACACAATATTTTTGAAAGTTTTCAATGCAGTATTTAATGTTGCTGGGGAGATGGCACTTAATGCTTGTAGCCCAAGGCCAGAAGCAGAAGTTGTATGTTCTTTGTCATCTTAGAGTCTGGGATAATGCTGGAATTGTGAATTAATATGCAAGGTGTTTGGGGACTAGTTGAAAGCAACATTGTATTCCACTGTTAGCCAGCTCTGATGCACCTCCTCTTCAATTTCTTGCTTGTCTCAGGAAAAATTATATGCTGCCATGTGGGTAATTTTTTCATCTCATGGCAGGTGATGTTTAATCAATGAATGGCCATACAGAATGGCCATCCTGCTGCAGAATAACTAGATGGTTTTGAAAATTCCGCTTGGTAGAGGATAGAGTTGCGTAGAGTAGGAATTCATCCTCACCCTGCTGATATAGTTAAGAAGAATAAAGGAGTTGCTTTGAAATCTGCTGGTGTTTGTGCCTGTAAGCTGTGGAAGGCTTTCTGGCTCCTTGGATTCCCAGAGTGCTGGTGTATTGACACATCTCCAGTGATCCTGTATGTTCCTTCCCAGGGATGAGAGGTTAAGCAGCCCTTTATTGGATAAAGCGGACTTCCTGCCTTGCAGCCTCTGCAGTGTAAGGTAACTAAGGAGAGGCTAATCAATTTCAGATAAAGTGCAGAGCAGCTGTCCTGTAGCTCAGGTTACAAGTCTGTTGAAGCCTGAGCTATTGTTTTATTTTAAGGAGTATGAATAATTTACTTTTTTACCCATTCCATCGAACTTCCTTTGCTAGGACTTAGTAGTTCTACTCCACTCTACAAAGTTGGATACTGGTGAAATGCCATGAATTCAAAGACAGGCTTTTCTCCCTTCCTGGAGGGAAGGACTGTATGAGGAACATGGCTCTGTGCATGGCTCTGCCATCATCACTGCTGTGTGTGAGGTGTTGTTCCTGCTGAGCTTACAAAGCTCCACCCAAAACACAGGGCAAGTCCATGTTGAGTCTGTGGTGTCCATCATTCCTGCCAAGTAGATCAAGGGGTTTTTTAACTCTTCCTATCCCTGGTATGGCCTCTGTGCTGCTGGTTTCTGTGAGAAGTCAGCTTTGCACCAAAACTGATGTGTAACCTTTGTTGTCTCAGCAGTAGGTAACCTTAGCTCCTTGGTGGTAAATACCAAGCTCGCAGATGAGCTGTGAGGATAATCTCACTACTGATTGTTGGGATTTAGATTTATTCTGCATGTGATGACCAGTGTATGACAGCATCTCTTTATAATGTTTCTTAGGGGTTAAAAGTTTTTTCAGTTCCAGCATTCAACTGAAAAATGAATAGTGGTGCTGAGAGTAGGACTTTATGTTTCTTTAATTCCTTCTCTCCCAAACCACTTTAGAATATTAATGAAATATTTTCAGGGGAAATGAAAAGATGGAAAAATCTATTGAATTAGTTAATTATTCCAAAAGCTGTGACAGTTGTTTGCAGTTAAACTGGATAGAAATAATTTCAGTAGTAGATAGACCTGTTGTTCCAGGCACTCTAGAAATGCACATAATGAGATGGTTTCTGCTCCAAGGTGATTTTGATCTGAGTAGATTTTAAATCAGCAGTAGGTAGAAAGAGACAGAGGTGGCTTGTGCCATACAATAGGCCAGGCTTGACACAGTCATAGAAGTCTGTGCTTTAAACACTTGACCTGTTTTTTTCCTCCCAATAAAGAAAATGCTTTAACCCCATTATTAGTGCCCTTCTCTATATGCATAGTACCTATAAGCTGTTGCTTTGAAACACAAAACATCAGAGAAGCCCTTAAGGTGATGCAGTACTTGAAAAAATATGTTATCTTAAGATTCTTAGGAAGATCTGACACTGTAATTTTAACTCGTGTGTCTAAAAATTATTGTTCATTGAGAACAGTCTTGTTCCATAAATATTGATAAAAAATTGGAAGATAAACACTAGCAAAGGAAAACATTTCCTTGCTAGGAGGAGAAGAATGAGATAAGCTCTTAAAACATTTAAATAATGTTGGCGTGTCTACAGCAGCACTTCTTTAATCTTATAAAGGTTATATCACTCTATCTGCCATCTGCATGGGTTTTATAAAGCAGCTATGTGGCTCATGGCAACAGCTTTCCAGTAGTCCCATGCTTATTAAAGTCTTCCATTCTGTTTTCATAAATTAACATTTCCTAAGGCCCTTGTTTTAAAAGGTGTATCAGTGTCAACCCACTTCTGCCTTCCAAAACTATTTTTAACTAGTTTCTGTCATGTTGAGGTTAGATTAAAATTTTAATGCAATATGGGAAAGCTTTATCCTGAAAGCGTTGAGGGGAAAAACAGTCTAAAGCAGCAAGCCAAGCAGTTAAATAAAATACTTCTCATTTCCACACAGGTAGAAAGGTAGGAAGTGCTGTGAGTCCTTCAGTCAGTAGCATATCAGGTTTCTAAGGATCTGTGCCTACAGCTTCATCCCAGTTAAATTCTCTTTGAACAAGCAGCTCTTCACATATTTTGGCCTTTCATTATGTTTAAAAGCCTGTTGAAATGAATAAAAAGCCTATCAGCTTTCTAGAGATAGTATCCCCTCCTGTAATTAAAACCACTGATCAGTTCAAATGTACCTCTGGATAAAAGAAGCCCTCAGAGAAATAAGTGATTATTTCATCTAATAACTGCCAAGGAGTTATGGTTATTCTTTTAAGTAGTTGTTTTTTTTCTAACAATTTGCACTGAGAATTTACATTGCACAAAATTTATATTGCCCTGGGGCAGCAGCAACTTCACAAACATTTCTCTAAAATACTTTTTTGCCTATTTTTTAGCCTTGTTTTCTCCCTGAATGGCTCTATGGTTAGACTGATTGCAAGTTTCACACAAAATTTGTGCCAGAACACAAAATTCTGCCAGTGTTGGCAGTGTTTATGCATCTAGCACATTTATGTTGCTGTTTACACTTGGCAAGTCATAGCAGAATACTTCACCCCAATGGAGAGATTATGTGGAATTTCAACTATGATTGTGCAGGAAATCAGTTTACTTATGCTTGCTGCCGACCTGGGGGTGTTCCTTGTGCTACCAGCACCAGTTCTTTCATATAAGGATGTTGCTCAAATGGCACCAGTCTAAGAAGGACTCAGGCAAAAATATCAAACTAATTTAGGGGGAGTGTGGAAAACAAAACTGTGTCCTGCAGCTTCAAACTCTGTAGCCAGGTTTGTATTAGGTCATAACGTATTTTTAGTGGAAACAGAGCACCAAAAGCAATTCTGGACCTTGGTATTTAAGAGTTGTGGGCATCTCACAAGTGCATGTGTGTTGGGGACAATTCCTCTCCCCAGGAAAATTTTTCTTTCAAAACAAGGTTTGTCATCTGCTTAAATATCAGCAGGCTTTTGCATGCAATTAATTTCTTTCACTGTAGAAACTTCTTCCATAATTTGTATTTATTTAATACTGCTTCTTAAGTACTGTTGGTACAGCTGATAAGACCAAAGTCAGTGTAGTCATCACAACTCTGAGTCCAATACTGAGGAGACAAGACTGATGCACAACAGTTTATATACAGCACAGTAGCACACAGATACACTCGATATCAACACACCTAAAGCAGGCAGTGCCTTTCAGTCCTACTAGAAAAGGCTTGAAAATACATTCTTGACTAACACCAATTGGAGGCCATCTCTCTTTATTCTATTAAAGTTTAAAAACTGATGCTGTTTTAGTGTGTGGCACAATTAGAGAAGGGAACTTTGAGCCAGCTTTTACAAATGTGAAACTTCGCTACCAGTTATCCTGTTCCTGAGAAATCTGGACATAATAGATTATATAGGATTGTGCTTCACTTCAGCAGATTGTGAGTTACATGGAACACACTTGGATCCTGAGAAAAGGTTGGTTAATTATAATGACTCACCTGATTAAATTTAGGCAGGGTATAAATGTCCTCTACAGCCTAACCATTATTTCTACCCAGGAGGTCCCAGCCTGTGTATGAAACTTGCACTGAGACAATAGGTCTTCATCAAGACCTTTAGTAAGACTTATGGACATTTCCATATTTCCCTGACTAGGTGGCAAGGGTCTTGTGTACCTTTATCTGCAGTTACAATTGAAGTGTCATGCAGATATAAGGAATCTGTATTATTCCTATGTTACACCAGTGCATCATATTTGACTTGAAAATGAGCACAGTGGGCTTTATATACTGATTCCCTACTAAAAATTTAGTTCATTCTCATACCTTTGGTCACAGGAAGGGTAGAAGTACAAAGCAAAGGCTTTAAAATACTTTTGAATTTGCATTTCAAGTCTGTAATGCATCATACTTCAAGCACCAGTACAAAAGTCAAAGGAAAAAAAAACCCAGGGGAAATGGCAATTAATCTGCCCTAACAACTGCAAAGGATGTTACCAACGATACAGATATTAAAGCAATTTATTGCCATTGCCACATAAAAGCTTTATGTAATTAAAACATATGGCTGGTATTAAGTGAAAGAGGGACAGGAAATTGAGCATTAAAGTTGACTCTGCCCTTAGTTCAGTGTATCTTTTGGGGGAGGGGAAGTGCTCTGAGTGAAGGGTGATGACAACTTTATCTTTGAATATCCTGCCTTTTGTCAGCTATTATTGCAACCTGCATGTTTAAGTGTTAAAAAGACTCTGAAGAATTATGAAACCTGATGAATGCCTCTCAAAAAGCTAGGCTGTATTTAGATGCTAAATTCTTCAGTGTAAGGAATCCAGTCAATTCACATTCTGTATTTTTTTCAGTAAAAAGAACAGTTTTGGCTTTTGGAGAAATGATTGTTTAAATATAACGTTTAATGTAGTCAGTGGAAATTTCCATTCTTCCAGGTTTATTTCTGAAGGGCTGTATCCCAGAAAGCTAATTTCTGGAAGCATTTTCACAATCCTGTTTAAACAGAAGTGCTGGATTGCCTTTTCAGGGTGCATACCAGATTAGTTTTTTCTGACAGAGTATATAGAGCTACTTTCATTTATACTCAGTGAGGAGCTGACTCTGTTTGTGGCTTGCTTGATATAATAATGTGATGATCTTTTTGTTCTGCCTTTCTTTGTGCTGGTTTTGAACCAGTGTTTAATGGGAATAACCATATCTTTTACTTTACAGTCCATACAAAATAATCATTAATTGTAATCTCAAATACTTTACTGTCCTTACATGTAGTGTCAGCTGCAAATTACTTTCATAAGCAGGAACCTCTTGGCAGTTTATAAAGTTGCCTTATTGAAAATTCAGAAGGATGAACAATTATCTGATATTATTTGAACTTTGGACTTCTCAGATGGTTAATGACCACATTCCTTCTGTAAATAAATACAAAGTTTTGCAAACCAATATATCAAAAAGGATCCAGTTCTGTAAGGTTTTGCTGAGATGATCCCCATTAGTAATCAGCATGGGTAATAGCTGTCGTCTATTCACATGAATTTATGAAACCCGGCTGTCTCATTTTTTAGAAAGACACAGTTCTGCCAGTCTGAGATTACATTTCTGTGGTCTTACTGTTCTGGAAGGTATGCAATATCTTTGCAATCAATTGAATATCTTCTTTGGCCTAATTTAAGATGACCATGTAAAGTGAATACTCAAACAGTAAGTTTTTTTTCTCAGTGAGACTGTGTGAAAAGCTGAAACGAAACTTTCTGGTGATTCCTTTCCTTTTCTTGTGTTGTGCTTATTGCTGAATGTGCTAAACCCTAATTTGGTATTCCAGGCCATGAAGACATCCTTCTTTCAAAAGGAAATACATCTCTGCACCTTTAAAATATATTAACCAAAATAGATGTATTTTTCAGGCTCCCTTTAACCTCTAATAGCAGAGTACATTCTTCTCCTTTTTGCCTGTTTTTTTTTTTTCCTTATGTTCTCTTCTGTGGCCCAGTTAGTTAACATGGAAGCTTACATCTCTGCGGAACACTCAATCTGTAACTACCTAGTAACAAACTAGTGTTTGAAACTTAATATGCAAATTGTTATTTTAGAATTCAATATAATTTATTTACAGCTGATCATGTATTTTCAATGTCACGTGCCACCATTTTTCAGTTTCAGAGGTAACAGCCCACTTAGATGAAAGGGAAAAACCACTCCTTGAGTTACCATCTCAGAACCTTGATGCAGGTAGGCACCTCATCACCCTGTAGTTTGTAGGTCACATATTCAAGTCTGAATTAGAAAGCCTGGTCTCAATAAGTATTAGAGGCCCCAGTTTGCTTTAATTCATTTCCATAAGCTCAAATCCCTGTAATCTATAAAACTAACTAAATGAAGGCTGGAATTCTTGAGTAAATTTGGAAAATAGGTCATTTTCCAGTAGCATCTAATATTCAGGTCTCTGCCAATGAAGGTGATTCTTGGCATACTCCGTGAGTACCTATTCTGTGTTTTCTGATGCCATACCCTGGACACCCTCAGCATTGTGGTTATTGATTTATAACAGTAGAGACAGAGCAGTTGAAACATAGCAAGGATTTATGCTTCAAAATTAACAATTAATTGACTAAAAATTAATTAGATGTTTAAGATTACAATACAAACAACATGGCCACCTGTAGTTACTATATTTGATTTGTCATCTGAAAGTCAAAAATGAAAGTGAATTCACTGTACCTGAATGGCACTAGTAAAAAATCCCAGAGCTCTGGGTCATGAGTTATCTGTGGAAGTGGTACAGTGCAAATAACAACAATTGCTCCCACTTTTACAGAGGTAGCTCATTCATTGGGTGCCAACAGGGTCCTTTCTTCTGTGGTCCTTCACTCCGGTATCAGTATCACATGAGGATTCACTACCCGGGCATTCTGGCCCAAGATTTCATGTAATTAAATATTATTGTTCAAGTATTGTCTAACACCAATTCACTTTTCAATGAATCATTATCAGACAACTGTGAATCATCAGTTGATGGACAGGGCTGACTCTTGCTGACTGCAAGTCTCTTTTCCATGAACTAGCCTTCCTGCTCTGGTAAGAGTATTTGTTATGTTTGTTATTGGCTCTTGAGCAGTCTTCTGTTAGAGACTGAGATTTATCTCTTCTGTTGTCTTTCTCTTCCTTCCCTCCTTTCCTCCTTCCCTCCTTACAGAAAAATCCGTAAGAAGTTCACCAGATCACAGCTGAAAAGAGCTTCCAGAACACCTTGTTCTCCGATCATTGCAAAGACAAAGTCTCTCATGAACAATAGGCAGGCCCGAACAGAGCCAGGATCCATCATACACTGAAGATATAACAGCATCAGCACCATAATAATGTCAAAATCATGTTTAATTGTGAATGCAGACATAACAGGACTTCCCACATCTTTGAGACAGAAACATTGTGTGGACATATTGTGGCTGGGTTCTGTGTTCTGGGCAGGATCCAACAGCAGCCCTTGTTTTCCCTCATCTCTGCAAGGGCTACTTCTGGTTCACTGTGCAGGCCTATCCTGGATTCCCTCCGTTCCCAGTCATCAGTGTGGCTGGTCAGGGAGGGACTGTTTGCACTGGTCCCACAGAAGGAGCATGGATGCAGAGCCCACCCATCACATTTATCTATCCCTTCTAGTGGCTCAACAAAAATATGCACCTTTCAAAACTATTGCAGTGTCTTTAAAGCGGGATTTAGCCTTGAGGGGTTGCATTTTCAAAAACAGCTGCAAACTTTGTTCATATTTTTCAGTATTGGCTTGAGTCACCTTGGATTTGATTTTCTAAGCTGAATGTCCACAAGGACTAGGTATTGTTCAACAGTTCTTGAAACTTACACTGAATTAGGAAATGCCCATAATTAGTGGCCAATTTTGAAAATGTTGGCCATATTAGCTTTGGTTAAAATCCGGGAAAGTATTATGTGTGACAGTGAATATCCAGCTGGACTAGTTGCATGTGTAGGAACTGGTCTCATTGTCTCTGTATTTGAAAGCATCTGCCTATTTCTTTGGGTATTTTTTGCATTTCTTGAAGCCTATTCTGAATAGTGAAAACCAGCAGAACACCATTCCCAGAAAACATGAAGAAATAGATTATTTCCTATTAGTAATGTCTCTCCACAAAATAATTTCTACATTTTTATATGTCTGGATAAAAAGATGTCTTGCAGAATGCTTTGAAGTTCATAAATGTAAGGCTACAGGTGGCTACTTACCATGGAGAGATGATGTGCCTTTTGAAACTACTTGTAGGAAACTGTCAGTCTCCCTGAAGGGAATGGCAACAGAGGCAGGTCTTTTTTTCTACTCAGGTACTTACAGGTGAACAATCTCTGCCCTACTTTGAAATCCAGAGAAAACCAGTGTGTAGCACTGCTGTGTGAACCTAGGTGGGATATGTCAATTGTCTGAGGCAAGTTGTCCTTCAATAGGTTTGGATTCCATATGGCTTTTAAAGATGTGGTCAGACACTGAACATGTCATAGCAAACTGAGATGAGCTTCAAGACTTTTTTTCTCTCTCTCTCTTTACCAGGTAGCTCTAACAGCATGGTACAGATGTGGGGTTTTCATCCAGTTGGGGACAAGCACCCAGCTTTGTGGTTAGAAAGACAAAGATGTAAGTGACATCTCATACTTCTGGGTGATTCCCCCAAAATTATTTTCCCCCATGCATTTTATTGTTTCAGTCTGAAGGAACATCTGTGATCTCAGCCTAAAACTAGCCATACTCTCCTTGTAAAATTTTGAGCTCCTAAGACAGTGACCCAGATGCTTCTTCAAAGAAGAAAGCACCCTGACCTCTTGAAGGGACTTGCTGATGATTTCCATAATGATGCATCCAGGTCTTGTCCACTGTCCTTCACCAGCAAGAAAAGGGTGGGTATGAAGGAGAGGTTGATGACATGAAGTGCTTGTTCCTAGTGCCCTGAACACTTTCGTGAATGTCACTGATTCGGACTCAGTTGGAGAAGACCTGGGATTCATCTGCCTACAGTACTTTCCAGTAGCCACTGAAATGTGCAGCCCTAGAAGTCTCTTCTAGGCACAGGATCTGCTTTTTCCTCTAAACAGGAGGGCTTTTTATCAGATAACTGAGTGGAGACAACCTACTCTTATTAGTAAGAATTGCCTTTATTAACTGCAACATATGGAAACACCTTCTGTATAATAGCTTCCTCACCCATTAGAATAAAGAAAACATGATTATTAAGCAACCTGTTTGACTGAAAGTATGAAAAACATGAACATAACAAGCTTTGTCTCCCTCAGACATCAGTGAAATCGCACACAGCAGACTCATTTTCCAAGTGTTGTTAGCTGTAAGGTGGTAGATTTTTTTACCCTGCCTTATTAAGCCTGTTCTCAAATGATTTCTTTTAGCCAGTGTGCTCCAGTGTCTAGACAGTATTTTGTAAAATCTCTGTGTGTTTCTGCTTTTGACAAAAGTATTTGTATCCGTAATAGTCTGGTTTGAAGTCATTTTTACTTCTTTCCCTCTGAGGAGAGAGAGACTGGTACCACAGCTCCCTGTCAGCACCCAGCTGCCTGATACCATTATCTTTTGCATCAAATAGCCAAGGTAAGGAAGAATCCTTTGCAGCTTCAAGTTGAGGTGCTTCCTCTGGATACACTGGAAATAATGTTCCACCTCTGCCCAGCAGAGCCATTTTCCAGGTTGGAACAGCCCAGCCTTGGGGTGGGTAAGGCATGGAGGAGTCTGATTGCTGGAATAACTTCTGCTCTGTCCTTCAACTGTTCCGCATGCAGCTGCACTGAGACTTCCTCCCTCCTACACTGCACCCAGTGCACAGAGAAACTGCACACCATGCACTGCACCTTAGTTTTTACCCACTCTCTCTTCACCTAACTTTTCCTGCAAGATGTTCTCTGGAGATGGATGCATGATTGACCTGTGAATTTTGACTGAGAGCGTTGATGGAAGATTCACTGAAGACGTGTTCCTCCTGCTGTGTTTGGGCATAACAATTTAAATTTTTGTAGAAATTGTGAAACTCCTTATCAAAATATCATGCAATTCCATGCTTTCTGTTGAGTTGAAATATTTTTCACTGGCTGTGAGCAAAGACGACACATTCCTGTGTAAACTGAAACAGTATATCCACAACAAATCAGAGCTCTGTACGTTTTTATCAATCTTCCCAAGTCACTTATTTTAAAACCAGCTAACATATATCAGTCTTCAGCAGTGACACTGAGTATAAACATGAACCTTGTAAGCAAGGACAAGAAGTTTGGTACTTATCATGATATGAGCAAGAGAATCTAGGCAGCATCAGCTCTGCATTGACAATATGATTTATTTTTCTGCTAGCTAAATAAGAAATCCTTCTAAAAATTTGCCTCTCCACTTAAAAATATGGGGCTAGAAAACCATGCAAAATGCACAATCTCTTTGTGTCCAGAGGCCTCATATAGAAAGTAGGAAGATTGTTTTACTGTTTAAAATGTCTGTGTTGCCATTTTTGACTATATAGCTTCTCTGCTCTCTTGAAATACTGTGTATACTGTTTTTAGATTATTTTTAAAGGCCCCTACCTAGTGATGGAAGTTTTGATTCTGTAGGATGGAAAAAGTTTTTGAAGTACTTGAGATTGCCTGAAATGTGTTGGTGATATGAAAACATCTTTAAAACCAGAGTTTTGATTAAAGGCAAATCTAGCCTTCATTTCTGCAGTCCAAACCTTGCAGGATGTTACGAAAAATGTAGAACAAACAAGGAGTAGAAATGGCAAAATGGAGCCTGCACTTACAGAATGTGCACTTTTTTAGTAATCTAAAGTAAGATTTATTTTTTTTTAATAAATATAATTTCAACAGAGATACTTTCCTAATTATGAAGGCTTAAATAAAATGGAATGGCTGCACAGTAGTTTCTGATATAGTCACAGCATAACATGCCACAGTCTTTTGCAGAGAACAAGTATAATCCTTCAGAAATACTTTATTACTGGATACAGTGTCTTTATGTATATGTACTGCTATGGTAATGGAATTGTTAGAATCCTTTGGAAATTTCAGCAAAATAATATTCATTTTTCATTTTCTTTTGAAGCTTCTTTATATAAACCTGTGTCTTCATAAGCCAGAGAGGTTGTCAAGAGATCTGAGTTGGATGCATAGTGGAATTTTTTTTGAGTAAATCAGGACTTTTTTATTCAAATGTTGCATGTTGAGGGAGGAAACCTAATTTTGGAATACATGGGTTTTGGATAAGAGTTTTGAGGTTGTACTATATAGTGATCAACAAATTTGCAGAATATGCTCCTGTTGCTCATAAAGATTTAACAGATGGTATTGAAATGCAGTATAGATTGAATAAAAAAAAAGGAAAAATTAAAGAGTTGTCTTTTAAAATTTCCATTGTTTAGACTAAAAGTGAATTTCTCAATGGAATGGTAAAACTGGGATGCTCAGTGTTTGAGAACATGGAGCACCTTAGAATGAAATGGTACTATTTGATTTGCATTAAAGTGTCTTTGTGTACAAACTCTGTGACTCTTGGCACTTTTTGCAGGAAACTAAATTTCTACATTGGTACTGTTATCCTGTTTTACAGTAGGCTATTGAACAGTCAAAAGACTGAAGATTGGTGAACTACGTGGGAGTTTAAAATACAAGTACATAATAAGGGGATGAGGAGAGAAGACTCAGAAGCTGGGAAAAGTGAGACATGAGGTATTGGTCTTTTCACTGGAACACCAGAAGGCTGGTTAGGGTTGAATGGAAATCGGGCAAGAGGACTCATAGTCCACAAAAACAATGCTAGAAGCTACAGAGCATTGCAGCTCCAGTGAACTGGCCCTTCTAAACATCTCAGGTTGGTATTAATGTCAAAAACTTTGTATCTTCTTTTGGTAGCACCTGGAACTGGTGGCTTCTATGTAAATATGGAACATTATCTGAATCCTCTTTACTGACATCTAAGCTAATTTCTGCAAATTAAACTGATGGTTTTTTCAGAGGAGACACACATAAAGGTCTTCTGAACAGAAGTAAGGACTGCTGCTCCACTGGTTTGTTCAAGGCAACTGTTCCCATCTCCTAACTCCCCAGTCTGTCTTGGGGAATGCAGGATGCTTGGTTCACAGGCTAAATATTGTTTCAAATATTTGTTTTAGAGTGGATGATCTTTCTCTTCTCCCCTTCCCTCCACCTCCTCCCCCAAAGACACCTGTGCAGATCCAAGTAGAAAAACTCAAGTTCTTCTGTGGTGTTTGGATTTGATGGGAAAGATGAGTTACATTTACTAGTCCTTCTGAGTGTGTTGCACTGGTATCAGAGGAGAAAATCTCTGGAAGCTGTCCTTTGCTGGCAGAACTGAGGAACTGGGCATCTCTTTAACCAGGCTTGGACAGGCTTTCAAGGAATCTCAGTAAGGAGGAGGTCCAAGATACTCATCAATTTCAAAGTATGGCTGTGAAGCCTTTCCTGTGTCTAGTTGAAATAGGTACTTAAGGGATCACTTTAGTCTCTCAATTCTTTGGTTCACTGTAAAGGTATAAATCACACATACAAAGCCTTAGCAATGAAAGGACATAAAATGTTTTTCTTTTCCTTGCACTAGCAGTCAGAAATAAATAAATGAATAAATATTTTAAAAAGCCTCCACAATAAAAAACAAACAAACCAACAGAAAAGCCCCCAAAAAACCAACAGCCAACCAAAAAAAAAAATCCATGGCTTTTCCATCTGCTTGAAAGCAGAAGTTATTGGAGAGGGCATTTTGGTAAGCTCTGAGTTTTGTTTTGGTCCTTGGTATATGCAGAACTTTCATAAACCACTGTAAAGACAGAAAGCTTTTCTGTGAGGCTGGTCTGACATCATGACACTTTTCCATGAAGTCAGATGCATTATGGCTGCTTTATAGAACAAGCAAGTAGTTGATGCATGAATGTTACCAAATTAGCATAAAAATCCTACGTGCGCTTTAGGGCCCTGTTATATGACAGCTTTAGGGCCCTGTTATATGACAGCCACTTGTTACCACTGTGGCAAGACCAAAGGTTCTTCAAATATACATTATCTGTGTACACATTAAATTGTGCTCCTTATAAGCTAAGCAGAGGGATCTTTATGGAAATGAAAACTCTTTATTACTCATTTAAATGATGATGAAACCTAGATGCCAGGCCAAAGGACTGTCTGGGGCCAATAATACTTAAGATACACACTCAAATCAAACTCTACTTTGTATAGCTGGGATGCTCTTTAAGCATTAAAATTGGCACTGATATTCTAAGGACATTTGTTTTTAAATGGCTTAATGGAGTCTTTTAAGGAAGAGAATCACCTTCAGGAAATAAATCTTAGTCTGTACTGCTTGGGGCAATAAAATGGGAAGAAAAGGGTTAGAGCCAGATTTTGATGCTGATTCTCTTCCTACCAAGTTGTCAGTTCATGACTGCAGAATTTCTTCACCAAAACTAAGTCCCAGTGAGTCTGGAGGAACATGGCAACTCTCTAATTTATTTGTAGGGATTTTTTTTCCCTGCTGGCTAGCTGTTATTACTTTGGAGGTTTGTTCCTCAATAATCTGAATCAATAGTTTCATTAACGTGGAGGAAGTTGTTCATATCACCTTTGGGTTAAAAGTGGCTCTTTCCCTAGTTTATTTTGCTTAGGCACATAAAAAAAAATTATAATAATAGCAAAGAAAAAAAAATCACAGGCATTTGTGTGAAGCTAAGAAGTATAGAGTATACAACCTTAAACTAGCAGGATATAGCAGAAGAGGACACTGAACATGATTTTCTTTTGTTACGTGGGTACAGCTGTTCATGACTGAAGGATCATTCTTTCAAACAGTCCTTTCTGTTACAGTTCTGTGGACGCTGCACTTGCTTTTCCTGTACCCATCAAAGTCCTCCATTGTGCTGTTTGCTCTGCCCAGTAATCACACTGGAAAAATGAACTTCTCATACTTTAACTTTTCAATAAGTTATTGGGGCAGATGCAGTGAAAATTTGGCTCTATATTTGTTTTCTTTCTTTCAATCTTGATTTCCATTGGAATTTTAATCATTTTTTCAGGCAGTGAATCTAAGAAAATTACACTGAATGCCCTTTATCCTTAGGATATGCATTTAATCCACAGTAAAATAGTTATGTTGCACAGTCTGCTTTCAGGAGCCTGACTCAATCCCAGCTGTTTGATAACCCTGCCCCATTGTTTATTTTCTGTATTAGTAACAGTAAGTCCAGTATTGACTGGCTTTTCCAAGCAGACCTGACTCCACCCTGCCATTTGTACGTGCACAGTTAAGGCATGGTTAAGTATTTTCTCCTTTTTATGGTCTTGCTTTGCTCTCCTGTTTCTTGTATGTGTTCATAAAAAAGGAGAGCTTGATGATACTCCCCTTCCCAGTGTGCGGGGGTTTGGCTCAGATGCTGCTGGGTGCCTGGGAGAAGAGAAGGTTGGACCACTGCTGACTATCCCTTTGCACACAGACTGTCCTGAGCATCACAGACCACTCTGATGCTTCTTCCTCTGGAGTTCTAAGTGTGGGGACAGCCTGCCAGGCTGGTGCTGCTGTCACACATAGGATGAGAGTGTCTTGCTCTGTGGCTAAAGCAGGCTCCACGGCGCTGCTGCACTTTGGAGTGTAATGAACGGTACAAGTGGCTGAGCCCTCTGGAGATGCTCCCATTCCACTGCTGCATAACTGGAATACACTGCCAGCCCCCTTATTTAATGGTATATTTGGATCCTGATGGTATATTTGGATCCACTCCCCTTCTAAGTTGCTTCATTAATGCTCAGGCACCCTAAGCCTGCCATATTATGTTTTCTTTGCTTTGTTGAGCCCTAATCTCTATGGATTTTCACTCACTTTTCAGAATGACGTCAAGGAAGATTATAATCAAGATGCTATAAACATCTAGAAATTTTTGCTCCCTCACCCCTTCATTTTTCAATTTAAGGCCATTTTTTTTCCATTATGCTTTCCTTTTCACCTTTCTTTCCACTGCTCTCATTTGCTGATAAAGAATCATTAGACCTTATTTGAAATTACATAGTCTTCAAAATAAAATATTTTTACCTATTGGGGTGAGGGCAGCAAACATCTGATGTGGGTTTATAGCTCAATAAATCTAGACAGTGTATTGACCAAATCATCAGAACTCAAATCCCAATAAATATTTTAAACCTGCTGAGTTTCTTGGCTATTTGGATCCTGTGAGTTTGTATTGTCCCTTCAAAAACCAGGGGCTTGCTTCAGACTTGCAATCTCAATACGTCTGGCTTTTTTTCAGAGGAGTTCTGCTGTAGGGTTTGGCTCGACTGTACCTATTGCACATTCCTTGCCAGCCTGTAATTAGACCAACTGCTTAAATGCTGAGTAGCTTTCTTCTGTTTACTGCTCATATGGATTAAATGTGCAAGATTTCAATAGGAGAATATAAATGAAGTGACTGCCTAGCTCTGGATTTTCTCCATCTTTGCTTGATGCACTAAGGAGAATCAATTGCAGTTGCTTATTATTTTTAAATAGCAGTTAATTTGGGAAAATCTGATTCACTAGCTCTTTTCATTTTGCTGATTTGATTTCAGCCTTCTGCCCATCTGGGCCAACCTACATGTACTGTTAAAAATCCAGTGCCTAAACTCATTGGTGCACATAAGCAAAGTCAAAGACACTCAGCCTAACAACCCAGAAAAGCACTGTCTGTGACGGTGTATTCCAACCCTCTGTTTTCTTATTGCTAAAATCCTCAGTGAGAGAAGGGGCTTTACTTTGCAGTTTGTGCTGTTGTGCCTGAAAGAGAATCAGAGTGATTATAGAGAAAACCTCCCCCTTATCCATTCAGTTCTCTGTGTGTTCAGATGTGGTGACAGTCTCTCAGACTGTGGAGTTGCATAGTCAGAGAAATGGTTTCCTGAGCAGATGAGTTTATTCTGCCTGGGGATGTTCTGGTGGAACCCCACGCACTGTAGGAACTGTAGAATTAATCTCTGTGAAGTCATGTGGCACTTCTAGAAATGGCCTTCTGGTCAAACTGCTGCATCTGTGCAAATCCCCTTGACGGCAATAAAGAATCCTGAAGTAGGATTGTAGTCTAAGCTAGCTGTAAGCTCTTTAGGCTAGGGCTAATATCCTCCTGTAATTATTTAAAAATTCTTTCTAGATTTATAGCTTCATGGCAATGTTTGGGGTAGAAAAAAGGCTATTCAAGAGATGGTAGTATATATAGGGTCTGTATCTAGACTATTGCAGCAGGGGATGTCACTGCTTTCTACAGAGGATGTGTGCTGTTCTCTGATGTGAGGAAGAAAAAGATGTATTCTTCTTCTCTGACTAAAGGGCTGGGTGAGGGTTACTAGTTCCTAATGGTCCCCTCCCTCACATTTAAATCCATGCTGATTTCTTTTCACAACTTGTTAAATGCTTTTCGTTTTGTGGCAAAAAAAAAATAGGATAATACACTGCAAATACAGGGTGATTGTATATGATGAAACATTGTTTTTTTTCATTATATACACACAGGGAAGTTGAAATGTTATTTGTAGAGGATAAAGGTGAACTTTGCTCGTGATTTTATGAACTTCTTTATTGCATAGTCCTCTTTGTGCAAACAGCACTTGACACTCTCTTGCCTTTTGTTATTTCCAGCAGATTGGAGCCATTTGTTTTTTAATGTTGAACTGTGACAGAGAAGCAGGTGTTGGATAAAAGGAATCAAGATCACTTTTGGGTTTTGTGATCAAATATTTAGGGGGATTTGTGAAGAACTGTAAAATTCAATTAGTTTTGCTTCCTATGTCCTTTTCTCCTAGACCACTGATTTGCAATTCCGGAATAATTTGTCATGATTTTTCCAAAAGTGAGGCTGGTAGCTGGTCTGGGCTAAGGCTTTTAGCCCAGCTGGTGTTGCTGGGGTTGGTGTTCACTTTGCAAACTGCCATGCTGGCCGAAGATGCCACCCTTAAATAGCTACTTGCTACTAATTCCCTGCTGAAAGTTTCTGCCCTCTCTCAGCACAGAGAATAGCACGGACTGCTGTTTTCTGCTTCAAAGTTAGACTGAAAATTAGGCTTACCTGTGAGGTTCTGAAATGAGAGAAGGAGGATTCAAGTGAATCCACTAACAGTGAGAGAGGAGAGTAGGGAATGAACCTCTGATGGCCATGGAAGAAAAATAGCTTGGGTCAGAAGCATCTGCAGCTACACAGCCAGATCAGCAAGTGTCCATCTGTCTGCAGCCCAAGTCAGCCTCTGGGTTTGCCCAAGGAATTACTAACCCTGCAGAAATAAATAACATTCCATTGAAAAAATAGACAATATCTCCAATTAATCAATGCAATATCAAGAGCCAGATTCAAGCATCTATGTATTTCTGACTAATTTGTTGTCTGCATGCTTGTGACCAGTCCAGCATTGCTGTCAGTGTCTGCTCCTCACCAGTTTTGTGGCCTCATCTGTGTCTGTGACCACTTCTGTTCCATCACTGCCAGTTCAGGAGGGTCTATCTGTCTTCAGCCAGGACTGGACACCTATTGAACAGTGTCAGACTCTGAAATGCTTAGTCCTTTCTCTCTGCACTACTTGAAAAGAGCCTGATTTGCTCAAAACTCAGACTGCAGTTAGGATAAAGGTCAGTGACTTGGTACACTTGGTATACTTGGTACTTGAAATGTCAAGAAATATGATAACTTTTCCATAAACTAATAGGTTAATCCAATATGATCACTGAGAAAGAAATAATTCTGTTTTCAAATGTTTCTACAAACTCAGTATTGTCATGAACACAGATACTGAATTTCTGATGGCTGGTGAAGTGTATTTCAATGCTGTTTGGAGCTGTGTACGTATATTCAGGTAATCCATTCTGCTCTTAGTAAAACAAGATGCTATAAATGATGGCAAAAATTTCATAAATATGCAACTGAAAACCAGGAGCGATTGGGAGCAAAGCCAGCAAAAAGACAGTTTTAGTAAAATGATCAGCAGTCAGGAAGAGGCTAAGGTGAGTGGTCAGTTTTCCCTGATTTCTGGATATAAGTATGTTAATGTATTTTGCTAATCTCATGAAAAGTCTATCGAAGTTGCCATTCATTTTTTAACTTGAGCACCATCTAGTGTGCATGACAAAAATAATTAAAAAAAAAATTAAGGTCAGATCATTATGATCTATTAGCAGTGGAAGTGCTTGCATGTTTTCAATGTCAAAAGGTAAAAAAGCACATCAGAGCTTACATTCTCCTAACTTTCAGTAAAACAAGCCTCAAGTGACATTCTTGGGAGCCCACTCCCCCTTTTAATTTGTGCTTTGCTTGCTTGCACTTAAAATAAATGCAAGAAATGAAATGCACAAAAATAAATTTATTTTTTGACAAGCAGGTTAAATATAAAAAAACCGCAAACAACAACTGTTTTTTTTCTAAATACAAACACATATTTTTATATGTCATGTAACTATAAATGCAGAGTCCTGCACATTGCTGAAAGCTGATACTGTCTGCTCCATCAAACCCCTGGCTTTCAGCTAAATGGATCTTGGCAGATGTTCTCTACATCTACCAGACTTGGAACGCAGTCAGAGATGAGTCTTTCCTGCATGCCTGGATCAGAGTGAGTGCACTTATGAAAAGTTTAGTGTGCTTTAATTTTTCCTGCTAGCATTGCTTCGTGCAGCCTGCGCCCATGGCGTGTTTTGGGAGCAGCCCAGCTGCCATTGCCATTGCTAGGGAAGTTCATACTGCTCTTTGCAGCACATTTTGTTTGCACCTATACTGGGAAGTCCCTCTGACAGCAACTTCTGCCCTCTTTCTAATGACCTCGCATTTCCCCGTATAACAAGATTAAGAGCTGCTGCTGGGGAGCATTACTCATTGATCAGTCATTACTCCATCACCAGTCACATTTCTGCCCCTTGCTACAGGAGTTCTTGTGATGAGGGAAAGATCTCTGGCTCCCATGAGTGCTTCTGGCTTCGGAGTAGTTTTAAAATCAGAGGAGATCAAAACCTACCATTAGATTTTTCTTTAAAAGGCTTATGATTTGTGCATCAAGTAAGAGATTCTTTTGGGAAGTGAGAGGCAAAGGAAGGGGATATTACCAAGATTTTTTAGAACTTTTGCCTTGAGCATCTACTGATTTTTTGCTGCCATTATTTCATGAAACAAAAGGCTGCTGAGGCATACAAACCAGTATTGTTTTAAGCCCAGAAATGAAAGCCAAAGCTGGTAGAAATATACCAAAGAACAAAGTTTTTTATAAGACTAAGACAAGGAAAAAACTCATTTGGGGCATTTCTCTTTCTCAGTTCAAGCAAGGCTCTGGGAATGGATGTCACTGGCCCTAACAGGCCCATGTGCTCTGGCAAACTTAAAAGCTCCTTGCTCCTATAGTCCTTCTATGAGATCTGGCTCTAAACTTACATAATTCAGGTCAATAACTGCAATTTTTAAAGCTTAATAGCTGTATGTGGATGAAGCTTTCAAACTGGACCTATCATTTGCTGACTTGCTACCCAGACATACGGTCTCTAGTGCAGCACAAACTGCAAACTTTTCTTACCAAAGCCACACATCAAATGAATTCTCAGAATGCATTGTCCAGATAATAAGTGATAAAAGCTGCATTACGGTGAGTCACCCCTCTGCACACTGGGGTTGAAAACTGCTCATCACCTTGTGTGTGTAAAAGTTGTGAGCCCTACTATCTAGGGAACACATTATTAAACTCTGGTTTTAGGGGGATCTTCTGGTGGGATTACCTTCTCCACCCAGAACAATTTTTCTCTGAATTATGCTAAGACTGTGCAGTGTTGGGCAACCTCTTTTGGCAGAAGGAGTTTTCCCTTTCTAGCCATTTGTTGCACTCCAGGAGTGAAATGCCAAATAGAAAATACACTGAGCTAGAAAGAAAGGAGTGCCTCTGTGTACGTTCAAGAGAGAGGGCAAAAATTTGAGAATGCCAAACATTCATGAAAGTAATGTTAAAAAGTTGTTGAAGTTAGATCCCCTACTGTTATTAATGTTATGTTTACTGTCTGGTAGTTTTATGACATTTATTTCTGCTCAGATTGTAATATCAATATTGTTGAATGATTCATAATAGACTAATTCAGTTTTTCTTTTGGAAAACAAAATCTTGCTGCAAACCAGATGTTGTGTCTGATCTGAATTTTTACATTGATTACAAAAGCACACACAAATGTGTACTTTGTCAGGCTCTTGGAAAGGGACAGGAACTGCTTACTTTCCCTTAAGTCGAAATGTGTTGAAGAGAGCAGCAGTAAAGTGATTTATAAGGACTGTGAAATTATAAGTCTTCAACATTCCTCTCCTCTCCTCCCCCCACCCCAACATACCCAAAGACTTCTAGTCTCCTCCATCACTAAGGCATGATTCCCATTCCAATCTTATCAAAGTTCAAATGGAGCTGTTGCTCTCTGGTATGCAGCATAGAATGTATCACCAAGCTAAGAATTAAGCATGTGGTTCTAGCACTACTCAAATTGGTTTGCTCACCTGATACACACAGCACAGAGAATTTGGTGGTGCTGTCTCTGAAAGCTCTGCTTCAGTGGTTCTCCTTTCTTTGTGTAATTTCTGAAAAGTTTAGTTTAAGTGTTTTAATGCTCCTTGCACAGCCAGCTATCAAAGCTTTTAGCATGGAGAAGTACTGCTTCCCATTAGTGCTTTACTGTCCATACAGGATTTCAGTATCTCACAGAGGATTTGGCTTTATCATTTAAGCATGGTTCAAGAGGTTTGTCATTCTGCCTTTTCATCAAAATTGTAATTTGGGATAGGGTTGTTAAATGGAGTATTTGCAACCAGAGATGCATATTTTTTTATTTTCAACAACATGGTTTTAAAAGCACTTTGATTTGGCTTAAGTCCTTACTTCTCCAACAGTAGTTTTGTAATACTTGAAAGTTGTAAAGTTTACTACAAACACACTTTGGCCCCCACTCCCTCCAGGAGTTTCTTTAAAAAATGGATTCTAATGGGTGGGTGAAGCAGCTTGGGCAATCATATCACATGGGATGAGAAAGGGGCATCTGAGGAGCCAGGATGAACTGCAGTCTGAAGCCAGGTAGAGTTAACGCCACGGAGCTCACAATCTGCAAGGGGTTGTGCTTGAGTGCTTGTTGCAGCCTCAATGCTGAAGAATTAACTGTTCACATTTCAAGACACAAATGAAGAAGAGAGCTGCTGGTCTGATGCCAGTGAAGTCTGAACACCAGCACACCAAGTTCCTGGCAGAACAACTGAAATGCCTTTGAAGGAGGTGTTCCGAGTGGTACAGTATAATTCTCTCAAAATGCTGCTGTTTTTCTGTCATTTCAGTCTGTGGAAAAAGTAGCAAGTGGTCCTATTCCCTGACCCACTCATCTGTGTATATGCTAGTGGGACACCACTTGTGAAGTTAATGAGTAGGAGGAGCTCACTGAATTTCCATCTTACCAGATGTTCCTTATTTGTTGACATCTCATGGAAGAAGATGGAATGTCTGACTGAACAAGTGGATTATCTGCATTTTTTGGTGGGTGTTTTTGTTTTATTTATTATTTTCTTTGCAAGTCCAGGGATATCAAATCTTCAACTTTTCTCTTTGATCAGAAGGGAATACTTTTTTGTGTCAGAGTCTGAAGGCCACACACCTGCACATTCCCATTTCCTTACCCTGCAACTAACTCCTGCAAGCACCTCCCAAGAATAAAAATCTTGTTGCTCTTATAAAAATGAAGCAGCCTGCCTTAGGAGAATTGCTTAGTTTAACAGGCAGGGTTTATAAAGTGACTCTGATCAGGGAAATTAAGACCAAATGAGAAGTAGACTAATACTTGGTTGTGGTTTTATTGAAGAGCATCCTTTACAGAAAATTCTGTTTATTTTTTTTCATAGAGATCTATTGCATATTGTACTTTCAGGAGGAATTGGATTATATTATGTTTATCATATCCCTGTTTGTGTCTGGACATTATTGTGACCTATAATTTTTTAGTCTGCATGTGTTATTTCTGAAGGTAATGACCTTATGTATCAGTGTGATTTCTTGAAGTGGCTACCTGAAAACAGAGGCTACACAAGAATAAGAGAATAAAAGTGAGTATTTATTTGAAGGGCCTTTGAAGGTACACCCTGGGAGTCAAAAGCCTCTGAGGGCTCCACCCAAGATGGACCCTGGGTCACGGGTTCTTCACACTTTTATAAGTTTGGTCCATTTGCATATCAGGGTTAATTTTCCAGTTACAACTTCAGTTAATGATGTAATTACCCCAAGTTTGCCCCCCACTCAAGGCTTTAGTTTACATATTTTGGGGCCTGAGACAATCAAGGTGTCCTTGAAGTGCAAACCTAGAGAGGGTTTGTTATGTCTAACCAGCATGAGAGAACAGTAGTTAACAGGCCACACGAAACTTCAGAGCTACACACTAGGCAGTACAGGATTTTAAAAATATAAAAGTTAAACCCTAAGGCATCAAGTGAGATGACAGAAAATAGAAATAGACAACCAAACATCTTTAAATCTATGTATTGCTCATTTTTCTGTTTAGAGGCTTTGCCATCAGTTGTTCTGTAACTCCATGGAATTGTGCATTATAGCACCTTCCCTGCCAGCAAGCTTATCATGACATTTCAGACTAATGCAGCCTTATCTAGAGATCTTCAGTGCACTCTTTAAGATTCTTCTCCATTAGCAGGCACAACTGCAGCCTGGGATGGCCTAAGTAGTTTGTTTCAGAGAGTGTATTTACTGTCTGAATACTTTTGCTGAACCACCACAATTTAAAATCCAGCATATGAAAGTAATTTGACTGTAGTGCCTGTTCTCCTAAATATTTTGGACTAATAGCAATGATTCTGTATCTGCTGCATCAACATTTGAGTTGTTCCTGCAGCAGCAGCCACCGTGGTGCAGTGACTGTTCTGCTTGGACTTTACTTCAGTTGGCAGCAGGGGAGCTAAAAACTGTCCTTGTGCCAGGTCACATTTCCCTCATGTGACCTTTTTTCTATTAATTCAATGGAACCCTCAAATACTGTGCCAAAGGATGGTTTTTGGTCTGGATGTGAAAAACAGAGGAGAGTTGCTGGAAATAATCACCTGTCAGAGAAAGAAGTGCAAGAACACTCCCACACAGTCATGTGCTCTGGGCTGCTTGTATTTGGAATTTGAATGGTCATTTAATGCATGTATGAGAGTTTTCCCCAAACTGTCCCCAGCTCGTAACCCTTGATCAAGGCAAAACTCCCAGAGATTACAGTGGGGAACAGGAACACGTGTCTCCTTGTATCCATAACACACTTGTCAAAGGCAAACAGACTGAAGGGACTCACTTGGTGTGACCCTTGGGGATGCTGCTGTGCAGGGCCAGGAGTTGGATTTGATGATCCTGATGGAGCCCTTCCAGCTCTGCATATTCTATGATTATATGACTCACTCTGGGCTATGACCTGCGAATTGGGTTTCTGTAGAACCCACAGTAATGTATCCATACTCATTATATTCTACTAAGAATACTTCTCCTTAAAAGAATACTTTTATAAACAAAAACAAAAAAAAGAGTAGCTAAAAAAGGGTAGGAACAAGTGGCTATTATAGATAGTGTCCTGGTCCAGTTTTAAATGATCCAAACCCTAGATCCTTTGTCATGGACTAGGTGCAATCAGTCTGGGGTTTGCTGCTTAAAACAACTCCTGTCTCTGTAGATTTGTCACCACTGAACTCTGACTCCATTTTACATCATCAGACTTGTCTATCACGTCAGATCCACAGCTAACTCTCAGCAGCTGTAAATCAATACATCTTTTCTTATTTCAATGTTGTTTCCTATTCACCAGCTGAAGATCAGACCAAGGATTCATTGACTGACTTTCCCATCTGGGTTGCGATCTGTGTTTCTAGTTAGATACTTATAGGGATGGCAGGTTTTCTTCTGGGTTTAACTTTTGCTCTGGGTTTATTTGCTTTATTAGAACTGTATTTTATTGTACTCCTCTATTCTAGCAAGTTACCTTAAAGTAGCTAATCGAATCAAAAAACAAAGTACATTTTTAAATGATTAAAAAAAAAAAGGTATCTCCATTATAAAATATCCTGCCTTCAGAATTATTGCAAGTAGGTGACACATTTCTGGGTTTTGATTTTTTTCATCCATCATTTCCAGACCATAGCAGACATGAGGCTGTTTAACTTTGTGTCTTAGGTTCCTTTTGACAGGGGTAGCTAAAAATCTGGAACATTTTGCTCATGCCATAAAAGCAAACAATTGTAATGGATTAAATTCCAGCTCTCTACTTTTTCAGTTCCTGTATGGAAAAAAAATTAAGCCAGGTAGGTGTTTACTCTTCATGACCTCATGTTTCTCTGAAAGTTTTTTTAAAAATCCAGAGATTATCATTCAAGTGCATTTTCCTTGTATTTGAATCATATTCAGATTTGTATTTTCTTGTATTTTGTATTTCAGAAGCATTATCTCAGTAAGTTTGAATATGGAGCTGCCATTCTAAGTGTGTTACTAAGGGTGAATGTTCTCTTTGGGCTTTTACCTTAGAGCAGTTGCTCACGTAGCCCTCCTTTTGACGAGACAGCTCCTCTGAAGAGTGTCTCCTAATTTTTCACGTTATCCAGAAATCAGAGTGTCTTGAACTGCTTTCTTCTGTTCAGAGCTTTCAGAGGTGGTGATACCAGCTGGAAAGGGCTTGGTCTTCCACTCAAGAAATGCTTTCAGCAGTCACCATAAGAAATGCCAAGTGTTACTTAAAATAACTTCTGTAGCTGCAGGTAGCAATCTCTGCTCCCTTCTGGATCGTAGGTGCTCCTACAACCACTGAGGAACATTCCAGTAGAGGTTAAGAGAGGTTTCTGAGAAATAGGGGTAAAACATCTTCCCCAAATCTCTCATCATGAATAGTTGAGATGCTGTGCATAACCAAGAAAGGAACATTAGGATCTCTCTGTATCCCTTTTACTGGTTTGTCTTTAGGACAAACACCTCAAAAGCATAACAAGGAAGTCTCACTTGCCAAGAGTTAACTCTAAACTTCTGAAGGAGGCATGTGGCCCTTGGCAGCTTTTGTGCCATGATGTGCTCACTGTGCAAGGTGATGTAAAGTGTCATGGGTTGAAACTTTAAAGTGTCATGCTCATGGAAGAGGAAATTAGGGAACTCTATTTTAAATGGGAGGGGAGCTTTATTTTTAGGAAAGGGACTGAATCTCCAGCTCCTTGAAAGTAATTCTTTTTAGCAATCCATTTTAATTTAAAATTAAGTAAGTCCACTTACTGTTGTGAAAATCATGCTTCTTGAAATGATCTATCTTCTTGGGTGAGCAGAAAGAAACCAGGCACTTTCAATGCCAGTCATGTTGAAGAATGCACGGGCACACTGTTAAAAATGTCATCACAGCATAAACTGCATGGCAGAAACACATTCAAGGACTAGGAATGAGAGCCCATGTAACACGATCTCATGACAATTTGTGAATCATTTGTGATGGGTGGAATAGAACCTCATTTTCATCAGTCTTGCAAAGTTTCAAAATTAGAATTTTGATGAAGTTCAAATATGAATAATATTTTCATCTCTGATAGACTGGTGACCTTCCTGGATAATGTGAGGAATAAGTGGTAATTGACTGGTTACACCTTGCATAAAAATACAACTTTGGGCATTATGTCTGTATTCACAGGAAGTGGTTGCCAGCTACTTGTGAAGACTTCTCTTTAGGTCTAAGTGTGCTTATTAATATCTTAATTTTAATTTCTTTTCTGACTGCATGAGGATTAGTAGGATGCCTATTGCAGTTGATTCTGGTTTACCTCTTTTTGATGCTCAGGTATGGCACAGGAGAGTGGTAGGAGGATTAATGAACTCTTAGAGCTGGGAAGTGCTTCCAGGTCCAGAGTTAGCACAGATCAGCTGCTGTTCTAACCAGAGAGTAGATGGAGTGTTCTGGTGTAATTCCAAGGGACAGCTTGGATGAACTACTCCTGTCCTTAGAGGTAACAATTCTTCAGGATTTCCTGTATTAGGGAAGAGAGGGCAATATCTCTACTGTACCAAAGACACTAAGTGCTGGATCTGCCCAGATTTCATGAGTAATCTAATATCTGAACAAGACAGAAATCCCAATTAGGACAAACAAACAGAAGTTGAACTGAAAAAATGTTAATATCCCAATCAGTAAAATAGCTGTGGTTTGTATTAGAGCTTTATATTGGCATTTTTTATTAGCATTTATCACAGTATCACAGAAAAGTTGTGGTTGGAAGGGACTTCTGGAGGTCATCTTGACCTAAAGTCCTCTCCTGAAGCAAGGCCACCCGGAGCCAGTTGCTCCTGTCCAGATGGTTTTTGAATATCTTCAAGAAGAGAGACTCTGCAACCCCTCTGGGCATCCTGTGTCCCTGCTTGGTCACCCTCACGCTACAAAAGTGTTTCCTAAGGTTCACAGGAAGACTCCTGTGCCTGTCTGTGCCCATGGCCTCCTGTCCTTAACTGGGCACTACTGGAAAGAGCCCGTCTTCAACTTCCTTGCACCCCTTCTTCATGTTCTTTAACCCTCTCTTCAGGTATTTATATATACATTGGTAAGATGTGCCCTGAGCATTCTCTTCTCCAGGCTAAACAGTCCCAGTTCAGCTGTTTAGTCCACTTCACTCTTTAAGAACCTTATTAGCTTTTAGACAGCTCGTAGCTGCTCAGTCATTAGCTGTGATCAAGAAGAATGAAAATTCTTTTTCCAGGTCTTGGCTTGCTGTAATTGCAGCATTAGCTCTCACCTGGTAATGGCATTCCCTTTTGGGTTCTGATTTCTGCAGCACACTCTGCTTTGGTTGCAGGGAAAAATGTAAAAAAAAAACCCCACATCACAATGAGATCAAGTACTAAATATTGGCCATTGGCTTCCTTGCTGTGGGATGTACCACAGTACTTTGCTCTTCTGTAGCCCGCACTGGCTGGCTGTGCAAGCTGACTGGTGTATTTTACCCTGGACAAAGTCCTTTAGAGGCCCACAGTTAAGGATTGTTGATACGGTATATTAGAATTGATAGGGCAGGTAGGGCATGGGGCAAGTGCTTATGACATTTCTGAGCAAATGGAAAGCAGCCACCTGAAATTACTTCTGAGTGTAATGACAAAAATTGTTAGGGATTTTACCAAGACAGAGTCTGAGAATAGAGCATGCTGTTTCCCCTGCTCTATTAGGAAGAACAAGATGAAGACTTGCTGTGGAGAGAAAGCTTGATGTGACAATCACCAAAGATTGCATTGTAGAATATCACAATTTAGTCTTGAGCGTGTGGGAAATTTAGACACATTTCTCATTTTTTACAGATGTCTTCTTATATTTCAGGACCAGTGTGTTTGGAGTAGTGATGAATTTTGTGTGTATAACCTGTGCTGCTGTTAGGTCAGAACAATGGGTTCCTCGTGGCTGGGGTACCTATGCTTCTTTGGACTTTCACAGGACTAGAAAAGAGAGGAGCTGCACTCTGGCCTATGCTGGTATATGTTCTAGGGAGCAACTCTCCTGCCTCAGCTGTCAGAGGGAAGCCCAGCCAGGAAATTTCACACTGCCCAGGCAGGGCTGTTGAAGCAGCTCATCCCATATCCCATCTGCTGGTGACACATCTGTGCAGTCCCAGGGAGCTGCCTCTGGCAGAGCCTCGGTGCCTTCCAGCTGAAGCTGTCTTTGGCAGCCCCTCAAGAGTTCTGCATGAATTTTGACTGTGCCTTTGCATCAGAATATTCTGAATTCCAGTGGAATTGTACTGGTGTCATGGAATTTACATGGTGTCACGTAAAGGGAGAACAGCATCTGCTTCCACTTGCTTTCAAATGGGTTTTTAATGTAGTAGTTGGGTTGGGTGTATTGCAGACTGTTCCATAATAAGCCTGACTGATGTGTAAGTACCATGGCATACAGTGAATTAAAGTGCAAAACTTCCATGGACTTCTTTCAGCATTTTCCAGGAATTAACTTTTAGGTCACACGAATCCCAAACTGATCAAGAAATTTTGTAGTAAAAGATATTGGACAAATTGATATATAGCTCCCCCACCACTCCCCAAAAGTATCCTTACTCTACTGTTGTTTAGAAGTAGAGGGTATAAATGAAATAAAATTATAGAAGAGTAATAAATTTATTATATAATACATTAAATGCAATGTTTAAAGGGACATTTTTCAATGACATCTCAGTAGCAAAAAAACCCGTTAGGGTAAGTATACAAAGTTGGATAATTATGCTCAGGACTGTGTGCTACATTTGTCACTGCCACTGAATTTGCTGCAAGTGATTTGGATTGCTATTTTAAAATTAAATTTGGACTTTATTTAATTTTTTAGAAAATACTACAACAAAAGTCTGAGAAGAAAGAAACAAAGATGTTAATAGGCTATGTACAACCCAAATCAGAAAAAAACCCTTAAAAAACTGTTTCCTTGTCAGCACCTGAGGCAGTACAGAAATTAATTAATTAGTAGGCACTCTGGAAATCACCTTCAGCAAGAAACTTTGTTTCAGATATATAAGGACAAACAGTGCAACTTCAAGGGTGCAACACATGGTGGTTGTCAAGCTGCTTGGCATCTCCTTCTCCACTTCCACCGCCTTGCATGGAAAAATTGTAAGGAAGGAGTAGGGATGTAGCTAAGCTCTCCTAGAGGTATTCAGCCATTTTCCCAGTTATGTGAAACCAATCTCCATTATTTCTTGATTTCAGAAGACTTCTTTACCACAAATATGAAATAATCAGCTTCCAAAACCAAACCCAGTTAGAGGGAGGAAAAAAAGGAGTTGTCTGAAGTGCTGGAAAATGGCAAAGATCTTGTTTTAAAATTCAAACTAAAAAATGTTTTTAATGCAAGTAACTTGCACCAAACACTAAGATGCTGTTGGTAAAAGTATAGCTTTAGATATTTTTATGGTACATATTTTTTTTTTTTAGGAGATTACAAGCTTGATCTCAAGAAGTTCTGTAGAAATGTACTTGTCACAATATGCAGAATCTCATAATATCTTATCGCTAATTTGTCTCAAAACATAAAAGCAGGCAAAAAACTAATGAGAGAAAAATATTAAATTAAATAATTCCCTCAAATTTTATGCATTTCTAAATTTTTAATCCAGTGATCTTATCTGGTCATAAGCTTAGTCCGTGAAAATGCCACACATCTCAAAGTGGATGGCAGCACCTAATCTCATATGCTTAGATTCTCATACTTGAATTTCTAATCCCCATCTTTAGACATAAAAGGAATATAATTAAATTGGTTGATTAAGACTATAAGGTCCTCGAGGCAAAGTTTTTTGAAAAAATTGCTTTTTTAAACATTCTTTAAAGACCCATGGTAGTGTTAAATGCATAAGAACAACAATCCTCACATAAGGTTGCAGAATTTTTATTAGGTAACGATTATGTGAATATCTTTGTACTAGTGTAAGAAATTCCTTGTTTCTCTGTTATTTGCTACAGTAAAGTTGTTAAGCACTTTTAAGAAACAGTTTAAACCAATATTCATTAATTACTTTGAAGTTAAAATATTTGAAGCCAAGCTGGTAAGGTCTATTATTAGCAAGTACCAATAAGTGTTTCCATTTTAACCACTGGGAAGAGTTTTCCACCAGTAAGGTAGATGCCTGAGGAACTGCTGTTACTCTGAGGCAAAGACTTTCTCTCTTCTGTGCTGGAGATCTTCTCCCCCCATACCACGTGTTTGTATGTGTCCAAATCAATTATTTCACGTAGTGACAGTGAAGGGAACGGTTCTGTCACAGTTAGACTATCTCCCCTTTGAAAATTAATGCCTTGTGCTTGCCATGTTTGTTGACAATGTGAGGGAGACCATATTTAATTGGATAACATAGCATTATCTCTTTGCTAAATTACAGGAGCCTTACTTAAGGACAGCTTTTTTTCAATAGAGTTTATTTGCCAAGAAAGGAATGGCTTGTCCTAACAAAGTGCTGGCCTGCACACACAGGCTACTGTCCCCAAATGGGGACATTACTTTTTGTAAGCTTCTATATATCTGTCTCCTATCTTATTTCAAGTAAACAAAAATTATAAAGACACAAACTAGGAAAAATAAATCTTTTTAAAAATATTCATTGCAGTTGCAAACCAAAATTCAAATCCTTGATCAGATAGTTATATTTTTGTCTGAGGTTCTTTTCAACCTAAATTATCTCTTTAATTTTAAAGTATTCAAAGTCATATATATAAAAGTAGAATTAAGCTCCCTTCCACTTGAAGTTTATTTTATTTTGAGATATAGTTACAGCTGCTTTATTGGTGAAATGCTGTGGATTTTCAGAAGTATATGCTGCCCTGGCACTGTTCAAGGCCAGGCTGGATGGAGCCTTGAGCAACCTGGTCTAGAGGAAGGTGTCCATCCCAAGGAAGGGGGCGGGGGGGCTGGAATTAGATGATCTTTAAGGACCCTTCCAACCCAAATCATTCAGTATTTTTATGATCTCCAGATATTTATGCAAATCAGTTCCTGTATCCTGAAATAACCAACCATGGCTTCAGGTGTGCAGTCTAAAAGTATTGATCATGGAGAAACTGAAAGCATCTGTTGCTGTAAGAAATGCAGGGTTTGGTTAGAGCTGGGCCTTGCTGAACTCTTCATCTGCTGAGGCATCCAGAGCTGATAACCCGGGTCCAGGCTGTGTCCACTGGAATGTGTTGGGTGTGCCAGTTCACCTAAATGGAAAGGGAAGGCAGCAGGAAACGTGGACTCCGCACTCTGTCAGCCCCTGGCTTCCAGCTGGGAGTAGCTGTGAGAGCAGGGAGCCCTGAGCACCCCCCAGGGGAGCTGCTCTGGAGGCCAGCAGAGGATGTGCCTCAGGTGGGTCACTTGGGATGGCTGCTGAGGGGCCTGCAGCTGCGGGTTATGACACTGCTCACGGAGACACCGGGAGCCAGCACGGAGCAAACCCTCCACAGCTGGTGATGGATGATTTCTGGGTGTACTGCAGGTAGACATGGTTTGCAGCGGGGTTTTCAATGACTCGGGCAGCCCTTCCTGGCCTCCTGCTTCCTAAAGCTGATGCACTTTCCATCACTTGAGTTTTGTCCTGCCTGCTCCTGCCTGAGGTGGTTCTCACAGACCCCGTGGGCTGCTAATGGAAGTGGGCAGCACTTTATGCCTGCCCTGCGTGCTGGCCCATGACGAATCACTTTCCAAAGTCCATTACAAAGCAGTCAAGGAGAGGCTGTTGCTTCAGCAGAATGTTCTGTAATGCAAAGAATTTCATTCCTTTGTCTAGAATGGACAAAGTGCCTTTCCAGGACATAATGCCATGAGAGCTGGGCTCTGAACTGCATTAGAGACCCACCCTGCACCTTATCAAATAGCTGACTGCTTTTGTATGAAGATCTGCCAATCAAACTCCTGTAATAAAAACCTGTCAGATGAAAAGCCCTCCAGGGTCAGCAAAAATCATTAATTCTTTTTCAAAAAGCATTCAGCTCTCTGAAACATTAGGAAATACGCAAGGCTTGTTCTCAAGCCTCCCACTCTCTCCATTTATCTCAGAAAGATTGTTAAATTTTTGATATAATCCCAGAACTCTGGGAACTTGGGCATCAAAAATTCACTCATTGTAGTACTCAAGATATGAGAATTGACACTGTGCAGATATTTTTTTCCTGTATAGGAGTTTCACAGTTTTGAATCAACTATGGACAATACAGTTAAGAGAAATGAGGTGGGTCACATAAAAGAAGCAAGAAAAAACTTTTTTTGTAGTTACTTTTTTCCCCCTAATCCTCTGCAAAATTAATTATTTATAGAATGTGCTGTTTTCTGTGGCTGACTTATAAAAAAGCTTTGAATCAATAATGTGGTAAACCCATTATAAAGACCATTTTATAACTATTAAGAACAATGTTGTTCAAACACATTTCAAATGAAATGAACATTCAGAAGAAACAATAATAATTATGGCAGATGGCAAGCAGAGACATAACTTGCCTTGAATGCAAAACTGCAGTTCAGGCAGCTATTTTGGTTTTTTTTCAACTCATATGTTGTCTGCCAGAGGTTCTTGCAAACCAGATGTATGCAGTTAATCCCACAGAAATCAATGAAATTGCATGCAGGAGTGTGAGACTAAAAGATCTTTCTCAAGAAGGTAACCTCTATCTCATAGAGTTCCCTGCTTTATCTGGCTTCTGTATTTCAAAGGCTTCTAAGCAATATTTACCTTCATGGTCAGCCTTTGTGTCACTCACTCTGCCTGCACAGGGCCAGAGGATGCTGTAGCACAGCTTTTCTCTGCCACTGTGCTGCCAGGGCAATATGCTGCCATGAAATCCAGCCTTGACAAGAGAAACAGAAATACTTAAGGACCTCACAGGCAAAGTTAAACACATAAATAATTTCCCTAACCAACGTAGCTATTTGTTTTTACCTCCGTTTGCTCTGAATATTTGGAGCATATTTCTTTTATAGACAATAGTACTATTTTGTAGAAGAAATACCGGGTTTTGACAAAAATTGTTTTCACAGATACCTCACTTGGGTTTGTTATTTTCCTTCAAAAATAGAAATGGTTGAATAGGTCAATATTTGGCTGATAATGAGTCATTTAATTAAAAGATTCTGCTACAGTGCATCATGGGAACCACGGTTATCTTTTCTTAGATGGTAAGACTGAGATTTCAAGCTCCATTGAATTGTTTTTGATGTGTTCTGACCAGAGAATTCCATAATATGCCTGGCTTCTCCATGATGCAAAAGATTATGTTGCAACAGTGACAAAATGTGCAACTTAAAAGATAAATCTGCCAGGGAGATTAGTAATAAGAAATATTAGAAGGAGACTTCCTCTGGATCTCTCATTTGGCAATGTTTCTGAAGCGAAATATTTTGTTTTCTTCTGAAATAATTTTTGCAGTTAGGTTTCCTTTGGGGGAAGGGAGAGTGTGTGGATATGGTGGTGAGGAACAGAAATATTTCTTTGTAAAAATGCTGATAGCACTTTTTCTTTTTTTTAAATTTTTATGTCATTTTTCTGGGAAAAGTCCTTTCTTTTCTATCAGCTCCTTTAGTCAGATACTTAGTAGTCATTATTAAAAATGAAGCTATCTAGCAGGTTATATTATGAATGTACATTACTGGGTTTGACTTGACAAATGAAGATTTAAAAATGCCTTAGACTTGAAACAAAAAGATTGTATCTCCTTATGTATGTCAGACGTGGACCCAGAATTCATTTCTGTTCATTTTTGTTCATATTCCTATGAATAAAATGTCAAACATATGGATGTTTTAAAAAGGAAGCAAAAAAGAGTGGTAAAGCATTAAATTACATTTCTAATTAGGAGCCAATTGAATATCTTTGGTGATGTTAACCTTCTCACACTGTTGCATTGGCAACTCTTGGCAAGTATTTGGTTTTTTAATGGTAACTAGCCTGTGGCTGCTCCAGGGAATGGACTTGGAAATTGTATTTATTGCTGGTAAAAAGGATATAACACTTGAATTGGAGTTGTGAACATGAACTCCAGGTTCAGATGAGTATGCTGGACATTTGCCTTGGTCCTTTCTTCCATAGGTGAAGGTAATCTGGTAATGAGAGACGGAAAGGTGCTGTGGCTCAGGTCACCAAGCTGAACATCCCATGGAAAACATCTGGGGTTTGCTGAGTAAGGTGTGTGAATTAGACCCCATGGAAGCTGCACAGCTGCAGTAAGTATAAATGGTGAATGCTTAGTGAGATGATATGGCAAGTATTTAGTAGGTAATCTCTGGTCTGATTTATGTTTCTAGAGGCAATTTTTCTCATATTTCAAAAAAGCAGTAAATTAGTAGTTAACAGAAAATCTGCACATGGATGGTTTGCGTGAAGGGAAAATTGTTAAGTGCTTCAAACAATGTAACATCTCACTGATATTGATGAGGAGGGCCAGCAGTCAGATGAAAGGCAGTCTGTTGATATCTTTAACTACTGGTTTCTTATCACAGCAGGATTTCAAGCTCTGACTTGACAGTCTCTTTAGGTCGTGCTGGTTCTTGGGGAGAGCACTTTTTTTGAACTGTCTTGTGCAGTTCATGAGAACTGTAGACAAAAACAAATGTGTGAGCTATATGCTGCAAGTAGCTCATCTGGCTCCTTTTCCCTTGTAAAGGACATGTTACAATAGCATATGGAAGGAGAAAGATGGAAATATGTACCAGTGGAAAAGAAAAAACTCCAAAACCTAAAGCCGAACAATAAGGACCATCGGTAGAATAGCAACAGCATGATTTAGCAACACATGGAACAGCCATAGTTTCCAGATTAAAGAGGAAAAGTTATTTGTTGGGTGTCAGGATGATGAATAGATTGTTTTTGCATTACATCAACACAGCTTTTATTTTCAGTATGTTGCAGCATTGAATCAACAAGTTACAGTTTCTTTCTGAATGCAACCCCAAAGATAAAAAGGGTTGTTAGGCCAGTAGCAAGAACAGTAATTCATTATCAGTGACACCTTCAATTATTACAATGAATAGGTACCCTGAAAACATATTTTCCAAAAGCTTGCTTCTACCCTGTACTTTGAAGAGATGTTGAAAACTCTCCTGATGACTGTTCCAGCTGTGGATTTGTCTGTCTTCCTGGTACATGCAAATTGCCTCAGGCCTGCTTCAGGGTTTCATTATTGAAAGGATGTAAGCAGCAAAGTCAACAGCAAACAACTTGTGTAGAAGGGAGATCATGTCAGAGAATCACAGGAAAACAGTTTGGAAAGGACCTTATAAAATGGAAAGGATCTCTGGAGCACATCTGGCCCAATCCGCACTCAAAGCAGAGATAAATTAGAAAACTTTCTTGAGACCTTGTCTGGTGGGGTTCACACAGGAGCTTGCTTTAGGAATAGGTGGATCAGCTACTTTTTGATTGTTCCCACAGGCGTTCTAGGTCTGGATGTTTAAGGTGTATCTGGACAAGAAAAATTAAAATGTGTCTGGAGCATGTTGAAGGAACATCCTTTGTTCGGATTTTCTGGTTTGCTTCCGTGAATGATTCAGCAGAGGGACTGTTAAAGGGAAGATCAAGAGGAAAAAGGGGCAAAGCTGGTTGTCACTCTGCCTTCGTGACCATGCTTTGATTCACAGTTGAGTTTAGTGAGTAATAGCTGACAAGAAAGTGCAACAGGAACAGAGTGTATTGAGCTTTGGCATGGGCCATGGATCAACATGTTATACAAGTGCATTATTTGAAACTGCTGGGAAGATGGACAGGGATATTGCTGGGTACTGATTGGCAGCCTGTGCCAAATAGCAGCTATAAAACCCTCAGGTGAGGTCAAGGGAAGCATTGCTATGCAGACATCCACCACTGGATGAGGAATGGATGAGAAGGAGGAGGACACAGAGTGAAACTGTCAGTTCTGAGCCACTGAACAGAGCCTGACCCTGGGTCTGGATGCACTGGGGTGTCGTGCTGCCTCCAGGAAAGCCTAAGCCAGCCTGATTAGATGGTAACTGGGGTGGGTCTTGCTTTGTGTGTGCATGAGTGAAAAGCTTTTTCAGCCAAAGCTCATCCCTTGCTTGGCTCACTCAATAAGCTGAGCTTAGCAGTGTCACACTGCCTGGTGTTCCCTTTCCCTGAGACACAAATATACACCTGAATCTCAGGATGACAAGGAGTCCAAATGCCACTGGCTATCATGCAGCTGGGCTCAGAAGCTGAAAATTGCTATTTGGCTCTAAATCTACCATCTCAGATGCTGAGACTGTTTATGGAGGTTTGCCTTTGCTGCAAATAGTGGTCCTTCTTAACAGTTTAAAACACTTGAAATATCAGAGGATTCTGTGCCACCAGTTGTACTTTGGTTAACTTTATGCCTCTGTGTAGCACTGATAATAAAGCAAATGAAAACAGTGCTCAATTCTCTCTGTTCAGTGTCTGGCTACCAAAAACACCATGAGAGGAAATTTCATACTACAGTGCTACTGCTTTATACAGAAAGGAAGGGGCTAATTCCACACAAAAAGGAAGGGCTCAAGGAGCTCAGGTGTGGCTCTAAACATGTGCAGGGAATGAAATTCACCATAAAAACCCCAATGTGCTTTAATCATGATATTTAAAAAGCTTCTCCCTTTAAAGCATTGGGCCTGACTCTAATGTCATGATACCAGCCTAACACAGATTTTGTTCAGTTGAAAAAACCAGATTAGCCTTTTGTAGCAATATGGCATAGCCTTTCCTTCTGGAATTTTTAAATTAAAATTGAAGCTGTATGATAATTCTGAATATATCCACAATAAGGCTCTGTGATAACAATTACTGGTAATCTGCTACCATCTTCTAGAAGCCTGTCAAGGTACTAATTTTACAACAGTCCCTTAAGGTAGAAAACCTTATTAAAAAAAAAAAAAAAAGCAGAGTTAAATTATTTTTCTGAGATTGTTTGAAGAAGAAGAACACCTTGAAGTTTGAAGCTCTTCTTACCATTCCCAGCCATTAAGTGCACTTATTTAGATCCGGAAGAAGCATGTGAAGTTAATTATTTTTCTCCTATTGCTGGTGGTTTTTGTACTAATGCTTTCATCTGAACAACTATTGCCTGCTCTATGACAACTTAGAAATTTTAAATTACTCTTGAACCTTGGCCAGCTTTGTAACTGATATAATCTGCAGTGACTTTGCAATGCTGACTGTCACTAAAGCAAGAGATGACACACGGTTTCTAATGTTTAAGAAGGCAAGAAGAGTTCAGCCATACTCAAAATTTAAATGCTGTGATCTTTAAATGAAGCATGGGAGAATTCTCATTTAATGCCAGGTAAATACTGAGTTAATACCAGGTTAATCAATGCTAATGGAACTGAAATGCTGCTCTAGGAAAATCCTGTGGAACCTGAGCTGGATCTGCTAGTGATACCAATAAAAATGTACTCCCACATTATTTTCTGCATGATTCGAAGATGAGAACACACAATGTGATATATGCTTCCTAAGAGAAACTGGTCTTGCTATTTAGCTGTTTTCTAGAGATTAGGTAATAATGGAAGCAATGGACTCAGACCTGCCTTTTCACAATCTGTTATTCAACAAGAGGTTTGTGCATTGTTCATTCTCTACTGGATACAAAGTGTTGCAAATTTGGATTAAGAAGTTTGACTTGATTCTAGATTGAGAGAATCAAGTCATGGAAACTTGATTTTTTCTTCTTTTCTGGTAACCAAGGCAGAATAAGAAGCCAGATTCTGATCTTAGTATTTGAGTGTCAGCCTGGAGTGCTCCCTTGATTTCGACCTCCTGACCCTCTTTTTTCTGCCAGTGTTCATCTGTTCACATATGATCTCATTTTATCATTCTGTCTTCTGCTTCATACCTCAGTGCCTCTTTTAATATATGTGTTCTCTGCTTGGACCACCCTTTCAAGCACAGAAGCATAGAAGGGTTTGGTTGGAAGGAATCTCAAAGATCATCCAGTTCCAACCCCCCTACCATGGGCAGGGACACTTTCCACTAGACCAGGTTGCTTAAAGCCCTGTCCAACACTGCCTCTTTATTGAAAGTGCTTTTCAAACCTATTTATTATACCTTGGTTTTCATCTCATATCTTGGTTTCTTAAATGAAATTCTGAATTAATTGAAGATAATTGCAACACTTCTATTGGCTTCCTGAGAGACAGATTTAATTTTCTGCATCTGGATTTGTCAAAGAAAGATTGAATAGTATTTGGGACAGACACAATTGGATAGATTTCCTGTACTTATAGTAGTGTACTGGCCAGGTTTTTACTTTTTGTATAGTGCTTAGCTCTTCTAAAAAGATTTTCCCACTCTTGTTAAATGAAAGCTGAGTCCCTCTGAGATTGGGACTTCAGAGGTAGCGACATTTACACTCCTGTTCACCCTACCTACCATCAGCAATTCAGCTGAGGTCTCTGTGTCAGGAATTGAGTCACGCTAGATCTCCTCTGCAATCATTAGGCGGAGAGAAGCAGTCTAAGGAGACAGGTCCACTTCTCTGTCGTATGTACCACCCTCTGGATGCGGGCCTGGCTCTCGCTAGTGACTACAGTGCTGTTTGTCCTGACTAGACTCCAAGTTTGGGCACCTCAGATTTCACCTGAGACCTTAATGTCACAGAAAATCAAACAAAGCATTAGCTGAACACACATCTAATTAAGTGGAGTCAATTCAACATTCTGACACCATTTGACTTGCCCAAAGTTTTATCTGCTGGGAAAGGACTATAAATGCTAAACAAGGATTTCCTCATCCTCATTTCTTTCTGAACAGCTGGGCCATGATGCCTTATTGTACATAAATTACACATGTATCCATGATGCCATATTATATCCAAAACCACAAATCACCTTTTTAATTTAGTAAATAAAAATCAGGAATAACAGGGATGCAAACACAATTCTGAAGTAGTTCTGCCTCCACAACATTAATACTCTGAGAGACTGCAGTCTTTGTTCTACATTTCTTGCTGAACTCACATTTTCATCTGTTACATAGGTCTCTCTAAATAGTTGTAGCTTTGTTTCCCTTTTTCTTTTTGCATCTATTTATGAATCTGGACTTTAAAAGCAATGCAAAATGTTCAGGCACATTATTTAGGTATGTAAAGGCAATTGAGGCATGGAAGAAGAGACTACAATACCAAGTTTTTGTAATGCTTTCCCCAGTGTCAATCAGATCGAGAAGAAGAAGAGGAAAGAAGCAGGCAATATGTGTAACAATGAACAAAGAACAATGCCTATTAGCACTTTATATCACGTTGGATTCTGTTCCTTTCAGCCAGCTGCTTCAGTTTGAAGGTGATGCAGAAAATACTGAAGAAAACATCTTAAAAAGCAGAAAAGAAACCAAGAACAAAGTTTTATGCCATACTTCATCTGACTGGTTAGGTATGTAATTTTGATAAGATTTGTCATAATGAAAAGCTTTCATGGCAATGACATGGAGGTTCAGAGAACTGATACTTTATTCAGCTTCTGGTGCAGATGAACCACTATAAATAAGCAGTCTAGTGAGATGAAAGCAGGAAATACAATACTCCTGGTTCACTTCAGAGGCAATGGGAACGGATTAAAACTGCAGAGGAGTTCTTTGGAAATCCAAAGTTCTCTTTCCCGGTTGTGCTGCACGTGAAACATCAGACTAATCATCAGTAAGAAATCAGCAACAATTCTGCAGAATAGGTGTATGGTGCTTGATCTCTAGCTGTTCCTATAAAAGCACAGAAGATGCTCAAAGCAATCCCACTGCCAAGCAAGAGTCAAGAATTATCAAAATATATAACATCCACTGTCCTTTTACTTGTTGCTGCCATTCTGGAGTTTTTCCTGGATTCATCATCATTGTCCTTGCTGTCTGTCCCAATCATTGGTAAATTCATCTGTTTTCTAGCCAAGAGTCTGTGAAGTGAGCTGTAGAGGAAGAGCAGTGAAGTTTCAAGATGTGAAATGTTTATATGCAAATTATGAGTCACAGTGAGTATGACAGAACTCTTCAAACTGTTAAGAGAAGCGGCTAATGATTAATTAGTTCAATAAAGCATTCCCATAGAATGCAAAACCTGGCTGTACTGTTTTTAGGTCTCCAACAAAACCACAGGTGCAGTAAAACAAATAAAGTAAATAAGTAAATCTTGTTCTTATTTTCATTAAGCCTCATCCAGTGAGAACTGGCCCAACACCACCAAGTGCTTCCCTTTACTTGAGGTTCTACATCTGTAGCTCAATGTCTGTTGTCAGTAAGTACAAGGTGGTCCTCGGAGAGACATTTGGCAAAGCATTTAGGCATCTGGCTTGCTTTGGAATACACTAATACACACAGGTTTCTGTTCAATTCTTTCTACAAGTGGCACCAACAGCTGCATCAGAGGAAAGAACTCTGTAGCTAGGAAGCCAGGTAAGAGAGAAACACTCCTTGCACTCCCCCACCAGCTGTACCAGGCTGTTCCCTGAGACAAAACGTTTAGTGTTGCAACATCTTTTTAAATTTTTGCTCATTAAACCTATTTTGTTTCCCCATTTAAATATTTGCTTCCCTGGGAACCTTTCTAAGCTGTTCACTTTATTCTTTGTTTCTTACGGCAGCAGATACTGTTTGCATAGATATAGTCTTATCTCCAAAAGGTTCAACGTAACTATGGACTGGGACGTGAACTTAAGTTCTATAGGAAGTCTAGCTATGTCTAGAAGCTGAAGCTATCTAGGAGAAATGAGGTTTACAGGCATGCCTGTCCCTTGTAAAACAATGTGTTCTTACACATTAATTTCAGGTATGTTGTCTTCTGGAATATTCCCTTTTTCTTCAGTTGTCAGAGGAAATAAGAAAAACATTCTTTATTTTCAAAGTATTTATCACAGTATTTCTCTTAATTTCATCTGTGATGCAACGAACTCTGTTTTTTATGATTATAAATCACAGCTGTTGGAAAACCAGAAGAAATTCTTGAATAGAAACAAATAACTTTTAGAAAAAAAATTTTTGACATGTTGATTTTTGTCATGTAGTGTGAATTAAGACCTCTATTTTGAAGAAATACAAAACTTTTCTACAGTTCTCTAGGTTTGGAACCCCCAAACCTGTGAGTTTTTTAGTTTAACAGCTGTGAAAAGCCAGGGACAGAGGTTCTTGGGCTTCTTCCTCCTAGGGAGTACTCTGTGATCTTTGTTGTGCAATGTTATGTGTGCAGGGCTCATGCTGTGCCCTTAAGCCACTTGGAGCTCAGTGTTTCTGTATGGATTTAACTCTTGAGAGGTTTTTGAGATTCAGCAAAAGGAAATTGCAGTAAGTTTGAGCTAACAGTAGTATATTTGACATAAAAGCAACAGAAGGATTAGACTGAATGCTTTCTTAGCATAATCCATGTCCAAAATATACAGCAGCATTTGCCTTTCACAGCACAGCTCAGAACTGCTGCAGAAGTTATTTGTTAATAGACAGCTTTGGATCATCCTTTTAAGGTTTATCGAGTTTAAGAGGATGGTTTCACCTGCACCAGTTCTGACTTTCTTTGAACTGTTTCTGTCTCATTGTATTTTAGGTACAGCAATAATTACCATAGCAGGTAAATTCCATGCATGCAGGAAAGTTACAGCTTAAACAAGATTTCTCAGACAGGTAAAAAATAAATCCCTTTTCCAATTTACTCACAGCTCTCTTTGGATAACATCAGGCTAGATGAAGCACATTTACAATCCAACTAGAATGTATGATTGGCAAGCCAATATCCTGGATGTAAAAATGCAACAAAGCCTTCAGAATTAGGCTCAGCTGACATTTATATGTACTGCTCAACCACTTAAGGTTAATCTTGGGAAAAGTTTAGACACAAAATTATATCCTTAATGGTTTTGGTCAGTCATTGCAGAAGCATGCATATGTGTATTTATAGAATATTTAAATTCATTTACAGGATAGCACTCAGAGTATTTTGTAGCATTGTTGCCCTAAGATTTTCTTAATATTCTTCTTTCTTCTTCCAGTATTGCTGACTTAGAAGGAGTGGTGAAGAAATATATTACCCTGGAGTGTTGGAAGGGCTAGCATTAAGCCATGTAAAAACCGGCTAATTTTATAAAAGAGTGTCCCTAATTAACCAAAGGAAGTTACAAAAGAGCCCACATGGAACCATCAATAAGATTAATTTTGTGCACATAAATCCCAGTGAAAGTTTTTGAATGTCAAATTGTCTTCTTAATTGAAATGTGTTCAGTTGTGAAAGAGAGATGGGGTGACACTGATCCAAGTGGCTTCTCTTAAGGTCTAAGTTTTAACACACGCATTGCAAACTTGCAATGCATACAGGGATTAAAGAGTAAAAATACAGATATCATAGAAAGCACATGATAATCCAGTTGGTTTGGGATCCTTCTTAGGCTTTCTTTTCTTCTCTTCTCCTCAGTACGTGCCTGGATGTGGGGGAAAACAGTGATGATCTTTTCTTTCCTGTGCTGGGAACCCTCTGAAGCAATAAGCACCACACGTGGTCTGCAGCAAGGCTGCCTCCCACAGGCCCTAAGGAAGCTGTCCTGTCTTCCTGGGCTCTGGAAAGGCTGCCAGTGCCAAGCAGTGTGAAATTCATCCTGATTTTCTCCAAAACCTGCCTGCAGGATCACCAGTGGAGGTGCTGGGGAGACAGCTTCATGAGCCAGTTTGGCCTCTAAATCAACAAAATGAGTTTAAGCTCCAATTTCATTTATGAAGTTATGAAAGATACTGAAACTGTTTTTTGGTTTTTTTTTTTTTAATTAAAGAACCTAATGAATTGGGGCAGAAGCCATAGTGAGATGTAAAAATAATGCCTGTCTTGCACTTTTATGGCATGGCTGATTTCTGGTCATGTTTTCTATTGAATATTTTATTTGGGGCAACACATAAATTGAGCAATGCTGTCCCCAGTTGTGTGAGTTTTATGATTTATGATGATACACACTTTAATTATTTTTTTTTCCCTTTGATCATGCCAACATAAACCCATGTGAACTTAACTCCTAACCACATTGGGGGCTGTGAACACAAATAATATTGTTTCTGTTTTAATTTTGCATTTTAATTACTTCCCTGCCTTGAATTAATTTGTTTAGATGATGAATTGGAAAGATAAAGTTATCTTTTTTTTTGGAAAACTAGGCTTTGCAACCAACAACTAATATTTATATTTTCGGAAAAAACAAACTAACAAAACCCCCCAAACATGTTATGGATTGCTTGAAATTGTCACAGAATTTTTTTTCGATCACCTTCTACTGCTGGACAACACAATATGGCAGATATCTGATGTGTCTAGTTGGTTAGCTGGGTTGTGTCCTCCTGTGCTCATGTCCTGAGTAAAGTTAGGTTAGGTTTCAAATTATTTGTTGCATGTGTTTTGTGGAGATGGCAAAGAGGAGCTTATGTTTTTCTTGGACCTATAGGGTTTGGAGGGGTTTTCATCCCAAGTTCTTTAGCCTGTGACATAGTTTCCTCTGTGACATTCATGTCTCCTTTGACGCCCTGTTCAAAGCTCCATTTGCAGAAGACCATAAAGGAAGCAGTTATTGCAGGAAGATCTTTCTCAGCTGAGTATCTCTGGAGAAGGTGAGAAATTCAGGCCCATGAATGAATGTAGAGAGGCATTGCCTGTCTCTTCTGTTTAGGACCTGCCAGAAGAGGTTGGGCCCTTGCTGCAGTTTGGGGCATCTGTACCTGGTGCCAAAATGCACCGAATACTTGTGGCAGCGAGATACCGTGAGAGCATAGGGCCCACAGCTGTGTTCAGCTGCACTTCAGCAGCAAATTGCCTCAGAGGCAGAGGTGGCTTTTTGGTCACATGTGTGGTTTTGGACTGTACATGGGTTTGGAGCCTGTGTGCTCCAAATGAAGAGACTGACCACCTGCATGTCCTGTCTCGCTTTGCTACACCCTCAGCCCTCCCTGTCCAGGTAGACTCTGTTGTTTTCACTAGGCTTTTGCTTGAGAAAGTAAACAGGATTATTGGACTGTGCCTTGGCTGTATATAACCATTTTTCAGTTTTTCTTCCATTATTGCAACTGTTTACATTAATTGAAATTTTAATAAAAGCCCAAGCCAATTCACACAGCAGGTGCTCTCTGAGGCTAGGCACAGTCTGAGGTCATCACAGCTTTCACAGGCAATGCTGCATATCTTTTATTTTTTCCCTGCTGTTCTGTTTTACTTTGTTTTCTACAGGTGCTCAGGAGAGAAATAATTGTGTATTTTCTTTCTCATTTACTTTGTTTGTGGAGGGTCTGCACCCCCTTCTGATCATTCCAGCACTTCCATGATCAGTGCCTCCTCAGACCATTGTGATGAAAGTAGTATAATGTGCTTTTCTAACAGCTAGCTCACTGATTGCTTGTTGTAGTCTATTTTCTCTTTTCTGCTATTCATTCCACCCATAATTCCATCAGTTTTTCCAGCTCCCCTTTCTAAATTAGATGTTGACCAATTCAGACTTCTCAAACCTTTTTTCTTCTGCCCCGTGAGACTTTGAGAACTAATCAGTGTAAGAGATTTGACAGGTGTTTTCCTTTTCTTTTCTTTTTAAATGGTCCTTCCTGCCAGAGCATCTTTCAATACCCTCTAGACAAAGTGCCATATTCCTTTCCTCCCCTTTTTGGGGGGAGGGAGAAACAAAAATGAGGCATGGGCAGGTATCTGGAATTCTCAGAACACAGAGTAGTCCCTAGTGCTCAATACCTTTGCCAGCATTTGGCTGCAGGGCTTTGCACCCTGCTGAGCCCTGTGCACATCTCTGGGCTGTGGCACATGCACTCCCACGTTTCTTCCACTGCACAAAGGCTCCCTGAGGATCTCTGAAAGATCTATGTCTGTGTGTGAGGTTCCTGGCTCCATATATTGCAGCAAACCATAGGGTGTACCTGAGTTTGCTTTCCCATTACTTATCAGATACCAGTCACTTTTTAGTTACCCCTACATCAGTCTCAGAAAGCTCGGTGCCACTGTTTCAGTGTCCCTCATTATTTATGTATTTAGCTGTGCTACCTTGTCCCTGGGGAGATCAGCAGACTCAAAGGATGTGCTTCAGCACTGAAGCTGCCAAAAACTGAGAGATGGTAGGCAGGCACAGTCTTATAACAGTCCTGATACTGACAGTATATGAAATAATAACCACTTAATGAAAATAATTATCCTCCTTTTATAGTATCTTCATATAGCAGTGAGACCTGAAGATGACTTTCTCAAAGATGAGGATGACTTTTAGGACAAAGATCTTCATTCATGTGCATTTACTTCCATTAATTTTTCTAAAAGGAACAAAAAGTGAAATAAGCACTGATGAGACTTCATAAGTCCCATGTTCTGATGGTTTGGCCTGCACACAGTTTTTCTCCTGGCACTAAAGGTTTTCCTGGGTACGCTTTTTTAATCTTTTCCTCCAACTCAGTTATTCCTGGTGGAGCATTATTTGAATGAAATTGCACTGGTATAATTCAATTTGCTTCTCATCTTGTAATTAGTCTACAATAGTGCTGTGATTGTATCAATGCTCAGAGATGTGAATAAAGCAATTCTTCTAGGCTCAGACAGGCTCTAAAACATATATTTCCCCTAACATTTAATGTCATTGGTCATTGAAGATCCTGTTAGTGCTTTGAGAATATTAAAGGAAGCTAGATTAATTATTTTGCCTTTAACATAGTCCTACTGTCGTTCCTTGTGTGCCATGAAAAAGGCCAGCTGATGTTAAGAAATCCTTCTATCTCAGCTTTTAAATTACTTTTTTTTCTTTTTCACTTTAAGTCCTGAATATGTGAAAAACTTTTAGGTCCTCCAAAACCAAATTCCAGTTAATGCCACTCTAGGATTGTGGAGCTATATTACCGCTATATTACCGGTTCCTATGGTACATCACCGTGTCCCGCAGCCATAGGGAGGAGGAGGAGAAAAGATCCAGCAGGCAGGAATTGTGCAGCAAGATTGATTTATTTGATTATTTTACAAACTCTTTTATAGACTTTTTTCTTTATAGTCTAATTGGACAAAGGACCAGCCACCCCTTGGGGGTGATTGGCTAAAATCCTAAAACATCCATTGTCAAAATATTTTTCTACTATACCATAAACAAGACTTTCCAAGGTTGCAGGTGGCTTGGTTGTTTACATTCCCTGCTACCTCTTCTGTGAGAGAGAAAAATCTCTCACGGCCTTAGAAAATAACAAGAAAATCCTCGCTAACAGCATTTTTGTACCTACAATTCCCCCTTTTTGTTTTATAAGATAACAACTCTACTATTAATCCTAAATAGAAATCTACATCAGTTATTAATTCTAAATATGTCCTTAAGGCTTTAACTATCTGACTCCATAACAAGAAATTTAAAGTTCAGTCTCTGCTTGTGGAAGGACCATCCCAGTCTCTGCTTGTAGAAGGACCATCTGCCTGATGGTCGACATCCTGGTCATCATCAGAAGAGTCATTAGGCTGATGATCTACATTCTGGTCGCCATTTGGATGGTTGGCGTTCTGGTCATCATTTGGAGGTTGCCTGTTCTGCCTCTGGTGCCGCAGGTCAGGGCGAACGCATTTTGAATGTAGCCACCGTACCCCAGTATCTGTGGAAATGCAAGCATACCCACGACCCCAAACGATAAGCTCATGAGGGCCTTCCCACTGGTTAGTGAGGAAATTCCGTACCCAGACTTTTGCCCGGGCCAGTTGTGTCTCGCCTGCAGACTGCAATGAGAGAAAATGATTCAGAATAACAGGATTATTTGAATTTTGTGGTACTGTAAGGTGATTAATTGTATACAAAGCTTTTGCTAGTTGGCTCTGTGGGGTTTCTCCATGCATTCCCCTTTTCTGTTTGTCCAAAGCATGCTTCAAGGTACCATGAGCGCGTTCGACAATGGCTTGGCCAGTAGGAGAATGTGGGATACCAAAGGTATGGTCTACACCCCATAGGTGTAAAAACTTCCGCGTCTTCTCCGAGGCGTAGGCAGGACCACTATCAGTTTTCACAGAAGCTGGCACGCCCAGGACTGAGAAAGCCAATTTCCAATGGGCAATGACATCATGGCCCTTCTCTCCAGTGTGAGCAGTAGCTCACATAGCCGAGGAGAAAGTGTCAATAGACACGTGCACATATTTCAGCCGACCAAATTCTGGGATGTGAGTTACATCCGTTTGCCAAATCTGCAAGGCTTTTAGCCCTCTGGGGTTTACCCCCGCTGGCAAAGGCGCAGCGAGTCCGTGACAGTCAGCACAAGCGCTGACAATGTCGCGCGCCTCGGTTGGCGTTAAATGAAACTGCTTCTGCAGGGTATGTGCACTTTGATGGAAGAAACCGTGCGATGCCTTGGCTTGTGCAATTTTGTCAGGCTGAGGCCCTACCCATGCAGGGTTGGCCAGCATGTCAGCCCTGGCATTGCCTTCTGTTAGAAACTCTGGTAAATTGGTGTGGCTTCGAATGTGCAGAATGTAATACAGATGCACTCGAGCCTGAATTGCAGACCACAAGGTTTGCAACAGTGAAAACAGAGCCGCATTGTTCACCTCCTTCAGAAGTGAACAATCTAAGCGTTGGGTGATATCTGCTACATAAGCAGAGTCAGTAACCAAATTCAAAGGTTCCTGTGAGAATCGCTGAAAAGCCATGGTAATAGCCCTTAATTCAACTAACTGAGCAGAGCCTGACTCGGATTGGTGTGTTAATCAACCACCGCAAAGGCAGTCTAGGATACTGTGTGCCCTTACGCACAGTGACCCCTGTTAAAAATTTGTCCCAATCCGTACGCCCCAAGCTGCCAACACGTCCCGTCCCCAAAGGTTAAGGGGAGTGGTAGCAACATAAGGCCTAATTGTAGCTGGGTGCCCCTCTGAATCCTTCACCACCACAGGCCGTTCGCTTAAATAGCTCTGCGTGGATCCTCCTAATCCTGCGATGGCCGATCCCACCGGGGCTAAAGGCCATGAGGGAGGCCATGCAGAGAAGGAGATGATAGTTACATCAGAACCTGTATCAATCAAACCTCGAAGCTGAGTCCGGGGTGGACGGGCGTTCGGCAGGATCAGGGTACATGTCATCTGTGGCCTTTGGTCAGAGATGTCTGCAGTCCAGAAGGCCTGCAGAAGTCCCGTAGATCCACTGCCGTTATCTTCATGAGTTTGTTGCTCTATCCTGGGGACACAAGACTTAAAAGGCACTAATTTAGCAAGGCAGGTCTTTTCAGGAATAGTTACAGGGGGTTTTTGCGTGGAGACCATAGCGCAAATCTGACCTTTAAAGTCAGCATCAATAACTCCTGAGTGCACTAAGATTCCTTGATGGGCAACATCAGGTTTTCCCACCAGCATCGCACTGGATCCCTGGGCTAAGGGTCCATATGCGTCCAAGGGAACCTTATAAATACCGCTAGAGTCTAAGACGACTGCAGCTGAGGTATGGATGTCAAAACCGTCTGATCCCTGGGTGCTGTTTCTAGGGTGGCTGAGTAGGCCTGTGCCTGTACCTGTGCCACTGTCTGGGGGAGCGACTGCATCGGAGAGCAATTCCCCCTCCTTGCACCCCGGCGGAAGTTTCCCGACAAAGGCCGACCATCAGCATGAGTCTGGGATCTACAGTAGCCCGAGCAATGCCCTGGCCTGCCACACCTCTTGCACTGGGGGATCGGTGTGTTCTCTTTTTGGCTCGGCTTAGGCCGCGTCTGTTTCTTCACCTGTTTTGGTTGCTTTGGTTCACGACTAGAAGATGTGTGAACAGGCTGCAGGAACGCAGCCAAAGCAGACCTTCCCTGGTTCCCAGATCCCACCTTAGCGCAGGCTTCGACCATGTCTGTTACCTCAGGATCCCCTGGTAAGGCATCTATGATTTTTCTGCACTCCTCATTTGCGTTATCTCTCACTAACCGCCTTAACAATAACTGTCTTAACCCGTCATCCTCAACCTGGTTCTCGAGAGAAGCAGCGACTTTCTCTACAAAAGAAAGGAATGACTCTGATTTCCCTTGAACTATTTCAGTATATCGCTTTCTGGGTGCTGACAACTCTATGGTTTTCAACAGGGCAGCCATGCCGACCTGTTGAGCTTGCTGCAGGATGCTAGAGGGCAAGTTACCCTGTAGGCTGGGATCAGAGAAGGGACCAGTCCCCATCAAAGCATCCACTCCTGCTGTCTGTCTAGGATCAGCAGCAGGGAGCTGCATATTCGCTAATGCAGCCTTGCCGGCCAGCTTTCTCCAGGTTTTTTCAAAAACTGTAAATTGTACAGGTTGAAATAGAATTTGACCTAAGTGTCTGATATCAAATGGAGAAAGCAAATCTGTATTTATCACCCTTATTATCTGCATAACCTCAGCAGAACCTAGCCCATATTGTGCCACCTTGGATTGGAGGTCCTGGGCAACTTTCCAAGCAATTACCTCATGCTTGTCATGCTCCCCTGAATCTGGGAGAGCCTTATACACTGATAAAGCTCGGATCTCTTTTGGGGAACCACTACCATCCTGAACTACTGGAACAGCCTGTGGATGGAGTGTAACAGCTCCCCGGTTACCCCCAGAATCCTCAGATCTATTTGGCATTCCAAGGGTTTCTAATAACCTCCAGTCACCCTCCCCCAATGCTTGCATCTTAAGAGACTCTAGGAAGCGATTACGATGCGTCGGACGCACTGTTACCGTGCAGTCCGGAAAGGTCCAAGGGCGAGACCGGCACAGCCTTTTTCTTCGCCACGCGGCCACAGCCGTCTGATGACCTGGGGCCAGAACCTCATTTGCCTCACTGCCTGACAGTGAGTCATCAGGCAAAGGCAATTTTGGGGTGCTGGGAGTGAACAGAAATGGACGTGGAGGGGCACTTTGGCTAAGTTCGCCAGAGCCAGAACAGACAGGACCGACTGCAGCTGGCTGTGCGGCAGTTTTTACAGCAGTTTCTTTACGGGAGGCCGTCTCGGCCAGTCCCGACCGAACCGGTACTGAAGCTGCAGCCGCCTGTTCTGGGGCTACGGCCGCACCCGGCGCCGCGCCCAGTGCCACGCCCAGCACCGCGCTTGTCTCTCGCACAGCAGCCGCGTTCGGCGCGGTCGCCGCTTCTGCTGCTGTTTCTCGCTCCCCGGCCGCGCTCGGTGCCACTGCCCCCGCGGCTGTTTCGCGCTCCCCGGCCGCGCTCGGCGCTGCCATCTCTGGCCGCGTCTCCGCAGCTGCTGCCGCTTCCGGGTTTTCCTGCGGCTGCGCTGCTTCCTGGCTCGGAGCCGCGTCTCCTGTGGCTGGCGGGGGGGGCACGGCTGGTGCGGCCGGTGCGGGCTTGGGCATTCGCCGCTCTAACAGGCTGAGCAGGTCCTCCATCCTTCGGGATAGGTTCGGTAGCTCTGTCAGAAAGGCCAGATGCTGTATTAAAAGGTCCATGGCTCGGTTCTGCGACTGTGCAGAACAGTCCAGCGCCAGGGAGGGCAGCGGATCACACCCAGGCAGTCTCGGGGCAGGCACGCCCGGCGCTATGCCGGCTAAGAAATCAGATCCAGATGCATACGGAACTGAGCCAGGAGCCGCTCTGGGCGTCCAAGTTGCTAAGCCGCTGATTTGCGGCCCTGGATAAGCCGTGGCTGCCGCCCAGCCGAACGGCAAGGCAGGCTGTGCGCCCTGCCTCTGCCCTGACCCCCCCGCCTCTGGCGGCGCGGGGTCCCTGGGGGCTGCGGAGTCCTGAGACTGTGCAGGGTGAGGCAGCGCAGGCTCTGCCTGTGGAGCCAGGGGGGTTATTCCAAATCCACCATCACTTGCCCCAGAAGCCCAGTCAGCGGGGCCCCCCTCGGACATTCCTCCGTCACTCATCACCAAAATAGACGATCCAGCCCTGCTATCACAGTCAAGGGCTGTCAGCAGAATAAATAACGACCGCCAGGTTTTGTATAATTCTAACGCTGCCGGCTCCCCAGTCGAGAGCTCGTGTCGGACAGCAGAGCCGAGTTCCTGCCATAAGGCAAAATCCAGGGCAGTATCTCTGTCCATGGAAATCCCTTTTAAAGTAGCCCAGTCTAATAATTCCCAAACTGAGTTTTCAGGAATGGAGGTGTGCAATATGCTAAACACACCCTTCCAGACCAGTACGACAGCGTCGTTCTGTGAGCTGCTGTTCGCCATTTCTCAGTTCTGTCGGACCTCCTGGTCCCAGGGGGGAAAAGGAACAGCGTACCTCTAGAGGAATTCGGCTTGGCTCGCAGCAGCAGGACACGTCAGAGAGTGCAGATCACGTTGGGCAGCATGGGTATATCACCATGTCCCGCAGCCATAGGGAGGAGGAGGAGAGAAGATCCAGCAGGCAGGAATTGTGCAGCAAGATTGATTTATTTAATTATTTTACAAACTCTTTTATAGACTTTTTTCTTTATAGTCTAATTGGACAAAGGACCAGCCACCCCTTGGGGGTGACTGGCTAAAATCCTAAAACATCCATTGTCAAAATATTTTTCTACTATACCATAAACAAGACTTTCCAAGGTTGCAGGTGGCTTGGTTGTTTACATTCCCTGCTACCTCTTCTGTGAGAGAGAAAAGTCTCTCACGGCCTTAGAAAATAACAAGAAAATTCTCGCTAACAGCATTTTTGTACCTACAGAGCTATCTAAGGAGCTGAGCTTCTTCAGTGCTATAAAATAAAAAATACTATTGTAGTGGTAAAAGTGAGTGAAATAATCTGAATTTTACATTTGTACCCCAAACTCTCTATATGCTGATAAAAAATATTTTTTTTGGTCATGTCTTTGCTTGATGGGTTGTATGCAGACAGAAGGGCCCATGAGAAATGCATTTTCTGCACATCAAGGTTATGACTGAGCTACATTTTTTGCATTCAGGGAGTATTTGAAAGATGAGGTTATCTGAATTCTGACCTTGGTGTAACACTTTGACAGCAGCAGTTTTTTAACAGAACTGACCATGGACTTAATTTATTCTATTTTAAAGAATAATTGAGACTCTTTTTGAACAAGCTAATTTGCATTCTTATCTACTCTCCCAGGATTTATGCCCCACAAAGCTTTTGCTTAATAGATACCCAATATTGTCTTCACAGTGTAAGTGTGAGAGCTGACAAGACTGTGGGAGGTTTAGCTGGTCACAGGATGTCTGCACTGAAGGTAGGAAAGGAAGCAGGCTCTTCTGATCTCTGTGAACACCATATTCTTGCTCATAAGAACCTTCTTTCCAAGGGGTGTTGTCATCTGTCATATGGTTTAGCATGTTTGGATGCAATACTGGAGATTTGAGTATTAGTATTATGTATAACCATCCTTGTAGCAAATCTGTGCAGAGTTTTGAAATGAAAGAAATATATTCTGATAGAGAACAAAGTAAGCCAGAGGACAAGTTGTGTGGAAAGTCCCAAGGTTTCATGCAGATTCTTTCAATGTTTCCTTAGGGTGATTTTGGATGATATGGGGTCTGTATTTTCTTTGCTTCTTATTTCTGATTGATACTGGTATGGTTGTGGCTGCTGCTTGAGGTAGCATATTTAGATACGTGTCTTTGCTCTCTGTAGGTCAAAGTTGCAGCTTTGCTTTCCATTTCTGTTGAATCGAATGCTTTAAGGAGCCTGTGGTACAGAGAAAGGGTGCACAGCCAAAAAGAGCTGTAGTGTAGGCCAGTTTTGGTTTGGTTGTTTGTTGTATAATTGCTTAGTTTTTTCTTTTTCAAATGCAGTTTTCGGCTGTGTGCTGAACCAGAGTCCTCATGCTGCACCTTGTGAGCTGAGAACTCACACCTGCACCAGTTCCCCTCCCACACACCTTTGCACTCCAGCTCCTCCATTGCTCCATCTGGCAATGTTCCCTGTAATAAAAACAGATAACTACCTAACACAAAGGAGCAGGGAATATTATATTTTAGTGAAGGTGGGTTATTGAATGTATCATTGTGTCATGAACTTTCAGTCTCTGATGCTGGATTTTTGGAGCATATGGGAAAAGCAGCATAGCAACATAGCTGCTCCTCCTAATTATATAGTATAAATGTCAAGCTTGTTCCAAATTCAAGGATTACACACTGCCAGAAGAAACTCTCTCTTCTGTAGACTGAAGCTTTTTGGCAACAGCGTCTGAAGGAAGAAACACTAACTGTCTGCAATCTCATCAGCCTATTTCTCAAACAGCAGGGAGATGGACAAAAAAAGGCATTTTTACAATGGCTCTGCCAAGGGACGAGATAATTTCTTGCTTTCAGCTCCAAAAAATTTCCAAGCTACACAATATTTCAACTATATTAAAATTTAAATATTAAGTTTAGAAAAGTTAACAAATACTGATTGGATGTTTAAGCATCAAAATGTTATAAAGCACATTCAGAGTCACAGATGGGTGTAACCAGATGACTTTTTGGTTGCTGTAATGTAAAAAAAAGACATAAATTATTATCTGAGCATTTAGCAAATGGTTATAAATTATTGCTGGAAAGATCTAATAGGTATTATTTTTATAATTTTGCTGTCATTCCTGATCAAACAATATTATACAATACCTATAGTAAAAAGCTATCCAAGGATCTTATTACACACAAACTAGTGGGTCAGAAAGGAAATAGTTTCACCTCTATTGCACAGCAAAGAATTGAAGGTGATATATATGCCAGTTCTTTGCAAATGTTTTGCAAAGAAAAAAAAATGTTTGATCAGCTGTTAAGTGAGGTCTTGGAGAACTTCAGAACTGCTTCTTGTAGAATAGATAATAAATGAGATGACAGGTAAGGGTTTGTGTTGATCCATATTGATTCTAAACAGCTTTTTGGTTATTCATAATCAACTTAGTATTTTCCCAAGTGACAGTTTTATAGTGACAAATCCTATGGATGAACTAAGAAACCTGTTTTGTTTTTTTTTTTTTTTAAAGATTTTAGATCATAGCATTATAATATATTTTAAAAGGCTCTTTCATTCAGTTATACATAAAAAAAAACCCTACAAAAACATTTTACAGAAAAAACCCCAGAATTTTAGGGGACTTAAATAATATTTTTTTTTAATATATAAGTGGTTAAGGAAATTCCTACAGGACCTCTTTATTTATTCCCTAATTTGGCTGGAGTTAAAACTAGCAAAGCATATATTTGACCAAGTGGCAGAGAACACACATATGATGTATTTAGAATTGGCAAAGGCTCATCTTGATGAAGAGTGCTGTAAATTACTTTTGATAAAAAAATATCAGCAGAGGAAGTGAAAAATCATTACTAGCAGAACAAGAACAATAAAACATTAATGCTCTGTGTAAAAATTGATGGATAGTTTGAGAAGTTGATTTGTAAAAGTCACTGGCACCACAGGGCACGAGTTTATTAAGTGTGAAAGAGGCAGAGTAAAATATGAGATCATACTTTAATCAACAGAAGTGAAAAATAACCAGTTCAATACTTGCAGGTTTTTAAAATTAAATTTTAGTTTGAGGGTAATAATGTGTGAAAAAATCCTAAGAATCTGACCTCTTGAAAACCAACATCCTCCAACCCTGGTTTGTCTGAGGAGCTGAAGACACTGAATAACAGGGGGATATTGATGATAATGTAAATATATATCTGCTGGATTTGACTGCGATAGAGTTAATGTTCTTCACAGTGGCCAGGATGGAGCTGTGTTTTGGATTTGTGCCGAAGACAATGTTGATAACACAGGGATGATTTCATTACTCACAGAGCCAGGGCCTTTCCTGCTCCTTACCCTAGCAGTGAGGGGGCTGGGAAGGCACAAGGAGCTGGGAGGGGACATAGCCAGGACAGCTGACCCAAGGGATATCCCACACCATGAGCATATAAAGCTGGGGGAAGAAGAAAGAAAGGGGGATGTTTAGAGTGGTGGCATTTTGTCTTCCCAAGTAACCATAGTATGTGATGGAGCCCTGCTTTCCTGGAGATGGCTGAACAGCTGCCTGCCCAAGGGAAGGGATGAATTAAATAATTCCTAGTTTTGCTTTGCTTGCACATGGGGCTTTGCTTTACCTATTAAACTGTCTTTATCTTCTTTACCTATTAAATTGTCTTTATCTCAGCTTGTGGTTTTTCTCACTTTCCCATTCTCTTCCCATTCCACCAGGAGGAAGTGAGGAAGCGGCTCAGTGGTGCTTAATTGCTGGCTGGGGTTAAACCATGACAGTAAGGAAATAGATGGAAAATCTGTGTATTTGCTTGCAATCCTTTTTTTCCTACATGATTTGTCATTTTCATATCCTAGTGTCTATTATGTGTAGCACCTTAGAAGAATAAATAAATCCTCAGCTCCAGAGTGGGATGAGCTATGACCCGTGCAAAGATAGAGAGGAAAATTAGGGCCCCAGATTTGGAAATTGTTGATTGCTATGGTCATGGCTTCACATCTATTTCTACACAGGTACCCTATAAACTGTGCTACCTTACTGAGGGTCCTGACCACCCCTGTGTTACACAAACTGGCAATAGCTTTGTCTGCTTAGGAAAGATGTAAAAGGCCCAACAATTCCAGTGAAAACAATTGGCTAAAAGTAATGATCAGTTGCCTGGACCTTCATGGTCTCAGAAACAGCCATCATATGTTTGACACTAATTGTATTTGACGTGCAAGCTGAAAATTCTGAGTAGAAAGCCCAAGGATCCCAGAGGCATAAAATATCTTCTATTTTGAGAGATGAGTCACACAGAGAAGAAAGTACAGAGATGCTGGCGACTACATGTATTTCTGTGTACTGTTTCCACTGTTGATCTAGAATAGGAAACTTTCTTGATAAAAGTTCATGTGCAAAATTATACCCTTGGAAGCTGCCAAACTGACAGTCTTCATACCACTGGCAGAGGTAACATGCATTTCTTATTCTATCAAGCCAGTATGCCTATATTTAACTGTTCTAAAAGCACTAAAATACAGTGTAAGGAAGATATTTTATCCTCTTGCTCATTTACGGTTTACTGCAAGATGCTGAGCTTTTCTGGGAGCTGAAGGGAGTCTTTAACTCCCACTAATTTTGCTCAAAATTTGGTGTAAATAGTTCACAAGAATGCCTGCCATTCTGTGGAGACGAACTTCTCCTTCTCACTTCTCCTCAGATTTTATGAAATAATTCAGGATTATAAAATAACTTGATATATCTAAACAGAGGCTTCCAGGTATCTACTTGTTTAGTTAATTTCCCTCTCAGTAAGCTTATTTTGTGTTTGTGAGATTGGATTTCATCAAGAAGTAGGGCTAAATCTAAAAAAGACTTTCAGTGCCTGGTAGGGAAAAAATAAATCCCTTAGCCTTGGAAACACATCAGATTCAGAAGCCAGTTCCCTCTTTGGCCTAAGAGAGAGTAGAAATTATCTCTCTTTTCTAAGAACACATGACAAGGCTGTCTCTGCCTGTCATATATGTGATAATTATATATGACTAATTCAGTTCATACTTCAATATAATTTACAGCTCTTATTAGTGAGTGGGTTATGTGTTTATATTGAGGGGTATTCATTACTGTAATTTATCTCCCAAAGGTCTTCATATTCAGTGTACAACAAGCTTTTACAGCTTGTGGATTACAGTCTCCTCTTTCTAAAAAGCTAAGTATTTAAAAAATGTAAGGGTATGGTAAGTATCTGTCATGTTTATCAGACAGTAAACCAAATAAAATGAGACTTGGGGGAAACAGATACAGTGTTTTCCTAGAGAAGGAGTGCTCTTATGGACTCTAAATGGCATAAGTATAGGAAACAAATTAGTGGTGTTAACTCTCTAGAAATTAGCTTTGTCTGTGTGTGGTAAATGAAACTTTGGTATAGTAGTGAAAACAAGAACCACATGGGTATTAAGTTGTCAAACCCTTTAATCAGTAAGGAAAATGTAAAAGAAGTTAATTTGGGTCAATTCAGAGCTTTTTTGTAGTAAAAATATGAATACACAACTCTTTTTTTGGCTTATAACAGCAGTTGTAAGACAGAGACAATTGCATTGCTGTTGTAAACATGATTGTCTGAAGATCCAGGGGAGACAAACCTTGTAGGGAAGGTGCTCTTGGACCTTTCTTCTTGGACCTGTCCATCAGATGGACAAGTAACAAAAATACACAGGGGCCCAGACTGTTTTGATTATACACTGGAATCTTGCCAGATTAAATAAAATTATGTGAATTGCATTTGGGATTAATAATTTCTTCTTCACAGCCTTGCTCACCAGACTTCCAGTTGCAACACAGTGGGGACTCACGGAACTTGCTTGATGGTTCCTAGTTCTTCAGCTCCTGCCATGCTTGGGTTCAGTCACAATTTTTACTGGGTATTTTGTTTCCAATTTACAAATTCAGTCAACAGAAGAGTTTAAATGTTCTTCTCGTGGAAGGAGCTAAGTAAAACTGCTTTTCCTACTTGTAACATTTTTTCCTAGGAAATCCCACATCTTTAATGCTTTGCTCACCCTTCACTGCTTATCACTTAGAGTCACAGAATCATTTAGGCTTGAAAAGATTGAGCCCAACAATTAACCCAACACTGCCAAGTTCACCACTACAGGATGTCTCTAAGCACCACATCTACCTAGCTTTTAAATACCCCCACAGATGCTGACTCAACCACTTCCCTGGGCAGCCTGTTCTAGTATTGTCAATCCTTACAGTGAACAATTTCTCATAATATCCAACCTAAACCTTCCCTGGCACAACAAGAGGTCGTATCCCCATATCCTTGGCACATTACTTGTGCCTTTGTATCCCATTCATAGCGATCAGAGATCTGACTAAACTTTTTTATCTCTTTTATTGACATAGGAGGGATAGGTAAGAAAGAAAAAGAGAATATAGTATAGCATCTGCTCTTTTAAGCAAATGGTGCTACCTTGGTGTTACAAACAGCTGTAAGTTGCTGTTTCCTTATGGGAATATCATTGGTGGATAACATTGCAAAAAGCAATGACGAAGGGTCTATATCTGCTGTCATATAACACAGCTTCCTGACCTGGTTGCTGGTTCTCTGATTGTACACGCCTGTGGGTATGTTAATTCACTCCCCAGTTCTCTTCTGGAGGGGACTAATTAGTTCCCTTGGGCTCTGTCTACATTTGTAATTCAGTGCACAAGAGTGGAACAGTCGGTCAAAACAGATGGTGCTGAGGATCCTCATCTCTCTGTCATTTGTGTGATATCAGTGTTGTGAAGGATGTCACAGGCTGCTGCCCTCCTGTGATCAGCCAGCTGGGATTTCCTCTGACAGGAAAGCTGGCCTCTCTCTCCTCTTGCACGGCATTCTCTTATGGTGTGCTCTGCTCTGATGTGCCATTAGGAGCAATGGCATGCCACCACGGCCTCCACTGTGGCTCCCAATAAAACCGTTCTGGGTCACAGGCTGATAGCATGGACACCAGGTAGGAGCTGTGCCTGGCACACCTGGTAGTTTGCGTGCACAACTAATCAAATGGAATGGGGACAGAAGGAACTGAGAGAAGGACCCTACATTTAGTCTGAGGACAGAAAATCACTGCCTTGAGACTGAAGAGTACGCGGAGTTTATCTGTGTTGCTCTAATAAAAGATATGATCTCTTCCTATAAACTTCTAATTGAAAGGAAGAACATCTTTTATGAGATACTGTAAAACTCATGCATCATAGGTAAGTCTGAAGGTTGATTTTTAATATCCTGTTCTCAAGGTCCCTGTGTTTTTCTGATATCTCTCTGTTTTCACAGCCAGTTTTCTGCAAGTTTGCCAATCTTATCCATGGATTAATCTTGTCTCCTCAGCTGTTTTTGCTCACTTAGGAGGTAACCCTTTGCCCATTCAGGAAGGACAGTCAGTCTTTGAAGAGCAGCATAGGAAATCCCCTGCAGCATGTTGTATGGCAGGATAAAGTCCCTTGGTAGTAGTTCTTGCTGAAGGAATGGCTTCTGTGTGCTTGGAATCCAGAACAGTAACTTCCAGCACCCACAAATATGCCCCCCAAACTGAGACAATTTGTAGTCTATGATTCTGGAAGGAGTGTGGTGGTAAAAATATTAATATTTAAGATTGAGGGCTGGCTAAGAAGCAACTTTGACTTAAAAAATATACATTTCAACTAAAAAAAATATACATTTCAACTAAAAGTTAACAGTTTGTGATTGTTTGCAGCTCCTCACTTCTGAGCTAAGCTAATACTGGGCATGCCACTCCTATAGGCTCCACCAAGAGACACCTCTCCATATGCTCATGTTATTTCCTGTTTGACTCCTCAGAAACACGACAGTTAGCAAATGACTCACAGAGTTCATCCCTCCCAGCGATGGATACCTGGCTTTACTAACACAGAGAACTGGGAAGCAGAGAAATATGCTGTCCTAGTGTTCATAGTTAGTCAAGCTTCGTTATGACCTGCCCTAAATTGTACCTGCATATTACACCTTTGGATTCCCCAGGTTCTCCAGTGGAAGTTAAATGTCACCTTCTGAGGCAGAAAAACTTGAGTCAAGTGGGTTGATGAAGACACAGGGTCGATGTTGTAACTGCTGGACTCTGCCTAGCAGGCTGCAGCTCCCTGTGAGCACAGCGGGGGTTTCCTAGGGCTGTGTGACCAGTCGCATTCTGGAGTCCATTTCGGACAGCCCCGCGACCTGGCTCTAGCAGCCAGCAGCGTTACAATGCAGTGGTGGTAAAGGAGGTAGAGAAGGGTCTCCCATGAAGGTTTGAGATGGCTTTAATCACCTCTTGTCCCAGCAATGTTCAGAGGTAGAGAGACAGGGTGGTCTGGGTGCGGGGTGGTTTTGTCAGGGGCCCAGGGGTGGTCCCTGGGTGGGGTTGGGGTACAGGAGCAAATAGGGAGAAACCGAGGGAGTGGCCAGGGCTAGGGCAGGGAACAGGGGGAACATGTGAGGTAGGAACAGTAATGGATTAACAGATCCTCACAGGTCGAGGCTACACACACATTTAACGCAGCACATGCTAATAAGTGCTGCAAACATACAGTGCTTTCAGACAGAAGCATTTTCAGAAATGATGTTGCCAGATACTCACAGCCTTAATTTAATTTCTTTCCAGACATAACCAGGAAGAAAAAGGCTAGAAGGATCTCAGGGAAGGCACTCATAGAGCAGATAGAGATTCTTTCAGGACCACACTATTTTTCAAGGAGACACTTCAATGCTGCACAAGTCCAGCATACCTGCTATGCCCTGAACATTAGCAATAATGGATGTCTTGCTATGAAAGCTAAAGAAAGCAGTGTTATGTAGGATAATAGTACAAAATGTGAGCCCATCTGTCTGTGTGAATAATGGAATGAGCCCCTTCCAGAAAATGGAGGCAAGGAGACATTTCCAGAGTTTGTGCTCAGTTTAGCATTACACAGAAGTACAGAAAGGCTAAGAATTCCTGTAGTTGTTGATGTTACCTGGGAAATGTCAATAGAAAGTGCTGGGTGATTGAACAGGAGATCTGATCCCTGTACCTTTTTCCATGAATTGAACAAAAAAGTAAAGGATCCACCAAGTCAAACCCTTTGAAGAGGAATGGGAAGGAAAAATATTAGTAGCAAACAGTATGATAAAATTTTCTGTAGAAAGTATGAGTCACTCAGTTTTCAGTTAACCAATTTAATTACAGAGAGTAAAATAAAACCATAATTTGCCTGGTCATCCATGAGGAGGCAGATGAATAATTTTGCAACTGGCCTGTGTCTCAAATTATATTTATAAATTAATTGTACCCTGAAGCCAGAAGACCCAGACCCACAAACCTGCCACGACTGTTCGATAATAACTTACCCTAAAAACTGCTCCCACTTACAAATGCAGGAAAAGTCTCAATCATTTTAATCTAATCTTTTTTCAATGATACTTAGATGCTTTCCCCAAAGATCTCAATGGGAATGGAGTACCTAGCTTTTTCTGGTCTTTTTCAAAAACTGTTTTATTTTGCTTATTGTGATAGAGACCACCAGCAAGATGAAATCAGTGAGTTGTGTCCAATGACAATATTGATAGACCTTGTGTCTGAGGCTCTCTTTCAGCATGTAGCACACATATTCTGGGGGCAAAACGCATCCCAGTGCCCTCAAGGCTGAGTCACAAGCTCTCTTGCTTTACCATTCCTTGCTGAACACAAAACACAAAGTTCCCTATCATCCAAATCTGTGACCCTGAGTCACAGGTGAAATTCTGAATTTATTAGCATGTTTCTCTGACACATGGTCTTGAACTATTTCTAAGACTCTTTAGTCTTCAACTATTTTAGAATAGTCTATCTTATTTAAAATAAGATATATTTGGCTTCATTTTGGTATCATGTTGTCATCTGTCTCTGAAACATCCCTAGAAGACTGTAGAGGAAATGTGTTCTCTATGGTGCTGTTAATTTGGGTACATGCTGAACATGGTTTCCAGAATAGCACTGTCACTTACCTGCTGGGATGGCACTGGGGCCTCCCACGCTGCTGTCTGGGGCTTGGAACTTGCATCTCTCTTAAACATCTAGCTGCACTTTTCCAGTTCCTGGAGAGGGAACATCTATTCATAGTTATGGCAGTATGACATTCTTCCATATTTACCAGAAATATTTGCTCTCTTCAATGTTATGCCTTTTGCCCTTGTAGGAACCAGTAGAAAAGCCTCTTTTTCTGTAGGTGTAATTGTTTGCAGTGCATTTTTTTGTCCCTCTTTCTTCATCACTTTTGTCTTTTTTAATTCCCTCCTTCACACATTATTTTTGGTCTGTGCTTGTTCTTTTTCTTCAGTCCAACCTTGAATACCATGAACTATTTCCACTGAAAATGTTTCTGGTCTCCTCTCACAAATAAGTGACAAGCATGAAGACAGGACTGTTGGGTGCATTTCACTGTCTTCAACAGTCCTCTGAAAGGCAGCACTTGCCTCACAATGACCTCAGTGGTCTCTTCTGCCTGAGATGAAAGAGTGTGTGTGTGTTTCTTGAAGAAGCAGGTCTTGTCAAGAGAAGGCAGAGTTATTGTGTTTAACTGGGAGGAGGCAGGGTGTGGATGGCAGAAATGGGAGAGTTCTACCTAAATTTAGAGGTGTTTTCAATTTCTTTCCTCTCTGCAAATTTCTTATTTTCTTCCTTTCAGAGTCTGCAGTCTTTTCCTGCCTGAAGACAAAAGCTAATCTGTGAAAGACGAGTAAATTTGGCTTGGAAAGCCTAACTCATCAATGGCAGAAAAATTGCTTTAAGATCTGGACAGCAGGGCTGGATATCTGTTGTTTCTCTGATAGTTCATCATGACAGTACAGGAAAATTTTGATCCAGCCTTGAAGCATGCCTAGTCAATATTATGCTGTCTTTTATCTTTGTGGTAAGAAAAATATGGTTATAATTTTTTTTTTTTTTGAAGGAGAGAGGAAAAAAATGTCCCTCTAGAAATCCTGCAGAAGGCGTATGTCATTTAGATGTCTTTTAAGCTTTGGTTTGAAAACTTCTGGAGCTCTACATAGTAATTACTTCCATTGAGGAAGTGCACACATTCTGCTACTCATGCTAATTACTGATAAGGAAAAGGCAGGAGGGCTCAACGATGAAATGTTTCAGGCACTTCTCTTTCTTTTACTCAGCCAATTCCTGCAAAGCTGGCAGCAGTTAGAAAGAGTGCCTTCTGTAATCATCGCTCCTCAGTGCAATTTTAAAATTTCTTCTCCTCTTTCCATCAAAAAAGCCAAGGTAGCAGCTCATGTCGTGTCAAAATGGGATTCACATGCTTCATGTATTGCGCAGCAGGCAGGCAGTTCAGCAAGAGGCCACACAGATGAGTAGAAGAAGGGAAAATTGACTCATTTCTTCACCTTTGCTACTCAGTATGAGGGAATAAATGCTGTTATAAACATGGGAAAAGGGAAGGAGCAACAGCTTAGCTCAACCATGGTTTTGAACCCTAGAACTCAGTTTGTCATTTTAATTCTGATAGTTAGGATTGCCAGCTCCTCTTCAGTCATGTAATACTTTGCAGCCAGACAGGGAAGAAGGGAGGAATAAATTCCAGCATATTTCCTGCTTCCTAGATGTCTCTAGCTCTTGTGATAACACTGTAAATTTTGTAAGTGGGATGGGTTAAACCTCAAAGTAGATGAGTAAAAATGGAACTCAATTTTAATTTTTTCAAAATAGGATTTTTAAATCAGTTTTTTCATTAGGAATTTTTTTATCTGAAAGTAGCAATATTGTCTGTTAAGAGTCAAACTCTCAAATTTTTGCAGAAGGCAACTGGTTCCATCTGAGATTATAGCCACTGTATCATATAGAACAAAATCTTGTAAATGTGTCCTTCGTTTAGGAAATGTATTCTGATACAACTTCCTGCTATTGAAATTAGTTCAATTTCCCTTACCTTACCTGACATTACTTTAGATTTCATTAACAAAAAGCTGGACCAAATAGTCAGGCCGAAATGAGACGATTTGCATCTGGCTGTGTGTTAAACTGACATGCCTAAAAATATTTTAGAATCTAGGCACCCTTAATATTTGCAGAGCAGTGGCCAAATGTGCAGAGTCTTGTCTAGATTTTACAAGGTTTTAGAATTAATTTAAAAAGAAGGCTAAATGTCCCTCTGGGAATGAAACAGTAATTTATGTCCTTTTGAGCTGCAGTACCAGAAGTACAAAACTTTTACAAAGATTTTATTAGAATTCAACATTAACACCGGTGGTGCTTTGGACATTTTGAGGTAATTTTAATTTATGATTCTTGATTTTTGCTTTGAAATGTTGGGTAGAAACAGCTCTTTTCTTGTCTGTTATGACTTCCTTGGTAACTGTGTCAGGGGATGAGTAGGTAGGTCAAGCCTTTCTAATTTGAAGTCTCATTTGAAGAATGACTAAAAGAATAAGCACCTAATACAGAGAGACTGCTTTATTTATCACAAACATTCTGATTTTGACAGCCGTATTTAAGACCAACATTCACATGGGTACTTACCCTGTGTTTAATTAATGTTTTTCTCCCAAAACTGACCAGCAAGTTTTTAAAATCTAAAAATAAAATTTTAAGTTTAAAAAAAGAAGCATAAGACATAGTGGGAATTTTTGGGAGGTGCTTTGCTTTATATGAAGACTCATAGATTCGGAACCAGAATCTCTTCCATCTTTGTGGAAAAAGTATTCAGATCTCATATTTTAATACAAGAACCTAGACTAACTGGGTGGCGTTTGGCAGAGGTAGGGAGGTGTATTGCCCCCTCCCTGCTCAGATGGGGTACTTACAGCTGGAAGTAAGTATTTACCTGCAGCCATGTGAGTCTCCCATGGACTGAAAGGAATTCCTTCAGGACTTGTTTGTGCATCCCTGTGCAGTCTGTTCTTTCCTTTCTAACGTCATGCTGGTGATCCATTTTCATCTTGTGATCTACAAGAACCTCCAGGTGTTTTCCAGCACAACATTTGCAGAGCAAGTTGTTGCCCATGTTTTTTCATTTGTGCTTAAATGTGTTCCTGGTTGTCTAGTTGTCCCCACTGAATTTCACTCTACTGCTTTTAGAGCTTTCTACAAATGTATTAATAAAATATCCAACTCTAAGCCTGACTTCTAGGATACTGGAATATTTGGGAGTGTGCATATTTAGCTTTTCTCAAAGGGAGGTGAGGGGAGAGAAGTACTCTTGCCCTTGTCATCCTTGGGAAAAATGAAATGTATCCTGACTTCAGAGTAAGGCCTAGGAACTCATGACAATAAAATGAGACAAAGAAATTGGCATAAAAGGCAAGATGTTGCTTGACCTGCTAATTTCTGAGTGTGTAGGGAGTTATAACCCTGAAATGTGCTGTGAAACCTAAACATATCATGTTAGGTTAGCAGTGCAAAGAAAGGCCAGACCATGGAAAGCCGTATAGCAAACAGATGATATGCATGGAATGATTAAAGAGAAGGTAATGTGGTATTGATCTCTAAAAGTGTTGTCCAATAAATCTAACTCAATCTCTCCTAAAGTAAAGGAATAAATATTAAGGAGAGTAAAAATCTGGCGTATAACGGTAACATACCAAGAAGCAATAAGCATCATGAGCTGATGTTGGAGGAAAAATCATGTCAGATAAACTTGATTAATATTTTGCAGATTGAATTACAGATGGTTGCAGTGGAACAGATGAAATTTGTATGGCTGTCAGATCCTGCTCCTATTTTTACAGATGAAAATTGTGACTGACTGTTGACATCCATCGAGGAGATTTTGCTGACTGAACTCAGAGAACAGGGAATAACACATCCCTTGTGTTCCCCGAAGCAATATTTGCGTTGTAAATATGCGTTCAAACATTGCTATGCGTATTTGCACAGTGAGGTCAATTTATACACCACAGAAAGTGGATAAATGTATAGATCTGTGGTTCTGGGAGAAGTAGGAAATGAGCTGTGGATAGTAGTGCAAGCTTGTTTTGAATTGAAAACAAGATGGTCTAAATGCAAAGTTCCAAAAAGACATTGTCTAGAGAGGACACAGTGCACTTGAGGAGCTTGTACCACGTATTATGGTCTGGAAGGTGGTGTGAGGGTATGCCAGGAGTGATGGAGAATGTAATCCATGGGGGGGTAATGCCAGAGGATGGCAAAGGCTGGAGGGAGACAAAACCTCATTCATCTTGCAGGAAGTGGTCCTTGAGAGTGATCTTCCCTCAAAGTACTCCCTAATTTTGAAGTGCAATAGCTGGAGCACCTCAGGACAGAGCTATGGGGTGAGACTGGAGACTGCTCTCAGTCTCACTTCTAGCACTTGCCTGTTCAGCAGCAGAGACACATCCTGAATTACAGAGTAATGCAATTTACCGAATGAACTTGTGCCATGCTCACATGTTCTGAAGGGTGAGTAGTTTCCTCTTTGCAGTGGGAATTAAGATTCCCACACAATGTCTGAACTGCTGATAAAGTACTCAGATTATGAAGAATATTAATGTGCCAAGTAGTGACAGGACAGTAATATTGCAGAAACTGATCGGATTAAAGTAGAAATACGGGTATAAAAAGAAAATTGCTTCATCTGAAAGTGGTTTTTTTCAATGCTAAGAAATACTAGGATTATTTTGAACCTGGTTTGAATAATGCTGAATTTCAATTGCATATTCCAGTGGAATATGGGAGAGCCATCAGTGTATAAACACAGGCCTTCAAGTATCATTTTGGCTTACTGCCTTCCCATGTTGCTGCTGCCAGCTCTGGCATAGGGTTCTCTCTACAAAATGGAAACAGAAGTGCTGATAATCTTCAAAGTTATGGCATTAGCACAAAGGGATAGAATAACTGGTATTTAATAGTCTACAGCATAGGGGTAGTTTTAAGCATACTCAATGTGCAGTGTGACAAATATTGAGGAAAAAGTAGTAGGACAGGAAAGCACAGAGCTATTGCCATATAGCTGGAAGGAGTTGCTTGATTGCTATATTACTGCTTGCCCTGAGAATATTGCTAATTTGATGTTTACACATCACGAGGTAATATTTTGGTACAAAAGCAATTAAGTGGCAGGAATCTTTCTCTTAGTCATCTCTGTTCTACTCTAGATGTCTTTTTCTCAGTCAGGCACCTGAATTTTCACATCAAAGTGATTAGAAAAGCCAAGTTTTAACACAATAACTCTTTAACTCAGAAGACTGTGCAGCCTTTGTTTCTCATTGCTGGATATTTAGGATAAGTACTGAGCTTACAGACCTGCAGAAATGCTTCTAGGAGGAAAACAAACATATGCTGTGGGTGAAGGAAATGGAGGGCTAATGAGGCTTTTGTCAGATGCCTTTCCCTGCTTGTTGTGTAGCTCCCTTCCTCTGGCTTGTTGTTTAGCCTGCAAGCCTCAGGGAAACAGATTGTCACAATCTAAGTTTTTACAGCGCCTTGCTGATCATGGGAGCCTTACATTGCAGGGTATTTGCTTTAGTGATGACTCAAGTATAGTGGGATTTGCCTTCTGTGCAGCTTTTCCCTCCTGGTCTCCAGCAGCAACATAAGCCTAAGAAGAGAGAGGGTGAGCTTTTTCCCAGAGAACAGGGAATCCTAAAGAAAAACTCCTCTGAGCACGCAGCAGTAGCACTGTCTCTCCAAGCCACAAGGGACCCTGCTATGTCTTCATGTGCCATGTGGCAGTGAATGTAGTAAAAAAACCCTACACAGAGCATTTTAAGGAACTCAATATTTTCACCCCTGCTCAAGAAAAGCATTCATTGAACTCAGGTGGAACAAAAACAAGGAGAAGGTGTCATTCTCCAGTGCCCAGGTTGAGAGGCAGCAACTGATGAAGGGGACAGTGAGAATAAGTATCCCCTCCCCACTCAGCTCTGGCAGTGGAGTGGTTTTCATGCCCAGTCCCTGCTTGCAGGACACTGGCTGATCAGCAGGTATAGGAATTTGTGCATTAACTCTGCTTTTGTTCTTCTATGGCTCAGCTCATCCTTTTCTTCATCCCATTTGAAGGGCACCCGTAGCAAAGGTTTTGCTGCCTATTGCTGTAATCCTGAGACAGTTTAGCTTAAGGTTTTAAATCCCTTTAAATCTTGCCATCTGCTTTTTGCCCAAGAGAGTAAGAGTTAAAGTATTTTTCAGTGCTAAAATTAGGCAGAGTAGAATTGTAAAGGGAGTTCATGTGGAGCCTGGTTCTGAGTGGCTTCCTCCAGCTGATGTAGCTGCTGAGAGTCTGACTCACTGCTCTTCCTTGACACGTTTCTCCACCATTATTATGTCTTTCACAAATGAGTCCTTAAATGTCCTTTAAAATGAACAATACAGTTTTGTCATTGTTTGGCCAGTCAGAAGATAAGAAGATGAGATGCTGTATCACAGGGAACTTTTATTTCCAGGCATTTTTATTGTAAGAAACTGCCTCTGTGAGCACAGCTTCGAATAATAGCCCTTATAGGAAAAAAAAGACATCCATTCAGGCCTTGCACAAAGTGACAGTAATATCACCCTAATGGACAAAACTTCCAACAGGAGACTATTAAGCTTTCCTGAATAAATTAATGTTATACAGTTTTAATGGAGATCTGAAGCAGATGAGAATTAAAGAGAATATAAAAACTATGTGTTCTGTGGAGTTCTTCTTGAGTTGATATAAAGTCCTCTCTTTCAGATGATCACATAAAGTATAGTTTTCAAGCTGTCTTTAATGCTCTATGTCAACTTCAGTGTATTGAAGAAGAAGAGCTTTTAAATTATGACCTTAAGTGATGAATAAATGTATCTGCCATCATCTCTGTGAGATGTATACAATCATCTGGAAAAAGCAATCACCATAAAGACCACAGCTGAGAAGACTTAGTTGGGACCAAGTGGTTTTAGGACTTGTTCCCTATTAGCCCCATCCCATTATAAATTAACCTTGGATTGCATCTATGCTTTCTGGTTGTGATCTCTAACGGGTCTGCAGGTTGGGATTGGATGCAGGTGCTTAATTCCTGTCCCTAATTTGTGCTGGGTAAAATCAAGGCTGCAGCTGGAGGGCAGGGAAACAGGTATATGGGATCTGGCCGCTCCAGTTCTCTGTTTGCTGAGGTAGGTGGCCCTTGTTTTTTTTCTTCTGAGCTTTGGAGTAATGCTTACTAATGTAGGTTCTCCTTTTTTCTGCTATATCACAACAAAGCTTCAATTTGTTGTTGCAGCTGTGTTCTACTGGTGAGTACTTTTAAATCTTTTAATGACTGTTGACTGCTTGTCCTCTCTTTGGAATTTCTTTGCAAATGAATCTCAATAGATTTGGAAAAGTTCTATAAAATCTGGTTCTGTGCCTCTTTGAGTTGATACTGTATAATCTTCACATACACTTTTTATGGACTACCTGATGTATTGCACATTAAGTAATATAAGGAAGTAATTATTTCAGCTATGTGTGCATATGTAAGTGCATTATTTTTTCTTGTAAAAAAATTGATAGAAAACATAAGTATTTTGTTTACAGTTGTTTTGTTTGTTTGTTTTATTAATTTAGGAAGGCTGGTTTTCACACAGGAAAAGAGAAGTTACTTTACTTGGCCCTGAACAAAAGATCTCTGTTTAGGTGGTTTATGTGGTATTATTACCATAACTAATCATGTCCCTGGGCTTTCAATTTCAAAAATGAGCACTTATATCTCTTTAAGTAGTTGCCATGGACATCCTCACAGCATGAACCTCTTCAGTGAGCACCTTATGGTAGATAAATTATGTCTTTTGTTTCCGTAAACACATCAGAAACTGGAGTGAAAGGGGTTTGAATGTCTTCAAAGCACAGGCACAAGAACTGATACTTGCTTGTTCTAGCATATGTTTCCTAACCTCACTTCAAATCAGATAAATCAATGTCAGATTCTAATAGTGTTTTTCTGTTGTTTGAGAAAGCAATGCAGTGAATGGAAGAAAACTCTTTTCAGCTCCTAGTCCCCCTAAAGATTTTTGAGATTTTTTTTTTTTTTTAAATAGAAAGACTTTTCTGTGTAAGGCTTTTAAGAATACGAGTATAGGAGATATTCCTGGCATTTGCATGCTTTCCTTTTGTCTGCTGTCGAGTCTGCTTCAAACAGGTGTGATCTTTGTGAAAACAGGGTGAAATAATAGAAAATATGAATGAACTAACTTTTGTGGTTTGTGTTTTTTGGCTTTTTGATGATTAACAAGCTATTTTTAAGTTGAATATATGGAATGAATATAATGGAATGAAAAAGAAGTTAGTTCACAGACTTCTTTTTTTTTTTTGAGATGTTCTCATTGTTTTCCAGTGCTGTCTTCTCCATGTAATCAACACTGGAAAGCTGTTCCTTTATATTAGAATGTGGCTAATACTTTTTGGGGTTTTAGCATTTCTGTAAAGACTAACTGAGCTGTAATAAGGGTGTTTAAAGCCCCCCAAATGTTGTTCTATTATTTTGAATAAGGCACATTATTAGAGTGATGTTATAACCTGTGAATTAGAAGTGTCATACTGGAGTGTGCCATGTGTTAAGCAACCTTCAGGTGCTGATGCAGTCCCACCACCATGTCATGCTTTAGCCATAATTCCTGTGTACACAGAGAACCAAAGTGTCCTCTGTTGCAGTACTGTGAGATCAGGGTAATTCCATCAGCTACATATTTACCCAAGTACTGCTGAGAATAACATTTGTCCCAGTATAGACATATAAGGAAATTAATAAAATGGATTCACTGCAAAATGTTAAGAAATAAAAATGGAAAATAGCATTTTAATGACAAAATGCACAGACTGTATAGTATAATTAGTAACATGGGTTTTAAAAAATGTTTTCTACTGCTTTTTTGCCTTGTTTTTATGCAAGATGTATATTAGTAGCTTTCACAAAAAGTATTTTTATTAGTCCTGCAGGACAAGGAACTTGTAGGCAACTGTTCATGTGTTCATACAAACTGTACTTATCTCTGTCCAGTTCCCATCACATTGATGTTGATGCTCTAGAAGTAGCATCTGTGACTAGTTTGGTGCCAGCTGCAACAAAAGCCCACCTCAAACATGGGTGGAGATGGCACTCATGGTGGGTTAAAGCACACAGATGAGGAAGAACAGAAAAGTTTTCCTTGCCACTTAACAGCTCCCCCCATAGTAGATAAAGGAGTTCTTCATTCTCCTGAGCTTTCAGTCCGTCTCTCCATTCACTATGTTCCCTTTTAAAATTGAGTCTGTTTAGCTTCCCCTGCCAGACACTCTGGCACAGTTCCTCAGGCACTTAAATATCATTGCGGATTTGGGCTTCTGAGCCTACATCTTATTTCCCTCTGAGGGGGAGGAAGCTTTGCAAATAGAGTTAATTTTGCTGTAGAGGAAATAAATGCCATGAAACCTTTCTATTAGATTAAAACTGATGATAAAGAACAGCCTTTGTCCCTCCATGAAGAATATCTTTGAGCTGCACAGCCCCACTGCCTGGGATGCTGTGAAAAGCCTGGGTTATGTGGAGCATTTAGTGAAGTTGGCTTCCCATGAAGCCCAGTATAGCGCTTCCCTCTTGTCTGATCTGCTTTTTCTGTCCTCCAGCAGTATGTATGGAGTGGATCCAACCCACAGAGAGCACAGATGTAGCTGCTCCATAAAAGCTTCTGAAACATCCTGTGTCTGACATAAACAAAAATGACCTTTAGTATCTCTCTCTCTGACTGCCAGTAATGGGCTAGTCGTGTTACAAACCTCCAAGCACACACGGTATGCTTGGCACAAACTTCACCAGTATGGGCAAGATACAACTAATTAGGGCATAAAAATACTCAGAAGACAGATTATATATATATGTGTGTGTGTGTGTGTTTGTGTATGATGTGTGTGTATATATGCAGTATATAAATTACCCAACTATGCAATGGCACTGGGGTGATGCAGTACGCAGTAAGGCAGCATTTGCATTATTGTAGTGTGGCAGCCTGATTCTGTTAACACAGTGGCATAAATCAGGGTGGCTTCATCTAAAATGGCAAAGATGGAAGTAGTGAAAATTGCTTTCAGTGAAGAATTGGGTGTATATTGCCTCATTTATATCCAAAAAATCAAAGAAATGGCTTTAGACAGCTGAACATTGTCATCCATATTGGAAAGAAGCCAGAGTTGCTTCATTTTCATTTTAAACTCAAATTCTGATGGCATATGGCAATCTGATTCCAGTGCTCAACTACATTTTTTTACCTTGGTTTAAAAGAAAGCTATATTAGTATGTTTTGGTAGATAAATAATTAAATGAATCCTTGTCCTTTTTTTGTGGAAGTTTTACTTGGTTTCATTCAATATTTGCCATTTTCCTCTTGGAGAGAATAATGAGCTCTTGTCTGAGGAGTGGATCTGCCCACTGAATGTTGATTTGCCACTCAATAATAAAGCACACAAGGTCTGAACCATGTGGCTTTTTAGTCACCAATATCAGGAAACAATCAGGAACTGTTAACATTCTTCTCAGGCTGTCATAAATAAAGCTGATCTACTGGTGTTTTGACAATTTGGTGATGATTTCTTCTCTAGTCAAAATGTGGTGTTCACGTTCTTTTTGTAATGCATGCCAAGATGCTATAGACAGCTCGGGTCACAAACGTGTTCAGGCAAATAATTGCTACTGAAACAATGGCTTTGTAATGATATGTTCTTTCTGTCAGTACTCCTGTTTTATAGACTAATACCATCAGTAACTGCATTTGGGGAGTCGGAATTCTCTTCTGGCTCACGAGCAACACTGTGGTGCTTCCCGCATGGCTCAGTTGAGCTGTATCAAGTAGGGATGGAAATGCTCTAACGGCATCCCTGTGACTGGAATGTTCCTGCATGACAGCAAAGATTTGAGCTTGACTTCCTTCTCCTGTGCAGAGGTGGGAGCTGATCCTGGGGCTTCTGCTGCTTGTGGAACTGTGCTTTCAGGTCAACAAGGTTATAGATCTCCAGCAGTGGTTTGCATGAAGAGAATGAGCTTTGCTTGGCTCTTGGAAAAAGAGCCTGTGGCTCCTCAGTGAAGGTGGCTTTTTGAGCACCCTGAGAGCAGAGTGTGTGTGTCAGAGTGGCATATAAATATCCCTCCAGGAATTTTCTTGTGGTCAGCTGTGGACATCTGCACTGTGAGTGCAGTTCTCTGCTCAGCCCAGCACTTATTGTGCAGCCTATTTGGAGGTGCCCAAGTTTCCCTTCTGCATGGACTCCAGATGCTGCCCTGGGGTCTCCTTGGAGGAGGAGACAGTTGACAAAAAGCTAGGTAAGGTGCAATGACTGCATTTCTCTGTGGTATTTGGGAATTGCGTGCTGATGCTTTCAAGCTTCAGTTCTACAAATTGGCATGTGTTTTGTTGCTTTACACAACTGAATTGTCAAATTTATTTTCAAACTATAAAGTGCATGGTTTGAACTTATGGGCAACTCATAGTCTAGAAAAGTTTGCCTGCGCTGACAGTTTCTAAAGTAGAAACTTTACAAAGTCCATCATCCGTGTGCTTTGGTTCTGACTTTTAAGCAAGCTAGGTTTTTTTTCTTCCAGCAGAAAAACATAACATGTTTAAATAATATTTTTTCTATAGTTGTCCAGCACTTCAAAAGTCCTATTTTTCTCTGATGTAATAAAGATGCACCCAAATTCCTCACTGAATCTCCAAATGGGCTTATGCTTAGTTTACTTTGTCATAGTCATGACATCTTTCTCTGGGGCTTATAAGATTGTATGATAAAGTCTTTTTAGAACTCAAATAATTTTGCTTCAATTTCAGTGTAATTTATCTCCAAAACCAGGGACAGAATTTTTTATTTAGCACTCTAATGGCCATGTATATGTGCCTATTTAGCAACGCTAAAAATACAAAGCAGTGGTCAAATCTTTCAGTATGTGGTTCTCATGCAACTTCTACTGAATTACCAGACCAAAGATCTTGGAGATATATTTAACCTAGAGCAACAGCAACTTGGAAAGAATTGTTCTATCATTTGTAGACCTCAAAAAGGGGAGATGCCTGCAGAAGGGAATTTCATGTGTGCATTGGGAATGATTTCCCTAATGATTTCACAATTTAAGGGCTTATTTTTGGAATACAAACTGTTTGACTGTGTGTGTGTGTAAACATCACTCTAGCTGTCAAGCTTCCATCAAAATTCCAGTGATATTAAAAGGAAGAGTTTTTATTTGCTTCCAAAATTTTTGGACAAGCACTGAAAATATTACTGACTGGATCCAGCATAAGATCTTTCTGTACCAGACAGTGCTAAGAACTGTAGGTCAGGTAAAAACTTTGAGCTGAGGGGTGGATATTAAATTTGTCTTCATTATTACTTTAAAAATCAACAATTTTACTTTGGGTCCAATCAGGTTTTATTCTGCTTCTTTGATACTAAAGAGTAGCTCCACAAGTACTTGTGTATTGAATCGGAAACAGACCACGAGGTGATGATCTTCATGAGTCTGAAGTGTTCATTCAGGTGCATCTGGTTTATTAACTGAAAATAAACTAAATGAAAACACTCCAAAGCCTTGAAATGTCTCCATTATGAACACAAGCTGGTTATGTAGGAATTTGTTAAATAGCTTAAGTATTTTTTTTTCCTTTACTTACATGCAATGATGGTGGGAGGGTTGCTTTCTCTGCATCTGTTCTATTAGATATGTCTGGAGAACTGAAATCAGTACAATTAATGTTTTTAACAACAGAATAAAAGCATTTGTTATCTTCATGTAGTAAGATAAGATTGGTTTACAGGTGTAAGTAAATACTGTGTGGGTCTGAGGGAAAACTTTATTACAATGCTCCTGATTTTACCAGTTTCCCAATCCATCTAGTCAGTTTTATGCCTCTGGTAGGGTTTGCTATTTCAAATAAGCAAGATCTAAAAGTGGAGCAAGCACTGAGGAAGAAGGGTTCCTCTACTGATTTTTACAAGCTGTCAGTTTATGTGTTGTGAGCTCAAATGTAGTTAGCATTAGATCATTATCTTCACTCTTCCTTGGGGTTTTTTTGGCTTTGTGGTTTTTAATCGGACAATCTTGTGCTCTTCTGTTGATCTTGGATGTGTTCACTACATGATCTGTGTGGGTCACTCTTTTCTCTTGTGATTCCCTCATAGCCATAAACTTACATGTTTTGCATGAACTTGCTTTTTTAAAGTCTTCTTTCAAGATTATAGAAAGGGCTGGTGAAGACTGAAACTTTATTTGCTCTACCAGGATTATTTAATTTTTATGTTACTTCAAGCAATTCTATTTGTTTTAAATGGGTGATAATGGTAACCATGTATCATTAATCATGTAACTTTGCTAATCAACTATTTTTGTTAAGTTTTGGAATATGAAACCATAATAAGGAGGAATACAGTGAGACATACCAATTTATTTCCATCATTCATGTAAGTCAGCATAGTTCAAAATGAGAACATAAGTATCCCACGAGGTCAAGCCTGCCTAGCCTAGTGGCAATAGGAGACACTAACTACTTTAAATATTTTGATCTATATTTCTAATTTACATGAAAGGCTGATTGTGAGTTGCTTGCTCAACGTGAAGTACTATAATAATACTTGTATTACTCTTTATATGACTTAAATGTTATTAATAGAAATCAAAATATATCTATAGCTAAAAAAGAGTGGCTTAACTTTCTCTTTACAAAGCTTATCAGTGATCTCATTGGGATTAAACATTCAAAAGGTGCTCTGCTGCTTTAATCAACAGCTGGCAGGATTGGGCTGCATCACCTTTTCCCATTTGAAGTTAAAGGGAAAACTGCTGACTTCTAGGATAGGTGAAATTCTGCCTTGGCATAACTCTCTGGATGATTGTAGGTGGGCTCAAACTCCTTTATGTACATTTCTAAGCTTTCAAGTCAGCTCAAACCTTTGACTCTGGACAATGCTGCATGTGTTTAAAGGTAATTTACAAAGAATGATGCTGGTATAGTTTTGTATCTGTGTAGGTTTTATTGTAATACTGCTTAGAATATTTATTTGTATAAAGGTTTTTGTATAAAGACTTGAGTCTTGCAGAAGCATCAAGCAGCACCTGGCCTGTCTGTGCAATACTGTGCTCATAAGGTTAGCATAATCCTGCTAAAATGTACCAAGTTTACTAAGCATCAGGTGTCCCGATATCTGCATGATTCAGATAGCAAATGAGTATCCAAATCAGGGTGCAGGGGTATGTTGTATAGAAAGAGCTGTAAAGAAAAGCAGTCATGTATATGTGTAAATCATATGAAGTGCATCATGTGTAAGGCATATGAGGTGTGGCTGGGGTGTTTAGCCTGGAGAAAAGAAGGTCTCAGGGAGACCTTATTGTGCTCCACAACTGCCTGAAGGGAGGTTGTAATGAGGTGGGGATCAGTGTCTTCTCCCAGGCAACCAGTGTGAGAGGAAATGGCCTCAAGTTGTTCTGGGAGAGAATCAGGTTGGACATCAGGAGAAATTTCTTCACAGAAGGCCTTGTTAAGCATTGTAATGAGCTGCCCAGCAAGGTGGTGGAGTCACCATCCCTGGAGGTGTTCAAGAAATGACTGGATGTGGCACTTAGTGCCGTGGTCTAGTTGGCAAGCCAGTGTTCCATCAAAGGTTGGATCTGATGATCTTGGAGGTCTTTTTGAACCTCAATGATTCTGTGATTCTGTAGGACACAGTTTTGTCAGGTGTGTTTCATGGACATGCATGAACAAGCACAATGTCAAGAGGAGTGCATTAGGGCACTCTGCAAACAACATGGGTCTAACTAAGCCTTTACCACTGACCTTAGCCTGAAATCCTTCTTTATGAGGCAAGATTAGCACCCTTGGCCGCAGCAACTGAAGTATCTGCTGAGCTGAGTGCACATACACAGAAAGAGCACCTAAGAGGACTCCAGACTTGCATGTGGCCAATTTCCCCATGAACAGAGGAGCATGGGTGTATCTAATTATACATGTACCATTGCTGGGGCAGTTTAGAACAGATATAATATGGAGGAAGAGTAAAGCACCTGAAAAGGATTCACTGTCTGCCCAGAAGCCCTCTGGAACTATTTGAAAACCCAGGAGAAGTTGCAGGTTTCTGAATCACAGTGGTTAAGCACCTTGGAAGGAGTAAACAACAAGTACTCTCTGTGCTCTCATTTGTGCTCTGGCTACAAATAACTATTGAATTGAAAGAGAGGGGGTGGGAGGGGAAGGGAATTGGACGCCAAAACAACAGAAATAATTCTCAAAAGACACACTAGAAAACAAAATTATTTTCTCTTGGTATTTAACTGTTTTTATAAATCTTCTCATGCGGGTTTGCTCCCGATTCTATGCCATACTTCTGGGCCTTAACACCTCTTACCTAGTTGTTAGAGGACAGCAGCTCCTCAATAGAAATTAACTGATGACCTACTAAGTCCTGGTTTCTGATTGTGGGCTGTGGCAAAATTGACAATGATGGAGCTCTGGTTTAGTGCTCCTGGTCTGGCACCTAGTATGTGACTTGGATAGAATTTAGGTGTTTAAGTACAAGTTGTTATAAAAGGCATTGCAAGTACAGTTTGAGTGGGGCCTTAACATTATTTCATGGGAGGTATCTAATTTGGAGGTGCCTTAATTTTTATTCTGAAAGTTCCATGGTTTTCAGTGCCTCTGAGTGGATGAAGAGCTGCTGATTATTCCGGATATTGTTCTACATGTTGCTGTGTTTTACTCACTTATCATTCAGCGTGAAATATGGAAATATTTCTGTGATTACCCTGTAACTGCTGGACTAAAGATATAACACTTTGGTACCCTAGATCCCTCAATCATAGATGTTCACTTGAGTAGTCAGTTCTGCAGACACATAAACACACCAGTACCAATGGCAATCAGAAAAAAATGACTCCCTTGTTCAAAGGGAATGTTGCAGCTCCTTTTCATGTGTGTGACAGCTCCCACCTATTACAGCCTTAACGACTGGGTTCAGCTTTTTGAGTTAGGCTCCCTGTTATTAGGTGGATGTAGCAGAGTTTTGCTGTATGCTTTGCTAGAAAAGCTGCTGGTGTTAAGTTATAGATTAAAGCCAAGCCATATGTGTCTTCTTCATGAGGAGAATGAACACTTGAATAAAACACATATGACATCTCAGTTTAATGAGTTTTGTAGGTGATAGATTAAATAAATATTTTTCTGTAATTAATTAGAATTTTAAAAATCAGGAAGTGGTAACTTTTGCTTTCTCAAATGTTTAATTGATAATACCTGCAAGTATATAAGCAACCTGTTTTCTGATGTTAACAATGTGAAGGATAATTAAATAAAACCAAAACCCAAACCAAACAAAAACCCTTCTGAAGAGTTCCCAGAATAAAAGCAGCAAAATATAAATTGACATTTATTTTTTCTGCAAGAAACCTCATTGTTTGAAAAGAAGCAGCAGTTAATAGAAACTGATTATAATAATTTTTCTGCTCTCTTATCCCCTAACACACCTCTTAAAACTACTTTGACTGGAGAATTCTGCTGCATAGGAGCACACCCGTGACCCAGCTGCTCCTGTTTAGTCCTATTGCAGTGCTATGTTCCTGGCAGTGTGCACACAGCATGCAGCATGGCATGTGTGGGGTACTGCTGATCACTGATGGATACTGCACTGCTGGATCTGGGAAACTGGGAATAACTTGTACCTGTAGCAAGTACAGTGGTGGACTAAGTAATGCTTGATGTTGTTGCAGGTACTGCTTCCCCCTTTACTAATGCACCTTCCTCTCTTTCACAAAGCACTGAGATTCTCAAGCAGTGCAGCAGACAGGACCTTTAAAAAAACCAAACAAACTTTCAGCCAAAGATCTCAGAGGACCTGTGACCTACTATCAATTAAATCTTCCCTGGAGCTGGGCTGTGTAGCTAGCATTGTACTAATTTATTACAAATGAAAAATTTGATACAAAGAAATAAAAACTGTTACCTAAGTAGTATAACTGTATCGGTCTCATCTCCTTTTCTACCTCTTGTGGCAGAGACTTGGATTTGAAAAGCCTCTCATTTCTTCTAGACAGTATCATGTATTATTAGATAAGTAATCCTGCTACTTGGATATGTTGTCATTTCCTTTCAGATAAAATCAAACATAATACTAGATTTAAAGTTTTAGCAAAATTTACAATCAGTAATTTTTTTCAACTACCTGGGGAAAAATGTTTAACTGGGCACAGCACTTGACTCTACTTAATTCAGTGTAATCATTGTGTTAGTGTATTCAAATTTCCAGGCATCCTGAGTAAAAGATGATTAAGATAAGTAGGTTACAACTTGGTTATCATCAAAGCCAACTGACACAGGAGTTATGTATAAGGCTGCTTGCGTTTTGGATCCTGAGCGATGCAGAGAGCAACACATTCTTCTGCTCTTTTCCAGCAATACCTGGAAGAATGGAAAGAGAGATGATCCAATGGATCTAAGGGAATTACACACTCAAACCAACAAATGAAACCTTGATGCTATTGAAGAGCTTTTGCCACGCTCCATATCTTCCTTTTCATTCTCTCTGGAAGCTATTTTCCTTTACGTATATCACATGTGTCAAGGCTATGATACAGCTGTATGCATCCTACTTCAGGAACAGAGCTGTATTCTCAGCCTGAACCCCAAAACTTCCTGCATTGATGTTGCCTAAGCCTGGTCTGATGCTTCAAGAATCTGCTGTGAGTGCCAGTGGGTGGATACATGCCATCTATCTTTGTGTGGTCTTCTGCATGCTGCATTTTCTTGGTTGTGCTTATCCTTTTTATTTATTTATTTTAATTTTCTCCAGCTTTTATCATAAGAGGTGAACTAGAATGAATGTCTGGCTTTTCCTCCTGAAAACACTTTTGCCCCGAGAAATAACAGAGGCTATTGCAGATCCTGCATTCACAGATGCTGTGTTTCTGCACCAGTGATGCCCAACATGGTGTAGAATTGAATACACAGAATTTATGTTGCTGGAAGCTGGGAAATCATGCACTGAACCACTGTTCATCTCTACTCACGTAGACTGGGCACGGACAAGCAGGCTGTCACCAGCAGACAGAGTCAGGGTTTTACCATCCATGGCAACAGTTGATGTCCCCTCCTGAAGGGAAAGAAGGCTTTCAATTTTCCATGTCCTGTCCCCAGCAGAAAGAAAGCACTGCAAGTGTGGAAATCTTTCCCACTGAAAGAACACCTCAAACCTGCTCTGTTTCATGAGGTCTAGCTAAATATTCAGTTGATCTTGCCTAACACTATAAGCATAAATAAAAATATGTTTCATTGTTCCCCATTGTAAAGCAGCAGTCTGTTGCCTGATTCTTGGGGTACACAGTCACCAATCTAACCTAGCAGCCTGCAAGTTGGGACAGCTCCAGAAATTAGAGAGAGAATCTTCCAGAGTAGTTCAAGCTCCTCTTCTGCTTTTCTGGTTCCTGAAAATCAGGAAGCAGAAAAGTCTTGAATGGCAGTTCACAAGTCAGCAGGAAGCTGATTGAAATTGCTAAGAGTCCATCCATATTGGAATGGACTAGTTATCATCTTATTAAGCAGGGGAGCCAGGTTCTTTCCAGCCATAAGGTCTTGATTCCACAGGCTGATGTAAGCTGCAGTGTAAACAAATGTCTTTTGAGATTATTGTGTCTTTAATTAGTATTTGGCAGTCCCTGTGAATTTCAACAGAAGAGTAACTAATAGAAATATCTGCCTCTCAAGCTAGCCTGACTTGTGTAAGCAAAAACAAGCTTTTCTCTGTTTTTCCTTTGGGTTGCAAATGTATTCTAGAAGCAAGTTGAATGAAGGACATCTGGATCACCTGTGACTGTAATTTAGAATAAACAAGTTTTCAGACCTTATTAGCCTATTCTACGCGATTCCAATTTGACTTCAGTATGAGGACAAATGTTTCAAGGCATAACTAAGAGGTGATGTTGCTTTATTGCTTGGAGGCATTCTGATATATTTACAGGGTATAGCCTAGGTAGGGTGCATTAAAACCCCCAGCAAGGATGGATGCCAGTATCTCTGTCATCAACATACATGACTGTCATGGGGGGGCTTTATGATGTGTATCCCGTATTGCTGCCCTGTGCCCAGAAATTAATTTTGTGCCTTTCTATGCCTTTAAACTGAGCCTGAGAGGGAGGAGGAAAAACTGAGCAAAACTTCTTCAAAGCAGTTTGTAGCTTGTTCAAGGTCACACAGAGATAGAGACAGCTCTCTGCATTCAGCTGTGGCAGGAGAGCGAGAGAGGAGGGAAGCACCCAGCTTGCCTTCTTTCCAGCCAGCTTTCGGCCAGTTTTTCAGCTCCTCTTCCTCCAGAGAGTTGAACTTTTGTTTTCCTGGGACTTCATTTTTTTTTTTTTTTTTTTTTCCCCCCCTTTTCTCTGCTGGATGGTTTCAACATCAAAATACCTCGGGAGGAATTTCCACCGAGGCCTTGGCCCTGGAGGTGGGCCGCCACCATGTCCCAGCTCTAAGGAGGGAGAGGGAAACTATAGAAGGACTCTGAAATTTTCCCAGGTTTTCTCTCTGCAGCGAGGGGTTTTATTATTTAGCATTATTATCCTTTTCCTGTGTATTTGTTAAACAAATAGTTTTTATCTCTTTCACTTTCCTTTGAGGAAAATTTATTTTTTCCCGAACCTGGTGGGGGTGGGCTGGTTATAAGCTGCCTTTTATCAGAGGATATATTTCTAAATTTGGCCAAACCAGCACAATGATGAGGAAAAAGAGGCTATTTTTATTGTGGCAGTACTTTACAGTTATTTTTCATTACAGTTTAATGCTGAAAGGTGGTGCCTATTGGTGATCTTTTCTATGTAAAGGAAGGTAATCATCCCAGTTTCTGTTGCTAGAAGGCTTTACTACTGTTCACTCTGAACTGAAACATGAACTCATCAGTTAAGAAGTGTGAATTGCCACATACCAGCTGCCATATCCAGATATCCGAATTCTTTTTACTTTTCTCAGTTGTTCCTGGTCCATAAGCTATAACCTTGAAAAAAAAAGTAAGAAAAATAATGGTTTCATCCAAGTGGCCAAAGTGTCCATATTCATCTTCCAACAGCATTTAAAACATTCTATTTTTACAGGGGAATATTCATAGAAGATGACGTTATTTTTACAGACATTAAAATTCACACTGTTTGGTATTCTCATATTGATTCCTACTGATAAAAAGGGAACTGATCACACCTGCCACTCCTTATGCTCCTCTGCATCCTCGCTTATCTATTCCTTCTGCCTCCTCCCACTCTCAGTTTTGCATCTATATGCTTCCTGCTTCTGTTCTTGGAACAGGCACTTCCTCCTCATGAACTCTGGGCCCTGTCAAGAGCCTGTTGAAGTAGAAAAGTTTCTTCCATTAACATTAAAAAAGCTGCAGACAGGACTTCATCTTTCTCATTTTCTGCACCCTCTGTGTTATTCCTGACATTCCCACACTGTCACTTTGCTGTCATCTGTATTGGATGCTATGGAGTGTGACTCCAAGTAATTCCAGGGAAGAATACGTTTTGTAAACATCACGCATACAGCACAGATATCAAATGCTGACAGCTTGATTTACACTCAAACTAGGCTGTGTTTAACTAAGCTGTGAACTGCAATGTTTTAGGGCAGCTCAGGCTATCTGGTGCTGTCCAGTTTTTCTTGTTTCCGCTTTATATAGATTGAGGGGGAAGAAAAAAAGGGTATTTACACACTCAGATTAGACTTGGACCATGAAATGTTGCTCAAACACATAGAGAAGCTGGACACACTTGAGTAGTTATTTGCATCACACTGGTGCTTCTGATTTGGGAAATATGGGGAGAGGGACAGGGGAATGGTGTGAAGGAGCTATTTTAATCCCAAAGGAAATGAACATAAGTAAAGTTCAGGTTGATTCTGTAAGTGGAAGGAAAGAGCTAGAAAGCCCCTGCCCTAAGCTAGTCAAATCAATGGACCAAAACCAGGTACTTCTGTCGGGGTGCATAACTTTATCTGCTGACTATATATTGTTCCCAGGCCTGGATTCACTCAGTCTGAACAGTAGCCAACAATTATCTGTACCTTTAAAACTATCCCTCTCTTTTCAGAGAAATTAGATCCCCCTACCTCTGTTTCAAAGTTGTCTCCAAACATACTCAAGGATTTCTTCTGTTTTATTTCACCGCGATGATCATTTAACCAGCTCGAGAAAGAAAATGGCTCCATTACGGAGCTGGAATTCAGTGGGAAAGGTGTTTCTTTCAGAAGTTCATCTGTAAGCAAGGCAGAGGGCTATCAGTAATACTTGCTTCCCTTGGTCTTTGCAAACATTTTACTTGAGGGATCATTTTACAGATGCTGTCTAGCTAAAAGTCAGTTGTAACAGTCAGCAGTGCTATGGTCATTATCAGGACTTTTTGAGATTGTAAAATCATATGTTATTTGTGTGTCTTTATGGAGTGAATGCTTCAAAGATGTTGTCAACTGTGTATTCAAACAGTATGCAATGCACTACCTAGTTCTTCCTGGCATATTCCTCATTCTCTTTCAGACCAGCTTTTGCACTGGTAAAATATGATGTATCATCTCTGAGTCTTTGTTCATATCATATCCCTCTAAAAGTGGGCTTGGGCCTATAGAAGCAGCTTATTCTACATCTCTCACATAGTTAGTACTGGCTTTTATGTTTCTTCTCCTCTATGTGCTTTTACATACATCGACCACAGTGAAGCAAACAGATTAGTACAACCTAAAATTTAATACAATGTATTTTTTGTGGTGTTCTTGGAGTTGTATCTGGATTTAATTTCCAGTAATTCTCCTTCATAAATGATTTGATTTAAAATAGCTGGAGGTCTAATTGCAGTATCAGTATAGCTGGCAAAATTCAAGATTCGTGCTGCAAGTTGCTGGTATATGAAATGAGCTTTAGTTATTTACCAGCTCACAGTGAAGTGCAGAGACAGAGAAATTGCCTTGGTGATTCTAAGTAGTTTGTTCTGAGATGCCATGGGGGAACAACCATCGAGGAATTTCAAGCAGTAATGCCAACCAGCTGCTGGAAAACTCCCTGGATGGTTTGCTCCCAAATGTATTGTGGTAATAAACTCACAGCCAAATCTTAGTCTTGCTGCTAGTAATAGAACAGCTCTTTCTTAAGTATTTGTGTATTCACTATGCTCTGCAGTGTTTTGAATGTATCATTTCAGTTTTTCATTAAAGACCACTTTGTACGCAGTTTTTGAACCATATGTGGGAGGGTCAGTGCATCCAAGGGATAGCAGTGCACTGAAGATGCTGTTGCTGTTCATGGGATCCCAGTAAGCACTGAGTGCACCCATCTCTAGATAATCTGGGTGGGATCCTACCCCTTTTGCTGTAGAAAGTTTTTGCTCTTCAAATTTCTTCTCCATTATATTGGGAGGTTTGACCTGAAAACCCCCTGTGGTCCCTTCCAGCCTCACCCATGCTGTGATTCTGTGATATTAAAATAACAATATTTTTAAAATTAATTTCTCTTGGCAATGCCTCTTTCAGGAAATTTTGAAAGTAATCTGAAGAAATCTGCAGCAAAAGAAGAAATTTTTTTGTTTGAAAGCTTTTTTTCCCTACTTTTACATTATTTAACTCAAATATTAAAAACATTTTACTGAAAAGCAAACTCCTCCAGAGAAACTAAGCAGCACCAAAAGAAAAAAAAAAGTCTTTATATTTATTTTAATCTGGATTTGTAAGCATTAACAAGATATAGTCTTGAACGTTCTATATCTTATTGTCTGATAACTAAAATGCAGTGTTAAGATATTTGGTGATTCATTTTTGGTGCTTTATTTTTCTCACTGCAATATGACTGGGGCTTTTTTCCTTAATTTTCACAGGTTTATCAAACACCCATTGGAGGTAATTAGGAACACATACACACTTTGTCCTTAAATTATGGATATGTGCAAATGAGGCTGCATTGGAAAATTGCTTTTTTGACTAGGGACTGATATAAAACAAAGGTTTAAAATATTATGATATACATTCAGACACAGCAGAGGAGGAAAAGAAAAGAAAATTTATCAGAAATTTTATGAGAAGGTACTCAGTACAACTGGTGTTCCAAAACACATTAAAATATTTTGTTCTATTAATAGTCGAAATCGTTACCAGTTGTGTTTGTTCGTTTTATTTTGTTATCAGGACAAAACTCATCATTTGAATTTAGAAAAGTTTCTTGTAGTTTTGGAGTACAAAACAGTGACCCATTGGTAGAGCTTTCTACTAAAATGCATGTCTTAGCTGAGAGAGGTATGTTGGCTTTTGATGGTGGGTTTTTTGTTTGTTTGCTTTTAAAACACAAAAACCATATTGCACCTGGTAGGATAAGAGGCAAATAGTGAGATATCAACAAATACTGAGATGCCATGAGTATCCTGCTCAACTTGGGGAATATTTCTTCTCCACACTTTAAAAATTTCAGCATCTGACAAGTAAGTTCAGACTTTATGTGCTGGAGACTGAATAGCAAAAAGCTGAGTCTCAAGGATGGGCACTGTGGTATTTTAGGCAAGCAGAACTATGAATGTTCCCCATGAGTTGCAAGGAATTTGGGGAAAAAAGCCAAAGTACTTCTTAATATTTTGACCAAGAAGCAACACAAATCAACAATAAGAAGTCTAAGTTTACATCTTAACTTCTTACTCTCCATAAACATAATTTTGCTATTTTCCCCTTTGTGCTTATCTCTGAATCCAGTTGCCCCGATCACCTGGGACAACACACACGGGACAACAGCACAGAGTGGCCTGTGCCTACTTGGGGCCAGTGTAAAGTGTAATACATCCTTCACTGTCCTTTCTTGCTTGTGATAAACAGGCACTATCTAACAGTTCCATTTACTTTCAAGTAAAGGTGAACTTTTCTTTATTTTGACATTCAAGTTCCTCAGTTTAAGAGCTTTTTTTGGACACTTGTCTTATCAGCAGGCCCTGGCCTGCGATAGGGTTTTGGCTTAATACTACTTTTGATGTTAATGACACTTGCCCAGCGACAGCATAATGGCCTTTGACAACTGTGCCTGCATGGAATTAACCTTTTAGTGTGACCCAGTATGATGATTTGATTCTGTTACTGCAGAACAAATGAGAGAGCACAGTGGTGATGAGGTACGTGACACATGTGTGACATGTCAATAGACAACTTGACTGAGTCCTTATTTAAGCCCGATGCTGATCCCTTGCATGATGCTAAAAGCTGTAGGTGTCCTAATGCTTGTGGACTTGAGCTAACAAGCTACAATGAAGAGGATCCAATCTCTTGCAGTTCCACATATACTGAAGCCTGGTGCTTCTAAAGGAACTGAGCATTTCTAATCAGGCTAAAGGCTTATATTTAGATATTGTTGCATATATTTCTGTTTTGCCTGTACGTTTCCTTTCAACAGTATCTGAGCAAGTGCAAGCCTGTGTTTCTGGAGTTCTGCTCTAGCAATACTGTGAGACAAGGAGACAACATGTTTAATGATGGTAAAGGTAAAAATGTGCCAGCAAAATGCAAGAAAATAGCACTTCTAAGCTAGTCAGCTAAAAGTCTTGTACAGGTTTTTCCAAGTAATATAACACCGAGTGGAACATCAAATCTAATATTTTCTTACTTTTTCAGACATCAATTTAAAAGTTCAATACTAAAGTCCATTTCTATAGATCATTACTATTAAAAATTTTTATCACAGCAATGTGTTCTTGATGGGGATTATAGTTTTTTTCAGGTTTTAATTACAATGTGATATCATGTTAAGCTGAAAAATACATTGTGTTTACCAAATGAGTTTGTAAATATTTAAAAAAGGAAATTACAGGTTTTAGAGGAAGTGGACTTCAGTTAAACCATACTGAGACTGAGAATATTAAACTGGGCAAAAAAGGAGAAAACAGCTTGCAAGAAAAGAGAAAGTTCAATGTACAGGTAGTTACAGCCTCAACAGAGACCATCTAAAGAAGAGTTTGAGCTTGCTGAGAGTACTGTGCTTCTAATAGCAATAAAGAGAACAGGTAAAAAAGATTGTACTGACCTACTGGGTGTATGTGGTTGTGTTTGCTTACCCCAAACTTACATGTTGCATGGAAGGCCACCCTTCCCTTCCCTGGTGATGTCCGTAATCTTTCTTGTCAAGAAATCGGACTATCTCATTCTCTGAGTCTTTCTTGAGCCCTACTATTCCCAAGCTCTTCACATAGCTCTTGTTTCTTCAAGATTTGTTCAAAGGAAAGAAGTAGTTAAGCACTTGAAATATATTTAAATAAGGTGAACTAATTGCATGTTGGTTTTTATGAAAAACTATCAGTGATGAAAGAGTCACTTCTAGACAGCATATTCTAGATGGAACAATGTTCAAATCTTTAAACCCTCTTATATTCTAATTATCCCACCATTGTAAGGTGCTGTGCTGCCTCAGAAAATAGTCTGTCCCTACATACTGTGGCTCCATCTCCATGCAAGGATGTGACACAGCCCTTTACAAATGGTGTCTCCCTCTACAACAGCAGAAGACATCATTATTCAAAGTGGAGTAATTGAATCCTCTTCGTTTTTTCATCCTTTAACTGAGTGTAAAATGGTCCAGACTAGGGATAAAGAGTCCATGAATTATTTTAAAATTAGGTATTAATTTATTTCTGTACACTTTCTAATAATAATTTCCATCTCTTCAATACTATATCATAATGAATAATTCCAATGAGAGAGTTTTGCAGCATTTCACATTTAATTTCCAATCCCAGCAATAATACATTCCCTGGGATGTTTTTCCCATATGTGCCTACCTAATTTCTATGAAAAAATCTGTTTTATTCTCCAAGTTAACAGACATGTCAATGAGACTAGTAAGATTTTAATACCTCTGCAGATAAAACCTGTGAAATGAGGGAAGTAACTTCAGACACCTGGGTTTGAAAAAACAAGTAGTTAGCCCAGTCCATATAAAAATCCAGAGTGAAAGCACTGACAGTGAGTGATTACTTTGAAGGTTGTTGGTTCATTTCCCTGTCGTTGAATATAGATGCAGAAACATTTAGTTGAAAATACAGCACTCACTTGGTGCAATCATACATTTCCCTGTGTAACTGTATTTGTTTTTGTGGCATGCCCTGAGAATTGGCATGACTGCTAATTTATGACTTGTCCATGTAATTATTTCTAGGCACATTTTTCTTTGTGTCATTAAATCTATGCTGGAAACTGAACAACTTTTTTTTTTTTCCTTAATTGAAACTAAGAAGTTTGATGAGGAAAGCTTTGAAAAATATTTTTGTAATGTAGAAATAGAGCTTTTTCAAAAGGAGATATCATCAGTCGAAGGAAAGGAATAAATTAAACCAAAAAAAGTCACTATTTAGGCCATAATTCTTTTTAATGGTTCTTCATGATGTAGCTAGGTTATTGTAATTAAGAATGACAAATTGTATTGAGAAGTGCTGCCATTTTTCCAATCCCAAAATAAAGAATCTTAATTTTGTTCCTGAATCTGCCTTTTATAACTGTGGACATTTCATTAATCCTCTTTGTATGTAACTTCGGTTTCCATAGAATAGGAATAGGATATTTCATTATAACATGAGTTAAGACTTTGCTCTATTGGTGAGACAATGATTTGTATAGCATGTGTGAGCTATTACCACTAAATAGCTTTAGAAACACAAGTGAAAATGTCAGATGAACTCCATTAGTGAGTTTTCTGTTTCAGATGTTGCCATCTGGGGAGCATTTAAGAGCGTAAGGAAGAAAGAAGCTACTTTATTAGAGAGAATGTACCTGCTGTGAAACTGCTGAGCTTTATAGCTCTTAAATATTTCTTATTTTTTTCACAAAAGTCTGAACAGAAAGGAAAACAACTTTATAGGGAATGTCTTCCTATTTCTCTGATAGGTTTATTATGTACATTATGCACTAAAGGTTGGTAGTTGCTTGATTCACATGCTGAAGCATTAGGAGAGCTCCCAGAGCCTACAGTTTATGTTCTGCCCCTCTATGAGGAGGCTCACTTGAGAATATTGAGGGAGAAGCAGATTTCTTACTGAAGACTTTCTCAAGGGTTTTTTTTGGTGTTGGCTTTAGCAGTTCTGGACTCTAGGAGCCTAATGAACTTTTTGGCTCCAGAGAATGTGCAGCCTGCAGTCCTGGGTCTTGGATGATACATTGTAGTTTGGAATTAAAAAGCTCAGTAGACGTTTTCATATGGAAAATTATAGCAGCCATACTCCAGACATGGTAGTCCTACTTTATTTCTGTATTTAATATTGCTGACTTAGGTTGGTCTGTCTGAGTAGTTCATTTTCAGTATGAGCTCTGTACTCATTAGGGACTGATGTAGAGTAGAAAGTATTTAAATATGAGGGGAGGGGAAATAGATGAAGCCAGTGAGAGGTAACATGCTTATAAGAATTAAAGGGTTATATTATATGGCTCTATTCCCTTCTTCCACCTAAATACCCTTTGCAGTTTACATGCAGCTTCAGGAGAGATATAATCCTGACTTGGAAGTTACTTAAAGGATCTACATATGACAGGCTAAAGATGAATAGTGTATTTATGTGGTCATTGTCAGAAGAGAGCAATGAGGATGATACAGGAAAGGAGAACATTCACATTGTTGATAAAAGTTACAGAGATGGTGTTTTGGAGAGCTGTATAGTGTTGATGGGTCTAGACAGTTGGAAATTATTAAGTTTCTGTATTGGTTTGAATACTGTCCTGTCCTGGAGACCTCCTGGTGGCTGTTTGAAAAATAAATGCCATAGAGGCTTAGTCTTTAATATCTAAATGCTCATGTGCTGGGTTTTTTAATACAAGTACTCAGGGCAGAAAGAAGTACTGTATTATAGAAGAGGAGTGATCTATCTAGGCATGCTGGAAGTCCTTAAAATGAGAGAAAAGGAATCAAACAGTTCATTTTCTAAACAGGTGCATAGCAAATAAAATTTATGTTCAAAATTAGCATTCTTTTTTAAAAAAAAAACCAAAAAATGGAGACAGTATCTTTAGAATTATTTCAATGTACTTAAAACAGAAAAGCACAAATATTTATACAGTTATTTTAAGTTCAAAAGCATGGCCCTGTATTTGCTCTAGTACAAATGAAGACAGAATTTCTTCCTGCCTGTTTTTAGTTTTCTGAGGTAGCTTTAATTGAATTAACATTGCTCACCAGCCAGTTAACTGAAAATAAGAAAAATTAGAAGACTAAAGATCTGCTTGTTTTTATGTATCAGTGAAACAAGACTGAGCAGCAAATACTGTCTACACAGGTTCACTGGATTAGCTGCAGAGGATGACAGTACAGAGGCTGATTTTTATAAGGTAAGCTGAGCTTACCCTTATAACTTGTTTAATAGCACTGCTGAGACCACAAAACATTTACAGAGTATGCCCTAGGCTCTATGGTATTGCTGCTTCATTGACTGAAGAAAGTACCTTATTTTTCATACTCATTCAATTCCTTAGGTTTTGTTTGCCCTGAATCACAAACATAAAAATGTTCTGTATTCTAACCATGCTAACCAGATTCTTAGTCCAGATTGTAAATTACCCTAGATACACCAAATATCAATGAAAGTTTTGCTAGTGAAATCACTACAGGACTGTTTTTTTCTATTATAAATCTGCATGTTCACTGACAATAATGCTTTTATGGGAAATAAAATTTCATTGATAATTAGAAGCAGATTAATTTGGGTAAGCAAAAACCTGACATTCTACCTATACCGTTGATGTTCATGAAGTTCATTTTCAAACACACCTCACCTAGGAAAAAATTTTTTCTCGTAGTTTTTTTTCCCCATCAAATTACCCCTAAAAGAAGTCTGGATCATTTTGGGCATGGCAGGAAAAGCTTTTCAGCTTCTGGTTACTTCTGCAAATACTATTCAGCCATCACTGTTTACTAGAACTGAGGTTTCTCTGTCTGAACTGTCTCTTGTCCTCTTGACTAGAAAAGTGGGATGAAATAGATACATTGGGAGAATCTTGGTCTCAGGCTGATTCAACTGAAAGTAGCAAGAGTTGTTTTGATAACTATGATTCCTCATGTCAAAAGATATGCAAAGTAACCCAAACCAAACCATCTTGAGAGTTCCACGTATAGCCTATATCCTAAATATGTTCACATTTTTGATAAAAAAGAGGGGAGAGTATTGCCAAACTTTATTTCTACACATGGAAACAAAAGAGACTAGTAATAAACTACAACACGGTTCCAGGGAAGATGCCTCAAGTAAGGATTGCATGCAATATATATTTCTGGTTATATTTTTCCTGATGGGACTTGAGTCCCTCTTCTGCTGTCTCTTCTTATACTCTGATTGCCCTGCTTTCAGAGGGACTTTCCCTGCTATTGGCTAAGCCAGAAGCCATAAATAAATCAAGAAAAGATCTGGATTTGGGGCATTTTTTTTGTGTTGTTTATTTTTTTTTTATATGGTGTTTTTTTAAAAGCGTTTGGAGCTTGATTGATTCCATTTACAGCTTTCCTCTATGAGTGAGCTGCAATCAAGGATTTCTTTGAAGATGTTTTTCTTCAAATTTATTCCATTTCTCTCTAAGAAGGTGAGGCACTAGTTCAGGCTTATGTAGAGAGGAACCTGAGAGTGCTTCAGCTGGCACTTTTAAACTGAGGGGATTCTGGATTTTCAGAAGAGAAACTGAAAAACAAGGCTGAAACTCCATCCTCTGCATAGGCCAGCACAAACAATGTTAAGATATGTGTTGAGTGAAACATCATGAGCAACTGGTGGTAGCTTTTTATATATTACAAATGCCATGCTGGTTTCTGAACTCTACTTCTTAAAAGAAAAGAAAAGTGAGCTGCTGAGGGAATAAATCCAAAGCATTATTTTTCTGTCAGCTGGGTTGCCTTCAGACCGAACATATTAGCAGCTTACTTCTATCTCAGTCAAACTCTGTTTGATTTTTTTTTTTTAACACTGTCAGTCTCACTGACAGTTACAGGAGAGATAAGCTAAAATTTTTGTAATTAAAAATGTGGGGTATTTTCCTCATGCGTAAGACATCACTGAGATGTTGAGCTACTTATTGTCCACGAAACCTGAAAACTGGAAAAAGAGAGCTGTTCCCCAGGCTGAAAACCTGCCAGGTAAATTACAAGAAAAGACCTTTTGTACTGGATTTATCAATACCAGTTTCTCAGACTTATTTGTTTAAAAAAAAGGTGTCAGGATATATTATAGCTTCTGATTGATTGTCATGTTTGTTTTTTAGCTCTAATCTTCTGCCAAAATATTAACAATATAAATCTTTAATGTTACTTTGCTTCTGCCCTAATTAATTTGTTACTGACATACAAACTCCTAGCCTGGTGAGGGATGCTTATTGGAAAACCACCATATTGAACAAGAACACTGTGTGATATGGTATTTTTTTTATTACAGCAGCATCTAGAGGCTTCATCTGAAATTATATTTTCTCTGCTAAACACTGTATGAACATACAGTGAGGCAGCATTTGCCCTGCCTAGCCCTCACACCCTCCATGCAAAAAAACCCCCAAAGAAACCAAACCACCAACACCCAAACATAGGTGACATGCTCAGACTAAACCGCATTTTGATGGGGCATAGATAGAAAAGTAAGATCTTGGAGACAACCTCATTTTGTTTAGAAGAAACATGGAGCCTTTTTCTGAGACTTACATTCCCCAGTCAGTCAAAGAACTAATGCTGAAAGCTGGTTCAGCAGCAAAGGTTTCAGGCAGGGTTTCTGACTGCTTTACCATTTCCTAATTGCAAGGAATTTAGGGTTGCTGCCCCATACAAAGGACTCTTCTGCTAACTTTTCATTTTGGCAACAATGTTTTAGTTAACTATTTTTAAGAACTTTGATGTTCATGCAAAAATCAGCTTAACCCAATTTTAGGATTTGAGCAAGAGCTTTGTTCTGTTATCGATTGAGATGGCAGACAGTGACTTTTTTTATGGTGACTATCAAGCAGAGAAATGGGATAGATGTGGAAATAATGTTTCACTGGAACATTTGTCTCAGAGCAATTCATAACAATCATCTTAAGATATTCAGGAATTAATGTGGAGATTAAGGACAGCTGGTTCCAAAAACTTTTTAGAGAGGGGAAACTAAAATTTCTCTCCTTACAAGAGCTACAGAATTCAAGTTTTGAGTGTGACTGGAGGATGACATTCAAGTTAGTCATGAGGTCAAGAGTAGCATAGCTGAGTGCAGTGCACCTAAGCCATACATACATTTCTTGGCTGGTGCAGGACATCCCTCAGTTGTCAGCACAGATGAGACAGCAGAGAGATTTGAAAGAACAAACCTAGCTGAGCAATGGGATTGACTGAACCAGTTAGCATTTGGCTAACTGGTATAGGAACTCTCCAGGAAGGAATCTCAGGCTCTCCTGCAGATTACACAGGCAGCTTCTGCTGTTCTTATGATGATTATCCAGGTGTCAATTAAGAACCTGGCAATGTCATGAAGACTTTCCAGGTAGTTCTTGCAGCAGAACTGACCAGGTTGCACCTAACTAAAGCCCTTCCAAAAGTCCATAGAGCCTGTTCCTGCAGGTGCAGAAATGTTGGTACAGTGTGGTCTTTTGTACATAGTTAAGACACAAGGGTAGTATTTTGGGCATAGTTTATGTTAAGCAATGCTGGGTGCTCATGTAAAGCTGTGGGCCAGCAGGACTGTAAGATTTCAGCAAAACAAGCTTCCCACTGAAGGTGCTGTTGCAATATCCTTGCAATTGAGGCTTTTGTTGCCATGCAGAAAGCAACCATCATGTTTGAGAGATCTGATTCCTAAGGCCAAAACTAATAGATTGGTTTTCTAGAGCAGTCGCTTTCTCTATGTCTCTTTCCAACAGAGTTAAGTGGAGTTACAACTGGAGTATCTGTTCCAGTGTGGAATTTGCAATCATTAGCCACAACAGAGGCAAAATAAAAAATGGGGCAAGACAGCATGGAAATAAAATGTTAAACGGATCAGATCCTACAGGAGCTAAAAGCATCTGGCTTTCTCTAGGTTTCCCAAGAGTAGATCACAGTGTATAGTTATAGGTAAAGGAGTACAAGTAGGTACAGAGTGTATCAATTCAACTCACAAAAATTTCATTATGGGCAGTCAGAAGTGAAATTTTGTTAGTATAAGACTTGAAAGGCACAGAAGGATGGAGATACTAACATTTCACACTAGTATAGTTACCTGATAGGTGGTTATGATGGCATCACGTGACCAAGCAAGATGCTGTTGGTAAGCATATATATGGAATTTCCTTGTGGTTGGGGTAATGAAAGGAATTACTTTCCAAAGTAACTTAAATTTACACAATCAGAAAGAAAAACAGATACTTATTTTATGTGGTGAGAATCATTGCTATTCAATCAGCAACTGTTCTAGTTCTGAAATGAATTTGCATTTACCTGGGTTTGGTTTTCCAGTTTTATATTGCCTTGAATTGAAAAACCTGGAATAATTTAAACACAAGTAAAAAAGTCACATTAACAAAGGTAGGTTAACAAGGACTAGGCAGTAATACTGGCCAGTAAGTTTTGTGCTGAGAATGGATGTGCCAAATCCTCAGCTACTATCGCATATATGCAAGACTATACCTATTTTACTGACAGAGGATTTGTCTGAAAGTCCTACAAGATTAATGTCACTAAACACTTCCCTCGTTCACCTTTAGCAACCACTTAACAAACTGATTAGTTAACGACATTCACTTGTTTCCTAGAAAGTAGCTCTCTACCAAATTTGCCAGTCCTGATTATTTGTAAATAATATCAATTAAAAGTATTTAGATTAAAGCAAGAATGAAAGAAGCCCTAAAGCAATTTAGTGCTTTTCCTAGATAACCTAGCATACATCAGTGTCAATTTTTCACCCAATTCTTTTTGCACTTAGTAGCAGTGCTTCTACTGGTCCAAAAAAGGGTGTTCCAGATGCATGTGTGAAACACTTGATTTCTCTTTTTTTTTTTTTAATCTGTTTTGATGAGTTTCAGGCATACAAGCCATAATTAAAAATTTATAGAGCAGCAATTAACTTTTCACAAGTCTATGTAAAATGCAGCACAAATAGCAAATTAACGCTGTAAGCCACAGACTGACGAAGAGCTACAATATAATTTCAATTTTTTTTTAATTTACAAAGGAAAAAACTTACTCTTGAATTATTGGTATAAGTTGAGTGCCAAGATCTTCACAGTGAAACCATTTTTCAAAGAGGACATTAGTTGATTCTCCAACATAGTATCTGATGAAGTAAACACATTAGTCAATCCTTTTATTAACTAACTGATCAGGCAGTTTCAGTCTTTTGAAGAAAATAGCAATTTGATGTTCTGTATGAGAAATTCTCAAGCCTGGTGTAGTTTATTCTGAGGAATGGCTATTGGGGAAAGCTTTCTGTTTCCCTGGTCAGGTGACTTGATGGGTGGGATGCTCAAACTTCTGTGGAGTGTCTTGTAGTTCTGTTGATCACAGATAAGTCACCAAATTCCTTCAGCAACCTTTCCAGATTCCATCCTGGAAATGACTGCTGCCATAATCTCTTGGGACCAATAACTTTTACCTTGGATGTAGTTACTGCAAAAAAAACTGGACCCAACTACCATTTCCAGTAACTGCTTCCATGCACCTATGAGGTAAATACTCATATTTGAGAGAGTCAGCTTGCTTAATGACCATGCAAGGGCTGATAAGAAAACAAGGTGGCTTATGGACTTGTTTGTGAAAAATAGAAGGTTTTCAGCTACAGTCACCCCTCTGAAGAGGAATTTAGTGCTTCACTTGCATTATTTTTTGTCTCAACAAATAAATAAATTTTGGTGAGGTCAACAGGTCGAGGTTGCTGTATGGAATCAATATGGAACATCAATTGAATGAATCTATGGAACAGCAAATACAGAATTTACATTCAGATTTTTAAAAGACTGCCTAGACTGGCAAGGAATGATGATCCAGTACTGTCACTAATATTGTCACTGGTTTTGAAAAGGTCCTGTGTGTCTTTTAGGTTAAAGTTACTGGAATGTGTGTCTGAAGAGGAAAACAAGACTTATGTAATTATCCTGTGCATATCTGCATGTTCTTTTCTGTCCTATGTATCTATACACATATTGTCCAGAAATTTTCTAAGAGCTCCCTGGCTCCTCAAGTTTTGCAAAAAGAGGATACACTGAAGAGAGTAACAATATCTATACCTCCAATATGCAAAAAGCTGTGCTACCAGCACAAATTCTGAACACAGACAATCTACAGAGCAGGGAGGTGCTGAAAATGTCTTGTTTGGTAAAGTATCCAACAATATGACTAACATCAAATTTAGTTAGTTTTGTACTTATTTGCCATAGAATTAAGATTAGCTAGATCATTTTTCTAATAGCACAAGACATGTAATCATTACTTAGGCTGGAACACTGGGGTAGTCTACTTATGCTTCACTTGCACGGTAATCAGCATGCTGGGGGCTCTGATTTATGACTAAGGCTTGTAGACATGATAAATAATGGAACAGTACCACAGTACTAGACCTTGAGTCAGCATACTTCAAAGTGCATTATGATTTCCTCTTGTACAGTCTTTGCTGCAGGTGGCTGGTATTGAAAAAAGTATGAGAATATTAGAGGTTCTGGCTGTAAATTCCCCTCTCTCCCAGAAGCACACAGAGGGAAGGTAGCTTCAAAAGCATGACAAGATTGTTCACTTCCAAAACTTCAAGTGTCTTTATTCGTCACATCAGTGTGAAAACAAGGGCACTAAAAACTGCTAAGTGATTTGTTTTCAGACACGTGATTAGGTATTTTGAATTGAGGATGTGTTAATTTCCACCTGCAAGCCATAAGGTAGCTTTTAGTTTAGTTTCTCCATATAAGCATGCCTATATTGGAGTGCAAATTTCTAAATCAGCCTGGATCCCTAAAAAGGCATTCAGTATTTCTCTCTCTCATACCGTTCACAGATTTCACATAATAGGTTGTTTAAGTTTATTTTACTTTACTATTTAAGTTCCTTTTTTACATTAATAATAACAATTTTTATCTAAATCACTTGCCATTTTTTTTCTAGCTCAGAATCTCTTTTAAATAATGTAAGTCCACGCAATCCACAGATCTGCAGTGAAAGGAAAATAAAAGAAACAAGTGCATAGGTAAACAATGCTTTAAATGAAATGGACTTGTTTTTAGCTTGGAATTTAATCATGTGGGTTTCTTGTCTTTAATGGTACCTTTCTTAGTTTCTTTCTGTAGCCTTTTTTGTTTGAATGAAAAAGTATGTCTTTCTAGCTCTGCCTACTTGCACTCTTCCTGTTGTGACACTGCCCATGCAACAATCAAAACTGTAGGTGAAAGGACAGGAACAGCACTTTACACGTATCACTGCAGTTTTAAGTCTTTACAAATTAGATAAACAGCTGTAAAGTTTGTTTAGTCAGTCATCTCTGGCTAATACCAAGACAGCTTTTCTAGATTGGCTAATGTTACTGTTGTGATTTGCCGCCTTAGACTTGTGAATTCCGTATGGACACAAAACAAAGCTTAGTTCTGCTCACACTAGAATAGAAAGCAAACCACTAACTTACACAAAGATGTTGTTCTCATAAGGCAATAAAATCTAGGCAGACGTGTGTACAACGTAGAGGGTCTAGCGGTGAGAAAATTCACTTTTGTTTCCAGCTTCCCACACATTTGATAAGAAAGCTGCTTTTCATCTTTTTGCTTTCAGTGCTTACAAAGGAATTAATATTCTGCTTGCCAGAACCGATAAAAAAATCTTTTCTGTTTGGGTTGTTAGAGAGCTCTGAGATCTTTTTTAAAACTTACAGCAATAGGTAGTACATAAGATTCCTATAGCCACAACATGCATTTAAGACACTTCAATATGTTCCTTGTTTAACTAAATCAAACATTAAATGATCTCTCTGTTTATATGTGTATAGATAATATATAGATAATATATGTGTATAGATAAATAGATGTGTGGATAGAATTAGTACAAAATTGCCAGGGTGAATCTGCTAAATTAATAGCAAAGTAAAATACAGTATTGTATTGATATGAGAAGTTAGTTTTTATTATGAATTCCAACAGAGTAGTCAATAGTTCATACTTCACCTTAGCCCATCAATTTCTGTTTTTAATCTTTCCCTCTCAACCACAAGACCCACAGTGTTTTCATATCTCTGAGGAGAATGAGGTATCCTGGCAGGTAGGAGGAACATCTGTTAAAAGAAATCAGAAAGCATCAGTGTCAGGAAGTTTGTTTTTTCCGTTGTCCTTTTCCTGCCCCTAAACCTGCAAAATCTTCTGCTCCTTGCCCCACTTTTCCCCTACTTTTTGTTGATCCTGTGTTGCTCCTTTGCAGCAACACCCACTGTGGTACCCACAGCCCCACAAACACTGTTTCTTGCTTTCTCTGTGACTGATGACACAGTGACTGCAATCAGCACTGCCTTGATGGAAGTCAAGTTCTCTCCTCCTGGTTTGATCATCATTGCTAGACACAATTGAAATGAAAATCTAACCAATTACTCATCTGAAATCTATAAACTGAGTGCAATTTCTGAGTAATTGAAATGGAAATAAAAACCCAAGTTTTTTTTCTGCTCAATAAAATGTGTAAACTAATCAGCCACGTGTATCCTTCCAACACAGTGAGCACCTCTGATTGCATGATGAGGAGTGCTATTCTCTCCGGAAACAATTAACAAATATGAGGGGCTATTTAGTCATGCAAGTGACAAAGTGAATAGGCAACATGTGAAGCTTATTACTGAAGTTTGAGAATAAACCCTTTCCTGGCAGCTCCCTGCACAGGAAGTTGGTAAGCCTGTATTCTTCACCACTACAGATGTCCTTCCAAGGCTGCACAGTCACTGCAGTTTCTCTGTCTACAAAACTGAGCTAATGACAGTGCCTCAGCAGTACCAGTGTCAGTCTTTGCACCAAGTATTGTGTGCTCCTTCTCATTAGTGCTTCTCTTACATGCCAAGATCTCAGCTGGGTGTGCTCCTTCAGTACGAAATGTAATATCAGAACCTCGTAGTTGGAAAACATAGTTCTGTTTCTTCAGACTTGAAAAAATCATAATACTTCTAATGACATCAAGCTATTGGGTTTAACATGTCTTCTATTATAGAGGCTGTCCCCACTAGACCTCATAATCCTTTCAAAGGCTTGAGTGCAGTCCAAGCTTGTGTCAATAACAATGAGTGGGAGTTGTAGTACATCTAACTCGTAGTAACACCCAGTATCTATTCATGCTCTCAGTAAAAGCACTGCACTCTATGCTTCAGCAAGTCTTCTACTACAACGAAAAATGGGATACATTTTATTAATAAATGGCTCTTTTAAAGCTGTCCTACTGTGGTGGTTGTAAGGGCTAGCTGTGAGGAGTAAAGAAGACTGAAAATACACGAATCATTTAAATTCCTAAGTTTAGGCAGTTTGCTTATTGGTGTGTGTGGGTGGGTAAGAGGTGTGCACCTGGCAATGTGTAAATATAAGACTGATCCAACTGAATTCACATGGCAGATCCCATGCAATGCAGGGGAATAAGAACTTCTCTCAGTATGTTCTGGACTATATGAATAGGCACTCCAGATGCTCAGAGAGATTTTTATCTGTATTGTAGGTTCCTATTATTTGCAGGAAATTTTCTATACTCCATTCAAGGTGTTCGTTTTTTTTTTTTTCTTGAACCCTGATGTTATCTCTTGCACCACAGGGATAAATTGATTTCTAAATAATACATAAAACGTTCATTTAACATACTTATGTACAACTACAACAGAAGAACAATCCTGTTTTACCTCCCCTTCTCGGATGACAACATCTTTTTGTTTCCCATTTTCAATTATCTTCAAACACATATCTCCTTGAACCTGGTAAAAAAGCTGAAGAAATAAGAAAATAACATTAAGGCATCTACTTCAAAACATTCTGTATTTTATATTCTCTGTATAAAGAATACATATATAAATACATTCAATTTGCAATTGCAAGTATTTGCAGATTTTTTACTAACAATGACAGGCTTTTAAAGGCATCTGTTGCTTCTAAAAATGTTACAGAATATGTATTATTTTCATTATCTTACTAACAATTAACAAGCTATCCAAGAGGTCTGTAACAGCATATAGAGCTATCCTGTGCACCTGGTGGAATTCCATTGTGCTGGTTTTAGCCTTGGAAATACTTTTTGGAAGGCTCAGTAAAAGGGTTACATACAATGTGTGTATAAGGACAGAACCCCTGAACCCAAAATTCTGTCTTTGGTGACCTTTCCACAGCTGTTTTCAGACTAAAACCAGCTCTGCTTTGTGGGGGCTCTGAGGTGCTCAGGTCCTCGTGTTTCGTGACAGAACTGTGCTATGATCTGTAGCAGATCTGTATCTTTGACCTGAACTAAAGGGCACATTTCTCTTCATTTTTATATAGTGCAGAGCAATAATATTTCCAAAAGTCACTTCTGCCATGCTTTCCATGTTCTCTTTACCACATCTAGAAACTAGATTGCTAGTGCAGGTGAAGTAGTCTGAAATATGATTCAAAGTCAGAACTATAATGAAAAAAACCCCCTTATTTATAGCAATTCACTGCAATTTCAGCAAAATGAAAAATAAATAGGGGAAAGAAGAAACCACTGAAGTATACAAAAGCCCTGAACTAAACTCTTTGCAACATTAGAAAAGCTTAATCGATTTTTTAATCAATATTGTTTTTGAAAGAGTTTTGAAATATTAATACATGCCCCTGGAATTGAAGAAACACTTCTGTGAACATGAGAAAGAATAAATATGCTGCCAGGGGAACAAAACAATCGGCAGAACTGAAGATACACTGGAAAAAAGCTCATGCTGAGAGCTTTTACATGAGTGACAAGTTCACCTTGTGCCAGGGCCATCACGACAGATAAATTATAACTCTTATCTAGATGGCCCCAGTGCCAGGCTACTTATCCTCGTTGCAGTCCATTTCCCTGTGTTCTTTTGCTCTTGTTTTCTTTGGTACTTCTGAAGGGCAGCACCCAGTGCTACAGCAGCCCCCCTTCTATGCACGACAGAGTGATTTGAGTGGGGAAATGACCTTCAGTTCAAAGAAGATTCATCTAAGACTGTATGATCTCGATGGATTGTCACACGGGCTGTGGGTCATATGGCACTGATAATGCAGAATCTGAAAGATCATTTTGGCAATCTTGAGTTTTGGCGTGTTATTTCCCCTGCAGCTACTAGGGCAGCTATTACTGAACGCATGCACAGGACATGTAGATGAGGGAAAGGACAACAGAGGCAGAGTTTATCCTGTTTCTGACATGAATCAAGAAGCTGAGCAATCTTTCTGGAAATGAAAAACTTGAGAGTGGATGTCAGCTATCCAGTTTGGAGGTCAAGCATCACAGTCATAAGAAAAGATTATAAACATTAAGTTATGAATTAGAAGAATTGTTTTGCAGTGGGAGAGGAGGAATGACGTGGGCTACATGTTGTCAATGAGAGTATTTTTCTAACTGAATTTAAATAGTACCTTTCACTATAAATTATGGTCTATTCTTCAAAACTTTTTTTCTTTTAAATTGTCTGAATGCTTCAGTCATGCATAAATCATCTGACGTAACTGTGATTAATACAAGTGGCAGTAATTACTAAATCTACTGCTTTGCTTATAATATAACCTGAACTTTTTCTCGAGGAAACTGTCAGCTATTTGTCTCAGAGTTACAGGCTGCACCCATTTTACAGGCCAGTTTGGCAACACAGTACTGTCTTTTTGTTGGAAACTTATTTTTTCTAAATACTGACTGACTTTTGCCTTTTGGGCAAATCCAATGTTTTCCTAAGTCTCTCTTGGAAAAAAAATCAAGGCCTCAGTTAAAAAATTTGGGTGTATATCTATGTATATACACAAATATATACCCTTATATAGATAGGATAATAATTCAGTAGAGTTCATGCTACTTGAAAATATAGGCTTTCCCAGCTGTACTGTTCTTACTGGAATAATCTAGTATCCATTCTCCCCAGCAGTACTAAAAACTGAGGAAATGTGCAATAATTCAGCTCTATTAACATTTTATTAATGACAAGGCCTCTTGTTATGTGAAATGTATATACCTCTCCTTGTAGAAAAGCCTAGATTTGTATACTGCTGATGCATAATGGCTCACAATTGGGCATGAATTTGTCTTTTTGGGTGAAAAACATGTCTCAAGGAAGAAATAAAGTTGTTCACCAGTCTTTTTCTCCTTTGTTAAGGATAAATATGCTTTTTTATTAATTATTGTATCATCTTCCTTTTTTTCCTTTTCCGGGCTTTCGCATTTTGTTTAGTTTTCTGCTTACTGTGTGGCATATTCTCATTATGATTACACTAAAACCACCTCCTTTATTAATTCTCACCTTGCCTCTAAAAGTTATGAGCCACCTAGAAGTGCTTCTTTGCTCCAAGTATAACATTATTTCATAACATTTCTCAATATGATCATTAAAACTGCAGATATACCCATGAAACTCAAATGAAAACATCTTAAGACTGAGATTTTTTTCTTTTTAGTTTTTAAATTTTCCCTCAATTTTCTTTGCTGTAGGAGAAATACATCCTCCTTCCTTAGTCTGCTTCACCCTTTTTGATCATGCTTCAAACCTGTTAGTATTGTGCCTGCAGGAGAAGGCAGCGTGACCAATGCTGAATCACTCTCAAGTCTGTACAGGGATAATTCATTCAATTATGGATACTCATAGAATAAATTATGCTGGCATTTCTGCAGGCAAGTGGAGAAGATGCACAGTTAGGTATTCACTGTTTCCATCAGCACTACTTCATCACTGAAGCTGCTTGTCTTGACAGAAGTTTCAACAGGGTAGTAGAACATGTGGATACTACCCTAAAAAGAGCACTAACATCCTCACCATATTAATGTGGTGAGGACTGTTCTTTCATCTAGGTATGTGTGTCCTAGCAGAATAAACAAAGCATCTATAGGGGAAGAATACAGTATTTATAATTGGTCTGTATTGACTATCTAAAAAATCCAGAAGTCTATTTTATTTTATGTACAGCAGTGTATGTAATTTAATTTAGAGCCACCTTTGATATCAAACTCTGCCTAGACACAGGAACCCAGAGCTCCATGAGGGCTGTTATAGCTGACAGCTTATTTACAGACCTCTAAAGAGACCTGCAACTAGCAGGATACTTTAAGTTCTGACTGCTTCTAAAAGTGGAATTTGGGATTGCTCTGCCACTTCTGGGATTAGGCTCTGGCTTGGTATATCCTGGCTTGTACTGCTTGTCATATGGCTAAGTACTAAATTAATTTGCAGAGCAAATCAGATTCTGATGTGGGAGGAGAGCCTGGGTGTTCACCAGACTTCAGTGGTGACTGATCTATTTGAGCACAGAAAAACAATTTTCTCCCTTTCTTATCACAAGGGTTTTTCAGTCACCAGAAGTCTGCAAGACAAATAGATAAGGAAGGTAGAGGAAAATATGCTGATATTTTTTGTTGGGTTTTTTTTGTTTGTTTGTTTTTTTTTGTTTCCCTCTGCTCCTTTGCGTGTCATCTGTGAAACCCGAGTACTAGCCAAAACCCATCCCAACAATCTCATGCAGCAAACTTACTTCTGAAGACAAAATTTCCTTCTGATGCAAAGGAAATTCAAATCATTCAAAGGAAATGCAAATCATTCTTATTACATTTTAATAGGAGCTTTGTTTCTTATTAAAATATTCCAAGAGTCTTCACCAGATGAATGTGGATTTTAAATGTAAAGAAGCAAAAATGTTTCTCTCACTTTGTTGTGACTCATCAGATTTATTCGGGATGTAAGCACCACGAAACAACCTATGGGAAGGCTCACCTAGCTCACTTTCCCCTTGCTTTCAGACATCCACTATCCATACAAAATAAAAAGGGTGAATTGATCTGATAGGGAAGAGTTTCTCAAAAGCATGCTGACTAGAGAGCAGCATACACGAGAAGTGGTCAGGCTTCATTTAAGCAGCTAATTTGTCAGAAGCGAGCCAAGTCTTACTTGTGGTGTCTGTGTGAGAGGGAGAGAAAGAGAAATCAAAAGCCAGGTCAGAAAACTCAGATGAATTGTGGCAGATGTGACCTCAAACCTGTATCATGTTTCGGAGCATGATGTTGTATCTCAGTCAGACCATGGAAATATGCTAGAAGAAGCTGAAGAGATTCACCAAGATGATTAAAGGAGGGGGAATTTCTGCTCTGAGAGTTCCCTTTAGGACTGCAGTGTAAGGGCTTTGGTCTGTGGGGCTGTGCAAATAATTAGGCGCCTCTCTCCATAGGATACAACCTAGATGCTGAGAGCAGAAACTTAGGGTAAAATGCAGCACAATAAGAAGTGGGACTTCTAAACTCATGCGGGGTTTGTGCCAATGCAAATATGTTGCAGGTGGTAGATGAAAGGCTGATTTGAATTTCTCTGCACGGAACTTCACTGTTTTATACAGACTCAACATCAGAATGTAAATTGTTAAGAAATCAAAGTCAGCTGAATCAAAGTCAGTTGGGATTCATCGTGTGTAAGTGATGGACTGAGGTGGGTAAAGGGACAGCAGCCCAGCTACTTTTGTGATCCTAGATTTAGCTGTTAGCATATCTTGCTTTCCCCCAAAGCAGCCCACACAATGCAGTAAATAAATTCTGAAATTCTTTTACTATAGCTAGGCTTTCTTATGATCTCTGTTTCTCTGTCATTAAATTTCTCCAAAATATATGGTCCCCTTGAGTTTTAATTTATTTCTTTGGAAGAAGGGTTTTATTTTTTCTACCCTCAGGTTTTACAAGTAAGTAAAAATGCAGTAAATACACCATGAAGCCTGTAGGCTATGTTAACACTGAAACTCTTCTTGTCACAAATGCAATGGTACGATGAAAAATTCAAGACAAAGTTATGTTGAGGACTGTTCCCTGGTACCTGGTAGCCAGTAGCTGTGAGGGGTTGAGCACAATGGCACATAGCCTCAAGCTGCACCTGGGATGGCTCAGATCGGATCGCAGGAAGAATTTCTTCATGGAAAGGGTTGTCAGGCATTGAAATGGCTGCCCAGGGGGTGGTGGAGTCACCATTCCTGGAGAAACAACTGGACATGGTACTCAGTGCCATGGTTTAGATGACAAGGAGGTGTTCAGCCAAAGGGTGGACTTGATGGTCTTGAAAATGTTTCCCAACCTTAGTGATTCTGTGGTCATGACAGGGCTGCCACAGAAACTTTCAGTGGCCTCATTAAGTTGACTACACAAGAATTGTAGTCGCTAGTCCACGGAACCCAAAACTCTCTTGACAAATGAGGCACATCGGAATAACGATTCATTTGAAACCCTCACAGAACCCACTACGTAGCACAAACACTTTCTAGGAAGTTCTGCCAGTATTAGCTATATAGGTGCATTCTCACAGCACTTTTTTGCCATGTTCCAACAGAAGATGCATTTTCCAAAGCAATTATTTCATTTTGAATGAGTCTGAGTTAGAGGCAGAGAATGTCTGAGTAGATGTTTGCTGACTCTATCTCTGTTCTGATGAAGAGGGGTGCAAAAGGGAACTTTTCAAACAAGAAAAAGAATGAATATGACCTCCTGGTAAATTCCAGCCAAGGACTGTGAATGGTTTATCTCTTGTAAGGTGCAGCTTGATTTTGGTCTTTAAAATCCTGTTTGATGGAAAACAATGCCTCAGATATGAGACAATTTCTGTGCAGAAAGGTGGCAAAGAAGTAGCACACAGAAATTTAAGAAGGCAATGAAGCAGTACAGAGAAAACTAAGAAAGAACAAAATATAGGAGTTACTTATTTAGGAAATGCTTGCTTGTTGAGAGGAGGATAGAAATTGTGTTAGACTAGCTGTCATTTTAGCCTAAGTGGCTGCTCAGGAGACAATTATAAAAGGCTTTGAAGAGAGTTCAAATCAAGCTTCTGGGTTTTTTTCTCCTAATTAGCCAGTCAGAACTAATCTTCCTGATACACCTGCATGTTAATGGCACCAGTAGAGAGCAGCTCAGGAGCAGGAGGATGCCCCTCAGCCCTTATCTCTGCATGCCAACCCTTTGCTGCTCTGAACTGCAGGCTTTCAAGCTCAAGTCGTGCCACAGGACACACCATAAACTGTGTGATAACAGGCAAAAGATAGTGAGTGGACAGATATAAACAATCCTAAATTTAACTTTCTCTCCAAACCAACCCTTCTTTGCTATCAGAATACTCACAGTAGAACAGCATCAGCTAAATTTGCCTGAAGGGTTTGTGGGTTTTCGCATTCGTGATTTGGCCTGCTGACAGTACGTCTATGTAGTCTGTCTTCAAATTATCACCCAGAATATAAATTACCCTTTTTCTGACAAAAAATTGAGCTGAACTTGGCTTTGAATGGTGTTTTTTTTAATCCCAAGTCTAATTTAGGAATATGCCCTTTTGCTAGGATACTCTCTACCTCACAATTCTTCTCTAATGAGAAACATGGTTCTGAGTTAGATTACAGGAAGGTGCAAATGTGTCTGATAAAAAGCTATAGCAAAATGCAATTAATAACTCTAATGTACCTCCATAAAACTGAACAAAATTGGCCCATATGTTAAACTGCTACATACTGATACTGCTTCTGATGTGTGTATTGCCAATTTTCCTGTGTGATAGGGTTGTTATGTTTCCATTTTTGGTTGCTGAGCAATTGTGGGAAGTTTACTATGTAAATGAGCATGTACTGATATGTAAAAAATCTTGTTTCCAGTTGAATTAGCAATAACATATCAGTATGCAACAGTAAATTAAAAATTATGCCTTTATAGATATGGCTAAATTTTTATATTGTTGAGGAGTCACATAAAGAGTTTATTAAAGGACAGGTCAAGTTATTTACAAATATAGGAACATCTTGCAACATTAAAAAAAGAAAAAAAAAAAAGTTAAATTAAATTAGCCTAACTTTCCTTTTAAGGAAGCCTAAGCAGCCTGATGGTCTGGTCCCAGGTGCTGCTCTCCCTGCACAGCCCATGAGAAGGGACACAGTGGAATGTGTTGGGTAAGCTGGCATGTGATGGACGTGCCTGTGCCCACAGCCACAGGTGGGCTGGGAGAAGGTGGTGACAATCCAACACAGGCAGGAGTTACCCAGGGATAACTCAGCATCTGCTCTTCAGAGCTCTGTGTTTGTAAGGACTACGCACACCTGCACGCCACAGTTAGAACAAGAAATCACTGAAGGCTCTTGTGAAATGCCGGGCTGGGTTTGGGGAGAAATGATTCAATGACAACTAAACAAACTTTTCTTTCCCTTCAAACGGATTTATTGAAACTCGACCCACTTCTGCCTTGAACTGTGCAGATTCTTAGGCTTGAGTTTCCAAAAGTACATAAAATTAGGTTGCCAAATGTCATTGGAATTACATGAAGTTAAATTATTCTGCTGAGAAGCAAGGCAAATTGTCTCTCATCCTGACACTTTTACTCCCAGGCCTCTAGTAACCGCTTTCCATCAGGGTTCTTTCAGAGCCAATTGTGGACTCAGAGAAGTCCCAAGGCCAAGCAGGCAATTCCAAGAAAAAGGCAGTAAACAAAGTAGGTGTAAATTATTACAATTTTGTTAGGTTTCTACTCTTTATTCTTATATGCTGCATTTGACACAATGGTTGCTCACAACTCAAAGCAGTGGAATGGCTTTGAGCAAAGGGAAATGATTTGAAAAATATTTAAAGACTCTATTTGTTACCTTTCCATACTCGTATGTAATGCACAGTAAATATTACCATATCCCGCAGCCGTAGGGAGGAGGAGAGAATCCAACAGGCAGGAATTGTGCAGTAAGATTGATTTCTTTTACAAACTTTTATAGACTTTTTCCTTCATAGTCTAATTGGACAAAGGATCAGCCACCCCTTGGGGTGATTGGCTAAAATCCTAAAACATCCATTATCAAAATATTTTCCTACTGTACCGTAAACAAAGTTCGGCAAGGTCGCAGGTGTTCATGGTTTATAAACTCTGTGAATATCTTCTGTGAGAGAGAAAAGTATCCCATGGTTTAGAAAGAAGCAGGAAAATTCCTTGCTAACGGCATTTTTGTATCCACACATATATGAAAGCCGAAAAGCTGATAATTTAAAAAAATTTCTACTGAATTTTTGATTTTTGAATGTCAAAGTTACTTGTGAAATACAGATCAATCTTCTGCAACAAAACATCACTTTAAAAATATCATTACCTTCCTAAAGTTCTGTTCCCAAATGTTGAAATGAGACACTTCGATGTGTCAGAACACTTTCTCTAGTTTCCTGTTGGAAATGAGTTATAGCAAAAGAGATCTGATCTCATGTGCTTCTTTCAGACAAAATGCACAGATGGTGTATGGTTCTGGTGAATGGTTCTGTTTAAGCCTATGAATAGATCTAATAAAAACAACATCACTGAGCCTGGCATTGCTAATCTGTAGCTGTAGCTTCAAAAGTAGCTGCATTTAATCATGATAGATCAATTAAATCAGAAAAAATATAAACGATCTATTGATTACCTCTTCTCCTTCTTCAATATGATAATCCTTCCTTTCATTTGGCCCTCCAACAAACATCACATTTAATTGATAGCGATGCCTAGAAAAGAAAGTGACAGTTTAAAGATATCGCTATTCATGATGCCATTTATTTTATTTTATTTTATTTTTTTTTAAATTCTATTAGGACAGTGAGTCAATGAAACCATGTTGAGTGAAAAGCAACATCCAGTACAAGAACTCCTAAGACCTTGGATGCATCTCTCTGCTCTGGCACTGTCCTGTTGGGTGACCTGAGGCCAACTGCCTCCCTCCTGGTGTTTCAATGCCTCCAGCTATGAAAAGGGGACAACAATAGCTGCCAACCGTGGAAAGAGCTTTGAACTGAAAAGATAAGGAATGTTACCTGAGAGACAGGAACTAGGAAAATGGCTTTTCAACCTGAGCTGATTATGTAAAGGTAAAACTCTTAAAAGTTAATAAAGGTAAAAACATACTTTTTTTCCCCCCACACTGGTAGAATTGCCAGAGATACTGAAGGTAGGAATTGCCAGCTAATTTCTGTTCTGCTTATACTGGCTTTGCTAAGCTGGAATAACATTATAATGGTTTCATTGTGGTTGTGGCTATTTCAGAAAAGGAGATTGCAGGCCATTTCTTAACCCTACCCCTCTTAAGAGCCCCAATGAGCATTTCTCTCAGCTATCACAAGGAATAGCTAACACCCCAATTACTACCAGTCCACTTACACTAATAAAAAGGTAGCAGGTTTTCCTTTGCAAAAAAAAAAAAACCTCAAAATCAGGCCTGTTAGCTGTGAATCAAAATTTGTTCTTATGCTGTTTGACAAGTGAACTGAGGTATGTTAACCTCTGCTTCGCAATGAGGTGGTTCTGGGCAGTAACATGGAACCAGCAGGGCCATGATCCCCTGAAACACAGGGAATAACAACGTGTCCCTGTGTCAGAAGCCTGTAAGCCTTAATTGAGAGAGGCTGTTCTGAGTGGTTGCATGTACGTATTCAATCTGCTACCATTACAATTTTTTCTTTAAAGAGTATTTAAATTATAATGACCAACAAAGTGGGGACTAGTAAAGCAGACATAGCAAGTAACAGTGACAAATTAGTTGGTTAAATAAAACTAAAGAATTAGAATTTACTGTTTTCTCTGTAGGAAGCTGAATATTTTACAGCACTGGGCTTCATAACTGTATCATAAAATAATGAACCGAAATCTGAATTCTTTGTACCATGCAGATTTAATATTCATTTTCAACAGCACACTGCAGTATTTCTGCATTAATGAACACTTCTACTAAAGAAGGGCATGATGACCCAAACAGTAGCAGTACAGCTAATAATTAATGAAATAAATGAAAATCAACCCTGAAGAATAAAACAAGAGAGGCAATCTGTGGGTATCTTGTAGTCTACCTATTAAGATGGGTTAAGTTTTCTATATAAACATTCAGTTTTGTTATTAGTTCACTAAGTAAAAGTGAAATACTGCTTTAAAACAATTACTGCTTAACTTCTTTATTTGGCAAATCTATGATTAATTATGTTATCTCATAGATTTGCCTTGGCTCTATATAATAAACAGGCTATGGGTTAATCATTCAATCACTAACAGATATATACTGACACCATCAAAAGATTCCAGCTATGAAATATGAGCAGGAACTCCAATAGGTAAGTTTGTCCATCTTGCTAAATAAAGTTATCTGGTTAATATAGTTGCATTAAGTTAAGGAGAAATATCATAAATAAAAGCAGTTTCAGTTAAGACTACCAAAATGCAGTTAGAGTACTGTAAAGGTTCCAGGGATGAGAAACTTACTTGACTGTACTATTGTTAGAATGAGGAGCTAACCAATGGACTATTAAGTTTTCTATACTCTTACATTTCTCTTCTTATCCACATAAAGAAAATGGTACCAGCAGGTAACCCTTTAAAAACATAAGACTACAAAGAATCAGATGGTCCATGACCCCACTTAGGTGTCCTTTTGGTAAGCATCATATTCTGAACTCAGAAGAAAAGCTTTAGAAGTACCTTTAAAAATCAGCTATGTTAAGGGGCTTGATTTTGCACTAATTGCTCATTGTTGAGATTAAAAAGCATTTAAACTACCAAGATAGTGTCATCAAAATACAATGTCAGAGGTGGAATTTAATTAGATGTATCGTTTTCTTACTTTGGTAAAACTCTGGCAGTAATTCAGGAATTGAGGTTCTGTGTTGAAATCCCAAATAGGTATTTAAAAAATTTGATCCTCTCAAATGTATGGAACACAAGGTTATAAAAGCTTGAAAGCTGTAGTAACTTTAGATACCAAAAGCCCTACTGACTTGCTGTGAGACCTAGTTTCTAACTGTTAATTCTCCCTTGAAACAAAGGCTTTAAGTTACTTAAATGTTTTGAGGTGGTTGCCTTCCAATGAGGCAGTAGGACACAGTGAGAAGATTGCCTTATACATCTCTATTCAGCATGTAAAGGATCAAGCCTTTGAAAAAAATTTGAAAATACATTAGTTGCTTCTTGGAAAATCACCTAAAACATTTTGGAAATTCTTGAAAGCATTTAGGTAGCACCAGGAGCGGGTGATGGGAGACTCAAAATCCATGCAGTAGATGGTTTTACTCTTATTCTACATAGGCTAACGCCATGTTGGAAAAATTGCGGTTTTTTTAACTATGCCATTTTTATCACAAGAAATGTTTCTTGTTTCACTGTAACTTCTTAAAATGTTTATGGGGACGATCTCTGATAGATATCACATTCCAGATTTACTCAAGGTTTACACAGAACTACTGGTAAGCAGTACAGAACAGTGCAGTAATAACAAAAAAGGTTCATCCTACTGATGAGGAAAAAACCACATGAATATTCCATAAACGAATGTCAGAGACTGAAATATTATAGCTTATGACTTAAACATTTTCTTCAAGGACTTTTAAAACTTTATTCCAAAAGCTGCAGAGAAGACTACCACACCCTGAATGGGGCCCTGAGGCCTGACACCGCTCGCTGATGAAGATAAGATAAAGTAACAACTCAGGGCTGGGGACATTCACTGAGCACAGGCTTAACACCTCCAAGATGAGGACCACAGCCCCAGGGCTATCAGCTGCCAGGCTCACACAGACCCTCGCACCAAGGGGTGGAGGGAGGAGAGGCTCTGGGTATCTGGGAAAAGTCTCTGGTCAGAGGTGCAGTGACTGCCCGTCCTCCACTGTGCAGAGGAGCCCAGCTGAGGGGTCCTCACTGGGGGGGGTGGGGGGGGAAGCTTATCCACAGCAGAAGGGGTGACACGGCCCATCACAGGAGCCCCCCTCAAAGCAGACCCTGCACCAGAGCCCCAGAGATGATGCAACAGACCCTCAGTGTTGCAAGGGACAGTGTCAAGCTGGCCCCTGCAAGGGGAGACACGTGGGCATTCCCACCTGGCCTAAAGTGTATATTAATCCACGGAGTTCTGCACTCTTGGGCGTGTGGCAGTGTGGCCACGGTGGCGACAAGGGACCCTCACCACCAGCAGAGCAGATGGAGGAGAGCAACGAGACCTCGTTGGGACCCTCGGATGGGTGACATGCTCCCACCTAACCCCTGTCACCTCTCCCTGTTCCCCCACCCCCACGCACACTTCTTTTCTCCATTTCTTTCTTTCTTTTCTCTTTCCTTCTCTTTGCCTCTTTTACTATTAAATAAAATATATCAATTTTTTGGCATCAATATCTAACCTCGTTTGGTTTTAATCTTGTTTCTGGGAATATTTTGAACCTTCTAAGTTCTTTCCGGTTTATGCACAGAGACTTGGCTTTCTTTGCTTTTCTGGGTTTAAACTGGATCATAACAACGTAAAATACTAAAATTTTCCCATTATTATTGATAAGCTTCAGAAATGAATATGCTTTATAAAATGCTTCCTAAATCCATTCTGGAAATGAAAGAAACGGAAACACTTGTAATGATTCAAGTTTCAGAATTTTTCAGTTCTACATCCAGCTGTAGTTTCAACACAGACATGGCAATAAGGATGTACTCTTTACCTTTTCTTTGTCTTGTAACCATTGCTTTGAAAAGTAACCCTTGCACCAGTGAATGGAAATTAGTATCACTGATACCTTACTGCCCATTCAGCTTTTCATTAGAGAGAGCACTTAAGGGTAGGGCAAGAGGTATATTTTTTTTACTTTAATGATTAAAATTGTAAAGAAAGAGGGTTTTTTAATTAAAATGAAGAAAATGCTTTTTAATTTCTTTATAAAACCAGAATCTATATCACTCCTTAGGGAGAATACCTTCTAATGAAAGCTTTCTGCATACAGAGTTTTAGAAAGAATATTTTGTCCTCAGCTTCACTGACAAAAGAAATCCTTGTTAATATTTTGACTAGAAGGTGCCACACATTGGATAATTTACATTGGAATTTGTTCACGAGCTTTGACACAGAGAATATGTATGGCGTACATAACAACTGCATTAACACCTACACTTTTTTTTTATATTAGCTGTCTCATTCAGAATACTGTAAATGGCTGTAAACTGCCTCTTCAGCCTCCCTGCCCTCCTGCCTTGACAGCTCTGGAAATGCCCTGGAAACCTTCTCCTCACGTGCCCCTGCCCTTCCTTTCTCCTTGATTTTCAGTGATATATCCTTCTGGTTTTGATTTCTCCTGCGGCTTTGGCTCCTCTGTGATGTTGGAATGATTCTTAGCAGCTTGAGCTACTTCAGGTTGTAATTTGGTTTTATATGTGGATGTGATGCCATCTCCTCTGATTTCTAGGAGTTTGTTGATACAGACCCCGACACAGATTCTCTTAATTTCTCACTGCCTACAAGAGAGTTTGAGTTGAGGCAAGTATCTTGTATTCAAACTGATCTTTGCAGCTTCTGATGAGTTACTGCAAATCAGATTTCACTCACTTTCTGTTTTTTGGAACAGCATTCTGGTTGCAGTCTGAGAAGAACTACAGTTCCTTATAATCTTTACCATGTATGCATTGTTGCAGCTCCCTCTAATAACTACTCATATTTGTATATCTATTAACTTGGTAAAAAAAAAAAAAAATTCTTCATTTACTTACATAAGCTTATTGCAAACGGGTGGCAAAAAGGCAGTTTTGTTTTCTTCTATCCATTTTCTTACATTCACAAGAAGCTCCATGGGCCCAACAGCTATGAAACTTTTGCCTGAGATATTAAAATTTGTAGAGTGCTTCTTCTGTGAGCAAACTGCCTGTGATTATAACCCCAGTGCTCAGGGGATTGGCTGGTACAAGAGGTGTCTTCAGGCTTTAGTGTCAAAGGGGACAGGTCCATCAGCCAAAGGTTACTTCGTAGAGAGTACTAATGCTCCAGCAGCTTGGCTAATAATTGACTAGTGTGTTTAAAATATGTATTTTTATTGGAGACTGGGTTTTGCCCACCGGGGGTTTCTTAATTCTCTTTACTGCATCAGCTGGATGTGTACGTTACCTTTCTACAAAAATGACTTGTTACATGGAGTCAGAAAAATAGGCAAGGCTAGTGCATTCACCCCTTCCAAGTCTAATATAGAAACCTCCCTTCAACATTCTGAGGCTGAATGTTTGAGGTATGTACATTTTTTTGAAAATACTGGGATCTTCTCCTGCCAAACAGCCAAATTACAGATGTCTCCTGCATTTGTAAGACCAAGAGCAGCTGTCCATAAATGCTCATTTTAATTTGATCCACTCTGCCAATGTTATAGCATGGCTTGTGGGAGAGCTGACCCTGATTCTGTCATGCCCTTTGGGAAATTGCAGCATATTGCCATCAAATTGTCAGGCAAACAAGAAACTGAGAAGAAACAGACTTTCCAGATCTTTATTAGACTTTATTCCCTCACAAGTTTCTGTTCAACATCTACACAGTTGCTACAGGACTGCTCACTCTGTTCCTTGCCACCCCCGTTGGTTTAAAGAAAGAAGTCTATAAACATTTTTTCAGACTCCAAACACATGAAATGGATGGGTAAACAAAAAAAATCTCAAGACATTACAGTACCTTAGCACTTTGCTCTTGACATATCTTAGTCTTCCACTTTTAATCTATGCTGTGCTTGGTAGGTGAATGTGTAATGGGTAAAATGATCCAGTTAAAAGTGAGTAGTACACTCTCCATGGCTTGCACATATGAGCAGTGCAGCTATGGGACTGAAGATTTAGCATAATGAGCAGTACAAAACTGGGGGTTCTTTAACTTGTACGATTGTAATTTTCCATCAGAAGAAAGCAATGGAGTGTGAGTTTGAACTAATACTATGCATTTATCAAGTATTTGTGACTCTGTTTTACCTTCATCTCTATCACTTCTTTGCAGTTTAGTTTAAACTTATTAAGTAATTTATAAAACAGGAAAAAAATCCATTCATTTTGGGATAAAAAAATCCACACGTGGATTACAGTTCCACTGTATTAATACAATCACAATGGGACCAGCAGTAATTTCCTGTGAAATAAACCCGAAGTAGTTATTATTTCAATTACAAAACACCACCACCACATTATTTATTTAGCACATGAAATTTCTACCAACAGAACAGGTGTGTTGAGACTCCACCACACAGAAAACTCCTAAGGCCTGTTTTTGGACATACAGACACATACATTTTGGTAGTTTTTGTTCTGCAGGCTGTTGGCAGTTCTGTATTTAGCTGTGAAGGAAAGAGATCTTCTATTTAAAATGCACTTTCACTTAGGGGATTATGACCTAGACTGGCAGGACTGGAGAAGTGAAAACTTTTTAGTTAATGATCATGGCCTTGCTCTACCTAATCATTAGTAACTTGCAGTACAGAGCATGACTCCATTTGTTGGGCACGAAAGCCAAGAGAATCTCCAGAGTCACAGCAGGAAAAAACAGATCCAGGAATTGATTGAGCCAATCCTTGTTCATCAGAGTTTTGAAGTGCCAGTTTTAACGGCAGGGCTTTTGTCCACAACCACTACTCTAATCCCTAGTCTCCACTTTTTTCCACCAGGCAGAATACAAGGTACTATTACCTGCAGAGAAAACTCTCTCAGTTGCAGGCTCATAAATCCATTTTGTGGCTGGAATGAGGTATGAAAACCTGACAGTTTTCAAACCTACACAGGCAGGAAACAAAGTTCACTTACAAAATTTACCACTAATACAAGACTAAGTCTATTATCACAGGGTAGCATTTTCTGCAACCTTCTGAAAATCAGCAGTTGAAAAATGAAGTTAATTGCCTCTTCATGCATATAATGGTGGGGCTACGAAATTATCTGCATGGCGTGAAAGGCTATGAAACCCTACTTCTGTGAAGCGTATTGGAGAGGCAAAGAAAAGAACCAGCGTTGCAGTCTCTGTGAGACCCAAGCAAATAACTACATCTCATACACCTCAAGAACTGATTAGGGCCTCGATTTTATTGGCTAGTCTGCTTCACGATGGCTCTTCACATCCATCAAAGCCTGTTCCAGCACCTGGGGTTTCTGTTCTCCCTTTTGGCTCTGATCCTTCTCTCTATGCAAAGGTAAGGACTCAATGTGTAACCTTTTGTTGCCAGAGAAGTGCAAGAGTACTAAAGCACAAAACTGCTACATGAAAACAATTCTTTTTTTTGCATTGAGGGTACAAGAAAAAAGCATTAGTGGAAAAAACTGCATTTAGGACAACACTCTATTCTTCTACTTTCCTCCATCACCAGACCTATTAGAGACTTAGATTCACAAGCTTATGTCCAGCAAGAAAAGTATGTTAACAAAAAAACACAAGCTGAATATTAACACTGGGTCATATGCTTTAACTACAGTCTCCATACTATTATTTTTTGTTTCGCCCCACAGCACTCTTTATGTGGTACATAATATTTTGTTAGCATAATGATGCACTGTTAAGGGTAATGAAAGCTGCTGCCATTTTCTGGTATGCCATACATATACCTATGTGATAATGGAAAATTTCTCTTAAGAAATGAACTGCCAATTCTCTTCTTATCCATGCCAGCCACCTTCATCAAGGGTCACATACAGCAATTGCATGCTACTTCACCTGTCAATGGTGTACACCAATGAAATATATTTTAGGTAATGTCGACAGTAAGAGTACCAACAGCAGAACAACTTTCTTGGCAAGTGAGAAGCACCTCCTCGCCATTCAGAAAGTGTCAGCTCATTTACCATGGGGATCATGGGGAAAAAGAGGTAGTGGAGTCACGGTTGGGTTAAAAAAATCTGATGACAATTATGTTTACTATCTTCTTGCCACATAGGATGGGACAGATCTGACTGCAGAATAAACCCATGCTAGAGGTATACTTTAACACCACACATGTAGTGTTGAACAAATGCTTGTTTTCAGAGTGCCAGGCATCCCCTGTGCTGCACACAGCGGCAGCGCTACAGACATAAACATTTAGTTCCCAGGCAGTAACCGGTCACTCTTCCCTGCGGCCTGGTTCTGAGCACGACCGAAGGCGCATCATCTCCCCACGGCTGCCCATGAGCGTGAGGCTGAACTTCACTGACCCAGCGGCCAACGCCTTTCACCGAAGGCCGTCATGAGGTTCGGTCCCACACGATCCGCGGCCCGGCTCCGTCTGTCTCGTCCCCGGAGCACGGAACTGCGCAGGCCGCTCCCGCTGGCGGCGGCCAGCTCTGCTGGGGGCGGTCAGGCCGCGCCGCAGCCGCCCGTCACCTGCCGCCGCCGCCGCCCCGCCCCGCCCGCAGCCCCGCCCGCCCGCCGGCGGAGGGGGCCGGCCTCTCCCGCCGCCCCCACGGCCGCCTGCCTGCCCGCCCAGCGGGGAGGCCCGGGCGGGAGAGCTTTGTGCGGGCCCCGCCGCCGCCGTCGCTCGCTTCCTTCCCTTGCTCGCGGGCGCCGCCCTCCCCGAGTGGTGCAGCACCCACCAGCTCCCTCCTGCCCTTCCCGCACCGCTACCGGGGTAGCGTGGCCCGGGCAGGGAACCGGGTCGGCCCTGGGCCGCCGCTCAGCGCGGGGTGCGAACGGGGTTTCGCTGCCCTTCCCCCGCCGGGGCCGCGCGAGCCCTTGATAAACCGTTCGGGAGGAGTTGGTGTCAGGGCTCCAGTGGCGCAATCGGTTAGCGCGCGGTACTTATACAGCAGTACAAAGCCGAGCAATGCCGAGGTTGTGAGTTCGAGCCTCACCTGGAGCACACAGCTTTTTGGGAGAGAAAACGCGCTTTTTTTGGGACTTGACGGCGCTCCGGAGGGAGGAGGACAAAAGTGCCGCGATAAATTATGCAGCCGTGGCGGCAGCGTGGGCCCCCTGGAGAGGGGCACCCCGCGGCCGGGAAGTGGCTGCCGCGGGTCGCACCGGGAGCGCCGGTGCCTCATTGCCCCGTGGGGGGGTGTGTGTGCCTACAGGGACTTGTCCCCGCTCGAGGGGGGGGGCAGGTTTCACAGCACCCTGTCCCTGCACGGTGACAAAGGTGTTCCTCCTCAGAGCTGCTTGTGAGTGAGAACTTGCAGGAAATAAAGGTTATTTTATACCCTATTCCGTATGGACTGCAAGTAAACACTTGACTGGTGTGATCCCCACAACCGAGTGGTGACTCCATTCCTCCATTTTGCCTCCTTTGGTGGTGACAGTCTTTGTAACTGCTCATCACCTTGGTAATGCTTTACAAATGAACACACTGTAGCAGGAAGGAAAATAATTTCTGGTTTCACCACTTTAGAAAGGCAGCAGGGCCATAAGAAAAGGGCAGCTCCCTAATGGAGAAGGTTGCAGGACACTTCCTGGATGTTAAGGCCTAGATCTTGTGAAGTGCCCTCTGCATCCAGTCTGCTGCTTTCACAGTGCAACTCCTACCAGAAAGTTCAATGAGGCCCCCAAGGTCATGCAGCCAGAGGTGCCTCTATTGCCCAAATCAGCCCTTTATCTGTACTGCAGGCATTAACTCCCTGAAGTGCCACTTTAAGGTTTTTCATTATCCCTTCTTCTGTCTTCTGGTTACCACTTTGTCCCCTCTGAATTTTGCATTAACTTCACTGCTTTCAGTGCCAGTGTGGTAATCCCTGAAGCAGGTACCATACTGGTATGAGGAAGTGTAAGTCAACAAGAGAGATCTATGACGTATCAAAGAGTGAATAAAATTAATCTTTTACTTGCGGTTAGTTTCATGTTTTCATCTTCATGCCGAGATAGCCGTGTCCCAGTGCTGCGGAGTACAGACAGTACAGAGAAGTATTTGCACAAGTACTGGGAATATTAAAAAATAAAAATGCTCCTTTTGTGTAACTGGGGAAAAAAACCCCAAACCACAAATCCTCAGAAGAGGGAGAGGGATTCCATTTCTTGGACAGAGACCTCTTAAGAAACAGTGGGGACAACGCTACTTCCTTTCCCTTCCACGGTGTGTCTCCAGGAACAGGCAGCAGCTACTGCACCCTCTCGCCAAGGAGGAACTGCTAGTTTGACATTTGAGCTCTTGCTCTGGCATACTGGGCGAGTGATTGTACAATTTTTGCCGCATTTAGGGTGCATGAAGCAGATGTTGTTGCCTCCACAGCTGTTTTGTGACGTTCCTCTGTGGTGCCAGAGAGCAGCCAGGATGTGCAGTGGGAGCATACAGTGCTGTGACCTTCTCCACAAGATCTCCTTCATCCCCTTTAGCCTTTACCTAGGCTTTTACTGATTTTTGTCTTGACTCTGGAAATAAAAGTAAAAAGAAACAAAAATTTCTACTTGAGGTGACGCTTGTTTGCGTTTCTGCCCCTCCTGATGAGCAAACACCTGTCCCTGACACCCAAAGGGCAACATATACCAAGCTGGGCATTTCACACTGAAAATCATGCTAAATCAGGACAATTTACGTGGATTTACTGGAAATCCCAGTAAAATGAGAATGTTATTTATCTAATGGCTATTTACAACATAAAATGAACGGCTGCCAAAGCACGAGGCCTTCCTGCAGGAGGCAGGGCTGTGAGGTGAGGTGAGCCCTGGTGCAGCCGGCTGTGGGCTGGCAGTGGGGGCTCTCTTCCCACCCAGCCCATGGCAGTGCTGCAGCGGGGCTGGCACCGGGGAGGGCATGCAGATCCCGGGTGGGAAGGGTGTCCTGCTGGGGTGAGGTCAGGGATTCCACCTCATTCCCTTCCCTGGGGGCTGCCATGGGGAGGCAGAGGAGGCGAGCCGTGTGCCCCTGGGAAGGGATGAGACTCGGACCTGGGCAGGGTTTCTCCAGGGCGTGTGAAGAGCCTCTTGTTGTGCGGTGCTGAGCTGGGCTCCAGCTTGGCCGCAGCAGCTCTCATGAGGTGAAATGAGGAGGGCCCCAGCCTGTTGCTTGCATTTGCAACTTTTTCCTGAAAATTGGGTGTCTTACAGGCTTCTGAGAAGAAAGCATCTTTTTATTATGCTAAGTTGTCTTTTTATTAGGCTTTTTGGTTCTGATTCTCTAATGCTACTTGGCAGCAGCTTATGTATAGAAACATGTATATATTTATGTATACTGGTATATGTGGGCATAAAGACACCTTCACACTATTATGGGAGAGTTCCCAATGTCTGCATGTAAGCACTAGCTTATTTTCTATATCTTTAGTGTAGCCACGTGATATATTTGGAAAACACCTGTGTGTGAGGGATGCAAAGTGCCAGCTGCACTGTGATCTCGGGAGAGGTAATCCCTACTTCCGTCTTCCTCCTCTTCCCCAAATAGTAATGTGGTTCACCTGTGCCTTATTTTCCTTTTGGAAGCCAACTGCCAGAGCTTGTGCTCCTTCCCTGAGCCACTGCCCAGCGTTCATCACTGCCCTTGTAGGTGGTAGCCAGGGGAGCCCTGGTCTCAGCCTGCTGTCACCTGGCGAGGGGCTTTTATGGGCCCTGGATGCTCCTGGAAGTGCATTCAGGAGGAAAGACTTCCCCATGGTGAGTCTTCCACTCTGCCTGGCTTATCTAGGGGCCTGCCTCTTTTGGCCTCTGTGTCTCTGTTACTTTGCCTGATGTGGGTGGCATGCTTGCAGGCTTGGATCTCCCAAACTCTGAAATTCTTCCAGAATTCGTTATAAAAAGGTCTTGCTTCTTAAAATTTGTGTTGTATTTTGTTAAATGTTGAGTATGGACTATGAGTGTTCTACAGGCTTATTCTGCCTGCTTTGAGTTCCCACTGGCTATAGAAAGAAAGAAGGCCTGCATATAGGTATAGGAAAGCTTGATGTGTGCTGCTTATTGATGGAAGGAGAATTTTCAAAGATGTAGCTCTTGCCTGATCTTGGAGGACTAATAACGATCAGGCTAGGGAGCAGGGTTTGTGTTTATCCCTGTATGATCCTGCTCAAACAAGGAGTCCCACTGCAATGGCAGGTGTAGGATTAAAAAGGAAAGGCTTGTGCAGGCTAGATCGTCCTGATGCTTATTTCTATGAGTGGCAGCTCTTGTCTCTGGCATGTTAGTACAGTTGTGATTGTGAGGTTCTGAAGTGTTTGCTTAAATTAAGTTACTTTAAATATAAAAGTTTGTAACTTTCCCTAATATTAAGGGTTGCATATCCTAAAAAATTCCTATCAAAGGATTGGCCTACCTAATATTTTATTCAAGTCATAAGGACTCGGCCTACCTAATTGTTATGAAATCAAAGTAATAAATACTTACAGTCTTTGCAAATAGTAAACAGCCGATGAATGTCTGCTCTTTATAGCTTTTTTCCAATAGATGGCACTGTGATCCCACAGAGCGAAAAAGACTAAAGCAAAACATTCCCAGACGTCCTAAAAATAGAAACCACTTGCTGAATGCTCTGTTGTGCCCTGCAGAGAACAATAGGCCAAAATTCCAAAGGTTGCTTAGAAAACAAAGTCCGCTGGAGGTATAGATGCATTTTGCTTTTGTTTTGGGTTCCACCACCACCTTTGTTTGTCCTTTGTATGTAACATCTTGAGGACTTTTCTGAAATGAAAGTCTCTTGATCCGTTGTGTTTGGAATGACAGAGGTGAATGGGGTGTATCGTGTTTTTTTAAGTCTCTGTGAATTCAGTGCTGTGTCATTCCAGTGTAGCAGGCCTGACTTAGTCTCTTAAACAAATTTTTTGCAGAATTGCTGGTATTAGAGGTTTTCATTCAGGGCTGCCTGAAGTCCAGGTGGCTGCTTCCCGCTGTGGAGGGAAGGCTATGGTGGCTGCTGTGGAGGTAGTGGGCTTGGAAACAGTAGCTGGAAGGAGAGGAATGAAGTGTAGGTGCTTGCAAACTGTATAGGCTAACTCTTTGAAACCAAATAGAAATATTCTGCTTTTGTGGAGGAAAGATAAGGGTGGTGAGAAAAGGAGAAAAAAAAAAAGTTCACATGGAAGCCTCCTTGGGGAAGAGAGGGGCTGAGAGATGAGGGGACAGTGCGGCTGATGCAGCTGATAGAAGCTGAAGTGAGAAGAACTTGTAAGAGGAGTAGAAAAGCAAGCTGACAAAGAGAGACTTCATGCACTACTCTCTGAAATTGGTGAAGGAGATGCTATAAGGAGAAAAGAAGAGTGAAAGAGGGTGTGGACACAAAGAAGGAGAAAACAGGGGAGTCCAATAGAAGAACATAGATAAGGAAGTTTTTAAAAAGAATTTTTAAAAAAATCCTTCTGCCTGGCTATAGCTACATGAATGTGCTGCCTAGGGCAGTGAAAAACAAATGAGTAAGTGTTAGCTAGTCAAGCCAACCTAAGACGGAGTTGCTGTAGAAAACAAATTGGCCTGTATGTTTTGCTTGAGCAAACAGAGAAGTCAAGAGGCAGGTTTTTCTTCTCTGTTTTGAGTGGTTACTTTAGTGTGGCAATATAAGAGACCCCTTGGTCTCTCTAGGGTTTGAAGCTGGTGTTAGGAGGGTAAGAGAGCTCAGCTTTCTGGTTTGGAAAAGGAAGGAAATGGACAATCAGTCCTGGATTCTGTGCCCATTTAATTTTCTTGCTTATGCTGAGTTTGCTGAGTTAGGCTCTGCTTGTAAGGTGGAAAAAGACTCTTGGTTTCTTCAAATAGTTTTGGTGCAGCCTAAATATTTAAAACCTTGGAGAAGTCTCAAAATACAGCAAAACAAACTAAACCAAACCCGGAGGAAGAACAAGCTGGGGAAGTGGCTGAAATGGAAGGGAGTAGTCAGAGAGTCTGTAATTATGAATTTTGGGGAAGGGATGCTCCCTTGAAGTAGTCAGTACAGGCTCAATTGCCTACTTTAGTTCAGAGATCTATATACATGGGCTAGCACATTTATGGCAGTGTGAAGAAATACTTCTGGAAATTTTACTGTATGTATAATAAAACACACATAGATTGTGGAAGAAGATAAAGCAATAATTTTAAAACCTGTCTTCTGAAAATACAGTGGAAAATTCTTAAGAGGCAATTGTGTGGGAAGTCATGTGCCTTCATTGTGTAACTTAGAGACTTAGATGGTTTACCAGTTTTGTGAAGAGAAGCTGTCAATAAACATGAACATTCAAAATCAGTTGCAAGTTCTCAGAGTCAGTTGACTTCACTGCTTGCACTTATTTTCCATTTATCCTACCCACTGAGATGGGGATGAGAGTTGATTAACTATGCCTCTTAATTTTGGGCACCATTTATATTCTGTGTAAAGAAGGATATACATCTGTCTTTAAGGAAAGACACACCACACTTGTGCCAGCACATTTAAAAGCCATTTAATATTGAAAAGCTCTTAACAATGCAAGTTTATGTGGCTTTGTCAGTGAGCTGTGTTCCTTTTTTTTTTTTTTTAATTGTTGTGTCACTTAGAAGGGAAAATATGTCTCTCTCAGGGCTTAGGGGAATTTTGTAGGAAACTGATGCTGGATTTGAGGGTGCTTTTGAGGGTGTCTGTATTAAGTGCCTAGATCCAGGTTTGGGAAGTTAATCTCTTTCATGCTGTGGGCCACTCTGCCTCTCTCCTAACCTTGCTTCTGCCCCACATTCCCCCTCATGGGAGGGACTCAGCCTTGAAAGCTAAAGGGTTGCCTTGAAGCTGGCACTGTTTTAGGGAAGGTGAACAGCATCCCTTCAGATGCTTCCCTCCCCACCAGCATTTCCCCATACTCCCAACTGCCTCCTGAGGAGTTCAACTCATCTCCCACTTTGGTCAAGTGCTCTAAGGGGTTTGCACTGCGACAGGACATCCACACCAGTTGCTTTGTCTCGATACAGCTGTGATTGTGCTCCTGTAAATCCCTGATGAGTGGCAGGAAGTGCTGCACTTTCTGGGGTGCTCAGGAGGGGCTACATAGATGAGGATGGCTGTAGGTGCTTGCAGCTCAGGCCAGCTCAGTGGCCAAAGCCCTTTGTGTCCCTGACACCTCAGTAGTGCTTGTTCTTGCTTGAGACTTGCAAAGTCAGTTAAGCTTAGTGGCTGTGTCCTGTTGAGATCAGTGCCAGTAAAAAGTGCTTACATTCAGACCTGTTGAGATTTATAGCTGCTTGCATATGTATCGTGTGTATTTAATGCTCTAATAGCTTTGAAAATTTGACTCCTAGTATTGAATTGTTTGCAAGGCCTATAGTAGCTGCCACGTGTTTAAAATACTGCTGTGACAGACAGATGTGTCTGATTGTGTCTGTCATTCTTATTGAGCTGTCCTCCACCTGCAGTGTAACCTAGCCAAAAAAATACTGGTGTTTATTACAATAAAGGAAATGCTTGGTTATGCTACTATTTCTCAATTTCTTAACTTTGAATTTTTCTTTTTTCTGGAATTGGAGACTTTTGCTTCATTGTGGGTACTAGGAGTGCTATTGTGTATCTTTGTGTTTGAGGGCAAATATCTTTAATTGAAAAACAGGGTAATTATCTGTAGGTTCCTAATAACTGTATCCCTTTGACAGAATTCTTGTAACACTTGGACAAATTTTTAGAGCTGTTTAGGGATGCCTGCCTGATGTTGGTATTTCTCTGCCTGATTCTAAGCATCTGGCTGTTGTAAAGGATATCTAGCAAACAGAACCTCTTATTGCAAATGTAGTGTATTTGAAGTGTTCTTGCAGGAGTAACCTCTGTCATCCGAGTTCTTGCAAAAGTAGAAGCCAACCTGTCAATGAATCAAGATTGAAGTGACCGTTTTTTAAATGTAGTATTAATGTATAATATGAGTGGGTACATTTTCACTGAGTTCTGTGAATTTGCTTCATGTTCCGTAAGAGGATAAAGTTTGGCCCAAAGTAATGGGAAGCTTATGTCTGGCTGCAAGGAAACCAGGAAATTTATGGGGCTTTAAAGTATGACCCACTGCAATATTCAGTATGTGTGATTTTTGGCATGATTCAGCAGTAAATACTAGTTGAAAACAGAAGCACAAATTATAGGGTAAATAATTCAGACCAAAAAGAGGCCTGCTTATGCATACAAGGTAAAGGAAATGGAAACAGAACCACAAAATACAATTGCTGGGAAGGACACCAGCAGTCTGGAACGGTCACTGTTAAAACTGTGGAAATGATCTTCCTGGATGACACCTGAAATGAGAGGGGCATAATGATCTCCTTTGTATGGATTTGTGTGCGCTGACCAGTAAATTGTGAGAGGCTGCTGCATTTGGCAGTCATCATTTTGGAGAGGACTTTCTGTTCCATGGCCACTGGGTGGGAGGATATAACGCTCCTTCGGTCCTTCATCTAATAAATGTCTGTGACTTGACTTTTAAAAGCTTTTTTTCTTGCTTTTTAAAATTTTTTAATTTTTTTTTTTTCTTTTTCATTGGTAGAGGTACCATGCACTGCAAAAAGAGAACTTTGTACCAAATTGTTTTTCTGATCTTTCCCTTTGCATTTTATTTATTATTGAAATAGACAGCTTTGGCTGCTGGCATAAAGCAGCACTTGGTTCCTACTCTAAGCATAGAGAGCCACCCAAGCAATATTCCTGCATGCCATTTGATAACATTTTTACCTTCTGGCAAAAAATAAAAAAAAGTAGCCAAAGTAGTCCAACAGATGTGTTTGGCTGGCACTGTGGCAGAGTGATTTGGCTTCCATTTGCCTCATTTGGAATGAGGAGTACCAGGTTCCTTCCACAGGTGAGAGGCAAATGAAGGCAAATAGCAGAATGAACCGTTAGCACAGTAAATTCCTTGCTTGGACATCTTTTAATTGTTCTTAGAGGATAGATTGCCTTGGCTTGCTGTATAGCAGGCTTTTCACAACTGGGATGGGGTATTACTGGTGTGTGACCTGTAGAGCCAGGATCCAAGGAGGATAGCCAGCAGTACTCATGGGATGTGATGCATGGTGAGCTGTTGCTTCAAGATTGCTTCCTTGTGTTGTGCTATAATTCGAAAACTACAATTCCTTGATGTCTCCAGTGAGTTCTGGTTAGAAATACACATTGGACTGTATTTAATTTTTATGTGAAATATTTCTACTAATGAAGTTGTTTGTTTTCTCAGGAAGCTCATCCATGGTATAATGGGGTGCAAATTCCTGTAACTTACTCTGTTAAATGACTGCTGGACAATATAAGAAATTGGGGTTTAAAGGTCAGTTCAGAAAGCAACTTAGACCACAAGTTTCCAACAACAATTGTGGTTTGGATACAGTTGAAATAAGAACACATCTAAATTCAATTGTACTTGCATTGGCTAAGTAATAATCTCAGAGAAGATGTGAACAATAGGCATTGGAGACTAACAATTCATATCCTGAAAGAAAATTATAACTGATACAGACAAAGTGGGGAGAAAACTGGTAGTGATTACTAACTATGAAAGTACTGGTCTGAGCTGTCTCACTCAATAAATAATCCTGCAGGGGTATTAGCAGCATTAGTAGAAGTAGCATTTTGCCATCTGGCTTGGCTTCTGTGGGAGGTTTGGAAAAATAAAATAAAATAAAATACCACTGTTAGTGGAACTGCATCCATTGAAATAGTAGGAGAGCTTGGCCCTGCCTTTTCGTGTTCCCATTCATTGTGTGCTGTACGTTCTGTGCTTGGATCTCATGTGATCATTTGATTCTGCAGATATTTTCTTGATGTTCATGGACCACACCAATGGTCTGTGAAGTCCTAGTTGGTGGTCAGTTCAAGTTACCATGCATCAGTCTAGCTGTGCTGGTGGTTTGCAGGAAACCTTGAGGTGACTTCAGACCTACAAACCTTTGTCCTGTAGGATTGATGGCTGCAGCTTCGAGCTCGTGTTTCCCATTTCACTGTGCACAAAAAAACCCCTCTGCTTTCTGCCTCTTGTGTAATCAAATCTATGACTTTAACTGTTCCTTGGCTTGGAATTGTAAACATGAGCATTGATCTGGCAAAAATGCTTCTTGCTCATTCTTTACTGAATGGGTATTTATGAGCTACTCTGACTAAATGAGTCTTTGCTGTAGCTCAGTGTCCCTGTGACTGTTTCCCACGTGTGCTGTTTGTGTCTTGTGTTACTGATAAGCTCTTCTCATCTTATGTCTGTGTTAAACAATGTAAACATTCACAAGTTATCAACTAAAGTGTAAAATGCCAGCATACTACATCTCATCTTTTTGACTGACTTTTTCCTAAAATTTCACTGTCTTCATCTTTTAAGAAAATGAAGCTGAGGATGAACGTTTAAATCTCTGAGCAAAGGCTTTTTTGCATCTTCTTAGTGCTTCTACTAGAACTAAAACCATCTTGAAATATGTGATTGAAAGTATTCCTTGGTGTGTGATTTGTACCATAATCAAACTGACAGACATCAATGGAGCACTTACAAGTTTATGCTTGGAATTAAGTCCAGTAAAATGCTTCTGGAATCTCCTGGTAATTTCCTTTTATCAATGTAAGTGATGCAGCATGAATCTATTATAATTACTGTGAAGCTGCACCAAATTAGATGGTATGATTGAGGCTTGAATTTTTCCAGTGGATGTTTTGAGGAAATGAGAGATGGTAACAAAGAGGGAGGCTGTGTAGCATTCATCATTTGACAAGTTTGTCCCCCTGCACACAGAAGAGACCTATTTCTTCTCTACAGTGTTCCCCATTAAATTGCTTACAATCTGTTCAAAGTGATTATAACAACTACTGTCATTGAGTAGTGATATATTATAATTCTGTTCTTGCTTCAGTGTGAGGCATAGACAAATCAGGCTTGTACTGTTAAGCATGTGTATCTGGTAAAGCTGACTGAACTCGGTGCTGTGGCTCACACACTTGATTTGGTACACTGAGAGAAACTGAGGTCCACGTCCACTCAGCTAAGCAGAGTTGTTTCAGATTTATACAGGAACAAAAATATCTGGCATGCACTTTAAAGAGTTTATCCTGATGCAACACTTTGTCTCATTTATCTGAGAAGTGCTAATCAAACAGCAGAGCACAGGACATGAATGTCAGACTGCTTCATGGGTGGTAGTTGTGCATGACAGCCTGGGCCACAGGAGAGCTCTGTACACCCACCTAAATTTAGTTACCACGGCTAATGTAGGTCACAGTGAAAATGACACTGTGGTACTTTCACAGCAATTCTTCTGAGGTATTTTTTTTTTCTCTTTAGTGACTTTTGCTATATGAAGGACTTTGGTGTGGCCCACAGCTGAAAAATCCTGTCTCTTGGCCAATGAGATGAATTTGTGCAGTTACAGCAGGCTGTATCCATCACTTGGAAAGGATGAATTTTGATTTCATGACTAGATATGGAGAAATAAAAAAACAAGGAAAAATATGGACTTGGAGTTTCCCAAAAGGTCAACCACCTCTGAGTGTAGTCCTGAAACACCAGCCCAGTCTGCTGAAGGGAAGGGTGTGCACCCTGATGTGCAACTTTGCCATTTTGCATAGCCAGGGGAAGCTGCAAGCTTGGATGTCCTATTCCAGATTTGTCACTAGTCATGAAGCATTACTTTTGGGGCCTGCTGTTGACAGAGAACCTTCTCCAAGGCTGTGGTGCAGCTCTGTGGGCAACAAATGGGAACACTGATTATTACCAAGAGTTGAGCGGCCATCCCACTCGAGGGAAATACAGATGCTGTACTTGAATACATTTGACCTTGTATCTGTAGGCACAAATTCTCGATCCAAAAATATTGGTTACTCATCCTCAAGTTGATCAGATTAAACATGTCTAACTAACTGCTTTGACTGCTCAAAAGCCTGTGCAACTGAAACAACAATTAGACCAGTCAGACAAGCAACTTTCAGCAGATGGCAGCATTGCACTCTGTAACTTCCTTTTTCTGACAGTGGTTTTGCAACTCTGGGCTACTTGGGTTGGTTGGACACTGCCGGCTAAGCAACAATCCAAACCCACTTCTAAAATGTTTTGAAATACAGGTCTTAGATTATGATAATTTGGTATTGTTTCAGACTCGGGGGTTTCATATGGAAGATACCTCTGTGCTGCATAAGAAAATATGCTAAAAAGACAATTGCGAGTACAACTAAATCTTTCTGTTAACTGTCTAAGTAACTGCTTTGAGACAGAGGAAGGCTGTTTGATAAAACTGTTCTTCTTTGCGAAAATATTAGCAAATTCCTTAAAGATGTAAGAGTTCAAAGTGGAACCATGAGTGGGGAGCTTGTAAATGACTTCCTGCATTTAGTACTTAAAAATACAGCACCCTCCCATTCTTTCTTTAGAAAAAAATATGCTGACTTTCCTAATGCTTTTTGTACTATGCCTTTTAAACACCATGCAGCCTGATATTAGAGTCCATACCATATTAGAGGCAGACATACAAGTGAATATACCCTTGTTAGAAGTTATCACTCTTTTGACAGTGTTCAAAGGTTAGGATGCAATAGTTAATTTCTGTCTGTGATTACTCAGTTAAGAATATTGCTTTGTATACAAAGCACATGTTTGATTGTGCGTTCAATCTGGTTGATTGGAGAGGTTCTTCCCACCTATCCCATCTTCACTGTTGATTTGTCAGAGTTCCAGGGAGACTGTGGAGGAAATGAAAGCTGTTCCTGCTACAAAAGGAAAGGGCTGTATACAGAGGCCTCTTCAGAAAAAACACTTCTACTTCCAGATAGTGATCTGTCTGTGCTGTACTGCTCTATACATAATCCTAAAATGCATAAGAGATTTTTTTGGTGTGTATATTCTCTTAGGGAGAATATAATGCTATTCTTAGGTTTGGCACAAGTTGCAGTTTGAGTGCTGCACTGCAACCAGCTAGCACTGATGTAAATGACAATGCTAAACACAAAGCTATAATAAATAGAAACTAGGTCAGCCATTGCAGCCATTCAGAAAGAGGTTAAAAACCATACTTCTCTTGCCATTCAAACTTGCAGTTTGTTGGGTGGAAACAAGTATATTAATATCAATGAAGTTAGTGGTCTCTTTGGGAAGCTTTATGCACCTGATTCAGAGTTTTGCTCAGAGTGGAAGGAACTTTCAGACTTTCTCTCTTCTTTCTTTTTTCCCGTGTAGAACAAAATAATGGTATAAGTAAGCAGAAGTTCAGACTGATTCATTTGAGTTACACTCCAGTACTGTTCTGCCTTTTGTCATGCAAGTGAACTGCAATGGGACTTTTGACTTCTGGGATTTTTTTTAGTCAAATTAGAATACTGCAGGTACCAGAGTAGTTTGCTGAGATGAATGGTTTCTCTGCTAGATGCTGTGTGGATGTGACTAGCTCGGTATTCTGAAAACTCGGAAGAAATTAAGCATATTCAAATCTCACTTGTATGGGAGAATGTCAGGAGCATCAGCATCATGGGAACTGGTGTTTTGAAGTTAGAGGGCTCCTCATTCCTGTCACATCCTTAGAAGGTGATCTGATGATTAGAGTGAGTCTAATGCACACTTGCTTTTCCCCTCAAACAGCATGGAGGCATTAGTGAACATGGCTTGTGTGTTGTGGAGTAGAAATGTGTAGCAGTGGACTTTTCTGCCTATCTGGATTCCCGTTGCAACTTGAGCAGAGTAGTGGGAAGTGGAACTAGTTTCCTGTCTTCATTATTGGCTAAAGGGAGCTTGCATAAGCCTGTTTAAAACAAAAAGCAAAAGCAAAACAAACAAGGTTAATATTGCAGGAGCAAGTCCTTTGAAAATACTAGTAAAAGTAGTATTTTATCCTTAAGGGCACATTGAGAGACCTGGGATTCACTGCCATGTGTGGATATACTGTGAAAGGGTATCACTGGGTATCTTTCATCTTGTCACATTTTAAAGCGGTGGTGTGAAGATTTGGGATACTTTGAGTAATGCATTACTTTCTGATCCCTACAGTTAAAGATGTAGGTTTGTTGTGTTCTCATGCAAGGGAGCAATGTGTACTTTGTAAAAAGCAGTCAGGATTGTTTCTCTGGTGTAGTAACCTCCCCCTCCCCCAGAACAGGGTGGGGAGAGAAGCTTTCCACTGCCCTTCCAAAGGTCTAAGCCAAATAAATGTCTGGAGGTTTTTTGGTCTTGGAATTAAATCAGACCATCCATCTGCCTTGTCTGTTTGGGTATTAAGTTTGTGAGATAAGTCACTCTTTCTAAGGCAGCATTCACAGGTCACTTCAGAGTGTTGCGTAATTTTTCTTTTTTTTTTTTTTTTTTTTTTAAATGAGACAGAAGGACTCTTAAAAAAGCAAAAGGCAACAAAGAACCAGACAAAATGGGAAACCCCTCTAGCCACAGAAGTGAGGTCTCACTTTGACAGATTTTTCCTGCCAGCTACATGTACTGTCTTCCTTTGAGCAGTTCTGGGGAAGGCGGCTACTTGGGGTGGTGTCTGCTCCTGGAATTTTATCTGTAAGAATGTCTTTCACTATGTGTTGCTCTGGTCTTTCAACAGCCTTTTATATCAGGAAAAGTTGCACCACAGCAAGAGTAGATTTAATGGTGTATTAATTTCTGGTGTCACTTTATTTAGACTGCGGAGCATATCCTGAATTTGAGATAAAAGCTTAAAGATGAAAAGAACCTTCCTCATCTGTAGTATGTTCTTACCTCTGCTTTTTCAGCATTGATTGATCATATTTTCATATTTTAAGTAAATATTGGATTTTCTGACTCTGGTTTCACAGAGTACATTATAAACAGCTTAAATAATCTTGTTTATCTTTGAGATACTGAGCAACACTTTGCAAATGAGTAGAATGTGAAGATATGTTGAAGTTGCCGTGGGTGATGTAGTAATCAGGGACTGTTCCAGGGGGTTTAGAGGATACTTACCCCATACCGTGGTGGAAGTTCTGGGTGTGTAACTGAATGTGGAACATGAGTTCTGTGTGGAACACTCAGCATTCAGGGGTTATATACTGTCAGTATGTCAGGAGATGCCATCACTTCCCTCCTTAATACTCCTAATGAATTAATTTGTGGTTTTGGTGGGCTTTTTAATAGCAAATAAGCTTGCAGGCTTTTTAGGTAAAGAATTTGATCTTTGTTTGCCAGACTTTATTTCTTAGGTGATTATATCATTCTTGCCTATGTTTCCTGAATACAAAGTAAGTGTTGCTCACTTATGTGTTCAAGAAAACAGAATAAAAGATGTTTTTTCATGTGTTACAGCTCTGTGATAGTTATTTGCATACTGTATACATTTTAGAAGCAACCTATTCAAATAGCTGTGTAAACCATTCAGAAAGACTCCTTTAGGATCTGCTTTTACAGTGCAGATAATTTAGGAATTGTTACTTTTTAAAGGATTAACATCTTTAAGAACGTGCTTTCTAAAGAATTGCTTTTGTTTTCAAAGTAGGACAAAGTCGACTGGCAGGCAGGCTTTCAAAGCATCTCAGTTCTGGTGTACTTTGGAACTTGCCTGAAGAAATTATTTCCTGACCTGTACAGCCAACATTTCTTCAAAATAAGACTTTTAATAGCCTGCTAGGAAAACTCTCTGCAGTGTTTGGAAAAAGGAGAGAGCTTTATATCTGCTAAAACAGAGAACTGGGCTGGTAACTTTAAATATGATTAACACACTGAAATTGGACAAATAGCATCACAAAACTCAAAATGTGTTTTGTCTTTCAAGAGAGAGCAAATTATGTCATTCTGGGATTTTTTTTTTTTTTGCTGTATATTTGTGTGCTGGTTTTGGCTGGGATAGAGTTAATTTCCCCCACAGTGGCTAGTATGGGGCTATGCCATGTTTTGGAAAAAATTAACGATTTAATTAATTTAACAAAAAAAAATGTTTTGGAAAAATGAAACACCTTTTTGCAGAAAGTGTTTAATGCCATGAGGAGGAAGGACAAGGTTTGTGGACAGAGGTTGTGCCTCTGTAGTTGGGTTGATAGAGCTGGTAAGAGCAGCCAAGCTTTGAGGTGCATGAGGCAGGTGCCTGGATGTGTGTGGGAAGTGTTGGGCTGCTGAGCTAAAGGAGGAAGGTCACGGGTCAGATCATCTGTGAGAGGGGCTGTCTCCTGCCTTTGGAGCAGAAATGACCCTTGACACAGAGCAGTACTACTGAGGAAGGAGCTCTTCTGGTGTGGGAAAATGTTCCAACACGTGGAAAGGTATGCAGCTTCTGTTTGTGGCTGAGGAAAAGGTGGGAAAGCTGGGGAGACATTGCTGCACCTTTCTCGAGTGGGTGGTGTAGTATCCAGTCCAGTTGAGACTTTTACTTTCCAGGATTACTGCTCAGTGGAATAGCATGAAGTTGTGATGTAATATATGAACCAATGTTATTTATATGTTACAGAATGAGGAAATCTAAAAGTTTTTAAAAACATCTGTATTCCACTCAGGTTGGATGGAATCAAAGAAATTACTTATCCCGTTTCATCTGCAGCAAGAAAACTGTAATAATCACAGATGGAAGGGTCTGGTTGGGGCTCTGACTCTGTGTACAGGAATGATTTCTGTTTCACCCTCAGTGAGAGATGAAGTATAGGAGTGTTTCATTTTTCAAACAGGACAAACGATAACCACATGGAGAGGATCAACCTTCAAGTCTTAACTTTCAGCTAAAGCTGTAGGTCAGGCTTTTTTCTGTGGTCCTTGTCTTATCTGCAGACATTTTCTTTTAGTTGGCTGTTCTAGCTCTCTGCTGTAACTTCCCACGAATATTTCACAGATTTAGCTTATAGCATCCCTTCAAAATAAAGACACAAAATTCCCTTTTTGCTGATAGGGAGGGCGCAAAAAAGCAAAGGGATCTTTGTTTCTTTGGAGTTAGGTATTTAGCATTTTAAACTCTTCTTGGTAAGAAGAAAGCAAGAATAAAACAAAGTATTTGCTTTAATGATTTTTTTCTTATTACAGTTCAATAATCCTTCACTTTTGTTATGCTGCAGCCTGCAGTTGTACATAAATGTTGCAGTGGGAGTAAGAATGACAAAAGTAATATTTATTATTCTAGAAACATAGGCTTTTAAAGTTGTTCTTGGACAACTGCTTGCATCTTCTGAAAGATCCTGATTACCAGCAGGAAAGCATCTTTATGGCAAAGACTCCACTTCTAAATGAGAGAATGGAGCACTCTGTTATCTCAGTTGTGTAGTATGAAAGCAGGGAGTGTGTATTTAAAACGAATTGCTCTGGAATTTGTTTAGGCCTGTAATTCTAAGTGATATTTTTAATATCTAGACTATTTGTTTTAAAATCTTAATAAAGCCACATGTCTCGTATCTAAATTCAGGCAATCTGAAACTCGTTTCATTAGGACACGGTAGAAATATGAGGCGATGCCTACACTGTTATCCTTGCAGGATATGGGAAATCAAAAGCTTGTCTTAACAGTGAAATTGTAAAATGGGATAGTGAATTTGTAATATTAGATAATACTGTGTGACTGATTTTTCTTTTTTATTTCTTCTTTCCCTCCATTCTGGAGTTGCATCAGAATAAATAATAATATATAGAACCTTGTTATTACTGTACTACTTTCAACCCTCATTGCAATTCAAACCTCTATTCCTTTTGCATTGAAATTTTAAGACATGGCCGTCTGATTCTGGGGTGGGACCAATTTTACCCTTCCCTTTAACTGGAAACAACAAAACTCCTCCATAAACCTGAAGGAATATTTTCCCTGACAAACAAAAGAGCATTATGCCAGCCCCATGCCTGCCTTGGGGTTTAACTCTGACATCTAATTCAGAAGGGGACCAAGGGGAAGTGCTACTGTGGAAAGATACTCAGATCTGAAGACCCAACAAATCTTGTGGCTGCACACATCTATAGAGCCAAGGGTTTCTCAGAAATAAGAGTAGAGACTGTCTTCTGTTTATTAGACCTGGCAGATTCAGCTGACCTTCAGAGAAGCTGTGGATTTGTTCTGTTCTGTATTTCACTCCTCTCCCTGCAGCTGGAAATCAAAGTGGACACAACGATTGCTGTGGAATTCCTGCATTTGCCGCAGGCCTCTGCTGCAGTTAAGGGAACGTATATGGAGTTAGCCTACCTTTTTACTTTATCATATGGCTTCAGGAAGAAAATTAGATCTTCATATTTGACTGGCGTTATTGTTACTCTTTTCCCCCCTCAAGTAAAAGCAATGTCCCAAGATTCAGTCATTCTCTTGTTTACAGTTTGTGTTTTTCCCTTCCTCTAGAAGAGAAACTAAAACAACAGAGAGCCCTTTTTATACTGTCAGTACAGCTACTGGATGTGTTAAACCATGTGCCTTGCTACCTGGTGCATGCTGGTCTTAAGCCGTGTACTCTGTGTGCTTGCTTTGGTTTTGGGTTTTGTTTTCTTTGTCATCAAGTTCAATTATATTGATACATAGTTTGAAAATTCAGAAAGATGGCTCAAATTCTATCATACTCTTTAAATCTAGTCTAAGGCAGTGAGGATGCAATGTATATTTAAATCCATATAATTTTTTCGTGTGTGCATGAGTCATGTTATCTTAGCAAATAGCAGAATCTAACTGAAAAGTGGAATCTGCTATTACACAGGTTAATTATTCTCAGTAATCCACAATATAGCTTTGGTACATCTAATAGTTGCTCATCTATTCTTTGGGCAGTGGTTTTAATTGCAAGACTTACTGCTCTGCAATATTTAGTTTTGTGTTGGGATTTCATCAGTGTAAAAAGCTCTTAAATAGCAAATAAATAATGATTTGAGGTAATGGTCCATCCAAAACATTAGAAGCAAAATTCTCTGAGAACTGATAACCATTTACTTGACGCTATCTTGTACACACCAGAAGATAATCTTTCAAAGGTCAGTTATCCCCTGGCAGAGGAGTTTGTAAGATATTAAAATAGGCTAACATAAGCCAGAGCTGGCAGTGATTTAGACTTGTGGTAGGTAGATATTTGTGAACTCATAAATATTAAGCAACCTTGCCAACTTATTACTTATCCTTTCAGACTTTACAAAATTAAAGTTGTTTCTTCAGTGTGCTAGCATTTATAGCAAATACTGAAATGTTCATTTCTGTTTATTTTTACAGAAAGCAATTTCTCTGGCTTCTATGCGAGAGTGATCATGATGGGATTAGATTTTCTTTCCGAAATTGTTTTCTTTCCCCAGTCCTCCAGTTACAATTACAGAATGTCCTGGTTTTAAGTCTTTTGGTTCCCCCCCGTTTCCCTTCCCTCATATGACTCCAGGCAAAACTTATTTTTGCACTTCTGTTTCATGGTAATACCAATACTGTACCCTCTTTCTGGCTAGTATTTTTCAGTAATGAGCCTAGTGATGTCTAAACCCAAATTCATGGAAAATTCTGCTGGAAAGCCTGAGAAAGGTCATGTTTCTGGTTTCTGCAACCATTGGAGGTATTCGTGGAAAGCTCGGCAGAGCATCTAAGCAACTGCTTTACTGAGAAGAAACAGAGGCAGTAGGATGTTGGTCTTGCTAATAACAGTGTTTTCTTTATTTCCCTAAGCTATTAATTTGGATTTTATAAATGCTGCAAGTTAATGGTTCTGAGTTGAAGGCCTAAGGGTTGGCAAGAATTTCCACATACTGGCTTTGTGCCTCAATCCCCAGTCTTCCTACAAAACTGGTTTCCTTGTATTTTCTATTTCAACAGCAAAGTGTAGCACACGGATGCTGTGCTGGCGGGTCAGAGACCTGCCAGGCAGATCCCCTGGAGAGACACCCAACAGCAGGGGTGAATGTGTCTGGTGACATTCTTGTCACCCACTGGCTGCAAATGCTGTGCTGCAAATTCCTTGGGCTGTGTTCCCCCTTGGTGCCTGGGGCTGTGCCCCAGTCAAAGAGCAGTGACGCATCTGGTGCAAGTCACATCCACACACGTAAGGTGCTGCAGCTTGCAAGGGAAGGTGCTTCTCGAATACAAGAGCACTGAAATCTCACCATTTCATAGAAGTTCAGGGTGCTCTGAGCAGTCCACAGCACCTACATTTCAAGATTTTTAGTACCATTTGGAACCTCTGGCACTTCTGTAGTAGTCAATACCTATCTGCTCTAATGTTCTGGATATGGGTAGGCAGGTGGCTTAAGAAAGGAAACAAGAATAAAAAAAAATGTGAGACCATTGTGCAGAGAATGGGCTGATATTGTGTCTTGATACACTTATTAGGGTATTAACACCTCTGTATTTATTAAATACCAAAGTGTGTTTGTATAAAAATAAAAACTGCAATAATATGGGCAAGAAAGATCTTTCTGACTTGGAGTGTTCCTTGCCATGTCAGCTGTGTGCTGGATTCAGTTTCCAGTACTGCTGTACTGTATCTTTCTTGAGCTGGGGGGAAAGGAAGTGATGCTTTTTACAGAAAACTTGGTCTAACCAAAGCAGAACAAGCTGGTTTAGATTTAAATTTTGCTTCTCTTCTTTCAGGGCATCATGCTTTTGTGGAAACATCTGTATTTGTGGAAAACCGGTGCTCTTCTTTTCTCTGGCAAAATCCCAATGACTGTAATGCAGTTATCCAAAAGAAATTTTGGACAATGCAGACTCTTTAACTCAGTCAGACTTACTACTAATCTTGATGGAAAACAGAAGGACAGACAATAAGTCCTTTCTTCACCTGTAATATTAATTTTCTTATCAATTTCAACATGAAGAAAAACTCTTCATTAGAGTGACCAACTTTGCTATCTATGACTCAGACAAAATTGCAGTTTTATCTTTGTTTTGCTTTAGAAAGTGTTGAAACTAAAGCTTTCCATTAATTTATATTACAAGCACCATGTTAGTTTCTTCTGCAGCATTTCTCTATTCAGACCATAAAAGAGGAAGCAAAGTAAGAACCAAATATTTTAGCAACTTAGACATAGAATTGTTGCAAGGAAGAGACTGGCTTAAGGTAGCTGGGAGAAGAAACAAAAAGTGACATCTTGTCAAAACTGAATGCTCAGATTAACTCCAGTGTCTTGTTCTGATGAAACTGAAGGGAAATTAAATAATACAGGTATTTCTTAATGTCTTAGGCAAAGGGAGGAAAACCAGAATGTGTTATTGGTTTCTTAGTTTACAGTCAATACACAAGCAAATGTCTCTGTAAATTTATTTCCGTTATGCAGGAGAGTCCTGAGTGGCACTTGAGCTGGATAGGAAACAGTTTTCCCACTTCACGAAATTTTGAATCTGTAAATATTTAAATGTCTTGGTCTACTTCTCTTACTCTTAAGTCCTGTTTCAGTTAGTGATTTTATCACATAGATTTTTAAACTTGGAAGTTGTGTAAATGAGGATTTGTTTGAAGATTACAAATAATTGCCAGAGGTTTTTTTTTCCAATTCAATAAGTGAAATGTTTCACATGCAGACTCTCTGGATGAAAACTGTTTTATCCTGGTTTGTAATAAATCAGCAGTTTGGAGAAGCAGAGAAAGAACCTTGTATTCACCTTTAACTATTAGATTAATTTGTGTAGCATAGAACAGTATTTAGCAGGTCTATGAATTACAAGTTTCATTAGGTTCCTCTTTTTTTTTTCTTTCTTCCTCCTTGGCTGTGAAGTTATAATGACAAACAGTGTTATTTCCCTTCTCGGCATATGCCACATGCTGCTGGAAAATATGCAACAAAATGTGATGTTAACATTTTCCTGACACTTCTAAAATTAAACAAAACCTTCAGGGAAAGGAAGCTTCATGTTAATTTATGTATTCCTTAGCTTTGAGGCTAGGCAGTGAGGGTGGACACCACCCATAGCTACTTCTCCAGCCAAAGTTATTTCTAGTTTACAGGTACAAAGTCAAATCTGATGAGCAGGAGGCTTGAATGGTGACTTTTAAAATGTGGTGAACATGCATTTGTCTCCATGTACTGATTATCTTCTCCAGGATTCTGTACTTTTACTATAATAAGACTCTCAAATTAGTGTTTTAAACACTAATAGTCTATTGATTATGAAGCCTAAATCTCATCTCTATTTCCTTGTGGGAGTAACTGCCAGTGCCTCTCAGGATATTCCTCAGCTCAATGGCAACTCAAAGTTTCTAATTCTCTTTATGCAATTGTGGTGACTGTTTTGTATTTCCTCAGCCTTGGTGGGTGGACTTTCAGGACTGCATCCTGCAGAGCAAGACATATAGTGGGTCAACTTGAAAGGAAAGTATTTTTTTAGTTGTGTTGGGGGTTTTGTTATTTTTGTTTTGTTGGGTTTTGTTGTTTCGTGGAGGTGTGTTGTCCATTGCTGGAGTAAGTCCAGAAAGAGATCTGCAATTCATCTTGTACTTAGATCTTATTATATTTTTGGACCAAAGGCACAGCAGAGCTGAAACTTCATTTTCGAGGTGGAAAAAAGTAGTAATTCCACTTAATACATTTATGGTTTGACTAATCGTAAACCCTCAGCTATCATGTTTCACTCTGAGAAATATGCTGCTGTCTCACTCCTTTGTACCGACTCCTACTTACATGCATTTATTTCAAATGAAATTTCAGGTTTTAGTGTGTCTTTTACATTAGCTGAAGACAGACCAATGCATGAGCAAATGTACTTGGCTACACCAGAATGCAGTTAACGAATGTTCCTTCGTGATCTCTTCAGTTGTGAAGAACACCCTTTCTTGTGCTTCAAACACTGATGTGGTGGAGGTTGCAAGGTTTTCTGACGCATTTGTACTTCTCCCTAGAACAGAACAAATATATCTTCACCCTCCACTCTCCCAGTAGTATGTAGCAGCAAGAAACTAGGCTGTCTTAAGGATGGAGAGTGTATCGCCTGGAATAACAGGCCAGTCACCATGGAAGAGTACAGGAACTTATGGACTTGTAGCAGCCCAGCTATCTCAAGTACATCCAGATTATACTTCTGTGAAATCTCCTGTTAGCCTAAATGTTCTGTATAAGGGAAACTCCCATGTTGCATACATTTCTTCGAGATCTTGGCACAAAATTCCTCTGTGGATGTTACTATTATGTGCAGTAACATGACATCTGTGTTCCCATTCTCTGACTTCTAATTCTTTTTCCTGTGATTCTTTTTTTTTTTTTGTGGTAGTCTTTAAATACACACTGCATGAAGGTAGGGTCTAAACCATTTTTTTGCTCCTCCTGGCCAAACACATTTAGAAGTTTGTTCAAGTCTGCAGAGACATACAAGGTAATTTGTGTCACACGTACTATTCCTATTTCATCTTTTCTTCCAGAATAAATTTGGTTTAGGTTGTTCGTGTGTTTAGCTTACTCTTCTTTAGGCACTGATTTCTTTGAAGATAAAACCAGAAGGTTTTGAGTAGTCTTTGTGTAGAAATCATACCTTGTTGATTAGACATTTAAATCTTCTGTGTTCACCGTGAATGAAGGGAAGCTTTTGCTTGTGAGGTAGTGTAATCTGATGGTATATTTTGTGTTCTTAATTTCAATTTTTCAGTGAAGACTCATGAATGAGTTAATGAAGAAGCTAGAAAATAGTCAAGAATCATAAATTATCTCAGAGGAATCACAGAGCACCATGGTCATCAAAACAATTTTCAGTCCACTGTCTCTTTGTATAATAATGGGTGTTTCCTCTCCAGCATACTTTGTTCTAAATTCAGTGATATATGCTCTCATTGGTGTATGTGGAAATATTTCATTAAATTTCTGTTAATGTTAACAAATGTCATGTGGGGACCAGTAATTCCACGGCACAACTAAGGAAGAATAGATCCCTTCAGTTTCCTTACTCGGATGTTGGATTTTAGCAGTAGTCACTGCACACTGTGTCAGCTGGTTTCAGTGCCAATGCCACGGGTTTTCAGCCAAAGAGGTAGCTTTGAAGGTGATTTTCCTGAAGTTCAAAGCTCCAGAAATATTAACAACTTTCCAAGAAAATTCTACAGTAATGGCAGTATTCTGCTCTGTCTCTTGTGTCACTTGCTACTTACCCAAATGAGAGAGGAGGAAGGGTGGCATGGAGACAGGCACAGTCTCACAGCAGGGTGTCTATCCATAGCTTTCCCATACAGAGTGGGAATTTGCAATGTGCTAACAGTATGTGCCTCTGGTCTGGCATGAAGGGATGTGGCAGACAACCTCAGGGGGAGATTCATCCTGCTTAAAACCACTTGCGCCTTATGGGCTGCCAGGGAAGCAAACCTCTTGGGAATGACTGCTGGCACAATGCTCCTGTGCCTTGTGAGTCAGGTGTTTCAGGCAGACACAGTCAATGTCTGCCTGGCCTACTGAAATATGTTAGTGATACATGACAGTCCACATGCAGAGGTATTTGCGTTTGGGAAAATTTGGGCTTGTGATGAACGGTGTGTTTAATATATTTAGGCGATTGCCTAACATAAATGTTCTGCTTTCAGCTGCTCCATGTCTCAGGAACAGCAGTAGCATCTGTAAATTTGCTCTGTGTCCAGACCATCAGTGCTGATAAGGCTGTAAGAACTCACTAAGTGCTGTCACCATGAAGTAAAAACACCAGAACTATATGTACTCAGGGAAAGGGACTTACTGTCCTGTTTGTAAAAGCCAAGCCCCTCCTTCCTGTGTGGCATTAATGGGAGCCCTTGAAGATAAGAATTAGGACATGAATTCTAGAGAAGATCAGGGAGACAGTAGTCAGTGACTAAACTAACGCATGCCTGAGGGCTGTAACAGCATATGGAAAATCTGTCCATCAACTTTGCAAGAGCAAGCATAATTAAAAGGAGAGTGTTTGGTGCGTTGCCCAAGCTTGATACAAAATTTTGGACGAGGCTGCTAGTGAACAGGGTGGATAGAGCAGTTAGTCTATATGGAGTAATCATTTTAAAATATGTAATTCAGTAATTTACTGAATATGAATTATTTACAGCATGGATTTTCAGGGTATTCAATTAAAGAGGAAGAGGAGGGTTAGTAGAAGAAAATGAAGGGTAAGAGCTGTGAAACAGCTTCTGCAAAGCATGTGAATAGCTCAAAAAATGAAGCACCAATCATGAAGAAATATCTTCAGAATGTAGTCAATGTATTTTTAAGTCCTGGCACAAATACAAGATTTGTAACTGTAAATCAGCATAAATTCTATTTTTTAAGTGTTTTACAGCATGTCTGCAGCTCTAATTTTTGACTTCAAAGTGAAAATAAGTTTTTTTTTTAATGCTACATCGTCGTCTAGACTGGACCTTATATCAGGATGCAACAAATACTGTGGAGATCTTGATAAAATGAACCTTCAAAGTTACTCAGATATTGTAATATTCATTTATGTCTACAAATGAAAACTGAGTTTGGGTTGTGCAAGGTTTGCTGCAGGCTTGCTTGTTGGCACTCACTTGGTCTATTAGCGTAAATATGTTTGCTGCAGTATTTTCAATGTAAGATTGGGGTTACACAAATTATTTACAGACTCTGTGTCTATTGAAGACGTTGTGAGTATGAAAACCGCAGTTGGCAGTTTCACTGGTCTTTCTCATGAGGCCTCGTGTCATCTACAGTGGGATTTAATGGGGCTTCTTTGTAGCACTGTGGAATAAGATTAGAGACACAGACAAAACATGCTCAAAATCATTATTTTCACTTGAAAAGAGATTTTCCATGAGCTTGACCATACTTGCATGCAAAGTAATGATGAGGTTCCCGTTTTGTGTGTGTGAACAGTGCTGGGATTTCAGGAACTGCTTTGAGTTTTAAAATCAGTTAAAGTTTAAATTAAATATACACCATGAAAGGAAGAATGACCTCTTATTAATGTAACTTTACTAACTTCAGGTCAACCTCTTTAAATTTAAATTCAACTATTCCTGCTGAAGTAATTAGAATTTTGTTGGATAAAATTTTTGTTTCGTATAAACCTATTAATAAGTCCCCTTGCTCTACCTGCTGAAAACAAAACAGAATTCAAACTGTAAGGCACACAATGAGCACCTGAAGATTTCTTTAATGAGTTCAATCCAACTGTGCTTTTCAGTCTCGTTTTTTGCCAGTGTGCCTGTGAGACTAGGGCTTGACCAAAAAGTCATTCTACAATAGGAGACTTTCAATGAAAGTGATTGCTGAAAGCAGTGCTGTATTTAGAGATGTTGGTGAGAGAAATCCTGAAGAAATATTCCGCTACTGGGAGACAAAAACTTGGTGTGATAAAGAAATCCTAGATGCATTCGCCAGCAGCTTCAACTGGAAAGTACCACAAGCTATAAATCTGACAAGTCAGGAAACCTGAAGGTGTCCAGTGCTCATAGAATAGCTTCCCATCCCTTATTTTCCAATTCTAAGATGATTTTAATCCTGTGGAAGGAAATGTTCAAATGAGAACACAAGGAATATTCTTATGTCTTATGAGGAACAGCTGAGGGAGCTGGGTTTGTTTAATCTAGAGAAGAGTAGGCTCAAGGGTGACTTCATCCCTCTACCTGAAAGGAGGCTCTAGTGAGGTGGGGGGCCAGCTCTTCTGCCATGCCTGGAGTGAGATGAAAAAAGGAAATGGCCTTAAGGTGAGACAGGAGATTCAGATTAGATATATATAAAAAAAAGAAGAAAAATTAGATTTCACTGTTAGTGTGGTCAAGCATTGGAATAGGTTTCCCAGGGGAGTGGTGGAGTCACCATGCCTGAAGGTGTTCAAGGGGCGTCTGGATCTGGGTGATGTGGTTTGGTGGTTACTGTGGTATTGGCAGGTGGGCAGCTGCACTGGATGATCATGTAGGTCTCTTCCAACCATGACAATTCTATGATTTTTTAGATCTTTATGTGGAATTGGAATGGAGATTTCTTTCCCAGCTTGTTTGAGCCTTCTGAGAAGTTTTGTCCAGCTGAGGAATAATATTGGGGCAATTATAAAATAACACTCTTTAAATGCAAGAAGGAATTACTTTGTTTTCTATTCTCTGTATGGTGAAGTGGGAGTTAATTTGGTTTTTTTGATATGAACAGCACCTGGATTGTATTGGGCATGCCCTTAGACTTAAGCAAGGGAGAAACCTGTATTTACTTGAGGACTTTGTGTTCATAAATGCATATTTGCCATACCCAAATTTTTTCCTAGAGAGTGGACCAAGTACACAGATGGTCAAACATTATCTGCAATATTATCTGCATTTCCACTTAACAGTGAAAAGAGGTGACGTGTATAGGCATACCATGATTATAAGTAGGTTTAAGATTGAATTTAGTGGAAGATGTGCAAATACATAAATGTGTGTTAGATTTACTTTTTTGTGGAAAAAGAAAAAATTAATCTACTTACTGCTGTATGTTTAAACCAAGGTTTTATAGGATTCCTAAAGGTACTTAACACTTGAAAATCAGCAGCCTTTATATTTAGGGTCCTTAAGCTTGTTTTATAAGCATCTTAGAATGAAGTTGCTAATTCCTTTAGTTAATCTTCAATAGCACAAAATCTTTTCATGCTTGAAGCCATCCATCATCGTGCTAGAAGGAAAATGGAAAGAAGTCTCTTGTGAAATGTCTGACAAATCACTGCATTTTGAAGTGACAGAGAAGAATAAATTTCAGGGTTTGACTTCTGACTGTGTTGTGTGCGATCTAAATCCCTGGGTATGGTAAGAATGGGAACAAACCTAGCTTTATACCTCTTCTACTGGAAATATTTACAAAAAACACATTCTTATGCTATAAACTCATGACAATTTGAAAACAAGCCTACTTATCGTAGCAGTCTGAGTCATGTAATACTTGCAGAATATTTGGGTTACACTGAGAATGCTTTAAAAGGGGAAAAAAAAAAAATATTCACCACCTTCTTCATCAGACTTCAACTCCTGTGAGATGCTATCCTTGTGCACCAGGGACTGTTATAAACCTTCCACTGATTGCAGATCAGTATATCAAAGTATTACTTTTTTGGTAATAAATTACTTGCAACCGTGTGTCTTGTATCAGTTCTTTGAGAACAGAACTGTTTTAAGGGTTCCTTTACCAGTTGTGTTTCAGTTTGGATTTTGTGGTCCTAATACCACAAACCTTCAAATCGAAACATAAGAAAAACTAAAATGGAAACAGATGCCTCTACCTTTATACCTCTGCTGTTGGAAATATTTGAGATACACCCCCCCCCCCCCCCCCCCGCCTTTTTTCTTCTTTTCCCCCCTTGGCTGATATGAGTCATGGTTATTTTTCTTCACTTTAACTCTTGTAGCAAGGGAGATGTAGTACTGAAATAGTATAGTAGAGTAGGGAATTGATGCAGTAAGTTTCTTTCTTACAAAACTTTGCAAAAAATATTCTTGCTAATTCATTGTGTAGCAGCTGGTAAACAGCAATGATATCTCTTGTTGTTTCCCTCTCTATCCTGATGAATGTGCTTTGCAGAGTTCTTTGTGTCTAACTTTATTCCCAAGTTCATCTGATAGTTTTTTTCCAACATGGAAGCCTAACATCCAAAACTTTCAGTTTTGTTTCTTAAGTAGAGTCCCAATATATAGCATTGATAGAAGCACTAAGGTAAAGGCAGACATGCCGAGGAAGGAGTGCTGAGCACGTGCTGAACTGTTCAGCACGGAGTTCCTTTGCTGGACAGACACCGTGACCACCCAGCAGATGCACCACATGTGCCACTGAGGCGAAGTTTGCACGTTTGCTGATGACCTGCAAGCACAGTGACATCTGTTTGAAGCCTGACCAGAAGGATTTTATCGTGGCTGCCCCCTGGCTGATGCCTTGTCTGGGACCTCAGTCTGCTCAGGTGTTTTATTGGGAGGAAGGCACTTTGGTGCTCTCTTTCTCTTCTTTTTCACTGTGGACCTGAATCAGTTAATTATCCGCTGAGGGAAAACAAACTAAACAACTGAGATAAAAAAGCATTCCAGGGAGCACCCTCCAGCAGATACCACATAACCCTCCTCTCTGTTCTTAATCTGCAGAATATGCAGAACCGTTTCTGGCTTTCTCCCCGTGGCCAGTGACTTGTTCTTGCCTGATTTAAAGTTCTTGTTAGGAAATGAGACATTCTCAAGAATTTCCTGAAATTTGTTGGAAAGGGCAAAGTCTCTCTGGCTGTCACTTCTTAAGGTGATAAAGGATGAATCAAAAGTTGTGCTTGGCATCTGAAGACTTCACAAGATTATACAGGAGAAGGGTGGCTCTCAGTTTTACAGCCTGGAAAAACTTAATACTGTATGTTAATAATATAAAGATATTACTATTCCATAGCTTTCTTGGAAAAAAGCATCCCCACCTATTGTATGTGCATTAATAGGTCTTGCCTGTGTGTAGAAGCAGTGTGTTTTACAGTTGGAGAATAAGGAGTTATGTCCTGGTTTAAAAATGCAGTAATCAGCAGAGATCTGACTCAGACGAAGGAAAGGTATCTTAAGATGACAATGATCTTTTATAATAGATGAGAGAATTAAATGATTGCTGGGAAACTCCCCTGCAAAAAATGAGCAAAACAGGAACAAAAAGCCTCTTGGTGCAATGAAATCTGTTCCAAACACAGCTGAAACTGATTAAATAAAAAATGATCTAGGCAAGATTGATCAAGTTGGTCTGGAAAGGCTGTTACCTGTTTTTTTGCAGGCTGTGTTTCCCTAGAAGATTAAAGCAGCAGTAAGTTTTAGGGTGATAGATGAATTTTTGTTTCATTTTCTAGGAAAAAATGAAGTTAATAACTTTTTTTTAAGATTTGGAAATTACTAGTTCTGTGATCAGTTTAGTCACCCACACAAGAATATAAAGAGATATCATGAAACATATATGAGCCTTTTAAATAAATTTTTTTTTAAAAATCTGTATTTATAAAGGAACAATTTGATAGCATTCCAAACATAACTTGTAACTAGTATAGCACTAAAATGAGAAAGTAGACCAGACTTCACTTTTTTTTTTTTTTTAAGAATTTAATATTTCTAAATATATCAAGAGTAACATGACTTCCTAGAGAAATTTTCCAGGTCATGACCTTCCCCAATTTTTATCATATGTGATTGCCAAAAAAAGTTTAGAAGGGGGAACACTTATTCTTGTATGAGCAGCACAGAGATTTGCTTGGCATAAGGGTGTTAGTGTTCAGACAGAACTATTATTTCACACCAAGTCATGTGGATACCTCCACCCACTGTAGAACATCTTGTTTTAGAATTCCTGAGGGATGCAAAATAAAGAGGGTGTATTAGTGAGTGTGGCACTCTCGTAGCGCGAACACAATCATTTCTTAAGGTTTTTCTGATCTGTGGCATGATTGGGGAACTATCACCATTTCGAGTCACTGAAGGAAAGGAGAAGTCTGTTCACCAGGTTGAAAATGCTAATTTATCACCAAGTTTCCCCAACTCTCTGACACTTGAAGCAGGAACAGATATACAGAATGGCCCATGCTTTTCTGGCAGGGGCTAAGGACCCTGTAGACACTTCATTGTTCTTCATCTACTGAGAAGATAGAACAGACCAACCCCCTAGTCATCTGTGCTGGTCTTGTAATAAGCATTTTAAAGAACTGAAACAGTTGCAAAGAAAACAACATTCTCTTCTAAATACATTTCTGTATCTATCTTTTTGTGTCGTTGTTTCTTGTACAGGAATTAAGGATAGGAATAGAGCTTGGACTGCAGAGTGTTTCAAATATCCACAGAATATACTTTGAGTTGAAAACATAAGATCTTTTCTGTCTGTACAGATTGTGCATACAGGGGTCCAGATCAAAGCTTGGGATCCAAATAAGTGAAGTCCTGCATCTTATCCTAAAAGTGTTCATAAATGCAAGTTACTGATTTGACATGACAATCTGAGAAGGCTCCATACACTTAGAGGAGCCATGTGACTTGGGCAGCTTTTTACTTACTATCAAATATCAGTCTTCCAGCAGCAGCTCTGCTGTTTTTACGTCTATAGTTTCACCTTGGTTTTTATGCTCACCTCCCATTGCCCTTGCCAAACCCTTTTCTGAACCTTTTGTCTCAAGAATAGACCATTATGAATTGTTCCCATTTCTAATTGACCATTCAGGTCTTCAACACCTGCACTTCCCAGAAAATCCACCTGGGACACTGAGGAAATGATACTGATGCTCATCATTTTGTGCCATGGGAGAGGCTAGAGCTGCTCTGAATAGGGTAGTGCAGTAGCAGAATCAGGAGGCTGCCAACCTTGTTGGTTTCCTGGGGAGTGATAAGAGCAGCAGTCATCTGTTCAAGATGATGAACAGTATCTCCTTGAAGGCCCAGAATCTGGGGATTACTCAAAAGCTGTGCCCTCAGTGTGAATTGAACGGCCACACTGAAGACACTGTAGCATGTACAGGTTTGGAGAAGAGTGCAGGCTCTGTTCTGGGATTCCTGTTCCTGAAAATGGATACTGAGAAGGCCACACTGACACCCAAGGACACCTACTACATTCATTTTGAAACAGTGAAGTGGTGAGCCAAGCACGTTATGGATACGCCTTCCCCTGTGTTCTCCTTTTGCATAGCTGGTAGCTGAGCTCAGCACTGGAGTGAGATTCAATGTGTTGTCACTGCATGATGTGATGACACACAAGACGGTGTCACCCCTGAGTGAACAGGAGCAGAAATATGGTTTGCTTCCATATGGGAAAGTGCTAATGTGCTGCTGGGTTTTTGCACGTGACAGTTGCCAAGATAGTGTTCCGGCAAAGCAGGCAGCAAAGGCTTTTTGGATTGCTTTCCTTCAGACAGCTTTAAACTGCAAATGGAGTCAAGACATTAGGCTCAAGGAATCAAAATAAACCAAAGCAGAAATCCAAGAGAGAACAGTACAACAGAGCCTGCTGATCTGCTGCAGGGTGGTACTGGACCAAGAGGCTGCTCCTCCCTGAAAATGAATGTGCTGAATTTGCGCTCAAGTTGTGTATGAGGGTTTCTCTGTCACTTGAGCTTTCTCATTAACTTCGACAGTTTTTTTTGGCAAGTAAAGCTGTGGGTTTTTTCAGAATAATAATCTGTTTGTTTGATTTTCAATTGATTTCATAATCAATGACAAAACAAATATGGGAACATGAGGGAAGGGCCTAAACTGTAACTGATGGGCAAGGATTTTTATCCTTATGTGACGTTCCAACAAACTGCTTATGTTAGAAATAATTTTACATGGAGGGAGGACTGGGCTCCTGAGGGCCTGGCCAAGGCTGTACTGCTGCAGGTTACCCCTTGTGATGTGTAAGGAGCTCATAACACTTCAAGGTGTGGTGGCTAGCTAGTGGAAAATTGGGCAAATGTCTGAAGTGATCCTTCACCCAAAACAATTGATAGCTTGAAAGATACCAAATGGTTGCACATAAGTGCCTGCTGTTGTAACAAAAAAATTATTCAGCAGCAGCTGCTGGATTCTGTAAATTCCAAAATTTGCAGAGCTGGATATTTAGGGCTGAATCTCCCCAGGGTTTGTTTTTCTTTGCGTGTGTGAGAGATAAGGTTTCATTTTTCATTTTCCTTAAGTGTTTATCCAGTATTATAACTTGTTCAAGTATTTTAGGGAATCTTGTAAACTGATGGTTTGTTTCATTGATTAAGTACGAGTTGTGTGTAGGAAAGACTTTGTCATGACAATTGAAACTATACACATAATTGCATAGTTTCCACTCTATAAAAAGTGATCTGCAAAGCTGGAAGATATCATTAGACTTGTGTTTATAACTCAAGATGGCCTCATTTCACCAGCTTTTCTTGCATATTACTTCCCAGATGTCAGATAGATTGTCTGGTTGCCAGCTATTGCATAAACTCCTGAAGTGTGAGATATGACTTACTGCTCTTGCACTGACCTCAACTGTCAACAGGAAAATAAACGATCATAAAATAGTTTGGATGAAGCAAGATTTAGAAAAGCAAACTTAATGTCTAATTTTAAGTGACCTTTGATTGCACAACTATCACAATTTTATCTGAAATACAAAATTTTGATATTTCTAAACTATATAAGCAAAAAATCTCGTATTCTTGGATTACCAGAAAACAGAAAGCCTTTCTACTAGTTGGCAGCCATGATTAAATCTCCAGCTTTTTGTCTTCTGACAGCATTTCTGTGTATTGTGGAAATGAAAACCAATACTTTTAAAGTTGACCTTGGGTGGAGAGCTGGTTCCTAAGCTGGTGTCCTAGCTTGTTGCTGTTGTCTTTCTAAAATCAGATGCTTCAATTTGTGCCCTGCATGTTCTCCTAAAAAGTGCTACAGAGAACCAGCTATCTTGATGTTCTCAATGTCACAAGTAACATCTCTGCCCCATATTGTACACTGCATGAAGTGTGAGTCTCCAGAAATTACCTCCTGGAAAAGTCAGCTCCTCATTGCTGGACTTGCTTGGGGCCTTGGCTTGGATTCAAGATCAAACTGCTCTGTCTTTATGGTACTAGTTTTCTGTTGGCTCCAGAGATGGGGATGTTGAAATGCAGATCCTGTCACAAAATTCCCAGAGTAGCCCAGAAATCTCTTGGACCAAACTGTATCTGAGGAAGGCCTTCACATCCTGAGGAAGCAAGGAATTTGTGTATCCAGTATTGAGAGGGACCAGCTGTGCTATAGCAGCTGAAATAGATTTTTGCTTGAAGTGTCAAAATTTCCCTGCATCATTTATTTCATCCTATTTTCCCCTATGTGATGACCCACCCTTAAGGGGAAGGGCAGATCCAAGATTTGTAAATACTTGTGGTCGAAAGGAATGACAAAAGTCAAAGGGTCTTAAAGCAGTCAGAAAGATTTATCAGCAAGTTACACACTTGGCATAGAAATTGGTATATTAGTTCCCAACCTACTATATAAGCACACAGCAGTGGCTTTTGGATAAAGGGGTAGGGTGAAAGGGAAGAGGGAAATTGGGGAAAGACAGCAAGGAGAAAAGACACAAAAAGAGATCAGCAGTCCTGGTTCCAGTGTAAATCGAGGTGATGGGATGTCAGTCCTGGTTTCAGTGCCAATTCAGCTGATAACAGTAGCTGCAGTGTCAGTCCAGCTGTGGCAAAATCCTTTTTCCCTCTCTGAATATTTCTGTTCTGTCTGTGGGCCTCTACATCCTACACATTTTATAATTTAAAGCTTGGCATATTGAGGACTATGAACAGGGCCTTGGTCTTGCATGAAGACACATTTTAATTTTTCCTGTGACTTCTTTGACTAATGTAGGAGGGGTGCTGTTTTTTTCCATTTATTCCCAGTCCTGCAGAATTTGCCAGGGTTGCTATTGTAACCAGAGTACTCAAACATCACTATCTAGTCCCCAGGACAACTGGATTATCCTTATAAATAAGATTTATCTTCTATTTTATGAATGTTTGGAAAAACTATGCTTGTCTTTGCAAGCTCTCTGCCTGAGCTGAACTTTAAATATGGGAGATTCTTATACTATCTCGTGTTTCTAGAAACATAACTGCATTGTATAATGAACTTGCAGGTAGTATCCTTTATGCTTGCTGTGTAATAACACTCTTGCTTATTGCATGTGTAAATCTGATGGCTATCCATAGCTAGCTGGAGCTGTCCTACAGTTTGACACTTGTAGTCCTTGTAGGTATCTGTAGTTGCCCATGCACATCTGTATGAAGTTATGGCTGCTTAATCAGTTGGTCAGGTAAGCAGCATATTTAGAAAGACATAAAAAAAGCCCCAAACCATTCTGTGCTAACTGACTTGAAAAGTCATTGAGATGGACTCAGTCTTGTGCCCTTGGCTTTGACTGTGTTTGCAGATATCAAGCTCATTCTCCTAAATAAGAGTGCCTTACTGTGTTACATTGCAAAAATGTAAGGGAGTCATCTGTAGCTTGCTACAGCATTGCCTTTTTCCACATTTGCAGACTAAAATGATTAATTTTGGGCAGATGGCAGACAGTTGATAGTAAATTATGCAGGGTTGTCAACTCACCAGTCATTGAATCTCAGCTCTAAAAAGTGGCACTGGGTTAATGATCTAATTGTGGACAGGGAGAATTGCATTCACAAAGTAGATTTTCACTCAAGTTTCTAAAATGACTTCACTGTACGCTTTCTTGGACTATTGTTATTTCTCCATTTAACTTAATTTATTTTCGCTGTGCAGACTCATCAATTAGATGGCTTCATAACTAAATTGCAAGTTTCGCCATAATTATGCAGTCAAAAGTGGCTAATGGATCAATTCAGCTGTAAATTCTAGCTGAAAGATCTGGGTGTGGGTAATTCTGGAAGGTTTTTTAAAAGAAAATTAGTTTAAATTGATTTTTTTCTGTTCAGAACTAAAAGGTAAGTTCTAATCAGAACTTACATCACTGGGTTACTTTTTTAAAAACTCACTTTTACTATAGTTGTAATGCTAAAAGAGTAAGCTACTGTGATTCAATTTTAACAAAAAATTCCATATCTTAGTGCACCCATCCTTAGTATCTTTTTAACCCAGGTTCACAAATAAACCTCTAAATATCAGTTGGTGGTTTACACTGAATTTATGTGAGTTTTATGACCTGGTACCTTTTTTGTGCTGTTCAGACTCAGCTGATTTGGTCAAACGAATGGATGTTCTTAGTTTGTTTTCAGTGAACCTGGTAACATATCTACCTGAAATGCTTGTGTTTTGCAAAAATGCCAAAGTGGCTTCCTCTCAAATTCTTGCTGAAAATGCTAATTGTGTAGGTTCCCTGTACACAGTTGTTGAAGAGTCACAGATGTTTCCTAGGGGGAATCATTTTGGTATGTTTCTTTAGAAAAATGAGTTATTTAAATGAAGTCACAATTATTTTGTTTCCACTTAATTTACTAGACTGGTTCTTAGAAAAAACACAGTTAAACTTTCTATGTGGCATGCGTCTAATTCATGAAATACCTTATTTTTTATATGTATGGATTCATGTGTAAACAGCTTTCAAAATTTTGGAAATATCTGCTCTGAAGCTTGTTTAAAAAAAAGTTTTTCTTAAACACAGAAATGCTCTCACAGAAATGTTGGGGAAAGTTTTTGTCTTCACAAAAGGCAGTCACTTTCATAAACTGTAAGAGAGAGAACCTGCAAAGTTAAACTTACTTTCCAATAGCTACAACCAAACTAGGGGATTTCCTTCAGTTTATAGGGTTTTACTTCTGTCCTTTGAATTATTTTTGTGTCTGGAATATCTGAGATTGCTCCATTGCAAAACCTTGCTCGCACTGATTTTTAGCTATGATTGAAGTTATTTTCCTAAGCATTAAGGTGTTCTGTGCATGCAGTGACATTTTGGCAGAGTAGGTAGCTGTGATGAGAGCTGGACTGAAGGATGCTCAAGATGGAGTTTCCAACATGTGCACTTAAATTCCAAAGCAGGCCCAGAGCTGGCCTCTTTCCCTTCCATCTTTGCTAATAAAACAGGCCGTGAAAAGGGGAGACTTGTGTTGCTTTTTGTTACCACTACTCTCCTCCTCTGCTTTCTCTTCAAGAGCAGCCATTTGAAGTGTGCTGATGCTCTTTGATCACTCTGCTTTTACTCTCCCTGGTCCAGGAGCAGTGGAAAATGCCTGCTGCCGTCTCTGCAGCAGAACTTTGGCAGCTGCCTCATAAACTCATTGGTTTACAGCAGAATGAGGTTAATAGCAACAAGGACAGCAGATCTCGAAGAATTTGAGCTACTTTGTGGGAAGGAAAAGTTATTTTAAGCAAGAAAATAGTCTGTGATATTTCTGTGACAATACCTATGTGGCTAACTGGGCTTTGTCCTAAATCAGAATTTCCTCAGACTAGGTTATTAGGAAGGATTAGGTGATCCAGGTGGCTTAAAGAGCAGAGAGACTACAGAATGTTGATTCTGCCATTGTTTTCTGCAGGAAGATTTCATGAAACTAATTAAAAGGTTTAATGGATTTTCTTAATTTCACATTTCCTATAAGCAATTTGTATGGCTATTGTAAAAATGCTCTTGAGCAATAGGAAAAGTGCAATTTTTTCTCTCAGGGTGATGACAGAATCTGTCAAAACTGTTTGGAGAATGCTTGTACAATGGGGTTTGTACTCTGGCAGTCAGATGCTTACCTGAGATTTCAGCATTTGCTGAAAATTGTTGTGAAGTGAAGCTAAAGAAAAACTGTTACAATAATCTAAGCACTTTCCACTGTATTGGAGATTTCAATATAGGAGAAAGATATTCCACTCTTAGAAATTCCAGATTAGAAAGATAGACTGGAAGATAATGTGAGGAACTATAATTAAATGCATGGTGACTCTGTCCACAGTTTAATGATTGTGTGATTTGGTGCAGAAGAAATTCCCATGTCTAAGTTTATGCCAGAAGTCACTGTGAGTGGTGAGGGCTTTGGTGTTTGGTGGTTTTTCTCATTTTTTGTCAGCCTCACCAGTAACAGTTTTCAAGTTCTTTCTTTTTAAATCTCTATCTGTATGCTCCTTAAACCATATTAAAGACACTCGATTTATTTAGAAAATATTGTAAGTCTATAGGAGTTTGGTGTCTGTTGGGCCCTTGAATTCTCTTTATAGTACAGTATTCTAGCAGATTTTATGGGCTTTGCTGGCCCTTTACACAAATAATTTAATAGCATATTTACATTTAATCCATTTCTCCAACTTTAATGAAGAGAAATCCTAATAAATAGGCCTGTTCTTAAGACATTAAACATCTTGGAAGTGTTGAATGTTTTCACAAAAAGTTCTTGGGAAGATGTGACTGCGATCATTCTTCTAAGATGTTTTATCCTTTTCAGTTGTGGTCTAAGTCTTCACCTAAAAAATGCCATTGTGGAGGTGTGCCTTTCTTAAACTTTTTTGATATGGTGGGCAAACAAGAAGACAATAAGTATTGCCAAGAGCGAAAGCACATTTTTAGGGATTCCTGTTTTTTTTGTCAAGAAACACTAAAAATGTAACCTGCTGTTGGGAGGCCAGATGTGATGTGTAAAGGCTTTTAAAGCATGGTGGTGCATGTGCAATGGTACCTCTATTGGGGAAAAGTTGCACAACATCCGTTGCCAACACCCACATGAGGCACATTTCATAGCTTGAGCCCCTGTGTTATGTTAACAACTACAGGGCACTGTGGCTTGCTTATTCTGGGAGTCAGAACTATCTAAAATTCTTCTTGTGGGATTTTCCTAAACTTCTGGGTGGATGTGCAGAAAGAAGGAATGCTGCAAGAGAGAAAAAAGCCAATATTTTAGCTATATAGCAATATCTTATCCTATACAGACACTACAGACTTTTCTAGCAAAGTTTTTTTGCTGTCAGAACAGGCTTTTAGCATAAATGTCTAAACTTTGAGAACTTGTTGCTGAACAGATTTGCAGAGAACAGCCTCTAAATCCATATTGTTCATATTAGCTCCTACAATCCAAGTGTTGGTGACTTCCTGGCATCCCCAGTAGGTAATTACTCAGTGCCATGAACACTGGGTGGGTTAACCACTGGTGGGATGAATCAAATTGATTGTGACTTCTCAGAAAGGGATGGTTGAAGAAATTATCCTTCTTCCCTACTTTTTTGTTTAATAGTACATTGCTGTTAAAATCATTATTACACTGAAAAGAACTATGTAGTACAACTGATCTCAAACTGGTTGAGCTAAAGATGCCCTGCTAAGGTCATATTTTAAAAATTTAGCCATGCCACTTGTTAATAAAATTGTTGGCCTCATCTAAATTTGCTTCAGCAGTAACTTTACCAGATATAAAGAACTACAATGTAAGTTACTTTCATCCTTTATTAAGTGTTCTTGAAGGGTTTTAATGTTTAGATATCTCTGTCCAGTATTGTATTTAGCTTTTGTGAAGCCTAACTGTCCGGGAGATTTCACTCATATTTCAAAAGCTTTAGTTTGTATTTAAAAACAAAAAAATCAAGAAAGATCTAAAACGCCAATCCATTTAAGTTACACCTGCTGACTCCACCAAGGCTGTAGTTATACACAACACAAACAGACAATTTCATTTTGGTACTGTAATTGTATTGGATTGTAATTTTGCAATATGTAACTGCAACAAGAAAAGAAAAAGAAACTTTTTATTTTGGTAATTAATGTGTTCAAAAGGTAAAAGATGTAAATATCTTTGAAATCAGCATTTTACAGCTGGGCTTATTCCCCTTGCAGCTGAGCCTGGATAATGCTAGCACTGACTTTTCATTAATTTTATACCTTGGTTTTTATCTATGTGATGAAAAGGGACAGTAGTTATGTGTTTTCAACTCTTCTTTAATAGAAACTCAGTGATTTTTATATTCTGCTCTAAATCTTACCTAATTTTGACCTGATTATGCCTGCCACAATTGAAACAGGTGTAAAACACTCAAATAATGGAGGAAGCTCGCTGTGGCTGTGTCTAATGGGAAGAGAATTTTCTTCATAAGGGTTAAGTTCAGATGGGGCAGTGTTAGTTAACTGGTATCTTAAGTATCCTCACTGCTTGCTTTTATAGCATATTTTGCAGTTGTTTAATTTTATAGTTTGCACTGCACTATTGTTCAGTTTTGAAAATGCAGCCCTCTTTCTCTTCAAATATTTGCGTATTGGCTTACAGGAGTTGCTTCTGCGAGGTCAGGAGAGCTTTTCTCTGAGCAATGCCCTTTTCTATACCTCTGGTTCTTCAGCCTCTTGCTTTGTAACACTGGTTTGGCTGCTTGTTTACCTGGGATCTGGAGGGGAGGAGATAAGGAGTCTAAGGCAAGCGGGTGCAAATTAGCATTTTTGCCTTGTGAATAGCAGGCTAGGCATAAAAAATGTACTTCAAATTATGAGTTAAACCTGTATGCTCATCTGGGCCAGAGAATTATACATTTCTTTTTTATGTAGACAGATTTATACATTTTTTTAAAGGCAGACTCAGAGAATGAGACTGTGGTACTATGATTTGTAAAGAGCAACTTATTTCTCTTAGATTTGCTGCATCAAAGGGAATGTAGCTAATTACACACAGTTTAAGCTTATTCATGTCTGATTTATCAAAATAAGGCCCTCAGATGCTTACTGCAAAATGCTGGGACTGTGGACTTCTGCGCAGAATTGCAACTGAGCCAGTAGCTGCTCAGAGACATTTCAGACTATGCTAGACTTGCTCATATCTTCAACTAATATTATCTAAGATAATTACTATGATAGTGGTATTAATCCACACAACACAGTGTGAGCTTTATAACTCACTTAGTTGAGAACAACAGTGGCAGAAACAGAGTGCCATATGTCCAGTCAAAACTAGTGTAAATACAGCGAGTATAAAATTGCCTCCTGTGCACTACAGAGCCAAGAACACAGTAGAAACCTTCCAGGATAATTATAATTGCTCTCACATTGATTTACTATTTACAAGATGTTTGTGGTATAATTTGAGAAGATAAAAATGCATAGTTCAGTTTAAAAACCTATTATCAGTTTTTCTCCTCAAGCTGAGCATTCCACACGATTCCTTAGTTCACCTTCTTCCAAGTTTTGATCTGTCAGTGGTGTTCGTCACTGAAAAAACCTCTTGTGCCTTTCTGTATTCTAACTTTTCTTATTTCCTGTTGCACTTATTATCCCCTCCATTTCTTTCCCACAGCTCCAGGGTTATTTATTTGGAAAAAAAAAAAAAAAAAAAAGTATTATATTCTTACCAAGCTCTTAGTAACCTTCTTTCAGCATCTTAAGCATTTCATGGGTAGATGAAGTCAGGAGTTCAAATTCCATATGACTCCCAAATTTAAACCTCTTGACCTGAGTAGCTTGCTTTGATCCTAGCAAATATCTGAGGGGAAACAAGTTTTGCTTACAAAAGTACCTTTTGGAAGGAATGAAATAGTTGAAACCTCTTTTCACCCCCATTTTGCCTCTTGAATGTGGATGGACATATGTGCATGTACATAACATGCAGTCTTTGTAGGTGCTGGAAAACTGAGGGAAGGCTGGGGTTTCTGGAGGTGTGGTGCTTTTGGAAGAGGCTGGGCCAGAGTACTTTATTCCCATCACTTTGGACAAAAAGCTGGGTGAATTCAAGCTTGCTAGTGTGAAAAATCTGCTGTATGTGTTGTGTGTGCTGCCCCTTACTTTTAAGTCTAATCTTTTACATAAAACTTAAAAGCCTGTGTTGTGCAAATTTAGTGGTAACAGTATCTTTGACAGACACATCCTACTTCAGTATTTTATGCTTATGCTGGGACAATTTCTGGTGTATGTTCATTGAAAAAGAGATTTGTAGCAGAAATTCACTGTAAGAAAGCTGTTTGCCATACGATCTTGAAAACAGAAATTGAAAGTAAAGAACAGAATGGAAAGATTATGATTTTGTAGCCTGTGCATGGGATTGAGTAGCACTGGCACAGATGAGCACCTATGAAAGGGAAATCTTCAGTCGATACTCTCCTGTGCTCTGGTGCTAGGTACTGTAAAGCAGTTACACATCACTGTGGAAATGGCAGAGTTTCAGTGATGAATACAAAATGTCTAATAAATTCTGCCATGGCTGTTCTTTAGAATTTTTAAGGAAAATTTTACTTTTTTCTTAAAGTCTCTGGTGACAGGAGATGCCTCAGTTGTGACTCTAACACCTGAAAAGGCAGCTTTCTTATGTCTGTTTTCAGCACTAAAAGTATTACATACTCATAAGGAATTCTCCCAGGATAAGAGTGGAAGAAAATAAGATGGTTTTGTGCATATAAGCTCCAACAAGACAGTTTTCTCTTTGAGACAGCTGACCATACCGAGACTATAATCCCAAAAGTGGTGTATCAACCCTGCCACAATTCAAAATTTATACTTTTAATCTCACCAGATTTTTCTGCTTTTTCCTGTTTTCTGTCTGCCCAGCCTCCCAACAGTAATCAGAAACACAAAGTAAGCTATATTGCTCAAATGAGTATCTTTTCCCCTACTGGGTTTGCATACAAAGTCTAGAAAGAGATTTTATTTCTTGAAGAAAATCTACCTACCATGTGCATGTCAGAGCAGAAGATTGTTGGTCAAACATGTTTTCAAGCTAGTATTTACTCATTCTGTGATCTGGAGCATTCAACAGGAAATTGCCTGAGAAATTTCAATCACAAAAGAGACAAAATTCTTGCATGGCCCTTATTGTAACTGAAAACATTGGAACCCATAATGAAGTGTCACTGCAAGTGTCCACATCATGGACTTGGAAGTCAACCATGCAATATATCTGACAGAAGGGAAAATGGCATCAGGATTTCAGTCTCCCTTCTTAATGCCAGTGGTAGTTGTAACATTAACATACACACATAACTACCTTCTCAGTGGTTTCACTTTTTATAAGAATAGAAGGCACTTGGTACTTGACATACATCATGTACTGTGATGCCACGGAATTGCCTGGGATGCTTTTCACCTGCACTAGCTCTGATGCTTGGTGCCTCTGCACTGAGAGACTGGATTGCTAGTCCTCATAGAATGGGAGACAGCGAAGAAATAAAAAGGTTCTAATACCCTTTGTCTGAGACTCCGAATAAGACTAACCATGGGTGTAACCTGCATGGAGTGTTCGTGCTCAAGCCTTTAGAAATGGTTCAAGCTTGTGCGATTCAAACACTAGCTTTGAAAATATGTGACCTCATAAAATTCAAGTACTGAACATCCCCTTTCCAGCTTAGAGCCAGAGTAAGAGCCTGGCACCCTTGGGTCAGAACTCCCCATCCCCTGACAAACCAAAGACTGGATGGTTTCAGTTTTCCAGCATAGGAGCTGGGCAGGCTTTCTCCAATTTTTTCTAAGCTGGCCAGTTTTGGTTCTGCTGTTATCACTGTCTACTGTGCCTCTTGTACAGTCACTGTCTGTCCAGCCTCAGCAGCAGAACTGCATCGCTGTCATCTCTGGCTGCCAAAGATCAGATTTGGAAATGATAAGGTGGAGATGTGTCTGTATTCCCAGTGAAGGAAAACCAAGCTCTATTAAAGCTGGTGATCTTCTAAATGTGCAAAAGTTTGACTGAATGACTTGGTCTCAAATCTCCTCAGTATGTTGTCTGCAAGAGCAGCCAAGTAACATTTTTTAAACATTTGCAACTGCCTTCTCTTACTCAGATTCAGCTATGTGAATTGTAACATTACCCTATAATCTGCCCTCTTGAAACAACTGAAGGCACCAGGAGACGGCTGACTTTGCTGTTAGCTGTAGATGTAGTAGAGAAAGGCATCTTACTCATATTATCATCTGTGATAGAACAGTTTGGAATGGCAGACTGTGAGTTGCAAGTCATTTGCTTGCACATGTGGAGCCTTGAAATGGTCATCACTTCCAGCTGGAGCCAGGATTGCTGTCTCTCCTTGTCCTTTTCCCCCAGTTGCTTTTTTTAAACAACAAAAGCTTGAGTTGCTTCAAATAGTGTCAATATCCAGTGTCTTGAGCTTTTTCAGTAATTTGCCTCTTGTGTATTTTCATTCTCATCAAAATAGGAGGTGAGCTGTTTTATTCCTGGTGGAGCCTACTTACAGATACCTGAATTGAATGCAGCACCACCCATGGCAGTGGAGAGTTGCATGTTGGATAACTTCCCTGAGAATATCGTCCCACATTGCTCTTGACTCCTTTAGCCCAATGCTACGGGTTTCACCCAAATACTTTGATTCTTGCTTCTCAGTAACCTTATTGGCATTGGTGTACATGTATCATATGGCTGAACATGAGCCAGTGTGTGCCCATGTGGCCAAGAAGGCTGTGTCAGGAATAGTGTGGCCAGCAGGACCAGGGCAGTGATTCTTCCTCTGTGCTCGGCACTGGTGAGGCCACACCTTGAATACTGTGTCCAGTTCTGGGCCTCTCTACTTAGGAAAGATTTTGAGATGCTGAAGTATGGCCAGAGAAGGGCAAACAAGTCTCTAATGAGTATCTCTGGGTTGGCTTATGATAAAATTGTTCCTTTTTATTTAGGAGCAAACTGAAAAGAATGAAAACGCTGTGTTTGGCCATAGCCTACTGCAGTATTGTGCCTCTTAATAAATTGCATAGTTTTGAGGTGGAAAGTGGTATTTGACACTTGGGGTTCCACTTCTGCATTGATAAGGTATTGAGCTAATAAACAGGCCTGTTCATAATTTTGGTAAGGCAGGTCTAGGAAGGGTATCATATCATCTTTGGCCTGACAAGCTTAGCAAATCCTGGTATATTTCATGAAACCTTAAGCTTTGCAGAAATGAAAAAGTTACTCTTCTGGGTGCCAAACCAATTTGATATTGGTATAGTAAAGCTAAGAAAGAGGTTGAATGTTATGCTTTGAAATTCATCTATTTGAAATCATTAATGATAATATAAAAATTCATTTCCCACATGAACATGACTAGGGATGTCATGTCTGGGATAGGTGGTTTCCTTTGTTGACTGAGGAGTTCTTCCCACAATGTGATAATTTGTTATCCTTCAGCTGTCCTGACACAGCTGTTGTGTGCTATAGATGGCATCAGCAAGCCTTTTATTTTCAGGTGGTTGTAAACAACTCTGGGAGATAGAAGGAATGAAATCTCAATTATCTCCATGCCGTATGGTTTTGATAACTGAGTGCAAGGAGAGGTGGAAGATGCTCCTGCAGCCATGTCATTTCTGTGCCAAAGCACATTTGCTCTGTGAGCAGCAATGATTGAGGATGTCCAGGAGTTCCCTTGTTGCTTCTTTTTAGATGCCAGAAGGATTTCCAAATAATTTCAAACTTGTAATGCAGCTGTGTGTGTCTTAGGCCATTAACTAGGTAATTAGCCTGTAAACAGTGTCCAGTTATGTAAATCCCTTTTGTTTAGGTTATGAGCTTATGCTCTAATGCATTTTAGAAAGTTTTCTGCTTTATTGGCTCATGTAAACACTAAACATTTACTTTGATATCAGGATCAATTCTGCCTGAAGCACAGGGCATGTGAAATCAAAACCTGTCTTTTGTGTTCAGGCTCGTTTTGAGACTGTAAAATGCTCTAACGTATTCTCCTATAAGGGGAAAGGTTTAATGTTGAATTATTTCCTCTTTTCTAATTCTCCAAAGCATTTTCCTTGAAATTACTAAAAGTTTGTTTACATGTTGTTTTTTGTTTTGTGGTGTTTTGGTTTTTTTTCTTTCTGAGCTAATGACACTACTTTAACACTGGTAGTGTGCTATGAAATTCCAGCAATATTTAATTCATTGAGTTTTTGAAGTCTTTTCAAGTCTGTTAGTATTTATATTAAACTTCTGCCAAGTCTTTCAGTGTCTTTACTTCCTACTAAGTGCTTGAAGTGGTGAACTTTAACCAAGATACCTAACAGAAGTGCCAAGACAAACCGCTTATGAACCATCATCTTTTCTTTAACTTATCCGGAACCCCTCAGTTTAGCACGCTTGCTTATGCTGTGTGTGCAACATTTTCATTTTATAGATGCTAGAAAAACAGTGTAGAAAGAAGAGAGAATCGTTCCACTGAGGAGACGCAAGCTAACCGAGCAACTGGTGGTGCTTTGGAGGCTGCTGTGGTTTCAGGGCTGCTCTTGCATTGTTGCATCCTGTTTTGGTTGCCAGTTCAGTGCTGGGGGTTCTGCCAGGTTTTTGTTTCTGCTCCTCGCCTGCTGTACTGCTGCCTTTCTGGGAAACAAGCTCAAATATAAAAATTAAGCATGAATTGCAAATGCATGCTGTGATTCAAAGTCATCTAATGTGGCAGAACTCCTCTGCAGCTTTGTCCTTTTGAAGCCTGGCTACTTAAATTTTGTTTGATGTGAAACTGGCTTTTTAAATAGCATTTTAAAAATTACATTTCTGTTTGAAGAAATAGGACCATCTCTGCAGGTTTCTTAGGAGCTTTAAGCTGATAGCCTGCTGTAAGGCAATAAAATTTCTTATTTTTAAAGCCAATTCAAGTATTTATTTCATAATGCATCTCAGATGGATTGAAGCCTCTGTTAATCCTAAGTAATTACTGCAACACTTTGCACAATTAGCTTCTAACTTTCAGGTCAACAGAGTAATTACATAAAAAGATGAACCTGTTTCTCTTCCAACACCCATTTGAGTGGAAGAATAAATTAGACTAAACAGATGCCATAGATTTTATTTGGTTAAGAGGAGATTTATGACCTAATATTTTGTTAAATCATAATTTCATGTGCACCTGTTTTAAAAGAACACAGAGGTTTATTGCTAGTTTTTTTGCACCAGCTTTGCCTTTCAGTAAATGTTTACATTGAAAAAAAGAAAGCCACTGGAAATCCAGAAAGTATAAGCCAGACAGAACAGTATTGAAATAGAAGACAGAGAGCTTCCTTCTCTTCCATAGTGTGACATGTTTTGTAAAATTAGGCTTGAGTTTATTCTGATTTGCTGATTTGTTTTGGTGCAGAATTCCAATGTATACTTAGTTTGGAAATCAACATGTGTTTCCAAATGTCATCCTGTTGCTATTATAAGGAAAACGCCCAAAGCCTGATTTGGTGTCATCATGGAAGGCACTTATTTTATTTTTAAATTTTTTTTTATTTTTTTAAACCCTAGTTTTCTGCTTAGACTTGTTTTTCTTTCAAAAGTGAAGGTATGTGGTGTTTTGGGTGTGGGGTTTTTTCTGTGGGGAGGGAGTGGAGCTAGTGGTTTTGTTTGTTTCTTTGGGATAAGGCAGAAAATTAGGGTTTATTTCTTTGTTTAACTTTTCTTCCCCTGAAATATATTTTTGCTGCAGGTGAAAGGGACATTTTTTAAAATACACCTTTCTACCACGAGATAGAAATTACTATGCCTTTCATATAATATTGGGAAGTTCTTCCTTGTCCGCAGCTTTCATTTTAAGAAAGCTTATCAAGGAAAGAACTACTGTCACTGAGAAGTAGATGTGAATGTCCATTCTGATCTTGTCTCTGATATTTTCATTATTGTTTTGGTAATTACCTCTAGAAAAATTAACAAGAAGTAAAATACATTTAAATATAATACAGAGCAAGTGAAGACAATATAAGGTATATTTTTTTAACTCCTTTAATCCTGCTGTAAGTAGACACATCTTTCTCCCACCATTCTTTTTAATTTAACCTCCAACATCACCTGAAAAAGACGAGGCTCTAGAAATAACTTTAGCATCAATTTATTATGTTATAGCAAATATTATAGCTCTTTCTAGGGCTCTGTTCTTGAGTGGGTTTTTTTCTTTATAGTTTTTATAATGGGTGTTCTTTTTTAGATTAATTAAATATTAAGGTATACAGATATTATCTTTTTAATCCAAATTGTTTATAGCAATTCAACTCAAACACTTGTGTTGTTGAAAAAGACTTTATTCACAAGCAACCTGTGAGTCTCAAGCTCTAGGAGTGCAGGAATCATAGAATCATATGAATGGTTTGGGTTTCAAAGGACCTTAAAGATAATCTAGCTTGAAACCCCCTGCCATGGGCAGGGACACCTTCCACTAGACCAGGTTGCCCAGAGCTCCATCCAACCTGGCCTTGAACACTTCCAGGGATGGGGCATCCACAGCTTCTCTGGGCAATCTGTTCCAGTGCCTCATCACACTCACAGCAAAGAATTTCTTCCTAACATTTAGTCTAAACCTACTCAGTTTGAAGCCATTCCCCCTTTTCCTGTCACTACAAACTCTTGTAAAAAGTCCCTCTCCATCGTTCTTACAGACTCCCTTCAGGTACTGGAAGGCCACAATTAGGGCACCATGAAGCCTTCTCTTTTCCAGTCTGAACAATTCCAATTCTTTCAGCATTTCCTCACAGGAGAGGTGCTCCATTCCTGTAACCATCTTGATGGCTTCCTCTGGACTCCTTCCAACAGGTCCATGTCCTTCCTGAGCTGAGAACCCCAGAGCTGGACACAACACTGCAGGAGGGGTCTCACCACAGCAGAGCTGAGGGGCAGAATCTCCTCCCTTGCCCTGCCCACGCTGCTTTGGATGCAGCCCAGGACACGTTTGGCTTTCTGGGCTGTGAGTGCTCATGGCTGGCTCATGTCCAACCTCTCACCCACCTGCACCCCCAAATCCATCTCAGCAGAGCTCCCCTCAATCTGTTCATTTCCCAGGCTGTTTTGATATGGGAGTTGTCCCAGGTGCAGCACCTTGTACTTGGTCTTGCTAAATCTCATGAGACTCTCATGAACCCACTTCTCAGGCTTGTCCAGGTCTCTCTGGATGTCATCCTGTCCTTCAAGTGTGTCAACCATTTGGCTTGGTGTCATCAGCAAATTTGCTGAGGGTGCACTTGATCCCTGCATGTATGTTGTTAATAAAGATATTAAATCTGGTCCCAGTATGGACTCCTGAGGAACACCACTTCTCCAATTTAGAGAAAATGATGTTGTGGGGACTGTGTCAAAGTCTTTATAGAAGTTCAGATATGACATCTGTAGCCCTCCTCTCGTCTGTCCACTGATGTAATCACTCCATCATCAAAGGCCACTGGGTTGGTCAGGCAGGACTTGCCTTTGTTGAAGCCATTCTGGCTGTCCCAAATCCCTTCCCTGATCTCCATGTGCCTTGGCATAGCTGCTAGGAGGGTCTGTTCCATGACCTTTCCAGGCACAGAAGTGAGGCTGACATGTCGGTCTTTGCAGAGTCCTCCTTTCTTCCCTCTATAAAGATGGGTACAATGTGTCTCATGGTAGACACACAGATTTAGATTGGACAAGAGCCTTTGAGGTCATCAAGTCCAGCTGTAAAAGGAGGGTCCCATATTGCCCAACCTTTGCTTTATTCTTACACAGGAATTCTTCTTGAGCCATTTTATTGTATACACCTTCCCTAGTTTCAGCCTTCTTCCCTTCCTTCAAGGAACAATGTGGAATTAAGTTGTAGTTTTGTGTTAACACATTGAGAAGTTTTTCCTTCCAGTGGTTAGACTCTGCTCCTGGTAGTGCAGAGTTGGGTAACGAATTTCTAATTGCACTAGTGCTGGTACTATGAAAAGAACAATTTCATGTTATTTTATTGAATCACATTCAGCACGGGAATTAAAAAAAAAACCTTAAAAAAATCACCCCTCTATCTTCCCAATGACTGCCCTATATGAGCAGATGAGACAAGGCCTAACCTTAATTCTCTTTGAAGGTTTAACAGAAATCTTTCAGGCTGCATTCACAGACTTTTTAATTTGGTGGTTTGATATATTTAAACACCAGCTTTACATGTTTTAAAATTAGGAAAAGCATCTGGTTCAGTATTTTAAGTTGATTCAGCCTGGACACACCTTTGTTTGGTCAGGTGCTGGTACACTAATTAAATTAAAGCCTCTATTCATCTTGCCAGCCCTGTCTGACATCGTTCAAGATGCCTTCACATCGCCTCTGGTAATCTAAAGGACTAGAGCTATGTATTTAAAAAGCTGTTACCAAATACAGTGCTTTGTAGTGCATTGTAATGTGATGCTGGTGCTTCCCTATAAAATCTCCTCTTCGCAAATTGCCTTTTTTTTTGGGTAGTCAGTGCCAGGTGCAGTAACAGTAAATATTTTCTGAGTGTAGTTAACCAGAAGGCCTCTATGTCTATTTCAGTGCTAGTAAATCCAGTTCCTAATTTATTTCCAGAAGTATTTATAGTGTCGCAAGACTCTGCTTACTTATTTTCCCTGCCATAGAAAATCCTATGTGGAGAGCAAGAATAGTGTTTATACTGCATTTAGAGAAGAATTTCCTGCTTTAATAGTTGCTCAGGATGTGCTAGCTAGCTGTTAACACATTAAAAAATACTGCTAATTCTACTGTAGGACTTCTTAAAAGTGAATTTATCTAATCCTGATTAGATCTGTCCAGAAAACTGGAAGCACAAACAGACTTTTTGATTATTTATTGTTTTCCCTCCTCTAACTACAGGGTTGATTTTGTTCTAGTAACCAGCTCAGTATTTTTCACTTGTAAGATGATTTGCTGCATGATGTGTCTTTAATGTGCGTTAATTAATGTGTGTTAATTCTTTCTTGCCTAAATTAAAAGAACTAAAAGTTTGTGTTATAGTTATGGAACAAAAACAGTGTCCTAAATATGCAATTAAGAGTTCAGGTACAAATGACAGGAAGATACTGCCAAATGTCATCTGCATTCTCAAATTTCTGTGCTGCCTGCAGATGTAAATTTAAACAATCAGCATGATAAACACACTTATAATTAAAACCTTTTTCCTTTGACTTTTTTAGTGTAAACATGTCCTTCCCAGGCTGTTGGCTCAGCTCATAATGCAAATACTGTACTATAGAAATAGTGTATTAGTTTTTACATAGTTTTGCAATTACTTCATCTAAGACGCAGCGTGCTTTCTTTTCTTGAAAGGGTGTGATTTACAAAATATGCTCAGTACCTGTGAGCCTAATCCCTGACAGCATGGATATTTCTGTCTTTGGTCTGTCCTCCTCCAATTGATTTGCTTCAGCCCCTGCCACTCTCAGTTCAGCTATTTCTGTGGCCGTGCCATAAAATTTGTTTGGGTTAGAAAGAAACCAAAAGCAATGAACCAGCAGGGCTGGGTCTTCCTGTGTTGACTCTGTTGCCAGTTCAAACATTTTGGGAACTGAGGATGTTGGATAACAGACCTCCTCGAGCCTCTCTTTCTGAGTGCTGCTGGAGTGGGATTCCTTGTACAGTGGTAATTAATGGGCTGTTGGGAATGGGTCAGCTTTCACATTTTGACGTGTGGAGCCACAAAAGTGGAAGCAGAGGATGCATGTGCTTGCTTGTAAGAAATCAAAACCCCTTCTGGTGATTAAGCAGAATAGTTTACCTTATGCCTCCATTCCTCCTTTTCTGTGCTTGAAGAACATTTCTTCTTACTTTACTGTAACTACTAATTGTGGGATTTTACTACTAGAATATAGGGAATCAACCTTTTCTAAGGTAGCACATGACTAGGACGATTACTGAGGAGATAATTATCCTAGTGAAGGCAAACTGGTCAAGGAAACTGTATTTGGCTATCCAAAGTGCAAACATGGAAGAGGAAGAAATAAAATAAACAGCACACTAAAGTGGTTCATTTCAAGCCCCGCTGGGGTTTCTCATTGAAAAACCCTGCTTCATGGCATACTTTTTGTACTTGTTAGAGAAGAGAACCAAGCCAACCTTTCTTCACCTTTGTCATGCCCATAGCATTTGCCAGCTAACATTTGTACTGCAGTCCCAGGCAGTTTGGTTAGTCTGCAAGTTGTGATCATGCCTTGCATGAGATCCTGCCTGTGTCAAAAACCAAAACAGAGCCCTGTTGGAAAGGGAAGCTCCCACCAAGCTGCAACTTGTACGACTGCCACAATCACCTGGCGTTGGAGTGAGACAGCCTGCCAGAGCCTGGGAGTAGCACATTAAAAGGGTTGATTCTGTTGAAACAACACCACAGTTGCTAAGGAGAGGGTAATTAAACCAGCCTATTAATCTTGAAGTGCCTACAGCTAGATCTGTTCAAAGGCAGCATCCTTTTGAAGTTGGTACTTCAAACTGCATTGCAACTGTGGGCAATATAGGTCACACGTGACCTGAGCTGCTCCTGCCCCTTGTCTTGGGGCTGTTATTCCGCACAAAAGTTGTTTGTCTCAGTGTCTAGGGTAAATGTGAAGAGTCATCCTGAAAGCAAGGCGAGTGATGGTAGAAAGATAGCAGCAACAGTGCTGTGCTAAACTTCAAACTATGTCATTCAGAATATATGTGAAAAAGAAGTTGAAATGCAATGAATGGAAAGCAAGAGCAAAAACATCCCAACTTTTTTTAATGGAAACTCTGTATCCTGGTTGTACTGTCTGTATTCTTTAGGTCCGAGTAATAGCCAGCCACCTAGCAGTACAGGTTTAGTCTGACTGGGCTTAAGCATGCAATTAATTCTCATCGCCTTTTTTCTTAGTTATGGGAAGAAACATAATAGCCAATCTCAGTAACTTTTTGACATCAATAAGCTTTAGTTTCTCTGCCTATTATTGCACTGAGTTCATGTGAACATGGTGTTACTGGGATGTCTTTTATTGGAATACCTTTTCCTGAAATGCCTAGAGTTCATCTTTCTTGTTAAACCATGGCTTTCCTGTTCTTTCTTGCTTCAAATAACTTGTGGCAAGGAAGCACTCTTGTGCTGCTGTTAGTCTGGGTTTAAGGAGCTGTTTATCAACATGCTATGACAATTGTTTAAGTCTGTCTGTGTGTTAAAATAATATCAGCCAGAAGAGCTGATTTCATTAGCCTAGGGGCTAGCTGGATAGTAGATCAGTGGGTGCAAGACTGATCACAATCTAACAAAGCTGGCTGTGGGATAATTTGGTAATAGAAAATGAAGGTTGTGTTTAAAAATAAATAAACAAATCCCTGGAAGCCACATATGAAGAGGGTCTCTAAAGAAAACTAGATACAGTAAAGGGTTTTTCTGTGCTGTATGTTACTTTGATCTTTTGTCAATGTGCCTGATCCAGAAAATGCTCTACTATTAAGGAAAGTAAAGCAAAAAAATTGTGTGGGCTATGTTAAAAAAATTCCACTTCTTGAAACTACTCACACCAAAAATTCCTTTTAGCTACTGTGTCTCTGGAGAGGTAAACTTCAGTTTTTTCTACTGGTCAAGTGCTTAAGGGAAGTCTTCAGATAACTGTGAATCCTAAATCAGCAGCTGTTGCTTTGTCCCACTTAAGAAATAAAAAAAAGTCTCTCCTCTCTCCCCCGTTTGTAGAAGCTTAAGAGCATAGGGCCATGCAGTAGGAACAGAGCACAGAGGTCTAGCAGCCTTCAGAAGGTGTTTGGCTGAGGAGGGAGTAGTTTAGTTAAGTAAACCAAATTCTTTGAGACCTAAATCTATAAATAGTACAGGTTATCAATTTATGTCATGTGCAATTTGATTTTATTCTGCCCAGATGAGGAAATGTACAGGGTAATGTTACTGTGACCTGCATATTGAAAACCTTTACCTATGAATAAATAACATGGCCCTCCACTGGAATTTCAAGCCCATATCCAACAGTTTATAAAAAATAATATTTGGATTAACTCAATTACCTCAAATAAGAGAGGGGAAAATTATGTGGCGTTGATGGGATTTACCCTTCAAAGGTCATATTCAAAACAGCAGATTATTGTTCTTAAAAAAATTTTCATGTGTTTTGGGGTTTTTTTTTTTGCCTGTCATAGTTTAGGAATGGTACTGCCCAGTTTAGTGCTCTCAGCGAGTCTCTCCAAACTATGTGCCACTCTCTTGTTCCCCCAACGGGATGGAGAGGAGAATTGGAGGCACAAAAGGTAAAGATCGTGGGTTGAGATGAGAACAATTTACTGGAAACAGCAACAAGGTAAGAAAACAACAGTAACAGCAACAATAGGGATGACAGAGGATACAAGAAACAATTGGCACACGAATTCTCACTGCTGACAATGCCTGACCACTCATTCCACTGTGCTACCTGATCCAGAAGGGATGCTTTCCCCCATCCTGGGAAAATGCTGTGAGGTGGTAGAGATTAACCCCCTGGTCGTAGCTCCTGACTGCTGCAAAAATTAACCCTGTCCTGGGTGGAACCAGGAGTAGTCTCACTATTTATTCATTGTCTGTCTTCCCACTGCCCTATGAAGCAGACACTAATTCCATGTATAGTGCAGCTAATTACTGTTGCTTCTGAATACCCTATAGGCCTTATAGATATATATAGGTAGATGACTCACAGTTATGAGACAGATGTCTGGAGGCCCTTACTCATTTTCAGATAAACAGAAAGGATGCTTCTCTGCAAAAATAAAAGTTGTAGCTTGCATTTATCTGTAGTAATAAATAGGGTACTGTAGCCAGCATGAACTGAGAGTTGCAGATGGCTTCATGGAGGGCATGAAATTGGCCTTTTTCTGTCTAATTGCTAGCTAGAACTGTGCCTCCACTAATTTTTAGCTCTGTCTTACTGTAGTGAGTGCATCTATTGAATGCAGAACAAACACACTCTTGTGTATTTAAATAAAATAAATCAGTAATTGCATATGGTAATTTTTTCTTGTTTTCAATCTCAGCTTCTGGGAAAGTAACGAATCTTAAGCTACTCATCAAGCAACATGCTGAGGTCAATTCTTTCCTCAGTCACTGTGTATCTATATTTGTTCATTGTTTATCAGTTGTCTATGAAGATTCTTTACAGCAGAAAATATTAAAATTCCGATAAAATGTATGCATTAGAGTAGTGGAACAACCAAACAATTTTTCTTTTAGAAATGGAAACAAAGCCCCAGGATAACTAAAGATCTAAAACTCCGCTCTTTTCTTGATTTATGCTCAAAATCAAACATTCAAACAGTTCTTGTTTTCGAAGTGCGATCAGACATATTCCCTGATGTTTGTTCTCGGGTTGCTGCTGGCTAAGTGAAGACTGTCTTCCTAGCCGAGGAAGAAATACTTCACCAGGAGTTCATCTTAGACTTTGGAAAAACTCTGTAGCTTGTTGGTCAAGATACTTGTCAAGTTCCATTTCTTTTGGATTTAAAGAAGGTCCCAAAGCTGATCTCATCAAACACGTGTCCAAAGCCCTTATGGCTGACACACTAAGAGGCAGCCCAGAAGACATGCCTGTTTTCAGTGGAAAAGAATGACTAATGTTGTGTCCTGTCACAGGAAAAGAAGTGATTTAATTCCCTGATGAATTTCAATTAATTATTCCTTGTTTTCTCATTCATTTTTGTTCACAAATGTTGCAGTTAAATAGCAATTAGGCAGATGAGTTGTGAAGTAAAAGAGATCATAAACAATCTACTGCGTTTTCAAACATGGCTTTAAGAATGAACGTCAGTAGTAAAAAATACTCTGAGTAGAAATGTGTCAAACATGTTAAAGTGTTCTTTCATTTATGAAAACGGAAATATCACTAGTAACCAGAAAATTAATACTTACGTATGAATTCCCAGCTGACTTCTTCCTCCACAGCAATGCTGGTACAATATTGTGGTAATACAGTGAAGGAAAATTGGAAAAGTGATTTGGCTGCAGAAAAACTTGCTTATTTTTAACTACTTTCAGACACATCAGTGTCCTAAGCTATCTTGTAGCATGGCCTCACAGCTTTGCAGGAGAAAGCAAGGAGGGCAGAGCAGCAACTTCACCAGGAACAGAGGTGTCTTCAGTAGTGCTGCTGCTGGATGTTAAACCTTGGTTTTATCTTCCATGTTTTTATACCAGTATGGAGAGTGATACTTCCTTTCTCCTTTTAGCACCATTAGCACACATTCCACATGCCTCTACTGTGTGCTAATATGGAAGCATCTGGGTTTTCATCTGGGTCATATTTGGTTTGACCTGTGGACATCCATCTTAAGCAAAAAAGAATTTTCTCTCTTTTTATTTTGAAGTGTACCCTTGCAGTGCATTTGTGGTGCTTTTGGAAACAACTGAAACATGAATGTGCTTCTGAGCTATAAATCAAAAAGAAATACATAAGTGATGAAACTTATTACGTAAGACAAACTGAACAGGGAGGGACCATTGTGTTGCAAAACTGACATTGGCAGCCACTGAAGATAAGCGGCAAGGGAAAAAAGATGACAGATTTTCTGGAGGGACAAAAGCTATAGTGTTAAAGGAAACATGATTTTTCTATGCAAGAAAATGCCTAGAGGCAGTTTATACAGCTGAAAATCAAGTGGTAAATGGTTGTACTGGGACTAATATAAAGGTAGCCTCAAATGGCAATTTACTGTGCCATAGTACTACTGTTTACTGTGTGATTAATTTCTGAGTACCCCGTAGAAAATTCATGGGAGGTAGGAGAATAACTTTATTTCTCAGGAAGATGTTAAACAAAGCATCTCATGTTGTGCTCATTAGCAGAAGAAAAGAAAACAAGCAAGCAAACAAGCTATAAGCCTTTCTGGGAACGGTTCAGATGTCTGCGATCTTTCTTAGCAGAAATTTGAGTTTCTTGCCACTAATTTGCTGCTTTCTAATAGCTAAATTAATATTGTCTTCATTTTTCAAATTGTTGTTGACTTAAATTTTGTAGAAAGTCAATGTGATCACATTTATTGCAAAAAACAGTTGATTGCCATTGAGTGGACCTTGTATGGGTGAACCTTCTTATGTAATTCTGTGCTGCTGTAATAAACCCTTACATCAAGTTTCACCCATCACTCTCTGCAGACCCTGTCCTGAAGATTTCTACAAGGCTAGGTTTAATTTATTTTATTTCTAAGGACGTATATCAAATTCCATGCTTTACAGGTGAGAAACTTTGGTCAGGGGCAGAAATCTGTCTGGGATTAGGTAATAAAGAAGTAAAGCTAAGACAGCAATTTGTCTCCCTCAAACCCAGTCTTTCTGCTAAGACCCTTTGCCTGTATTCTTATAAGTATTGCTGTATTGAGAAAAAGGGAAGGAGTAGGTAGAAAATAAAAGATGGGATACCATATTTCAGATCGAGAGCTTGGAGAAGGATGACCTCACTGCAGAACATAACAGGAATTATGGATAGGCTGGTACATTTTGTTATTGGCTTCAAGCGGAGGCCTGTTTTCTCTCAAGGAGACATTTCTGATATTATTTCTCCTACATTTATGACTACTAGGCTAATCCGTTGTGGTGAGTGGCAGTTTTCAATTTTTGGCATCTGCTTTAATCCAAAAAGAGCTGGAACATGGCTACAGGCTTAGGACCAGATACGGCATACTCAGATTTTGTTTTGTTCAATTCGCCTGATTTCAAACTAGGAAAAAAGAAATCTGTAAAATGCTCCATACTATAGGAGTACTTTTCAATAATGAACTCAGCTAAATATTTCCAATTTTGAAGGGCAGCTTTACATATAAGAGATATTTAGGATGTTTGGGCACAAGTGCAGAGGATGAAAATGTTCTTGGTTTTCTCCCCCTTCCTCAAAACAATCCTCAAACTCTCTCAAAACAATCAATTATTGTCAAGGGAACAGGGGCCATTTTTCCTGTTTCATAAAGAATTGCCAGCAGAAATGTGGGTGACACTCTAATGAACTTGTCTAGAAAAGGTTCAGTTCAGAGCAAAGGAGGACTGTGGGTAAGGATCTGTTGGCCGTGTCTTGGGCTACCTTGATGTTGATGTAGTTTGCTTTCTAGATTGAGAAACAGATTGAGTAAAGAGCGTGAGTGGTTTGTGTTTGTTTGGTTGTGCTTTTAAAAATAAAATTATTTTAAAATTCTGTAGCTCTGTAAAGCTGATTCTGTGCTGTTGGCCTCAAGTGGATTCCCCAGGCACTGTGCTAAGCCCGCAGCCACCCATACTGGCTTTCAAAGTTCTGCCTTTCTATTTCATGAGTGCATTCAACTTCAGTTCTGACCTAAGAGAATCCAGTTTGGAGGTACCAAGTCTGGAGGGGTTTTTAACAGTGCTTCATTGATCGTGACATGTTTTGTGACCTGGGCCAGAGCTGAGAGGCTGAGGTCTCTGAATCCATTAACAAGGCAGAAGGTTGAATAGGGAGTGCTGAGTTACTCCATAAGCCATCAATAAATCATTCTGCTAATCTTGAAATTGTCTGATCTGGAGGAGGTACTTCTTAAAAACAAAGAATAGTGTCTGGTGTGGGAAATCAGACTCATGTTACTCTTTGTTAGTCTTTTGTCTAGCTTAAAATAAACAGTTATATTCAAAAGACAGGCTGAGTTCATCATATATGTAGCCATGACTGAAAACTTACCATTTTGGCCTTCTAAAAGTTGGCTCTAGAAGCAGCCCTTAACTGAAAATGTGTTCTGGTAAAAAGTGTGCTTTCTGCCCCCAGCCTTTATTTAAAAATACATGTTCTTTATTTATCCCATGTTCTTCCAAGGGCTGAGATTTTACTCAGATGTGGCTAGTGTCTTGATAATGCAATGATTAACTTCATTTTCACTAGTTCAAAATCTAGAATTTTCTAAATGAGGAGGAAATGGAATGACTTAACTAAGAATAAAAAAAACAACCCAGGAAGTCTGACATTGGTTCAAGTGCTTTGCCAAGTGACTTAGCTTGAAAAAATACATTTTTATTACCAAGGAAAAAGCAGCTTATTTATGAAGTTTAAATGAAAACATTTAAAAATTCCCAAGTATTAGAATATGTGTGCCAAATGCAGTTTTGGGCAGCATGTAAATAACACCCTGAAATCTGGTTTGAAACCAGTTTTAAGTTTTTGGTGCTGTCACTTACTACCTTGATCATAAACTCTTTAATTTGGATTTTTTATCCCTGCTTGTTCAATTCTCCTCCTTTCCTGTAGCACCCTCACCCCCATTTTCCCATGAAAAAAGTACTTGTGTGTATTTTTATTAATTTTATATGTATAATGCTGGATAACCAAATTCACCTTCATATTACATGTGGACTGTGGAAAACTAGGGATGAAAATATTTTACTCCAAATTTATTTGAATTGTTCTTTGTTTAACACTGATTTTATTATCTGGAGTGTATTTCTAACAGTTAGTGACAATGAGTAGAAAATATAAGTAATTTTGGGGCCAAATGATTTACATTCTCATTTGGGCACCTAAACTCTACTTTTCAAATAACAAAGCTGAAAAGCTAATTTTGAAGGCTTCAGAAACACGAATTATCATCGTTCACCCACGTGAAGTTGTAAGGGAGGGCTTTCATTGACTTAAGATATCCCAGGAATTCATCTTAAGAATATATGCAGTGGGCACATGTATCCTTGAGACTTAAATATGAATGTGCCAGCTTGGGTATTTGGGGGTGATGCTTTTGCTCAGTACTTGTCCAGACTATACTGGAGAAAAATCGAATCTTTTCTTTTCGATGCTGTGTTTTATCTTTAGTGGGACCAGAATGTAGCACAGATGTAAATTGCCTTGACTACAAAACTAGACACCAGTGTTTCAATGAAACCAGGCAATTCTATGTATTTGCCTTTAGGATTAAATACAAGCTGATATATTAATGAGGCTGTGCCTTTCAGGTGAAAAATCAAGGCATAACATATGTTATATAACCATAACTTCTCCCCACTGCCAAATATTACGGATGATAGGGGATTGTTTAAAAAAATGAAAAAAAAAAGAAATCTGTAATCTGAAGGCAAAAATTTGAAGCCCAAGGTTTAGTTTCTCTGTGCCAACATTAAAGTTAGTAATAAATTCATCACTATGATGAGTAAGTAGTAACTGAAAAAAAAAAAAAAAACCTCATGTCAAGGCTCTGGGTTCAGTTTAGCAGTTTGGTATTAAAAGCTGAAATTAAAAAAAAAAAAACAACAAAGCACTCTTGTTCAGATGAAAGGATATTTTTTTCCTCACTAAAAAATCTCATGAAAATGTCTTGTTTGAAATGAAATTTTTATGCAGTGTGAGCTGTTCCAAGTCAAGGGTGCAGGAGTTGGAACTCACATTGGGAGAGAGTGCTGACTGTATTGATTGGCTGGGTGCTGGCTCCACTGGGATAAAGTAGAGGAAAGAATGGTGCTTCAGACACTTTCAGCTACCAGTCTTAACATTTATCTTCTGTGTTGCCTCATTTGGTAAAGTCAGTTGTCTTCCTCAGAAATGAATTAAAAGTAATATAGGAGAAGCCAGTTAGGACAGACTGAGAGGACTTACTAGTGAACAGGAATTTGAATACTTACTTGAGAGTTTTATTTCACTATCACAGGACAATGGATCTCATGATACCAATTTAAAATTATTCAAATTGAAGTAGGTCTTTTTATTTGCTGACATAAACAAATGCCTTCCTCAAATTTATGTTTTGCAAATAAGAGGTTAAAGTTTCCATCAAATTATCTGGTCATTTATCTTTTGCAAGATTCAGTTGCATGTTGTTATTCTTTCTGTGTCATTGGACTATAGAGAGACCATATTTTATTTTGTCCATAAGTTCTGTAGACAATGTAAAATATGGAATAGCCTCTTTTTATAGCTAATGTTGTACCTAAGTTGTTTATAGAAGAAATAGAGGTTTCTGTTGCTGCCAAATTTTCTAGAACACTTTCAGAGGGAGAAATAATAACTAAGTGTAGTTAAGTCTAGATCTTTAAAAAATAGTCTAATTCAGTAGTTCTTGAGTAACATCTTCATCTCCACACTTAGTGCTTTTTGGTTTAGTTGCTTTTGGATTTTTTATTTTTGTATGAATAGCTGACTTGGTGTTTGAAATTGGCTTCTCTAAAATGACTTGTGGCTCAATAAGGAATTTAAGAAATTTAAATAGGAATTAATTGTACTAAAGTCTGAACATGTCAATATGTGTTATCTTCTACTCAGAGCATTTTTAATAGGGTTTTAAAGTAGTTCCTGTAATGATTTTTGAGTCTGTAAAATTGACTGACCACAAACTGCTTTTACAAATGCGGTTTTTACTACCTGATGACCATATTAGAAAAGTGTCAAATCCTTTGTATTGCATTGTCCAGCAAGCATATGGCTGAAGTTACAGGTAATTCAGAAGACCTAATGGAAAGCATGGATTTGCAAAGTAATAGGAAGCAAGGTGATTTTATTCCCACCCTTCTAATGGAGGACTCAAGAATCCAACTGCTCCATCTGGCACGGCACTCTGCACTTGACAAGGCAGGGCATGTGAGCTGTGGCCAGGAGAGAGGTTCCCACCCCACAGCTCCAGAGCTGCTCTTGCAGCCTGGAGCTTGCAGGAGACCAACAGTGTGGCACACTGAAATCTTCATCGATGCTTGCAGGCTCTGTGTTGAGTCACTGGGGCACTGATGTGTGGCCACAGAAGACTCGTGGCTCCTGTGATTTTTGTTCCTGTTTGAAGCTGCTGAAGAGTCTTCCTAAGCTGACCAAAAGCAATCTGGTTTACTTCTGGTCACTTGAGTTTGATGTCTCACAACATCAAACAGCAGCAAATGTTCGCTGTGATGCTTTCCTAATAGAACAATGGAGTAGGTGCGTGTGCGCTACTTAAGTTGTCCTCCTACAAAATCCAGGGATTTGTTGTAGCAGTTTCTCTTTTGCTATAATTCCTTTGTGGCCAAATTCCCCCTTGTGCCTAGGACCCAGGTAAATGGGCCATTTGGAGAAAGTTGTATTTGTTCTACTATGGATGTTTATAGAGCCGTAATGTGTGCTTGGTAAGTGGGTTTAAATCTCCATGAGTGCAACTGGTTTTACAAAATTCTTTAGCTTTGCTGGGGATCCTTCCACCAGTATCCTCACAGTCTCCTGCCATTTTTGGAATGTCTTTCACTGTTTGCCCCATGTACTGCAAAGCACATAAAGGGCGGACCCTCTTTACAGTAAAAGTTAAGTCTAAGTCTTTGCCATGACATTCTTCAAATCATATAAATATGTACATTCAGTAACTGATACAGAATTTTTCAGGCATCTTGCTTAACCTAATAATTAACAAAAATATAGCAGGGTGGAGAGTGTTTTCTAAACCTAAACTTTGAGGGGGCTTAACCAAAAGGACTTTAAAATGACTCTCTAAGTAGATGGATGTATTGTTACAAGCTTAAAGCTGGAAGTTGCAACCATGAAAGTGCTGGGCTAGAAGTGGTCAGCACTGTTGATATGCACAGTTACAGAAATAAGCTTGTGAGTGTACCACACATACATGTTTTCTTCCACCTTCCAGTATACTGCTAATAGTTCCAGCTTTTGACTTGTGGAACTTTTTATGAAGTCAGATTTTCCTTGGAGCAGAGCGGCTTCTTTCACTCTTGCTGATCTTGAAAGCCTGCTTTAAGCACAGGGCAAGACCCAGGCTATTTGGGATGATGATATCAGGTCTCCCTCGTGCCTCCATCTCCCGAGTCCAAATGACATAGTCATTTGGCAGCTAAACTCGAAGTATCGAAATGAGCCAGATGTTGAGTGGACAGATCTTTGTTTGCCAGCAATCAATCCTCTGCTGAGCGTGCCATTACAGCTCCGATTTCCGTGTCTGCTACCATTTACTTCATTTTGGCTCATTAAATTGACAGCTTCTTAAACGAGGAAAAGAGTCAAGGGGAAAGGGCAAAACATAGTATAGAAAGCTGTAATACTCTCCATCCACATTTATTATTAAAATCTCAACTGTTGATTGTACATGAGGCCTATTTCTTTCCAAACCTTTTGCTACTCTGAGTTTTATAAAATAGGTGACTTATTACATTCTGTGAATGTACATGTTTGGTTTATGATTGTTCCAGGTAGATTTACATACACATCTAGGGAGATGTTGTCCTAATGTCCTAGAGTTTTGTGCGTAAAAAACGGAGCCCTAGCATGAACATGAGGGAGTAAAAGTCTTACAGCTCTGGTGCTTTTTGACAGTGCTGCTGTGTTAAGGTGATAGTTTTCTAAACACTGATAACTCTTCAGAGTCGGAGTTTATTTATGTTTGTTTGTTTAATTCTGATAGCTAAGAGAGAAATGGTGTAAAAACCATTGTTTGCTAGTGTGAACCAGTCCTGCTGGTTCAAGTGCATCAAGTCATGTTATCCAAGTTGATGCTAACTGATCCATGCAGAAAACACTTCTGATATAAACTTAAGCATACTGGCACATATTTTGTACTGTTCCTTTGCCTCACTTGATGTTACACCATTTTCAGGGAGCTCTCTCTGCCTGACACAGTCTGGCACTGGTCAGCTGCACTGAGTGTAGCTGGATTATGATGACCTATGGCTCCTAAAATCTCTGTTAAAATTCAGGGCCTTCAGTTGATCTTAAGTGGCTGAAGCAAAAGAGATATGAGGACCTAAGTAATTCCTTTCAGCCATAGGCAGAGCCTTGATAATGCAAATCCTGTGTCCTACTGTTGGAAATTGTTATTTAGGCCAAGTAAGGTCTAGGTCTGCTGCTGTAAGTGTCTGTGTACCATGCCTGCATTGACACAGTGGACACAGAAACAAAAAAACCCCATAAAACGTGTGAAGTGATACATGAATATTTGCTAAGCAATGCTTGAGTCATCCTCCTATCTTTTCTAGAACTCATGTTTTCACCTTGCCTAATCATAATCAGGATGGAGAAACTTTTCCATATGCATTTTTGCACAAAAAGTTTAGGGGTTGTAGCAGTCTTCTGAAAAAGGAAAAAAAGATGCCTTTTTTCTTTTTTGTATTTAAATGCTTTTATACAGACGGGAACATGGTTGGTGGAAGACATTTGACTGGATGGAATGGCTTGGTACACTCCAGTCTTTTGCTCTGACTTAAAAGCAAAACTAAGAACTCTTGTTTATAATAGCTGTTGTACAAGCATAAAAGCCAACACAGATGAAGTTTTAAACATCATCCTCTTACCAGTAAACTATGAAGAGGAATGCCCCAGTTGCTCTACACAACTAAAATCGCCGGGTTGTTTTCTTAAGTAGATAAATTACAAAATTTCCTATTTTCACAGTCTTCCAAATAACTTAAACTGTGTTGCTGTGGATGGAGTGATTTCCTCTCTGTTTCTGTTGGCTGACCAGAATTCAGACATTGGGTTGTTCGTCTTTAAAGGGAATGCTGACTTGGTGGTAGAAGCATTTTTACAATGTCTTCTGATACTCAAGAACTTCCAGATGTAAATTAAGACAATAAATACAGAAAACCATGAGAAAAGTGGGACTGATTGATACCATTTTTTTACTGGAAAAATGTGTTGAACATTTAAAAGATAAATATTTAAATATGGGCGGTGGGGAGGCTAGTGATGGATTAAAATGCTCTGCTAGCACAGACATTCTTTCTAGTGCTTTATAACTTGGTTGAAACTTTAGGAAATTTTTCTGTCTTCTGGTGGACATTTTCTGTGGCATTTGGAAAATGGGAGGGGGAAGGAAAAGAGGTGAAGAGGAAAGGGAACTTGGAAAAGCTTGAGAGATGCTTCCTGTAAAATCAATATCCTGGGTGTATATGTAGTATGATACAGGAAATTAAATGTGTGGAGTAGTCCCAGTTGCATGTGATAACAGCATGTAAACAAAGCTTGACACAAGATATTGCTCTGTTGTTGAACTGTTCTCCTGAGGCCCTTTCCTCCAAAATCTACCTTTTCTTCATTTTCTGAATCTTGAAACATAAGGGTTTTAAACTTCTGTCATTTTATAACATTAAGCATTGCAACAGACAGACTGGGGAAGTGTGGAATCATCATCCCTGGAAGGATTTAAGACCTATAGATGTGGGATTTAGGGGCATGGTCTAGTGGCACACTTGCCAGAGTTGTGTTAATGGTATGGCTTGATGATCTTAAGGGTCTTTTTTAACCTAAATGATTCTATAATTCTAAGTAACTTGACATTTAGAATAATTTTTTGCTATTTCTTCATGGGGAGTACTGTGTGTGTCAAAACAGTAACGATGCACCTTCCGGTTTTCACTCCGGTTTAGCAACAGATCAGGGAATTCACTCTGGGTTGTAGATGTAGTGTTCTCTAGCAGCTTGCATCTGCATTGGATTTGGCTAGATTTTCTTAGTGTTATTTTTGTCTTGTATTAATCCATTTTTACCTGCTTCTAGAAGCATTTTTTGATGCAGATGTATCTCATACAGATGACTGAGTTTGGCTTAGAAGAAGAAAATCTGGAAGAACTGTTCTCACTGCTGAAATGTAAATGATTTTTAAAAATTTTTGAAAAGCATGTATTGTTAACATATTTGGGGTTTTTCTGGGTGTTTTTGTTTTGTTTTTTGTTTTTTTTCCTTTTCTGCCTGTTCCTGTCCTTTTGAAGGGTCAGGCATTGGTAACTTCACTTCTAGCTATCTGCAGTCATAGAATCATGGAATGGTTTAGGTCAAAGGGGACCTTAAAGATCTTTCACTTCCAAACCCCAGTCAGTTCTGTAATCTGCATGTGTGTATCCTGTTATCACTTTGCCCTCTCCTAAGGTTGTCCTCACATTATCTTGTCATCAGAAAGTATTGAATCTGAATTCCCATGCAGAGCTTTGCAGGACCTAATTAGAAATGTAATGAGGTGAACTGGAAAACCTTGCCCAGGTCCCCCCTGGAAACAGGATTACTGTTAAATCCCATCTTGGTTTTAGTTGTTTAGTTGTTTTAGTTGGTTCCATTGAAGAAACCCAAGTACTCCAGGATGCAACACTATCATGACCATCACTATAGTCATCCTGATGCCTTAGGAGTTTAGCTTTTATATTTTTCATATCCTGTAATTCTTTAGTGTATAATTCTAAACTCCATATAGACTGTTATCTACTGTTCTCCCATTTTGGTCAGACAAAACAACTCCTCTCTAGGCCTGAAACTCAAGGACAGCTACCTGTCTCAGGCCCTGAGAAATGTAAGCAAAAGTGAGCCGAGAGGGAGCAAACTTGGGGTAATGACTTCATTACCTGAAGCTGTAATTGGAGGATTTATCCCTGATATGCAAATGGATCAAACTATAAAAAATGTGAAAACCTGTGACCCCATTGCCCATTTTGGGTGTAGCCCCTAAGGACTTTGACTGCCCTAATGTACCTGAAGGCCCTTCAATAAATACAACTGCTCTTATTCTCTTAATTTTGTCTAGCCTCTGTGTTTAGGTAGCCCATGGAGGCATCAATCCCAGCAGTGCACTCTGGACTCCAGTTACTGTTCCTGCTGTCATATGAGCAAGGAACCCTGAAAACCATGTTAGCTTTTGTTTCTTGAAGATTGAAAGCTGTACCAGGGAGGGAGTATACGGGGTTTAAATTGTATCAGCTTTATGTTGTATTTCTTATGGTTTTGGAGGAGTTATTCCTCCCTTAGTGAGCATTGTGAAACTTTATGCCAAGCAACGTATGTTTTACAGAGAAAAAAGCTTCAACAGAACACTCTTAAATGTGGTATTGCAGAGGCTGTAATGTTAAAAAGGGCTGTGCAACCAATATGAAACTTAGAGTTATATCAGCATTTGCTTTTAGAGGTCTGGCTTTCTTGCATTTTATATAAATCACATAAAAATTAATTTAAACAATATCATATTTTAGAATTTCCTAAAACTTCTCACTTATTTCATCATGTAGTGGGACTTTTTCTAGCCTATCAAAATAAATTGTTAAAGCTACAAGTCTAAAAATCTTCAAAGTGAGTATGGAAAAATAAACCCAATAGTCTACCCTCCTTTCTTTCCTCTTTAAAGTCCCAAAGACAGCAGAATTAATTTTTCAAAAGGCAGAGTATGTTTCTGGAACTGTACCATGGAAGCATATTATAAATATATGTATACTTTCCAGTGATCAGATTTCTCTCCTTCTCAAGTTTTTGTAACACCTTCTTGCAGCATAATCGGTCTCATGAGTGGCTTTAGTTTTTTCAGAGTAAAATTGCTCTTAGGAGCAATTAACAAAAGCACACTAATTCAAGCATTGCAGCATGGATGAAAACAAAACAGTATTTTTTATAAGTAATTTTAGTGCAGCTTCAGAGCATGTCATGGTCATCAGTTGTGCAGGAACAGGATTGCCTCATCTGCCACCTTTTTAAACCATTACTCTCAGAGGTTTTAGTGTGTTTAGTGCTGGCTTTGTCTCTGTGTTTGTATTCAAGATTGCAGCACATTATGAAATATGGAAAACGCTCTGATGCTTTCATTTAACAGTGCTATCAACAAGTCTTCACATGAAAGTAAACCTAAGTCTTTCAAATTCAGAGGTTGTGGCTTCCCATTCAAGAGATCCTATTATTTTAGCATTGTGCTTATAATTCCTTGGATAGTTTTGTGCCAACATCTCTATTGTAACCTGCTCCACCCATTGTGTATTTTATAACTCTGCTTTTAAATTCTCCTCCTAGTTGAAACTTGTCCTAATAAATGTCAACTCAAGAGCAGATTTTCTTTGTCAGACTTTCTTATAAAGGGTTCTTTTATTTTTTTTTTCCTACAAGAAAGCTTTTTCAGGAATAATAAGTGGTTGATCTATTGGTAGATGCGGTGTCTGTGGCTGATATCCATGACATATTTGTAAAAGCATTCAGAAAATACTGAATCTACATGAATAAAAAGTAAATGCATAACAACCACAAGGACCAAAGACAGTTTAGCAGCTGTAAGATCTGGTTTAGTCTGCGAACGATCTAAAGCAACCCTGAGAAACCTGATTTTGCCATCTGCAATTTAGCAGTGTTCCAGAGCATTTTGCTTAGAATCTGGAGATTCCCTAATCTTATCATGGGCCTACGAAGTTTTTTAGGAAATTGTACTATGAGGCTTTGGGACTCTTAAGAGAGGGAATCTCCACCTTTCTGTGCCTTTATACATTTACATTTTATGCTACCAGCACTTCCCTGATACAGAAATGTTCCCTTGGACTGGGTTTGTGCAGTGCAGAAAAATATTGTCAAAGCATGGTTGGCTCGTGGGCATTTCAATGACCTCTTACCCGCTTGGCATCCCTAGGTGGTTCAAGATCTTCGGGTTTCTGCCTGGAACATTATTTTCCAAAACTCAGTGCACAAATCCGTAAATAGAGATTTGCATGTGGATCAGGGCTGCAAAATTTGGGATTGTGCATGCAGACACAGTTCTGAATCTGCTGCAGGAATGCAGAACCTAAATGAGTTTCATCATTTGCTCTTGGTGCTGTTTCTACTGTAAGCATCTGTTCTGGTACCTCATTGCTCTTCTCTGCTGTGCCTTGTAAATGAGCTGTACCTGCTGTCTGAGGTTTCAAGCTGATCATATAATTTATCTGCCTGCTTTGCCCCTGCATGTAGTACCTCAGTGAAGCCTTTCAAGGTTTTTACAGATTTTTGTACCGTGCACCTCTGGGTATCTTACTAGAAATTTAAAATTGCCTAGAGAATATACAAGGGAAAGCTTAGAGTCTGGAAGGAAAAAGCATATAGTCTGGTGTGTAACTCACAACCAGATTTGTGTTTCAAGTGTGAAGTAGAGAGAAATGTTGTTTCCATGCTCCAACTGGAGAAACATGTAGTATAGGGGCCATGTTGACCTAAATTCTTTTCTTTGCACGTTAGCTGATTCTTTCTGAACAGGTGGAGATTTGAGTTAGGCTGTAGTGTGAGGATGTGGTTTCTGGAATGCTTTTCTGCATGACTGACAGATGGAATAAGTGTTTTAGTAAAGCTGTGGAATGGTTCATCGTGATTTGGTTTTGTGGTTTTTTTTTTTTTTTTTTTCCCTTGCATCAGGTAATTTTTATCAGGTAGTTTTATATCTAGGTACTGCTTAAGTGTGCTCTGAAAACAGAAAATTCTCTTTTGTTTTTGAAGAGGCACACATGCACAGATCTGTCCTTTTTTGTCTTTGTCTTTTTTACTTTTTTTCCTCTTCTCTAAGAACTAAACCTACATTGTAGCAGAAGTAGAGTGTTGCCATTCTGAGAAAGGTGGGAACATGGTTGGCATTAAAAGTTACTCCAACATCCTGATTATTGGACACTCAATATGTCTCTAACATATGGGCAGCTATGGGCCTATATACCTTGTCTGAAAGATCCAAACAGCTGAACAGATGCACTGAAGGATGGAGAAAGCATGGAATAACCACAGCTACTTTACAGGAAAAAGGCAAAAGCCCAAAAAATGGACCAGTGCCTTTGAAAAAAACCTCTCTACAGTATATAATCTCTTTAAGAATTGTGACGCAGAGTATCAAAGCACATCATATCAAATGAACTTTTCCTTGATTTCTGTTCATGAATTTTTCTTTTCCCTCCCACCATTCTCCCTCCAGCCCGAAGCTTAAAATACTGTAAACAAGTGAGATTAGTTATGGAAATGGATTATATTGTCTGGAGAGGGCAAAAATTCCTGCTGTTATACTTTGGAGGTCCCTTTGTACCTTGTACCACCTCTACTCAGCTCACCATGTGTGGTGAATCAGTAGAAATACGTCATGTCTATTTATCTGCCAAAATAACAGATACTCATCTTACCAAAAATTAAGAACTAGCTTAGATGTTGTAATAAGGTATCTGATATTTATTAGACTAACAATCCTTGTTTGGTGCCTCTGGTCAGTATTTGTCAGGATGTTATGTGTAAAACAGTGACATGGTTCAGTCCTAGCACAAACAATTCTGAAATTTTTTCCTCTATCTCAAAACATAATGATTCAGACTAGAGAGCTACCTGTCCCCAGTTCCTTGTAACCTACAGTTGCTAGAAATGGATTCCCTGCGAAGTAAGGACAGGGCAAGTGTGTAATATTTCTTTCTAAAGTAGTCTTTCAGCCTTCAACTATTTCCACGTCATTTTGAGGGTTTTTTTTTTTTTCCTAAACCTGATCTGTTTTATCTTTTAGTAAATTCACAGTTATCTCTCTCATGAACCTGTGCAGCCTGTCCTTTAACCTGTGTAAACTGTGCACACAGTAGCCTTTGGCAAGGAATTCTTGAGGTCTGTCACTTGTAGCCTATACAACTACTTGTGTTTTTTCCTCTGATACCTGTTTGGCTTCATTTGACACACCTCAATTCATATACCAGGACAAAAGTAAACTCTCAATACTTTTTTTTTTTTTTTTTTTTTTTTTAATCTTTCTCATAACGCTTATGATTTTATGGCCCTCTATCACATCTCCCTGTTAATCACATCTGTTCCCAGCTACAGGAGCCTGGCCTACTTGTTTGCTTCTCTGTGGAGCTGGTTTCAATCTTTTTGCTCTTCTCTGAGCTTTCTCCAGTTGTCGTATGTTTTGAGAATTGACTGGAGCTGCTCATCATCCCAGTTGTGGGCAAACTGTAGATTTATATCACACCATGAAAATAAGATTTTTTTTTTTTTTCTCTATTCCTTCCTCAAATGTTCTAAATTTCCTAAAACACAAGAAGTTCAGGCCCAGCATGCGGAAGAACTTCTTTATATCAAGGGTGTCAGAGGACTGGAACAGGCTGCCCAGGGAGGTCGTGGAGTCTACTTTCTGGAGAGGTTCCCAACCCAGCTAAATGTGTTCCTCTATAACCTGCTCTAGGTGACCCTGCCTGGGCAGAAGGGTTGGACTGGGTAGTATCCAGAGGTTTCCTCCAACTCTATCTATTCTGTGATTCTCTGATTCTGTAAAACATTTCATTCTCTGTTTTGACTGTTGCTGTAAGTATTGAGTTAATGCTAATGTCCAAATAGCTCCTATAACCCCAGAGTTCTGGACTCTGTCTGGTAAGGGAATCTATGGATTGTTTTATTCCATGCAAAACACTTTTATTTACACTTCTGGTGCCATTTTAATGTCCAGACACCTTAAAGTCTTTTTGTAGTTACTCAGTTGGCCATTCCCCCTCACCTATTTAAATACCTTTGTTTCATCAGCAAATTAGTTCACCTCCTTGGTTACTCCCTTTTCTAGGTCACTTAAGAATATGTTAAACAGCACAGTCCCTCCAACAGACTCTTCTGAGTCTTCTGGCCTGTTTCTTTTCTTTAGTTAATGTTGTGCTCTAACACCTTGTGTGTTTAATTTCTTCAAAAGATTTTGTATAAGATCTTGTTAAATGTCCTTTGGAAATATAAGTTGACAATAAAAATTTATTCAGTTCTTCATTTTATCAGCTGTATGATAACCCTTGCAGTCAGCTTCAGTAGGTTTTCAATGCAAGTTCTCTTCATAGAAACTATGTCAGCTTTTCTCTGAATAGAGAGAATTAGCAGACACTAATGAAGGAATGAAGGCTGTGCTTTGTAACTTCTCTCTCTATATCCTGGTACTAACAAGTGCTTAAATATTAGCCCTTTGCCTAATGTGAGGCTCAAAGGCATATGGTTGTCCCTTTCATTAGAAAACTTTTTTTAAGTTCTTATTTATGTGTATTCACTTTTATGTTTACACTGTAGTCAGAGATTGAGGCAGGGCTTAAAAATGGGGGTATGTGTAGATGCATATTTTTGTCAAAGGAGAAGATAAAAAAAGTGACTTCATTGCAGTCTTGATGTTTTGCTGGAAGCCAGAGTTCAGTATGGAAAAATCTTGTTTTATCATCTCGATGTAGAAAGTTTTCATATCACGTCCAAACATGCAAACATCTTTGCCCTTTTCTCTTATGGTCTTTATGACCAGAAGATTTTTAAGCTAAGATTACAAACATTTGTATTTATTCAGAGTTGTGTAAAGTACTGATAACTTAAACTTTAGACATCCTGTGAGGACTGATATGTAAATGACTTTAAGAGAAGTGAATAAAGATTACAAATACATGAAAGCTGTTCTTAATCTTCCTGCAAAAATGCTTTTTGGAGAATTCTCAGGTTTTCCCCCCAAAAGTTCTCCTTTATAGTGTTTATTTTCCTGTTTTCAAAGTCTGTTTTGTAGCAAGGTAGAGAAGCACTTGCACCAACATGTAAACTTTGGCAAGGCTGTAAACATTGCTCCACTTCAGCTGATGAGATAAAATGATGTGCTTTACAAATAGCTAGACTGGTAATTGCATCTCATAATTGAAGCTACTCCTTGTGCAAATGCACAGACTGTACTTCAGAAATTAGATTAGTGTTTTGTTCCATTCACAGAAGCAAGGAGGTGAATATTTTCCACTTAAGTAACATGTGACAGCAGAGAAACAAGAATAGGCTGACAATCTGGCCATATTCTGTACTGGCAATCTGGTAGAACTTTTTGAATATGTTTTATTGCACCAGCCAATGCAGAAGACAACAATAAACATTGAAAATGATTATGTGAAAATATCTTTTGAAGTATAGGGGTATTTCAATAGCAGATATTCAAAAAATGGGCTAGATTGGCACATGACTACAGTGGTTCAAATTCGTAGTGTAAAAAAAAAAATCACAGTAGGCTTCACAGCTCAAAGCTTTCCTTGAAGAAAGCCAAGAAAGAACAAACATATGGACAGAATACTGCCAACTCAATGGATTTTTATTTTCATTATGGCTTTAACAAAAAAGGCTACATGAGAGATGAGATTTGGCTACTACCAATTTCATTAAGGCTGGAAGAAAGAGCTGCTTGCTAGTAGCTAAGTGCTCAGTATATGAAGGAATCTCTGAGTGGTGGTGGGTGATAGTGGGAATATGAGGAGTATGGACAGGCCAAAGAACTGAATGAAAGGCAATTTTTTTTTTTTTCCTCAAAGAAGCAGTAATAGTAGCATAAATGTGGGGGGAGAAAGAAGACAGTGAGGTAGATCACTGCATTTGTGACTTACAAATGCTTGTGGGAACAAATTGTTTGCATTTGGAGAAAAACAATATTAAAAATACATGCATCAGTTTGATACATTTTTTTTTGACAAATCTGATGTGGGGTTCTCTGGTTTGTTTTTTGGTGTTTTTTTGGTTTTTTTTTCCCCCCAGAATAGCATGTATGTCTGATGCACAAAGTAAAGCCACTTTGAAACACCATTGTGAATTTGCCAAGGGTTTAAATACTCTCCTAAAAGGCTGTGTTTTCCTAACCAAATTAAGGAAATATGGATGGTGGTGTATTCTGGTTGGAAAAAATGTAGTTTTTTGTGATTAAGCTGTCATCACAAGAAAAGATGTTAGGTGAGTCTGAACTGTCTGCTGGTTTCAATGATTTAGGCTGATGGAACAAAGTAGTAACTATCAGACTTGATAAGTTTATTTCAAAGGCACTGCAATTCTTGGGAAGGCAGAATGAGAATGGTCTAGACAAATCAGAGAAGTGATCTGAAATCAGATGATGGAGCTGAAATAGAGACACAAAGATTTCTGCTTAAAATGAGGAGGAGTACAAAATAAGAAATAGGAGATGCAGAGTAACAGTAATAACAGTGCTATTAAATAACAGTATTGTAAAAACAATCTGGGACTTATGCTAGATGGTAAAACATGGTAAATGCACATGGTAAAGACAAAAAAAGTGAGACGAGAAACTGATTATCCCTCCTCTTCTGGTGGTTACTGTGAAATCTCCTCTGAAAATTGTACTTTCAGAAATGTAGGCCAATTGACAAGAGTCCAGGGAGGAGCTTCAGTAATGAACACTTTGGAAAACATGAGCTGCAAAGGAAAGACTGAAACTTAGAAAGGATTAAGACTAAACAAATTGCCAGGGATGGATTAGTATTCTGCTTAAATAGAAGAGCTGGGGTAGATAGGTTCTTCTTAGTCCTGCACTTCAACACTGGTAGTTCTGCATTTAGTACTAGATGTACTCTTTTGGCAGGAGCTACTTGAATAGGATGAGTGACTATGCAAAAAGAGAGAGAACCGGAGACGAGTAATCACTACTGATTTTGTTATGTGACCTTGAATAAGAAGTGGATAAAAACCTCATTTTTCTTAGCTTCTTGGGTACTGGGGGAATTCCAAACCTCTCTAAATAAGAAATGGTAATGCTATGTCTCTTAGATCTGGTAGTTGTTGTAAAAAAAAAATAGAACTTGAAAATGCAGAGATGCTGTGCAGGAAATACCCCTAAAAATGGCTGCTGCCATTGGTTTCCTCAACCACCACCACTTGCTCTCTTCTGCCCGCAACAATTTTGGAATGCACCATGTACAGCATATCCAGATGGTCCCATGCAAGCAGTCTGTTCAAGTGTGGGAATTTCTGCTGCTGGGAAAGACTTGGGAGAATATTTTTCTCCGTGTCTTTTGAGGTAATATGCAGACCCTTTTTATAACATGAGAAGGGAAAAATGAAGTTTGTCCTAATGTAGAAGTTTCCATCAGAGAGGCTTCCATAACTGTTCCAGGTACAAGTTAAAACAATAAGAATTAAGCTTTCCTCCCACCTGGCTTCCATCTTGAGCTAGACCCCTACTGGTTTTTTGGATCCATACACAATTATTGTTTTGACTTTCACAGAACTTATTTCCTTTGTTGATACACTGAGAAAGTGTAAAAATAGTACAGAAGTTGTGTAAAATGCAGAAAAACTTTAAAACTTCTAAGTAGAATATTGTGGAGTATCAGTAATTTTTGTGTTCTGAGACAAGAATTTTTGTAGACTGGGATAGGGATTTCCTGAAATGTTCCTGGAATGTAATTTTGCTGGGTTTTAGTGCTTAGAATAAATACCACATCAGTGAGCTGCAGTAGAAGTGTAGCTCTAGTTCCCAAGGTGTGTGTGGTTGAGAGTTGCATGAGAATTCATCCGTTTGCCAAGTATTGTGGAAAGAAGTTGTAGTACTGTCCAGTTTCCATGCCAACAGGGCTCATTGTTCACCAAGTCCAAAAGCCCTTTTTTTTTATGCCTTAATTACTCTTAAGGATGTGGGCAGAACTTTGATGGACTCTAAAGTCTCAGTTATTAAGGAGGTCTTGTTTATTTCTGCATTTTCCATTTAATTCTAGGATCACAGATTTTTCACATGTGCTGTGCATCATTATCTGGTCTTCAGAATTAAGTACCAAGTTACTAAAAAATGTGTAACTTGAGAAATATTTGAATAATGCAAGTTATGGTGAAACCAGAGGTAAGGCTTTTTGCCATCAAATTTTATTATACGTCAGTGATGATATTTAGAGATGTCAGAATCAGTTTTGACATGACATCTGGCTAAAATGGATATCCTGTTGTATTAGTGGCTATAAAAACATCTCATCGGATATGCTGTGGGCTGCCAGACTCACATGTAAGAACTTCAGGAGAAGAGGACGAAAGCTACTTCTATACTTCTGATGGGTAACTTGAAAATCAGAGAGCTGCTGTTGCTGCATTTCACGTACTGGAAAAAGTAGATAGAAATTGTCAGAAGCTTTTGGAGCCCTCAAATCCATCTCATTGGAAAGGATCATGTGAGGATGTGGTGGCCCACCCTTAAAAAGGCTTCTCTGGGCCTCAGGGGAAACCTGCTGCTGGCTAGTGGAGGCTGTGAATACTCTTCTCTAATTAGGCACCCATTTTGCCCACAAACAGAGAGTCAGGAATCCAAGGAGCCGGCAAACTGAACAGGAAATGCTTGTGCTGCTTTCATTAGACAGGTCTAGACTGTTTATTCTACTTGGTAAAGGCTTCCATCACCTCAGCTCTTCAGGGTTGCCCTCTGACTGAGGATCCAACAGCCTCGGAGGAAATAGATTATTTTTTTTTTTTCCTCTATTGGAAGCAAAAATTAGTTACAATTTTGGAGCTTTGTTTTCAGTCTCCCAAAGTTTTGGAACCTAAGCTGCCCAAGTGGGGATGTCTATGCTTATGCCACATGACTCTTGATGTCTTAGTGTGGCCTCTCTCAGTATAGGTGGTCTGCCTCTGGCTGCTCCTTGAAAGAGCTGACACAGATGGCCAGAACAAGTCAAAGGAATGGGACTCAGCTAGAGAAATTTTCTCTGTGCAAGAAAAATACTGCACTTTGGGGGGTTTGACTCAGTATTTCTGTCTGAAGCCACTGAAGTCTGTGGCAGCATTATGTTGAACAGCAGCTAGCAGAGCATTTAAATGCCTGGAGGGATGGTGTTTGAGCAGTAGCCCGAAGCAGCTATGTGTAACCTCAGCTGCCTGTTTGCCTTCATTGGGCTACACAAGCATGTGAAAGCATCTTAATTTGTAAAAGCTTCTTTAAATGTGCTCCTTTTGTTGCAGTACTAATTCTCTAGACTAATGCAATCAGAGTTCCTTGATAATTTTTCACCTATGGCTAATATTTTCAATTATTCAGGCTTCATCCTACTACATGAAATGAATATTCAGATAAGCCTAAGCATCCAACACCAGTGAGATTAGTTTATAAAGCGTGTTACTTGTGTAGCCCAAATGAGTGATATTTGTGCTGTAATACTTTTTTTGTGGGGTTTTGCCCCCACTGTATCCTCAATATGTGTTATACAAATTGGATTAGGTTTTTACTCTGCCTCTCTGAAGCATAGGGTGAAATGGTTGAATATACTTTGTATACATTTTTACTGTTTATTGTACAGGCTCACTAAGTGGAATTTTAAGAAGGCTTTTTATGTCTTGGTAGGGAAGTGCTTGATATCATACAGTCAGATGAATATTTTAAAATTCCACATGTGGAACCCTGGGAATTCACCTGTTGTAACTGAGTGCTAAAGCTCTAGATACAGTTGTTGGGTGTTCTTGCCAGATACTGATAATCAATCTGTGCTGTGTATGCTGGCAGAGAACTGTTCTGGAAATCAAAATCATTGTTGTCATACACTGATTTGTGAAGCACACAGGCTTGCACATAAATAATCACTTTGCATGAGATTGTGAATATACTCTCCTGAAATATTTTTCCTTTAGTAAACTGTTCTTTAGAGAATGTTTGGGTTTTTGTCATAGAAATAATTTCCTGTCTTTTCCTCTACTGTTTGCACATACTTATGTGAGTGCTAAAGACATTGGAATTGAAACATATGGGGATTTTTGTTGTTTTGTTTTAAATACTCTGCAGGAACATGAGGAAATTCCCAAATCACTTCAAACCCCTCTTTAAGTTGAAGTGTGTAGGCTTTCTTCTACTGGGATTACTTTAATAGAACTGAAATGAAGCGAGGTGCTGTAGCAATGTATCAGAAACAGCTACACATGGTTTTAACAATAAGTGTTATTCAGAGGAGTTAGAAGAGTTTCTGTCAGAAATTTTAACATCATTTCAGTGTAATAATAATAATATGTTTGGTTATAAACGAAGTACTTTCAGTGTACGTGATGCTTTAGGAATTGCTTTGTAAAATTGGACTGTGAAATAAATGTAAAAAAGTGGCATTTTTTTAGGGTTTTGATTGTAAGTTCTAGCTCTGGTACTGTTCAATATTGCCTTTCTTCATCTACAAAGTTCACTTTGGCAATTTTTTTTCTCACAAATTTTGCTTCTGAATTTTCTACACATTTGTCTTGCGTTTATCCTCTAGAAAGACTTTTTTTCAATACAATCATCTCTTGATTCTCTGGAAATCAGCCAGTCTACTTCCATGTACATAGTAGATCTATGCAGGGGCTAGTTAATTTTCATTCTGATGCTGGGCATCCTGCATTTTTGACCTAGTTTCTCAAATTGGTATTAAAGCTGTGTTTGCAAAGCCTATTCCTGTAAAAATGGAGGAATTAAACTCTTCCCATTTGTCGTGCGGTGTAAACAAACATTTTTCTGCCTAGGTGGTATGTTTGTTCTCTCTTGGTAAATAGCTGCTGTGTCAATGACTGCCAAAAAAGACAAACACATGTGTCTCTTGTTTCTAATGGAAGGAGTTAGTTCTCTCTTTCTATCCCTCTTGCAACCTGAATTCTGGCTTAAAACTGTTAAGGGCAGTAATTTCTGCATTAAAACAGAGAGCTCTTAATTTAGGGGATAACAATCATTGTGTGCCAGAGTGGCTAAAGAGGATATTTGTCTGCATCTCACTGCTATTTGAGTGTGTAGTTTATTTGGTATGTGACCCAATCTAATGTGTTCATAAGGCTTTTGTTTAGGCTTTAAAATTTCCTGTACCAAACATGTTGTTTACTCTGTATGAACATTTCAAGCTTGTGAGGTGAGACCGGTTTGTAGATCTGTGTTCATCTGGCACATTGCAGTTCTCAGAACATGTCTCTAATGCAAAATGCTGTAGGCACATTTGCTGACTTAATTGCTGTCTGATATATTATTAAGTACCATATAGCTTTTACTGAAAACAGACTGCAGATCTTTCCTAAGCAGTGGAATTAATAAAACTACAAAGAAGTTTTATAGCTTTAGATTAGAAGTTGCCTTGAGGCTATTCAGTTTTATTCTCCCTTTTTCCTTCTCCCTATGTCTTATCTTTGTGTCTTGTGTTGCTATAAATTTTTAGTCCTTATATTTTTACTTTTGAATATAAGCATAGATACAAATGCTTACTTCATTAAAACTTTACACTGTGTTCAAAACTAGGAAACAGGATGGAAAGTGAAAGAATAAAATTCAGCTTTGGCAGTAATTGTGTTTTAATGATAATGTTTGTTTGCTCTTCCACCACTTTGGGAATTGCATGTTGTGATTTATGACTGAACCATGCAGGACTCAGCAAGAGAGCAAGACACAGATGTACGTAAACATAGAGATGCCCTAGAGAGGAAACTGCACCAAATGCAGTTAGGGTTATGGATCTCTTTAGCCAAAATATCTGGTCTGAATAGCTTGGAGGTTTGGAGGAAACATTGTGCTTACCTCTTGGTGGCAGCATATCTCTGATAGCAAGGTGTCTTTTTGGTTTTATGTGAATTGCTGATCTTTTTGTAAATACTTGGCAAAGGCAAACCAGCAAAGACACAGTTTTCCTGAACAAGAAATGATGGAGGAACAGCCCAGAGGTGAACAATGCTAAGCAGGGCTGAAGGATACCTCGGGGCTATAGTAAGGCACCACTGCTACTGGGCAGTGAAACTGTAGTTGCTACTTTTGGGGCCAGTTATAAAGTCCTGACAGAAAAGCAGGAGACAGGTCTTCTGTTAACAAGCAAGAGAAACCTGAAATGCAGGATGTGCCAGTCACTGGAATGGGAAATTTTTCACAGGTAGACACAACACTGCTGGTTTGAGCACTGACTTTCTGAGGTTTATGTCCTTCTTTCATTCTCTGACTTCAATTGCCCTCTAAGTTATCTCTGTAAAACGAATTCAGTGCTTCCATGTATTGTCTGGCACTGGTGACACAGGAGGTAAATGCAAGAATTAAATGCAAGCTGGAATTGAATTTTCAGGAAGGTTTTCTGCAGAAATGCAGACACAGCCTATTTGCTACCAAATCCTCACAGACAGTTACACCTGGATAATCTATGCTTACCACCTTGGTGTTGATCAATGTTTGCCACCCAGGTCTGTGGGAACATCTGATGTTATGATTTAATCAGCGCATGAGTGAGGTAACCAACTTGCAGAACACGTTTTAGTCAGTAGAATGACTGTTATAAAAGAGAAGTGCAAGATCCAAATAACCCCCAAAAGTTGTCATGAAATTACTTCTACCTCAGGGACATGAAGAATAGTTGCAATTTCAGCTTTATGCAACCCTAGCTTACTGGCTATGCCAAATTTCACACTCCTATCATTTTTAAAACCCAAAATTAACTAGGTAGAAATCTGATTTTCCTTACCAAAACAAGATTTTGATTCTTTTTTCTCCTAAATTTTATTCAAGTTATACCTTTAATACTAGGGCTTTCAACTCAGGACTTGTTACTTTGAAGAGAGACTCCTTAGAAAACTAGAATTAGAATTGTGACGAAGAATGAAAACTGGCATACTCTTTGTGTCTCACTGTAATAGAAGGGAGAGATTTTCTTGTGTTGGAGACTATGCAGCAAGTAAACTGTGTTAACCTCTCACTGTGAAAAAAATTGTACTGCTGCAGTCTGAGTTTACATTGTCTAGAAGTATTTCAGAAGTAAGGGCAGACCTGCATTGGTTTGGAACAGGTTGTCCAGAGAAGAGGTTGAGTCACCATCCCTGGAGGTATTTGAGAGCTGTGTAGATGTGGTGCTTAGAGACGTGGTTTAGTGGTGGAGTTGACAGTGCTGGATTAACAGTTGGACTCCATGGTCTTGGAGGGCTTTTCCAATAAATGGTTCTATGATTCAGATGTAACACAGTTGTGGAGCAGTAAAACAAGGCAGTAAAGGTAAAATGGTGGCTGTTGGATATTTAGAGTATCTGTTTGGGCCAAGCTACAGGCAATCTTTGTCGAGGCTGAGCACTCAGTAGCTCTTATTTGGAGCAAATTAAATTTTCTTTTAGTTCATGCTAACTATTTCAGCCCTAAAGACTTGGAATAAGCAGGCAGAGATATGAATATCTGAGAGGCACCTTAACTAGATCCTCTTTCCCATGCTTTTCCCTGCAGCTTTTGTATGAAGTTTGCAGGAGGTTTGGAAACAGTTTGATATGACTAGAATATAATTGTTGTAATGTTCTCAGGACAACACAAGCTCCTTCTCATGGCCCAAATACACTTGTGATACAACAGAAAAGCTGTTAAAATGGAGCTGAAGATGGGGACCAGATTTTCTAAGCAAACTAGAAAGTCTTTTTCCACATAGAAATGTACCAGTGGTCATGATGGGGGGAATAACCCAAAAGTTATCCAAAATCCAAGTCTTGTGCTTGCCCAGTCTCCTCTGAAAATGCGAGTTTTGATTAGAACATTCAGCAGTATGACTGTTCAGCACTGTAATATGGATATTTCATATCCTCATCCTTTTGTATGTGGGCAGGATCATTAGCTGGAATAAGTCTCTTAAAATGAAACACAGTTATCCTTTCTGCAGAACTGATCACAGTAAATTAATTCCCATTGAGGAAGCTGATGGTCTGATATCACCAGGTAAGAACTTCCATGAAGGCTTCAAGATCCTAGATGTTGGAGTTGGGATTCACATAGCTTTTCTCCCTGAATTAATAATGTTGGCTTATTTTTTTGTATTTCTTTTTAGAGGGACATATGGTATGAGGAGGCAGATAACGTATGAGGTTTTTCACTGAAAACTTGATTTGAATGTTGTCCTCCTCCAAGTACAATCCATGGAAAATTTTCCTTTAGATCTAGATTTCTTCTAGCTAATTTAATAAAGCTTTGCTTTGTGTTTGCTGTGGTGTAGCAGTGCAAAGACGTGCAAGAATATCCAATCCTACTGCACATTTGCTTTGCACAGGTTTATCAGGGGTGTACTCCAAGGTTTTCACCTGTACTTTGTTGAGGAGATTTATTCCTTATGGGAACTGAATAGTAACTAATAGCAAATGTGGCTCCTGACTTAGGAATGTGGAAGATGCTGTAGTTACACTGGAGAAGCATCCTCAGGAAGTGCAGACTCCTCTCTGAGGAGCTGTGGGAATTCTGTCAATCTTGAGTAGATGGTGGAGACCATCATCACATGTAGATTCTTTGGTGATTGGTAGTACATTTATAGATTATTGGGTGGTGGGTGTTACCCACCCTAGAATGTATCCTAGGATTATTTATATAGTAATCAATTATTCTAGGTGCCAAAGAGGAAGATGAATTGTAAAAGGGATCCATGGGAATCACTTGTTGTCGGGTTATCTTGAGTATGTATGTGGTAGAATGACACAGAGAGAAAATGCAAAAGCAGAGTTGGAAGTTAAAGGAAAAGAAGGTGAGATGAAGCAGAGATGGAGCTACAGGAGACAGGCACTGCAGCATCCTGAAAGGTAGGAAGAGCAGAAGAGATTTGTTATTTCAACAGTGATATTAAAAGAAAAACGTGAAATAGAAAAGTGGGAAAGGAAAGGCTGTATATAGGAAGCTGAGAAAGCACTAAAATATGTGAAAAGGATTCAGTGAGATAGAAATAGATTCTTGAAGAAGCAACTGAATGGTTTGAGACTGAATCAATATTTTTCCTTAAAATTCTGCTGAGATTAATTTTGGCTTAAATGTAGGAATTACTTTTTGCAAGGGAGGAGGTGACAGATGGATCCAGAGAGGGTCTTGACTTTCATGTCTGTACAGAATCTTTTTTTTATTTTTGTTTGTTGAAGGCATTAAAAAAATACCTCTGGCAGTTTTTCCATTTCCTTTGGCTTTCGTGTGTAAAGAAATATTCAAACTGGGAGAGGGGATGGGAAGCTGAGCCAGGTGGCAAGCCTATTCATCACCTAGTCAGTGGTGGAAAATATTGAATGATCAAATGAAAGTGTTTTAAAATAACATGAATACAGAGACAGAAAAAACTGCCAAGGGAAGGAATTTATGTTAAAAGAAAACTTGCAGTTTCCCAGTCCAATTGTAATAAGAGACTTCAACGTTCGGTGGAAGGCAGTGTATGTACCATCTGCAGCCATAATTTTTTATTTGTTATTTTTTAGAGTAGTTAGAAAGCCATAAAGAAATGCTTTTATCTGGAAACCATTCAATTTGAATAATTTTATGGAAAATATGTCTTGTATGTCAACGTATGTAAGTATATCTGTGCACAATAGGTCAAAGTCTCTAAATTTGATTGTAAAGAAGAAAAATAATTTTTTGCCCATTTTTGTAAAGAAAAATGATTTCTGTAAGTTATTGAATAAGCTGTGGTTTGGCACCTCTGTCAACTTTAGAATGTAAACCAAAAGAACAGGAGGAAAAATTGTGTTTGAAATAAAGAAGTTTCAGATCTTCAGAACTGTAACTGTGTGTGGCATATCAGCTGCAAATCATCAGTGTGCACAATTTAAGGGGGCATGGTTAGTTTTATTATAACCCCTTGCCTATCCCTTATTTTTCACAATCTGAAAACATCACATGGTAGCAAAACTTACCTCTCACCTTTCTTTTTTTTGTGTACTTTGTAGTCGTGAACTGGAGAACAGTGTCTGCTAATAAAGACTACAGTGTTTTAAAACCATTCTGGGGTTTTACAGAATGTTCAAAATGTATCTGCTGGGAGCCTCTAATATTTTGCTGACAGTTGATATGTTTAATTATTTTTACTTTATTCAACTAAATTTAAAGGGTTTAGCTAACCATGAATTTTTGGTTATTTTCTGCTCAGGGATTCCTTTCTTAAAACCCAGACACCTTAATCAAAATCATGCGGCACATGGGAGCCGTGTACCAGCAGGATATAAAAATCAATTTATTGCTTTGTATTCATACAAATATAAAACTTTTAATGAATTTAACTAATATTTATAGGTAGGTAAAAAAATTCGGCACCAGCAAATGTTGCTAGACTACAGATAGTTTTCTTAAAGAGGGGAATTATATTAGAAACATTCTGTAGTAGACAAAAGAGGGTTTAAAGATATAGGATCTGTAATTTAGAGAAGGTACAGCCTAGAAGATACTGTTGTAAACAGCGGCATGTTACCTAAATTCTGTATTAATTGGGTCCAGGCTATTTAATTTTTTTTATTTAGTGTCTTAAATACAAAACATAGTAATTAATTGGTTGGCCAGCCTAGAAATGTGTGAGAAGAAATTAGGTGCTTCAAAATCTTGGAAGAAAGGAAAGGAAATATTTTTGAATCACAGATTTGGGTTGATATATTCTATATAAAGCAAAAACTTGATTTGTTTCTCTCTCTTTTTTAAAGAAAAAAAGCACTTTGACCAAGCCATTTTGCCAAAAATGTTTGGAAGATTTCTTCCTCCAATCCCCCCCCTTGCCCTAAGTTTGAATGCAAATGTAGATCAAGCTGTATAAACTTTAAAGACAACTTAAAAGAACTGTTCTCTGTCCAGTTTTCAAAATAAATAACACCCCATTTTTAGCATCACTGTCTAACAGTTTGTCAAACACATGCAGAAATAATGTCATATTAGCATTTATCCATTGGACAGATGCCATTCATCAGCCAACACTATTTGCAAACAACTAAGTGTGACGGATTTTTAAAACCTAAACTGCTTAAATTAAAACCATGTTTCTTTTATGTAGCAGATCCTATGTTAGGAGATTTGTTTTCTCTGCACATGAGCACTGTCCAAGCCAGTATTGTTCAAAGCTGCCCTGCTTGGTGACAGGGTTCTTGGGTGCTGCTGTCGTGCAAAAATCAGTGATGAACAAGAAATATTTTGACAAGCGCTTTGAGAAATAGAGGAGTAAACGATTTCTAAAGAAATAGGTTCTAGTGTAAAAGTGTCTGTGGCCATTGGGAAGCAAATAGATTAGGGATTAACTTTATTCAAATATGCTTTGCTGGTTTTAAAATCCAGTGCAGCACAAGGTACATTATGAATCTGGAGTTTAACAATTGTAACTGAGCTTGAGCTCAAATGATTGAACAAATTTAATTGTTTTATGTCAAGTAGCTCTTGGAAATCTCTCTGCTTGAATGCTGGCTTACTCTTCAGCCACCTGAGGGTCTTTCTTAGAAAGTTCTCAAACTTGTATCCCAAATGTATTTTTGAATTACATGCTGTGCTTAATGAAAAGCAGAGAGTTGATTGGAAAAAGTAATATAGGAAATTAGTTTTCTACATATATGAGGGAGAGATTTATAGTTCCTGTAGTATATTTTGTGCCTTTGTATGCTGGAAGGCATCACCCTGTGGCATGAGAAAGCAGGCATGAAAGAACCTTTTAGATGATAAAAGAAAAAGCAAAGAGCTTTCTTGTCCCAGACTTTGTGGGTTTGGATCCTGGCACAGTTGTATTTGATGGAATTAGTGGGGAGTGGTTTAAATCATGATGATGGAATTAGTGGGTCATTTTCGTCACAACTCAATATGCATAGCAATATATTATACATAGACACATTGTTTGGGACCAAAAGAGTGAGTTTTATTTTGTGGTTCAAGTACTACTATATTCACATGATTTTCTGGAAGTAGATTACCTTGATTCCAACTCTGTCATTTGCATATTAATGAACCAACCTCTGTATCTTCTTTATTTACATCTTTATTTACGCAGAAAGCTTCTTAGATAGAAGTACCCTCTTGCTCCATCCAAGTGATATACAGCACAACAGCAAAAAGTTGGCCTACCACAATACAAATGCCTCAAAATCAGTATTGTAGACTAATTCATTGGTATTCCAATAAGGAAACTTTGATTTGCATTTTTATCTGAATGTTGGCCCTAAAAATCTGGACAATTATGAAGTTAACAGTGTCAGCTTTAAAGGCTCTCTTTCTAGAAATGTGCAGAATCACAAAGACTACCCTGGCACTTTCCTCCAGAAGCTGCAATCTTTACCAGCTTGTGTAACGTAGCAGTGACATGAAAGCAGACAAGTTGGCAAGTGGTTCACCTCTTTGGAGCTGTGAAGAATCCTGCAGACACATTTTGTGTCTTTTTTTTGACTGGATTTCTCTGGAGAAAAAAAAATCAGCGATTGATTCAATGAGATGGGTTCTAAAACACACCACTCTTGATAGAATTGCATCTGTGTATGCTTAATGGCTACCTAAACAAAGGTTGACTGCTGGGCCTAAATCCAATACATACAGGTTAAACACTACTGTCTGACCCATCTTTGAACTGCCGGGTCGGATCCATCATAATATAATTGGTTTATCCCCTTGTGTCTAAGAAGCTCTGCAGTAAACAGACTGTTCTTATGTCCTGGAGAGCTTAGACTACAAATGAAAACTTTTCTGGATCTGGTAGGTAGGATTAATAGAAGCTAAACAATTTGTGTGGCTAAAAATGCTCTGTTAGCATTTTGGGAAGTCACACTAATTCTGTATGTAAAACCAACTTTTGTTTAAGCTGCAGGGTCAGAGCCGTCACCATATAATTGGTTTATCCTCTTATGTCTAAGATGCTCTGTAGTAAACAGACTGTTCCTATGTCCTGGAAAGCTTTAGCCTGGCCACTAATGGGAAGCATCATCATTGTTCAATCTCTGTTAACACTGAATGTGCTGGTAAAGTTATACAACTTCATAAATGTGTTCTCAGGCTGGAAAAGAGAGCGCAAGTTTATGTGATCAATTCTTGTAGGTAAGTTGTTCCAAGCAGTTGGTTGTGCAGGTAGCCCTCCTCTGTACTTTTGTTAGCTCTAGAAGACCTGCTCTGGGAAGGAGCAATTTTTTTTGGTGTAATTGCAAAGTACTGTCACTCTGGTGTTACCATCATGTGATAGTAAGGAAGATATCTAAGCTGAATTTTTCTTATTAGGATATGATTTTAAAAAAATCCATTTCAATAGCTCAGACTACTGCACTGAAGTTTAAGTGAAACCCGTTAACATTTAACATGATCCTATGATTGGTCAGAGCACCCCAAAAAAGTTTTCAAACAGCAAATTCTGAAGTCATCTATGCCTCAGGTTAAGTCTTCTGCTCCTTTTTCTCTAACTCCCATAAATAGTTCAAGCCCAACTATTTCTCCTAGGATGCATGCACACATGAAACTAGGCTTAGGAACCTGTCTGTGTTAATATTTATGCAATCTGTTCTGGAGATCCAGTCTTGTTGACACATTTAATGCATAAGAAAAACTCAATAGACTGGGGGGAAAAAACCTTGCAATGAAGTCTCGCAGTGTGATTTTTTAAAATTAATTACAAGATTTTACAGAATCTGCAAATAAACTTGAAATATATCATAAGGTGTTCTATCAGTAAACGCTTCTAAATACAAAAGGAAATGAGAAAGTGATGTATTCCATATCTAGATATAGGCAGCACTTGGGACAGCATGAAAAGGCTTTGTCTGTAGCTAAGCAGATTTTTATGCATGAGGAGGTTTTGTCATCCCCTCTCAAATTAGCTTTAATTGTTCGTTACTCATCTTGCCTATGCACTACACTGGGGGTGACAAGCCTAATAATTCTTCATATGGATAATGTAAGGCGATCATGGAGGTGTCTTCCTTCTACTTGTTCTCTAGAAATAGGGAGAATGGTATAGATACTCTCAAAGCAATAGCACAATCTGTGACTGCAGAGTTGGTTTGTATTCAGTTTAACTGGGTAGCAGAGCTACAAAGTGTATCTTGGGCTGTACTCATCTTAAAATTGTGCCATTTGTCTCATCTTCAAAGAAAACTGAGTGTTGGAAAAGTTAACAGTGAGGAATTTATTCAAGTATAGTGTGTATAAGGAACAGGATGTAACTGTCTGATGCTTTTTCAATCCTTTATGTTGTTGCCATTGATTCTACAAACTTTCCTTTATGCAGTAGAATTAAGGCTTTAATCCTAAATTTGGAAAAGATCTATGTTCTCTGAAATTGGTCTGAGCTGACTTTGCAGACTAACTGTGCTAGATGTTGGTGTGGTGAGGTGGAATTGTGTTTCCATTGAAGCTGATGGGTATTTAAGTTAGCACTTCCAAATATGGGGGACTGGATGTAACTGTAGTTTGACTTTAAATATGATAAAAAGTACTTGTAATAGATCTAAAGTTTCAGTCCTGCAAAATCAACTTATGTTCTCTTCTCCTTGCTCCATGTAAAACAATGGATGCCTCATATTGTCAGGATTCAGTTCCCAGCGGGTCATGTTCTCTCCCTCATACTTAACACAAATAATGTGCAGGTGCCCTGTAACAGAGGTGGTGGGGAGCTAAGCAGCATTTTTTTGGTTCTGCAATTCTTTGCAGCTCTGGTAATTCTCTGTTTTGGAATGAATGAGGCTTTGCAAAGAACTGATGGACTTCATTTAACTTTCTAGAAAGTTAATGAGTATGGTTCAAATTGGCTTGGCTCTCCCTTGAATTGGTTTACGGGATAGGCAACTCCAGAGAACAGTTCATCCAGTAAAATGATGGTTGTGTAAGACAGGAAAGGCTCTCAACTTCAAGACATTCCTATTAACCAGAATTAATAATTCCACTTTCTGTGTTCATATTATCATGGATCCATTTCCTGTTGGTGATGGGAAGCATGACAGCATTTGCTTCTGGGACATCTGTATGTAAGATTTGTGTTATTTATATATAATTGTTGTTAGAGGGATGCAATAATTTCACAGTAATAACTGCAGGAAATTCCCTCAGTGTTACCATGTATGTTGTAGGACTACAATGCACATATTTGATTGCAAAACATTTTAAGGTGTTTACCTCCTGAAAACTTCTCAAAATGGTTCCAAATAAATTCCCTGTAAGCCAAGCTGATGAAAATTAAAATCAATTTTCATATATGGCTGGTAACCTCTTCTTCTGACCAAGAGACTTACTTGGTTTGTATTACTTAAATTTTACTTAAATTTGGAAAATAGGTAAACGTACTGGATTGTGTCCATAAAGAAATGACATATGTACTTCAAGCTCACAGTAAGATGCTGTGATTTTTTTTTTTTTTATTTGCAGATATCCTGTTTTCCTTGGTTTACAAAGACAACTCAGTGTCGAGGCAACTGAAGACGGGTGTGCTGGGCTAACACAAATTTAACTGAAGCCAAGAATGCCCTGGTTTGGCTCTGGAAAGGGTACTAAGCAGCCAAGGACACTTGGAAGGCCAAATCTAAACCAGTACGGTGAGTTTCCTATGTTGTACTGGATACAGCCATAATTATGCATGAGAATTTATTCTGTCTATCCCGTCTTCGTATCTTGTTTTAACAGAGGATAGTCTGCTTTCTGTGTGCCAGAGCAGCATGACAATATCTTCATGAGTGACACAAACTATATGTTCTCCTTTTCTAGGAACAGCTTTAATTTCTTGTCACTAGTTCTCTGCCTTTTAGACAAAATTGACTGTATGGCTCTAGTTTGCCCTGGTCAGGATGTGGGGAAAGCTAAATCCAACATACAGACTGACCTAAAAAAGTTATATTGGCATTGAGAGAGATTTAGTAAGTCATTTATTTTGCAACGTAAGTAGAAACCAAGGTGGTGATTAAAAAATGAAAATAAATTCCATCAATTGTTTATCTACTTGTGTAAAAACTGAGAAGACCTGGATTTCTTCAGAGGATTATTATTTACTCCTGATACTGTGCTTCAGTAATATCTTTCAGTAGACCCTTCCTCTAAAGCTGTTTTCATAGAAAATGTCCAGCTACATATTTGCTAGAACAGCCTCTGACTTTTTGATGTTATGTTCTGTAGACTCTCTATCGCTTAGAAAAGTCTTTAAATATCTAAAGCAGAATAAAATGCCTTAGTCTGAATGAAATAAAAGATCCCCTAAGTGGTATCATTCTTTAATGTAGTTGATGTTCCCTGTTTTCATGAATGCACAAATATTCATGTGGAAACAAGTCTCTAGCTTATTCATATATATCCCTGGTTTATGTTTTCACCAAACTAATTATCCCATCTAATTTCAATTATTTTCAACTTGTTTTCTAGAAGATCCATTTGCTCTTACTAATTTAAAGCTTTCTGTTCTTCTCTTTTCCAATTTTCTCTCTTCTTGCTTGTTATGCCTGAATTAAAAACATCTGGATTAAAAATGGTGAGATTTTGATAACAAGTCTCTTATTCATTTTTCTTGTAAAATACCACAACATCCTTTCTATACTTAGCATCCAAGAAACATTGGGATGTATTGAAAGTTTTCATAAGAAAGTATTTTTTTAATAGAAAAACTCTGTTTTGATCAAGTTTGGGGTTTTTTAATAAGAAATTTTTGCTTTACTTGGAGAGTTAGCTTTTCATTACACCTCAGGGAAAGAAAACTGGATTTTTTTGAGTTTCAACATCTGAGACTAAAAAAACAATGAAAAATTGCATGTGTTTATAATCACTGCAATTGGAATTATTATGCTCTGCTTGCATGTATTTTGTCAGCAAATCCTGACAGGCCAAATTTACACACATACTCAAAAAAATAGGTGAAAGAAAAGGCCTGAAAAGAGGATGAACAATCCTATGCACTGATAACGTGAATTAACAAACCATTCTTCACTCAGCTGCAGCAAAAGGTATGCAGAAATTTCGCATGTTCCTATATAGTAGGAAGCAAATTCCATGCTACCAAAACAAGGTTATGACAGAAGGAAAATGAATACAAGCACAGCTGTCTAGCCAAGGATCTTCTTTTTTTAAATTTATTTCTTGCCAATCTATCTCTGCTGTGACCTGCCCAGAAACAAGGACAACTAGGGAATGAGCTTGTTATCATAGGTCCAGTGCTACCACTTAAAAATGGATTATGCAGATGAGTAACCTCAATCTCTTGACACAATTTGCAAGAGTGAGATTGGAAATTCAAGTCTGTGCAAACGTTGTTCAAGCTGGAACAGTTGCTATTGCAAAAATAAAATGGGTAAAACCAGGTATGAATGGCAGACTTGGGGAGTTTGCAGTTTGTTTACTGAATATCATGTGCTCAAATCTAAGGGAAGTTGTTTTTCAAAAGTTGCTTAATTACTGATTCAGTCGGAGCCACTGAAGCATAACAGTTAGTGATTCTGAAAATCTGATTGTCAACACAGGGTTCTGTGTCCTCACAAGTTTTCTCTGTTTTGCTCTTGGACTGGAATCCAACTGCAGAACTGAATTTCCTGAACATTCTGGGACAGTTTAACTGCAGCCTGAACATTACAAGTCAGACGTGGTGTGTAATTAGAGTATTTATTGTAGAATAAAAAACTTTTCATATCTGATGTTGATTCATGAACATTCAAATAAATATTATATGATCAGGAGTGTCCATTCATATCCCATCAGGAGGAATATCCATTCATATCATGTGCATTCCTTTTAATTCATACTGAACTCTTGTGGAACTGCAGAACCAAAAAATGTCTGTGGCTCTGCCAAGGAGTGACTGCCTGAATTTCCACTGGAAATTCCAGTAAGAATTAGCACTTAATTACTGTATTCTACCTTAGAGGCAGGAATTAAGTGATGTGTAGCATAGCTAGGGCCTTCTGCATGTCTTAATGTGTCACACTACAACTGAAGTCAGGGGTAGAGCTCCCTTGTTGATATTCTGTGCTTGGAAGGATCTGCAAGTACATCATAAATAACTGACTCCCAATTACGTAACGTAAATTGCTCCTGCTTTCCCAAGAGGATAATTGCATATTAATACGTGCTCATTAATAAGTATTGCAGGTACTGAAAAACAACCTAATTTCCTTTCCTCACTTATAAAGCTAGACTTGCCTATTCTTGGACATATTCTATATACACAGAAGATGATTTTGCCTTGACATAGTAATTCTCATAGACAAAAGCCATAAAAGTGTCTGTCTTGCTTAACATTTCAGTCTAGTTCTTGAGCTCTGACCTCACAGGAATACAGGGTCAACTTTCAGGATTTTGGCACTCCACATGGTGCTGTGTAGTGAGCATTTAGGCCCTCAGAACAATCGTGTCTGGGTTAGGTTTTGCTCACATTAAAGTCAGAGAGACAAACAGCTTCTTCCATTTGACTCCTCACAGGCAGACTTGTACCACTTTCAATTAACACTCGCCCCTTGTCCACCCACCCAAACCTCCTAGAGACCAGGAATGGGGTAGCGAGGAACAGCAATTTTCATATAGCACAGTATCAAATTGATTCCACGCTTTGCAGCCATTTTTCAAACCAAATTTGTAATGAAGCTTTATTTTAACATACCTGGTATATTTATTTTCTTTATCTTTGCTGCTACCACCTTTTGAAAACTTATTGGCCTGGTCACATGCAAGGGTGAGGAAAGATTTTTAAGGGTATGAGATTGCTTGCTTTCATAGCGTGTAATAGAAAGTAAGCTTGAGATGACAAATGTTGTGGTGCTTCTTCCCAGAGCTCAAACTCATGTAGTTACTTTGAACAGGAACTGTACAGATAATCATCCTTTAATGCCATGATAAGAAATTCAAGTTTCGTATTTTGCAGTTTGTGCTTGTGTGTGTGTGTATTCTATATGTATGTGAAGTGCTAGAGAACTGAAGCAAAGGGTTCCCACTGTGAGATTTTATTCGATGTACACTTAGCACATGTAAATGCTTTGTCTGGCAATCATGCCAATCGCCATGGAATAACATGCAATGAGTAGGAAACAATTATGTGGTAACTGCAGCCCACAGCGGTTTGGTGAAAAGTCCTAGTCAGAAACTGCTTTCACGTCAGAAAACTCTGTATCATCAGAAATTCCTTAAATGTCAGCAAGGGTGTAGTCCTTACAAAAATCCTTGAATACTCTGGGGTTATTTTTACTTGTCTTCCTTTGTGTCTTTTATTTTCTTTCATCAGGTATATGAGCAACCAAGTGTATAAACATTATGCAGACTTGTATACTAATAGGGAATAAGTCTTATTCATTGGTTTATTTCAGCTTTTGTTTTCTTTTGAAAGAAAGAAGTTTTCAGTGAAGAACTGACACTTCAAGAATCTTGTCAAAGGGCTGTCTTGTATAAAACCTTATCAGTTCTTTCTATATAAGATAAATACATACAGGCTTCTGTATGGCATTTTTTGCTTTCATAGAAGAGCTCCAGGGGACTGAATGCTTATCTTTGCAAAAAAACCCCAAAAATAAAAACAAACAACAACAAAAAAAAAACAAAAAACAAAAAAAACCCCAACAAAACAAAAACAAAACGAAAAACCATGCAAAGATACAAACAGAAAATAGAATGGCCTTGATTTCAAACATTTTTCCCAAACTGTGGCTAGAAAAGGTTAAAAGTCCACCTTGCCTTTCTGACAAAGCAAAAAGAACTTAGAAAAATATCTATTAGTCTTCTCAAAATATTTAGAGAGCACTCTTGCCTTACAGGGATGTCTGTGCCCCACAGGGTAAGGACAGGCTTTGAAGCTGAGAGTCAGAGCTGGACAAGTCACCCTGCAGAGGCTGCAGAGCAGGGAATGGGCTGGATGTGAAGCAGGTGGGCTCTACCCTTTGCAGCAGGACCAGCAGATGTTTCTGTTCAGAGCTGAATTGGTGCTTGATGTGGGAGGGGTAGAGCCTGGAGTGGAAAGAAAGGATGAAGAACTTTCCCTTTGCTTTAATCATTCCGTGTGGTTGTGCACTCAGGTGAAGATGTCTGCTCCTGAATACTCAGTTATTTCAATGGTCTATAGTCAAGGGCAGACTATTTGAAAATCCTGAAGTCAAAAAGAATATCAACTATATTTTATAATGCTTTCTTAGCTTTCCCGTAATAGGGTATAATTCAAGGTCAACCATCTTTTTCACTACGAGTTTGTCAAAATATTAGACTTCCTTTGTTACTATTTCTTATAATGGCTCTAATGAAATATGTGGTTTTGAAAAGTGGGAGGTGCTTTTGTGCTTTCTGGCTCCATTTGAACTGCATAGTGATTAACAGTAACATTGTAACAGTTAAGATCTATTTTGATGGTGAAAGTCAACATCTGTTATCATACAAACCTGTTTTTTTTATTTTTAATTACAAAATAATTAAAAAATTCTTTCAGACATTAAGCAGATGATACACAACACCTTTTCTTTTCTTGCACTCTTTTACCTTAAAATGAATGTGTTTTGCTTCTCTTTGTGTTTACTGGAAATTAAAAGCTGGCACAGCCTTACGCTTTTACTGCAGATTATAACCACTTAAAGCAGTAGTCTATTAAATAATGCTGTCTGCCAAGGAACTATCTTAGGTGAAGTTTTATGAACCTCTCCCCACCATTCTGAAGAACTCCTTAAACTTCTGATATCTGTTGGTGACAGCTGAAAAAATAATTTGCTGCTCTCATATTCTCGCTGTTTAGTTCTTCTTAAGATTGCAATACTAAACCTTTTAAAGGTCTAATTTGACAAACCTGAGCTGGGAGGCATAATTTTGGATACCGGTTGTTTTAATGAGCTGTGAGGGAAGAAAATCGGCATTATAGAGTTGTAGAGTGATTTGGGTCAGAAGGGACCTTAAGGATCATCTAGTTCCAAACCCCCCTGCCACGGGCAGCAACACCTTCCACTTGACCACATTACTGAAAGTCCCACCTAGCCTGAACTTGAAGACTGCCAGTGATGGGGCATTCACATCTTCTGTGGTGATGACAACCTGGTCCGGTGCCTCACCACACTCTGAGTAAAGAATTCCTTCCTAACATCCAATCCAAATCTCTTTTTAAATTCAAAGCCATCCTCCTTTGTGCTATCACTATCTGCCTCTGTAAAAAAGTCACTCTCCATTTTTTTTATAAACTTTCTTTCTGTACTGGAGCCTTCTCTTCTCCAAGCTGAACAGCATCAGCTCTGTCAGCCTGTCAATATTATGCCCATAGTCTAATGTATTTACATGTGCGTTTTTATAAAGTATACATTACATATACATTTCTATTATGTAAGCATTCAGAGCTATTGTCTTCATTAACTCAGGAGTAGCATCTATGACAGATTTTTTGTTGCCATGTGTATTAATGATGCTTCAAAAACGCTATTTCACATACAGAACTGAAATTAACAATTGGTTATTTTGAAGGCAGTAGTTTTCTGAAAATTCATGCACCATGCTGGTAGTGAAGAGAGATCAGACTTCAGGAGGACATTTGCAATGTTTGCTAAGTGACATTTATGGTCATGCTTAAGGAATCATATATTTCCAAATGATATGTGTATTTTGTGTACACAGGGAAAAAACCTCAAGTAGAGGACAGCTGTAATTATCATGAAGTACAGAAAAGGTTTGATGTCAATGCAGACCTCAAATTGAAACAAACCATTGAAACTACAAATGAGTACTATTCACCTGTGCCACCTCTGACTAGCCAGTTATGGTAAAAGGGGACATTTTTAGTCAGATTGCATAGAATATGCACAGTATTTTACAATCAGAGGCAAATAGAAAAGTCTCCCCCACCAAAGTTCGTGAATAATAAGATGGCTTCCAAAATAGTCTTCAAATTTGAACCAGTTGCTACAAGATGATAAAAGCCCTAAGGCAAAGACCAAGTTTTAAGTATGTACTTCACTACTCTTGTGTGAATCCAGCTTTATTCACTCAAACCCTGTATTTAACTGCTGTCTGCCTTGTCTGGAAAATGGTATCAGGTTCAATGTATTCTGTGGTAGCTCATCCATCATCAACAGAGATTTTAAAAGATGGGGGAAAAAAATGTGTTACTTGACTAATATGTACATATGCAAGGAAAGGGAGAAGGAAGTTTTGAACGATGTTCTCTTTCCATTAGCTAAATAAACACCCTGCTCTCTATTATAAGAATCGTTGTATTGCTGATATTTTGGAAATTTTTGCATTGCCTAGTAACCAACAGTATCTACTATTTTCCATAGTGTTTAGTCTGTTCAAAACCTCAAACCTCCTCCTTGGGTGTGAACAATTACATGAATTTTTCTCTGAAGATTTTAAGTAGCTTTAAATTTGCTAGATTAGGGTCTTTGTTCAAGAAGAGCAAATGGTGTGTGAATGATGGACAGTGGTGCGGGTGGCCAATGAAATAATCTTTGTTGTAATCTTTTGTTGATTATTAATCCTAAAATCATCAAAGATAGAGAATATATGGGCTGAGATCTAGGAAATACAAACTTCTGCAAATATGATCTGAATTGCAAAAACAAGACAAAGATACAGTTACCTAAACTGTGGAAAATCTTATAATGGAAAAAGACATGTTTGCCTATGTGAGACTATCCTCTTTCAGCTGGTGCATGTCTATCAGCTAAAATGTCACATATCCGTTCCAAAGTTAGCAAGGTCAAACACCTTCCTTCTGCCTTTCCCAAAATTGCCATCACTGATATATATGTTGCTCCAAAGTCTTAAATCATGTCTCATGATTGAATTGCATGGTAAAGAGTATTCTCAGAGATTAGATTAATAATTGGTCTGATTGTCTAACCTGTACTCACTTTAGTAGTCCCTTAGGGGGAATGGCTTAAGAAATGACTCAGATGTGAAATGACTCTTCCAAAGTTGAATCTTGTTTTACCAAAGGTAATCTCTATTGCAGCCTATGGAAATTTAAAGCATTGAAAAAACCTGAATCTCCTTAAGGTTTTGTAATGACATTATATACTGGGAAGGGCAAAAAAGGATTCTTTAAGTTTTACTAAATAATCCAGTTTTACAAACTGACTGCAAATCAGGGCATGGTATGAAGATGACTTGATTCTACAAAGAACTACTTTATACTGAGCTATTTTTCTTAACTAATTTGAAATTGAAACAGAGACTTAAAACTATTTATGTTATAGTTCAACTCAAATATTTTGGGAAGATGTGCCAAGTCCTGTAGGGCATCTGATTTTCTTTAGCTGGTCCTTATGTTGTTTATGCATGTTGATGTTTGATCAGCAAAACCACAGATAAATATGGCTAGGGATGCTGAGTTTTGTTTGTCTTTTTAAGGCTTTTAATTAATTGCATTGCAGAGGAGGTGATTTGCTGCTTACATGTCAGAAGAATGATGTGCTGTTTAGGGCCTGCCCTTTAAAGAAAATGTATGACAGTTTAGGGTGAGGGTAAATAAGACAGAAATATATCAACACAGAGATAAGGAAAAACAGATGTGGAGAAGAGCAGCGTTCAAGGCTGAATTACAAGCTGTTCATTACTGGTATACAGTCAAAGTACCCTACTGGGTTGAGCAGCAAGGGCAGAGTGCTTTGAGTTGGTCTGGGAGCACATGGAATAAATCATATTATTTCCATGTTTCCTTGTCACTGCTGACAGTGGGACTCCTTGTGGGTGGAGGTTCACTAGCACTGCAGGTATCTCCATAAACAGAGCATGATGGCTACTCACAGAGTAGCAGTCAATCTGGGATCAATCTGTTTATTCCTGTTGTTTCTCTGTGTAGCCTCTACTCCTGTATGCTCTCAATGTCTCCTAATTTTGCATCAGTAGTGTATTTTGTGGGCACTTTCCTGATGTTTGGGATGGGTACCTTGGAAGAAAACTTAAAAGATCAAGGAACTCCACCAATGATACCCTTCATTGCTTTCCTTGTGTCCACTTATTTTCCTCTCATCTTAACCTTGTTCTAAAGCTGGCCTGTTATCAAGGTGTTTAGAAATTCAAATATCTTTAGTCCTTCTCCTAGTAAGAGCGTTGCATTTGTGGGTCTCTTGCCTTAGAAATGGAGAAGGTCGTAAAAAAAACATCTCCTCTATTATCCTTAAGTTTGACTACTTAATAGCATGTAGTAAAACACTTGTGTTTTAAGGGCTTTAGGGATTGTTTCTGTGAACAAAAGAGTAATATGAAGAAGCAAAGGGCACATTAAATAAATATTCCTGGCTGCTACCAAGTTTGAGCCTTTTTTTGACTTGACTTGTTCCTGTTCTTCATGTATACAACATTCTAATTACTACATGAAATGCGCTTTTTCTTCTTTCATATGTGTGAATCTTTTTTTGTATTTTTTGTTATACTGGTGAACTGGAATTAGGGTGTATGTAAATGTCATCTCAAGTTCTTGCTGTACTATCTCAGCTGTGTATATGATCTTTTTGGTAAATCTGTGACCTTTTACAAAAATTCTCAGCTTTGTCTTTTGAACATTTGCTGCAATTAAGAAGGAGGCTAAGCTATAGAATACTAAGCTTATGGTAGCTTAAACATAGTCTAAACTTCTGTTTTCCTTTGTAGATGCAAAACCTTCCCTCAGTGAATGGAGATTTCCACTCTAGGCTGTTTCTCTGCTTTTACAAGTGGTGCAGTGTGTTTTATTTTTGACTTAAGGGGCAGGGGGGCATGGGTTGAAAGATAAGAAAACTGTGTTGTAGTATACTGGTTCCAAAAATGATAAAATGTGAAAAATAACAGACTTATTCCAGGGCCATGTAATCAAAATAGATTTTTCACTGGAGATATAAAAAGAGACTATGCAAAACATTCCTGAAATAATTTATGCTGAGTTCAAGTTTAAGCCAGAGATACAACAGTATATTATGTGTTCTTCTGGCATTCTGTCTTTAAATCAACAAAACTATCTCAACTTTTGCACTCTGGTCAGTGCAGCAATTGCCTTAATATTGTACAGTCAGAGCTGTGGGTCTCCCAGACCTTCAAATGGCTCATTTTCAAAATCAAAAGGCTTTCTTGTTTTTTAGTGTCATCTATCCAGTTTCTATGACAGTGATAGGCTGTGGTTTATTAATATTCAGGGACTGAGCTATCCACCAATTTAATTCTGTATATTCCTCTGTGTCCTGGGATGTCTTGGTGCCATGCTCACAAAAAGAAGCATTCATGTCTCTCTGCTTGGAAATTCCTGCTTTTCTGGTTATGCTTAGTTATGCCAACCACCTGTGTGACCTACCTGTTGGTAACCCAGTGAGTTGGTAACATTTGCCAGGTGCAAGGGCTGAGTCCTGCTTGGGCAAGGCAGCTCCACTTGTGCAATCCACCTTCAGAGCTTAAAAGGTTTTACAGTGTCTGTGTGGCCTGGCTGTGCTAGTTGGCCTTAGGGCCAGCAGATGGACCCTGGCTCTGCTTGGCATGTTACCACAGATATAGGGATAGCCAAAGGGTAAAGGCCTATCAGGAGATCTGCTAAGATTGAATATTTTTGTTGTGAAGGTATTTATATTCCTTCCTCTTTCTCTACTGTATCATTTTCCTCATTGCTTCCAGATATCTTACCATCTTAATTCAAGGAGTTTCAAGGGTTTTCTTTTTGTTTGCTTTTGGGGTTTTTTAGCCAATTATTTGTTAGCTGAAGCTCTGCTCTGCTTTATCAGGAAAATACACAGGAGAGAACTGTGACTGGAAAGGCCTTAAACATGCGTTAACTAACTTGAAGTTGTACAAAGCGATCTGCCAGAGACTTCAGAAGACAAATCTAAATTCCCAGAAAAATAAAACTTGTGAATCTGTAAACTTAGTTAAAGCTCTGAACAGCAGAGATTATTTCAAATTATTTTGAAATAGATTCAGTTGAAAAAGAAATTGTCATTTGAATTTGCAGTCTGTTGCAAAATCTGTTGAAACACTTGGTGGTTTTGTTGGTGCTCTCAACTGGGACTAGACTTGGCCTCCAAATGCAAGCATTCTTAGTGCAAAAAGCATTATAGTCAAGTAGAAGCTACATTTACTACTCAAAATAATATCTCTGTTCAGAGAGGCCAGTCCCTGAAAACATCCCAGAATTAAGAGTTCACCAAAGAGTTATAAAAGTTTCATGCAAATTTGTATACACTTTGATAATTAGGTACAATGAAAAATGTGTGGGAAACATACAAAACCAATGGGAATTTTTTATTTCATAAGTCATCTAATATGTGTAACACTACAGCAATCAAACTTAGAATGAGACATCTCCACCTATTGAAGAAACACTCTCCATATCTCTCTGTATGTTCCTACATGTTTATAGCATTTTGTAGGCAAGTTGCTGTAATGCTAAAGCAGGTGTCCCCTGGTACATGTGACAGAGCAGAAAGTGACAACCTTGTCACGCTGCTCTGCCCCATAACACGGGCTGCAGTTTCACTGCCTTTTACTCAGCCTGTGTTTCCATCAAGGAACTTCCCACAGATGCTCTTGTAGTTATTGTTGGTTCTAAGTGTCTGCAGTGGAAAGAACAACTTCCATCTTGAAGAAATTTTGGTTCTGCTGTGTGCCAAGAGGGGCTCATGAGGTGTATGAAGGGACAAGACTACACAGAAACTTTTGAAAGACTGACCAAGGCATGTGGCTGAAATCTGGCATGGTCTTACCAGGTCCCAGATATTAGGAAACTTGAGTGATCCATGTTACCAAGTTCCAGATTTTCTTCTTTATGCTTGCAGTAGAAAGTGGCTTAGAGGGAACTGGTGGTGCAGGCAGTGAAGAGGGGCTCAAGAGCCAGTGAGGGAGTTAAATTACTGGACAATATAGATATATAGTCTGCAAAGGTCAAAAGGAGCCTGAATCAACCCTTGGACTGTAGCCTAACATGAAACTGCCTAGCACTTTTGAAAAATTCAGATTTGATCTCCTTTAAAGAAGTCATAAGGAAAAATATGTTTGTGTTAAGACTGAGACGTGTTGGTGACATGAGAATGGGCAAATTACAGTTACTGCATTGAGTTCCTGCTAGGTTTATTTTTATTGAATGACATAGTTTAATTATGCTGCAGTGGGGGATAATTTAACTTGTCCAAAAAAGTCAACTTACTGCCAAGTTCACATATTTATAATACCCTAGGTTAGACTGAACCAGAGCTGTATTTTGAAAAGGAAAAAAAAAAGGTATTTTGCACTGGAAGTGTACAATTTTTTAGGACATGAGAGTAGCAAAAAGGGTAATTGGGTATCTTTAGTTAGAATTAATGAAGTAATTATGTTTTTAATGGCTTCTAAGCTACTTACTGATATTTAGATAGTACACTGAATTTGTTGTGTAGCATCCCTTTGAAAGCGTAACTTAAATATTCCATCTGTTATCATTTACATGTCATTTTAAAAGAACACTGCCTACTTATACCCTTTGTTTTGATACCTCTTCTTTAAATTTATGTAGTCATTCTGTGTATGATAGTAGGAGGCTGTTTTATGCAAACAGTGGGGGAACTAGGTTTAATGAATAGCAGGAAGGTGTTCATTCTGCCTGGGGTGGGGAGGAAACCCAGCACCTTTCATGTACTTTTATGTAAAGACCTAATATTTTTAGGCATGGCTGAATTCTTTTTTGTGTGTAATCAGAACTATGGAAAATATACAACATCCTGTTTGTATTATATGCTTCTCAGATGTTCCTCATTAGGAGAATCATCCTTCCTATCCAAGCATTGCTCCATCCAGCATTAATTATCTATTGTTATACTACCCAAATTCATCACAATTTGCTGGTATCACAACTTAAAAACATCAATAACATATTTTAAAGAAAGCCATATGTAACTTAAAATTCATCCATGAGAAAAAACCCAACTTGTTGAAGTCATGCTTTTATATTTTTTTTGGAGGGGGAAAAGTTAATCTCTTGTAGGAGAAAAATAGCATTTCTTTCTCTTTTCCAGATCTCATAAAGCTTTCCCCACAACTGAATTGTCAACTTTTGCATGAGTGGGCAGGCAAATGACGTGATGACTTTTTCTCTGAACATTTACCAGAAAATGAGGACCTCACATGCGTTAAGCGTATATTGCAAAAATAAAGGAATAAGATAATGATTTTAGATTTACAGCATTTTTTAAAATCTATGTAACACATGATGAAATTGTTAAAATATTATTGGCCTTAGCATCAGAAGTCATAATTTCCTTATTTTTTCCCTCTCTAGAGGTTTTCTCAACTTGGTTATTCATCAGCAGTAAACAAAACAGACTTTTACTCATACAGGGCAAGAAAGAAAAGGCAATCTAGTTAAGATTAAGTAGATTTTGCTGAAGTTGAGAGACTTCAAATCCATGAAAATGGGAGAATATCTCAGTTGATAGTTAACTCAAGATAAAGGTATTTTAAATATGCATGGAAATATGCTTATTTTTAGACCAGCAAGCATATCTTTAAAGTGTAACACTGTTGTCAGCTTACACTAACAGTTATTTAGCAGAACTGGCAGGCCTTTTGTCTTTTATTAGTCAAGCACCTGGTAAGCTGAGATCTTCATCAATAGCTGACACTCAGGCTCTGTCACAGTACAGTTACACAGCTAGGGACAGGGAAGGTACTAATATTGATTCTCCAAGATAAACTCCCAATTAATTTCAAAAGCATAGCCTCAGTCTCCTACTCTGGGTTTTTCAATATATTATTTTCCCAAATTTTACTACCAATTAACTGATAGGGTAATGTTCAGCATTGCTACTAAAGACTAGGCAATATGCATGGAGGTAATACATCAGAATATTTGCAACATGTTGCTTTTAAGATAATTTCAAATATCTCATGTTTGTTATGCAGTAATACCAAAAGACCTCAAATCTGTAAATAGTCTTTAAACATGGTTAAGGAACGTATATATTTGGCAGGGTGTCCATATTTCATCACTGCAGTGTATCATGCTGTGAATAGTAAAATAGCTTGTTAAATAGTAGGGTAGCTTGGATGCACATATGTAGTTTCAACGAAGTAGTTCTTTAAAGTGTTTTTAATGAAACATATATGCCTATTGCTTAAAACTAAACTAAGATATAGGTTTTTTTCTCTTTTTTCTTTCCTTAAAAAGAGGTAGTAACTTTCATATCTTCTAGGCTGGTAGTTTGTTAACTTATTGTTTCTTCCAAATTAATTTTGTTAAACAACTTCTATGCAAAGTACATTATTGGGCTCAGGAGTTCAGTGCTAATCTTGCTTGAAAAGTTTTCTCTGACTTGAAAGTAGAGGGAAGATGAAGTTTGTAATGGAAATTTTAGAGGTAGCCTTGGCCTGTATGCTACGAGCTGATATTACTGTAATGCATCAGCTTTTTTTTTCTTCCAAACATGCCAGATTTTGCTTTCCCAGTGAAATATGATAATGCAATTAATTCTGTTTTCACCACACAACCTTTCTCTGTGTTCTTGAATGGTGAGTCCACGTACATATCACAACAAGAACCCTCTATCGTAAGTTCCTGACCTTTGTGTGTGCTGTAAATCAGCTCAGTGGTGGTACTTGAAGAGAGCAGAAGGATTTGGCCCTGTCTCTCCTGTAAGAAATACTGGCACTGGAGGTTAGTGGTGTGTTGCAATCTGTGTTGTGATATGCTGGGGGAGGAGGGAGCTCTGCCTATCTCATCTGCCTTGGGAATCTCCCCAAGGTAAACAGGAGGAGAACGGCATGTATGAGGGAGGACAACCCGAGTGTGGAATAGTAACAAAAACAGCCAATAAATTCACATCAAGGACACAATCTGGACACCAGTACACACTTAAATCTGTGATCTGAATGTACAACAGTACTTGTGAAAAAAAGAAATCACCCTTGAATAAATGAGACTATCTAACTGAAATGCCAAGAAAAGGGTCAAACGGTTACAGAAGGATTAAGGGGGAGAGGAATTAATAATAAAAATGATGCTATGGTGGAAAAAAAAGATCAGAGAGAGACATTTTTTCGTGCAAGATTGTCAGAGAAGGTTGCTCAGCATACATTATGAAATGCATCCTTTAGAATAATTTGCTTCTTCCTTCCTATATCTTTTAATAGCTATCATTTGTAGCAGTTGTTACAAATTATAATTAACAAGCTAAATGATAGTTTAATTAAAGTTCAATGTGGATTTTTTAATGGAATTCAATTTGCCTTGGATTTAACAGGGAACAATTATTGAATACTATTTTTACTAATGTAAATTTGGGCTGAAAAGTGACCATAACTTCATGAGAAATAAATCCATCTAATTTTTAGTTTGCTTGATATAAAAGGTCGCCCAGTTACAACACAGTTATTGATTTGAATTAATAGATTAAAGAATTCATGTTTTCTGCACCTCTTTTCCCCCCAAAAAAATAAAAGGAGTAGTTGTTTGGTCAGAGTAGAAATCACAGGGTGTGATTTACCTATTTGTATGTACAATGTGAAAGGAAAAAAATCAATAAATACTTGAAACTACTATTTAATACACATCTTATTTCCTGATAATTCATTAATTTTTTGATTACTACAGGAGGCAGACTCATTTTATTTTCTTCTATGGTCAGTACTTGTGAAGAATATTTATACTTTCCTAAGGTTTTGGTGCTCCTTTTTTGTGAAAATATTACCTTTAAAAATGATGGCAGTTTGAATTGATTGGTACTGTATTGTATCAATGAGAAGTCTGGAATGTTCTTGAACACTCCCAGTGAATCAGAGACTTATTATTTGGTTTGGGTCTGTTCTTTGGAGGTACTGGATCAATCCATTGCTAACATATGGCTGATGCACATCCTTGTATGCGCTATGTCACTCAAGATAAGTAATACTGTATCAAATATGCAATACCAAACAAGGCAAGATGCTTTAGAACCCCATAAAAGTATGGATCATGGCATGAGGTTTTTATCCCACAGTATTGGGATTGCTGATACAGTGGGGGAAAATGAGTGGGGAAATACTGAATAGTTGCCTTAATGTATTTGGAGCATGAGAACATGGATAATTAAAACAATTAGGCATGCTTCTCACAGAACTTAATGAGGTTGATCAATCCTGTTACAGATTCAGCTCATATTAACATTACAGCCACAGCTCCTAACATTCTCAAAGGGTCTGTCTTTAATAAGAGAGATCTCTGAAAAGATCCTGAGAGTTACCAGATGATAGAAGCATTGTATTTGGAGGGAGACTTTTGGAGGAACCACCATGTTAATTTTGATTGTCAAGTCTGATTTATTTAATTTATTTATTTAATTATTTATTAAACCAACATTTGGTTATGTAGTTCCACAGTAAACCAGAACAAGAGAGAGACCATGGTTGAAAAATTATCTGAAAAACCATAAAAAATACATTTCGTGGAGCTGCAGCCAAATAGAGAGTAAAAATATATACCTACATTCAAAGACATCAAGGAGCTTTTTTCTGAAATTTTTCTTTTCTCTTAAATGGTTATTTTTATGTTTGCTGAGAAAAATTTACCACTGACTTTAAAAGAAAATTAACTTAAAATGTCTGAAGTTTGGAATCCCCAGTATTACACAGGGATTCAGTTTTACTGTATAGGTGCTCAGCACCTTGTAAAAATCAAGGGGGTTTTTTCTGAGGTGTCTCAGACAGGACAAGCAAAAACTGATGCAGTTGAAATTTCTTGTGAAAACTTACACATTTATAAAGATGAAATTTCTTGGCCAGGGGTGAAGAAGTAATGTGTCTGAACTGAAACTAGTTGGTTCTACAGGAGGATTTTAAAATGTTGGCTGAAGTTTCTGCACTTTGATGAGTGGAATAATTCGGGTGTTGAATTAGTGATCTTGTTCTTATTCCTAGATGTTGATAATTTTGTTGCATATACTGGTCATACTCTCCTACGCATAAAAGCACACGGAAAATGTGCTTTTTCAATGGGAAAAAACTTTATCTACATTTTAAAAATTATTTCAAAGCAACAAAAGTGATTTAGGTAATGACTTTGAGCGTCTTTAGAAATAAGTATCATCATCATGTGATTATGAGTGTAATAGCTCTTTAAATTATGAAGAATGCTACTGTCATTTTGGGCCTATACTGATTAATATAGAAAACCGATATTGTTGTCTTTTTTAAATTAGAGAGATCCATTGTCGATTGTTTGTGTTTAAGCAGGAACCAAACAGATTCAAACACTCCTAAAATAAAAGTACCATTAAATTACAATGATTTGTTGTGAGTCAGCAAATAAATATACAGAGTAAGGAAAACAAAACAAATTATGCCTTGGATCTTTGATGTTTTCTTTTTTCTTCATACTTTCTTATTTTGCATTCAACATGCTTGAATGATGTAATATTCAGGAATACTTTCATTTTAAATTACCCTTACTGTACTTTGTAGCTCATGTAATTAAAATAGTTGTTCAGAGAATGCGAATGACTTGCAGTTTATGTGAGATCATGTCTTTAGGAGATAATCATGAAGTGGATTACTAACTGCCTTTGAAACATTTCAAATTTATGTAATTGCAATAGAAACAACCACATCCTCTTGAGACAATTCTGTTCCATTGATGTTCCTGTTTGCCCTCACAACTGTCCACAGCTATCTTCCAGTTTTCTAACCAGGATCAAACCACACAGTTTCATTTTCTTTTGTAGTTTCACCATTGTGTACTATGTTTTGTTCTCTTATCAAGCACATGCATAGTGCTCAAATAATAATAATTAAAAAAAAGAACAAAACCACAACCAAAATCTGACTTAAAAGTTTGGAGAGAGGATTTGCAAGGTAACTATAAAAAACCAAAAAGCTTAAATCCTGTTAGTGAGTCTAAATAGAAATGACATTTGAAGGGAGGCAAGATGATTCCTTGTCAAGTACCTCCTTGAAACCTAGTGAACAGTGGTATGTGCTGGTGCTGAGGAAGTCAGATTTGGAATTCAACATATGTTTATAGATATTTAGCTGCAGTCATGCTTTATAAATACAGAATGTACATTGCAGCATGGAACGATCAGTTATTGGCCTAGGATGAATGGTACTTTATTTAAATTATTTTATGTAGTTTATCTCATACGCAGCTTCAAGGGTTTTGAGTTTGCTAGTTGGTTGTTATTGCTGCATTTAGCCCTTTGTAGTATAAATGCAAAAATCTGCTTCTGATCTTTATAAGATTTGTAACTTAGCAATACTGAAACAAGCACACTTGGGATGCACAAACAACAAGAAAAAAAAAACAACGGAAACATTTCACGTGGCTGTAAATACTTCCATTTTACATAAGAGACCACTGCAGATGTCAGAATTTCAAGCCTTTCCCCCAGTTTCATTTTTGCTTGGTGTATGTTCTTCTGACTCATAATTTTTAATCTGTTTTTTTAAGCCAAAAAGAATATATCCATTAAAAACAAAACATTTCCTTAGTAGTTAAACTAAATCTGTGTTGTTTTTTTCTTTTGTGTTTCTTGTATATATATTTAGAAAAAGTCCTAAACTTAACCATAATCTTATTCCTTTTTAAATGTTCATGCATCTCAAACATTTGGACAAAACAGAATAATTTTCAGAATATTAACTAATAATATATATAGCTTATGGCTTTAACCTGAAGGAACTGAACACCATAAGTAGTGTTCATTGCATTTTAGAGATGGCATTTGGAAACTGGCAAAATAAGTCAAAATATTGGGAATGCTGATTCAAACTCTGGCATTGACTAACTTGGAATTTCATATTATTTATATAAACATTTAAATATCCTTTAATTTTGGATCTGTCAGCTTAAGGAGCTTCCAGAGGCTGTTATTTAGATCATAAAAATGGTATAAGTCATGGTCCAGGTTACCAAATCGGAAGTGTGGAATACAATATATATCAAACTAACATCTGCCTCTCTAGTCAATATTGCCTCTGAGTTAGAAATTAAAACTCAGGTTAGCAAGCAACTGGGACTAGGCTGTCTTTGGATAGGCTGACTTGTTCCAGGGTCCTCATCTGTCGATGCAAACCGTGCTGCCAGGACTGTGCATGAGCTTCAGAGCATCTGGGCCAGCAAGGTTCTTGTCCAGCATGCTCTGACCAAACATGTAATAGTCCTGGTATACTTGGATGGTTATTTGTTTCTGCCATGGTCATGGTTAGTCTGGGTATCCTGTCATGTGCATGCCTTTGATTAGGGACGGCCTTAGTGGAAATAGCTTTATGATCCCTGTTGTGCAACAATGTATGAAACTGCAAACACCTGGAAAGATTTTTCCATGGTGCAAGCATTTGTGCATCACTGGCCAAGCATCTGGAACTCATCAGAAGATTCTCAGTGGTCCCTTCAAGTGCTGATTGAGACTTCTTTCTTTTATAAGATGCACATCTCACTTGACATTGATTCTGAAAACTGAGGGAAAACGGGGGGTTGGAATGTTGCAGATTGGCAAATGATATTATCTATTGCCTGAAACATTTTCTATTAGAAATGAAAAATATCAACATGTGCATATATAAATGTTTTGAAATAAAATACTCGCTTAAAATAATACTGTGTCTGTTGTAGTTACCAAATAACAAACTTTCGGATATTAGGATGACTGCAAATACTTTGGTGTAGAAATATGGAGTTTGACTTAAAATTAATTGCTTTTTGAAGAAGTGGTGAAACTGACCCAGGCCTCAATACAGCAACTGAAATTTCCCAATTTAGGCTGGTTCTCATGATGTACATTCTTGTCCTACATCGTGGCTTTCCTTTTTCTTCTTTTTCTCTGTAATGATACAGATGATCTAGAGGTGAACAGCGAAGAGAGAGGAAGCAGTTCCAGTTCTCTTTATTTCCAATTTGTTAGGTTTCCTCCTTTCTGGCCTTTCAGACATAAGTCTTTGTTGTGAGTTGTTGCTGACACCTGCTGATATTGGTGCTTGGTACCACACCCTTCTGGGGATGTCTGGCATATTGTGGCTTCATGACATCTGGAAGATGGTATAAATTAATCCCTGCTTAAAGTCAGTCATTTTTGAATGACCACAGTGGTGTAATTTTCAAGGCTGTATGATGACATATGTGGAAACTTCTTGTATGATTATCTTTTTAATCTATCTTCCTTTTATTTTGACTTTTCCTGTAACAAAATAGAGCATCATCCTGAAATATTTTGATGCTGCTCAACATAGGGCATTTAGAGAATTCTTCCTTGTCAGGCTGAACACTCAGCAAGCATTGGAGGAAGAAAAATAAAAGCCTCCTTATCATACATCTTCTTTTTCCCCAGCACCGTGCTCTGTATAAAGAAACTGGGAGGCAAATATTTTGATGACTTTATGCTACTCAAAGGTACTTCTTAGAGGGAGATAACATCATAGGCCTAGCAGCTGCCTCCATGTTCTGCTGGAGTGTCAGAAACCAGACGGAACCAGTCACAGGATTAGCTTTCATTGTAAAACTCATTTTTAAAGGCTTCCATATGCATATTTTGGTTGCTTCTAATATTACTTTTTAAGCAGCAGGAAGATACTGATTTTTGGGTTTTGGTTTGTGTGAGTTTTTTTCTTTGTCAAGTTTTGGCTTTGGGTTTGCCTTTTTTTTTTTTTTTTTTTTAATAAAAAAATTCATCTTTGAACTGATGAAGTTGAATAGTTGCAGTTTGGTTTAAGCTCCTCTAACCTAATGCATTTATGCTGAATTGTCATACTTGATTGAAAGAATAAAAGCTGAATAGTCATTTGCATAACTCATATCGGTTACACAGCTTTTTGGATATACTGGGAACAAATAGAAAATATTATTATGTAAACCCACACTTGTATTAAATAAAAGACATCTGCCTTGAATTCTAACTATTTTAAAAAATACTATTAGCCTGGATGTATTGTTAGTGGTGGTTCTTTGGGAACATGAAAATGAAAAGTTTGAAAGATTGTGTCTTGAAAAAACAGTTTGTTGAAAAGGTAAAGGAAGAGCTGGAAAATATTTCTTCTCTCCACAGTAATTGTTCTGATTTAATTGTATATGTAACTGTTCCAAACAGAGGGAAAAACAACCAGGTCATAAACTTAGCTCTGTATTCATTTTCTTTGGAGCAAAGCCTCAAAGTCTCAGTCTCAACCAGCCCTCAATATTTCTCAATGAAAACTTTGTCTTCATTGAGAAATATTGAGGGCTGGTAGAGATTGAACTGCAGAAAAAAACAGTGTGAGCCTTTTGAGATGATTGACTTCAGCCTAGCTCTCCTGTGGTTCCATGGGCTCCGTACACCTGTGGCTGGGGTGCGTACTTAGTTTAACTGCAGCTGAAAGAGATCCAGTTCTCATGCTCCACATCACAAGTCATTATGCAGGGACAATTGGGAGGTATAGTCTAAACCAGTAATGAGACTCATCCGTTGCTGACTGAGAATTTCCCTAGGTCATTGACTGCTGGTTTTGCCAATTTTTACTGGTCGGAAACGAGTGTGATCTAAAAGTGAGTATTTTGGAAAAGATTGAGCTAGGTATACATATTCATTTAACTTTTCCTGTGGAAGTTGGGATTCCTTTTTCAGAAACATGAACAGTATTTATAGCCTATCCTCATTTCCAGGTGTCTGTTTTTTAATGCAAAAGTTTCACGGTCGTCTTAATTTTAAATAAAGTATGAGAAGCATTTTCTAGGCTCTTATGATCTATAATTAACTTCTTGGACAGAAAAATATTGTAAACTGCTGACCTCCAGAAGTTTGGCATATACAAAAATGTGACTAGAATATGTTTGACAAAAGAAGTTACATACGGATGCAGCAATGACCTCAGGGAATTTGTGCAGAACTGGTAAATTTTTTTGGACAGGTGCTGATTTACAGTGAGCAAAGTGTCCAGTTTAATTCTGGGTGGTAAACAAAGCTTAGTCCTTTTTGAGAATGCTCATATGCGCACATGTGGTGTATATATATACATATATTTAAAAGTAATAACACCTCTATTGTCTTTTCTGAGGTAAAGAAAAGCTTCGTTCAATGCCTAGAGTAACAGGAAAAATTTCAGTAGATTTAGGATGTCACACATGATTCAGGTCTTGCCAGAGACTGAAGTCAGTGGGATGTGCTAAGTATGTTACTGGCCCAGGATCTAAGACTTCCAGACTCACATGAGACCTGTGTGGCAACTGTGGAAGCTTAGTTCAGATCTGACTCTTAGTCTGGTCTTCAGATTGCAGGAACATTCACCCTCGACTGTCTTGCATCTTCCTGTACTAAGTTTTCTTGTGTGTTAAGCAGGAATAACAACAGGTTTGTAGGCCAGACAGATGAGCCACTGGTGTATTTAGGTATTTCATCCCATATTCCATAAACTCTGCTTCTATTATCAGTGGAAATAGTTTGTAGAGAGAACCCTTAGGCATAAAATGATAAAAATGTGTTCTTCATCTCTATGTTCACTCTTCCTGTCACCTCCGAGCTTTGCTAATACTGTCAATACATATCTCACGTCAGGCCTTGTGGAGAAATGTAAACTTTTAGTGCACTGAGACACACCAACTGTAGAGCAACTTAATGATAAAAGAGCCATTGAAATATATTGCTGGAAAGCCAGACTACATTTTTCAAGCATGTGTTTATAAACTCCTGGTTCTAAGCACAATGGCTGCATTATAAACCAGAGCTAGGGAACAGGCACAGCTCCAAGTGGAGTCAGGAGTGAAGAAGGAATAACAGCTGACTTTTGTTTATCAGAGCAGCTTGAGCAGGATGTGCTTTCACATATCTAAATATTTATGTAAACAGATGCACATTAAACCACTTAGAAATAAACAAAGTTTTCTGAAAATAGAACTCCACAATGATGTCAGGAGCTGTTTATCTTCAAGAACTGTGGGAATGGGCTTGAATATGCAAATATTTCATTGAAAAAAAGGCAATAAAACTAGGTTCAGATGTAATTTCTTCAGATTATACGGCACAGGCCATTTTATTATGCTGAGTGTACAGCTGTACTAGTCGTTTTTTTCTAAAATCAGCTAACTTTACTTTCTTTCCTAGCTTCTCATAGTGGCTGGTGGCATTTACTTGTTGGTAGTATAGGTTTTGGAAGAGTGCTCCTGTCTGCTTTTCTGCACACTTAGGCAGAGTTGGAGTTGCGTGTGCTCTGCTAGGCAAGGGCAGAGTCTCAGTATTGGCTGTGTCTTGCCTGTACAGTGCAAACACTCCAGGTCAGCATGGATTTTCTCCACTTACACTGCATGTCCATAGGGAATTGTGTCTCTGCAGGAAGTCCCACAATTTGAAAGATGCTGTAGCAGAGTCATGATTTAAGAGTTGCTCTCTCTCTATACTTTCATACATTTTTGATTTTGTTGCTGGGGTCAACTTGAATGGTGGTGATTTTTATTTTTTTTTGTCATTCTGTTTTTGGCTGTTTTGTGGAATTTTTCTTTTATAACTTACAACATGCCCTAAGTGCTCTTCCTTTTTTTTTTTTTTTTTTTTTGATTGGTGCACCAACTCAGGTTGTTACTTTTTTACATTAACTTTTCCGAACTCCTAAATTTGAAACACTACCATGGACTTCTCTGTGATCTCTTGTCTCCCCAGGCCCCCTGAAAATGCAACACAACTTGTCTTTAGATTTCTTTCCCCAAGGGCATTTATAAAAGTTTTCAGATAGAATGGCTAAGGTGTATTATAAATACATTGCCCTAGATAATATAAATAAAAAAGATCTGTCTCAGTCAAAATTTACACAGGAGGAGGAACAACTGCACATGGGCAGCACATGACTGGCACCTGTGTGGCACAGCCCTTGTGCCCACGGACACTGAGCACTGCCTGGTTCAGTCACCTGCCCAGCTCTGTGTGCCCACCTGCTTTCCCTGAGCCTTGAGGCAGCGATCCCTTCTCCTTTGGCCACTCCAACCCCCCTGCAGCTGCAGGGTCTGGCAGCTGGATTGCATCCCTGTGGCCTGGTTGCCAGAAGGATGCTGCTGGCAGCAGGCACCAACCCTTGCCATGAAATGGTAATTTATAAATAATCACTCCTGGGTTTGAATTACATTTTCTGTATTTGATTTCTTCTACTTGACAGCATTAGTTCAGATTTTTGATAGGTTTCTATTCTATAACCTTGATTGTACGGTTAGCCCTTGATGGCTTCTGGACAAGCTTCATGCAAGAGAAGCTTGTAAAAAGAACTTTCAAACAAACTGTTGTAAATTTGGGAAAAATTAACTTTAGAGGATATAATAACCATCAAGATGTAATAACAGATTTTATGATCATTTTACATCAATAAATGCTAGTCCTTATTCCATGTGTTCTTTCTGTGAGAACAGTGTAGCTGGTCAAATGATTACAGAGCTCGTGGTTGGAAAAGGAAATTAGTTCTGCTCAATCTTGAGGTAGACAAAAGCAATTTTTTTTTTCACTTTTGCATGAAGCTCCATGTTTTTGAAACTTAGTGGTTCGATATCTTAGGTTTGCCCTTGCTTCCAGCAAATGTGGAGGTGCTGGCTCTGCAGCCGAGTCAAGAATTTGTATTCTGTGATTATGAAATCCTTGTAGTTCCTTGTTCCCAAAGAGCTTCATTTCATGAATGTGACAAACCAGACCATAGCTCTTTTGCCCAGAACACTCATGGTCATAATGATAGACTACCCTTCCACCCTGCCCCCCATCCCAGTTTACATCTGCTGAATTTGTCTACAGTTAATATCTGTATCAATACAGTTAATGCAGTTATATCTCTGTTTTGGCACCATGCTATGTATGAACAGTCATTGATTTTGAACAGTTAGACCTGATAAATCCAAAAAGTCAAAACTGCCATTATTTCAGATGCCAACCAAAAATGTTCATCTTTTAGATCTGAAACAGTACCCTAGACTGAGGACAGAATTTGTTTCCTAGATTCTTCCCATGAATTACAAAACTTTTTAATGTTTCTTCTAGTACCTTACCTGTGTTGAAGATTGTTAAAAAGAGAAAAAAAAAAAGTCAAGTAATAAAAATTGGGTATTTTTTCTGCCAATTTTGGTTTAACCAATTTTCATGACAGATTACTTGTAGAATAAAGTAATACATTAGCAGTATCAGAATGCTATAGGATTGCAGTGCAGCATCATTATCATCCTATGCTGCACAGGATTTATCTTAGAACTTATTTAAATTGGACTAAATAAATTTTGTTCAAGAGTAATTCCAAATACATGACGACTACGTTGATTAAAGTGGTGTTGTATTGCTCCTGTTGACTTCTCTTGGAGTTAGTAAATAGTGATGTAAGTCTAGGTAAATTCTGAAGTTTCATCTTCTAGTAAAGTCAGGAAGTTTTACTCCAAAAATAGAATGTCTTGAAATACAGACAAGTTAAAGAAAAAAAGAAAATTGTTTCTCCTATGAGGAAAAACCTCATAGTCAAATCTTGTTTGTTCACATTATCCTCCATGCTACTTAAATTTTTGAAAGTTGGTTAGTTTACAAACAATATTTATACTCCCATGTAACAATGGATAAAAGATTTGGAAGTTATATAATTTTTTTTACAAGTGTACCTGATATTTCATTAAAATATTGGTTCAGACTTTCCTTTAGGTACTTTAGGTATGTGTGAGTGGAAAAGGAATTTCTCATCCTTTTCCACCGGCCTTCTGATAACAAACCACAAAGTTTCTTAATTTGGTTTTCTTTGTTGCACTTCCAAGAACTACAAGTTTATAAGGAATTTATTTCTTCTGTTCTGGTGAAATCTGAAAAGGAGGAAAAGTGAAAACATAAGATCCTTCTAATATTTGTGTGCTCACTCTAGCTGCTGCAAAATTAATGATATGGATGTGCGTAAATATACTTAAATTTTTCACGCTTAGAGGAAACTGTACAAGACGTTGGGGACAAATATTCCATAAGTGTTTTCCAGTGTAGTTTTCTCTACTCTTGTTGACAAATCAAGATATGTGATAGGGATGGATATATTTTGCATTTATTTGCAGCTATAAAATTCTGAGATTTAATACCTCTTGGAAAATAGAGTTGTATTCTTAGAATGTTTTCAGTTTTCTGTGCTCCTTAATCAGTGTCATCAGTAGAATGGTTTTTCTGTAAGCACTCTTTTCACAAAAAATATAAAGCTCTTTCGTGGATGTTTCTGTGAGACCATGTTGAAGAATAGCATATGAAAGAATGAAGAATGAAAGAAAACTGAAGAGATTTTTCCCAAAATTGTCTTGGAAGCACAGTTTCTGTCCCCCACTGTTATGAAGGTGTTCTATGTCTATGCAAGTACACATTAACAATCAGAAGAGTTAAATTAACTTCATGAATTTTAGATACTTTTTTGAACATTTTGTAGGATTGTTGTCTTATACAATACAGTATCAGAAAATCCAGAAAACTGATCTTCTATTCATACTCAATTTCCTATTAGCTTTAAGTCTCTGATTGAAATATTCTACAGTGTGTGCACACACATGTCCTACGGAGTGTGTGTAGCTACTTCATGTTTCATGGGAGGTTTTAATTACTTAGGGATTCATTTTAGATGCTATGTTAACAGATGATGTGTGTTGCTTGACTTTGTGTTCATTATTGATTATGCTGGGCCTTATAGACACAGACATGCTTTGTAGCAGAGTTTTTCTCGAAAATACAAATCTCAAATAGTAACAACTCCACGTTGTTATGAGTTGATTTGCTGTATAGAGCTATGTTTCAATTTTTCCAAAATGCCCAGTATTCAGTAGTTGGCTTTGTTGCTGCTGTTCTTTGTGTGATTATGACTATCCTTCATGCTGTATGTTCTCTAATCACATGCTGCGAGAGAAATCAATTGGCATCATCATGGAAGTGTCGGTTGACTGGGACCTTTCAAGGTCATCCAGTCCAACTTCCTTCTCAAAGCATGAACATCAAATCAGTCATGGCTTTAGTTAGCTTTGGACTTTAGATTTGAAGGCCACATGCTGTAGCCTCCTGGCCATGTTAGAAGCCTGTTACTGGACCCTCTCCAAAACCTCTTGTTCTTCTTGGAGCAGGGGTTCAAGATGGATGAGGTTCTCCAGCTGCAGCCCCACCAGTGCTGTACACAAGCAGAAAGTGTCTTCCCTTACTCTGTGGCCCGTGTTCCACCTGCTGTAGCCCAGCTGTGCAGTTTCCCCGTTGTCATGGAAGTGCACTGTCACCTTGTTTGTAGTTGGCACCTGCTGGAACTGCCAAGCTTCTTTTCAGCAGGTGCCAATGCAGCCTGTGCTTCTGCCCCAGGAGCAGAGCTTTTCACCTTTTGTTGAACTCTCTAAGTTTTCTGCTGGGCCAGGCCACAATTTTCACCACCTCCCTCTTATTTGAAGCTCCACCCTCTAATTTCTGTTAGTGTTTGAATTCCTGACAAAACGTCTGGGTTTGCCATACACTGAATATTTGTGGCTTGTGAGAGTAGAACAGTCACTACCTCATGTGGTGTTTCTGCTCTAGACAGAAAGTACCAGAGATAGTATTTCAAGTTACTATCCAAATAACATTTTTTAATTCATTGAACTCTCTTTAATGACATTTTGTTTGATACCAAAAGCATTGTGAAGACAGATTTCCACAGGGATATGGTAATTTGAGATAATGAAGATAGTGATTAAGCTTGCTGCATGCAATAGCGGGGGCCTTGAGAAAGAAGTTTTGCAATTAAGTTTGTCTCTGTTGCAAGAGGCTTATAGGTATTTTGTAAAGCTATGCTCCTGGTTTGTGTTCATTAGCATTCATGAACAGTCATGTCATACTATACAATGAGATTAAAATCCTCAGCCATTACCTTTGTTTTGAAAGTTTCCTATTATGATGGCCAGATCATTCTGACACCATTCATGGTAGTCTTACAAAGGCATTGTGTGACATGAGTTTGGACCACCAAACCTTAAAAAAAATTGCATGCATTGTGAATACCATATATGAAAACACCACACAGAATTTCATAATGTTCCATTTTGCATTCTTAAAAGTTCTGGGGTGACAATGTGCACAACGAACAATGCTCTGGGTGTTGGGCTTTTTTGTTGTTGAAAGAATCACTAGACAGCATTCACTATGAAGTATAAGGAATGTAAAAGTCAAGCTGGCTACTAGGCTTTTCATGGTATTTCAGGAAACCAAAACCTAATATGTGTTCTGTAGTTGCACTGCCTTCCTAAAATACTCCTCTCCTTTTGTGTTGACATCTTTTCTTGTCTTCTGCTCAGTGTCATCCAGAACTGTTTGTGTCTGCCAATGAATCTGGCAGATACACAGCTTTATCATGCGGGGTTACCTGCCAAAAGGCATACAAACATGGTGGGGAAGTAAAATCTGTGAGTTTTTGCTGGAGTCTTTGATTGTAGATAAAAAAACATCTGAGGAAGACTTGTAAACATTTTCTGAGGAATATTGCTTTTTCTGATTTTGTGTGCTATTTTAAGAGTGACCTTGGTCTCCCTGTCAGTGATTTAATTCTATGTCCATAACAACAGGACCGTTTATCTGTTGTTTTAATTTCTTCATAGAAATTTCACCACACAGCTGATCTCTAGGTGGTGCTACAAGAAAAGATCTAAAGGCCTTTAGTAATATCTTAATGGTGACATTGCTGTCTTTTTCGGTTCCATTCCTTTAGGGAAAATTATGGAGTGATACATTTCCATAAAATGTATTCTTTCTGTGCTGTCCTTGATGAAGTTAATTTTGATACTGGGGAGAGAGGGGACATGGTTGTCTTCTGCTTTCCTCATGCTGCTCGCCTTCTTCATGTAAATATCTGTGCTATCTTCACCACTTAGGAACCCGGAACAAAATGTGGACAACGTGGGGAGGTGGACCTGTCTTGTGGCAGGGTGTCCTGGCTCCGGCCAGGACAGGGTTAATTTTATCAGTATCCAGGACAGGGCATGGCTAGGACATGCTTACTCTATACCACCTCATGTCGTTGCCAGGTGCAAGGGAAAGGGAGTGTCTTCCCAGGAAAGGGGGTTCCTTTCGGTTGAGTCAGGTGGCAGAGGGACCAGTCAGGCAATGCTGGCTCTGAGCAGTTTGCATGTGAATCACTCGCTTCTTTCTTGTACACTTTTTTTATTAATATTGCTCATGTTCATTTTCTTATCTCATTGCTCATTCCAGTAAATTGTTCTTATCTCAACTCATGATCTTTACCTTTTGTGCCTCCAATTCTCTGCTCCAGTCACAGTGGGGGATGGGTGTGGGAAAGGGAAGGAGTGAGCAAGTGGCACATGGTTTGGAGAGTCTCAGTGAGAGCGCTAAATTGGGGTTCATTCCTGACCCACGACACAAAGGAAAGCAATCTTCATGTAGATTAATAAGGTACTTCATATGTGATATATTTGGCTATTTCCAGCTATCAAAAATGTTTCTGAAAGGAGGAAAAAAACAAAAGCAGCTGATATTCTGTTGGACTGTAGTATTTACAGAAATACCTGCTAATGCTCCAAGACTGCTGGCAGGGGACTTGGAGCATCATCCATCATGTCAGCCATATCATTTAAGTAGTGTACGCTTACAGGTCTTGGCATGCTTAATAATGGAAATGGTAATACCAGAGTGAATTTTTGCATTCTGGAGATTTTGTTGTTTAAGTAGATTTAGAAAGCCCTATAATAATTTCTGTTTAAAGTCTTAGCTTGTGTACCTTAAATGAACTTCTGAATGTGGCACTGCTGACTTCAGCGATGAATGCCTTTGTGAAAACCTTTGTGTTTGAAATTAATGAACTAAGAAATAAAAAAAAAGAAAGCCATGTCAAAATTGTGAATTGGTTTCTAAGAAACAGTTTGGGAAAAATAATTTCTTATCAGTTTTTCACTGCTTTCATTCACACTGCCAGATGCTTCTTCTTTGCATTGGTCAAGTCCTGTTGGCCTGCAGATAATTTCTGGTTTTTTCCCTTCCCTTTCTGCCCTAATTTCTTATATAACCCTGTGGAACTGTAGTCTGTTCATTTAAGCCTGAAGGTGTCAGTATCATTTTTGGACACCAGAGTGTTTCATCACAAGAAAACTTGATGGTAAATAATTTTTTTAAATGGGTGGAGATTTACTGCTCTATTCATTTTTATAGTTTCTTGAATCTGGCTTGCATCACTGGGAACCAAGCCATGGACTCTTTGGTATAGAGCCTTTGAGCAGCCTGTGTGTTATTGTGCTGAATCACGGCACCTGCACAAGTCTAAACAAACCGTTTTTCTCAAGCCCCTGGAGATCCTAGACTTATGAAGAGCAATTCTCTAGTCCAACCAATATAATTTTAATAAAAGCATAAAGTGTTTTGAGACAGATAAATATTCATCTGCTTGTGCCTGGTCTGAGCATAACTAAATTACACCTGATTTTTGTGATTGATCCTATGAAGACTTCCAAATGATGTTCTTGTGGTATGAGAAATATTTTGAATGTTGAAATGCTTTTTGTGATACACTTTTATTATTATTTCCATATGCACAAACCCTGGGAGTTTTGTTATCCCTTGAACTTCCATAAATCATTATGAATTACCAAAAAATTGTTGCATAGGTCAGATTACATTTTTCCATAGTTTTATTAAAATATATTTTGTGGAGGTTTTTTTTCTTATTTTCCATTTTTGCTTCCCTGTGATGTTTTGGTATAACTTTCTTCACTGTTACTTGACAACTAACTAAAGTAAAGAAAGAAGGAGGAGACACAAATTCTTTCTTTCAAACTGATTCATATTTCCTATGTGAGTTTGGGCGAATCACTTAGCTTGTCCATGTCTGTTTCCACATCTGTACAGCAGGAGTAAATTTCTCATGGGCTTTATAAAAATTAATTAATCTTTGGAAAGTACCTAGAAATTCTGAAATAGAAGGGCCTGTTGATTCCAACATCTTATAAATTAAGTCATGATGGCATTGTCTAACGGAAGACTTGGTTAAAAGAATGTGCTGATTATTTATCCATTTGTGTCAATAGCTGTAAGTGGTGTTAATATATGTTTCACAGAAATGTATGAATATCACGAGCCCTCTACATTGTTCTCTATGGTTAAATAATGTCAACAGTAAAACTGACAGATGTTAGACCTAGAAGACTTACATCACTGCTAAAAAGTTCAGCTACCAATAAAAAAGTTTGGAACTGGACAAAAAGTCTGGACTTAAAACTAGAACAGTTAAAAAAAAAAAAAAGGAAAAGATAATATATATAATCAAGGTAAATACTCTTGAAACACTTTGTATGCATTTTTGTCACTGTGGCATTTTTTTTGTTCCTAATTTCTCTTGTCTATTATTACTTCATATTTAACCTTTCTCTTTTGGGCTGTAAGAGTAAAAATTATTGGATATTTGCAAAGCAATGCTACAGCCATCTGGAGAGCTGTGCTTTTGGCCTGCTTCTGTCCTTTTCATGGTAATTGTACTGCTTTTCCTGGTACAACTTGTGATGAGTAGAAATCCATATTGATGCCAATTATTATTTTAGATCTTATTAGGAATAGCAATTAGTACAGCAAAATGCTTTTCTTTTTTTTTTTTTTTTTTGGGTGGACTTGGGAGGGATAGCAGGAAGCCTCAGAAAGAAGTAAGCAGGTTTTCATCATCCAGGGTGTGACAAAGCAGCTGTCTTAGAGAATCTTTGGTGTCCTCCTACATCCATTCATCTGAGGTTGTCGTTCTGACCCAGCCTTTGCTGAACAAGCAAGTCTTCTGGTTCTGTAGACTCCTCTGAGTGTTGCAGTGGGGATCCTGCAACACGTATATATCAAACCAGGAGTCCCGTGGAAAGGAAATATATATGGACAGACAGATTCTTGATATCTGTTTCAGAGATGTTTATTTCTCCAGCCACATGGCCGGAGCTCTGCCCAGGAACTGTTCCAGTCACGGGACCAAGGGTCCTTCTGCCCGCGCAGGGAACACAAACCAACCAATGGGTACGAGGCTGAGCAGGGACAGGGAAGCCCCGTGTCTGTGCCCTCAGGGCCCCTCTCCCAGGGCTACACGGCAGGGGAGGGACCCCAACATCTGAGCTGTAAGGTAGAGATGCAGTGTAATGCATTATCATCTGGGCATTGCTATGTGAGAATTACTCAGTAGCAAGAACTATCACCTGAGACCCTGTGAACATAAAGCAAAATACAGTTCTTGATGATCAGCAGTAGTAACAAAGTCCACTAATAATTAGCTGCATAATTACTTTAGCTTAGACCTCTGGAAAAGCCGTTTTCCCCACACCCTTTTCTTCTTCATCCCCTTTGCAAATTAGCCCTTGCCCAACCCAAACTTAAAGCATTTGGCAAGCATAATTAGTCATCTCTTACTCTGTATAAAGTACCCTCCACGTGAGGCACACATATAGAGAAAGTTTGGGTAATGGTTGGCTTGGCAAAGAGATTTTTTTGGACGGATAAAAATTCCCAAGGCCTCTGTTTATTTATATAGTTCTTGGAATAATGCTGTTTTCAAAAGGCTGCTCGCCAGCTGCTGAGACAGCGTTCCAGCTAATATATTCCCAATGCAATCACCACACTTTGCTTTTCCCATCATAATATCCCCAAGGCTGTTCTTGGTTAAGTCTCATGACTGGAGTATAGGAAAGTTCACATTAAGTCAAAGCTCACAATGCCACAATGTTTCTTATTTTCCTTCTTTCCCTCTTTCTTTTTTTTCTCATTTTCTTAATTTCTTTTAACCAAGCCTCTTTAAATGGAAAGGTGCCTGTTTCAACTGCTCTATATATGGGGAGAATAAGGCATCTCTAATGCAGTGTATGGCTGCATAGATAATGCCAAAAATAGGTGGGTCACTATGGTGGATCTCAAAAAGTCTGTGTTACTTCTAGCAAGTAGATTAAACATTCTGTTTCAGTGACTAAGATAAAAGCAGAGACAGTGCTAAGGATTTCTGTGGTATAAATGGCCTTTTAGCATTTCAATGTTCTTAGCAACCAAACCACTAAGGCAATGAGCCAGGACAACAAACTACACTTTTTCTGTTTGTTTTTATTTGACCTTTTTTTAAAGTCTTCAAATTAAAGAGCAAGGCTCATATGTCTCATGGCCATAGCGCACAGACAGCCAACGGGACTTGAATTTATGAGACTTGAGTTTACAAGAAATTTTTTTTTATTAGGTGAACTACTATCTTTGAAGGCAATTCTTGCCCATTTCTATCCTTCCTCCCTATAGCACTTGTATTTCTTCCCCAGGCATGAAAAAAGAAGTAAATAATAACACCTAAACAAAACAGAACAATGAGCCAAATGATTACTATAGATTCATGGTGGTGGTACCCATCTGCCTATGTGATGAAAGCAGGACTTAAGGCTCCCTAGGCAAAAATAATTCACGTATGCTTTCACAGTCTAACTTGATCACAGGAAAGATGGTTGTTATATGCTGCTCTGTGGGATGAACAGTCTTGGACCAAGCTTTATGCATTTTTAGAAGAGGTTGAATACAGGAAAAGTCAGGCCCAGTAAACCTGTCTTGTAATGTAACTTTACTCAAGATATTTGAAGTATCTCCTGTTCTCCTGCCACTGCTTGACTACAGCCAGTGAGACTGTTCTGTTATTTTTTTTCTACATAACTTCTTTTCTTGATTATTGAGTCCAGGGTAAAGCAGCATTTCACCACTGATTTAGCTGGTACCTCTACATTCAGTGAGTACCACCAATGTCTTTATTGTTACAAAGAACCTGTCAAATTCAGTGTTTAACCCTTCTTTCACTCCAAACCTGTATGTTTAGGCAGAAAGTAATTTAAAGTTTGGCCAGTTCTTGTCAAAATCCATTCTTCATTTCCCTCCTTCTTAGGGCCTTTTGTGCTTATTGTTAACCACAGCTCATCCTCACTGTGTTGAAGCAATGCCAAAGACATCTCCTGCTTCTAGTGAAGATTTTGTATTATGGGGAATTCTGTGACAAATATATTTCTAAGACATTAATTCAAAGTAGTCCTGGACTGAGCTACTGGCTTGTTCTGGCTTGTTCTGCTGCCCTATCTTGAAGCTTTTGGATGAAGCACTGGTGAAATATGAAAGAGGAAACTATATTTAGAAAATATGACAAGAACCTTTTGTCACCATATTTAGCAGAAAAACTGAAATTGCTATAGAGTAAATAATGAGAAAAGTGGCTAGCAGATAGCAAAGTACCATAAATTCAGTTGAGCTCCCCAATTCAATCCCCAGAGGGATTTCCAAACCCAGTCATTGAGAAGGAACCGCAGACGGGCTCCAGCTTCCATAGAGGTCACTCTAAAAAGACATTTACTTGAATTATTATATTTGTATTTTGAGAAAACAAGGGTTGCCTTCTTATTGGAGGTCATTGTAAATATTGTTCATTCTTGTCCCACTTTATTAAAATTTTGTTAGTTTAGAACTATCTATTGAACTTCTCCTTTCTGAGAAGAGTCAAGTTTTCCAAGAATCCAGAGAAGGGAATTTGATTTTTCCCAAAAGGCTGGATATGAACCTCAGGATGCTGCAGGTTGCTTGTCACAGGCAGAGAGTTGCAAGATCCCTGTATATTAAAGGTCTTGGCAGTCTTTTTACTGAGAGTCCCACTGTGTTTTATAGATGGCACTATTAGAAAGCCTGAATGTTTTTCTTGCTGTTTCATTAAGCACACATGGGAAAACAATATTTATGTGAAAATGAGCTCAGCTCACATGCGCAGTCTGATTTGTTTTATCATCACTTACAGCTTCTGTGCTGAGAGTTTTTATATTTACAAAATCTTTTCTTTTCAACATCACTTTACATCTAGTATCTATAACATTGGATTGGAGGACAGTGAAAATGTCCCATCTTCATTTGTAAAATTCTCTTTGAGACACAGAAACCAAAGATTACATAGATTATTTTTAGAGTGTTTTGAAAATCGGAGATCATGGTAGAATAAGGTAGATTGGGAAAAAGACCACAGCACTAATCATTATGACTATGACTAATTTTTCCATCACTGAAAAAAATGTTGCCCTGTTACTCTGTTTGATTTCTGAACAGGAACATATGTATCTGAGATTATATACACTTTTATGTATACATGTGTATACTTAATGGAGCAGATACGGACACTAGCTGCTTATGTGCACATGCTCTTGCCAATCAAAAGTGTAGGTTTTTTTTAACTTTGTGAAGGTTATATTGATTCTTTTTTCATGAATGTATGGAAAAATTAGAAACTCTAAGATGTATGTACATACTTCACTAGCTCCTGTTTCTTTCCTCTGCATATTTAAGCTGATAAATACACCTAGCCTGCGTGTTTCAGTATGAATAGCTGGTGGAGGGTGGGAAGGATCAGTCAGGCATAATATAGATAGATGTGATTATTTATTTAATAGCTACTGGCTGGGCTACCTTAATAGCTAGGTTTGGTCAGTTCTATCTGGTTTCCACATGTGTTTCCTGTTTTTCTTCTAAATTCTATACTGCTCTGGGACATGGGGAGTGCAAGTCCAGGATTTTCCTGAAGGGAAGGACTGCTTTGTTCATTACTGCCATGGGAATGTGTTAAATTTAAGTATGTGTTGTGCAGGTCTCAGCTGTGTTTCTATAATGGCAGACACAAGCTCAACTCATTGGAAATGTAGAATGGGGAGAAAGAAAGTGGAATACTACTTTTTTTTTAGTGGGTAGTAAGGAGAGGGAGGATGTGTGTGTGCTCTGTTTACTCTAGTCCTTTTTTTTGTCTGCCAAAGTCAGAGTGAGTAAATTTAAAAAGTGACTTTGAAGTATGCAAACTAAACTAGCTCTGGTTTTAACCTACCATAAACAGTGTAAAATACATCAGTAGTCTTGAACACTCAGGAAGAGATAGAACACCCCAAACAGAAAACCTGGGAACATTTCAAAAATGTGTTTATTTGAAATCTGTGACAAGGCACAATTGTATTTTTTTTTTTTTCTCCCTGGACAATAGAGTTTTAATTATAAGTGTTTCTGTCTCATATTATGGTAATCCACCACACACCCCTATAAATTGCTTGTTAAGAATTAAGGTTCTGACTGTTCAGCTAAGAGAAACAAGATACTAAGTATGTGGCAGCCAGTTCATTATCAACATATTTATCTAAAAGTTGCAGGCACAGTTTTAGTGGAATTATCACAGTAAAAAGCAGAGTAGTATTCCTGTCTGCTTTATCATGAAGGATGGCTATAAAATATATTCCAGTATTAAGAACTATAATACATCCAAAAGAAGGAATCTCTACAGTCCACTCCAGGCCTCTGATATTAGGTGAAAAAGTCAGAGCATGATTTTTCTAAATTCCTGTTACAGTCAATAGAATGTATGTTTTCCTGCAGAAGTAAGCGCTGCAAAATGCAGTTGCTACAAGAACCATCATCTCCATTGAATCCTCAAATATTATCATGTTCAAAATTAGCTACCCCATACTTCATAGCTTCCAGTTCTCTACAGCAAAGCTCTCCTGCTTTTAGAGGATCTCAGAGTCACTGTTAAGTACCAGGCTTAAGCACAGCCCTAAAATTCTATTTGGTTTCTAGTCCTCAAATGGTTAGCTAAGCTTGGACTAATTAATTTCATTGGCTTCTCCTGATTGCCTAAGGCAGAAGAGGGTCTAACAGCCTTCTAACACACACTTTTTCCATGCCAACTCCCAATTCTCTCGTTGAATTGTGTGGAAGAGTGTAGGTGTTCTGGTTTCCTGGCTCCCTGCCCTGCTTGTTACCAACATGTGCAGCTCCATCCTTTTGAGATAAAAGACTGCCTTGGTACTGAGGTTCAGAAATTTACCTGATATCTGGGCAGGTGGGGAGGTTCCCTTGGATTGAAGAGGCAGGTCTGAATGGAGCCGTGGGTATTGCATTTTCCTAAAGCTTAATCCTTCACACCCAAGGCCCGCTGGTGAGTGCATGTGTGTGAGTAATGGGGTGGCCATGGTTTGGTCTCAGACTAGAGCTATGATTTTCATGCTGGAGTCTCTTTGCATTATCCAGGTGTCATAGAGATGACAACATGATGAAGTCATATTTGCATTAGTTAATTACAGCCTTTAGGGAGGGGATGGAAGCATTCTTAATCATATAAGAAACACATTGCATTCTTGTTTAGCTGATTGAGGAAAATGTTGCCCAATTAGGGTTTGAGGAACCAAATTAAGGACTTAGGCAAGATCTAAACTAAAACCATATTTAAAAATGTCAATAACTGCTTTGGGAGTTGCAATCTGTCTTTTTAAAAGTATTCCAGAGAATCATTCTTATGAATTTTTAAGAAAGCAGCAAATTTTGGAAAAAAAGACAATAAAATATGAGAATATACTTAATCATCCTTTCCACTCAGAAGATTTTGCAGAGGACAAAAACTTGCTCAAAAATCTTTGTGTATGTTTCACCAAACATCCTGGAAAAAAGTTCAAATAATGGTATATGGCCAAGGAATGTGACTTGGAGGGTGAGAAGCAAAAATAGTGATTACCTTGATAAATAAGGACAACGGTAAAGAACACTACTGGAGAAAACAGATCTTTGAAAATAGGGTTTTGCTCCTCCATTTTTAAAGAAGAAATAGAATGCAGAGATGCTGTTGGAAAATATTATTTTTTCAAAACTGTTAAACAGGAATATTTAATATTTGCAGATAAACGTAGAACTGAACAGCAAGATTAGGTGCTGTTGAGGCAGGAAAAGTTTTGTGGCAAAGTATTACAAAACCTAAGTGTGTGAAGGAAATTGGTGGTGTTTTCTAATGATGTGCCAGGTTCAAAACACCAGGGAGAGGAAAACTCTGCCATTTCTCAGGCAGGAGCCAAGAACTCACCTAAGTTGCTACCGTAACTCTGAAGTTGTTATTGAGTTACCCACTATGGAGGAAATACTGGAAGTACTTATATGACTAGACCAGCTTTGCCAAATCATAATATAAACAAACATGAACAACCAGTGTGACAGATGAGGTGTTTTGGCAACTTCATGTTACAATCTTAGAGCTTTTCCTTTTCCACAGTGGTCTTGACCTTGCTTCAGGTAATAGTAGAGATTTTTGTTCAACTCTAGTGACCATGGGTTTTTGATATTTATAAATCTTTTCTTCTAAAGAGAGCTAACTTACTTCTCAAGTGGTGCCAAGTCAGCCCTGTCTCTGCCACATTAGACAGAGCTTTGCACCTAAGCCTATTTTGGGGCAAAATGCTGCTGCTGGCATGCAGTTACCCTCTCTAGTATTAATACCTTGACTATGTCTAACCCTGATAGAATTGCATTTTTTCTTGATAATTCCAAAAATGTATTGTAATACCATGATTAGGTACATATATTAGAGCTCCTCTCTGGGAAGAAACCTTGGCTTGATATAGTCCTCAGATAAAATATTCTCTCTTGAGATCTGGAGCTGCCCAATTTCATTCCTGCCTGTGTTGCTGAGAAGGTTGTTGTGATTCTTTTTTCTCAAGCTCAGACAGTAGTAGTTATGGTTTCATGGGAAAAACTTCCTTTGAGAAAGGAGTAAATATTACTGGTAAATTTATGTAACAGTTCATGCTGTGTGTTACTGTTCCTGTTTTTGGAATTTTCTATATTTCAATGTCGTTGGTCAAAATTGCCTTTTTGATGCCAGCATGTAAGAGCAGGGGCTAAGTCAGAGTTTAATACACTTAAGCTACTGTGATATGCCATAACATGGACACAAATACTGTATCTGAATGCATTTCCTATGAGGACTGAATTATTGGCTCTTATGGTGGCTTAACATGAAGGGAAAAAGATTTTCCTGATGTCTGGTGGTACCACAGAAATGGTTTTCATGGAATCTGAAAGTGCTTCATAGATAAACTTTAAGTAAAATTTACTAAAACCAGTCATTTTTTTGGTGTGTGGGTGTTGCTGTGACACTACATAAACTGGGAATGGTTGGCCCTAAGACACCTGATTGCTTGTGTTATCCCTGGTTTGAGGAATGCAGCTACAGAAATTGTGTTGTGGGTTTTTTTTGTTTTAATTGGGTCCTATGAAACCAATTTGACAAATACTTGGACCTCAATTTGAATTTTGAAGTTGATGCTCAAAAGTCCTGGCAGCACATGGTTTCACACTTTGTGTCACAATTTAACAGCAAAAGTCTGCAAACAATTTCTTTGGTAAAATTCCAAATAAAATGGAAATGCATTGTTCCATATATTAGTTCTTCTAGAAACTCCTTGATCTTTTCTGTGGGCTTGCTTATACTCTGAAACTCTTTGCTATGAAATATTTTCGAGGTTTTTTTCATAAGCCAGGTTAAAAATTCTGGCGTTTTAGAAAGATAACAAATTATTTTTGTTAGTGATTTAGGATTACTTCACTCATTTTACTGAATCTTTTTCAAAATTTCTTCAAGAGCAGACTGCTATAAATAAATGAATATTGATTTTTATTCTTTACATTTATATCAATAAATACAGAAACATTTATTTCTGAACCACAGAATGATTTTATTTAAATTGAAAATAGGGTACATATCTGGCAATTTATAGCCATTCTGTCCTTTCACAGGGTCAAAAGAGGAATGGAGCTGTTCTTCTCTTGATACATTTAAGTGTTGTTAGCTTTTTCTCTGACTTTTTTCAAGGAGTGGAATGCAGAATCCAGGGAGTTTTCAGTTAGCTCACGGTATTGTCACTACGTCAAAAAGCATATGTACTGCAAGAACGAGAAACACAAAATAACACTTCTTTTGCCCTGATGCTGAAATAGCATGAAGCAAGCTGACTTGAAGACAGGTCCTTCTAAGTGTTTGTCATACACAGGATATTTTGAAGTAAGCTCTCATTCCTGATGTGGCATGTAACTTGTGTTGCTTTGAATGAGAAAAAACCCTGTAATTTATCAATAGATATGAAAAGGCAATTAAAAGAATATTTCTTCTTCTGAGTCTCTTTCGTCACAAATTTCTCCTTGTTGAATAATCAACTAATAGTGTTCAGAACAGTCATCTTACCAAAGGAAAGTAAATATCTCAGTGTTATTGATAATGCCAAATGACAATTGTAAAAGTCTTTTTGCAGAAAGACTTGTCTTCCATCATAGTTGACTGAGCTTAAACAGAATGCAGTGGGAAGAGCCTCTTGAATTCTCTCAGCCTCCACTGAAGGTTTTCTGAAAAGGATCTGGAAAACTAAAGTTCATACACTAAGAGAAAATACCCCTGAATGAAACCTAAAATCAACAACATGGTACTATGTATATGGTGTTGAAGAGCCATGCCACCAGAGGTAGATACTACAGATAAATATGCTGAAATTCAACAGTGACTGGTATTGTTGGAGTTGAAGGACTCCTCCAAATTCTTCTCATTTTCTTTAATTTGAGCATTGCATCCACAACTTGGATTCCATTACTACGTGGTTTCTTATTTTTCTATGCTGATTTTCTTTAGGTATTTAGTGCCTTGGGAGCTCTTATAGGCTAATGAAGAACTATAATGAGAAGACAATAACATAAAACCTTTAGGGGATAATGCTGCCTCTGAGGATTTTTAGGTTAACCTGAAAGTTTTCCTCTAATAAATATGTTAAAATCCTACCAGGTACTGCACAGTGTGTTTCTGATTAAGCAGTGCTGGCACCTCGTTTATTTCTACTGTATTTGTCATTAGCTATGTTATAAAATATGTTTAGTTGAGTAATTTTTTCTGTTGATTATTGTAACAGCACTGCTCTAGATACTTTTTTTGAAAGTCTTTAGATATTGCATCTCTCTGTATAGCTTATATTTTTCTCCTGAGAATTGGACAATTAATGCAATGTGTAGAGGGAGTTGTTTTTACGTTCAGACTATTTTAAAAAGTGTCCTTTCTTCCTTTTGGAATTTTTTTTCCTATTTTAGACCTGAAGTTCAATTACAAAAAGTTCAAGGACAGTTTTCAATGGAAAAGATTACTTCTTGGCTTCTAAATTTCACCTTGAATGGAGAAAATTAGTCTGGACAGAGTTCTAGGCAAAAAAAGAAAAGACATTAAAAAAGATGGATTGCATAGTTGAACTGTTTGTTGTTAGAAGGAAACTGCTTTTTCTGCTTTCTGACTTGCACTGCAACAGAAGGGGAAAAAAAGGTATATCCAGTGATTTCAGGTACTGAAATCACATCATGCAGTGTGGATTTAGTTGTATTTTAGGATAATCATAATTTGCGAAGGGCTTAAATTAAGAAGGAATTCCAATTCCTGAATGGGAAGCAAAGTAGAAAGTTAGACCAAAAAAAAAAAAAAAAACAAACCCCTTAGTAAAAATGTCTATAATTAGAAAACTTGAGGAAATTTGAAAGCATTCAAGTCTGATCTGGTTGTGGAAATAAAAAGGATATTCACATCCAAAGTTGTAGCTGTGTCAAAAGGAAAATCCCAGAATACTAGAGAGAAAAGGAAAAGGTGAAAAAATCCCCAATCAACCAAAGAAAAAAAGGCCATGCTTGCAATAGAATGGAAGCCTTACCATAATAGCCTAAATTATCTTATTTGTTTTTGCATCATAGTCAAACAATACTCACATTTAATTGTATCAGGATGCATAAAATATGGTGGTGTGTGTATATATGTCTGCATTTATATATACAGTTGAGATCTATGTGTGTGTAAATGAAAAATAATTAAAATTTTATTAATTAAATGGGAATTAAGGCTTACTAAGAGAAAAAAATTATTATAAGTAACTCATGTGCAATTGGTCACATTTTTACAATTGATTTGCAAGTAAAATAAAAAAAAAAAAATTTTTCTTATTTCTTTCTTACAAATCCTGAGCAATTTCTCTTCTCAGAATCAGTTTTTTTCCATCAGAATTAACTCTGAAATTTGCTGTGGGCATAATATGTCCATGAAATGCTTAACTTCATACAAATGCAAAACATCCTTTGAGATTTTAACTTCATTTTAGAATTAAATTCAAATGAAAAACAAAACTAAAGTAGTTTCAAAAGTAAGCCCAGTAACCCCAGTAACTTCCAAACATTTTTCTACAAAAATTACTGTAATTCTGGATGCTTGGCAAAGGTGTAGGTCTATATATTTAAGCTTTATCTTGCTTAAGTTTTCTTGTAAATTCCATCTGTTCAAAGTTGCTTTATTTTTAAACAGTATTGGCAAATTCTGTGATCTGCTTGTCCTTTTCTTGTAAGAATTCTGCAGCAAACATTTAGGTTGGTACCAATTAGGATGCGCTATAAAGATAAATATTTGTGGCAAGCAATTTTCAGTGCATTCCTCTGAGACCAGTAGTTAATACTAGAAGGTGGTTTGGAGAACTTCATTAAAACCATTTATCTCCTGTAGATCTCAGAATAATGATCGAAAGAATGTCCGTACTCATTATTTGTATTCTTCAGAAAGTCTTCATAAATACTACAGCAGCAAACTTGAAGTCCTTGGGAAGTGTAATCTGTTTGTATGTCCTATGATAGAAGACTACTAAAAAGAATGTGATAATACACTTGAGAAAACAAAGTTACATAAGAAAACTGAGGTGCTAATAGCTGCTTCTAACCATTTGCTGGTATAACTAATTCCATAATAAAAATAATCACTTTGTATTGTGTTTAAAGGTCTTCCTGCCAGCTAAAACTGGTCATTTCCAGACATGATCAGACAGCTGGACCAGTGTGTTATGATTGTTGTATTTCTGTTGCTATGCATGTCTTACATACTGTCTGCTGGAGAGCTCTTGCAGAAGATTCTTTGGAAAAAAATAGAAGATGAGATAAATCTGAATTTTATTCCTTTCTGTATTTCAGGTTAAACATTAGCATTGGTTTCACCTGTCACAACTTTGGCTTCTTTTTAGCAAGTAGTGATAAAATATGAACTTCACTGAATTTCTGGACATTTTATAAAGATTCTTTATTTTCACACTCTTATAATCTTGACTAACAGCTTAGAAAACCGGAAGTGTGGTAGTAGGTTAATTAGTCACAAAAGGTTTGCAAGCCAAGTTTTGTCTAAGTTTCTGTAATCTGGTAGCCTGCCATGGCTAAGCTACCTCAGTTTCTGCAGATAATTTCATACAGGAATGTATGTCTGCATTATGATACCCACAAGCTCTTGCCTCCCTACTTGGGTCAGCAGTAGGAAGGTTCAGACAAAGTTCTGAGCAAGTATTAAACTAATGCCTCTGGATACATAGCAAGATACTTGAATCTTTCAGAGACCAATGTTAGGAAACAGCAACATCCGACCAGGATCTTCTAGCTTAATTTTTGCTGCAATACCCTTTCTCCTCACACATGGACGCATTGAGTTTGTTCTTGCTGTGCTGGGCTTAATGCATTTCTGTTCATTGTGTACCCATTCTTCAAGTGCCCTGGTGGGCTGCATGTTTTCCTTCAGACCTTCCTGTCCCCCATTCTGAGTCTGGACCGGAGCCTGATACGTGTGGTAGCCTGTAATGATGCAGGATCAATTAGGGCTGCAAATTCTTGTTTGTAACTGTAGCGGGTTTGGTTCTGTAACCGGGCAGAAACACCAATTTAGTGTAGTGGTTTGACCCAAAATACTCATTACTGTTTATCTTCTGTGAGGTAAGAATTAGGAGGAACGCAAAGAAGGCACCAACTTTGAAAGAATATAAAGAAGTTTATTAACAGACCTAAAAGAAGGGAAAAAAAATTATACCACATCTTCAGAACTCTTCTCCTCCCCCCACCTTCCTCCCTTCTCCCCCTGACAATGTAAAAAGACAACCCTTGAGATGTTCAGTCTGTTTACCACTTCCATAATAACCTTGTTCAGTCCATTTAGAAAGAGAAGTCTCTTCTTGCTCGTGCTATGAACACATTATCACAATGAGACAGCTGCCCACTTCCAAATATTGTTCAGTCCATTTAGGAAGAGGAGTCTCTCTGCCTGCATGTGAGTCCTTTCCCCCGACTTGCAGCTTTTCCCACAACTGCTTTCGAGGGTCTACTCTTGAAGGTTTTTGGGGTACAATTTTAAGGTTGAGCCGTTCAGAAACAAAAGTTTTCTTCACCCATCTCTGGGAGCATTTCATCTCTAAGAACAGAGGCCCTTTTCCTTCCCTGGGAGCAAAGGGTCTTCCTCATCTTCATCTTTAGGACTATCTCTGGGAGCATCTCTAGGAACTGAGGTTTTCTCCTTTCCGATTTGGAGCAAAAGTCCTCATTGCTTCCATCTCTCCCTGTCCAAACTTCTCATGAAATTACAGCTGTGTCAGCATCTGCCTATCTCAGCGCCGGTGCTTTTGCTCACAAGTACAAGTTGAACACTCCACCCCCCCATATCTTCATGAAATTACAATGGGATACTCTGATATATCATAGCTTCACAACAGAATTTCAGCTTTAAGCATCTCCTCTTTCTCTTCCCTCAGGTTTTCAGCTCTTCACAGCACTAAAAGGGTTAATCTCACCTCAGCCTTGCAGCTGGAAATTTGTTTATTGCACTGGAGGGGGGGGGGGGGGGAGGGGCGGAGCCGAGCTGCTCCGGCTGCCCACAGCAGGGCTGTGGGGGGCTTCTGCGGGTGGAACAGGGCCCATCGGCTCCAGGATGGCTGCGGCCCGGCCTGGCCCCCACACGGGGCCTGCAGCCACCTGTACCAGCACTGGAAACGAGAGAGAGAGCTGTGGGGGGGTTGTCTATTCTTAAGTGTGGATCACAGAGGTGGTCACAACTTTAAGTGGCTTAAAGAATTGTCCATATTCAAACTGGCCAGCTGATAGGTTCTGTCAGGTCATGGGGAAAGCTGTAAGCCCTCCTTTATGAGAACATCACTTCCGGGACTATGGTAGCTAACCCATGACAGTAGCTCACACAAGGAGCACCTCTTAAGACTAATGACAGGGGAAATTATGGGAGAACCAGAGGAATAGGTGCCATTAATGTGGTCAAGCTGTGTTATTCTTGTTCACAGTTAAACAGCCTTTAATTAGTTTGACCACAGCTTCAAGATCATTCTTCAAAGTCTTTTGTGTTCCTGAAAGCAAATCCCTTTTAAAAGGAAGCCTAGGAGGGAAAATAGGGCAACCTTTTGAACACTTCTTGAGATGAAGCTTACTCTCGGCTGGCTACAGAGTGCCCGCCAGCTCCAGGCTGCTGTGGGGTGCAATCACCCTGTGGGCTGAGTGGCTGCCTCTTCTGGACCTAGTGCCTGAGGAAGTGTTCATCCTGATCTGCTCAGGGTGGTAGATCTAAGACACACTTGAGCCTACTTGTGCTTTAGCTCATTCCCATCCTGCAGTGAAATGGAGGAATTGTGGCGGAAGCAGTGTTGTTTCTGGCACAGGAACAGCTCCTTGAGTTCCTTATCCACTGAGTTCTTTGTGGTGTGAAGTACATATTATGTAAAGTTCTTGGGGTTTAGGATGTGGCGTGCAGGATTAATAGGGCTGGACATTCCTAACCTAGGGCATTTTTTAGTATTTAAAGGTTTCTGTTTTCTAATTCATGCTTTTTCAATAAAAACACAGTTATCAGATCAGAAACTTGGTTTCTTCTTTGTTTATTGATCCAGAAATAGACTGAAGACATAACTATGGTTTTATGAAGGAAATCTAAAATTAATCACAATATTATAAAGGAGTTTATTTGATCTGTCTTGTATTACTGTTCCACATTTTATTCTGTTATGTCCAGGCCAAAAGAACACTAGAGGATTGTTGTTCTTGATTATTCCTAAATCAGCAAAAAGAAATAATTGTTTGGCATTTAAAGCCATCAACTTTGACTTCCTTGAGACTGTGTGGTATATACTATAAGATTCTTTAACTCAGCCGTAGAAGTCTGGATTTATCTTAATTATCCCTCTTCTGGCTAGACAAAAAACACATATCAGATGTGCCCTTTGACAGTGATGCCCAGTGTTTGAAATAATCAATGCTGCCATAAAATTATTGTGTAAACTTGTAAACTTCAAATAATTTGTTCAATATTTTTGTTCTTCAGGAGAGTCTACAAGCTGTTATTAAGGTTTGCTTTTGCCTGTCACCATGTACATCAATTAGCAATAGCTTCATGATGCACTAAATGTGACATCCGTGCAACTGTAGCAAGATTCAGAATAAATTCTTGGTTTTCTGATGCTTTCATGCACCAGCTAACTGTTACATAATAATCATGAAAACTAAAAATTCTGGCTAGCATTCAGGCTCTCAGGAGGGATGAAATATTTTAGTCCTGAACAGTGGCAGTTCTGCCATTTACTCTGGGCTTGTCCAGGAGTGTATATATATGTATATGTAAGAATATGGAGCTCCTAGATTTCAAATGTATCCTTTATGATCCTATTAGTAGTTCATGCTTAGGATGTTGTTTGCAGAAATTTCTCATTATATTATTGCATTTTCACTGTTTTCCTACTCAAATATTGTCAGAGAGAAAAATTATTTATTTTTTAAAATTATTTTTTAAAGTAGGATAGACTCTGTAAACATGCGATTGTGAGGGAGGGCAGACATACTTTCTGTGAAATCTTGCAGATTAATTATTTCAGACAGCTCACCTGTCACTTTAATAGGCATCTGTTAAGTAAGGAAAAACACATTTTTCCTTTTTGGCTGCTATGAGAGAGGTCAGGAACAGAATAATTGATGCTTTATGATGCAACTTTTTAAAGGGTTTTTTCATAATAAAGGCAAAAACCATCTGTAACTGCAGAACAAAGTATAAAAAGTCAGTCTTTGTATAAACTCTGATGATCTACCCATAGTTGGTCTATTGCAGTGACTAGAAAGCAGAAAATAATGGCAACAATAAAAATCACTACGCAAAAAAAAAAAAAGTTCTTGGCAGCAAGTTTTCATAGGCAGCTTGCCAGTAGTGATTCAGTGTTTATGGGAACATCTTGAAATGACTCCCAAATTAATGACTGTATCTTCCATCACTACAGTCTGATGTCTGAACATGAGGAGAAATAAACAATAGTTAATGATCTGGAAGCTGCTGGCAGTTACTCTATTAGTTCTGGTTCTTATTTTCACTTACTAACAGCAAACTGTTCTCATCAGATGTTTATCTTTGAAAAACATATGCAATGGAAAATTGCACCTCAGATTGCTATCCATTCTACAGTCTCTTTCACCGGGACAGTTTCACACACAGTGAAATTATTTGATTTTGATTTCATAGCTACATGGTTTAGAGATTAAAATAGACACTGTTTCATGTTTTGTTTTGTTTTGCTTTTTTTACTGAGAGACCCTAGGCACCTGAACATACTGTACTGTAGGGTTTCCATGTAAACTCAGTGGGGATACATGCCCAGCTGTACCAAAAAGATTTTTCCTGCCCAATATCATTGGCCAGGCCAAGCTGCTGGGGAGAGGCAATTAGTTTTTTATGCAAAGCAGGCAGATGATAAATTGCCATAAGATTTGTGATTTTCATTTCACATTGAGTGTGCATGTATGATGTGAAGGACTTCTGTTACATTAGCTGTAAACACTAAATCAGGTTTTTGCTTTCTGTCCTTTTCGTTTATTTGGAAATGAATATATTGTTTTGCTGGATAATGTCAGAAATTTGGTTTTTTACGAGCTTTTGCAGGCTCATACACTATGTAATTGAATGCAGAGTTAAGATCCATGTGATAGATTTCACAATCATGTGATAAATGTTTTCAAAGTCAACTCTGTATTACATAATTCTAACACTGGAACCAAGCTTCTACAGGTCCCTTAGCAACTTCATAGGCCCACGTGTTTCTGTAGCAGCAATTTTATTTTTGCAAACGAACATTCTGTAGCAGCTAGGGACATAGGACTGGAAGGATGCCTTCATTTTTCAAGCCCAGAACCTGGGTGCTAGAGGCACCATGTTAAATAAATCTTTCCCTGTATTTGCAGTGCTGCATTTTAAGATTTCTTTTTTCCTTTCCTGCCTTCCTAAATGTGAAACCCTTATTCTTCCTCGGAGAGCAAGAAAAAGCTTTCATTGCCCTAAACATAAAGGCTGCAGCTTTTTCTAGTATCCTTTTGGTCAAGGGGAGAGAGCAAGTGCTTCACATTGTCCTTCCTCTTCAAAATATCTATTTCTAGTCCTTCAAGAAATAACATTGATTTGCATTATCCTGGGTCTAATATTCTGCATAATTTGATTTAAAAGTTTCTTATCTGAAGGTCTCACATATCCAATTAAACATCCCTTCTACTGAACAAGCTTCATTATGACTTCTTTTACTGAAAGATTAGAGCTGCTGTCATGTTGTATTGAGAAATACAAGAGTATATTTTGTCTTCATGGTGCAATGGACTTCATGTCCACATGGTGTCATAGAGAAGTTCTAGAAGCCTTCATTTAGGATAATTTGAAAAATGCATCATTGCTATGTGCAATTTAGACTTCTCCAGCTAAGACTGATGAAAATCTTTCTGCATTAGGATATAGTAGCTTCTTATATGCTTTTGAGTCCTAAATCTATTTGCTGCCTTACTCTATAATTGCTCTCATTCTAGCTGATCTTAATAACTTCCCTTACTTCTCCTCAGAGAACTGATACTATTTTTCTAGCTACATTATGAGTTACATCTCTGATGATATGCTACAAACACTGCTGGGGTGGTTGAAGAAATTGCTAAGTAACTTAGAGAAATGTGCCTTTTTTCTGTCTTAAGTATTAGTTTTGTTTCTTTGAATGGCATTTACTGAAATATGCATATCAGGTGTCATCTTCAAGATTTATTCCTGAGCTTGAGAACCCTCACAGGCATCTTCCTTGCAAGCACAGTTAATGATCTCCCAATCCATTTCAGTTTCAGAATTTCAGAACTGTGGTATTAGTATATCTAGTTCCACAAAAAAATACAGACTATTTACAGGAAGCTTCCAACATAAAAAAATGGTTTTCATAACAGTGGCTGCTGAGTTTCAGGTGAACATGTATTATTAAACTTTATTCAAAGTGCAGTTTAGGAAGTAAAAATAGAGTTCCAATGGGGACAATTTTAACCATTGCATGTTGAGTCTGGATAAAAATTTACCCTGTGTGAATTCATTGAAATACAACTATTTATTGTCATTGAATAAAGGTAAATCTTCACATGAAAGAAATTAGCCTGGACCTTCATATGGATGAAAAATATTGCATTAGGAAAGGTCTCTTACAGATAGTCTAGCAAAAAATGAAATTAACTTTTTTAAGAGTCAACAATTATAGTTTCAGGTGTAGAGGAATGTTCATGAAATTACAGCAGCTTGCCAGACCACAAAAACTTTCCCATTCTCCGGTTGTGCTCTGTGTTAGCCATAGGAGAAGCAGCAAGGTGCAGCCAGACCTGCAGCTGGATTTAGAAGAGAACTGTCTCTCAAGTTTGGCACATTGAAGTCAGCTGCAATCACAGCAATATCATTCAGTATCTCTACTTTCTTGTACCTTGTGCTGGAAACTATTAGGGTAGATGTGCTATAGATGGTCTCCTTAGCAGAAATACTGTGTTCTACAGCCATAAATGCATCCTAGTCTGCAGTTCTGTTCTTTCATCTAACCTGCTTATATCAACTTTATCCATTTATGCTTCGGACTGTACTTGGCAGTGATCTCAAAGGCAAGTAGGAAACTGCACAGTTTACTGCTTGACTTCTGTACTGCTTGATTCCTGTAGGAAATAAACTTTTCTTAGGAAATCGCTTTCCAGGCATAAACACATTCTTTTTACCCTGATTGATTTATGGTAAAGAGTATTCAGAATGATGCCTTAGGTTTTAACTATGATATTTTTCAAATCCTGTACTGCCTAGTGCGTAACTCTGAAGTTTCTTGTAGCCTGTTAACTTCTGCTCTCTCGTGGTAGGTAGACATGACAAAGCCTCTCCAGGCCTGCTCTCCAAGGACACTCAGTCCATCCTCGGCCCAAAAAGTATAAACCAAAAACCTCTAAAGGAGGAGCAAGCTTGGGGAAATTACATCATTAACTGAAGCTTTAATTGGAGAATTAACCCAGATATGCAAATGAACTAAGCTTATAAAAGTGTGAAGATCTTGTGACCTGCCATCCATCTTAGGGTCCATCTTGGCAGTAGCCTCTGGCTCCCCGGGGTGTACCTTTGAAGGCCCTTTGAATAAATACTTACCGTTATTCCCTTATTCCTGTCTAGTCTCTGTTTTTAGGTGGCCACTTCAGGCATCAAGAATACCAGATTTTGGTATTCTGCTCTGGAGCTAAGAATATGCATTTGCACTTTCACCTGGTTTCAAACCAGAGCTTATTTTCAGTTGGACCAGTTGCAAATAAATGCAAGTAGGTATTTAGGAATTGTGAAGAAGAAGAAGGAAGAAGATGCAAGAATACCTGGATATGATGCTACTTTGTACATTAATGGTTCCAAAGACAGGTCTGCCTTAGCTGATCTGCTCCTCATTTCATGTCTTTGAGTAGATGTTCTATCTTTTCTATTGATGATTAGGTGCAGGACTCAAAATTAGATATCAATGTTAGGAAACATGAGCTGGTATTCCACATTAGGAAACATGAGCTGGTGTCCCACATGAAGAGATGGTTTTGTAATATAGATGCAGTAGAATTGCTCTGATTATGGTCAGAGATGATTTTTAACTTATAACTCACATTAATGACTTTTTCCTAAAGTACAATGGAAGGGAAAAACAGATGGGTTTTTTTTAGTCCAGAGGAAAGCCAGAGATTTTTCTATTTTTTTAATATATCCAGAGTAAAGATCACTCTGGATAAGCCTCACATGAAAGTATTTGCAGGGAAAAATGTGCACTCACTTTTCAAGTTTAAGAATTAAAAATCAAAAAGAACAAATTATGGCCCATTAAAAGAAAAATCTATTTCCATTTTCTTATACCTGGAAGCCATACTTGGATGTAGGAACCATGGACAAATGTAGGTTAATGCCATTCTACCCATTTCACAGAATGGCTGTAGAAATGGCATCAAAATTAGACAAATACTCTTAGATTTTTGAGGTATGAAACATCTGCTTGGATCTTCTGCCTAACACAGGTGAAACAAGCTTGCTTACTGTCTGACACAAAGAGTCAAGACCTTCTGTTTAAGTTGCAACAAATCTGTCTCTAAAATGCCAAACTATTCGAAAATTGTGGCTGGTGAACTATCTGCTGTGTGGTTTTAGGATTTTAAATAGCCATGTTTTTGGAATGTGTCTCTCATTGCTGGTTTTTGTTTGATGACTGGCTGTATTAGCCCTTTCTCTGCTGTCTGGAGAGCTGTGGACCATTAGAAATTTCCTCTTTCTTAGCCTCATTACTGCTTTTGGGTTTTAGCTTGCAATTTTGACAGTGCCAGAATGCCCCCCACCTACCAGGCTGCTTCATTGCTCTAAACACTCGGGAGGCATTCACCAGTCACCTCTGCACTCTTTGTTGACAAGGAGCTTTAAGGAAAACCTTGATTACTGTTAATAAGAAGTACTTTGAACTTCTACAAGATCTGCTTAAGTTTGGCCATAAATATCCCATTCAATATTAGAACAGCACAAGAAACTGTGCAAACATTAAAGAGTATTTTTTTTGCATCAAACAATTTTCCCAGTGTATAATTATGCAATTATTTAGGTAATAAAGTTTTAAGCTGGTACATGCCTGTAACTTCCTTATACTTTTTCTATTAAACAAAGTGCCCTTAAGCATTTCACTTTTGTTTTATACTCACTTCATTTCCCAGAATAATTAAAGCTTAGTCATTCCTTATAATGTCATACAGGTAGGAACATAGGCCTGATTTACAATCACAAAGATAGAGCCAGGCAGTACTTTGAGTCTGCTGTTGTGAGAGTAACGAGTTTTCAACAAAAATTCTCAACTTTCTGCATTACATAATACAAGAAATCAAAAACTTAGTGTCAGAACATGTCAGAGTTCTAGTTGTGTAAAGACATATTAAATCTCCTGACTTCAATAAAAAAAATGAGGTTACACCAGCTAAGCATCGGGGTCTATGCATTCAAGATAAGCCCCTATTGTATAAGCAAACAGTACTACATCACCTATCATGAAGGAAGGCTGAGACAGATTAATAGGGTCACAATGTTCTTTATTTACCTGTTTTATGAGACCAGAATTTTCAAGCCTTAGTGTTTGCAGGCAATGCATGAGTGCCTGCTGCAGAGCTTGCTCTGATGTTTATAATGATTGCAGGAATCCCAGTGCAGGGCTTTGGTTCATGCAAGTCCCAAAGGCAGCTTTCTAGTTTCATTTTGCTTTTTTCTTTAGACTCTGATAACATTCTTTCAGGGTTCCCTCTTACATTGCACAGCTATCTTGAAGCTTATCTAGTACCGATCTGTGTCATTTAGGAAACGTTGCTTTCATCTGGGAACTAATAATATTCAGTCAGTGTGTGCCATTCATAACTAAATAGCCTCTGCTCTTCATTGTTCTTTTAATTAATGATTGTTGATTGGTTTGACTTGCTGCACATTGTTGCAAGGCATGATCAAAGAAAATCCAAGATTAATCTGCTAAACTAGATGTCAGATTAGTAAATTCCTCTGTGCTATTACAAAGATTTTTCTCCCTCAGTAAAGGCCTGTCAGTGGATGATGGCTTTGCTATACCTCTGACAGGTCAGTCCAAAGGTCAGTCCCTGAAAACATGCATACATTAATGCACTAAAGCGTGATGAATCATTTATAGCCAGTTCATAACTCCAAGCACTCTCTTCATGAATGTTATTCAGGCACCACTGAGAAAAAGATCATGTACTTTGGTTGCTTTTGAATACAGATGAAGAAAACATTTATACCCTATCATGTTGTGAATATATGTAGGTTTTTCTCAGGTCAGTGGTGGAATCAATCAGTGTAGTAAGCCTGAGAATAGTGTGTTGTGAGTGTCTTTTCATCAGCTGGCATATCTCCCTTACTTCTGTGTAACCCCTTTAGACAGAAGTTGATTGACTATGAGAAGTACTGGACTTCCATTTAAAGTAATAAACAGGGAGCTGAAGCCTCAGTCATTAACTTTCACAAATATCACTACAGTCACTGGTATTTATTAATCTAATTTTCTCCACTTATAAACTCTGCATAAAAGGCAACCCCAAAAAAAACCCAACCCAAAATGTCCAGTAGCAAAAGACATAGGCCCACTAGTGTTCACATAACTGTTTTATTTACGGACTTTTGGTGCAGCTTTCCTGGGTACCCTTAGTTACTCCTTGTCTTCACAAGGACATCTTGCAGTCTGGGATTGTCAGGCCTTGCTGGATAGCAGATAGACTGGATTTCAGCTGCTTCTGATCCTGTGGCACAGCTGCTTTCATCTGCCTTGGCATGCCAGAAATCCTTCTTTTCCCTGTCTGCCACTTCATTAGCCACTGCAGTGATGGCGTTTAGCTCTTAGCCAGAAAGCAGAGAGTTTGAGCTTAAACACAGTCCTTCTGCTTAATAGCTCAAAGATGTTCATATGGATCTCCTGTTTCCATCCTTTCATTGATAACATCTGCATCCCAGTGCTGGAAGCTATTGGTTGAGATGAAGGATTGCAGTAAATTTCCCCAGTGACATAGATGGACTGGGTCAACTGGGCTTCTTTCTTCTGCTTTATGAAATGCTTCCTTATCTCCAGAAATAATACCTCTTTAGCAGAAGAAAATAAATAGATACATTTCAGGCTGGTCCATTGGGGCCTTCCATTTGTCTCATTTTGACCATGTATCAACAGAATGATTCTCTGTTTTGGCCTCTTCCCCAGTGCAATGGTTTTCATGGTACTGCCATGTGCTTTTGCTGGTAGATCTCTGCCACAAAACTAACTTCAACTAATTGTGCTTAAATTTAAGGTTGTTCTTTTTAAACTTTTCTTTTTCTCACTTCTAAAAACTTTTTCTTCTTTTTTTGTTTTCTTTTTTCATTTTTTTCTTTTTCCTTTCATTTTTTCTTTTTTTTTTTTTTTTAATGAGTGCTTCTGTTTCATACCATTGTCATTTCCAGCAGTCAGGATAAGCAGTGATCTCAGATATTTATAATTTAAGAGAGCCCATGTGAGTAATCAAAGGAAGGTTACAGAGTTCACCTGTGCTCATCACTGTATCTTTTGAGTTGGTTTGTGTTCAGTTAGGGAAATCTTGTACTGATTCTGCACATAATTCAGTATTTGAAATGCAGTGTTCTTCCCTAACTGATTTTGCTATTAGTTCATCACGTGTGGTCAGCAGATTAAATATAATTGTTTCTATTAAATGACCATAAAATGTTTACTCTTCAGTTTAAAGGTCAAGGAAGAAAAGCTTCTAGCTCAGGATCTGTCAAGTTACAGTCCTCAGTTGTCTTTTAAACCACTACAGTTGTTAATTTTTCCTCCTACTTATTGAAGGATTTCTGGACATGTTTATTTTTACAGCCTAATTAGCTTTCTTCCATGAATAAAAGGTGTTTTCTAAAACATTCTAGTAGGCAAGGGATTTATAAAGTGGCAGAAATCTCATAAAACAGATATGTCTTTTTTGTATGGGAATGGATGGCTCAGGCTGTTATTGAAGGGACTCTGTATTTGGAAAAGTGGAAAAGAAGTTACCATTACTTTAATGTTTTTAACTTATTGAAAATTTATTTAATTATAGAGGTTGTTTCTCCAGGAAATTGTTGATTCTCTGCTGGGACATAACTATCTGTGGTTTTGTTTGTTGCATGTACACAGTAAAGAAGATTTAGCTCATTCTAAAGCTGGGAAAAGAGCAGTATTATTTCCTGACTTATATTTTTTAACAAGCCACAGTATTTTCACAGGCCATAGTACTTAAATGCTCCAAGGATAGTATATGGTTTCCTGTAAATCTGCAAACTGAACTGAGGTCATTTTGCACCTGAACTTTTCCAGGCATGTCAGCAGATTGCTGTAGTTTCCTTAAGACAAAAGAAAAAGCAGAGCAGCTGAAAATAATTAATATTGAACTTGACACATCAAAAATGTCATTTGTCACTTGTGATTAAAGCCTTTATCTTTAGTTCTATTTTTATATTCATCATAGGTCTCCCTTAGCTATCATTAGGCTCCACATGGTTGGAGTTAGCCTGACCTTTGATCCATCACCACAGACAAAGGGATCTGTTGCTGCTAAATTGGAGCCCCTGCTAGTCAGCAACAGTACAGATCAACAAATGTAAGCTTGGTTAATAATGATCATCTTAGCTACTCCGCTTGATTTTTAAGTCTGTGTGGTTAATGTAGACGCTCCTCTGGAAAAGAAAGTTTAGATTCATAACAAAATTTAGCAATAGGAATTTACATTGTAGTTATTCAATCTGATGTGAAAAATAAAGATTGTTTAAGTGATCTATATTTTTAGTATACTCCTACACTATTCAGTTGTGAGAAAACAGAGAGTGATAGTGTTACAAACTTTCTACTGTTTTTCTCATTCCTCTGAAGCCTTCCAGCAGTTTGCTGACTGTCACAGATACTGTGGTCCCTTATTTTCTAAGAACAGTGAACTGAAATGTTTAAGCTGTTACTGTCCTAGCCCACCATTGTCCTGCCACCACATTACTGTCTTGTACATTTTTGTAAACCCATTCTGACATACTGCACACAAACTGAAGAAATCCTTAAAAATATAAGAAATTAATCTTTTCATTATTAGCTATGTCTTTTTTTTTTTCCACATGGGCATGTGTAGCTGAAAAGAAGCAATATTTTTATGGGTGACCATAAGTGATGTCTTTCCAGAAGCAAACCATTTTTTAATTCACTGTTTAGTCACACAGAAAGACTCACACTGCAGCACTAAGTCACATTGCCTATTGATTAAACTAATTTCAGGATCTCAGTTAAAGCCAGATGATGTGTTTTGTGGTACAGTTTATTGTGGATGTGATGTGAAACTGGTTCCTGACCCTGTGTGCTTGCTGAATCGCTTTCCACAATAATAAAATCCTAAGCCAAGCCCTAGTTTGGTCTCTGGTAAATAAAGCTCCCTTGTGAATAGAGTGAAGACTATTAGATTTGTAGTCCTATTAGTAAGTATTTTTGTGGTAACAACTTCATTATTCTAAGGTCATTAACACACTTCCTCTTTTACTGCAAGTGATTGTGGGTTAAAGTCATTATTTTAGGCATCTACATTTAGTTTATCAACATCTAATCATAAATAGCCTGCAGTTTCTGGAAGCTGGAACAATAGCTATCTGAGGGTTATTATCCAGGAGACCATTTCCCCACCCCTCCCACTGCCTTCAGCAAACACCTCCATGCCTGAAGCACTGTTTACTGTGGAAGTGTTGATGACTAAAACTCTGAATCTGAGCATTTAATGACTGAAAATACCATTGTGTTTCCTTGATGTGCATAAGCACAGGTGCTATTTTTTCAGCAGTTACCCTTGCACTGAACCACATAGCTTGCCCCTTGCTATAAGGTGCCTAATATAAGAATATTAGGCTGAATCACCCTGTCCTTTCGCTTCAACAATTAAATCATTTACTCTTGTTTTAGGTTAATTTTGGTTGATTGTAAATAGGCTTCAGTATCAAATTTTCCTCACTGAAATTTCCAAATTTTCAGTGTCAAATTTTTCAGTGTCAAATTGGAATCTCACATCAAATTTTCTCATTGATGTGTCTCCAATTCTTCTTGTTTAAAAGGGAGACAGTTAGCACTGATACAGGAAAAACTGAAAAATATTTCTGTGTGGCTTCTAGTTTGTTTGTTTGTTTGTTTATGACTTTCTGAATCTGTGTTTCTGTGCAGCACCTTCTCCCTTTATTTGTGTACTCATTTCTTTGAGAACACTGTTTTGAGCAAATCAGTGTGTCAGTCAGTATTCCACCACCATTTCCTGTATCAAGGCAAATAACTTGGTAGGAATGCATGAGGTCTAGTTTAATCTTCAGGTATCCCAAAGAAAGCCAGTGAGAATTTAGAGTGAGGGTAAAAAAATACAGGTTTCTGATACATCATAATCGTGTAAGAGCATTTTAAAACACTTTTAGTAATGTGTTCAAAATCCTATAGGGCTTCTGTCATTCGCTTCAGTAGACCAGGCCTTTTCTGACTTTTTTTTTTAATTTATTTTTTCATTTAGAGCTCTCTTTTCATAGCCTGGTCCCACAGCCCTCACAAAACCATAGGATTTCTTCAGTAATGATCCTGCACTTTCAAATATTACAACATGAGAAAGGTTCTCCTTCAGTGAGGAAAATGCTGTACACCTGGATGGAGAATGAACTGAAGATTTCAATAACAGACCCTAATCCCATCCTAATTCTTTCCCTTGTTTCTGTGTCCTGGTTTTCAATTCATAGTTGTTATGTTTTTTAATGAAAAATCAGTAGTGGCAATAGCTATTTGACAAAACGGAATTTCTCATCACTCTGAGATATTTGAGTTTTTATTAATGAGATTTGTAAAATCAAGTTATTTTTACAAATAACATTTCCTCTGTGCACTTCACTCTTTTTCCCCGAAAAAACTTTACAAAAAAATCAAAAATAAATGGCTTCTTGTCACAGTTCTCTCTCCTGCATTTTGGATAGTTTAATGGTTTACCCTTGTAGACCCACGGCGATTGTTTCTACTCTCTGTGTAGTAGTGCCACAAAACCCAGATAACTCTCCATTATTTCAGATATATTTCCATAAAAGTGAAGGGAAATTCCAGTTCATTTTTTGTCACTGTAGGTCTTAAGTTTATTGCAACAAACATAATTTTTAAATTATTATTTTAAAATTTTTATTAGGTGTTTTGCCCGTTCCCTGCTTCTGTGAGGTCAGTGCTGGCCAGTGAGACCATTGGAGAAATAAGGTACAATTTGACATATTATTATTCTCTAGAAGGTGGTGTACTCTGAGTTTATGTTGTTTTATACTTAGCAAATATAACTGCGTAGGCAAGTTATTAAGGAGAAAAAATCTAAGTAAAAAGAGAATGGACATAGGGTATAATTCCCAACCTTTCCACTTTTACCAATGTTAGGCCTTATACAAAGATAATATTTGCTATGTTTTCAGCTGTTAAGCTATGGTTGCTACAAATGTTATGCAAAGAATCACATCATAATCAGAAAACCAGCTAAGCAATTGGTTTTACAATTTTCATCATATTCTTATTATTCAGGTACAGTGAGAAGTCAAAATGAACCTAAAAGTTGTCTTTTGTAAAACACCTCTTACCTCTTTGCGTCCCTCCTGGTCCCCAGCGGCAACAATGGGAAGAGAAGTTAAGAAATATTATCTAAAGAATGAAATATGAAGTTTTCTCTCATAACCAGCAGAGTTTGTTTGAAGTCACACACGGTTGCACTCCACACATGTAAATGTGCTTAGCGTTTATTCAGCTTTGGAAGTGTCATTCCAGTTTCATACCAATAAAACTGTTCACTGCGCACTGGTGATTTTTAAAACGAACACATTTCAGTTCAATTTGTTTTGTTCTCTTCTTACTGCAAAGTGAATGTCTTCATTTTGCACTCTTTACTCCTGAGAAGGGCATTAATGTGCTGCTTTGGCAACTGGTGTTGTTAGCGAAATACAAGCTCTGTTTTCACAGTGAAATTGCCAAAGTTATAAAATATTGTGCAGGCATGTCAGTCTGGAAATAGTTAAATAGGCCATTTACTGGAATATTTCATTGTGAGGGCAAGAATAAAGTGGTTTCCTAAGATGGTCAGTGGTAGCCTTCCCTGCAGCAGGGCTGAGTGCCTGTGTTGGAAAGGGTGGCTGGAGCTGGTGACCAGGGCTGCATCCATGAGGTGCATCCATGCTGCAGTGCAGGCCTTTGGAGATCATTTCACTCTGTGACTGGGCCTTTTAGGTACCTTTTTAAGTGTGTTGGGCTCTGTCATGCTGCTCCTCCTAGCACTCAGCTCACAAGGGTGCTCCCCAGCATTCTCCTACCTCATGGAGTTCCACCACTGACCTTAACCCGGTTTTTTTGCACATCTGAAGGGAGGCTCTGGCTTTCAGATCTTGGATCCAACTCTGAGTGTTGTTACTAACTGTAGTGAGAAGAGAAGGAAAATTTGAAGTGTACTGGGAGATTTTATGGCCTTAGAGATTTGTGTTGCATCTTCCAAAAAAAAAAAAAAAAGAGATTGTGAGTGTATCTTATCATGCTCTTTCCAGAACAGGCTGAGCAGAATGACTGAATAACTCCACGAATAAAAAACACATTAAAACTCTACCTTCCCCACCTTCCCCCTCCCCACACTATTTCCTTCATTCCTGCTTTGATTTTATTCTGTTTGGGGTTTTTTTGGATTACAAATAGTTTTGTTTGTTTTCATTACCAAATTACAAAACAGCACTCTAATTAAACGGTTTTTACAGGAAGCAATTAAAAGACAAAATGTTTTTCTCTTGCTAGCTGGATAGTTATGTCTTGTCTGGCAAAACAGCAGTTGCAATGTGTATTTGTGCAGGAGGTTAAGTCTGGTGTCAGGGGTTTGCAATGACAGATACAATATGTTCCTATGGCAGTGACAGTGCCATTAAGAGAAAGATTTTTCCTGTAAATCTTTCAGTAGGTTGGGGGTTGCATTCTAAACCTCCTCAAAATACCAGGTACTAACATTTTGTGTTAAAAGTGGCTGAAAGCTCCTCAGGAAAACAGTAACAATTAGTCCCAAATACTGTTTATTATGAAGGGATTCAAAACGTTTGACTTATTCCCATATAAACTAGCTCCAGCCAGGACATTTTGGAGTCAAATTGTACTGGCTCCTGAGGCCAAACACTCTATGAGTGTAAGTCACAGTAAGAACAGAGCTTGCTCAGACCCCTGTGGTCTTGTTATGGGGACTTCACAGTTTCACAGAATCTTTTTGGTTGAGATTGACTCTGATTTCTCTGAAGGGAAAAGTATCCTTTCTCACTTGTACATTTGTTCTTGTTTGTATGGAATATTCAGTAAGGTTTCACAGTTGTAAATGGAGGGTAAAAAGGGACAGGAAAGAAATTAACACCTCTGAGTGCTTCTCCTGTGAAAATACAAGATATTGCTGCTTGTAGGGCTCTATATTGCAGCAAATCCTGACCTGAATGAACTGTGCTGGCATTGAAACACGTGAGACTATCCAGTGCTCTTCCAAACTGGGAATTGTAAATCTGTCTTTTTTATAGGCCCTTTTTATATGGAAATCTCTCCTCTGTACAAACAGCTTCGGAAGCTGAGCCTTCTTCCAGAGTTCCCAGATGTTAGTGAGGTAGCTGTTGTGGGGCTGGGTCTACTTCAGCAAGCATGCTGTGCATGGTCAACTTGTAGGGAAAATGCATTTCTAAGCTTCCTGGAGAACATGTGGGGAAAATGAAGAGACTGAGCAGAATTCATAGGAACTAAATAAACAGCTGTATAAACTGGCATTAGGAAAGTTGATGGATGTTTCTGCCTTTTATGTTTCTTTTTACAGCTTTGGTACCTAATTCTGTGCCACAGAGACCCCACAGAGGAGGTCCATCACATGAAACTGATATATATATTTTCTTCTTCTTTAAGGTCCATTTTATTTCTGTTGCAATTAAAGATCTTGCTCTTAATCTTGAGAAAACTTGGCCCAGATAAAATTTTGTTGCCTTAAGCAAATTGTCCAGCATTTAGGAATTATTGTAATTACTACAGCTGCTTAGGACTGGGAGAGAAAGCTGAAGGTAGGGTAGAAAGAATGCATCTAGGGCACAGAGAGTGCATCCTCTCATAGTGAATTGAATTTTCTACCCTGAAACCTAATACTAAGGTCTTTGTCATGTTAAATTAATCCATATTATACAAGGCTCGATCAAGACTTTTTGCTCCCTATAATGTCTAGGAAGAAACCTCTAAAATTAATTTGTCATTTGAAGTGAAAATAACAACTTTCCAAGGCTCTAAACACCAAACCAAGATAACATTGTTCATATCACCTCCAGATGAGAGAAGGAATCAAGTAAAAGTAATACTTTTTACTCTTAATTGGGGGAAATCTTGCTATTTGTCATGTCAACTTGATATTTTGGATGCACAGACATTATAAATTACAATGGTTTCATATATAGAAGAAGAATAGTACTTAGGATGGTGTAAATAATTGTCTTTTGAATAGAGTTGGGCTTTTTTTCCTCCTGGTTTGACAGTAAATTAGGGACAATAGGGATATTTGCCTTCAAGTCACTCTGCAAAGTAGCATTTTTCTCAACAAGTTTGTCAGGCAGGCTCTGTCAATTCATGATTTCAGACATAATGGAAGCAACAGCACAAGAAAACAAATATACATATTAGGTGCAGGGTAGTTTTGCTGGGAATTGCAGAATAGACAACATAATATAGAAAACAAAATACTAAATAAAACATTGAAACAGCCAATGCCAGGGATTCAGAGAACAAGTAAACATGTATTGTTCACATGGCAGTGTAATGGTATCCAGCCGTGTTAAGTAGTTAATATCTACAGTCATATGAGGAATAGATGTCACTGTGGAGCTTTTATTTGTTATTCTGATTTTTATTCCATTGTGCTCTTACAGTGTTTGTTAGGGAGCACAGATGAAAGGAAAATAAAGATGAGGTTTCCTCAGGAAATGACTTTTCTTTGTCTCTTGTGGAGGTGTCTGTCCATGTGTGTCCCACCTCTTCCCCCATTTTGATACTGTATACAATGAAGCATGGCTAGTTGTGATTGAGGGAGACAAAGATTAGTGAGTCAGAAACAGTGGAAACACTGAGGGTGTTCTGGTTGGAAGATGTGTTGTCCTTTTAAGTGGAATTCATGAGGGAAATCCTGACTTCATTGAGGTCAATGAGATTGAAAATCTATAGTCAGAATATGCTACTGTTTTCTGTTAAGGGAGTAGTGTTTAAAAAAATACTGAACAGCCAATCAGCTGGCGAAACAAGGGAGAAAGACTAAACTTTTTTAGTTCACTGTTAGTTTTTGTTGGCCTCATCAGAAGATTATAGTTGCCATGTCTAATTTTACCGCAGGCAGTGGTAAAGTTAGACATGGTAACTGCAATTGTAAGACGTATTTTCTTCAGCCTTTAGCTCAAATTGATCCTCCTCAAAAAAGTAAAAGAAGGCTTATTTACCAAGGTGTGATAAAGGTGTGAAGCAAGTGCCATTAATTGCATTTAGTCTTTAACTTGTCCATACCTTCAGGAATCAGATCTTCCTGGGTGAGTGACAGACCTGTTAACTTGGAATAAGTCAGAGTTTCGGTTTTTACAAAATTTCTGGAGGCTGCCCATTGCAAACATCCCAAAATACCTAAAAGTAAATATAAATGATTCCGAGAGCTCCTCACCTTACTTTCTCAGGATTGTTAGGTATGAAGGTGAAGCTGATTTAAGGGTGTTTTATCTTGGGAGTGTCACTCATTCTCATTAATTTTCTTAATTGATGCTCTGAAAAATGAAACTCTTTTCTAGAAGGACATTGAAAACAGTTATTGAAATTCAGTTATATTCCTTTTGATTTTTACCAAATGGGAAGAATCTGCTTGATTTTTGTACAGACTGGTTTTTTCTGGTTAGTCACAGTATCTGGCTTGTTTTTGCTATGAGTTTATCAGTATTTCTAGATTATGCTACCATGTCGTGTTATTGAATACTCCCTCTTGAGTTTTTGCTGGAGTTAAAGTATATTTTAGTCTCCTCTCTAGTTCTGATTTGTCCTTCATTCTTTCATTTCAATTGAGTTCTCGTGAGATTGTTTATTTTTCTTCACAGTTCAAGACACTGCCCTTTCCATACGAAATGAGTGTGTTTATGGCTTCTGCAGTGCACAATATACAATTAAACAAGAAATGATATACCATTCTTATTTACTGCAATAAAAGCCAATATACAGTGACATAGTTTTTCTCAATTAAAAAGTTACAACTTTGTGTTTTCTTGAGAAAATACAAATATTTCAGAAATCATGGCATACAGTAGCATTTATTGTTTTTCTTGGATAGCAAGTTACAAATAAGCAGCCTGTGAATCAATAGCTGGAGTTTTACTTCCTGTTTTTTATTAAATCCTACGCTATTTGCTCCTCATTTAGGGCCCAGGAAAAACAATTATAACTTGCATGCACCAACTTACTGAGCCAGTTCACCTTTGCTTCTCTAAACAAAAACCATCAAGCACAAAAAAGTGATTTAAGGAATTTCTGCATTGAGTTGTCACTTTGAACTCTTATAACCACAGAAAACTACCATATCTCAAATTAAAAAAAAAAAACAAAAACAAAACACCAAAAAACTCCACATCATTTTCTTTTTTTGTGAGATTTTCCATCATCAAAAAGATAGTTTTGTAAAGGTATAAATTTTTATATGACATTTTCTCTAAGAGTGTTCCGTAAAAATGCTTAAGAAGTTTCTTGAAACTGGCACAAGATTTTGTTTTAGTCACCTAAGTAAGATTACAGCAAGTCCAACACTCTGGATGTTTCAGGAAAATGTGCTGATTAGTGAACCTATCAATAAAGGACTTACCTAAATGCTGTTCTCTCAAGATGATAGTAGTAAATGAGTCCTTTGTAGGATGTCTATTTCAAAGAAGTTGTTATTACACTGTATATATAATGATAATGAACTGTTAGAAAACTTCCTTCTCACTATGAAGTTTGGATAACCAGTTAAACCCTAAGTTAGCTCTTCATGTCACGTTACCTGTTCTAGACAGGAGCATATACAGGAAGAGTTTCTGTTTTGTTTGTAATTGTTTCTGTAACATAAATTTAGAACAAATTTCCTCCTGTTCTTGGGCTCTAAGGAAATGCACTAGAGGTGGAAGAGTGGCTGTGAGTTACCCTATGGATGCACCCAAAGTTCTTGATCTGAATTCTGAGCCCGTCACTTGGGTCAGGCCATTGAATAACCACTGCCACTTACTTATTGAACATATAGGGCTATCTCAATGTATAAACATGTCTTTGTGGAACAGAAAATCTAATTAAAGAAAAGTTTATGTCTTAAATATTCTGGGGACAGAATGTGGGAACATTCAGGAAAAGAATATGACACTCTTAGGATGTGGACTAAGTACCAGTGATGCTGTTAGACAAACATCGTTTTAGAAAATTGACAAGTACTTGTGAAAGTATAAAGAGGAAGTATAGAGAGATCATTTTTCTGCTATTTCTGTGGAATGAAGGGCAGAATTTCTCATAGAAATCTTCCTCCAAGTATATTTAACAACACTTGGAAGGTTTTGATTCTCTTATTTACTGTTCATTCCATTCTATTTGTTCTTGACATATTAATTTATAAAATACAAGGAAAACCTGTTTATGCCTTTATTCCAATTCCAGTTATATTTCCATACTTTCTGTTTTAGGGAGAAGTATGACTTCTGTTTTAGACCTGTGAAGAGTAGAATAAAGAGTAGCCATGGTGCTTTACTATCTCTTTACATTTTAGGGACAATTTTAAAGGCAGAGCATACTATGAGAGGTAGATAAGAAACACAGTTTTCTTCCACTGGGGAGATATTTGGAAATTTAGCCTCTAGACCCAGTGTGAGTGAGTGCAAATCTCTACTACTTGAACATATTGAGACCAGGTGTGAGTCTGATCCTTCCTCTCTTGTGGGTCATGCAAGTTTCTATTCACTGTTTGAACTTGCACTATGGTTGTCATCAAACTATTACTCCTCATTATTTAAGAGGCCAGTCATTAAACAGACTGAAAAATGTCAGATTTGTAGCTTGCCAGGCAATACAGCTGAGTGGTAGCACTGCTGTCATTTAGCACTAGTGAAATTTATGTGGCTGTTCTCAGAGATAACAATAAATTGCAACCTCTTTGTAGTGGAATGTGCTCTACATAATGTGGAGATTCTGGTTTCCTCTTTAAAGGCAACAGCACAGCCTTCAGGTACCAGCTCAGAAGGAGCTGTGTCAGGCAGGGGGTGAGTTGTAGAGATATTAGTTTAATAGAAGCAAAGTCATTGACATCACAGATTTTTTTTTTAGGTGCGGTGAAATAGTGAGCCTCTCTGGCCAGGTGTTTTTCCCTGGAACATTACAGAAGGATTTGATTAAAACAGTAGGGGGGAAAAATTTTGAATAATATATTTTTGTGCTGTGCTAGAGGAAAACTCCAAAACTTCCCTTTTCCATCCCTCTTCAGACCCTTGGTCAGGATTTAATATTTGTTTTTTTTCTAGAACTTTCTCTATTAGACTTTTTGTATAGTAATTTAATAGTATTAGATTAACATAGTCTAGAGCTAGGAGGAATCCTTATCCTTACCTGCTATAACCTAACATAGGTACACCAGGACTAGGTAAAGACATTTATCTCAGTGTTACATGCCTAATTTCACTGAAATGAGAGCTTTAGAACAAAATAATAACGTAATTTAAATACAAGACAGGAATCAACACTGTGCATGATGCAGTATGTTAATTAACCCTCACTATTTTTTTCAATATTACCTTCCTTCTCCCTAGCTCTCCCCTGTGGAGATCTACAGCTGATAAAGGCAAGGCACACATGAACAATATTTTCTGTATTCCTATTCAGGAATTTCAGAAATGTTCTATATTTCAGAATATTCAGAATGTTCTATAATTAACAGTGTTTTCCCACTTCCCAAGAAAACTTTTTAAAAATTATAGGGATGTGTCTTTCTGAACAGCAGATTGATTAAAAAAGGAAATATACTTTACCTTGAAAGAAAAAACTCTTATAAGAACAAATCTTTGGTTCCTTTAGTATATCTATTATAAGCTTTGATATTTTTGCCTAATGTTTTAAACCTCTGACTTTCAAAACATTTTTGTTAGTAAAATTAATTAACCTAATGTCATTAAACTCTCGCTTTTGAACAGTATTTTCTTGAGGAAAAACTTACAGTAGAGTTTTCCTGCTAAGTTTGGGAGGTCATTCCTTGTTAACCCTCATCAAATGCTATGAAGTAACTTTGTTTGTGAGGAGGAATTTGCTACTGCTAATATTCCTCTCTCTGTGTTTTTGTTCTGTTTAAAATTTGACAGTTGATAGATTTTTCTATCAAAAATATATATCAATCCTTTGGTCTTCATAACAAGTAATTTCATGGACTTATATTTAATTTATATTTGAAAACAACCACCACAATGGCTCACAATTTCTGAGGTCTGAAAGTGCTTATTCCTTTTGAAATTTACAGTTGTATCTCACACCTATTAAAAAATCACAATAGTTTTATTGGATGAAAATACCTCCTCAGTTCAGAGAGTCTGTTAGCTAAAGAGGCTTAACCTTTTTTTTAAGCTCAGAGTTTTCCCTTAGATGCTTAAACACCACCAAGTATTTACCAAGGACACCTATTACTTTTTCCTGTCAGTCACTTGGGAGAGTCAGTACATGGAATGGAACAGGCTGGAACAAGTCAAGGTGCAGATTTGTGCTGCACATATGTTTGAAGGTCAGGTTCAGTGACAACCAACACTCAGATTCAGTCCACAGCAGAATATCTTCTGTCAACCTGAAAAAGGTTTTTGTCTTTTTCTTTTTGTCCCTGTTTTGGAAAACTGCAAATAACTATTCGAGACTTTTGCTATAGAGAATGCCAAAATTTTGCTACTTGGGCATTAATTTTCTAGGGACATGTTATAAAATTTCAGGTATTTAAACAATAAGGAAAAAAAGAAAATTAAGCCTCTCTTTGTTTTTGGTTCTTGTAGAAAACAAATCTACAGGGACTGAACGTGATATCTGTGAATGTCATGCATTTAATTACCCAGTTTTCTTTTGCAGCTCTTTTTGAGGGTTCAGAATACTAAAGTAGGAAAGCCAAGGTTGTATATTATGTCAGCAACCAAAAACTGAATTATCAGGCAGAGCAGATAGCACCAGGCATTTCAGAGAGATGTGACCCTTGCTTCAGAGTCTCTCATCACAGAAAAACCTGTTTGAAAACTCCTATTCCTTTTGAAAGGGCATTAATTTTTGTTATCTTCTGTGATAATTATCTTCTCTTTCAAGTATACTGAGACAGAAAGCTTCCAAGTGAGACAAGAACTGTGAGAGTAGGTAAAATCCAGATAATAGCTGGATCTCATTTACATAAGAAATAAAATATCGTGAACAGACAGATTGAAAAAATGTGTCACATAGACACTGAAGTGCTTGAAGGTTATGTCCTTCATATTCATCCTTGTATTTTGAAGTAGTTAACTTTATCTCTGTTTAATTCTAATTTATTCTGATACTGCATTCAGATTTTGTAGAGAAGACTTGTTTCTCAGCAAGTTTTATGTGTTCAAAAGATTCAGTAGTTGTTTCAGAATCTGTGGAAAAAATTACAGGTTTTGACCTCAGCCATAGCATGTTCTGCACTCTCAGTAGACTCAGCACCTCCCAGAATCAAGCTTTTTAAAGATATGCCTTTGTATCTTGGCATAACTTCTTACTAAATGTGACTATCCAGTGGTACAATGGATACCACTGCTGTCAGTCAGTGTGCTAGGACCACAGGGACTAAATATTGGTCAGCTGAACATTTTAACTTTAAATCCACATGATTTCTAATGCTTCAGGTAAAAGGTAGTTTCAGTAACACTCATGGTGAGAGCTCCCTGCTCTTCCATAGTTAGAGTGCATCTTATTTTGCTTGTCAGTTGGTCCAGAACAGGCCATATGGACAAAAAAAAAAAAAATTAAAAATCAATCCACATTCATAGTCCAGCTTATTTCCTTTCCAAAGGCTGCATTTTACCATTTTTTGTATGTTATATCCCGCAATTTAATTTATTATCTGTAATCAAAGCATTTTAATTGTGCTTGAATAAACAGAGGAAGAACCACTCTTATGTTCTCCTACTTGGATTTACAATTTCAAAATTATGGCAATATTTTTCTAATAAAACATTAACTCATTTTAAAGTTGTCCCATAAACCAAGAATATTTAATTATTTCTTTAGATCTTCCCCTTTTAAATTCAAATTTTTTGAAAGGTTAAGATTTGTAAAATTTGAAATGGCTGTAGCTGCTAGCTGGTAACTAACATTTACCTGCTCTCAGATGCAGTACTAGACTCATCTCATTTAGTGGATCCTCTAGTATAAGTAATGGAGATCAAATAGCTTTCTGGGCTTTATTTGCTTCAATAACAACTTATACCAGCTGTCACTGGAGGAATTAAAAAAAGTCATGATCTATTCACTGAACTGTTAATAACACTAAAGTCTTTAAAATGTTTCTGTATATTTGGAATTCACATGTAGAACTCCAAGGAGCATTTGCTTAGAGCCATTCATGCTCCTTCTCTGCAGCGTGTGTGCACCAATTACTTGGGACAAACTTTTGCTTGTTTTGAAGCTGCCTCTGTTCCCAAATAAATATTTATACTGGCAGTCACCCCATTTGTTTACCAGCCATTCACAGATTGGATTACATTTGAAGAATTAATTGCCTTACATAAAGATGCTGTTTATTCTTTGACAGCAGGTTTCTGCATTGCCCCTCTAGATGGCATTTCTAAAAACAATTCCAGATGGAAACATGCCAGATATTTCTTTGTTCCCCAACAGCTTTAAAAATAGATGCCTGTGCATGTTTCACACTGATCTCTGTGTGCACCTTTGAGCTGACCTGAGCTATAAACACTTTATAAATAAAGTATGCTGAAACAGTAGATACACATTTTTCCCCTTTTCATGCCAGTTTGTTTTCCTTTTATTTGTTTATTTTTTCTCAGCTTCATTAAAAGAAAACAATGCTTATGTAGAATTAGAGGATTTTTAGGAAATAATATCCTACAGGGTTTCCTAGTGTTTTGGTTTGGTTTTGTTCATGTTTTCCAGAAAGTTGTAATTAGAAGATATTCATTAATCAATCCTCAGCTGACAAACTGCAAATCTCATTCTAATGTACCTGGAGACTTGACTCTGTGGTGTAAGTTAAAACATCTTATGTACAGAAGCATGATTTGTTTGCTGAAGCTGGAACACGGAAATGAAAGCTTTCCTATAGTGTGGAACAACAGAGAACCATTGCAGCCACAACTGTAGCCTGCAGGCTACAGGAGATGAGGAATCCTGTTCCTATTCCTCTCCCCTGTACTCTGTACTACTAGATACAAGACATAAGAAGTCAGCCCTCTGCAGCTTATCTTGTGACTGGATTGAGCAAAATCATTTTGACACATTTCCCACCTAGATTTTAAACAGGCTGTAAAATCTCTGGCATTCTCAACCAAAGCGATCATCTGTTACAACATCATCACTTGTTAATGATTTCCTTAAATTTCCTGTTAAAAATAAGGTAATCTGAGAGTCAGCATTGGCATCTATGCTCGTAGCTTGTGCCCATAAGGAATTCTTAAAGATGGATATCGTATTGAGGTACAGCTATCAGCCCTGATTTTTTTGTTCTTTAAATGCTAGATAAACTTTAATGTTTTTCCTACATAGTTACTCAACAACAGTGACTGTTATTTATCAAAATGTTTCATGTCTCTTAAATACCACAGTAGTGCTCTAGAGAGCTTCTAATGGACAGTGTCATAAAATGTGGAATATTTTCTCAGTGAAAGATAACAGTCCAAATTAAAATATTGCCCAATAAGGCTGTAAGATTCTGGCAGTGCTCAACTTCTCTGGTGGACTAAAGGAAAACTGAAAGGGCATATGTTTAACGTGAACCAAAATCCTCTTTCTTTAGCAGCCATGTAGTTAATGGAGTTTTAGCTGTGTGAATGCTTCTCAACTGAGCCAAGATGAGAAAAACAGGGTTTAAATTCATAGTGTGGCCTTCAGGCAACTTTTAATTCTGATATTCTATGAAAAAAGTGATGTAAAATACAGCCTGTATCTTTCAGCAAAGCTGAGTGGAAGAGAAGCAGATTAATGGCTCATGAGAAGAATATGAGCATGCTTGAATTGCTTTGCACTCATGAAAGTCTTCTCTTTTGACTTGTTTGAGGCTAAAAGACCCTTAGCAGTCCAGCTGAGGAAATGAGGGGGGGGACTCGCTCTCCCACTAAAGCTTTTCAGGGCCAGGGTTGTTGCTGCACGGCAGCAGACTGGGACATAGGAAGACTCATGCTGTCTCCATTTAGTTATTACTTGTAGTGTCTGCTGGGACTAGGAGGGATCAGGGATCTACATGTCAGACCTGGTCCATTTTGCTTTATAAAATAACAAGAAGGAAACGGAATATATTAGGAACTATTGGATATTTTTATGAGATTTGCCTTCGTGGGTGTCTTTGGATTCACTGGGGGGGGAAGAAACCTTCCTGGAAAACATACAGTGTCAACATTCAGTTATGGATCATTCTGTTACTCTGCTGTGAGAGCTGTGTTGTCCTAAATAAACAGCCAGAAGTTTTTGACGCAGTCCTGTGAATTTTTCTCCTGATTACTTCCTAAAGTTTACTAAGTAATTTAATTATATTCTCTAAATCTTTTCCTAAAATGAAATATGTGGTGAAATTACTAAATAACTTAGAAATGATGTGCTAGGTTTTGATTTTTCTTTTGGTTTTGCTTGGTTTTGGAGTAGGGGAGGTGAGATGTCCAGAAAGAGTTCCTGCTGTCCTATTTACAAAATTTAATGAAAGTTAGCTACTTGCATCCTGATCACATTTCACTTTTATAAATATTCTTATTTGCAAATGAAAAATTCTGGCATTATAGAGATGGTAGTTTTGTCTGCTGAAGTTTGAAATTTTTTTTTGTGTGAACAGTTTCTTCATTTTGAATATGAAGTGTTTTTCATAAAACTAGGAAGTTTTTACAGTCCCAGACATCACAAAGAGTTGAGGTGATGTTAATTTTGTAAACATCCACTGCTTTATGTATACCTTGTCTTGCCCCATGCCCTGCCATAGAAGAAACACATGCAGTGTTACTTCCAAAGGAAGTAATATTTTTCCTGTATCTTTCCAAGACTGTAAAAGCAACCCCAGAGATATTTTAAAGAAGATTATAGTCCACACCACTGCAGACTCGAAATGCAGTTAACAAATGGCATGCTATCTGTTACAGGGGAGCTGGCTGTACGTGCTGTATCATTTGAGCCTCATGCAAGTGGTTCTTTTTCATGGACAGAGTAGGTGATAATGACTATCTCCGTGAATATACTCAGGTCACTGGAATAAATAACTAAAGGTGTAAGACAAAGATGCAAAATCACACCTGGTGTTTTTTCACTATGACAAATACTAGAGATTAAGAGGTAAAATAAAACCATCATACACAGACTTCCTTTGCATCCTCAGTATTTGTTGAAAAAGCTGGAGGTGATGTAATTTTTTTGTTTGTTTTCCCATACTCAAAGCAGAATACGGGGAGGGTGATAAATTCTGTTAATCCATTGTCATTAACTGCTAATGATGGTGATTTAAGAAAGGGTATTAATTAGATATTCATGCTAAGGCATAAAGAAAAGAGGTCAATGAGTAGCACCCATTGAATGAACCTTTTGAATAAGTTACTACTTAGTATCCAGGAAGCTTCATTTAAGAATTTCAGTGTTGCCAAAGGGATTCATCCCACAGCCTGAGCAATCACTGTCAGGAATGATAGAATAGATTTTGGGATGATTAAAAAAAACAAACCAAAAGAAAATCTAAAATAATGAAATCTAAAAAAATGATGAACAGGATCTTTAATAGGCAGAGACTTCTATTCTCAGGCATGTCTAAGAAGGCTTTAAGGGCTAATTTGGGTTATCATTTTGTCATAGAACAGTCAGAAAGACAGTTCCTGCTTTCTCATCAATACAACTTGAAATTTTAGTTATTGTTTGTACTCTTGGCTGCTTATCAGCATTGTGAAAGTACCACTCACATCCTCCTCCCTCTTCTGAGCCAGCATTCCTGATATGCTCTTTATAGCCCAAATGCCTTGACTGAATCCCAGGCAATCTGAAACCAGCTGAAAAACGTACGTTCATTGCAGGGGGATTTGGATCAGGCCCAGCGACAAGAACATTGCAAATTAGGAATGATGTGGAAAAGTGGGTGTCATGGCAGAAATATGTGCGTGGGCGCTTGTGTAAAACCTGTACACAATATGCTTGTGCTGTTTTTCCAACGATTATTTCTTTTTAGCTGTTTATTTGAAAAGAATGCACTTAAAAGTTTTAATATTGATTTGATGCAGATTTTCATAAAAAAGTAAACAGGGAGAACCTGTATAAAGATGCTTTTCTCTTATTCTGCAAAAGCAGAGAAAATTTAAAGGTGAGGAAAAATGTGACTGTGCTACTCTTGAGAGACCCACAGGAATATCTTACTTATGAGAGAACAGCTAAAGAGCAGCACTGACCTTGAATCATTTGAGAAGGATGTATGCTGAATTTTTCAGTGCATACTGTATGAAATTAGTGCATGCTGGCGAGCGATTATTTACGCAATAAACAAGATTTGACCAAACAAATCTCTCTTCATGTCACCAATATACTTTGGCTGCACTTTTCCAGATTCATCCTAAAATCCCCCCTCCCGTGCCTCCTGTCTCTTTTTTTCTGCAAGGACTTCCAAATGCCTCGGTGTGCGTTGACAGCACCAGGCATTCATTACTGGGAGACTCACTGTCGAGACAATGAAACTATGCAGGGCAGGATGGCGTTGTCACTATCATCTTCAGAGTCTGCCTTCAATATGGGAAAAGTTCTTAAAACAGCTTCTACTGCAGCTTCTCCCATGTTGTTGTGACCTTTTGTTTTTGTGCAACTGGAGCTTCATTAGTTTGTTGCCGCATGCACAATTTCCAACGGCTGCTTTGAAGACATGGTAATTATAGTAATAATTTCCAACTCATTTACTAGTCATTGACTATTTTCTTGCAAGGCAAAAGTGGAAATAAGATCTTGCCCAAACCACTCCTCATTGAACAGTAATGCCTTAAGTCAAATCTCTATCTGGAAATTTTTTTCTCCAGTAAATTTTGCCAGAAGCCATCATTTTTCCAAGGTCTGTGCTTGTAGCTGCATAATGCAAACACTAATACTCTAGATCATTTCACACGTTAGTAATAGGGGAAGCATTTACCCATCAGAGGAAGAAAAAAAATCTATTAGATGAACACTTCATTTACTGGAAGCTAAATAAGCTGTTATTCTGTGCAAGTTTGCAGTTACAGTGCTTTTCCTTTAAGCCTGTGAGCAAGCCTTTGGGCTGCACTGCTTATTTGATGATCATAACCATCAGTAGCTTCACTGTAGAAACTCCAACAAGAACTCCCTGTTTTGGGGCTTGATTCTGCAAGGAACTGAGTACCACCTGGAAAGTATTTTATGTCTGCAGTTTCTGGCTAAGGCAGTTTGAACTGGCCTAGGACTTTAGCCAGGATTTATCATGGGAAATATAGGTATCTTTTCAAAAGGAGCAAAAGAGACATGTGTGGACATAATTGGTAAATGCACAGTGCTGTCCATTTGCACATGCAAATTTGCTAACATAAGTACAGACTGGTATGTGTATTCATTAGTTTATGGGCTCTCTCTTGGTCCTTGCTTGAATTTAGCCCTCAGCATTATTAGTTGCTCTGACTGAATAATGTGTTTTAACTAGATGTAACCAGAAGATCTGAGTTCTGGTTCAGTTCTGGTGCTGTATTTCATGAAGCACACTCTTTTGAAGCCTGATTGAAGCCTGCTCAGTTGAGCAGTGCACAAAGGAGAAACCCCCTTCTCCTAGCAGATCCATGGGAAAGTAATCATTTGTCATCCACCATTCCCTTCTGCTGTTGTACAGGACTGTGAATGAGAAGTCGATCTCTGTGTTTCCTGTGGCCATCCCTTTTGGAGATAATTGGTGTCCCAAGCTACAGAACAGCTGACCTTCAGTGTTAGCTGCTGGTCCACGGTGATTTACTTGAAAATACAGAGGCATACCAGCTACTGGATAATTTTTCTCATATTTGTTCTCTTTGTTTCCTGCACTTGCTCAAAGGGAACAGTTGTGTTAATGAGATGGTAAAAAGTTACTCATGTGATGGTATTTAAAGCTTTCCCACCAAAGGTGACAACAATGGGAGCAATTCTAATGGTGGGAAACCTGTTGTTGGAACTGGGGAGATTCCTCCTTCAGCTATGATCATCCAGCAGTGCTTTTGCATTGGGTGCTTGGTTAATTCCAGTTCATGAAAGGTTGTCATGATTAATAGAGCAAGTACTCTGAACACTGGTGGAGGAAGAGGAGCCATGGGTTTGGAGTGTCTCCAGCAGGAGCCCACTGCAGCCATGACTTTGACACTGTGCAGGCCCTGCACTTAGTAGAATACAACATTTATTTAGGCACCCTCTCAAACGAAAGGGAAATGCTCAGTGAGGCAGATCATATATTACACATTTCAGTGACAGGTCATTCGTCACAGATCTGGTAACGGAGCAAATGGTACAGCTCTCTTTGGAAATGAAGGTTATTTTAGTCAATTAAAAGTGATTTTTTTTCACTAATGCATAGATGAATCCCCAACATTTTAAAGTCTGATTACTGGCCTGAATGCAATTTGCTTTTAATTGAAAGCACAACTCATATTAAATAAAGGAATTTCTAACACTACCTAGTTCAACTGTGCCAGAAGTTTTTAAAATACTGTTATCTTTTTTGAAGTTTAGATGTTTCTACTTTTTGGCCATGAGGAAGGGCTGTAGAGGGCTTTATTAGCAGTTACTGAAAGCCAGCATTGAGTTTTATCTAGAATTTTAGGAGAGGATTATAACCATTTTTTATTTTTGAGTTGTGGGTTATTGTTTGTGAGCAGAGGGACAAACATACATGAAAGACTGAGGAGGTGATTCTACCCCTCTACTCAGCCCTGGTGAGGCCTCACCTGGAGTGCTGTGTCCAGTTCTGGGATCTTCAGTAAAAGAGAGGCATGGAGCTCCTGGAGCAGGTCCAGTGAAGGGCTACAGAGATGGTGCAGGGACTGGAGCATCTCTCTTATGAGGAAAGGCTGAGGGAGCTGGGCCTGTTCAGCCTTGAGGAGGCATGACTGAGAAGGAACCTCATCAATGTCTGTCAGTATCTGAAGGGAGGTGTCAGAGGATGGAGCCAGGCTCTGCTCAGTGGTGCTGAGCTATAGGGCACAAGGTGATGGGCAGAAACTGATGCACAGGAAGTTCCACTTGAATTTGAGGAAGAACTTCTTTACTGTGTGGGTGACTGAGCACTGGAACAGATTGTCCAAAGAGGTTGTGGAGTCTCCCTCACTGCAGATGTTCAAGAACCATCTGGACACAATCCTGTGCCATGTGCTCTGAGATGACCCTGCTTGAGCAGGGGAGGTTGGACAAGGTTACCCACTGTGATGCCTTCCAACCTTGCCAATTCTGTGATTCTGTGAAAAAAAGTTTTAAAATGATAACCTCTTGTCTCAAGTAAAAATTGTTGTGAACTTTCTGATTTTATAAAATGTCTACCTTCATATAAAATCGTTAATTGTACCAAGGGAAATTTCTTGTTATTTCAGGTACAATTTTTTTTGTTTTCTTTCTATGTGGCTGTCCACTCATTTTTGGGACTTTACCGCTGGGAGGGAAGCCAGATACTCCTTTTCTGTCTTCAAAAGTGAGTTGACATTTGCATAGAGTGTGTGATGGAGCAGCTGGGCCCCTATGGGTGCAGTGTAAAGCCTGTTTTTGGTGAACTGCAGTTCAGAGCTGCTCAGACCCAAATTCTGTGGATGATGCTGGTGATATTTCCTCAGGCACAGACCTGGCAAAGTGACATCTTTACCTCTGTGGGCAGAGCAGTGCAGAGGTGGTGGAAGAAGGACATTTGTGGGAGAGGAAGGGGAAGTTGTTTGTCCATGATTGGCCCAGCACCCACCATCCCTGTGACTATGGGGCTGCATAGGAGAACAAACATAGAAGCCCTATTTAGTTTCTGTCAGACCAGTTTTAAAAACCTGCTTTTTCAAATTTTAGTCATATCTCTATATATTGATAAAGGGGGAGGGGGGAGTGTTCTTTATCTAGTATAACTCCATGAGAATGCATTTGCAGATCTGATCCAAGACGTATATATGAATATGCTCCTTTCTTTGTTGTCAGGAAATAGTTTTCCATGTTTTCTCTGGTGGGAATTCATCCATGTTAAATCACATCATAAGTGTGCAGTTATTTGGATTCTCAAGGCAGTAAGTTGTCAATTGCTTTGAGAGTTGTCCCTTGGGAACTCCAAATGTGGTGCTTGTAGCCTCATTTCTCCAAAGAACAGAGATGCAGTCATGGACAGAATATTAATGCTTTTTTTTTTTTTTTTCTGTGTAAAAAAGTTTTATGCTTTATTTTCCCTCCATATAGATAATTTCATTGCTGTCTTGGAAGACAAGAGTCTGTGAAGATGGTAAAAATGTCAGTAATCACATAAATAACTTCCCACCTGTAGTAAAATTCTGGCCCAGCTGTACCAAGCTGTGCAATTTGACAAGGGACTGATTTCAGTTTGCTACATAGCGAAAAAAAGAAGCCAGGTGAAACAACTGAATGCTGACATTTAAGTAGGAGTAATAAGTCAAACTGGTGGGTGGGGGAAAGGAATGTTCCTGTCATCAGAAAGAGCCTGTTTTTTTCATGTGAAAATGAACTGCATTTGCAAAGGCTGGCTTGTTCACACTCCATACCATTGCATATTAAAGAAATGACTAAACAAACAAAAAAATTATAATTACAGCCTGTTAGATAAGTTCAGTAGTTTACCAGTGTCACACGTATCAAATTCATTAGAAGGAAAAAATTGAAAATATTTGATGCAGTAATTTTCTTTTTTTTTTTTTGTTCTGGTAATCTCTATGCTTGTATTCCTGCCACAGCTCTCTTTTAGTATCTCTATTTTTCAGTAAGAGTTTTCATTGAAAACTGAATTGATCAGTCTCAAAGCTAATTGCTAACTGGGAAATATCGCTAGGTCGACATTAATTTCATCTGTGTTTGTTCTGGCATGAGAGGAAGCACAGTTGGTGTAGTTAGATGTCTCTGCAGGAAACCTGCACAGGTTGAGGCAAGAGAGAAGTGAAGGGTAAAAAGCTGTAATAACTTTGACATGGGCAGCATAGCTCAAGCTTTTCATAGTGGCCAACAAGTGAATTTACTTTGTGGAAAACAAATGACTTGTTGCTTTTGGAAGATTTTGTTAATCAGGTTTCTGTTTGTGTCCCACCCTACCACTTACCTGGGAGGTCTTTGTTCAGTTCTTTATTACTGGGCTAGGAATTACTCCTGCAAACCTGTAATGATTCTCCAATTTGTCCTTGGGGAATTAACTCTGTCACAGTCAGAGGGAACTTCTTTTCCTGAACAGACAAGTTCTTTGTTGGACCTATGTAGTGCATACAGATAATACCTCTTGATATTTTCCTCTCACAATTCCTCCCTCTCATGCACTAGGAGCTGCAGTTAGGAATGAATGCTTTCCATCATCTGGTGCAGTTAAGTGCCATCTTAATTTTAGGCTCTTAGGCTGAATATTCAAACAAAACTTGTGTCTATAGGAGTGAATAAGGACTTCTCCTTCAAAACACAATCACAGAAAACAATTATTTATAGCAATGATAAAAAATACTTTCTGGTCCATAGCAGAATATTTGAAGTCAGATATTGATTCCTTGCAATTACTGAAATTTTCAGCCTGACTGAAATTTTCTTCATGTTTCAAGTGATGGATTGTTGACGTATGCTCACAGTGTGTTGGGTTTACCAAACTTCAGTGTAATTTTGGTACAATTGGCCACAGGTGAATTATCCAAATGATGTATATGATCTGTCTCATTTCCAAACTGGGTTTGTATGGCTCTGTGTAGGAATAGTTAAACACCTTAATGTAAGATATGCAAATATGTCTGTGATTATTTGCTGTTGTTTTCTGAATTAATAGGAGAGCTCCTTTGATAGCTGACCCAGTGCAGTTCAGCCGCTGGCTCGCAGGAGGAATTTTTAGCTCACTGCTTTTCTCACGAAGGAATTGTTGCCATTGAATCTATATGATAGAAGATAACAGAGCTGGAAATATACCTGCAGCCTTGCTTGTGACATTTCAAGGACTGCTGTGAATCATGGTAATATTAAGTCATGGTTATTTTTGCACAGGGATGGATGTATGTAAGCACATAGATGGACTATATATATATATATATATATATATATATATATATATATAAACTTGTGGAAGAGCCAAGTGACAAATGGGCCTCGAGATAAGTAGAAAATATAGCTGAATGCCACTAGCTAGAATTACAATCTGATGTTACATCCACCTGGTGCTCCAAGGGACTCCTGAAATTAAAATTTAGGCTACTTCCCTTCATGTGTCAGTGGTGTGTGTGTGCTGCAGTTCATAGACTGATAACAGTATATGAGGTGATCTTTTAAAATTAGTTTTAATGAGTTATATGGGTCTTACATGGGCTGTAATACTTATGATGATTATAGAAATGAGAGAAAGGTAAAGGGAAAATGTCTGTTTTACAGAAAGCTGCCTATCTACTCTCCCAGAAATAATATGTGAATATTAGCAGTATGTGCAATATAATAACACTCTTCCCTGATAAGTAACAGATGAGATACTATAGTGTTGCAACTGTGGTGAACGCAGCTTTGATGGCACTCTTTGTTTAACACTAGTGAATGTAGATCCTCTGGGTTGGACTGCTTTACCAGATTTTCATCTAAGACAAAGCAGGGAAGAACTGCTCACAGGACTCCCCAGACCTGTTCCAGGTCCTGGCTCTGAACCTGGTCTAGATCTGATATGGATCTGGAATTTGTTAATGTGCACAGAAAGCCGTAACAAAATATGGTGATTGATGTATTCTGTTCCATAAACAGATCTTCCTCTGAGCAATTAAAAGAATCTCGTTGTACTACACCTTCTTCAAATTCTCTTGCGAATGTCTAAGTTAACTTGATGTACAGATAGCACACGTAGAAATAAATATATTAAAGTTGCCTAATATTTATAATAGTCTATCTTCACTTGCTTATAATATTGCCAAAATTTTGTAATTTCAGTTAATATTTTCTGTGTGGGATATCTGCTTCAGGCTTAATTGTTTTGGAAAATGTTCAGCAAAAATGTTTCAGCTATTGCTAAGAAGGTACCAGGAGTGGCTAGTTTGCCTAGGTTTAAAGATATTTAGATAATGTGTTGAAAAGCTTTAGTAAGTTCGAGCTTTTACGGGCATGGGAAAGTCAGAATTTGGTGGTCACTAATGTCTTTTGTCATTCTGTGAGAAAACCAGTGAGTTTTGTTCAAATTGTAAGCTTCTTAAAGTTTTACATATGTGCATATCCTATTGAGATTTGATAGAATTCAGCAGCATTGTCTGCAGGATCCATTCACATTAAACATATCCTGGCCCCTATGTTTCTCCAATCTGCTAACCAGATTGTGTAGTTCATGACCATAATTTATACTCTAGTCCAGGACTCCAAGGGGAAATCAGGATTTTTCACTCCTTTTTCTTCCTCCCTAGCTGTTCAGCTTCACTGTAATACAAGTCACAAAGGCAAAGATTTTGCTCTTAGTGGAAAACAGTGTTATATCCCAGCTAAACATCCATTTTACATTACCAGTTTTGTAGCAAATATTACAATGTTCTGCCCTGACTGGGCATATTTACTAAAATAGTTGCTGCATGTGAAGCTGAATTCCAGCCTGAATTACAATTGTTTGCTCCTGAACTTTATATACAAAACCCAACCTGTACACATAATTTTTTCACACAGTTATTTGCCTGCATAAGTACGTGCTGCTTAATGGTATTTTGACTTATTGCAGCCCTTGAACAACCATGTTCAAGGTGCATGACTGAAGTTTGTGGTAATTGTGCCATCTGGTTATCTGAATTCATGGGCAGGAGCATGCCTGGAGCATTGAAGGATAAATCTTCTCTCTGAGGTTTAAATAGTTTATATAGAGCAGTCTGGCAATAATACAAACTTTCTACCCCAAGCCTTCTCCAAGTCCCATCTAGGCCTGGGAATTGGGAACATGCTTTACTAGTTAGCTACTACTGATTTCTGTGTTTTCCAACCCACAGTGAAGTTTTAATTTTAATTGAAAGAGAAAGAGGGAAGAGTTTCATAGTGAGATAGCTTTTTCCTGACATGAGCATGAGGATAAGGGGCAAATAGAAAGCCACATATATTTCTCAAAACACAAATTAATGATCCTATTTCCTGTAACTACTCTGCAGTGTGCTGTTCAGCAAGTTCCATGTGACAACTCTCCTCGTGTCAATGTTGGTTCCATCGTGCCAGCAGACTTCTTTGAAAAAATTTGGCAGAGTCTAAATTTCGGCTGAATACACAACTCTAACAAAAAAAGAAAAAAAATCAGTTTGTTTTCTTTCTTAATGGCCAGCCATTAGTGATTCTGAAAATAGAATGCATTTTGAAAGTAGTTTAAGAGCTACTTTCATCGATCTTTATTATTTATTGGTTGACACAGATGACAGATCTGAGCTACTTTATAGTTGAAGGTGTGGCTGATGGTTTGTGTGCCCTTCTTGACCTCGTCAAGGGCAAATGTAGTTTAAAGTTGTTTATAAACTATAAATCTCACGGTAAAGAATGATGTGTGCAGTATACTTCTTAAATGATTAGAAGTACGCTGTGTAAACAGGATACTGCAGTGGGGAAGTCCCTGAAGAGTGTGATTCTGCTCAGACTGCTGTGAACAGACTCGTAGTACAGGCTGATCATTAAAAAGGTTTCTCTCCTGGTGACTGTGGCAACAATTTTGTGGGTATTAGCTGCACGTAGTAATAAAACTACTACAAGATGTTGCTGTTTACAGTTTTAAAGAAATTAAACTAAAAGCGAGTTCCACTAATGTTTTGAGAGAACTGCTTGCAATGATCAAAAATGACCGCTCTGTTCCTCATCTCCTGAGAGTTTAGAGGTGTATGGTAAGAGCAGGCTGCGATGGCTCAGGTGCTCACTCTCAAATTGGATGCCTATGGCTGTTAGACATTTGCCCTTCAATTATATTCATTCCAAGCCCTGCCTTGCCTCTGGACAGGTTCATTCATTCTGTAGCACTGGACACACTTCTCCACGATTTTTACACCTATTATAATGTTTCAATGTAATCGGTGTGTAAAGGCTGTGGTACTCACTGCTACACTGTGCCTAACTTAGACAAGGCAGAACAGGATTTGAGTATTTGGGAAAACTATTTGAAATGCTTTTTCCAAAGCAAAGGCTAGCAATCTCAAGACTTGCAGTTCTAAGAGAAACAAGCTGTACACAAGACTAAATGGAGCTGCCATAGCATGTAGATAAATCTGTTAGTTTATTCATGATTCACAAGCTTATACAAATTCCTCTGAAGATGTTAGAAAGTTTTGATCCTAGAGAGCTTAAACTGATTGCAAAGTGGTATAAAACAGTACAGTTTTGGCACTCTAAAATTACCATGATTAAGTAGTGTAAAAAATTGAGTATTTAATGGTGCGATGAAATAGAAACAAGAATGATTGCCTGCTGACATTGGTTTTGTAAGATCACATTTCATCTCAGCATAATAGAAAATTTGCTTCTCTACTTTCTGACTGAGGCTCCAAGTCCTCTCCTTGTGTAAGATTTTCTAGTACTGTTTTTGAAAAGCGTATTATAATCCTGTACAGTTCCTCCCCTCTCCACCCCACTGTCAGTTTACCCTTTAGGTTTTACTAAATGTAGAGGATAAAAACTCATGAAATTCTGGCATTGTGGAAACTGAGGGTAATTTAATGCCCCACTAATTTATTTATTTAATTGCAAAGGTAGAACTAAATGGCAGAAATTTGTACACAGTTCCTAGTTCACAGCTTGAGTTTGTTTGCATATTTTGGCTATTTCTCTGGTACATGGATCTTTAACTACAATATTAGGATGTGAGTCTGCATTTCCTCAGATGAGTAAAGAGTTGGGATTTAGACTTTAAACCCACCCAAAAGTGTATTATTTTACACTTCTGCATTTGGCTTTTACTAATTTCTGGAATATTTAGATAGAAATAATTTCATTTCATACCTCCCACTGAGTGGTGTTTGTACTCCTCTGGATGAGTTTACAAAGGGCATCTCAAAGGCAAAGTTATATTTTACCAGTTGCAGAGATTCTTATCAAAAGTATACTGGACATCTTGCTGTGATGCACTTCTTGACATGCTTCCCTCTAGCAAGTAGAAGTGAATGCCCTAAGCAAGGTTTGTAATAATTTTGCTCTGTAAATATAAGCTTTAAAAGACAGACCAACTGTGAGAGCTGATCTGACCCTGTACACAAGGGGTTTTTTTTCAAAATTGGAGAGCAGGACCCCTTCTAATTTCACACAAGCAATGCTTTTCATGCAGTGTTTTCAACCCAAGTGCAAAAAGACGGTAGTGATATGTGAAAATGAAAAACTGACTGGACACTGAGTGTGTTTCAGCATGAGCAGGGACTGGACTGGAACTCCTTTAAGCCAACTACATAAATAGCTCCTCTTTTTCTGATGTTTCCTTCTGCATTTTGTCAAGTAACAGGAAGAAAACTTTCCTCTTGAATATAGTAGCTTTATTTAGGTCTTGCCAGCTTTGCTTATCAACCTGTCAGAATCCAGATTATCTTCAGTAAGACAATAATAACAATAATTAAGAAGACAAAGGGAGAAGGATCCATGGAGTCTGACATTGGAACTTAGTCCAGTTTCACACAAGGGCAGTAGAAAGGAGCAAGAAGTGATGGAGGAAATAAATGGAAAATTATAGAGAGGCCAAACAATGCTAATTTTCTTTGTAGAAAGATTTGGGCGGGAGGAGGGGGTGGTGAGAAATCTGGTTCCCTGTGCTTCATTTGAAAATTAACAGTTTAGTAAAAAACTTAATGCTCCAAGTCTTAATTGGCTGCTATGAACATTTTCAAACTTCTGTGTTTCACATTAGTTATCTAACTTATGTGGCAGTTCAGGGTTTTATTTAGGTGTTTAGTTAAACTTATGAACTAAATATTGGAGAACCACATTTAGGCTCCAGCAGAAAACAACACTTCAGACCAAATTTAAATCCATAGAGAAGCTTTCTCTTTATTTCAACTTAGCATTTTGAGCTACTTTCAGCTAAACCAGAACTGTATGATCAAGCAGTATGGCTTTTTATAATATGTAGTGTGCTGCAGAGTCTGGTTGCACACTAGGATTTTGTAACTTGGACATATTTTGAAGCCAAGGCATGATTTTTCTTTTCATCCCAAAAACATCCCACAGTCCAAAAGAGGTACACTGACTGCTACAGATTCTATATCTCGTTCACTGTGGATGAGGATATTGGAATCTGCCCCTCACTGAACAGCAGCATCTTTGCAGGTAGCTGAGAGAAATCACCTGAACCAAGTAAATGTGTTCCATCAAGCTCTTAGGTACTGCACTTCTGAACTTTAAGGAGCAAGAATGAATATTAAAAGTGGAAAACCCACAAGAGGATATAATTGATGTTCTTATGGCTCAACTGATCCAAAACATATTTTTGCAGATACTTATTCCAAGAACCACCCACACAGTCACTGATCTGAGCAGACTAAGCAGCATTAAATGGTAATGCTTTTTCCTTTAGTATTTTTTGATGGTTAGCAGAGTTGCCAGTCTACGAAAGAACAGTTCTTTTATAACCACCCCAGAGTTGCCAAAACGTTATATAAATTGATGAGTGCATAATATTTTTTGCTCTAAGGAAATGTTACAAATCTTCCTAGATAGCTGTTGGTGTGGTTTTCCCTTATTTCTTGTCCCATTGAATAGCTACTTGCCCAAATGTTTGTTGATTTTGGTTATAAGAGGAATACATATCCCAAGTATTCTGGGTGTATTATCAAGATATGCAGGATCTATTCTTTATCTGCATGTAGCTGTGGTAAAATAATGCTGCTATTAGAAAGGAAAGTGTGCTAAATATTTAGAAAGTGCTTAGAATAGTGCACTTTAGAAAGTGCTTTAAATACGTGTGCTAAAATATTTAGAAAGTGCTTTACAGGCTGTATGTATGTACTTCTTAAATAGGCTAATTTTGCAGGTGATGTACCTGTAGCACAAGTTTTAAGTGGTTTGTCTGAGATGAAAAAAACACCTGCAGTTGAGTCAATACTTTTTGAAATGCTGACTGTTCTAACTATAATTAAGCTTGGTCTCTTCTAGCTAAGATGTCTTAAACAGAATCTGGAGTCTATGTGGCAAACTTTTCGTTCCTGTAGAGCACTATAGCTGGTGGAGAATCCCATGAGGAATTTGAAGAGCCTCTGGGTCACTGATTATTCAGTAATATTTCTGTCAGATTGGGAAGGTGGGCCCCACTTAGGCAGACGTAGAGGAAGAGGCTGGATAAATTCCAGTACGGGTTCTTAATTTTGCTTTGTTGCTTTTCAATTAAGGAAATAATCAGACATGATGTGAGGACATTTTCCTGAAGATGAATACATTGAATCACTTGAAACTTTTCAAATTTCTAATTGTCTAGCAATAGTAGAGCTGACTGTACAGTGGTACTGTATCTTCAAGCAAACCACTTAATTTTCCTGTTGAAGATAATTAGAATCTCTCTCACCACTCACAAGGGTAACCAAATAGAAAATGCATGAGTTTATCTGATCAACATAGTCTTTTGGATTGTGAGCTTAGAAGACTGCAGTGATGACAGCGGATTAGAGTTAATGAAAGTCTCAAAGTACTTCACACTGCTTATATCTTAAATAACGCCTCCAGGTTCAATATTTTCAGCCTCAGAGGGCCAGTGTGGGAACCCAGAGTGCCGAGAATATTTCTCTGCCTGTTTTTAAGGTTTCTTACCCCCCTGAACAACACTGTTGTAGCCTCCAACCTTGGAAAAAATTACCAACAATCAGACAAGAACTAGAAAATACAGTGGTGTGACTTAGGTGGTTGTAAGATTGTCACAGGGTGAAAAATTTAGAGGTTTTGGGCTTCTCTTTATAGTAAATAGATAAGAGTAAAAAATATCAAAATGGAGGATTGTTGTTGTTCTCTAAACCTTCTTCTCCTTCTTCTACTACTCCATGTTCTGCAGTAAAAGTAGTTTGGAATGATTGGACAGAGAATTCCGCAGTTCCTGCCCGTGTTACTGAATAATTGGTAGGAAAGTGAAAATAATGTACGTTTTTAGTAACCATTGCTTAAATTATCTTTAAAAGGCTGTGTAAATCTTGATAATTAGAGACTTCACTCCTGCTTTCTGTGCTCTATGCTGTACCTGGGTCACGCTAGTGGCTCTGTTCCTCTGATAAGACTTAATAAACGACTATCTGGAAGCATTGAAACTAAAGGAGACATCTCGGTTTATCACTCAAACTCCTCGCAAGGACTTTCAGTAAATTCTCTCCCATCAGGAGAGACTTAATTTACGGCACGCTAAAGTGTCAGGCCAGTGCTGCAGCTCCTTCCATAGTTGTGGGCCTCCACTGAGATTATTCCCATTTATCAACATCTGTCCTGCTCTGGGGGCCCACAGCTGGGGACAGTGATGTGATGTGATGACAGTCACCTGTCTCTCTGCCCTTTGCTCCTCCACCAGAGCACTTTCAGCCATTGTCCCATGTGTCCCCATCACAGCAACCAAAGCAGCACCGAGCAGAACCAGAACGTTAAGGTCGTACGTACAGAGCCAAACACGATCTATTTTTATGATAGGTAGAAACTGGAGACTCCAGTTTTCCACAAGAAGCCTTGTGTTAGGAGTTGTACAGCACTATGAATTCCAAGAGTTCTTTGATTGAGTGAGGTCTGTCCAAACATTCCAGCAAAACCCTTTCTTGGGGGGTTTACTATACTAGATAATAAAAAAATATGCTGATTCTGCTTATTTTGCAGAAGAGAAATTTTCCCCTCAACTTTCTCATTAAAATTGTTTTCTCTTAAAGAGGTAGAAGAGGATTAATATATTCACGCCAAGCCAACCACTGATACTTTTTGACCTCTAACCATAATAAACAGGAAAAATGTTAGCTTTAAATAAAAATGCTTTGATTATTAGCATAAAAAGTACACTAAGCCCATTGGGTATTTTAAAAATATGGCAAAACAGCTAAGGTCGTAATAAAAATTAGTTGTTACCATATGTGAAATAATTCTACAGCAGTCTTAATATGTGTGTCTGTGTATTACCATTGTTTCACTGCATGGAAACATCTACTTTTGATTCTAATTACAGGTATTTACACATGCACGCTGCAACAGAATAGGCCTCCTTTGGGTACTGTGAAATGGGGTGTCTTGACAGCTTCAAGACCATGGCATGTAAGCAAAAATATTGGAAATGCCTGTGGTCCAAAGGCTGTATAAGTAGCTGAAAGGCCATGTTGAAACTGGAATTACAGAATGGGAAAATTTCAATTAAGATGAAATTTAAATTAAGTCAAGTGAAATCTGTAGTAAGAATAAAAGAGCTGAAAGGGTGGAGGAATCTTGAAGAAAAGCTCATTATTTGTGAGCTGGATGTTGCATAAGACTTAGTTTTACAAAGAAACCAGAGCTGGTTTCTATAGACAATATAGATTATACAGAGAAGTAGATGTAATTATTCCTAATTGAAGTCAGTGGTACAGTTAGTCCCGAGGAATCAGTGAATGGATTAGTCTCCCAAAATCCTGAAACTGAATTCAGGATTATTTTTCTAAAAAGACCCAAACAAAACCCCAGCCCCACTCCAAAATGAAAGAGAAGGAAAGCTTATTTCTTTTAATTTTGTTGCTTTTCAAGACTTTGGATGACATTGTTACTCTTTTCTCCAGGACCGTGGGGCCCTCCTTCCTCTCTTGTGAAATTCCCTTATTGTTTCCAATTGCATTTAGGTTAAAAAAAAAAAAAAAAGTAACATGGAAAAAAATATCAATAATTACAGCAATAACAGAGCACCTGTTTTCTATTTGTTTTCAAGCTTTCAGTTATTGATTTAGGGTAAGTGTTCTACAAAACTTTATGACCTATGCCTTTGAAAAATACCAGTGGTTTTTGGTGCTGTTATCTGATGAGACTTGGATCATCACAGAGCTGCAAGTACTGTTTCCTTCAGTTGTCATCTCTTGGTGCTAGCAGCTTTATATCAAGGGGCTACACCTTTATGGTTTGTGTTCTAAATTGGTAGATTTTGGGAGATGATTTCATGATGTGGCAGGATTAAAACACAGATACTATTTGATGAACACTCTTGATTTGGTAATTTTTTTTTTTTCACATTTAGGGAGCAGTAAGCAAAATTATCCATAGTAAAAAAGGCAAAGGCAAAACTAGATATATATTTTTCAATGCTACTTCTATATTCCTTATTTTCTGGGGACTAGGAATCAAACTATCTGGGAAAAAAGGTAAATGTCTCTCGGTATGTTTTGATTTACTTATTGTTTACATTTTGACAGGAACATCCATTTTATTGTTCATATTCAATATAAATAAGTTGTCTTCAATTAATTATTCAATAGAAAATAATATTTGTACTCACTATACAGTAATATGCTTATCCATTTCCAATGGTGTTTTTATGCTTTTGTGACCTATGTTAAGTAAATTAAAATATCTCCCTTTTCTGTGTAATTAGTCCAAGTGCACTGCTGGAATTTAATTAAGCTGTCAGCCTTCCTGAAAATGAAATATTCCAGACAATGAAATTTTTCCTTATGAAATAATCTAATACTTTATCCTTTGTAGTAAATACATAAATAAATGAATAAATAAAGTAAATCCAAGCTGTAGCAAAAATAATAGTAAAAAAAGTGTTTACTGGGTCTCAAAATTATTTAATATTGGAAACATTGTCAGGACTTTCAGTGGGACAACGTAAAACTTTCCACAGGACCGTAAAATAATCCTGGGAACCTCTTTTCAATATCAAAAGGCTCTGTCATCCCAGTACATACTTTGTGTCCCCGTTCAAGTCTACACTGGGCACCCTCACCTGAAAATGTTGCAGCCTCTGCAGGATGGTCTCAGACAGACTTTTCTAATATGATGAGCCAAAATCTTAGGGCAGCATAGAACCCATTTTTCCTTCCCCCCATTACCGTGATGGAAGGCCAATCAGTCACTCAAATATCCCCACAATGTGCCCTGCATGCCAGCAAAGCTTTGAAAACTTAGAATCTAATTGCTCTCTTACGTCTTCCACTGAAAATGAACCCACGGCTCTGGATACCATTTCCAGCCCAGTGCAGCGGACACGAGGCTTGTATTAGTGGTTCAAAGCCTTTGGAAAATACATAGGAAGTTGTTATTTTCTAGAGTTACTAAATATTCTTGCGTTAGCCTCTTGTTCCATGGACTTTTCCAAGTTTTAAAAAAAAAAGAAGTCAGTTTTGTAGCTGAGTAGAAATGCTTTAATTTGGAAGGTCTGAAAGTTACTCGTGTTTTTTAGAAAAGTAAAATTATTCAGACACACATCTCAAGACGAGCTCTATTGAATCAAAATCGCTCTAAGTATGTGAAGCTCAGAATTGCTGCCAGCTCTGCTTTTGCTGTGTGTATATACATTGGATAGTAGTATCTGTAAAATTTTGTATACCTGTAAAGCCAGATTACTTTTTTTGCATTGCTTTACTAAATAAGGTCTGTGCTGAAAAGCCTAGAGAAGGAAGAACTTTCTGTGGTTACCTTTTTGTGAACCTTTGTGGGGCCTGCAACTCTGTTAAGAGATCCCCACTGACAGAAACTCTTTATGAAGCTTCCCTTCATTTACTGGAGAATAAGCAGAAGTGACAGGATTGCTCAGGCCCTGCTGAATTTTGATATGTAACAGCTTGGCATTTTAGTCAGATACTGTTAAAATTTAAGTTTGCAGATAAAATGCAGTTGTTTCTGAGTAGTGTAGGACCAAAAGAAGAGTCTTAAATGTTTTAAGATTCTCTCATTTTGCTCCATTTTGCCCCGGTTTTAATTAATCTTTCTTTGCCCAAAGGATTTGGTACTGGAGACAAGAGTTTGCCAGCAACCTTGCATTGCACATGGGTTCTCACACTTTCTAGGTGGGGCTTTAAACTTCTGCTGTTTAATTTTTGTGCAGGGAAAACCAGATACCACCTGGTTTGTTGCTCTGAACAGCTGCAGAGGAACTGTACGAGAAAGCTAAATTTGCAAGAAAAAAACTTGCATTTTACTAATTCAGTGCAATAACCCAGACTTTACTGGAAAAGATAAAATGAGAGAATCACTAAAACAAAGATGACAAATTTACAGGTCTGGCCCTGGGTTCATTATCAGGCAAAACTTGCCAAAAAAATTAAAAGTGATTTTCTCAGATTAGAAGTTCTTCAAGATTCTGCCTGGTGTTTTAACAATTGCAAATCTGCACTGTACGTGCAGATTTTTAAGTAAATATTGGCTAAAACAAACTTAATCGTATGCGGGACTTGGATTAAAATCAAATTTGGAATATGTCAGAATATAGGGTTTTACATTGGCCCATTGCTAACTTTTATAGTTCCCAAGATACAGTTCAGATTTTCAGAGGCTGGAGAGGGAGAAAATAGAAAATCGGTGTTAAGGATGATTAATAGCAAACGGTTATAATATTTGAATTGTTACAAAGTAGTTAGAATATTGTCACTTGTAAAAACATTTTAAAGTGGGTAACATTTTGCATCATTAGAAAAATATGTTAAATGCAGCTTTGAAGGGCATTTCTTTAACACAGTTTCAGTAGAAATCACCAATATGACAGGTAGGGTTTAGAAAAAAGTATTGAAGATTTCCAGTGCCTGAAAACTCTTTTAAATAGATGTTATACACTCTGATTCTCAAAGAAGGTGACACTGATGTTTATAATTTAATTTATGATGTAACAAATAACAGTGAGATGCACTATAATTACATAGATAGCTAGGATTCCACAAAAATATGCTAAGCAAAAACGTGTATTTATAAGTGCTACCTTCTCCAGCAGAGGTGGGAGGAGGAATCTTTTGAATTTAGTTTAAGACACTCCTCTTTATTATGTGCTTCAAATCAAAACTAAATCAGGACTCAAGTTCAAGTAGCCACCTGTTGTTTTGAGTAAATGGTGTTTGTGAAAATAAGTTAGGTGAAAAAGATGGTTTGACTATGTAGGAACCCAGAGTGCCGAGAATATTTCTCTGCCTGTTTTTAAGGTTTCTTACCCCCCTGAACAACACTGTTGTAGCCTCCAACCTTGGAAAAAATTACCAACAATCAGACAAGAACTAGAAAATACAGTGGTGTGACTTAGGTGGTTGTAAGATTGTCACAGGGTGAAAAATTTAGAGGTTTTGGGCTTCTCTTTATAGTAAATAGATAAGAGTAAAAAATATCAAAATGGAGGATTGTTGTTGTTCTCTAAACCTTCTTCTCTTTCTTCTACTACTCCATGTTCTGCAGTAAAAGTAGTTTGGAATGATTGGACAGAGAATTCCGCAGTTCCTGCCCATGTTACTGAATAATTGGTAGGAAAGTGAAAATAATGTACGTTTTTAGTAACCATTGCTTAAATTATCTTTAAAAGGCTGTGTAAATCTTGATAATTAGAGACTTCACTCCTGCTTTCTGTGCTCTATGCTGTACCTGGGTCACGCTAGTGGCTCTGTTCCTCTGATAAGACTTAATAAACGACTATCTGGAAGCATTGAAACTAAAGGAGACATCTCGGTTTATCACTCAAACTCCTCGCAAGGACTTTTAGAAAATTCTCTCCCATCAGGAGGGATTTGATTTATGGCACAGTTCAGTGTCAGACTACATGAAAAAACCTTGTAGTCATCAATACAACAACTAATTTCTAAAAGAGACTGTTTTTACAATGTTGCCAAACACCATCCAAATAGAAATGTTTTGTTATACAAAGCACATTGCTGTTAGTTGATCTGAAGTCTTGTGCTTGTGGTTAAAAAGGATTGTGGCTAAGCATGATAAAGGATAATAGTATCGTGAAATTGAAATCTCTGAACTAAGATGGCAGAATAACAGTGAACAGTGTGCTGCTGCAGCAGAGAAAGCCCGGGGTATGCTGGGTTGCGTCAGCAGCTGATAAAGGCGTTATTCCACTCTGCTCAGTGCTTATCAGGCCACACCTGGAATCAAAACTGTTCAGTTTTAGTCCCCACTGTACAAAAATATTGTGGACAAGCTGGAGAGAGTCTCGAGAAGGGCTAAAAAACCAGTGACCCAAGTGAATGGCCTGAAGTAGTGTCAGGGGAGATTTAGGTTGGATATCAGGATAAGTCTCTTCACCCAGAAGGTGTTTGGGAACTGAACAGTCTCCCCAGGGAGGTCGTCACAGCACCAAGCCTGACAGAGTTCAAGTGCTTGGACAATGCCCTCAGGCACATGGTGTGATTCTTGGGGTGTCCTGTGCAGATCAAGAGCTGGACTTGTTGATCTTTCTATGTCCTTTCCAACTCATAGTATGCTATGATTCTGTGAAGATGTTGGTCTTAAACATTTCAAAAAATGTATTCTCACAGAATTATTTAAGTTGGAAAAGACACTTAAGATCAGTGAATCAAATCAATGATTGTTTAATCAGGTATCACCTCACAGATCAAGCCACCTGAAATAGCCATTGAGGTATTATTGGTAATAGCTGTAGCTTTAAGTGCTGTGAAAGAGGAGGAGGCATCTGTTTTTTTCACTGAATAGGGAGGAATTAATACAGGAAATGAATGTAAATGGGAAAGGCTTTTAGAATCAGGGTTCTTTGTGTGTATGTCCCTGGCCAATATCTGCTCTTAGGCACTAGTTAATATTTCAAGTGTAAAAAAAACGCAGCTCATTGCAACATTTTTCTGGCAGTTGATTAAGTTTGTTCAAGTGTGGGAGAAAAGATAGACTTGCTGTGGGGTTATTTTCCTGATTGGTCCCTTGCCAAGATTAAACTGTTCAGCTGAGTTTAAATGATAACGAGTTTGCAGCCTGGATCGTGGTCAGAAACACTTAACTAGTACAGAGCAGTGCAAATAACTGCTGTTGTAGAGACAAAACTGCGTCCTGCAATGTGCTGTGAACCGGATGGCATCTGGCTGGATCCATCCAGGTTGCATTTTAAGGAAGGTGAAAGGTTATGTAGGCTGCAACGGGGAAGGCTTTCAGCAGAGTACAGCTGCTGGAGGGAGTGAGGGGGGAATGAAGTAATCCTTTAAAGCAAACAGAGTTGGTTAAATAATGCCATGAAACTTCCAGTTCTCAACAATGATCAGAGATCAAGCTGTGTTTGTATATACAGGGTTGAAGGTTAACCAGTAACTAAAGTCTTCCCTGATTGCCACAGGTTTACATTTTCTCTGTCACTGATGTTTGCCAAGTGGGATTTTGTGAGATTAGAAATAATACAGCTGGGCAAACGGGTATATTATAGGGCTTACCCAAACAGAGCTGAGAAGGGGACCACAGTGATACAACACACATGGTGAGTTCAGACCACTCCAAGAGGCTTGATGGCTCCTGTCACAAGCAAGGGCTGAATGCAGAAAATTTTAAAGCAAACTCCATAGCTGAAAGACCACACTTCCCTCTCATTTCATATATCAAAGAATTTGCAACAGTACATAAAAATACTGCAGCTAAAAGTTACAAAGGGAGTTTTTTCTTTTTGTTTTCCCCAGTGTATTCTCCGTGCGGTTTGACAGACATTTGCACAAAGCTGGTTTCACTCTTCGCAGTCTTTTGTTCTCACACCATTTGCTGAAAAGCTCCTGATAGTCCAAAAGCAGTATAAATAACTTCTCTTGGTAAACAGTAGTAACAGCAACAATAATAAGCAGCAAATGATATGTAATTGCTATGGTTTTGTCTAGTAATTTTCAAATAACTGAAATGTGCAAGATTAATTCCCTTAAGGAAATTCTTTCCATTGGCACTTTGTTCTTTTCCTTTCTTTCAGCCAAGCAGAACTGGCTAATTTATCTCCATTCTTTATGCTTCTGCTATTTTTCTTTGAGCTCTAATGAGAGCTTACAAAATTTTATTGATTAGATATGTGCTCTCGATGCAATTTCATTTGGCTGTTGACCCTCTTTGCTCATTCCTGGTTACAGGAAAAATTATTTCTATTAATCTAAATTCTTCTGAGATAGAAATTAGTTCTGATAGTAATAAATGATAAGGCAACAAAAAGCAAAAAAAGAGTATTGAGATGTATAAGTCCATTTCCTACTCCAGCATGTCTGTACATCCAGTGTACAGTACAACTCCAGTTACCCACTGTGCTGCAGGGATGCTCTGGGACTACAGCTGATAAGTAACAGCAAGGTTTTGTGCAAAGGGGTGAACTTTGGTAACCATTTCTTGCTCAAACTTCTGAAAGTAAATACAATTCCTCATGTCTAACAGCAAGAATCACTAAAGGTTGTCTCAGTGTGTTTAGCATGTGGCAGGATAGGCTTTAAGACAGACTTCTGCTAAGGGCAATTATATTTCATGGATAACACTTTTCTCAAGAATATTCCACAAAAATACTGACTCTCCTATTATCATAATACAAAGTTTTGCCTTGATATATTATATACACCACTGGAATATGATAAGTTTACCTCCTAAAGCACAGCTTAAAACCCCAAGTAAATGAAGTTTCCAAAACATGTCTGCATTATAAATGTATTAAAGGAAGAGAAATAAAGCAGAAGTCTACAAGAGAAGTTACAATGTAACTGAATTCCTGAAGAATTGATAATTTCTTTGAAACGCTGTATAATTTCTAAGATTCAAATGCCTCCATCTGTATTTACCCTTGCTGAAAAATACTTTGGGCTCTCAGAGGCTAGCACTTGATGTAAATACAAGCAGCCCACACTATCCCTCAAAAGCATCTTTAAATTTATGGAAATTCTTTTTCACAGACTGATTGGTTTGTAGAATTCTGAGAATCTGCTAAATTGACAGCCGTTATTGATTCCTTAACTCCCCTCACTTTTGCCCTTTTTAACTCCTGAATAAATAAAAGCTTGAATTAGGCTATTTGTGTATTGCAGCAAAGGATTGAGCAGAGCCTGTATTGGTACAGGGGCCTTCAGTTCTGTAGTCACAACTGAACTGTGTAACATTATCACCTACTGAGCTTCATGTAACTTGTGCAGGAGGAATTTTTGCTTTATAGGCTCCATTTCTGTATCATAGCTTCAAAGTTTAGAGTTTTCACCTCTGGATTTTATCCGAATCTGACTCTCAAACATTTTGATGTTTTTCCTTAAATTAAAAGTATTTTATTTACTCTTAAACATCTCCATTTCTGTTCTTAATTAATGTCATGTAGAAACATGTCCAAATGCTTAAATCTCTTCTTATCCCTTGCACTTGTATAGAAATGGAGTGCAATCAGGACCTTGCAAGGCTGTTATGAAAATTCTTATTAGTTTTATTTTGTGTATACTGCTTCCAAATTTTGAAAGACTTGGGCACATATATCTTTTGTTTCATATGGTAAAGTCCTTAAAAAGCTGGAACTATATAATAAGTTTTCACTTAATTTTATTTGGTAACAAACCAGGAAAAAATTCAAGAACTTCAGAACTATAAGGTCAAAGTTCACCTATTGTAACACTTTATTTACTGATTCTCATACAATAGAAAGCGATAACTAAGTGATTAAGGCTTTTTTAAATTAATGTGATTAAAATGCTACTATCTTTTATCCTAATGGTCTAATATATAGTCAGCAAAACAAAAGACCTATGAAAGCATTTAGCAAGTAAATATTTGTGCATGAAAGACTAAACAAAGCTAGTGTTAAGTCTTAGTTATCATTAGCTGTTGCTTACTAATGAAAGTTAATAGGTTGGATTCAAAACCAGCTTTCAGAACACTTCAGAATTGCTTTCAGCATTGTCAAGAGGAAAATACCTTTTATTTAGATACTCTTGCCTTAGCAAAGGAGTATGAAGGTTTCAATGTTAGCACAGTTGGGCACCTTCTCTTATTCATTAGGGAAACTTTTATAAGAAACACTTAAGTGGTTGAGATCTTGAGACCATTGAGAAGGCTGTCACATGTTCCTATAGTGCATGTTTTTAACCACTTGAGCAAACATAGCTGTATTTCTGTAGAGGCCGTATGAGTGACGCCTTCACAGAGCTGTAGTTGAGTTAATCAGTTTGGCACTCCATGTTTGTGTACTCTTCAATAAATTCTTGACAATAGGATTTTTTATGAGCTGTGGTGTCAGGGGATCTCTTCCATGGGAATAAGTCAATTCATATCATTAATATGGACCAAAGCTTCCAGATAAGTATCGGGTAAATACTGACCAGATTGACTAAATTACTGAGATAAAAATATGCTGTCTGTGTCAGCAGACTTGGCTATTAAGTTAGGTTATTGTGATAATGACTTCAGTATTAGAATAATATGCATGAAATTTTTTATTTTATGATTTGAGTGTTAACATTCATGGAAAAAAGGTCAAATTTCTTAAGTTACTGATTAACAGTTTGTTTAAGGTGTTTCTCTGGGTGGTCAGGGAATTTCTGTGTGAACATACAGTTTACCCATAGGCTCTTACAATGGTCCCTTTATCTTTTGTAAAACTACTCAAGAATGTTAAGTCTCTTCATTGTAATCCAATTTACAAAATTATCCTGTAATCTCTTACAACATGAACCATTCATTTTAATGTGAACCATCTTATAAGGTAATAGAAACCTGATTGCACTATGTAGAGAGAAATGTGGCTGGTTTCAGCTTTTTTTTTTTTTAAATCTGGAAGTGAGTTTAAAATGGAATTTACAGTTTCTTGCTGATTAGTAAATTATAACAAGCACATTGGCAAGAAATTCATGGATTTTTCTGAGACACTGTCTGTAAAATTGCTGATGTATGCTGGAAAATATTCATATAAATAATCCCATTGCTGTTAACAAGATTCGTAGAAATAAAGCTGCTTACATAATGCTTTACAGAAGTAGGTCCATGTGCCCAGTTTAGTATGGATTTCACTGATGGAAAAGGAGGAGAACAGAGCATCTTGCAAGGATCAGAGTATATGAAAGAGCTGCAGAAGTCCAGTGGCATAGAAACCTCTTGAGCCTCACTCAAATGTGAACATTTCTCTTGAAATTTTGGTCTGCACAAATTCAGCTCCTTTCAGGTTAATTTATTTTCATTTTGTATGAGTTACAGGCCAAAACTTTGCCCATTCTCTCCCTATCTGTGGTTAGAAAACAGTGGATTCAGTCTTATGTAGCCAGGCTCAATACTTGAGAAACACACACAGAGCAGGTTTATTGCTCCCACTTGCTTCGCCTGCACAGTATAACACCGACTCTCAGTCACCACTGGGAATTAACTGTCTGTTGCAATACTTTTGTCCATACAGCCCATCATTTCATTTTGTGCACATGTAACTGACAGCATCAGCATTGTGAGGTATTTTTGGCCACAGCTGACTTTGAAAAATTCCACGTGTTTGAGGTAACGAACTACTGCTGCATCAGGAGTGACTCCTAGTTTTCAGATTCAAAAAGAAAACCACCTGTAGAGGATGTAACCCCAAGTCTGAGAAACTGATTCAAATTCCTGTGTTGCTTTTGTACTTTGTGTAAAGATGCAAGTGCTCATCTGCATTCATGAAACATGTTTTGCAGACAGCAAAAGGAAGTTGAACCTTTTTAGACTGCTCAGTCCATTCAGGTATTCTGTGCCTGCAGACAGTCCAAAGGCATGTTTAAATCTCCTGTAAAGTAACTTGGTTAACATGATACTGTTGAAGAATTTTCTAATGTGCGTTTGAGGCAGTGGGAGATTTGGGAGTTGGTTTATTGAGATTTTTTTTTCTCCTTGGAAATGGTGGTAGATGAATTAACATTAGGATAGCTGCTTAAGTTGTCTTCCTGATATTGGAGGTGGCTGTTAGTTTCTCATAAAATGTTTAATGTCACGTTTGGAGAAATCAGCTTGCAGATATTTAGATGTTTTTAGGTAGCTATTATTCTCTTCTCTTTAACAGTATTTAAATTTTATGTAGTTAAAGGTCAACCTTGAAAGCTCTCTGAGATGTCAACGTGAGTGGCCGGGGCATCTTTATGGCCCACTTTCCTTGGTGGAGACACTCATTCATTACCAGTGAAGGATTCCACTTGCAACTAAATCAGAAAGAACAAATGCTTTTAAAAGATCAGCTCTAGCCAAGGCTAAAGTACACAGAATGCCTGTCAATATAAAGGAGTTTACTCTGCTTAAATAAAGAGCAGTTTTCATGAAGTGCCAAGTCAGAATAGATACCTGACAGTAAATCTTTGATCAGCTCCTGGAGCGTGTAAGCATTTATGATAAAATTCTCTACTTGGATGTGCATGCTTAAGAATTTGCTCCTACAGTTTTATCCTGTTGTAGCTTCTCATTTTTACATATGGGTGAGCGATTTTATGTACCTTCTCAAAGATACAGAAGTCTCCCATAAAAGCATTTTTGTTTTCTTTTTCTGGCCTTGATATATTTGATTTGTTGGTGGTGGTGTTCTGCTATGATTCATTGAATAATGCTGCCTATGTGTATTTTTCTGTTTTGCTGCTAGCTCAGAGCAGAGTGACCATATCAAGATTAGTCAGAAAACATAGTTCAACAAAACAGTATGCTGATATTTTGAAGGTTATATCTCTTATCAATCTCTCTGATTTCAGAAGGATTGTTCTATCTTTGAAAATTCTGACATGCTGTTGAATCACAGAAAAAACCACAGAACAACAACGAAACAAAAAAACCAGCTCCACCAGGTATGCTGCTGGTGATAAGCAGCAACCTGTGTTGGTGGAACATCGGCTTGATTTCCTAAGCACGAGAGACTTCATTCTTGCATTTCTCAGACAGGAAAGACTAGAGATTAATGCAAGTAGTGTGATCTCTGTGACTCTGAATGGAGGTAATCAGTCATTTTCATCCTCTTCCAGCAGAGCACACTAAAGAACAGCACAAAGATTACGTGTCCCCTGGATGCTAATGGGGCCTTCCTTCATTTGATGTTAACATCTGCCTGGGGCCTTGACAGACATACTTCTGCCTGGCACCACTTTTCTGCCTTGAATATTTTATTCCTCAAAATATATATTTATATATATAAATATATAATAAACGAGAAAGAAGTTCAAACCATAAGACAGTACGGAACTCAGATGTCAAGGCCTAATTATCCATTACAGTACTGGCATCTCATCCACAAGCCCTTGTTTATCAGTCAGCTCCTTCTGCTTGGACATGCAGAAATAAGGGTCCTGAGAGGACATGCTTTTGTAGAATTTATATTATTGCACAGTGATAAAGTATTTTCTCTCCAGTATTATTCCCAGTCTTTCATTGTTATAGGTTTTTGTAATCCATTTCTGCACTTATATATAATAAAAAGTTAGGTTATAGAAATAATCCTTTCAAAAAGTGTCCCTGGCAGTCTAACTGGCCATACTATGTCATGATGTGCCACTGTGTGTTTTATTCTTTCTATATTCTTTATTCTTTCATTCTTTATTGGTTATTTGTATTAATAAAATAAATATATCTCAGAAAATTCTACTGGGCTGTTATGACAGAAAAAATGAGATACTTGGTGCTAATTTCTGGCTAGCATTTATGGGGAGGGACATTTTCTTAGAAGGAAATAAAAGTTTTCTAATTTATGATCATCATGTTGAAGCATTCAAAAACAAATAAATGGACTTGTTGAAATATAAAATCGATTTGAAGACACAAAATAAGGATTTTGTTTCTGTGAAAAGCATATTTTGGAAGGTTAAAAAGCAGATTCAAAAGCCAGGGCTCTGTTTCAATAAATAAATAAAAATAAACTTCAGCCACAAAGTAAATGTAATATTCTTTAAATAATTGCTCTCTTTCAGAATTATCCCTCAGGTAGTGAGTAAAATATATATCAATAAGAGGAAGGAGAGTAGGATACATCAATGCTTATCACTGAGGAGATAAGCATAACTTTATGCAATTAAATTTCTTTACATATGTTACAACAGAAGGAAGATCTTAACACGTTTCTTTTACAAAATATTGTAATGCTGCCTTTATTTCTGTATAATTTGCACTGCTTTCTGGACAGGTGTTAAGTGTTGTGTCCATGACGTATTTTGGCCTTTCTTTCATCTTGTCTCTGAGCTGAAAGTTGATTGGACAGTGCAGTGCTTGGTTTTGGCAGAATTTGTTTTTAAAAAGCAATAAATCGGTTTTAAAATGGATATGCTGTAAGTTAGAGAAGGCCAGGACAGGGAAGATGTCACACATTTGGAGAGAGTGGTGGAAATGCTTGTGATAAGTCACAGTTCCTGATGGAACTCATTCTTCAGGTTGGGACTGGCCTCCAAAAAGCTTTATTTTCAGCACAAACAAGCCGTACCTTTGCATCAGAAATACAGTGATAGAAAATTCATGAATACCTGTTCCCATTCTGTAAGTGGTCTTTCATATTATCTTTGTCACACATCACTCAGTGTTTTGCAAGTAAAGACCTTCACTTGATTTCAAGGAGGATTTCCAGCGTTGAGCATGGAGAACAGTTGTGGTGGATTTGTTGGAACACATGTTGCTGAAGTGATGTACTGAGGGACACTTTAAATAGCATTATGCGTTGTTGGGGTGGAGACAGGAGGTACCAATACTGCATGGAACTAAGGAGAAGTTGTAAGGGTTTTCTCTCACGTGAAGATGATAAATATATAAAGAGTAGATGTGGCTGTACAAGTGTTTGGCAACAAAAGACATTTTGCAGCAGTCCTACACTGTGTACTCAGATCAGTGCCAACTGTGTGTTTTAATGCACACAAGCAGGGGTAGGTGCCATCTTCATGCTCCTGTCACATCACATCTGTGTCATTTTCCTACTTCACATTGATGTTGAAAATATCTGGAGAGAGAGCAGGTCTTTTTGACAGTATAAATGAAGAGTATGGGGATGCATGTGGTTTCCTGTTACTGTTGTTTGGAGGGAATGACTTAAATCATTTCAACACATTGCCCTTGGATCTCTGCCATACCTCGGGACAGATGATGTTGGATTACGCCAAAAGATCAGGAAGATGAGAATGGGTATCTGCTCACTGAAAGTAGATATTCCATCAATCTCTCTAAATTTTTTCCTGTCTTCTGTGCTGGCCTTGATCCCAAATGCGATGGATCAAGGGTATTGGCTTAAACTGAATGAATTATAATGCTCTCTGGCTGTCATTTCAGACTGTTCCAATTTAATATACAGGGTAATGCTAAGGCAGAGTTTTCCTGTGTGAGGATTTTTCAAGTGTTGGTCCAAATACTCCATGCCCTAGAGAAGAAAGGAATGTATTTTCCATAACTCAGACAGGGGTTGTCTCAGGCATGAGCGGCTGTAGTCACTCATGTGACATTCTTTCATCAGCTGGGCAGATAATCCATTTGCAAAACATTGGAGGAATAATCCTGACCACTTCTTCACTATTCCTTGAGCAGTGTGGGCATTTCAAACACTCCTGGAGCATACGGGAGGAGCTGGACTACTTAAGAAACCGTGTGTGTTTGGTGATGTCACCAAAGTAGGAAAACGAATACTTTAGTGTAATGTGAATTTGTGAAATATCTTCCATTCCAAAAGATACCATATACTTTACATCTCTGGCAGTTAAACTTGCAGGCTCTGGCACAGACCCAGTGACCTCTGAAATAAGTCTTTTCTTTGACCTCATTGGACTTGGTAATCCAAGTTGACCCAATAGCAATGATTTCATGAGACTGCTCCTGTTATTGCTGGAGAGGCCAGCAATAATATGTACAATAGTATGTACAAGTAAAAAAAAAAAAATTCTAATTGAAATAGCAAAATAGAACAGTAATCCCAAAATCTGTCAGTTGCCCAAGGCTTTGCTAGTAACATGGTCTCCTTGAAAGAAAATTCAAAACTGCTGATGAGTAGAATGACTTGATGTTAAAATGTTCCCTCATAGTAGAAGAAAATAACTTGCTAAATTACCCGTATCAGTTTTCTCACTCTCATATTATCTTTGAGTGGTTTTTAGTAAATCTCCAAGCCCACTGCTGGCTTTTCTCCTTCTCAACTCAATCAGTTTGGAACATGAATCTCTGTTGCTCTAAAATGAATGGAGGAAGTCTGTGCCTACTCAGCCCATGGTGCCAGCTGGTCATGGACAAGTCAGAGTGGACACGGCAGGGTTAGCCATTTATCAGAGTGGACATGGCAGGGTTAGCCACGTGTTGTGCATCATAGAACAAACTATGCAGAGTCCTGCTGCTTAGACTGGGCTCTGTAACACATTAAAGTTAACACATCCAAAACAAAAACTGTTTTTTTGCCAGTTATGTGGAGTGGAATATTGGCAGAATGGCTTTCTTGCTAGATGTAAGTGTATAGACTTAACAGCACCAAGAAAGGACTAAAACTGCTGCTTTTCTTCTTCCTGCAGATTAACTTGCAGTATTTGTCTAAGCCTGGTGGTTAGCAAGGAAAGGAACAAATGTGTCCTAACAATATAACGACAGACACAAAATGTACCTCATATTTGCTAAACTCTCCTCTACATCTCAAAAACATGTAAGGATTATGATCCCATAGCCACCAGCAAATGTTTTAGATTGGCAATTTACGTGCTAGGTTACATTTTGGTTTTACATTTTTTACAATATTTGCAATACATTTTAAAAATAATAATAATAAACTTGTTTTCATCCATTTAAACCAAAAGCCTCCCTTCAGGAAGTTTGTTTACTATTTTCAATACTCATCATTATATTTGGTTCTCTTTCTAGAGTACACATGATGTGCACAGAATGTTCCCTAACCAAGTGGAAATAGATTTGAACAAATGGGGCCTTGCTGACTGAAAGTGACAGCTCATATCCCATGTAAACTAGACATAGATGGGCAAATTCTCCACCCCAGCTAGGTAAGCACAGCAGCATCACAGGAGCAGGGATAAAACCTTCCTTGTGTCTCTTACACCTAGATTTAATTTTCCATCCTTTGCCCCTTAAGTCCCATGAAAGGCAGAGAATGTTGTAGCTGTATCACTGCAGTGGAACCGCGTGCATGAGGGAAAGAGTGTGCCCTTGAGTATGCATGCTCAAATAACAAATACAATGGAATTTGTTGGATGGGCTCCATGGAATTTGGACTCCTTTGTCTCCATGGACAAAGTAACATTTACTGTTGACATATAAGGGTTTTTATATGGCAATATTCATCTTTTTAAGGCATATAATTATTGTTTATTGATATTGTTTATTGTTATAGTGATACTGTTTTATGTAATGGATTTTATCCATAAAACCAGTCAGGGTATGATTCAAAGCAACATCTTTCTCTTGTTCTTCTTTCTCTGTGGTTTTGCTGGAAAGCTAACAGAGCTGTGAACCTGAGTGTACCTAGCAGTCTCCAACTGTATGGTGGGGAATGTATTGGATTTCTCCCTCTTCAAGATGGTTGAATTCTTAGGAAGATATCTTAAATACCTGAACAGGCTGGGTTCCTTTTCCTAAAGTTTTTAGAAGCTTTGGAAGCAAACTAAACTGGGTCTCTCTTTGTCTGCCTTCATAATGGGTTTTACAGCATCAAGACCAAAGCTGAAAAATGGCTGTCAGCAAAGGCTGGGTTCTGGGGGGGATGTTTTGAGGGTGCAGATGTTTGTGGTGCAAAGAGGATGATCAGAAAAAGCATTCTATTGGGGCATTTCACTTCCAGTACACACAGGGAAGTTCTTAGTGTAATGGTCAAGGGAGAGAATCTCCAGGAATGAATTAGAAGAACCTACATCAATTAACTGGTAAAATCTAGGAGGAGAAAGTCCACCTCTGGTTTGTTACACTTCTATTAGGAGAATAGCAACGTACTTATGGTTTCTAAATCTTCCTGTATATTGTCTACTTGCCTATTTCCATGAATTTGTTAATGTGCATCCTATCATGAAAATTGTATTTAATATGGTGGAAGATAAATAACTAAGATAACAGTATTAGACATTAAAAAAATTAAAAAGAGATAATAAAACATACAGTAGAGCACAAATGCTATTCAGAGCCCTAGTAAGATTATTTTCCACAGCAAAATATATTGCTAATAAGGAATTAGATGTTGAAACATGATTGTGGGTATGTGATGATGATCTTTTGTTCTGTATTAAGAAGTGATTTAACTGTAAGTATGTGTACATCTATGACAAATTTAGTTGCCTCTAAATGTTTGCTTAGGTGACCATTGGTATTTAAACCACTAGAAAAGGATTTACATAGGTGTACAAACAGGAGTGTGTATTTTTTGCAAACCTTTTTGTGACGCATTCCTTTGATCCAGTTAACAATATGCAGCTTTACTCATGGTGTGGCTGTTTGCCATGTCTTTGTAGTTTTCTGAAAAGAAACAGGCAAACAGAATTTATAATGACTGAAATATGCAGATTCTGGAAATGTTAACCAGCCCCTATTTGCAAACAAATCTATCATATACTCTGCAGCTGAATATAGCTGACAGCTTAGGAACTAGGATATGACAGGACTGAAATGAAACAAGAAACATACAAAGAACAGAAAGAGATTGTATTAAGACTAAGAACTATGTTTTATTTGTTTGGTTGCTGGTATCTTACTGATGGATAGTTTTTGCACTGTTTGAATCATAGTTGAATATATTTCCTACAGGAAATAAAGCAGATAAATTTATTTCATATTTAGGGTCAGAAAAACCCAAACACGCTTTCCAGATTTGAAGTTCAGTGATGTTTTTCTCACAATTTGAGTTAAATAAGGGACAGCTGATGTATTCAAAGAGCAGGAGCTGAAGCTGAATCACAGAATAAGTTGAGTTGGATCATCCTTTTGAACTCCTGGCCCTGCACAGGACACCCCAAGAATCGCACCATGTGCCTGAGAGCGCTGTCCAAATGCACCTTGAGCTCTGTCAGGCTTCGTGCTGTGACCACTGCCCTGGGGAGCCTCTTCCAGTTTTCCTGATATCCAACCTAAGCCTCCCCTGACACAACTTCAGGCCACTCCTTCATGTTTCTGGTCACCACAAAGAGATCAAGAGCATAAATCAGGCAGGGGATAGAGGAAAACATAAGCATGCCCATGAGGAAGCTGATACTACTGGAAAAGGGTATGGACAATGAAGGATGTCAAGGCAGGAGTCATTGCGTGGAGGTGGAGCTAGTAGCTAGTATTTCCCCAAATAATGCTTTTAAACAGAGATATTTTTTGTCTGTTGCAAGGGAAAGTGTTCTAAAAGTAATGGAAGTACATCTTGTAGTCTTTGGACTTAGAATATTAAACCATTAATTTTTGTTTGTTTGCTTGTTTGTTTTTTGGGGGTGTGTTGGTTTTTTCTAACATAAAACCTCCCGATTGTCAGCATTCCAGGATGTCATGGTCACGTCAACACCGAGTTTGCAGTGAATTTCCAGTGTTACCCAGTTAGAGTGGTACAAAAACACAGGAATTCATTCTTCCAAGTAATACTATCCCATGGGTCAGTGCAGCAGAAAGGGCTGAACAACTGTTTTCCATCAAAGATTAAACGCCCATCGCTATGGTTCAGTAACAGCCGTGCAAGGGACAGTTCCTGCTCATTTGCCAGGGCTGCCTTTGTTCATGCAACATTACTTTTTGTAATGGGGCACTAAAGAAATGTAAAACATTGCAAAGGGTAGGGCAGAGGATGATTTCTTTTCAGCCTCTTCTCCCCAGAGACAGAAAAATATCAGCACCCGTTCTCTTATTGATTACAAGGAATTTAGTCTCTTTGAAATGGTACTGATCAGGTACATCCTATTTCTATTTTCCACTTGGAGAAGCATCTGTAATCCCACAGATTCCATGCACAGTGGCAAAGTTGCTAAAGATCCTATTGATAGTTAAGAAAAATTGGTTCTTTTACCCTTCACCAAAAGATCCTGTGTTGCATTGCAGTTCTGAAGATTCAGGGAAGGATTTTGCCACTGGTACTTCACAGGAGGGGAATCAAGGCAGCATTTTGCAGTATCAGTCATAATGGCACATTTTCTTAGAATTATGGGATTTAAGTTTGTTTCTTCTATTTGTTCTCAAATAATAAATATACTCTGTCTTATTAAAAGAAAAAAGATATTTGACTAACCAAAAAGTATTTCAGCTATGTGCACTTCAAGGTCTCACTGCAGTTATGGAAGGGGATTAGAGGGGTGTCATTCCAGAACATCTGAGCTGAAGGGAAGGTGTCTGTGTTAGAAGAACTGAACTTCACAATTCCCAAGAAATTTCTTTGGTATTTTCTTTCTCTTTGGTCTTTTAATTGGGATGTGCTTTTTGTGATATTAATCATTTAATAATTTTATTTTTTTCCTTTGGAATGACATCTGAAGATTTGCCATGCTTCTATGCCATTTCTATCTTAAAACTCTTGAGATGTATGTATGGAGGAATTAAAAAAAAAAAAAAAAAGAATGCATACTTTAAACCCATAGTAAGTTTACTTTCTTAAGATGGCTTTATTCTGTTAGTTCAGCACTCAGTCAAGAAGCTATTTTCCTTATTTTAGTAATGACATGAAAAAATACCTAATTAGATTTGAGGTTTGGAGCATTTCTTTTCACATACAATACCTGTCATCATGATTGGTATAGGTATTGCCATGGAGCCAACAGCTCTCAAAAGTAAACACAAAATTCATTCACATCTGTACAAAGGAGGAGAAGGCAGTCATAAACAACAAACTTTTTTGTTAAAAGTATTAGCTGTGATATCATTTGTTAAAGCAAATAAACCCTTTTGTCCATCATTCACTCCTTAACTCCTTCTCTTGAATTGTAGGTTCCACTTCCTAGCATTGTTAAATATTGGTCAAAAGTAAGAATGTTCCATAAGGTGGATAAAGAGTTTTAAGTTTATTTGATCATTTCTCTCTCCCACCCTTTTTTACAGTATGTGCATGTGATTCTACATGACTGATGAAATACTCACATTTGTATTAGTTCACAGAAATTACATCATAATTACAATTAATTACATCTTTGCTTGCTCAGTTCTTTCTCTGGAAGTGAAATCAGGAGGCTGCAGTGAAAAAGCTTTAGATAGTGACAAGTCTAAAATAACTGTGTGATCTCCATCACCCCAAAGGACTGAATGTTCACATATTCAGTATCAAATCTGAATTCCTTCTCTGTAGCCTTTCCGGGAACTGAGTTGAAGCAGAATTGAAGATCTCCTTGTTTAATACACGGAAGGCAGGGGAGCATCACCAGAGCTCTATGCTTCAGATTTATCCTCTCTCCATATCCAGGGAGAGCCCCTAGATACTGTAGGGCAGCTGCAGACACAGCTTTCAATTCCATGATACAGAAATGTATTCTGTGCTTTCTCACAGAATGTTGCGTAGCTCCATGATGTTAGCCTTTTCTGCTGTGTGCACACAGGCTGTGTGCATTGGTTTCAATGGAAATACGGGGGAACAGAGTTGGATCTCAGACCCCTGTGAGTGCTATGCCGTCAGTGGGGTTTGAGGGCTGACATATTTTGTTATTTTGGTTGCCAATAGAAGTGTTCTGGACAACGATGAAATAAGTCTGTACTGAAAACATCTACAGAGCCTCCTTTGTACATCCAGTCCTTCCTGTTTGCTTCTCTTTAATAAATGGGGGCAATCTACTTGAGAGTAAATCTTGGCTTGGACTATAAGAGGAATAGATAAAGAGAAAAGCAAAAACATATAAAAATTTGCTGAACTTGAACTAAGGATGTTGGCATATGATTCTTTAACGAAAAACCTTTCAGGTTTGAAGAGAAAAATGTAGTGCTTCATATTATGCTTTCACGGTCTTGAGGAAAAGAAGCCAGGTCTTTGCTTATTAATCAGACTGAACTGAGGAAGACTGTGCTGTGTTTGCTCAGAAGTTGCTAAGGGCAATCATTTAACTTAGTTACACTGGAAGCTGGCTGTAGCTTGTGTACATATAAGCCACTCCAAAAATTTATCAAGAAATCTTCCAATTAATTCATAGAAGTTAAATATTAATGCAAAAGTAAACAGTCTGTTGACTTGCTGTGTGGCTCATTAGTTGGGAGCACAGCAGCAGTGTTGAAATAGTGATAGTTTCAAGAAATGAATCTAGCTCTCTTTTCACAGAACAGCTATGGATCTGAAAAGGAGCATAGTAAATTCCACAGTAATTTGCAAAGGGAAAGTCCAGATGAGATTCATTTTGTGCTTTCTCTGATCTTCCCAGGCATTTTTAGCTTTGCAACATATTCTGTAGCATGGACTATGGTAGTATTTGTTCAAAAGTTAAATGATGAAACTTCTTGTTTCAGATCATTAGTGTTGCTCATGTGTTTCAACAGAAGCAGTGTACCTGAGGTTGGAAATCACCTCTGGAGATGCGTAATCCCTAACCTCTCTGTTCAAGGCTGAGTCAAATAAAGCAGGATGGATGGATGAGGTGAGAGCCATGGATATTGTCTACCTCAGCTTCAGCAAGGCTTTTGACACTGTCTCTCACAACATCCTTTTAGGTAAATTTGGGAAGAGTGGATTAAATGAGTGGGCAGTGAGGTGGATTGGGAACTGGCAGAACAGGCAATCCCAGAGGGCTGTAAGCAGTGTCACAGGGCCTAGTTGATCTGTCACTAGTGGTGCCCTCAAGGTTCAATACTGGGCCCAGTATTGTTTAACTTATTCATCAGTGACTCAGTGAAGGGCCAGACCCCTGCTCAGCAAGTTCACTGACAACACAAAGCTGGGAGCAGTGGCTGATACCCCAGAGGCTGTGCAGCCCTTCAGAAAGGCCTCAGCAGGCTGGAGAGATGGGCAGAGAGGAACTGTCTGAAATTCAGCAAAGGCAGGTGCAGGGTCCTGCACCTGTGGAAGAATAACCCCATGGACCAGCACAGGCTGGGGGCTCAGCTGCTGGAAAGCAGCTCTGTGGAGAAGGACCTGGGAGTCCTGGTGGACAACATGCTGTCCATGAGCCAGCAGTGCCCTTATGGCCAAGAAGGTCAAAGGTATCCTGGGGTGCATTGGGAAGAGCATTGCCAGCACCTTGAGGGAGGTGATAGTGCCCCTCTACTCAGCCCCAGTGAGGCCACATCTGGAGTGCTGTGTCCAGTTCTGGGAGTTCTGGGCTCCTCAGTACAAAAGAGACATGAAGCTCCTGGAGTAGGTCCAGTGGAGGACAACAAAGATGATTAAGGGACTGGAGCATCTCTCTTATGAGGAAAGGCTGAGGGAGCTGGGTCTCTTCAAGCTAAGGATGAGACAACTCATCAATGTCTGTTAGTATCTGAAGGGAGGGTGTCAGAGGATGGAGCCAAGCTCTGATCAGTGGACAAGAGGCAACAGGCAGAAACTGATGCACAGCAAGTTCCACTTGAACTTTTTAAGTTGGACTCTTTGTAAGTTGTTGTAGGTTTAGGAACACAACTGCACTGCAGTTATATGTAAGTGCATTTCCAAAAGTTTTATCTATTCAGATTCAACAGGCCCAGAGGGACCATTTTAATCTTGGAGAAAAGGAGAGAAAGAAATTGCAGCAAATTATTTTTCTTAGTTTATGTGTTTAGGGTTTTCTTTCTTTACTGTCCAGTTTTATTGCTTTAGGGATCAAGATTTGAGAATTGAGATGAGACACTGTCTATAAAGGAGTCTGCAGATAAAATCCCTTGTTCAACTTGCTGCAAAGAACCTGGCACTTTAGATGAAAATTGAAACCCTAATGATTAATTTCAGATCTTTAATTCAGCACATGTTTTTCAATATATTCTTCTTTTCTAGACTGCTTTTACTAATGTCACTGCAAAGAAGTGGCTATCTTGATTTTATTTTTGTTATTGGTTGTCTGATATGAGCTTATCTAGATGCTTATATTCCATCACTTTACAATTTTCTGATTCTCCATTCTTTGGCTTGAGTGTAACTCAAAAAGGACAACAAGCCCTTGTTGGCAGGAGATAAATAATAAAGTCAGATCTTAATTTGATATTTTCCTTAGGGATTTTATTAAATTACTAGAGTAGGACTCCAGCTACTTATGGAGTCATTTAATTTTCAGGGATAGGTCTTCTTTGATAGCATATTTTATATGTATATATATGTGTGTGTGTGTGTGTGTGTGTGTGTGGTTCTGTGTAATAGTAACCAGTCAGAAACCTGAATTAATTGAAATTGAAATTGGAAGGAGAAATAAAGATTTTGGCTTCATTGATTGTCAATTAATGAGAAAATTTTCTTGCCTCACTGAAGTTATACTATCTTCTGAACAACCCAGCTCTAAACCTGGATTTATGTAATCATGGATAATTTTCAGATGTTAAAGATCTCCAGCAGTTTACAAATCTCTTCATGGATTGGGAGATAAATTGACTTTTATGCAAAACTACTCTCCTCTTCCTTGAAAAAAGTGATCTAAAAGATATTAGAAACCTGTCAGTCTCTGGAAGTAGTTTTTGTTAGAGAAAAACTTATCCAGACTGAGGCAATTTTTTTATAGAGAGCAGGTTTTGACCTCCTGAACCAGAAATACTCCAAAGGTCTGTAAAGAAATATCTCCCCCATACCCATGCTTTTGAAAAAGAGCCATGAAGAGCAGCCTTGCTTCCTGGCCTCTCAACTTCACAAAACTTTTTGCATTGAATATGATCAGTGAAGTCTCCTTGAGCTCCCTGTCCTCCTGGAGCATTCCCCACCTGAGCAAAAGCTGAGGCCTTTCGGGAAGCTGTCTTGCCCTGCCACCGGTGTGCTAAAACAGTGTAAACAACCCCCTCCATTTTGGCTGGGGCTGGGCTCTTGTGGCAGAGCATCCGGTATGGTAGACAGACACACAGGTGAGGCAGGTCTTCTGTCCCTCAGAGTGGTGTCAGGCTCACTATTTCAAAAAAAAGTTCCATCAGACTTTCTTGTTTTGCATGATCTAGCTGGGCAAGCTATGCCTTAGACTGCACTGAGCTCCACAAGTGTAAGAGCACAGCTTCAGAGGTGCTGGAGCTGCTGGCAATTTGTTTGGTGCTGAGAACAGAATCATTTTTGTTGGAAAAGACCTCTAAGATCGTCAAACCCAACCATTAACTCAGCACCGCCAACACCACCACTAAACCTTTTCCCCAAGTGCCACATCTACCCACCTTTAAAATCCCTCCAGGGATGGTGACCCCATCACTTCCCTGGGTAGCCTGTCCCAGTGCTTGACAACCCTTTTAGTGAAGAATTTTTTTCTAATACTAATCTAAACCTGCCCTGGTGCAACTTGATGCCATTTCCTCTTGTGCTATCACTTCTTACTTGAGAGGAGAAATGCTAAGGTTTCAGAGGTAAGCCTTACAGAGCTCAGCACCAGTCTACTACACTGAATTTTGTGAAATGTGATGGCTGGAGGAGCATTTGTTTTGCCAGGGAAAACCCACACTGAAAGTAAACCTCCGAGAGAAAAGATTTGCATTGCTAAAACAAAAAGTTTTCAAGTCTTTTGAGCTGAACCCATCATGCCGATCATAGATTTAATTCCAGTAATTTCTATTACATATGTTTTTCCTGGAAGGAAATGCAGGAAGTTGCATGTATTGTTTTAAAAATTGCTTTCTTAAATACCTCAGTTGTCTTTCCTGGTGACCAAAGGAGAAAGACTTAATCTGCATCCAGAAATCACTATGTTTTGCTGCAACAAATCAACACAGCTAAATAAAGCACTGTGTTATGAAGCTGCACTGGCCATTTCATATATACTCTAAAGAAAATATTCTCCTGTTTGGTGTTGGGGTGGGTTTCATTTACTTTCTTTTTTTTTCTCTAAGATTCATTAAAAATGCTTACTTTGAATTGAAAATGAAACCTATAATCAAGTTTTAAGTACGAATGTCATATATTTAATTTATACTTAACATTTGCAAATATTTAGTCCTAGGGGAAGAATTAGTGCTGACATAATTTTAATTTACCTGAGTGCTCATGCTGGGACAGGAAAAATTCTCTTTCCTCATATCTCTTAGTGTGTATAGCCAGATAAGCCAGAGGTGTATTTTTTAAATATCTTTTTACTTACGACTTGCCAAAATGGCTTTTGTAATGTTCCACACATGCTGTGTCTCCCAGGTTTCTACTAAGCCATACTGATTCTGTAGGCACAAAGCTGAGATGGGTTTATTTGCTTGTTTTCAAGTTAGTGATTCTGAAATTTCAGCTTGAAGAGTAAAAGACAATCACATTTTTCATTTTGCACATCAACAATAAGGATCCAGGAGGCTGGTTGTTACTTTAATAATGTCCATACAGCTCTTCTGCTGTCATGCTCTGTGTTTGGTGGCATCTGTGTGGATTCACTGCCACCTAACAAGGCCCCACTGTGCACTTAATCATTAATTTGGTCAATGGTTTTGCTGGTAAGGTTTTAGCTCTTATCAAATCCTAATCTAGAGTACTCTCTGATTTTTAGCAGTGACAAAACAGTAAGGTTGGGTTTAATAGATGACCTTGGTGCCCCAAACTTACACGCTTTCTGGTCTCTAGAGTGGAAATCATGAATTCTCATTTATGCACTGATGTTCCCCACACAGGGCAGGCCCTCAAAGCTCAAACCAAACCAGGTGTTGGCTAATTAGAGAGTGTAATACTGCTAGCAAAAAATACCCCAACAAACCACCAACCCAGAAAACAACCAACCAACAAACAGCAATAAAAATCCTGGAGCAAGAGTATAACTGAAAACCCAGACCCATACAGAGTTCAGACTCTGTGGTACAATGTGTCTACTTCAGACAAACTTTTATCAAGGTAAAGGAGTTGATGTGGCTGTAAATAACTCCTTTCAGAACTTGAGCTAACTTGTTTTAAAGCTGGCTTAAGTATCTCTGAATGCACCACAGTTTGCAGAACAGCCATGTTTGGCCTCGGCAGAGGTCTTCTTCACACCTTTCTGCCAGAGGAAACCAGCACTCATTCTTCTTCCTTCTGAGACAGAGCTGGAGGAGAAGGAAGGTTCTTGAATTGCTTAGTACCTGTCTCCTTGGAGGTTTAAATTCTCTTTGATGTGAGTGGATAAGTTCCCATGGCTCCCACGTGAACCAGGAAGGTGGAACACAATGCTGTCCCTTGCTTACACTGGCTGGCCCATTTGATGGTGAATTCCTTTCTCTAGAATGGCTTGGCATCAATTGTATCCGAACAAAGGTTCGTGGTTAGAGGACTCTCCTGGGAAATGAGGCTCTGAATGTCTGAGGGCTTAGGAACCTACTGAATCCAGCACACTCACCTGCTGAGTCCTGCAAGCCTTAAGCTGCTTTGAAAGGTGCAGATTCCCACCCATCCTTTTAAAACGCAGTGAGCAAGTCTGCATTTTCTGAGGAACCTCATCTTGTCAGTGTGCTGTGGGTATTATTCTGTAATGATTAATGTTTGGGATCCCTTAGGGTACCTACACATTCCTTTGCCAAATTTCTAGATCCTATCTTGGGAGGGATGTGAGAAATTGGCTTTGAGCTATTTAGACTGGGACAATTCTAAGCATGTACAAAGCAAACACCTAGGAAACTTTCAGGTCAAATCAGGAGGAGAGCAGTAAGTTTTAACACCTTCTGGAGTATGGAAATACTGCTAAGAAATATTTTGGATTTCAGTTTGAACATCTGGGCCTCACACCTGAGTCAATGCTCTAGAATCTGGTGTTGTTTGCGGAATGTGGCTAATGGTCACTGGAGACACAAGTACTATTCTAGATAAAAACAGGAAGCAGAATATTAGTAAGCATGAAGATACCTGGGTTTCAGTTTTCAATTTGAGATGTATTTATGTTTTAGTTATCTTATTGTGGATGATGTCTACATGTGAGTAGTTACTGGGTTTTTTGATAGACTCTTCATTTTCTTGATACTCAGTTTACACACTCATTTTTCTCCTTAATAATGCAATGCTGTCTTCTCTAAACCAAACTTCAGCTATCTCAGAAGTTAACTGAAAAACACTGAGGAGCTGAAGAGTGTAAACCATCAGGACTTCTTAGGTAAAACATTTGACAGTCTCACGTAGCCATGTTAGAAAATTAATCAGAAGATACACAATATCTCTTCTCACTTGACTTTTATTAGTGTTTTCATAACTATTGCTCTGCAATTAGAGGTTTTACACAATTTCACATATCACAGAGAAAGCAATATTAAGATCTTAGGATAGATAAGAAGATTGCTCCATCAGAACACTTCCACTTCTTTGGAGCAGCACTTACACTTCAGACACAGGTAGGGTGGTTTTAAATTTAATCTGGCTACCTCTTCAGAAGCTATTTCCCATGAATTCACACCCATTCACACGATCTCACTGCATGAAAGCTCTCACCTTTGAAAGCAAAGTTCAAAGTTGAGTATGCTTTCCTGACTGGAAGTATTTGCAGCTCAGTTTCCCCTGGTTGGGAGATGTATTATCACATTCTTGTCTAGTTCCCACTGTTCTAAAGGTATCTAAAAAGCTTTGTTTTTAGAGGTTTATGGGGTTTTTTTCTCTTTTCACCTTAATGATCCTGTCTTTGGTCAGTGGAAATCAGGTGTTATTTATTCAATTTCTGTAACACCCACTTCATGGGAATCTAAGTACCATTAGCTCTGCCCATGGCTTTAGAAAAACAAATCTATTCTGCTTTGGGATTGCCAAATGAGACTGTCTGGGGTCAGACATAAAGGAAGCAGGAAGAGAACAACAGTGAACAAGGAAACATTAGTATGAAAACAATTTTACTTTTATGAATCATAGAGCCTTTGGTGAAATTAATTAAGCAAGGTCCTGGGCACATTCAGAGAGTGAGTTGAAAGGTACCTCTATGAAGGTGAAATAAGTTCACAGTATTATTTGAAGTGCTCTCAAGAATGTTCCATACACAGGGAAAATGGGAAAAATTGAAAGTTGGGGTTTGTGGGTAGACACAGCATATTTTATTTTACTGTTACACTAGAGGAAAGCAGTTATACTTCTAAGCACATCAGCTCGACATCAGGGGATAGAAAGACAAACATTTGGGACTCATGGATGGGAAGAATGAACTAATACCAAAAGCTTTTCTGTTTTTCCCACTGCATCAGAGGCAGCTAAAGAGTCGTTGCTACAACCTTTGGATGCCTCTTGTATGCTTAGAGCAGGGTTGCTGCATCAACATCCATGCAAACATGGACAGACTTTCCCTCCTTCTCAGTCACAGCTATATTTTTAGTTCTCTCCTCACAATTTTGAAAAAGAAGATATTATCCAACACCCCTGAATTTGGTGAAAGGAAGCTTCAACTCTGTAGTGGAATGAAAAAAGAACAAATTAAATCAATACAGTTACAGGCATGTACAGCCATGTACAATTTTGACAATGTATACATTTTTTTCCTATTAAAAAAAGTATAATTATGTTTTCTGACTGCAATCAGGTTTGCTTTTTCTATTGTAAAATTTAACTTTTATCTCTTCTTGTAAAGTTGTAGCTTTTATTCCCCTGGTTTCTGCACAGGGGAAAAAGGTTTCTACACAGGTTTCTATTCTTTGCATTGGAAGACAGGCCTGAGTTGTCCTCTGCATCTAATTTTTTTTTTTTTTTTTTTTTTTGCCACTACACAAATCTCATTTAAGCCAGAACTTTTTTCTTTTTTAATTTATCTGTATGTGTTCTTGCCAATTTTTAATGAGTACATTGCGGCTTACTATTAAAATGAGGAACAAACAAAATCATGTCCTAAAACATCCTGTTCTGGCCTGTGCAGGTTTGCATATAAATTTTAGGCAGGAATCTTTCTTCCTGATCTAAATATTAGTTGCTGTACCTAACAGCTAGGAGATTGTTGTTACTTTTCATTCAGTAAAAGAACTGTAGAACAGCCCCATATTTTGGCATTTTCAGGGAAATGGGGAAAAAAAAGTCAGTATTTGAACAAGGATGGCATGAGTGATTATGACACAGGCATGTATTTCATTGCTGCCTGATGGGCAGGGAAGAGGGGAAAAAGACAGGCATTAGAGGGATGATGGGACAAAGCACAAATAGAACATGGTTTGTTGGCAGAAGAACTTTCTACACCTAATTCTATAGAGTTGTAAGAAACTGGAAATGTGTAGTCTTCTGCCTCCATATCAAGCACTGACATGAGTATTATTAAATCCTTGGCATAAAGCTGTTTCAATAGCAAGCTATAAAATAGTTTTTTTATTTTCTCAGAGTTTGTTAGGTAAAATAAAAAAAAACAAAACCCTTTTGACTTTTAACTGTTCTACTAGGAGAAAAGAGCATTAAAATAAAACCTAGCATATTAGAGTAAGTTACAAACTTTCCAGTGCCATTAAAGCTGGATGCTTATTCATTAAACCTGAATAACTGTACATGAAACACTTGGATTTGATGAATTCCTAGCAAGGTGTGGTACTCGAGGAGTGCTTCTGGGATTTTTATTTGATTTTTCTCTAAAGTCAGTGACACTGAATGTCTTGGGATACTTTTTATCTGGGGCACATCCTTCTGGTGTCTCCCAGGGCCAAAGACCTGGAACACCTCGCAGCTGTTGGTGAAATGGGTGCTGTTGTTGTCTTAGTGCAGAAGCTGATAAGAGATGAGGAGTAGGACACTTCATTAAACTGCATTGGAAGATGAACAGTGGTCAATTGGTTGAGATTAAAGCCTGAATATGTTACACTTACACTTTGTTTGTGTTTTGGTGATTGCTAGCCAGACATGAGAAAAACTGATTTGTCTTCTGACTGTGGAGTAGCTGTAAGGAAAGCTCTGTCTGTACAAACTTTGCTTCTGTGAGAAGAACATAGTTTTCAATGAGCAGTAGAAAGTCAAATGTCAGACTTTGCTGCAGACCTGTTTTTGACTGTGTTCTGATTTTTTACCAAAGCAGTAGGAAGGGACCTCTCTCTACAGGAGAATAATGTCCATGAACGCTTCCTTGTTGCATGTGACCAAATGCAAATTGCACAAACAGGAATTCCTGAACCAATATTAATTTGCAAAACTCTCACTAGGTGATTGCTACAAAATGCTGCAGGCTTCTTGCCTGTGGAAGAATTTTTCAAATTTTTTTTACTTACAGACTTTTGTATTGCAGACCTGTGTAGAAGCAGGAATTTTAATTTTCTTTTGATTTTATGTTTAGATGTTCCCAGTTTTGGGGCTATGTTTGAATAAGAACTATTATACACACATTTCAAATTTTAAATTTGATGTTAACCCTTGAATCCAAACTTAAATTTTTTGGATGGTGGTGGAGTATCTTGGTGTTCTAGCCCAGTCACATCTGTACATTAGAACAAGGAAATGAAAATTGCAAGGAATGATTTTCAGGAAATATTTTTGTAGCAATTATTTTCTGCTTCTCCCCACCCCTCCTACCCCCAACCAGTCTGTAAGATCGAGATCTCTTCAGTTTTCACTGTTTTAAAAAACTCATGTTAGGCACTGGGGGAGATGTGCATGGGGAGGCTTTCACTGCATACCAATTTTAAGACAAAGATAAATGTAGTATTTTTTTCTTTTGAAGGCAGTATGTTTGAAATCTGAATCATCCACTGTCAGTAAATGGGAAAAAACCAGGACAAATGATGGAATCAAAGCCTGACATCCTCAGCACAACCTTAAAAACAAATAAACCTGAAAGGGTGCCAGCATGCATGTACTTACAGGAGACTGTTTGCAGTGCCCTTGTTCCTATTCCTTGTGCTGACAACTTCCAGCTGCGTGAAATATTCAAACAGGGCTAATATAAGCCTACTGCTAAGCTGTACAGTGAGAATAATGCTATCAGTTACGTATTTAAAGACAGCTGAGTAATGTCAGGAGTAAAATACGTTTTTAAAATATTTAATTACCTTTAGAAGTAAGAAGTTTTTTGAGTTTCAGAAGCCGTTTGGCAAAAAGCCCTAAATCTTCTGCTCAGCACCTTTCTCTGCTTTCTCCTAAAGACAGTCTTTATCAACTAACTTGCCATCACTCAGATTTTCCCTATAAAGTATCTATCAGCTATGTCTTATACCAGCAGCAGTCCCTGAAGCTTTAGGCTGCTGCTCTAAAAGTCTGTATTTATAGCCAAATGCCTTTCAGAGGCCTGAGCATGTCTTGAGATTTTAATGTAAACTCAGAGATGGGTACTGGGAATGTGCTTTGAATTCCTTTCAAAGATTTAAATTCCATTAACTTCCTTTCATCCTTCGAAGAAAGGCATTTATTGATAGATTTTTTTTTAAGGTAGCACCCAACTGATTTGGCAGTTTATTGCTGCACCTGAGTGCTCGAAGCATGTAAATTTTTAAGATTCTGTTGAGGGCCAGCCTTAGTCTCAAACAGCCCTCTAGATTTCAAAGATGACTCCTGTGGGCATAAATGTGTGCTCATTTATATATTTATATTTATATTTATATTTATATTTATATTTATTTCTCCATCTTAGTTTGCATTTGCATATGTGTACATATCTCTCTATATGTACATTGAGAGATGCATCTTTATATATGTGTATATATCTAGATGTACTAAAGTAGTTTTTTAAACAGTATTAGGTTTCAAATCAGCACAAGAGTGTACAATTTCAGTAAGCCAGCGAAACGTTTTGCTGAAAAAATGTTTTAGCTTTCAAACATTTCATTTTCATTGGACACAATATTTTTGGGGTCTTAAATTTCAAATTAAAAAATCATTTCAAACATACAAAAGGGATCATTTTGTTTTGAAACTGTCAAAACAGATCACTTCAGCAACTTTAGGAACTTTTTTCTGAAGAAGACATTAATTAAAACTGTCTTTTCCTCCTTTAATTTCACCCAGCTGATGTTTTCTAGCAAAATAAATGAATATAAGAAGAATAAATCATGAATGGGCATGCATTTCAGAGAGAGCTCTGCAGTATTTTGTTAATAATGGGCAAAATAGTATATAAAGATTAATTATAATTGTCAAATAAGTTGGAGTGGCTGTTTTAACTGCAATATGAGACATTATTAAAGATACAAAATGAAAAACACACTTCCAGTTTAGATAAATATTCGTATTTTAAGGGATTTAAACAGAACAAATACCCAGCAATGGATACATAATCAATATATAAAATTAAACCATTTTGGGCTACGGAAAATGTAAATATAACTCTCAAAGTTTTGGTGGTAAGCTCCAGTCATGGCTGGAACATTATAACTATATTTATGTGGTGAGGTCTTGGTAAAAAAGAAAATGTATATTGTACAGTAACGTCTAATTTAGTTCCAAAATGTGGAGAGTGGTTTTTTATTTATGCAGATGCTTAAAGATATGCTGGGCCTGTGCAGTGGAAACAGGGTTATAATGATAGCTGGGCATGGTTCAGGATGAAAAGGGTCAAGTGATGGAACCAGGCTCCAAGGGTCTGCATGTTGTCACTATCGTGCTAAATAAGGGTATTTAGGACAATGGTGTGATTAGGGAAGGGGAGCTGCTTTTCTTTTTGGCTATGGGGCACTCACAGGACATAGTTCTTATGTAATTTCACATAATTATTCATGGGAAACATGCAAAATGTATGAGTGATCTCAGCAGAAACTGCGCATAGCAAGCATGGAACAGTGTCTCTGCTCCTCTTCTGATGAATGCTTTAGAAACATTTTGCGCAACCTGTGAGTAAAAAGACAGAATAATTACTCTAATTAGAACATCACAAGCTGGGCCCAGGCTCAGCAGCATCTTACAGAGACCTTTTTTGGTAGTTGTCTGGTATTTACTCTTTACGTAATAGTAGGGGCATTTAAGGTATATTTCAACTTTGCTCTTCATTTAGCATAACTGTATATTTGAAATACACATTTTTTTCCCTCTCAATTAGTACCTTCCAGAGACTCGTTTTTTGCATTTCAATCAGCACATGCTACAATATTGCAGTTTCGTTTTTTTAGTGTTTTGGTTTTGGGTTTTATTAGCCAAAGTCCTTTTAATCAAAACATTTTACTGCTTTCCAGTTTTGCCCAGGCAGCTTTTCCAGCAGGTCCTGTTGTTTTCCCTGAAAGGAGGAAAAATTTGTAATAAGGTTTAGTTTCTTTAATGTAACCCTGCTTATTTACAAAGATTGTCTAATGGCTGGTTGTTACCAGACGCCAACCTCCCCCAGCTAGAGAGAGAAGGTACACCCCACGAGGTGAGCTGTGGTTCTTCCTGTGTGATAGTGATAGATGAGGAGGTGGGATAGAAAACTCACTTCTGCTCTGACAGCACAAGTGCCTGAATTGAAGGAGCACAAGACTCAGAAAGTTCCACCAAAAAGGAAGTAGCTCCGGTTGCCGGTAGAGAAGATGACATGCCCGATCCCCTTGAAGGAACCTCTAAAATGTATGCCCAGGGAAAGAAGGATAACCAGGACACTGGTTTCTGGAAGCAATGGAAGAATCAGGAAAACAAAAAAAAATTATTTCATTGTTTCCAGCATCAAGGCTCTTCAAACTTGCAACTGTATTCCAAATATTCTCCAACTCCAAAATATACTCTCCAGACTTCTCTTACGAAAATGCCCTTTGATTTCTCGGAAAAACAAGTTGGAGTATTTCTTGCTTTATGTTTCTCCTCTGACTTCCTGAAACAGATGCTTGGGTGATCTATGTCAGGCAGCAAAGTAGGATCCCGAGGCCAGCGCCAGGCTTGATCTCCTGTTCCCCGCAAAGAAGGCAGTGATGTTATCCCAGCAGGAGAGTGGGAAGGTACTGACCTCCCCAGGCTGCTGGGATGCTGGGAAACACAGTGAGATGAGAGGAGCAGCCATGTGAGCGACTGTGAGCACTGCCTTATGCTTTCTGCCCTTAGCACTCGGCTTTCACTTGTTCCCAGTCTGCTCATCTTAGTAATTTAAGCTGAATTTTTCCACAGATCATTCCTTCATCAAATTAGATTTACTTTTTTTTTTAAGTTTCTACAAAAATAGGTCATTCATTTCCAAGAAAAAAGGTTGGTGGAGAGCAGGTGGTTTTGAGAGTGTTTATTTTCTTCATTTGTTTCTTTGAGTAGCTATGTATCCTCTGTGGTTTGGAGGTATACACTGATATTTGGTAGTGAAGTGCCTTTCATTGTGCTCATGAAATTTAACCTATTTAAGTTAAACTGGAAATGGGGGGAAATTGCCATTTTCATAGGATTTTACATCTTCCATTTGTTTGTTTTGATGATGATATCAATAATTTTCAGAAGAATTTGCCAAACAAACCAAAAAACTCCTCCACGGGAAGATATAATTTGACACTAACTTTATTCTGAATTAAGGTATAACAGCTGAGAGACATAAAATTCATGTAGAAACATCTATAATGTAGAAATATCAGAAATATTTCATTTTTTTCAGTTCAGCCCCAGAAGTACATTGATGACATATGGATAAGAAGGTAACCAAAGTACAAAAGGAAAGAAGATGTTCATCATGCAGAAAATTTTGTTTCAAGAAATAGTCTTCAGTGAAGAACTGGTTTGGTGTGTGCTCCCACACTTTCTATAAGAAACCTCTCTGCAAAAGAGATATTTTTCTCTGTTCATTTTAGTAGAGATTTTTACAAGGAAGGATGACTACCATTTTTCAAAACTGAGCTTGAAATGGATATTGAAAAAATTAATTCTGTAACACTTTTTAAGCTGTCTTTAACATAGTAAGAATAATGTTGTTATTAATAACAAAGAATATGATGTATTGGTCCAAGAGTAGAATTAAGTGAGAATGAAACTCAGAGGTCTGAGAGCTGCTCCAGAGAAGTCAAAGAAATAATGACAATCCATCTAAAATTAATTTCTACATTTTTCAGGCCCCCTTGCTATTTCCTAACCTTTTAACTGAGCAGATGAACCAAGAATCAGCCTTACTAAGAAATTTCAGACATCTGCTTCCACTTAAAATACCTCTTTTGTTTCCTACTTTCATCAAGTTTCTTACAGAGAAGAATTTCTCTCAGCCAGTGTTGTGATCTACATGAAGTAATCAATAGCAGCATGTGATAATCTGCAGTGTGATAGACTGACAAATACAAACTAGACCAAGCTCAAGATGGATCTCTTGTTTCTATAAATATTTTATGCTTTCTCAGAGGACTTAACTTTATGAAGGCCTTGGGGACATCTGCCTGCAAATATAACACTTTGCTTTGCTCAATTCCAATTACATTTGAAAATGTAGAAATTTCTCTGGCATATGAACTCTCACATGCTTTGTCTGTGGAGAACACAATCCATGAATTCTGGCTTTTTGAAGGGCTTTAATTCTCAATTTTAACTCCTTAGAAGCTAAGGTTAAGCTAATATTAATCAAAACCAGAGATGTTTTTCACAAAGTTGCCACTAAGGTATTTAGGTCATCATAAATATTGGGGAGAAGGTTTGTGCAGGAGTGGGAGAGCAGCTTGGCTAAGAGGTTAATCTTATCTTCAGTCAGTTTGAATGAAGACATGTAAGAAACCAGCCTTTATGACCTTTTTTTCCCTAAGTAAGACTCCAAGTTCAGACTTGGTTTTATACCAATGCCATGTAGACATGCTGTTCTAAAACGGCCATCAGCCTGATCCAGTTCTACAATACTCCTGGTACTTTTTTACCATGGTAAAAACCCTTCAGTCACTGAAAAGCTTCTTATGCAATGTAAAAACAAGCAAAAGAAAAAACAACATTTTGGTTTTGATTTTTCAAATTTATTTCAATAGGAACTGTACCACTACCAGCTGCATGATCACTTTGATCCTTGCTCCTGCTGAAAGGGATGGTCTCATCCTCTCCATACCGCAGCCACGGCTGTTTTTTCACCATTACTCTTTGTGCTTCCTTGCATTGAGCTAAATCATCGGAGCACAGACTTTTCTGGGGGAGTGCCAGGGATGGGGAGAAATTGGAAAACAATGCTTTTTTACATAACGACTGAGAGCAATGTGCTGGAAATACACAGCTTTGATACTTCATTGGAAACTACATCATGACAGTGTTTGCAAAAATTAATTCCACTTTTTTCAGATAAAAATACAGGCAGAATGAAGCCTAGGCAAAAGGCTAAATGATGAGAATGAGAAAGGAAACAGTGTTAAATATGTTTAGAGAATGGCAACTGAAAGTAGTAAGTGCAAGGATTTGCTGCACTTATCTATGACTTGGAAGCAGGGCTGAGCCACTCAGTAAATAAACAGCCCCAGAAGCCCTACAAATCTGAAGCTCAGTCTAGACGATGAGGTAAGAAAAGATGTCACGGTAAAAAGGAAAGCTTGGAAAGAAGTAGCTTATTCTTTTATAAAACAAGTAAGCAAACAAATCCTGAGAACCAAGAAACTATCCTGAAGCATTTTGTTCTCTGCAGAAAATTTTTTTGGGGGAAAACACAATACTAAGAGGCATCAGGTTTTGCCAGTGTACACCAGATGGACATGAATTTGTCAAACAGTATAGATACGAAGAGACTTACACAGTTTGGGGCTGGTTATGAAAAATCATATCATTGCAAAAGCAAAAATCACTATGGGGAGCCAGGACTGGGGTTCTGGGTAATATCCTACAGTAAAGACACTGCCACACTGGAAGGGGTTGAACTATAGCATTATTAGGGCTCTAAGCATGGTTTTATTTCTTAAATCTAAAAAGATAAATGTATGCAATTTAGCGTGACTTAAGTTAGTGAAAAATTTCGTGCTTAACACCTGGAGGAGATCTTTCCATCAGTTGTTGTTGTGGCTCCACCGATTTGGTTTAGTTGCAATTATCCTGAGCCAGGGTCAAATTATTTTGCTGTAAACACGGACAAAAGAGATGAGATAGAGCTAAATATAGAGTAAAAGGACACTGAAGATACACACAAGTGAGATCATTACAGTGTGGTAAAATTGGCTGTGGAATGGCCTACTTATAGAAAATATGAATTGTTTTGTGATTTTAAAGTGATTCTGAGCGAATCCCAGTGTAGCATGCTGAAGTACAGTGATCTTCCACTGGCTGGAAAATGGGCTGTATTCCATAATTTTTCCAAATACTGTTATTATTTATAAGAAGCCACATAGGAGAAGGATCAAATTTAAGTATTTATATATGAAATAAGTTGTAGAGATTCAAAATTACTTTCAAATCCAAACCAGATTTATGAATCACTGTTGCTGTGTTGTCTTGATTGAAGACAGTACTTATATACTCTTTGTGCCCATCACTGAGGTTTTGATTCCCAGATGTTATTTTATAAGCTTGGTAACACCTCTGATAGTAAATTAAGGAATCAGCTTTTCAAGTCTATAGAAAGATCAGGTTTGAAGTCATGGTAAATTTCTGTTTTTTTTATATTTTTCTTCTTTTTATCAAGTGATTAAACTAATGTAGCAGCTCAACATATCTTACAGTCATCCTGACCTAAACAAAGGGCCGAGGAACATTGAAGATATTTATAAATTTGAATGCTGTTGCCCCTGATGCCTTAGGTTTTAACTTTTATATTTTTCAGATCGTGTACTTCTTAGCATGTAACTCTGAAACTTCATACAGCCTGTTAGCTACAGTTCCCTCATTCTGGTTAGACATAACAAACCCTCTCTGGGTTTGCACTTCAAGGACACCTTGTTGTCCCAGGCCCTGAAATACATAAACTGAGCCTCTGGACAGGGGGAGCAAACTTGGGGTAATTGCATCATTACCTGAAATTATAATTGGAGAATTAACCCTGATATGCAAATGGACCAAACTTATAAAAGTGTGAAGAACCCGTGACTCAGGGTCCATCTTGGGTGGAGCCCCTCGGAGGCTTTTGACTGCCCAGGGTGTACCTTCAAAGGCCCTTCAAATAAATACTCACTTTTATTCTCTTATTCTTGTCTAGCCTCTGCTGTCAGGTAGCCACTTCAAGGCATCACCCTAAACACATACTGGCTAAGTTCTGAATTTCTCTCACAGCCATTGCTCCAGTAGTGTTGCCCAGGAGTTTTTTAGAGTTGCAGAAATATATAAGCTCAGATTTTTCTTTTCCTTTAGATACAGGAAAAGAGATACAGTTGCTGCAACAAAATGTTCTGCACACCCACACATGGTAAACAAAGTTAACCAGAAGGAGAAAAACAGGCTGCTTGGCAGAGGTACCAGTAACTTGCATAACCAAAAGCTATGCCTGTAGCCGCCATAAAAAATTAATTTTCGCTTTAAGATTCCTGTCTTTCAGTTCAGTCAATGTAGAAGCTAAAACACAAATGGCATTAACAAGAAATCCAGTGTAAGAGGAGAGGAGAAAAAAAATACCCAAAATATTCTTGTGTCTCTGTTTCGTTGCTTGTATTTGACTTTGAGAAAGAAGCTTTGCTTCCCTGATTTGCAGACAATTTCTAGACTCCTAAATTTCACAATGAGGCCATAATGCCAAGCTTTAAAACTGGCAACACAGAGGTCATTCAGATGCTGTGTTTCAGTAGTGTTAGTGTTACTCTGTGTTAAATCAGAGCTCAATGAGCCACTCCACATGTGCTGTCCTTGGGTATAAAACAGCATTCTTTAGTCAGATATTTGGATGCAGCAGATACTATCTTTGAAATTTAAGAGAATTCCCACTTTTCCACTCTAGCAACAGTCATAAACAGATGTCAAGGCTTGCAAAATGGATTGTGATTATACTATGTCTTCTTATATTTCATCATGCCATGCTTAGAAAAGGGAGAGGAGGCAGGCAGCTGATAACCACTCAAAAGCAAACAAAGATGTACTATCAGATGGAGAATTACAATGAAATATTTTGAAATTAATGCCTGTTTTTCACTACAGGATAAATAACAGGTTCCTCAAGGGTGTTCTGCTTCTACAGCAGTTAAATCTGTGCACAGAGAGACAAGTTAAGGGCTTGTATCAGGGATAGTGCTGCCTGAAGACAAGATGTAGTAGACCAGAACAAACTTGCCAATTACTCAGTTCCCCAGAGACACTAAATCAAGTGTCTCTTGCTTCAGGAAAGTGAATTTTACTTGCAGATCAGCAATTAGGCTACACATAGGGAAAGTACACGTTCATTTTCAATTATCTCCTGCAAGTTTCCTAGTTGCCCAGGAGAAAAAAATCATGAGAGGATGGACAGCATTTTCATGCACGTGAGAGAAGTCACCATCCTATTGCTGATCATCCTTTCTCAGGCCTTGCTTTCTAACAGCTGGAAGGAACCTTCCCAGAGCAGCATAGCTGTGTGGGATATTAGAAGGTGTCCAAGTGCAGTTTGTCTGTCCGGGAAATTGTTCCCCTCCACAGCAAGGAAAACTTAGCAGCTTCAGAAGATGTGAATAAAAACATATGGCAGAGAGCAAAGCTATGTGGATTATTTTATTTTAAAGACAAAAGCATTTCAGTGTTGTGTTGTTTTACCGAGTTGCCAGGAACTTGCTCTAAAGTTCACAGTTTTATTTTGTGTGCTTGTGACCATGTGGCAGTGTTTAAAGCAAAACCCACAGGTGTAATGTCCTGTGCTGTCCTGACAGTGTGATACCTTAAAAGCAGGGACAGATAGGGAGCCAGTGCCTTGCTGGAGGCAACCCAGTTATGACTACATGAAAGAGCATCTTTGACTGACATCTTCAACTTACTGGTTTTATTGTGATTCAGATTAAAACAGCAGTTGTTTTCCAGGGACCTAATTGCACATTTTTCCTGTCTTGTTGAATGAGGTGTCTGGGCATTTGTGTGTTAGTCCTTCGTAAATTATCCAGCTGAGTCATAGAACAAATTCTTTCTGGAGGTTAGATTTCCCTGTCTTCTGTTAGCAGCTCTAAGATTTCCAGACATATCTGCCTGAGAGTGAGGTGGGCAACAGCATTTTCAAGGTCATGTCTCAGTGCCCAATTCAGGAAAGGGAACCAGTACTCCAAACAGTTCTTGATCATTTAACTTCTTTCAGCAACACATATGAAAGGTCGCATGCTTAACTGAAAATAAACTGCAGTAGCTCCCAAACAACTGTGAGCTCTAACTCGCCTGCGCAGATCCCATGACTGACTGGCGTGTCAACCTACAAAACAGTGCTGCAATTGCTGAATGGCTCCGTTATTTTTCCATTAAAATTCTCTCTCATTTTTTTAGCTTACATAGCTGTCTCTTGCTGTCATGACGTAACTGCTCATCAATTAAAATTCTTGGCACCGAACAGCCTTCACTTGTGGGTATATCATCCTTGTGATTATTTCTGTTCCTCATGGGAACTGAAAGCACATAATCTCTGATTTGTAAAGCAGAGTTCTTACAGGTATCTCATTTTATAGGATTTATAATAGGGGCATATTTAGTATGTTCCTTTGATTTAAAAGAATACTTTAGAAAATAGGTTTTCTAATAAGGTGGTTGTGAGGTGGCTGCAGCCACAGACCAATCAAACATGGACATGGATTGTACATTAACTCAGCATCTTCTCCCAGCCCACAGTTTGGTTTGCCTTTTGTTTTTGAAGCAGTCTTGTCAGGATGAAGTCGGCTCTGAATAGCTGCTTAGTGTACCTTGATTCTAGACTGGAAGTCAATAAAAGTCTTTCAAAATGTGTCTCTTGCCCACAGCTAGCAGTTTGAGCCTTTCTTTGCTCTGCCAGCAGGACACAGGTAGCAGGAGGAGGATTAGCATGCCAGCCAGCAAAGCTGCTCTATTGAGGTGCTTACTTTAGGTGTTTAACTTAAACACCAGCTTTAAGACAGCTCTCATTAGAATTACACAGCTAACTTGTAAAATCTCTCGGGTTCAAAAGGCTGGGAATCAATAAACACTTCCCTTTTGTTTAAACCAGAGCTTTAGAGTTATCTATGAATCAAAATATTACCTCTCTGAAACCATAACTTGCCAGGTTAAAATATTAATTTATTTTGCCATGGCCATGCTTAAAAGTTGGTTAAGTGGTGTGCAACAACTTTCATAAAATATTTGAAGGAAGTTACCTTATATATTGAATTTATTTAGTCAAAGTGATAAAAGACAAATATTAACAGAAAAAAACTAGCATGGAACCATATGTAAATTCCAGCTCATCAAAAAATGTAGTTTTGTTTAAAGAGAAATGTTTTTCAGAAAGATTTTTACTTAGGGACTGGCTATCCTTGTGTGTCACCAACCCAAAAAAGTTTGCATGACTCTAAAGAGCTTTTCCCAGTTTAAATCCAAGAGAAGCATAGAGAATTTCTTACTTTGTTGCAGAGTAAGAAAATATTCGTAATCCTGAAATTTATAAAGGAAGAAAAAATCTGATTCTTATATAGCTGTAACAATTATATAGCTATATGCTTTCTCATTATATTGTTTTGCAGTAAATTGCTTCAGTCTTAAAGGCTGCTTTAAGAAGAGATGCATTAATAGCTGAGTTTAGATTACCAAGAGGTTAAAATCATGGTTAGTGTTTTTTTCAGTAAAAATGCTTCAGTAATGTAAACCCAGCTTTACACAAAAAATTGTACCTTGGGTTTTCTGTGGTGAAATCAACAGTTCTTGGATGAGAATGTTATGTCCAGTTCTTGCTTTTGAAACTAATAAACTAGATGTTACAAGTGTTGTGAAATAGTTTTGTAGAGCTGCTTAATTCACAAGTTTTGTCATTCACTTACAAAAGAGAGAATTGCAGCAGTTACTTATTACATCAAGTGTTCATAGTGAGAGAATATTTGGTATTATGATGGAATTAAAATAAGATAGAGGGTATTTGCTAATGTGTTTATGGCAAACATCACGTGTATGTAGTATCAGCACCCAGGGAGGCAGGGGTCTGGAGAAGTTGGAATGTTTGCTGCTAGCAAATGTTCTCAGAGTGATTTTCCTTATCAAGTTATCAATAAACTGGCATGTTGATGACATTGTATTTAGAAATATTGTGATTAATGTTTTTGAAATATTTTAATTAAAACTCTACACAATAGGACTTGTTGCATAGAAACTAATGAAAACTATGTTATGCCTGGTAAAAACTCATTACTAAAGTTAAATAGCTAAATTCACTTTTGTATGTGTGTAGTCAAGCTCTTTTGAGTTCCAGTTTATATGTATATATATATGTCTCTAATCTGTTTGCTGTTGTAAACATACTCTGTCTCTTTAACCAGACATATTTCTTATGTCTCTTTTGACGCATCCATATTGGAGTTATTAGCATCTATGGGGAAAAAAAAGGAAAGAAGGGTGACAAAGCCCACCAGCAAATAGAAAATAAAAAAGCAAAGTAACATTCTGGAGCACATCTTGATCACGTATTGCACATTTTCCAGCGCTTGTTGCTCTGTGTATGTGCAAATTGATTGTTGGCACATACAACAACAAGGTTCCAGACATATCTTTTAAGTGTATCTAGATATTAAAAAATGTGATCTGTGAAACACAATCTGTCTTTGTAATCTATGCACTTATTACCATAGAGATTTTAACAAGGAAGTCTGGTTTTTGACCTGTAAACTTAATCTTACTTTTCCTGAAATTCCCCACCTTTACCATTTAGTCTTATGTAGAAAACACGTGCAAAGTTAGTTGTTCTCCTGGTCAAATTTGCATTTCATTTAATTTGGTGTTAGAGCATGTTAGAGTCAGCAAATACTGTGTGTGTTTCAGACTCCTTACCTACAGAATGTTCACTTTTTGGGAAGAACTAAAGCTCAGAATGGTAACTTCCTGGAGTTATTTTACAGAACAGCGTCAAACAGAACACATAACTGGCTATATTGTACCATTAACTAAATTCCCCCTGTGGCTCTGTAAGCTCCAGCCAGGCTTTTCTCACTTGCTCTTTCCAGAGGCGTTCCATTGTGTAAAGCTCCGCTATTGTTTTCTTGAATGGAGGAACATGGAAAGAACAACCAGTGGGCAGCTTTAACCTCACATCACCCTACGCTGGTTTTAAAATTCAGCTGATGTTCTTCAGTAGAAAAATGAACGATAATATCAAACAGCTTGGAAAGTGAAAGGAGTGGCTGCATCTACCAATTATTCAAAGTAATCCACTACATTGTAGAGTAATGCACTATAAATCATGGTATTTAGTGGCCAGTTTCATTTATATCACCCTGACAGGCAAAGAGAGACAAGTATTTCATGTATTTCTTCATATCCTCATGAAAACACTAGAAAGGTCTTGCCTCATTGTGAATCATGGTCAAGTCTTACAGGTATTTTCTCTTATATCTTGAAGCCTCATCTTGCCACTATTGAGGTCAGGGAGAGTTTAATGATTAAAAACATGCTTGCAGTGATACCATCCCTCCAGTCTCTTAATAATCAATTCAAACAGCTAATAGCTCAAACGGAACCCTCTTATGTCTATCCTGCTTTCTCAGTTGAACATTTTGCTCAAATTAAAGAAGTGCTAGCTTCTTATCTTTCTTGATTTGATATTCTTGATCTCAAAGTAGGCTATAAATAGTACCCCTTTGCAGCCTGTGATGTGCAGTCCTGCAGTTCTCACTTTCTTTGCATGCCTGCCTTTCTTAAAAACACATTTTTCCTTTTATATATGATAAATGAATGACTGGATTCATTGATTCCACTTAGTGGTGACATCTGGAATTTGCTGGGCACATTTAAGTTTCAAGCAAGATTCTTCATTTCTGAAAGTAAACCGAAAGCCTGCAGTGATTTTGGTGTTATGACAAGTCATAGTTTACACAAAGGCAAATGCAATCCAATCTAGACAAGTTTGGGGCAGCTGACTTAGAAAGGTACAGGGCAGAACTATGTCAGTGGGGCATCAGGGAAACCAAAAAACAGAGAAAATGCATCTTTGTACTTCTCTGAATGATCTACAGTGATCAAAGTTTTCTACTTGAAATCTGACTTGAGTACCTTTTCATGACACTGAAGTAATTTATGTGCATGAAAGTAAATATCATTTAATTTCCTCTAATATGCACAGGAATTTCATCAGTTTTCAAATAACAGCTCTCTCATTTTTCTCTTGGACAGGCATTTGCTACTTTTACTTTCCATTCCAAAAGGAGCAACCTGCTTCTGCATTCTCAGTAATGCAGTGTCTCAAATCCTAGTCAAGTGTGAAGTCAGAACATAACCCTGCTTTCTTTAAATATGTGTAAAGATTTCACATTATTGTTTTACCTTAACTGCCAGGTGTGTGACTGTTAGGATAGAAACAAAAGAAAATACATTTTCAGATTATATTTTCCTACTTTCAGCTTTGTGACTCCTCTCCAATGAATAAAAAAAACCAAACCAAACAAACAAAAAAACCCCAAAGCAACAACAACAACAACAAAAACCCACAAAAAACAAAACAAACAAAAAACCCCACCATGACATGCTGAGTAAAATGTTAGAGGAAAAAACAGCTTCTGAAACATATTAGCTGCCTACAATGACAGCCCAGGTCTCAGTTCAAAGAAAGTTGTCCTGTGCATCACAGACACTTTGGAATATGTCCTTCCCACATTCCTCTGAAACCACAGACAGGACATCCTGCACCATAATAATAATAATAGCCTGAAGGTTGTTAGGAGCCAGGAAAAGAGCAGTATTAGAAGAGGAGAGAGAAGTTATACTTAAACAAGAAACTATCAGACCTTTCTTCTATACTCCAAACTCTCACACTGATTCCTGAACCAAGTTCGAAAGACTCATCTGTGTTTTCTACATTATTTGAAACATACTTAAAATGTTATGCTATGTTTATTTCAGAAGGGAGCTCAGTAACACTTTTATCTTGATTGTCCTTGAGGGTTTTTTGTGAGTCTCAGAACAAACCAAGCCCATAGAAATAAAACCTACAAGTAAAATAATGTATCCTTGGCAGTTAAAAATGCATGTATATGCTGTGCTATTTACTATTTTTCAGGAAGAAGGTGAAAATGAATAATTAATTCTGCTAACAAACATTTCTGTCGCAAAACCTAACTAGGAGATGTACTGGGGGCTTGGCACTGCTAGCATTGAGGAATCTTTTCAAAAAGCAAATTGTAGTTCTCAAGACAGTGTGTACTCTGTTCCCTTTTACTTGCTTAAGAAGAGGGCACATCAGAGACTGAGGAAATGTACATGGAAATGCATCCAAATCCAGTCCTCCTATGTTTGGTGAATAGCAACTGTTTATGGGTGCTATTTACTTTGAATATGGAGTGAAGACATACCTCGCCATTAAACATCTCTCTGAGGTATTTTCAAGGTACATGAGCTTCACCACCTAAGTAATACTCAGACTTTCATTTAAACAAGCAAGTTTTCTATTCATTATTTAGTTTGCCTGCTGTACTCATCATAAATTTGTTATATATTTAATGCTTATTAATGAAAAGAAACATTTTTCCTTCCTCCTTAGAGGTTAAGAAGTTAAAATAGTAAAAGTAACTCAGAGAAAGAGGTAGCAAACAAGTAGTTTTAACAACGTCAATCCTTCACAAATGGAATGAAGTATTTCTCATAGTTTTCACATTCAGTTTTGCTTGAAATCTTTCTTATAATTTTTTTTTCTGTTCCAAGGTGGCTGTCTGCAGTCTCACACTGCAGGGCAGTCTCTACTGTCTCTAATGCCAAAAGACTGATAGAATCAGAGACAGAAACCTTCTGAGAGAATGCAATATTTCACTTCACCAAAATGCAAACAAAATCCTTTGATTGTAGCAGAGTTTGGTTTTTTTCTTACAACGGCTAAAGACATTTTGGCATCTATGCTGCTTTTCTTGTGATTTGTGGTATTGTTTATTATGAAAACAAATTGCCCATCTATTGGAGGATATTGAGCCAAATTTGCGGATGTCAATGAAGATACCCTGCGGCTTAAATGAGGTTGTTATAGTCCATGCAGGAACTTAAGAGGCTTATAAAACTGCTGCAGAGAAACATCCCAACTTTGCAGCTTTGGAACATTTTTAACCAGGAACTCCTGGCAATGTGGAGTGTAAGTAGTGTCCAGCTTTTGGGTTGGGCTTCAATTTTAAATAGAAGAGGTAGAGCTTCAATGATGTCTGGCAGCAGGATTCTCCAAGAGCAGAGGGCAGGAGTCATAATTTAGTGAATAGTGTCTCACCTGTGGTGGATCAGCACATTCTTAAACCACCCTCAACCCAGTACCTATTTCTTCTCTCAGCACCAGTATCACCACAAATGCCAGGAAAATCATTCCTCCAACAGAAGGAAATCTCTGCTCCATCTGGGCATTTTGCTCTGTCAAGCACAGTTGAGTGCTAAGGGAACAGCACAGATCTTTTCTAGTGGCTCCTCTGCTTTTGAGACACAACTAGCTCCATGCTCAAGTCTGGTGAGAAACACAAATTAACTGCTTCTTTCTACAGCAGTGTAGAAAATCAGATTTCCTAAGGACTGATAATAGTTGCTGCCCAGTGGAGGAAGTGCCGAGCCATAAAAATTGCATCAGAGCTTTCCCGAGCTTTGAAGAGATGAAAAAAGGTGTGACTGGGGAAAATAAGGGAAAGTTTTGTTTTGTCCATATTGTGCACATCCTTTTGTACAAGCTTCTGATGAGGGGCTGCTTCCCAGGGTGAGGTTCTGGTATGACATGAGGATAAAACACTTCATCTGCATTGACAGTAAAATATCATGGACCCCTTAATTGTGAGAAATACAATGTCTTGAATTTGATCTATTAACTAGTACTAGCCATGTGTCACTACTGTGGGTTAAACTGCACCCTTGTGACCCAGCACCATAACTGCAACATGCAAAGAGAACATTTTTGTAGTGAGCATAGCCTTGCTGGGTATGCAGTTTTATTAGGCTGTGCCAATGTACTTTCACAGCAGTCAGTTTAGTCAGTCCCATTAAATATGACATGTTCCAAGTCTTTCAGCTTCACTCCTTTCAAGTCTGCAAGACTGACTTCTAAGATCAACAGAGTGATAAGGAGACAGCACTGCCCTCTTTCACCTTGGAATATGGAAATGTAGAAATAATACAGACTGTTTGTACTTCATGTCTTATTAAGATCTGTATCTTTAAATATATACACATCTGTGCACATAATTTGTGAATTTAATATCGTTTATTCCAAGAACATTTGACCTGTTAGCCCAGTTTGGAGCCCATACAGGCCACAGGGCTCCACTAGATTGCTGCCTGCTAGCTTCATGTAAGCCTTAGTCAATTTTTTTTTTTTTTTAATAGAAAAGAGCTTAGACCAATAAAATAATTCTAATTTCACAAGTTGACTCTCCTTGGGAAATTGGATTAGATATGTTTCCCTCTCTTTAAGGGCAAAATTATTTTAGCTGAAAATTGCATAATTCTACTTCTTTTACCTAAGGCAAGTTTTGCCAGTGAGCCAGCATCAAAGGTATGCATTTAAGCAGAAAACCAGCATTTCTGGCTGGAAAGAAAAGCAACATTATCTCTACTTTGTTTACTTTAAGTGGGCCAGCAATGATTTAGCACGAACATGGGAGTTCAGCCTTCACATAGGTAAGGGGAGAGAGAGTTCCTAGGAGAGGCAGAGAGGTGAAGTCCATATATAAGATATGGGTGTATGTGTGTTTATGCCTGGCTCAGAAGCCTTAGGATACATCACTGAGCAAAGCTGTGAGATCTTATCTCCTTGCCAATCCATCAGCCTGCTTCGCTTGGATGAAAACTGACCACCATTCAGAGCACCAAGTCTCGCTCTCTGTGAGAGGCAGAGGGCAGGGTTGGTTGAGAGCTCTTGCTGGAGTGCTTTTAACACCTCTGAACTTCAGGCAAGAGAGGTGGAATGCAGCTGCCACTAGTGCTTTCCTCCAAACTCCCACAGGAAAACTTGTTCTGTGAAATTCAACTGACCAGATATCTATAAAGGGAGAAGAAAGAAAGTGATAATACATGCACTGTGAAACTTTATCTTAAATTGGTCTAGTAACATTGAGGAGAGGTGCTCCTGTTACTTTTATAACTACTGTAAACAGGTTAAAGCTCTTTGTTGCTGAAAGCATATGGAAAATGAATTCTTTGTCAAAGAAATTGATATTTCACTTGGCATGCTGCTACAGTTGAAATAATTTTAAAGTGAAAGTTGAGAGGGTTTGAAAACCTTTCTTGCTCTAAAAATATAGGATGCAGGTGATTTCATTGAACACTTTCACAGAAGTAAAATATGTAAGTGATATTTAAAAAAACCCTATTTTCTTGATATTCACACATTATGTACTTTCATGCTGTTAACATACTATCAAATGCAGTGTTGTTTTCATGTCCAATACAGGCATCATCCAGATCCCAATGAAAATAATGGAAAGAATCCCACTGACTTCAAAGACCTTGGAGTTGAGCCCTTACATAAATTGCTAATTAAACTTGATTAGTGACTAAGGTTCACCAGTGGAAAAAGTTTACCAGATTTATAACCTACCTGAATAATAGGTAGTGGAATCAGTGAAGGTCTTGCAACTTTATTGCTGAAGTTATCTTTCACCACACCATGGTATGAGCTACAGTCCTATGTTGCTTTTCATCATATTAATCCCCTGCTTCATAGAAGTAAGATAAATTTTCTCTCTAACATGAATTTTTACTGCTTATATAAGGCAGTCTTCCTTTTCATTAAAACTTTTGTTATGTTTCCTTTGAAAAACAATGATACAAATTAAGGGAAAGGGAGTATAATCTACATTAATGGATTAAATTAAAAAAGGAAGAATCATGCAGAATATCAGGGGAAACATTTGTCTCTCAGAGAAAGACCTGTCAAAGTACGGAATTGTCTCCTGCAGGAAGCAGAGGAAGCCATGTCACTTGAGGGAGTTTAAAACTAGATTGGATACAGCACAGAAAAACACAGCATTTAAATGAAATTGGGAAATGGGCTGGCTCACTTGTTAGGCTTTCTGTGTCTCTGATGCCTAGAAGAATTTTGAGAGTTTACAGTTTCAGGAAAGCCTTGTTTATGCCTAAGCTTAGCTGTGGTACTGATAATCCTAAACAGTTTACATCACACATTGCATTAGACTGTTTTCAGAAACCCACAAGTAAGGCTAACCAGGAGAATCAAAGAAAAAGAAACCAAAATAATGAAAACTAAAACCTTGTGGCTCTCAAAGGGTTCTTAATGTGTCTGTACCTTCTGATATTTACCAGTTTGTCTCACTGTGGTAAAATCACTTGACTCTCCAAGTGGTGGGTAGCACTCTGACCTGCTGGTATGAAAAGCAGAGGTTGAGTGAGGGTAGTATTTGATGGTGCTCACTATTGACCTGATTCCATGGATATCAATGCTTTGGTAGATTAAACATATTGTATGGGCATTGAACTGGCCCTAAAACTCCCCCCATATACTTCTAGAGATAACTATGGTTTACTGCTAGATCTTTGGTTCCACTGATTCAGTTACTTGAAGTCTGCAGCTGCCTGACTTATTTTATTTGGTTAACAGACTTTGCTGTGTGTATTTGACCTCATTAAATGGAGGGAGTATGCAATAAATCCTACTAAATATGCTGTAGATAAGAATATTACATACCCCAAAAATCTCTCTTAATACACCATGAAAATATTGTTTTCATTAAAATGAAAAAATGCTGTTGCAAAAGGTATATTGGGATGAAGAAAATGTTACTTTCTTCATGGCTTACTTAAAATTATTAAGGTGTTCTTTGAAGACCATCATGGCATGGCTTAGAATTAATCAACAAACTGTTCCTAAACACCATTTGCCAGGAATAATCAAACAGGCATATGTTCAACACTCAGGAAACATTTTAGAGGATTAAAAGTCAGAGGGTGGAGAGGAATATGAAATCCTAAACCTTCCCCTGCACTCAGACAAGGAGACGGCCACATCATGAGCAGCTGAATCAGACTTCAGGAACTGCTTGCACAAACTCTGAAAATGTTTGGCAAGATAAAAAGTACCCTCAGCTGGATGAAAATGATTCAGTGGTCACATGATGTCCCATGGCCATAGCTTTAAAACAGACCTTCAGAAACACACTCGACATGTGTTGGTGATCACACAGATGAAAGCGTGCGTTGTACAGATGGGAATTCCAGCGGCCTGCACGGGGCCTTCAGGAATTACGAAGGGGATCATTTACGGTGTACTTTTAGGACAGCCTTGGGGAAAAAGGGCCTTTATCAGTCAGGACAGTGGCTATGGAAGCTTTGTTTTCTTGATCACACTGAAGTACTCACAGGTACACATATGGAGTTGGAGATTAATTCATCTGTCCCTTGATGCATTCCTCATCACTGAAATAGAAAAATAGAACAAAATGGAAAAGATTGCTGTGGAAGGAAAAGCCACATTCAGTCTAAAGCATTACAGACAACAAGAAAAAAAATAGTCGGGGTTGGTAATTGAATTCTTTTATTGCATGCCCTGTGGACCTGAACTGCTCCCCTAAGGTATTTTGCCAATCTTTATGACTTATCAAAACAACCCTAGATATGCATTGGGTATATCATGAAGAGATTTTTAAAAGCATGTGTAATGCAGACACCACCACCATCACTTTTTTTCTTTTTTTTTTTCCCCCTCTACATTAATTTATTTCTTTTAAACAGTGGGGAGAATGTGTGTTTTGATCTTTTAAATAATCTCAATTATTTGCATTGTTTTCTTTTTTTCTGGATTTTTATATCCTGGGTACTACTTTTATGGGAGGCCAGTTAAACCTCAAAGCAGACAAACAATTTCCTTAAGACTGACTGTAGCTTCAGATTGACATTCCTTAATGAGCCTAAGCCCCAAATCCTGCCTTGCTGAAAACACACTAAGTTCACTGAGGTTTCTAATATTTCAGTTCAACTTTTTAGATGTATAACAAACCCTCAGACCAGGCAAGAAGTCAAAATAAGCAAAGATCTCCCTGGTTTTTTTTCAGTGTGTTCTCTGGAAACACATAAATCTCAGTGTAGGTTTTATCAGGCATATTTTCCCTTGGATCTAACATAGCCTTCTGAATTTTCTCATGAAGCTCTGTATTGGTATAAGGGTGTGGATGTTTATGTGCAACATTTGTTCATTAAGCTCATAAAAACTTAGCTTTCAGGATTAATTTCTTACGTGATTTCTCTACATATTTCAAAAGTAGAACTGCTTAAATGCTTTTAAAATAAATGGTACAATTTGAGACAGGACCAATTGTCAATTGGGATGGGTGGAATTACATCAGAGATTAAATTAGCCTGCTGTTAACATTATTGATGTTGGCCCAAAGACTGAAATTTTAAATGAGTCCTCATTCAGTCATTATTCCTATTGATCTTTGTCAGGTTTTTCCTTGCAAAAATGAATAAAAAATGTGAGTTTGGCTCCTTAAGCTGTGTGCCATTAAAGTAAAATTGCTGACCTTTCTGCTAGATGATCACAGTGGCAAAGTCAGGATTCTTGCCAGGTTGGATGGCTACAAGATTAAACTTTGAGGATTTATAATTACAGCAAAAATTAGTTTTGCCACAGCATCCAGCCAAGGATAGACCTTTTCTGTAGTCTGTGGGTGATTAATCCAACATGATTTTATTGCAGAAGTGATGATCAGTGTCCCAGTCAGCCACTCAAGATAGACACTTTGCTCTAACATGTTTTAATCTCTGCTTCTTGGACGGTGCCCTCACAAATTACAATGGACCATTTAATTATGTAATTTCATTGATCAGATTTACTGTTGCTGTCTTTGTTCCTAATACCTGTAATTATGCTTGGACTTAATGAAAAGGCCACAACAAAATGTCTGAGAAGACCTATAACCTGGTTTTCCACATTCCTGGCCTTTTGTTTGTTCCAGGATTTGTAACACGGTAATTGATAATGATAGGTGGTAGATGAGATAAGTGGTTTTACTGTAATTCCAGGAAATTAGTTTACTTGCCCTCATGGCCAGAAGCGTATTTCATCCAACTGTTTTGTAAGTATTTGTTAAGGAATAAAAATAGTAATAATAATAATTTTAAAAAAACCTAAAACAGCACCCAAAGAACTCAAAAACCTAAAAAGAAAGAGAAATCCTGCAGCTCTGTTCCCAGCAAAATTTCACTTCTCTTTAGGTCCAGCTTTAGCAAGTTGCTTGGTACTAAAAGAGCCATGGTAATAACTGATAGTGGTAAAAACCTAAGGCAAATAGGCTGCTAGAGCAACTTGGCAGCATTGCTCTCTCTGGGCTACAATTTCCTCATAAATAGCACTTCTACAATTTTAGCCATGCTTCAATATTATTGCTTGTGTGAACATGGCTCGGGTGATTTTAATTTTTTCTGTAGTTTACAACATTTCTAAGCTACATGACAGGGTTGAAACATGCCTTTACATCTGTGGTAAAGATCCATTTGTGAGAAGCAGTGAAGGAATAGGACAGAGAATGTTTTTCTTTCATTTAAATTCAGAGATATCCCTTTAAATGGCATTTTAGTGTAATCTTGGGCCATAATTTGTAACACACCCTTCTGAGAGCTGACTAAATTCCGATTGATTTTTCAATTCTGGATGTTGCCAGAATTTTTCATGAAGCTGAAATACCCAAGCTCTGGTGTCATTGAAGAGGTCAAAATGTTCATGATGAACACACCTGTTGTGCGTTATTGAGGAGAAGCAAACTGTTACAGCTTTGGAAAAAGAAATTTCTAGGAAGTCACTAAATCAGATTACAAAGGGGATGGAAGACTAATACTTAAAAGACAAAGAACCTGTGAAGGGTAATTGCACAGCCAGTGTATCCCATTTGGAATAAGCACTTAAATGTGTCAGCAAGTCTTGTGGCAACATCTGCTGAGCACATTTTGATGCCATCCTTTATAGCTACTAATTTTTACAAGGCATAGCCATTTCTGAAACATATCTTAGATTACAGTGCTGCAAGCAGCTGAGAAATCAATCAGTTTCTTGACACTGAAATGAGCTGCACTTTTCTCTTTCTTGTGTTTTGTCACTCTTTCCACCCTTCCTTTGTCTTTGCTGAGTAGTTTTCAGCAGGGTTATGAAGCTGGATTGATTCAGGGAAGGATCCAACCAGATTTAGCTATTTGTTTTTATAGACCTTGTAGGAAAACATATAGGATGGAGATTGAGTGGAACCTCATTCTTTTAGTAAAAAATGTGTTGTTAGAGTCACTAACTGCATTTTGTAGATCCTAAGAGATGGTGGTAGCTGAAATATTCCGGGTGCCTTACACTGATAGCAAGACACAATGTTAAGGTCAGCATGGGCTGACAGGGAGAAAGTATTGGACCTGTGTGTGTCAATTCCTTCTGTGACATTGTGCCCTGAACCTGTGCATCCAGTTATCTGAATTGCACACAGTCACTAACTCACTAACTACCATGTGAGGTGCAAATGATGTGTTTAAAAGTAAACCACGCTTAAGGGCATGTTCTGAGACTGCAGGAGATACTTCCACTCACTGGTGTCATCGGAGTGCTGAGCACTGAAGCATCTGTATGAGGTAATGGAGAGACAAGTTAGAACTGAATTGCTTCAAGGAAATTCTCAAAACTTAAAATTCATGGGATACTGGAATATCAAGCAGAGACTATCTATTTGGGTTAATACTCTTCACAGAAAGAGATATTCTAATATGTAGTGGTCTGGTCAGTTTGGTAACTGGTCAGTCGTCCTCCTCCTGCTCGTTTTCACAGAGGAGGTTCTGAAAACCAACAAAGTCCAGTAAAAGCTGTACCACAGCTTCAAGCAGAAGCATTTTGAGAAAAATTCTTCTGCATGGAAATGTTATGACAAAAAACATTTTCAGACTATTTTTTTCTAAGGGAGTTGGAAGGTCCTTAGGAAATGAGTAATTCTCAGAATAGGCAGGAATTTACTTGGGAACTTACTAATTGCTGGATACTAGAGAAGTACTGGCACTTCCATTATTCCCTGGTCATCAGCACTCCTCAGTAGAGGTCCATGTGATTAATGGAGTGAGCCTGGTCCAGACACTGAAGAGTGTTAACAAGACCTTTGCAGAGCTTGTGGAAACTGTCTGGTTGTTAGTGTTACACAGAGGTGCAGAAAGTTGAAGAATTTTTGTAGCCGTTGACATTTCTTGGGGGATGTCTGCAAAAAAAATGCTGGAGCTGTGAGAGGATATCTGATATATTTACTTAGAGAAAGAACCTGCAGATCAGATGCAGAATATCTAAGAAAGGAAGAAAAACTCTGAGTCTAACAAATTACGCTTGGACAAAAAATGACAGAGCATCATTCAGTGTGTGAATAAATTATGCATTCAGAAGGAGCTCGGACTTTGTGAAATGCTTGTGGTCCTGTCAAACCAGTGAATGCATGAGCATTAGTTATAGCCTCTAGTCCTTCTGGTCAAGCTAAAAAGCTGTATCAAAAACCAAGATCATGAAAATGGAAATTTTATATGTTTCTATCAGGGAATATCAGAAATATGCAGAAGAGAGAGAATTCTAATATTGCTAGAAATTAATATGTGTATCTTATGAATCATCTTTTAGCATGATTCTCAAAAAAATAGCATGTTACTTGTACTTGTTTATGTTTACTTCAGACAGGTAATACATTTCTTTTAGCTGTTTATCTTTCTTAAAATACTTTTGTTGGCTCATAAGTCTGTTATAATAAAAATATGCTTATTACTTCGTGGGAGTAATATATATATATATAGCGTGCTTGTCTTATCTAAACTAAGTCAATTGACAAATGTCTTCAAAATTTCTGCCATCTGAGATCATATTACTGACTTGGGTTTTTTATGGTAGGCTCCTCAATATAAACTGGGATCTACTCTTTTTATTATATGACTCAGATGGTTCATTTAATACACCTAATTGAATTCTAAATGCTTTGTAAAGGGAACTTGTAAAAAGGTGTGAGCATTGTAGCACTTTTTAACAGCCCTTCTATACCTCTGAAAAACTGAAATCAGAGGAAGCCAGTTTTGGCAATGCACTTCAATACCTCGTGTTTCTTGCAGAGCTGAATGTCAGAGGACTTGTATTTTAAGCATAGCTCTTTCTGCTAATAACTTAGGGGTTCTATTCATTGATTTCTTGACAGTCCCTATTTATTTCATTTTCTTATTTATTTTACTTAGACATAAACAGCATAAACTGATTTTTTTTTTTTTTTTTTTTTTTGCTTACTAGTTAGCATTATTTTCATGCATTAAATCTGTGGATAAATATACCAGAACAAAGTTTTAGACCACTCTTAAGACGACATTGCAAAACAGTTTGTCGTATATTTCTGCTTGTGTAAAACTGCACAGACCCATGTGAAATGGTTTTCAGGCTATTCTTCTGCCTTTGAGCAAGCTTTATTTTTCTTTAAAGAAGGTAACTTATGTTTAAAAAACTAACCAGCAGAAATCCAGGACAAATTCCAAGACAGGATATATTTCATCTAAAGAACAGTCTGTGTTCTAGGGGCATCTTTGCTTTTTTTAAAACTTTGAATTGTTTTTTATTATAGAGCTATGTCCTCACAGAGCTAAGATTTACAGCCCTCATTAATGTAATTTATAAGAGTAAATGACAAGCATACTAAAGGATCTGCATCTGATCCAGTCAACAACATACAGATAATTCAGATTTGTCCAGCCTGGTCTTGTCAAGTCAAGCAAAATAAAATCAATCAGTGAACAGAAGAAGTGGGAGTATTTAAGCTGAAAAAGAGAGTCCGTTTCCTGCTAGGGAAGTGGGGCTGGACAGCCTGTGCCTTTGCATTTCAGAGAAAATACTGCAGGAATTGGGTTTTTATTTTTTTTAAGTGTTGAAGAACTACTAACATTCCCTGAGAAATCCCTTTCTTGCTTTCATCTGTGCTGCCTTGAAGAGTGGCATGATGGCAGCGCTCAGGAATAGCTTTCTCTGAGAGAGTCCAAGTCAGAAAATTGCTATTTGTCAGAGAATCACATTTCCATCCCTCAGCCACTAATAATAACCTACAAAAGTGTTCACTTTCAGTTTTCAATGACCTCTTGTACTTGCTGCTGCCACAGAAATTGTCAGTTGACACAACTGGTATTTTCCCTTCAGCTAAGAACCAGCTATGACTGCGAGGCACTGGTCAAGGAGAAGAAGGCTGAGTCCTTAGACAGGGAATCTGATCACCCAGGCTGTGGATTCCTCCCCACCTTTACTTCCCATTTGCCTACACATACATCACCGAATAACTCAGTTTCAAGCCTTGGGTTGAGCTGGTGTGGAGGTGGTGGAAGCTTAATTCTGCTACCTAGTGTTACCAGCAGTGAGTTTACTGTGCTGAGCAGGGCCAGCCTGCAGAGAGCTTTCTTTGGACAGAATACACCAGCTTCGTGTCCAATAACAGCTGCTGAGAGCTGTGCTCTCACTGGAAGGACACTGGAGAGTCAACAGCCCTAGACTTTCTCCTCACATGGATTTTAGCTGATAGCTCTAGCATGTGCTGTGTCTCAGTGTGCCCAGTGCCAGGAGCTAGTCAGAGACATGTGAGCCTGTTTGTGAACAGTTCATTGAGCAAGGAACTGGTTTTTGCTTTATTAGCCCTGTTTTCATGCTTGTCTGGAGTGATATACAATGAGGTGTTTTCGGTTGAAGAATTTTGAACATTTTTAGTAACAAAATCTGGTTTGCTCTAAGTAAAAGCAGGAGTAATGCAGTGCAATTTATGTCTTGGGTCACAAAGATTAAGAAAGAAAATTCGTAATACTGTGTTTACCTCCTGGCACAGCAAAAAGAAGTAGAAAAGGCAACATCTTCATGAGCAGCTGCTTGGCTCCCTTTGCTGGTGGCTCATTAGAATGCTGTGTAACCAGACTCTCTACAGGTGGACAGTTAAGAGCCAACAATTTTAATTAGTGCTTTTTTAGATCTATGCACCCAATGATCTCTAGGAGCTTGACCTTGGGCCAGAAACCAGTCCAATTTTTTAAGTCATTGTGGGCCTGCAAAGATGCTTGTCTTGCTAGTGACTAATTTATGACTTGCTCTCTCCGCAGTTAGTCATAGTACTGCAAGTTTCCGCAGTGTGAAGTTGCAACTAAGAGGAGGAACTAGGGGAGAGAAAAAGCTGGGGAAGAAACTAGAATGGGAAAGATTTATTTTTGTACAACCTGGACTGAAAGAAAAAAGAAACAAACTAGCCAGACGGATATAGTGTAATGTGAGGTTCAGCCAGGTAAACTGCAGGAATTGTTGGGCTTCCAGGGATTTGTGTATTTTTAAATCAACATTAGATAGGAAAAAAAAAAAAAAAAAAAGCCAGCACCCAAGATATTGGTTATCATGAACACCATATTAATGAATTTTTGCTCAATGTACCATGGATCAAGCAGCAAATTCTGTCTTTGAGGAGCCCTAGCTGTGTTCCCTGAGTGAGGGTGATCCTTCCTAATATTAGTTTGGTTGGGTTTGGTGATGGTCTTACCAAAGTATCTGGGAGAACTAGAGAAAGCCCAATAGGATGTAATACAAATCTTTGGACTGATAGACCTAAGAGGAGGAATTTTGAAAGAAATAGTGAAGACCATCATGACAAAGCTTATGGAGAATATTTTGAAATGGTGAACAGTAAAATCATAGCTGATTTATAGTGTGATGAGATGAAGGTTTAGAAGTTTCACATTTGAAACTGATCTAAAATGCTGCATGAGGCTTTCATGTGATTAAAACTCAGACATCAGGTAGGTAACAAAACCACCGGTTAATGCAACTGTTGCTTTCTTAGGCCTTCCTTTTCGGGCTGTGTGTTCTAGAGGTGCTATTATATTCTCACACATTGCAGGAAAACAGCATATGTTAAAACATTTAGTGCTTTAGTTAGGTATATCCTGGGATCCCATCAAAAAAACCCAGAACCTTGCACCCCCAAAAGATACTTCCTTTCTGCATAAAGTGAAAAAATTCTTAGAAGAGCCCAGGGTAGAAACAGCTATACAATTTTTTTTTTTTTTTGTGCTAGAAGACAGCTTGTTTCAACACTGCAGGTTTATGGACACATACTGGAAACACAACAGAACAAGCTGGAAGCATTTTGGATGAAAGACTTTTGTTGATTATATGTATGGAAGTGCCAACATCTCTTCAAATGGAGAGTAATCAACACCAAACCTCAAAAAATTCAGACTGTTCAGTTCAGATAAGCATCCAGAAATTAGTCTCTTTAACCAAAACTTGTCCAAACCTCTTTGGTCTGGAAGTCAGGGTGGAAATGTTACATGACCAGACTTTCTTATGAGTTTTCCAGTGCTCATTTCCTTTTGCCTGCAAAGAGATATCATGAGAACAACTTCTTATAGTGTGGTGTGCCTGCAATTAGGTTTCTGCACTTACCAACAGTTAACCAAGCCTGTTTTGAACTTGTGCAGGGAATGCATTTTATGCCAAGTCCAGCCCTAATAATCACATAGGAGAGATAAACCATATACCCTTATGCAATGAAATATGCATAGTATTAATTCCTTTGCAAGAGTTTAAAGCCACTTCCTTTCTTCTTGTGGCACTAAATCCAATAGTTTCATTTTAAAACCGAACTTGGAATGAAATTGAATTCACTTATAAGTGAACTTCAAATTGTCTAACAGTAGAAAAGTTGCTAATCTAACCGAATTTTTTCTACTCTTCCCTTTTCAATGTCTGTTGTAGTGTATAATCACATTTTGACCTACATTCCACATTTTGATCTATATTCCACATGATCCTTTCTGTGGAAAACAAAAGGACAACTTCTTCAATGGCTTTGCAGTGAACTAGGCTAGGAGAGCTGGCCAATCCTGGGAAAAACATATATGAAAAAGATAGAAAGTGTTATGTAGTTAATAAAATATGTGAAACATACACGAGCCAGCTAAGTCCTAAAGAAAGCACAAAACTTGCAGAGTGAGATGAGACTTCTGCATCTCTGGTGTACGAGAAATAGCACCCCACATCCTGAAGCTGGGGTACACTGATTAGTGTTTTGTGTAATGAGGGTTAAGATGAAGAACTAGGGCATTAAATCTTAGAGTATGTTCCCTGACTCCTTTTTATTAGACTCAAAAATTTCAAAATATAGGAACTGAGCTGTTGCCGTCAGATCTCCATGTGCTTGGCTATAATTCACACAGTTGCCAGCAGTTTCATGCGGGCCAGTGTGGCTCCTTGGAATTTCAGTACCACCTGCAATTCAAACTTTGTTTCTTCTACGCACAAAAGAATCAAAGTTGTTGCAATCACGAAGGGTAACACTAGTCTATCTAGGTATGAAACATTATCTCCAAAAGTAGAAAAAAAAGGTCATTCCTAAATAAAGAAATTCTGGCAGAGATCGTGCTAAATGAGAGTAAAAATGTGGGTTTTTACATTCAGGTGTCAAATAACTTATCTGTTACAAAGCTAGAGGAACAGCAAGCTGGACAGGAGACTTCACCCTTTACCTGTCATCAGTCTTTCCCATACAAACCTGCATACATTGTTCTGTTTGGCTTTCAAGAGGAATGAATAGGGCTTGCTCATGTTGCTTACATAATGCTGTTTCAGTCAAAAAAGGGTCTTTAGAAGTACCTAACTACAGAGTGTCCAGAAGTTTTGAGATTACTTACATACCCTTTGCAGCATCAACTGTAGCATAAAAAGAGCTTTAAGCACCTTCACATTTGAAAACTGAAAGTCAGCTCTTGCATAATGTTTGTGTTTTTCAGAATTTCAACTATATAGATAAGTAGTTGGTTTCAAGTCCAGGTCTGCATTTCCTTTGCAGTTTCATTTTAATTCTGCGTATTCCTAAGAATGCACATGAGTTTTATTTGTAGTCAGCCTATATCACAGCAGCTGTTTTGTTTCCCAGAGCTTTCTGTAAAAGGGAAACATCAGGAGTACTTTATAGTTTACATTTTTTGTTGCCACTAGTCTGAATAATATCTGATAGATACGTGCTTTGGAATTTGTTAGGAAAGGGATTCATCTTTTATTTCAACTGATTTCTGATGAAATAGCCCACAGAATTAACCACAATGTCAGAGGTTAAGGAAACAACTCTGTTAAAAAAAAAAAAATCAGGATCAAGTCAGACTTTGAGAAATATAGTTATTTTTTCCAACTTCTCCCTCATCATTTGGTTTCTTTCTGATTCTGTTATACTCAAGTCTTTGAATTTTTCCTCTGAATTGTTACCTATAGTATCCAGAGTTGCTTCTGCCTGAAAATCATCCTGAAAGGACCATAGCTCATTAATGGAATTAATGATCTTACATACTCTAATCACTCAGGATGTTATATTCTGTGGAGTGAGGAGTTTCGCTGACCAGTTATTTTCTGAACTCTCATAAAATCACTGGGCTTGTATCTACAGAATGTCAAACCACAACTTTATCCTTTACTCCTCCACTGTTCCTGAATGGGTGGCATATACACAGAGAGGAGGGAGGACGAGAATAACTCTGTGTGCTTTCTCCAGAAGTGAAACAGCTTTAAACTAGACAGAATAAACAACAAAGAAACCAAGGAGAGCACAAAGGATGGTTTAAGGTGTGTTAACCCCAATGCACCCTGCATTGAGAGGGACTGTTTGGAATGTAAGCATATCAGGGAATGTCCCACAGAAAGTCACCTAAAAGTTCTCTGTTGCCTTCCCTCACTCATGTCCAAATGAAGTTCTGACTGGCCACTTCTTTAGGTGTGAATTTTCAGTATCTACTTTTGAATCTGCTTTTTATGTTCCTTCCATGTTTTTTTTGCAATGAGCAGAATGTAATTTTAACCTTGTTTCCCCAAAATAATAATTCTTGATAAGAAGATACACCAGGTAACCTGGGCATTACAAAGAGCATGGCATCCATGTGAATCTGCCTTCCTACAGCTTATTTCAGTGTCTGTGGCAATCTAAAAACCCAGGGAAAGCTTCAAACACATTATTTCAGAAAAAAATATTGGTGCGCACTTGAAAATTACAGCAGGCAGCAATAGGAATTTCAAATAAATTTTCTCTTCTAGAGAAGGCCATCACCAAAGGACACCATTCCCCTTTGTCATTTCCTTCAATAAAAAAGGAAGGGCCAACCCTAGATACTTGAATTATTTTAATCAAAACTAAAAACCCAGTATATTAATCAGCTCTGAAGCTTTATAGAGCCCTTTCTTCATGAAATTTTTTCTTAATTAAACCCTGAGTAAGGGAAAAGAGGTTGGGAACTTAAATACAGAATATGATCAGGTTAAAATGCAACCAATTGGATTAAAAATCTGGTACAGGCAGGTATAGAAAGAAATACATTAAAAATTTGTCTCATTTACTACAGATATGCTCTGCCTGTCATATGAATAGACAGAAAGAAAATGCGAATAGTTGTCTGGTTCGTCATAAGAGTGTCTCTAAGAGGTTCAGTGATGGAAAGAAAAGGCAGGGATCTGAAGAGCTAATGATAATTTCATCATTGTCCCTGCCAGTTCTGATGAATACATGATTAATGTCAGCATGAACCTCATTCTTAAATACAATGTTATAAGACATGCAACCCTCTGGTTTGCATATGCTTTCTTCCCCTATAAAAAAAACCTACCAACCAAAACCCTTAAAAGCAGCACAGTTACAGAACCATTTTTCCTGCAGTAGAAAGGGAAAGCTCAGGACAGAACCAAGTCCACCAGACCTGGGGAATGCTAGAAATGGAAAAGAACCGGAGTGACACAGAACAACCCCATCATACTGAAATACTGTATCTCGGCCACTAACTAGAATTGAAATTAAAATTATGAATGACCATTATTACCTGTACAGAGTCCAGTTTGGTCAACCATATGCACCTGAGTAATTGCAATGGACATACTTGGGCCATTTATGTGCATTATAAAGACACATGGAAATGCTGGTGGCAAAACCAGACCCATTAAGCGTAAGTGAATCTTAACATAAAGAGTTGTCAATTCAGCTATATACAATTCCCCACCTGCAAATCATGCTTCTTTCTCCCTTACTGTACTGCTCGGTCTCCATAAAGGGAAATCTGCCAGGCTTGCAATCTGTAGAACTCTGCATATATGACAGCTTTGTAGATGGATCATTTCATGTAGGTCCTCTAGACATCCTCAGAGCATTAGAACTACTTCCATTTCAGCATGTTTGCCACAAAATCTAATTTATTTTTGTGTATAATACTGAAATAGGGGGAAAGTAAATATAGGATGTAGTTGCCTGTAGCATGAGTGTGTTGCTTTTGAGTAGCCAGGTTTCCTTTCCACGCCCCAAAGCAAAATTCCATGTTGTCAAAGAAAAGATCATTTCTTATTATTTTGAATTCACCCTGATATGTTGAAGGAGGAATACTTTTTACATAATTCCCTTTCTTTATTGTGACTCGTCAGAAAGACCTGCATCCATTTGAGAGAGGCAAGAATGTAGTCTGTATGTGTGGATGATGATTCAAATGAGCAAAACCAGCAGTTTTAGCAAACTTCTTCCTTCCACTTGCATAAATTAAGAATAATGAAATTAGAAGAGAGTTGTCTGAAGGGTATTCCTTCCTGGAAACTGCAGTTTTCTAATTATTTATGCTAACTTGGGGAGAGGATAAAAAATTCCACATTGAAAAACACAGGAGCATTGGAGGAAAAAATATCATCTTTGGTTCAAAGAAAGTCTTGAGTAAATAATTTTTCTGTTAAGAACTTCATTTATAGCATTTTTACTTTTCTTGTCGGATTCTGTGACAAGGGAAAAATATTCCTTAGCAGCTATTCTGTAGTGTACAGGAATAATGAAACTTTATGGCAGGGTATCTGAGACAAGCATGTGACTAAACCTGGAGTTCTTGAATCCACATCCATTATTTTTAGTTATGAGTCATAAATAGAAGCTTCTGACATGTTTACAGACAAGAAATTCTGGGGATAAAGCTGAACTATGACAGTGTGAACATTTGGCAGTTCCTGAAATGTTGCTTTAAATTTAGAAATCAAGGTTTCTCACTGAAGTACAGGTGAAGTCATGCAGGATTTGTAGGACGGGATAGGACAGGACACAGGCAGGATGAAATGTCCAGCATTTGCATTGAGATACTTCCAGGGGTACTCTGTCAGGGAAACATACAGACATCTGACAGATTAACTCATGTAATTTCCATGAAATCTACTGTATAAACCATTTTGAGCAACATAGCCTGGAGAGACCTATAAGGCCTATTTAGGATCTAGACTGAATCCAGAGTCACTAGGGTTAAATGCCCTTCCAGGGTTACGATTGAAGCATTGTTTGAGGTCTTGTATGAAATGAGACCAGCCAGCACCCAATGCAGCATTAGCGTTGGCAGGCACTGGAGAAGGCTGCCCGGGGTGGAAGAGGTGCAGGGAGAACCCAGGTGTTGTGCTCCAAGCTCAGCTGACTGGGGCTGCCATTGATGCGGTGGGACCTGTGTACTTTGAAGGATTTATTTTCAAAACCTTCCCAGTGGCTCCAGTATCTGAACAACTGCCAACACTGCTACAGTCGCCCCCTGTAAGCATTGAAATTGTTCTGCTTGTTAAAAAAAAAAAAACAAACAATCAGTCAAAATGAAATTCATTGCTGTTGGTGGCTGGAACTGAAAGTAAGGGTGAACTTTCAACACCAGCTCTGTTTTCTGGCTGGGAACCCTTTTTATTCTCACTGGAAGAAGCTTCAGTAGGAGAAAAAAAAAGATGGAAAGGGTAAATAGCCAGAGCACAAGGAATATCTAAGGCCCTGTTCCACTGGATGTGTTTGACGGGCAACACTTTAAAGATGATGGCAGTAGCTTGATTTTCTTTACATCTTCAAGTCTTGTAAGAAGGACCATGCTAAAAAGTTGGTAATACACCATTTTACAGGCATGGAAGGTAGGCAGAGAGAATAAAATGTTAAATCAGTCTGAAAAATGTATTTATCATTCCCCAAAAACAAAAATCTAAAAGCTCAAGATTTGTCGATGGTCTTTCTATTTTCTTCTTGGTAAATTTCCATCAGTGCCAAATGGCAAACAGGATTTAAAAGAACTTAGATTATTTGCACAGGTGCAAATCCTCTGCTATCCCTTAACTTTTCAAAATTTAGAAAATGCAAGAGCTCAGTGCAAATAGAAATACAGGAAAAAATTCTGTGTCTGGAGTGTTCCAAAAGAATTTCAAACAAAGGAGGAACTTCTGCAGTCAGTGATTTATTTTTTTCAGATTCATAAATTCAAATTGAAAACTGGGCAAAAATTCACTCCAGTATTTCTATGAGCTCAGCCTGTAGTTCTGTTTCTTTTTCCATTCTTTGGTTGTGTCTAAGCCAATTTAGTGCTCTCTGGAATAGAAAATTATGAGGCATAATAGAATGAGACTATCATGTCAGTTTGGACCTGTGGGTACAGCATAAATATTAATGATAACTAACAGGACTCTGGTTTTGCCTTTAAAGTCCTTAAAGGATGATATGACTATCATACTTTATAAATGAATGGTGTAAAAATACATCAACAAAAAGTAGCCTCAGCTGAAGACATAAAGTTTTTACACATTATCTGGTTTATATTTATTAATGATGATAGTCCCCATTTGTAGTGCCTGTCAAGTTGAATTTTAATATTTTAATTATGTTGCTTAATATTGGAATCACTCAGAGATAAAAGTAGCAAATCTTCATCTCAGAGTTTTTTTCTTGATTTGACATATGTGTTTGCTCCATTTGAAGAAATTGAAGGAAAACAGTTGGGATATTCTATTAATGGGGACAGAGCTCTTGTGCTGGTTTGGGGCAGGATGGCTGGGGGATCTCCAGGCCCTGCAAATCCAGGTTCCCAGCAGCTTGCTAATGGGCTTTCAACAACGTGGATAAGGTAGCCCACAAGAACACAAGGTTTAAAACCTTCTTTATGGCAGTGAGGCTTATGTTGGAGGCTGCTTAGGGTCTCTCATGCTGTCTTTGAAATTAAACCTTGTCTATGAAGTTCAAAACTGGCCAAATCATTGAATTCCAATGAAACACTATTTAGTAAGATTTTTTTCCAACCCGCTCTAATTAAAAGGAAACTGAATCGCCATAATCACCGTTGTGCTTGTTCAAGTTCCCAACTGTAGTTGTCTCCAGTGTTCCAGGTTTAAATGATATATGTATATGTATGCAGGTCCACAACATATTCTTGAATCCAGGAAGTCACTCTTTCCAGCTGGGGGGAAAAGAGGGAAAAAAAGCCAATGTCTGTGGCCCGTTTATAGGTCTATCACCTCATGATTTTTTTCTGATGAAGGTATTTTTTTAGTAAAAGAAGTATTTCTCTCTACACAGATTTTTTTTCTAAGAGATATTGTGTCCTGATTAAGAGTTTTTTAAAAAGTCATGCAATCTGTACTGTTTAGCCTGTCTAAAAAAAATTACTATTAAACATGTCTTAAACTTACTATTCCCTGGAAGATTAATTGCCTTATAAATGACATTTTGACAGATTATTTTAGCTAGGAGGGGTGCATATGCACTGAATTTTAAAGTCTGCCTGTTAACTCTCAAAGTGAATTGAAAGGAGTAATTTATTTTGCTGATATTTAGTATGTTATGTCATTTCTGAAATGTAGAGATCTTCATTTTGGGAATATAAAATATGCTGTAGAACCAGCTGTACTTAGAACTTCACACTTCCTTTGGACTGGGATATCAAAGGAAAGTGCCTAAATACAGAGATAGATCTTGAAAAGTGCATGCTGAGCTCTTTAGAATATCTGCTTGCATTTGACGAAAGACCAGTGGGTGCTGGAGAGTTTGTAAATCACGATCATTAGATACATAATGTTAAATGAAGGGTTTTGAGAAGTTTGTCCACTGTAACACTGACAGGATGATGACAAGATCCAAAACAGAAACATCATCTTGATTCATTTGACTGTATTTCCTAGAGAGGAGCTGACCTCTTTCTTTACGTATTTATTTTCTTGGCTCTTGCATTACAGCTTTGGCCAGGTGAGGGATCCCCACAGAAGGCACTGTCTATAGGCAGTGTGTGTTTCTGCACAGAGAGCAGGGCCTGTGTTAGCACCTGTGGCTTCAGCTGCTCCCCTCTGTTCATGCTGTGAGCCCTTTTACTTGGGCAGTCTTTCAAAGGTGTCCTTTGTGAGAGTCGGGTCGGTCTTTGCAGGTACAGCAACACAAATTGTCTGGCATAACCCTAGAGAGCCTGCAGCTGCTCCAGGTACGGACTCATCAGAGAGGGTGAGGAAGCTCAGCAAAAGGAGGTTGGTTACTGCAGTGGCATTGGTCTCCACAAGTGGTGACTTGCAGTGTCCCAGGCTGCAGGAAGAGGAACCTCTTGATTAGGCTCAGGGACATTGCTTTCTGCTGGGGAACTCTGCTCAAGGGCTCAGATGTAGAGGTTTTACAAACCTTCATTATGCATGATTCAGTGACTTGCTATTTAGAGGAAAACTGAACTTGTTCTTTTTTATTTTATTTTGGCTTCTCTCTGCCTGACTTATTCACATGTGGCACAGTCAAGAAGTTCTCTTGAGAGCCCCTTGCCTTGTAAAATGTCCTGGAGATTATCCTCTGCCTGATGTAATAACAGCCAGCTGACTGACAGCAACTAGCAGTTCCAGATTATGCATCTGTCTGCTTAGCAATGGCTGAGGAGCACACAGCTGGTGTGCATGGGAAGGACTGCCTGAGTCCTAATTATTCTGAGAGAGAGAGAATCAGCCATTGGGATTTGCCCAAGCCTCCATTTATCCATGATGAGCTGTAATACTAACCCTTTTTGAGTGAGTCACTACAAAAGCCAGCTGGGGAATATGCATTTCAGAGGTGAAGTTGGATGGGCTGGAAGATCTGTGGTATTCTGGGGAGTGATTTGTAAATGATACTGCATGGAGCTGCATGGATGTGTTTTGCAAATATTGATGGTCATCAGAAGCTAGTTAGAAGTTTCTTATCCATTCCTGAACAGGATGGACCATCTGTTCAGTGTATGTCTGAACAAAAACGGCACTAGAGCATTTGTGAGTGTCACAACTCTGTGTAGCTTCAGTGCATATTCCTGACAGTGTAAAAGTATTCATCTAGTGCTTATGGCTTGTGTGGGAGCTGTGAAAACATCTGATGGATATCTCACAGCCAAAGGATTCACGATGGGAAAGCTCAGTCCTGTGATTAGGTGGCCCTGCCAAAAACAATAATGGGAGACTGCTGACGCCCAACTGAGTCTTACCTAACAGAGCCCTGGAGACTCAAAATGTCTCAGATCAAGATTCTGTCATGATAACAGCCTGAACAAAGTAAGAAACTTCCAAAAATTCTCCACACCATACAGGGCTGTTGGTTTGCACGAGCCAAAGACTGATGACGAGCGATTGCTTGCCAATGTGATACAAATATATACGTAATATTCACAAAAATAAATGTGACTATTTTGTATGCTGGTCTTGCTGGTGAGAAATATTTTTGAAGGCTCAGGAATAATGTATCCTAAACAAAAAGAAGTCATAGTGCTGTGGAAGGTCTTATGGAGATGACCTATTTCCAGTACAATCTGGTTTTGTGCAAAATTCGGATCCAGAGGAACACATCTGGATTTTATTAATAAATAGCAACAGTCATGTGAGCTGACTGTACTTCATGCCAGACTTTGTATTACAGAAATAATAACTTGCTGTATATGCTGAAATAATAATTTGCTGTATACTGGTGGCAGTTATGTCCCGCCTGCCTGCCCAGTAAACTGCATTTGTTTAGGATCATTATCATCTGTAGTGTCTTCACTCAGTGTCAGGTTTGCATGCTTCTACTAGCATTTGATACCCAGACTTGGAGGCATCTAGGAATGTGTCCTGGTTTCAGAATGCTTTTCTAGAAAAGAACACTAGATCACGTTTCGTTTCTTTAAGTAACTGATGTGTGAAAATGTTGAGTAAACAAGCCAGTGAGCCAATGTGAACAGGAAGTTACGAGCTGGTCCTTAGCCTGTGTCATGTTGGTAGAGTGCCCTGCCTCAGCCTAGAGATGAACTCTTCAGATTAGGGAGAAAGGAATTGATAGTAATCATCCAAGATGCATTGGTTGTCTCTCTCCTGCAAATTAGGATTAGTTTGACCAGGCTCAGAAACTAAATTTTTATCCTGAGAAAAAATTAGGAGCTCGCAGTGAGAATTTTCAAGTAAGTGTCGTCTGAAGTTTCGTTAAGCCCACTGCTTCAATGAGACATTAGAAAGAAAATATTTTGGTTTCTTGGTTTATTTTGGCTTTTTCTTGCTTGGGTCCTTTATATGGCTCTACAGCAAGGAGTGTAGGATGGGCAGTGTGCCAGGTTTGCAGCCTGTACCATCCTTCAGTCCCAGAGAGTTCCATTAGAAAAGGTATAAATGTGATCTCTGCCAAATGTCTGGCAAATGACAGGGGAAGGAGAGAGAACAAGTGAGACTTGTGTGTAAGCAGAGAATTCATCTATAGCCAGACTCACATGAAATCTTTCAGGACAAGTCATGAACTGTGGTGCTTCTAATGATGTGAGCCTGTAGTAGAGCTGGGAAATGGGCAAGTTTTCTTTCCCTTGAAAAGGGAAGTTGGGTGCATGACACGCTGAAAGATCTGTTGATTAAAGTTTCCTATTTTACTGAGGGTCTTCTAGAAGGGGCTTTCAAATGTCTTACTTGATTTTATAGTTTTTAACAATGTGTTGTGTATATTTACAATATGAAAATAGCTGCTATATATCATGATAGACTCAAGAAAGAATCTTGCTACAGTAATCACTGCCAGTGTAGAGAGGAGATGACATTTGAATGCCCTGTTGTGAATCTGCCCTTACACTCTGCCATGTGGCTTAGACCCACTCTTGGACGTGACCTATTAATTCTGGCTCAAATACGTGTGAAAAATAATAGACACCTTAAACACTGGAAGAGATTCTCATCATTCTATGAGTGGCTCACTTCATGTAAATGTCTATAAGCAGATTTATTTTGTTTAATTTGTGGGTTAGACCTGAGTCTCAATCTGGCATCCATTTTGGCTTTGAGGAGGCATCCATGGCAGTCTACTGATGGCAGAGAGAAGAAAGGAAAAAGCAGTTTTTGTAGTCATTTCAACATTACAGGAAGAAAACACTTAAAACTAGCCACATGTGGTACTTGTGCACAGAATCCGAGACTTTGTGTACTTGGCAGAGTAGGAATTAGTAGAAAGAGAAAATGAGCTGAAAAGATGACAACTAAGAGCATAATTATGAAATGGAAGCTCTATGAGAAAGCTTTTGCTAGAATAGCTCTGATGCAATCAGCCATATATTGTGAGAAAAACCCACATGAGAACAAGAGTCTTTTTACTGGTCCTAAATCACAGGGAAAACTGAGGAGTAATGAGTTTGAATTACTGGCCCCAGATCACACCAAAAGGACTTGAGTGTTAACTCATTTTTTTCCAAAAGCCAATCAAGGGCCTTAGAAACAAGGAGACTGTCTTTCCATTCAAATAGAATTTAATAGAAATGTCATAATAGCCAAAATTGCCAACTTTTAAAAGACATATATACTATTTCAGGTTTCAATAAATCTCAATTGATCTTTAAGATTTGCAACTAATGTGCCAAAAGTCCCAGCTGCTGGAAAAGCTTTCTTTACCAAAATGTCAGTGTGGTTTTCCTAAGTCCCAGACTCAGACTGAATTTCTTGGGAACTTTAGACAAGTGCCTCATCTTTCAGCCTTGATACTTCTCATTACCAGTGCCAGTAACAGTGACTGTACTGTGCAGTGAAGTGCAGTATTATCTTCATTATTGTCAACTATGTAAGATAATGAGAACTCCTAATTTCCTATTTTCTGTCATGAAAATAGAAAAACACAACTATATTGCATAACTGAAAATGTTCTTGGATGTACAGCTCTGGTATTATTTTTTTCAATAGGCATTAAAATCCCAGTGCAGCACTTATGTGGCCAAGTTCAGAGTTCTCATTGTTCCAGAATCACTACTGACAGTCAAATAAAGGATCCCAGTCAGTCTCAAAAGTTTATCTTAATGGCTTTCTTGTTGCTGGTTTTATTTTGTTAGCAACTGAATTCTAAACTGCAGTTTTAGGTTTCATTTCTTCATGTGTTCAAACTGGACTAAAGCTGTTACTTCTTGTCTGACTGGTTCCAGTGGAGGAGCATGGTCTACAACAAACTCGTCTTTTAATAGATAAAACTGGATTCTGAACTGAACTCAGCTGCTCAGGAATGTGACCTTGATGCTATGATAGACAACAAAACATCAGCTCAATGCTCAGTAGCAGCTTTCCAAGCAAAGAAAATGCTTCTTATAAGGATGGGAAAGAAATGGAAAGAGCACTATGCACAGTTCATTCACAACCTGAATGATGTGTGCAGTTGTAGTCTCCCTACATTCTTCTGAGGAATGATTGTTAGAACTTGACAAAGCACAGAGAAGAGATGCAGGATGACCAGAGGCATGGAGCACCTTGCATAGGAAGAGTGATGGAGAAGGCTGGGGCTACTCCAGCCTCAGGAGTGATACAAAAGAGCTCTACAAAACCTTGAACAGCATGAGATTTGATAGTGATCAAAACTGATCACCATTTTCTTCAGTGTCAAAACAAAGGGCCAAAAAATGAAGCTGGTATGAGATGACCACAGAATATTTTATTTGCCAGATACTTTTTTATTATAACAAGGCCCTAACTGTGTGACCAACAAACACTGAGGCTATAGCTTCTGTAAGATTTTTTTTCTATAAAATCTGAGGAAAATGCTTTATTTCTTGACCTATACAGTAATGGGATCTGCAGCATGTGTGAGATGACCAGATCTATACATCCTACTCATTGCTAGCTTTCCAGAGTCTGAAGAGTCAGTCAGTCAATTTTCATGTCTGTATCTTCACAAATTCATGGTAAAATAGCAAAATAAGCTGGTGCTCTAAAACAGAGAGATGTAGGGGAGGAGTGGATTCTGCGTGTGTTTCTTAGCCTCAGAATCATAAAAATGTGAAGTCCTGATACTTTTGTTTCACTTGTTTTGCGCACATTCGGAAAGGTTCTGTGAGTGGAGCATCCTCTTGTGTATGAAAATATGAAAAGTCAAGTATTATTAGAAAACCTTTCTTCTTCTAGTTGTAAACTGAATATTCTTCCTGGCAATGAAATCAACCTCTAAAATTGTCATTTGGAGATGGGAAGAAATGAGTTCCATATGGGTGTAATTACGTGGTCTTCTTCTCTTGAAGCAATACAGAAATCACTACCCTGATGAAAGAAACAGAAATAACTTGTTTATCTAGAATTTATTTGGGAATTTATTTAGGCATCACAACGCTAACACAGGTCAGAAGGAATCTGACACAGATGTTTTCTGTCTTGATTATTGGTTATGAATGTAAACAGTAACTTTCAGTGTAGACAAGCTTACCATAAATCCTACTAACCTGTTTTTTGAGGCGTCACCTCTTATGGTGAAAATACTGCTCTGTCTCTGCACTCAGCCCAGTCCCTGGTTTCTTTAGTGAAATATTCAGTAAAGGTGCCAATTGTGGCAGAGGTTTTAGTGGTGTGGATTCCTTGTCCATGAGATCACCAGCTCATTGACCAACCATGAGTTGGTAATGACCACTTGGTAAGTGACCTACACTGGGTTTGAACTGGTGACCTTAATGTGGAAGACTCTGAATGCCACTTCTGATCTCTGGAGGATTTAATTTCTGGGTTTTGTTCTAAAATAAACTCTGTTCAGCCTCAGACTTCTTCCTCAGGCAGTGTTATGACAATAATCTTTTCTCTATTACCTTGAACTGCTTTGTATCTTCTTCAGTTCTAAGTTGGTCTCCATAATTTCATTCAGAAGTAATCTCAATGAACAGTTAATACCATATTAGATAACTGTATTTTTCAGCTATGGGAAACATTTTCATGTTTGTGGAAAGAAAAAGGAAAAGTTTTAACAGCTATATTCAGTACCCTTGAGAAAACACCACACACTGCAGCATGGGAATGGCCCTGAGTTCCTTACTCCAGCAAAAGCCCAAGTCAACAAGACTTCTGCCTGAGGAACTGCCACAGGACTAGCCCAAATATTCTGATGTTTATGGCTGCAGAAGTACATAAAAAGGATAAAGAGATGAAAATCTTTCCAAATTTCAGGAAATTTAGCTGGAGCTTGCTTATGTAACTATTTTTTTTTTTTTTTTAAATAGCTATTCTGCAAGATTAAGTTGTGTAGCCCTAATTGAGCCCAAATGTGTACCATATACGTGGATTTAAAGCACACAATGATCTAGTTGTTTGGAAGCACATTTTAAAACATGGTGTTAGGTTTTAGTGGTTTTTTCAAATTTTTGTATTGATTGCAATTACAACTCTTCACATGAAATTTTCTAATTTCATCATCAAAATAAAAAGGAAGGCAAAACCTAATTTGTTACTGTGTTCAGTATTCATTAATTTCCTTAAACTGGTATTATTTATCAAGACATGAGCTTTTGTACTTATTTGTCCCTCTTTTCATGGCAAAATATTCAACTGTGTACCTTAGATAATCATGGACTTTGTAAAACCTTTTCTTGGGGAAAAGATGGAATGTGTGTATGACTTAGGTGCAAATTTTAACTAATATTTTCAAAATATGAATAATTAGATTTTATGAATCTCAGTTAATAGGTGTTCTTGAGAGTTTTTCACTTCTATACATTACTGGATTCCTGGCCTAGGGGGTAAAATTTTACAATGAGATCCTTCTTTATTGGCATCAGGGTTATAAGTTCAGGCATCAAACTTCAAAAGATAAGTGAAAAATCCTCTCCTGAGACATAGAACTTGACCAGAGTGAATACAATAAATCAGTAGCTCTTAAGGTAATGATAGTTAATAACCCAATATAAAATATTGGGTAAAACAACTCCCCCCAAGAAGGGCAGTGAGTTATTTTCTTCTCAAATGTCTGCTAATTTGTTAAATGCATTAATGATCTGGGTATACAACCTTTCTCCTGTATGTGAATTATGGATACAGTGGATACAATGACTTCCCAAAGATTCCAATTCTGCCAATTTTGTTACTAAAATTTCTTTATCTCTTTCATGAAAATAGCCAGTCTTCAGTATCTGGTCAAATACTTAAAATATTTGTATAGCGTACCCAGGAAAATATATTTTTAGTTACAGATCCATGAAGCCCTTGTGGTTAACAAGGAAAAAGATTCAAAAATTTGTACTGAAGTCAAGCTGGCCGACTGATGAAGTGATGAGAGAGGAAGTTAACAAATATATATATTTAGTTGTGTATTTGTATATTTTTTATATACTATACAAAACTGAGGTTGGTTTTATAAGACTGTTGCCCCTGACTTGCAAGACTGAGCAAATCCAGCAAAGACATGGGCATATACTGAATTTTGTTTTCCAGTGTAAAGTCTAGGCATTTTTTCCTACAACCCAAAATGTCTATCCTATGAGGTCTCTGTTATGCTTTCAAAAACATTTTCTACCCTACATCTGCCATATGGACTTAACCCAAGTGTGTTAAGCTCCTCACAGGGAAACAGATTGCAATTTTTATTTCAAGACATTTTCAGAAAACAAAAAGGACTGTCCTTTGTCACTTTTTTGTTCCAGTAAATTGTTAAATTTTTAAAGGAAGTTTAGTTTTTCTTTATTAATTTCTTGAACAGATAATGGCTCTTCTCTCCAGAAAGTCTCTGGATTTCTCTGGAAAAGAAAACTTTTATGACAAATTCAAAAACTGTGGAAATTTTATGACAGATTTTTAATAAGTATGTGTGACCCTTCTTTCCAAATCTCTCATTAAAATGCTCATTGTTTTATGACCTGTTTCAATGTGGTAATTTCTGTTTAACTTAGCTTAGAGCCAGTTGTTTTCTGAACCAACAGAGGAACTGCATGTGTAGATTCACTAAACACACGAAACGTTGCTCACTTTCATTCATGAGATTGTAGGGTTTGCTTCTCATGGAGAAAGCTCTTTATTTTTCCTTGTTGTTTACTCAGTATTTTCCTCCCAATTTTTTGATTATAAAATATAAGTTTTGATAACTCTGTGTAGGAAAAAGCTGTGAAAATTTTCTTTCTGAGGGATGAAATGTTTACACTGTCTCATTTCCAGGTTTATAGATTCTCTATATTATTCAGTCAGTGCTAAGGTTTCTGATTTTTATTTCAGCCATAGGACACCCAGTTGATAGTGGTTTAAGGGGTTCACTAAAGAGTAAAGTTGGCAAAGCCTCTTTTCAGCTGATATCTCAGGTGAGCAATAGGAATTAGCTGTAACAGCAGCTGCTGTTGGGGGTAGTAGCACAGGAGGCAGCAGCCTGTAGGGGATGAACAGAAGGGAAGTGATACTGAGAACTGGCCTTATCACTCACAGAATTGATAGTGTAGCCGCCACTGGTAATATAAACTTAAGTGTTACAGTGCCTTTGCTTTAACTTAAAGGGAATAAATCCACACAAAATCTTTGTGTTGAATTAGTTTATAGAGTTGAAAGGCACTCTGTGCAGCACAGAGCCCTCCCCTGAGGAGAGAGCATCCTTCCCACACAGGCTGGACCAGGCTCAGCCAAAAGTGAGATCCCGGTTCTCAACCTCATCTCTTCTTTTCCCATCAGACTGAGCAAGTTATTGGCCAGCTCGGAGACCTTGAGAAACTTTTTTTTCTTTCTCTATTTTCCATGGGGTATGCGTAAAAAATTAGAGACATTCTATTGAAATATTGAAAATATAATACATTTAATAAGATGTGGTGCTGCTCTAACAGGACTTCTGCATCCTCTAATTTTTTTCAGGGAAGACAAGGCTTCTGCTGAGAGTCAGTAACATGTACACAGCTTATATATTTTTCATTTCAGTCCTATAAGGACAGGAGTAGTCCTTGAGATGATCATATGTATAAATTACTTCAAGACTAGCTCTAAATCTGTGAAGTGCTTTTGGGTTCTTTTGGATGAAAAGCATTACAACTCGTAACAGCGATATGTAGGTGGTTGTGTCTGGAGAGATGTCATCTGAAAGCAGCTAATAGCAGAGGGTTGTACCTGGAAAACTTTCTGTTACAGATTTTACTCATCTCCAGCTTTTCCCAGTTCTTCACAGCTGAGGAAAACATTTCCACTGACTTGAGTGAGGCTAGATAAAAGGATTATGGCTGTGTTTAAGATGGCAATGTGGCAAACACATAAATTATGTGGTTTGCAATAATAAAAAATAATTTCCATTTAAAATATCAAAAGTCTAAAGATCATTCTTCTAGTGTTTATGTTTGATATTTTGTATAACAAATACATCTGCTTATATTATAATGTCCTCAGTTACATTTATGGTTGAGCAAATCAGGAAGAAATAATCTATTAAAGTTTTAAAGAAAAATACTCTCAACTAATTTATCATGCTCCACCAAAGACAGGTTAATAATAATAATGAAATAAATTTATAGAGTTGGTTTTATGTTTTATGATATTAAAAATTATATGCTGAAAACAAGTAAAATCTTACCATTTGCATTATAAACCACTCAAAATCTAATTTCTATTTGATGACTGTCTGCTGCATTAGTTTCTCTGAACTGGAAAATAGATCCAGATAAAGCCCAGTCCTCAAAAGGTGGGAAAAAAGCTAAAGCCAGAGTTAGTCTCATTTACATCACAAGTTTGTGAGTCAGAAAATGAGCTGTGTAATGGGCCATTCTACCAGGAACCTTGTCTTCAGTATCTGCTGTCTACATCTTGGAAATGATGGTATAAAATTTGAACAATTTGATATCTACTGCATGTGTTTGAAATATTTATAAAGTGATGGTAGGGTAACTAGGCTGGTCTTGATATTGACCATGTAATTCTTTGAACTGTTGTAGTGCCATACTTTGTCCTGCCTTGTGTGTGGTATCTTTCCCTTTACTTGGTGAGGAGAATGACTCTTTCAGTGACATTATTACAGAATTTGCTGCAACTTTTTTATCAGGTTCAGTTTTTCCAATAGGGCATTGCTGCTGGACAGGGGAGGGACGGGACACCTTCTTTTTTATTCAGCTGGATAGCATAAGAAGTTTTCCAGAGACTTCTTTATGAGCCCAAAGAGTGTAAGAAATTCCCCTTATTACTTGATCTCAATGAATAGTGACATAACTTTGATGTCTGCAAGGCTAAGTAAATGGCTTTTCCTCTATGACCTGACGATTTTTTCCCATTATATAATCACAAGATACTAGAGTAGCTGGTTTCTGCTGACAATTATGAGGAACACAGTTTTTAGAACACTTTTCAAAACACACTGGGTTTTTACAGAGCTTTAAACTAATCATACGAATTTGCTGTATGTCACTTGACTTGCAGGTTTCTCCTGTTTATATGTCTATTTTCTTAGAGAGTTTTATATCAAACCTTTTAGAACAACGCAGAATTTTAGAATATCTAATGTTTAGGCTATCTAATTACATTCTTGAAAAAAGTGAGAAAGGGGATGTATTGAAAAGAAAATATTTGAAGTAGTGGAGGCAGGCACTAGTGGTCTCCAAGTATCTTTGGCAAGACATCCATCCTCTTTTAAGGACCAGTGCTAAAGCAGAAAACCTCAGAAGCTTACACACCTAAGATCAGCTTTTCACATGTTTGATCTTCCCTGACAGTTTTCCATAAACCTTCAATAGCACATGAGAGCTAATTTCAAACTAACCTTAGTTTGTTTCCAATAATTGGGGTTTATGGGTTTTGGTGGTTAGTTTTTCGTGTTTGTTATTTGGTTTTTTGGTGTTTGGTTTTTTTTTTTCAAGACTACTAAATTATTTCTTTTGTGAAAAATCCATACATCTGTAGAGAAGAGTAGGCCATGTTTGAGATTTCTGTAGCCTTGATTTATCTTTGCTATTCACAAGGCAGAAGAATGGCATCTGACAGAGAGACATGTCCCTCAAAAGGCTCCATGAATTCAAACCGATGTTTCCTGCAGGGAGTTTTTTGATCTCTCTGCCTGCCCACCTGCCTCTCTCTTCTGCTAACACATGGAGTCATTGCCACACCCACCAGTGTTTGGCTCAGAGGTCAGGTAGTGCTGGCATAGTCTCATGGGGGGCCTCACTGTGCAAAGGATCCTTCTGCCTTATTTTTGCTGCTGAGAGAGCTTTGCTTTTTCTCCTCCTGCCAGAGATATCAAGAGTAACATAGTCCACATTAGGATTTTGACTTGGCCACACAATTGCAACTACAAGACCTGCTTTCCTTCAAGTATAGATGGGAGAGAAATGGGCTGGAAGTGGTCTTGTCTCACTAGGAGACTCAGAAGACAGTGACAAATTTGGCTCCTGTGTAATGAGTTGCAGGACAGGCCTCCACGGAGGCCCATTTGAAGATGGCATAACTTAAAGCTACCCTTTATTGCTGCAAGCTGTGTGCATGGCTGAGATCCAAGCTGAGAGTCAGCAAAAACAGATGAAAGCAACCAGCACTGTTTCCTCTATGCCTCTTGCACTAATAAACTCTATTATATTTATGAAATTGGTTCTCACCTACAGCTTGAAAATGCAATTGTAATTTGGTCCTTTTACCTCTTGCATATTCTTTAGTATGCTGTTCCTAAGCCAGTTCAAAACTACCAGAGCATAAAAAGATTGTTCTCAAAAGGGCTTTTATGTTGTTGGTTTTAAATGCTTTGAAAACCATTAGATTGTTCCAGGCTTACCGGGACATTTCCATAAAAATAAGCTGCATGCCAAAGAATCTGAGATTCATATATTACAGGATATGGTCTCCTCACACCCTCCGCCTACTCGTTTGGAAGTGTCTCATGGTTTTCCTGCATCATTTGACACATCTGTAGTCATTTAATTGTTCTAGCCTTTCAGACTGTATTGTGAAACATTTGCTTACAGCACTCATTAGAAGAAAATATAACAAAAAATTCCCATGCGTTGTACCTCCTCCATAGTAATATAAGCCTTGGAAACTTGCAGGGTATCCAAAAACTTTGGTTTTTTTAACAGAACACTTTGACCTGTGTTAGAGTAGGCAGCCAGTGTGGTGCATGAGTGTTTGGACAATGTTTCTGTATGTCTAAAAAAGCGGTGAGTGGAATGGGAGTGTGTTGCATATTACATGGTATTTTTTATTGTTATTTGCTTATTTCAGTTTTGGTCCTGTCTCAGAAAGGTGCTTAACCATTTCTCTGTGTCAAACCTCAACTAGAAAAGCCTTTTCTTTAGTCTCATTGAAATGAATGCAAACGAAGCATAAGCTGATAAGAATTAGCTTGGAAAATTTTGCTGAATGGAATATTCTTTCACTAGTCTTTGAAAGTTAACCTGGCAAGAGATGTTACTGGAGTGCATCTGTTTATCTCAATCAGTATTGTGTCATACAGAAAAAAAACACACTGCCAAATGCTTTAAATTCCACTGATGCTTATTTCACTCCTTAGCAGAGAGGAGAACTCCCTGCATCTCCAGCTGAGATACCAAACATCTGGCAGATCTTTAAATTCCTATCTGCCTCAAGGTCATGGAAGAAGACATGATGATGCTAAACTAGTCTTCTGCAATGTAATGGATGTAGCTAGTTTTAAATGTTTAAAATTGGTCACTATATATATAAAACAGTTGCATTGAAACATTGATTATTGTAGAGAAAAATGTGGCTCATAGGTCTGATGGGAGCCTATCTGGAGAGTGTCACAAGGAATATGTACAAATGCTGCTTAGGTTTTGAGGGAAGAACCACATCTGAATCAATCCAGAACTAAATTATCCACTGACAGATCTGGATCATGAAAATCTTTTGGGTGGAATTTGGTAGTGAGACTGAGAGTGCCAGCAGATCAGCTGCTGTGATGTGAAAATGGCTTAACAATAGGAAAATAGAAATTAAATGTCCTTTGCTTTCTACCTTCCTTTTATGGGGCTTGTGTAACACACCTGTTTTCTCTAAGGTGAAATGTTTTAATTTCTCTGAGTTTGTGTTTTGGTAATATAAATATTTTGGCAAGACTAGAAAAGTTTCACCACATCCATAAATGTATTTTACACTGGCTTTATAACACGATGCATAACAGCAGAATCTATTGTACAGTACCTGGAGCAGGGCAAGATCTATGATATTCCTAGCTTAGTAAGTAGGCTGAAGCGATGAACGAACTTTTGCAAGAATGAATTTTAGCATGTTTAAGACAGATGTATTGTACTGCTTCTCAGAGTACCAGCTGAGTTCCTCTTTATTCCAGTCTGTCCATATTTTTATGCCACATTCATCATTACATTTGACTGCCTGGAGACTTGACTCTCCTCCAGTTCAGCTTTCCAGGCACACAGATGTAGTAGTGAAGAGTAGAGATGAGATTTTGTTGAAGCTCAGGCTCTCAGGCTTCAAGATCACTTCCAGAGGCCTCAGAAGAAGCTCTGCCTTGAGAGCCAGGGATCCCAAGTGCTGGCCTGGGTGCTCAGTACTAGCAGGAGGAATAACATCCTTCCTGTCAAAACAGCAGGGTCAGGTGTGGTCCTGGATCAGGTGTCATGAGATCCCATGAGAGACAAGAGGTGTCCTTCTGGTTTTTCCTTCTCTATCCCTAATCAGTTTCTCCTTATATCTTCCATGATTTCTTCCACTTCTGACCCCAAGACCATATGCTGGATTTGACAAACTCCTCATCAGCTTTAAATGAAACATAGTAGGTTCCACAAGTGACCATTTCCAAGGTAACTTCATTTAATGAGAAAATCACTGACTTTCTCTGGAGCCAACTCTTGTCCTGAGGAAAGGGGAACAGGATAACCCTTAGCAGTTTTGCTGGGACATATCATTGCCAAAGATGCTCAGTAAGTTTGCATTACCTGGGGAGAAACAATAAAAACTATAATTTAACAACCACAGGAAGAAGGTCCATGATTAATGTGAGCACTTGCAGGTAAACAGTAACAGTTCAGTGACTTTGCAAATCCCTTCTCAAAGGCTAGGGGTGTTTAATAACACAGAGAGGTGCCTCTCTTTGCACCCACACTCTGTGCCTTATAAACTGTACCTCAGTATTTCACTATTTTCATTGTAAGGCTTAATTCAGAGTTCAGACTACATAGGGGAATAATGTGCACAGCATAGATTTTATCATACTTTCCATCTCAGCTGGCTTTCCAGCAGAGAGGTGATGTAAGCACTCTAAGGAGCAGTTTGGTTATATTCAGAAAACAGATTTTTTAATAGTTTTTCTCTCATTTGGTTTTATTGGTGTATCAGAATAGAGGCAGCATTAAACAGCTTGTGTGTAACTTCAAACAGATCATGAACTTTTGTCAATCATAATAGATCTAAGAATATATATGTATTTACAGAGAAGTATGCATATATGCCAACATATAACCAACATAGAAATGTGTGTGATCCTAACAGAAAAGTTTAAGAATATACAAGCTAGTGGAGAGCCACAGATATGTTCATTCATAATGGGTTTTTTTCAGTTCGAGCACCAGTTTCAAGTTCTTTTCCAGTACTAATTGAATTGAGTGTGTCTAAAGCACCAAGGGTTAGCAAAATCCAGTGGACTAGACTGGGCATCTTTTGCAGAGAGAATTCCAGATCTGTGTTATAATAAGTAATTTTCCTGTGGCCTGACACACAACGTGTTTCTGTGCAGCAAATTTAATGAGGATATGCAGTTTGCATCGTCTTTTTTTTTTTCTTCCTCTTAGTCAGTTTTTCCAGCTAATGGAAAGAGAATGTCTTGGCTTCATCTTTATTCCACCCTCATTCCATCAGGCCCAAACTCTGAGTTGGATAACTCCCAATAGGATCAGGACACATATGGTCTCTTAAGTAATGCTTCTGAATCAGTACATGCATTTGCAAAATACATTTTTACTCTTTAATTTCTTTGCGAGATCAATTCATTGCTCAGCTTACGTTTCTTCATGAATAAACAAATATGTATATGTTTGCATGTATATACATGTAAACGTGTGTGTATTTATATATCAGTAAACCCATTTTCTCTGCCTTGCCAGACTTCCTGAAGGTGGTGCTTCCAGCTCTGTGTATGTGGGCTAAAGAGAGACATTTACTTTTGTATATGCAGCGACAGGAAGTGGGATGAACCAGTTCACATCTGTTAGCCATTAAACAGTGAAATAACAACAACAATACTAGAATATGATTTTAGCCAGGCTGGCAAGAACAGAAATCAGACATGGAAAGCTGAAGGTGAGTCAAAAGACTTCCCACATCCAGCTGATTTCTTCAAAGGCAAAATGGTATGTACTCTTTCCTGGTTTCCAGTTCTGCAAAAACCACCTCCTTGGATAACATGCCATCAGAATGAGAGGGCTTGAGGATTTCCTGTAGAAAACTATAGCAGCATTCATTCCTGCAGCAGTGTCTGAGAGGAACAGGCATGGGCTTCAGAAATTCTTGGGTTTAGAAAAGTAATACTTTTCTTACACTTCTTCCCAATCACCTCCAACACCTTGATCTGCTGATCTTTTCCCAGGATATCGCTGAACAATTGTAAAATGGATTAATAAGAAATGCATACCATATTTCAATAGGTACTACCCGAGCCATTATCAAGTGTTGACAGGGTTTATTTAATAGCTCTTGTGTGATATATTGCTGAATTTCACTAAAATCTTATCAACTCAATGAGAGTAAAGGAGGCTTCAGATGATTATGCCTCAGGACATTGCTTTGACTGATAAAACAATCAATTCTTAGATTTAAAGGTTGCTCTTTTGCTTATATGCATGATAGTTGTTCCCAGATAGCAACCGTCATTGCAGAAAACCCTTACAAGCTGAAGGAAAATCGTGATTAATTGGAGAACTGGTTTTCACAGAAAATGGCTGGCTGCCAATGGGCTGCAAAAGTAAATAGCATCAATTAAGTCAACATAGCTAATTTTGTCCTGACCTAGTTATTACACTATATGCACAATGACCTCTTTATTAAAATAATGGAATGTTGTAGAAAATGTAAGTGAACAACACTTTGAGTGTTATTCAAGCTGTTTCTTCATGGTTTAATAGAATAAAAAAAGATAAGCCCTGACTTTTACCCATTTTGGTCACTTTGGCAAATAACTATTTCTAATTGAGTTATCTATTTTTACTATTTCTGTTTCATCAACCTGTTCATGTGTAAATAAAAAATCAAGTTCTTGGTAGAGCATTTTATAAACATCGATGTGCAAATATTTGGTACAAGTTTGAATCGTAGCTTTAGGCTGTTTGTTTGTTTCAGTTTTCAAAGTCACAGTGTGTTTCTCAAGCCTGAAGTCAGGGATCATGTGGTGGTGATCCAATGGTGGTGTGTTGCTGGTCATGCTTCACTGGCAGGACAGCTCTGAGCCTGGCCTAACTCAAGTGCTCTTGTCCCTGTGTTTAAAGGGACAGGACAGAGGGTGTCCAGGACAAGCTGTTCTGGCTTGGAGGACCTGTTGATACAAGCAGACTGGCAGGAGAGCCTTTACCAACCTTTTCTATTTAGTAGATATCACAGGGCTGTGACTCAAAGGCCCCGAACCATGGCTTGTGCTCACTGCCATTTGGCAGAGAATGACAGAGGAGGTGGATACATGTAGCCATAACTGCTGGGCTCAAACGTAATGTGGTGCTGGGTGTTCCCTGAGGAATAGGAAGATGACCACAAGGACATTATCATTGTCTTCTCCAGGTGAAGAGGGAGTGGTCTCTGTGTGTTTACGTTGTGTCAGATCGTAGCTGTGCAGACATGTGCATTCCTCGTTTGAACTGTCTCGCAGAGAAAGTTAACAAATTATCTGAACCCTGGCCAGACTTCAAAAGTTCAGAGGTTTGGTTCAAAAAGAGCTGTAGTCACTGATTCAAAGTTTATAAAAGCTGTCCAGATTTTCTGAGACTGTAAAACTGGGCTGGAGCAGCATTTTTCCTGTAGCTTTCAGCACTTCTGTTTCCCATCCTAGCTGGACAGTGGAATCGAAAAAACACTTCTTCAGAAATTCCAAGAGCTTAAGAACATTTGGTCCCAGTCTGGTTCTAAAAATGAGTAAGGATCTGGGAAGCCGTCTGGTGGGGTAATATCTAACCTACCTAGTCAGTCCCGTTGTGCCTGCAGCTCCCTTTGGACTGGGAGGTATTTTTGTAGCTGGAGTTTGGTGCGACACTCAGCATGCTCCCTGACAAACTTGCTTGTCATCTTTTCTGAGCTGCTTACAGGTTCTTATGGATATTAAAGCAGATTCTGTTTAATTGTTGATAGTTAGCATTGTACTCTGGTGAAGAAAGAGCCCAGCGGTTTGACAGCTGTGCTATTGCAACATCGAGGGGGAGTCTTATACCTCAGCATAGCAGAAAACGTGCTTCCAATGCTTTGGGGTTTCAGATGCAAAAAGGCTGTTCATAATACCGCATGGCCAAGGCATGGCCTAGTCAAGTCATGGGAAGAAAATAAATTTCAGCTCCTGCTGTTAACTCTTTCATATTACTTTGGGATTATGATGTAAGGACTAGATATCCATCCTTTTTCCTCTTTCTTGGAAAATGCTTGGAGTTTTTTACCAGAGTGTAGTTACAGAAGTTCTGGACCACTGCAGGTGGGTCAGTCACCAACATTTCATTTCACCAACATTTCACCAACCACTGAGGCAGCAGCCTAAACTCTATTGCTGCAGCTGGAAGAGCATTTGTCAGGTTTGAAGATGTTATTTCTACTTGGTCACACTAAGTAAATGCATGTTAAGCTATTCTTACCTAAATCCATGTCCTTTTAATTTTTTTTATTTCACTGGAAAAACTAGACTTTTCCTGCAGTCCCAGGGAGTGAGGATTAGTGTTTCTACTGTCAGTAAGAGAGAAGTAGCTAACATATTCTTGTAAGATATTTCAGGTATGCAGAGGTAGCAGACTTTTTCAGAGACCCCAAAAAACACAGATTCAAGTTCTGCCCTTCAAACTTAAAAACAACTGAATTTCAGGGGTATTTGCAGTAAGAGGAGGGAAAGAATTGTTAAACTAGTTACAAAGAGAGGAGAAGTTTTAGCATTCAGTTTGGATCTAGGTTCACTTATTAAGCCGCTCAGAAGATTTGGGATCTGAGACTCTGGTGTGAGTTCACACATGTTACTGTGTATAGTAAGAAACTTCCAGATGCTGATGGCTTCAATGGGGAACTGACATTATATGGGGCTCCCTCGATGCTTCTGTGGGAACAGACTGCAGCTGCGTGCAGCCTCCAGCTCCTCTGGGGACACTACATTGTATATACTCTATGAAGGAGCTCTGAGATATTTATTCTCACCAACACAGAAATCTTCCTGTATTTTCCCAAGGGATTGAGTGCTGCCTAAATATTACAGACATCGGACAAACCTCTTCGAGCCCTGTCTGCAACTTTGAACCACTTGGCACCTTTCATCACAGGAAGAATTTTCTTTTGAGTTTTCTTATCTGTATTTCGAGTCCAAGATATTTAGGTTTATACCACTGTAATGGTGCTTCCGTAGAGTCTACCTTTATTCATTTTTATAAATAAGTACCTCATAAGAAATTCAAGCAAATTCACATTTGTGTAGTACTTAGAACTATTTAAGCTGAAGGGAGAGTACAAATGCAGTGTTCATTGATTTGGGTGCATTTTGTTGGGATAGACAAAAAGTCTGCTTAGGCAATGAACCGTGAATGGTAATTGCTGCTTACCTATGTCAAAAAACAGCTTTTGGCTTACAAGAGATTTATTTTCTGGAGTAAAACTAGAATTCACATTGTGTGTTAAATAAATATTAAAGCTTTATTTTGTACTAATAGAGAAGGTTTAAAAATAATAGCTAGTTAATAAAAATAATGTACCATTTTACATCCTATCACAGGATACTTTTAGCAATTAAATGTTATTTAGACTCTGAAGGTAGAAAATATTGGAATTAATACTGTGATTTGTCATAGTCTTATAGAGATTAATTTGATGCTTGGATATAACTGCCCCTCTCTTTTATTCCATATAACATTTTATTCCCGTTTCAAGCTTCTCATGCTTTGTTTAAAAAGTGCAATAGTGAGGCTGTGAGATTCAGCAAGACTTCCCACTAAACATATTATCCATGTGCACTGTGTGTGAAAGTCCACATTAAAAGATTATTTAGATTTTTGAGCCAAGTAATTATGAATGTGGAGTTTGACACCGCATGCGCACTTTCAGTTCAGGTCACGCATTTGCATTTTGATCATGTAGTTTGTTTTTAACTCACAAGGCCCTTGCATTCTTCAGTACCCAAGATATGTCTGTTCTTCAGATGCACCAGAGCTGTGAAGTCAGGCAGGCCTGGGGCCTTTGGATGTGGATTCAACAACTGTCATCATATCCATTAAGTGAGGCCGAGGGCTACTGGAAGAGAAAGGGTGATTTCTGCCCATTTCTTCCAGAACTCCTGTGTGATGACACTAAGTAAGGCACTCAAACAAGTCCTTCTCAAAACTGAAAGTTTCGCTTCTTATTTCTAGTGTTTAAAGGTGCAGAACGCAGTAGGACCTGTACTGTGGGCATGTAAGTACTGTGAAAACTTCATTCACAGAGGTCACAACTAAAAAAATAAAATTGCTACCATAATTTCAGCTGCAAAATGGAAATTATACTGTGAAGATAATTAATGCATATGAAATGTTAAGATACTACTGTATTGAATATGACACAGAAAAATCTTGAGGAAATTAATAGATCTATCCTGAAAATAGATTTTGAATAAAGTGAGGCACGTAAAGGCTGTGATTACACACTGAAAAATAAGTCAAAATATCCAACTGAGCGTTGCGTTTTTGCAAGCACTTTTCATTTCAATTAACAAAATGAAACAAAGACCCACGCAAAAAAAACCCCCAGACCTGACTGTGTAATCATTGTATTACATGTTCACAGGGAGACCAAATTAAGGTCAGGTATATTGTCATTTCTGACTTTCTGAGTGTTTGACTTGGCAACTTCAGCTCTCTATGAGTCACATATGTACTGGGAGAAAAGTGCTATAAATTCGTGGTCAGGTCTTTTTTTTGTTATTATTCTTACTTCTCAATGTCATGAAATAACTTATTGCAGCTCAGTTTCACCTTCTCTTTAAAAGAAATGCAGTATTTTAGATGTGGTTTCGTACTTAGTGAAGAATGTAAATTTGACATAAAAGAACATTAGTTCTTTTCAGGAAAAGTTTCCTGCTAGCAGCTTTCAGAAATAACTGGGTTTTCTCATCAGAAGCTGAGAAAAAATGAGATACATTTGTAAAAACCACTGACCTTCTGTGAAGATACCAGCACTATTTCTTTAATTTTTAAAACAATGTTGGCCAGCCAGTCAATCATGAATGGGAGCAGAAGAGAACAAGGAAAAATCTTCCTTCAGTGAGAAGGTGGGCAAAAACTAGACCACCTCTATGGGAAGTGCTGTTTTCCTCATACCAGCAATGTTTCTTGCTCTGTGTTAAAAGACAATGTTTCTTTCTTCATTCTTGACCATTGTCATAGGCTGCTGTCAAGGGAGCAAGAAAGAGAAAACAAAGAAAAAAAAAGAGAGACCTGTTAAGAGGGAGGTGATAACAACTTTTAACAACTTTAACAGAGTGGACAGCAGAAACTCACATGTCACCATGCACTGATTGTCCTGAAACAACCAGGCACAGCCATAATATTTTGCTGACCATCTAGCTAGAGCTTGGTTCCCCTCAGAAAGTACAGAGGTCTTCAAATTGCCACTCAGTTATCCAAACAATCTGCTTTTCCTCTTAAGCCAACAGCGTTGTTCTCCTCTACAGGATCTTACACTGAGTTGCCAAGTGAAGTGTGTGCTGAGGTTAAAAAAAGGGAATATTCTTACAGAAGTATGTAGGCTCTACTCAAAATGCTGACTGTGCAGGGACTCTGCATTTTTATTATTCTCCTGGCAATTTCTTTTTTCCTTAGGACATTGTTTCCACACAAAAATAAGAAGGCAGGATCAGGCAGCCCTATAGCCTTCTGCACAGTTGTTCATGTTTTTGGTGAGAAGTGGTGACAGTGAGCAGTTGCCTTGACATGGTTTTCCCTAACTGAGGGGAGGTGTAGTTTCAGATATGCTGCACACTTGGCGAGCAAGGGGCTTCCAGTTTCCCAAAGGAAAGTCAAAACTTAAAAGCAGTTAGCTTTGTTTACTTCAGGCCAAAGAACTGTAGATACCAGAGTCTGGAAGGACAAGAGGATGAGAGAGACTAGAAAGTAATTTTCTGAATTGCCCAATGGACGTTGGATGAACTTTGTTGATTTTCTGTGGCTTTCTCTGTTCCTTTTCTTATTCATATTTTTAGCACCCTAGTTTAGGAATGAGGAATAATAGATCTAGGTGTTTTGCTTTGAGGAAGACATTCACAGAAGTGTATCAGAAAGGTGGAGAAAGATGTTTCCCTATCCAGAGGTTTTATCTCTGACTGAGTATACTTTTGTGCAAGCAACAAATACATATTATAGAGTTGTACTAGGAGTAGCATTGGTTCATAAACTTTTTTTTTAAGCTTAAAGAATATCCATTCATACTTTGAAGAAATGCTCCTCTGTTGTGATTTTAGGATGACACAGTTTCTTTTAGGAGAATTGAAGTAAGGAGGAGGAATATTCATTTATTTCACTCTTCTGTGCGTTTGGTAAATAAAAGAAGTGGCAGAGGTGCAGGGTTGCTGGCCTTGTTGAACTCTCTGGTAGAGAGGGTTCTGTAGAGCTTGTCTGACTGTTCAAAGTAAGAAAATAGCAAAGCTTACTGGTGCCAAATTCTTCTCTACTAGAAAGCTAAATTAGGAAAATAAATAAAACGTCCTCATGGTCAGAATAGGCTTGATCGAAGAAAATAAGTCTCATAGATAATGGATGCCAATGTCTGTGTGAAAAGCCAAAATATCATGCAAAACCAGATTTTAGTTGACAGCAGGCTGATGGTGGTGTGAGCGAGCGGGTAAATGCTTCAGTCTTGTGATTATTTGCTGTGATTTCTGGAAACACTCGAGCCATGTTTCTGTGCAGCCATTTCTATTACGTGCTCCATCCATTCACCAGCTCTGTTTCCTCCCTCTGGCTGCTTCAGCTACCAGGTTTATTTTTGGTGGCTATTTAGGCTGATGAAGCATATAACCTTGGATCAACACAACGTTTCAGGTTTCTCACGCAGTACTGCCTATTTTTCTTGCCTAGGGGTAAACACTACACACACTAGTAGTGAAATGCAGCACAGATTGCCTCCTCAAAAACTCACACAGTGTGTTTTGTTATAGAAAAAATAAATACATTGGGCAGACAAGAAAATTGCTTGCAGCAATGAGTAGGAGTTTACAAACTAACTAAAGGGCTTTGATTCCTGTGTCCTCTAGTTGCACTAAATACCAGAAGATAATATCACAGCACAGCATAAGTGAAAACACTGAAGGCAACCCATTTGTTTGTTTATTACTGTTTTGTTTGAATTTATTGATACACATGTTCTGCTCTGGGTGCTTATAGAGTTAGATAAATATGGTTTTGCCCAGGTAGGTTTTGGGTGGGGTTTTTTGAGCCACAAATTATAATGTTTATTGTGCTGATGAAGCAACGGTTGGGGTACAAATATGACATTAAAAATAGACTTGTATTTCCCAATCATCTGAAATGCTGGCTTTCAAACCCATGCAGCAATGTTGATTTGTGGGTAGTTAATTTTCTTGGCCATTGTTTTTCTACTGTGTGATGCTGTGAGGTTATTTCTAGGCAAAATGAAATATACAGTTATACATAGTAAGAGAATTGTATAGTAGAAAATGTTCTTGGCATGCACATACTACTCAGAATGAGTACATAACGTGCACTTGAATGGATGAGCTGTTTTTTGTTTGTTTTTCCATTGGCAAACCAAGAAATAAAGCACAATCCATTTTGAACTTAATTTTTCCTTTTTTTGGTTGTGGTTTTTTTTAGTGGGTTTTTTGGTTTTTTTTTAAGATAGAAAATCTTATTTTCCTTTACACCCAGTTACAAGATTCTGGACCAAAAGCTCACTTAAGCGATATTTCCATCATTTCACTGACCTTCCTTATTCACTTTTCAACTGAGTTCAAAAATCTTAAGAAATTTGGATGCTTGAGAAAACAAGAAATGTATTCCCTTATTGAGTATTGAGTTCAGCTTTTGATGCTGATGTAAATATAGAGCTGAAATTCAGCAGGGGACAGAGGCCAGCAGAAAGCTGTGCACGAACACTATTTTGCAGTGTTTGCATGGGGGAATAGATCAGCACCTCCTTCATTGCCTCAGATTTGAAGTACCTGGAGCTGAGGCACTGTGGTTAGACAGAGCAGAGAGCATAAACTGGGCTTGGACTTGAGTTGGACTTGACGCCTGAGGACTGGATTCGAGGCTAATAGAAAGAGAAAGAAATCTTTCCTTTTATTTCATTGGTCTTTGGACGAGCCTGAGATTGTCTGGGCCTACCCCATTTGCTCAACAGACTGTGGATGCTGTTCCAATACATGAACTGAAGCTGCTGAATCAGAAGAGCTATAACTTAACTCCCAGGTTGTTTTTCCTCAGACAACCAGATTATTTGTTCTTTTAGAGGGTGACACCAATTTCATTCACAGCAAGTAAAAGACAATTGAAGCACTCCTGGTACAACAAAACCTAATTTGCAGGGCTCGATAAACATTCTTGAGCTAAAGAGAAGTTGTGGCACAGCATCTTGTACTGTGAGATCATTTCCCATTGTTCTAGGAATATATTCTCTTATTATTATGTCTTGAAATGGAAACACTGGGAAATGGATACAAGCAGGATATGGTCTATGATTTCTAGGTACAAAAACCTCACTTCTTGGAAGAGCTGAATAATTTTCTTTATTAAAAACCCCAGAACAGTTAAAGAATTCAAGTGGTGAGCAATTTGCGTATTGAACCCCATATATTTTCTTTACTTTTTATCCTCACTTACACACATAACAAAATGGACAGCCTCTTTTTCCTTCCATCTAGATGATTTTTTTAAAAAATCCATTTGCATAACTGCCTTTCCATCAGGCACTAAGTGTCTTTGGTACATATGGGGATGGAGTCAGACCAGGGTCAGAATGCTGTCTTTTGGATTCACACCCTAGACTGGAAAAAAATGGTTAATGTGTTGCAGAAAAACGATTGGTTTCCCTCTTTTGACACAACAGAGATGTCTGTCTGTGTTGCTCAGGCTGTCAAATGTTCCTAGAAACAGCAGTTAGGCAAACTAGTAAAGAAGGGATTCAAAGAAAAGAAGCAGCAAGTTGAACAAGCTCAGCAAGCCTGAGTGGACACCTAAAGTGAAAAAGTCACTGCATTCACATGTATTCTTTCAACAAAGCAAGATGTAGAAAAATCATCAGTTTTCTAACCAGACTGTGATAGTAATCTTGTAATTCCAGGGTTCTTTTCCTCTGCTTCCCCACCCATCCCCAGCAGTGCTTCAAAATTAGCTGTAATTTTCATGGTTCAGTTATTAGGGTATGAAATGCATAAGGGTTGGCGGGTAGCAACAATGAACCCTAAAATTAAGCATTTAGTACTGAAATGTCTATATTACCCTGGATAAATATGCCTGTATTTTTGTTGGATGGGTTCAAGAGCTAAACAGGCTGGGAAAACCTGAGGTCAACTAAAACTATCTAAGTGAGGGGAATGGAAAGCAATTATTTGCCTCAAGTGGTGGGTGGGGAGTGGGGAGAGAAATAAGGGGGAAACCAAGCCAGACACTTGAGAGATACAGTAATAGATGTGGGATAGTGAGTTAATATCAGAGGGTTAAGAGACAGAAGGGCTTATTTGCTCTCTTTGTAGTCTCTGTTCCTTACCTTTCTGCTTCACTCATATTTTCTTGACATACTTCACTTTTTCTTTTTTCACTTTTTCCCCTTTTCCCTCCTTTTCACCCTTTTTTATCTTTCCTCACCGATCACACTTGCTCCACTGTAAGTATTCTGTTTCTATACATCTTACAGCAGCCCTTAGACCCAGATAAAACCTAGACACTGCTCTGTACATTACAGCAGAGAACTTTGACTTGTGCTGAAGGCCACAGCTGTTCAGAGAAGCACTTGTTTTAAATGTCAGGTGTGCACTTAGGTCCCACACGGAGCCTTACAGTATTTACTGGCAGACAAGGCTGTAAATAAGAGGTTTGTTACTATAGGTGGAATAGTGAGTGCCTATATGCATGCCTCCAGCAGTCCTCATTCTGGAAACACCATTGTGCTGAGCACTGGGAAGCTGGTTCTGTCTCTGTTATTGTGGTATTCTGGTGAAGAACAGCTGTATGAGATAATGTCATACGCAAGATATGCAGTCATTTGTAATTCTGTTTGCCACAAACATTGTTTCCTAGTCTTTTTCTATTTTAAACTTGCACTTCCCTTAGTGAGAAATTCAGCTTCCCTCCAATGTGATATTCCTGCTTGAAAGGAACTTCCCTTCACCCACACTTTGTTCTTCACCTGGTATCAGTTTACCTCTTTCTTTCATCTTCTTCAGGGGCTAACCTGAAATAGAAAGAACTCCTGCTCTGTACTGTTCTTGCTATTTTCCTTCCCATACTCATTACCTCTGATCTCACTGTATTTCCTTGTTCTGTCTATGGAGTTTTGTTCTACTCTGGTGCATTAAATTTACTCTTAATTTCCCACATGTTCAGCATCACCAGCTGATAGAATTTACAGGGGCTGTATCCTTTGTGGGTGTACTTCATTTTCCACAATATGAGGCAGGGCTCTGTCACCTTCCCTTCTACATAAGCAAAAAGGCTGAATCCTGCCGAACAAATAAATTTGTTTGCACAGAGACTGCAAAAGAAAAATTTCCATGTACTATTAGAAATGACCCACCAAAGCTGGTGGAAAATGTGGAGAAATTGTGGAGAATGTACTAGAAATGTTAAAATGAGCATCTTGGGAGAGTAAATGAGTAAGTCTGGTTGCAGAGATACCGGAATGAGTAGACAGCTGGAGAAAGGTGACTAAAATGACAGCTGGATTAGCCGGTCATCGGGATCCTACCACACATGTGTGTAGCTTTTCAAGTTACCCAAAGTGGGAGAAAACGTAGAGTGAGTAAATCCTGATGACTCACAGAGGTGGAACGGGATGGAGACATTAATCACTGTCGTCCCCTGAAGCGTGCAAAAAGGCACATCTCAAACCAGCGCTGGGCTGCCAGCTGGGGAAGGAGAGGAGACATGAGGAGCAGTTGAGAGCTGACAGGTCCTCTGTGTGTCACTGCAGAGAAGCCAGGACAGGACACCAGGATATGAGCACCTGGATGGATGCATGTGTGCTGGGCAGACCTGTCATGTGCAGCAAGCCCTGGCATTCGTGAGTGGGGGTGGGAGTATGAGTGTGTCTGAAATCAGCTTTCATTTAAAATTCCCTTCTCCTGCAAGTTCTTTCATCACTTGCTGTATTGTTGTTGCAGCAGCTCAGGGTTATTTCCTGCAAGTGGGGCAACTCTGATGTCTTAGGGATGGCAGGGAGCTGAGCTTCCCCTGGGACAAACCCAGAGGTGAGAAAGCGAAAAAGGAGGACAAGAGCAGGTAGTCCTCTCATATGCACACAAGGCAGAGACAGTGTGAGTCTCTACATCATAGACATGGGGGCTGAAAATAATGTTTGTTGAACCACCAGCTTCACCTTTTGTAGAGAAACTGTAGCCTGGACCTTAGCCATGATATCCAAGACTGATGCTTTTCTGCTCTTGGAAGTAGAAAAATGCTCACTCAATGAATGCTACTGACTACAGCTGGGGCATACTGCCACACTTTTATCATTTTCTGGATAAGGCAGAAAGGAGAGACTACTATTCTGTGATAGAGGGAGAAGCATGCTTCTCAATGACAGATGTGTCTAATGCTGGAACACAATGTACTTGGCACAAAATTGGAAATGCATGGAAACGTGACTATTGCATTCCCCATTCTCATTTAAGATATTATCCATATAATCTCCTCCTCCTAAGTGTCAGATTCCAGCTGATTAGCCATGTTTCCTAGCTAGACAAAACATTCGATGGTGCCTACGTGATTTAGAAGCAGATTGCTTCTAAACACAAAAAGCATACTCCTGAGAGGAGTAGTGAATTACAGGGCCTGGTTTTCAGATTCTTGGCACCAAGGTATCAAGGTTGCTTCTTTCCTACAGGATTTAAAGGCCAAAGATAGATTAGACTTGTGCTTCCAAAAGTGTCAGCATAACGAGCAAGGAACCCTTAATAGGACCAAAGTGTCCATAACAAACAGTGAGCTCTTCAAATTTAAGTCAAGGATATAGAGAATTGTTTATGTTCTGCTCTGAAACCTCTTCTCCAGACTGGAGACCCCTTTTGAGGCAGATGCTCTGACCTGGGAAAACAGGCAATTTAGCTGGAGCTGCAGTTCTGTAGTGGAATGTTAGTTTAGCTGTAGGTGGTTTGTAGGAATACTTGTATTTTATGTCCAAGACCACTGCAATCCTAAATCACAAATTTTTTTTGGAGAGCATGTGTCACTGGCATTTCACAAATCTGTAAACTTACACTAAATGGGTCTCTTACAAAATGACTGTTAAAAATTAACTCACTTTTATGGCACCTTTAGAGGTTAGTTAAAATCCCATTAAGAGACATTAGAGTGAGACAAAAATGTCATGACATGTCCAAGGTCACTTCACTGTTGAAACAGAATAGCAAGTAACAACAGGGAATGAGATGGTCTGGTTATCTTCTGTATTCATCTCAGGCTTCCTTCTCTGCCGCTGTCCCATAGCAGTTGTATGTGAGCTCAAATCTGCAAACACTTTTACCTAATTAGCAGCATCTCAGTCAATGGCCTCATTCAGCTGTCTCAATTAAGCTGGCTTTTACCAGGTCCCTTTCCCATTTGGATTCAATAGAATATTTTAGTAAGTGAGAGCCGGTGATAGGGGACTAGCAGGACTTGTGTAAGCTGAGCAGGGTTCATGTGCCTTTGTAATGGAATTTTTTTAAGCATTTTCTTCTTAGACAGCTCTTCTCTTTCTTTTCTTTTAAGATGGTAGTCTCAGTCAATAATTCTGCTTCATTTAAAGTTAATGCCAAATTAGTGCTATTTTATAGGGTGTTTGCTTTGTCAGTGGAGAGCTGGTAAATCAGTGTGCTAATTTCTGTTGTCACCCCAGTGTTTAATTTTGTTTTTGTCAGATGATTATCTGTTATGTACACAACACTGTAGTTTCATACTTGTCATTTGTCTCTCTCAGTTACAAGACCCTTGTTGGTCCTGTCTCAAGGCTTCTTCTACAGATCTCTGACTGTAGCAAGCTTACAATTATTGTTTTAGAAGCTTCATAAAAGATATGAAGTTGCAAAAGGGGAAGAACATTTTAAATATAACTGTGTATTAAGTATGGTTACTGAGTCATTGTTTCGGTTTTATACAGTACATATTTCTGGCTAGTCTAAAATGCACCAACAACCAAATTTAAAAACCATCTGCACCTCCTGTTTCCGTCTAAGACATTATTTATGTTTTTGGCTTTGTACCCTGAGCTAAATACAGAATGTGTAAAGACTGTTAATTAACCCTTTGAGACATGAGTTTCCCATCAATGTGTGCAACAGGAACATGTTTTTAATTAGGTAGTAAAACTCCCAGGATTTATACTTGTTCAAAATTTGCTCCATAATGAACTAAAGGGAGTACATGCTAAATAAATTAAGAGGGGGGGGAAAAACTTGACTCTGTGTTTAAGTAAAGCTAGATTCGTCTCGCACTCTCACCAAAGCCGGGAAATGCATCTTTACATTAATTCAAGGTATTTTAATGAATATGAACATGGTTAGATACAATTCTTCTTACCTGAAGGGACAGTCTGTTAGTATTTCTTTTCTCTTTTCTCTGTCATTTCTTTATGAGATCTGTTCATGTCTTGGGAATTGTATGCCCAGTACTCTCCCATTATGCTGGATGTGGTAGTCAGTTAAAGGGGTTCTGCATAAAGTTGAGCTCAGCTCAAGCCCAGAAAAGTATTTGAGCACATAGCTAACATAAAGCATGTTAAATCAAGTTCATTAGTTGCATACTGAAGTTAGACACACAGTTATATACATCAGTGACTTGTAGCCCAAAGAAACACTGATAAAATGGGCAGTGCCCTTGTGATATGCCATTGCTCGCCATAACCCAAAAACCAGCTTCATGGGGAGGTATTACCTGTAGTATTATTTCAATCCTCAGTTAAATTTTATAGAGAGATTTTAATATTGATACATGGAATAAAACATGCTATAAATAAAAGGCACAGTGCTTATGTTCTTATACTGCTGTATTTTCTACTCAGTTATTCCAATTTTAAGTCAGAAACTCCAGAAATGCCTAATTCAAGCAAAGATCTTACAGGTCTGAAAAATATGTTTTGAACAAAAGCTTGTTTAAGTTACACAAACACGAGAGAGGGAACGCAGTTCAAACTGGAAAGCCTGTTTGTTTTCTCTTTGTGTATGTTAAAATTAAATGCAATATGTTTATCTTTTTCTTCCTTTCTTTTTTCTTTTAAAGGATTTTGATTAAACTCTTCATGCTCATATTTAATATCTTACACTGCCAGGTTTCAGTCTAAGTGCTTTTTTTTTAGACAAGTGATAAAACAATAGAAATAGTAGTTCAAGGTAAATGTCACCAAACCAGTTGGATAGAGGTTCAGCTGTGTAATGGTTGGTCCAGAGAAGCTCAATGGGCTTTCTCTTTGGTACAGTGCCAAGGATGATTTTTTTGCTCTTCCCTGCAGAAAACCTCCACCCCCTTCCCATATCCTCTGCAATGATCCTGAACAGAAGCAATGCCTGATCCTACTCTTCATAGGAAAATAGAGACACTGCTTAGAGAAGGTCTGCAGTCCGTAACATGTAAAAATTAAAAGAAAAATACATGAAATTCAGTGAATTATCTTGACCATTATCTTGTTTCTAGTCCTGTTATTTGTACCTATTCTACCTGAGTATAAATTGTTGACATCCACATATTTGTTTAACCTTGTATTTCATCCAAGAGCCCCCAGGTTCAAAAGCAATGTCTAACCAGGCTCCTAGGAGTATCTCTGGAGGATTACTGCTCCATGAGATTTAAGGTGCAGTTTCAGATACACTTACTTAAATGGGGATGAGATAGCATGGCTTTCAAAGGTGACGCCTCATCTTCTGCCACAAGTTTGCAGCAAAGCCACCCAAACAGCCACTCTGACACCAAGGACACAGTGGTGGGGCTAAGGATCTGAGGACAGGGACAGGGCACACTGTGGTCATCACTCAGCTGAAGAGCTGCTGTAAATTAACTCTAGGTGAAACAGCAGCTTTAGAGGGTAAAATTGCATTACCACTGCTTGAATACAGAAGTGTAACTGGGACAAATTAAATCTTAAACCACAATTTAGACTATGTGCAGTAAGCACATTTTTTATGCTTTCATATAAAAAAAACCCCTATTGTTTATATTTTATATTAAATAAGACCCCCAAGTTTGATAGTGAAATTGTGCGTTTAGTTTAGTTCATCCCCACTTGAGACTTTCAGATCCCCCAGGCTGTTGTTTTTCTGTGCAAGACCTGAGATATTCAAATGCATAGAAGTGGCAATGCACTCTAGCGCTGAAAGATCTGCACCTCTGCACCGGGGCTATGAATAAATAAGTGAGGAGGAAAACAGGTTTGAAACTGGGAGAATGCCTATCTTATATCAAGATAATTGCCTGATGTGGTAGCTCCATCAGCCTTCCACTGTGCTTCGGGGTGCTCTGATGGGAGAGCAGATCTGGTGATTCACTGTTGTTTGTTCTTTTGGCCACTCTTTGGCCTGATAGTCAGTCTTGGGTCCCCTTAACTTCATCTGGTTTTTCTCTGTTCCCTTGATGAACTGGTTCAGTTTGCTAACACAGAAGAATAGGATTTGGTGAGAGTATTTTTTTTACTGTTGGTTTTTCATTTTGTTTTGGTTGGGTTTGCTTGGTTGGGTTTTTTTCTTGGTTTGTGTTTTGTTAATTTAATGTTTTGAGTCCTTTCTCAGAGGACTGGATGTATATACAGTCATTAGGGTCCCTAAGTAATGTGCTAACAGAAGTCAAATTTTTAATAGATCTTAATTAACTTTTAAATCAGTATTTCTCTGATTGTTTATACTTCAACATCTTCTGTGTTGCAGATATTTCAGTTCTGGGTTTAAATCTCAAAACTTTTTGCAAATGTGATCCATTAGGAGGAACAAGACTTTTAGTACTGTAGTAATTAAGCTTTTGAAACATCTGAGTTGCCTCCCCCTCTTCCAACGTCTTTTACCTTGCATAATCATTTACACTTGCTCAAAGTGAGTGCGAAGTGGCTGCAAAATCCTACCTCATCAACTGGTAATGGTTTACAAATGTGCAAATGACTATTCAGTCTACAAAGCTGGGTGAAAATCAGTCTCCTTGTTGTGGTTGACTGGGGAGAAGTCATTATAGTTTTTAGAAGACGTCCTGCAGGATGTTGTTCCTTCAAGTGGGTCTTCTCTTGCTCATGTTTCTAGTAAGGCAGCAGCGATGCTGAAGTGGACGGGGAAAACAAGGAGGTAGGATGTGCCCTATAGGCTTATGTATGGTTAAAATAGTTGTGTAGTTAAAACAGACAGAAGTTACTGTAAAATCTACACTACAGTGAAGTGCATTATAAATCAGGATCCTTCACTTTGTAGCTGCATGTTACACTTTTTTATTAATTAAAAGTCTAAAGTGGTATAATGGGAAAAGGAGCACAGTACAACTATATGCTAAAGCACTGATTGTTTTCCTATCCCTTTGATATTTCTGGCACTGCAAAATTTAAAGTGGCTGCACAACTCGTGTCTCCTTGTTTGTGACTTTCAGATCCTGGCAGTGAATAAGCAAAGGAAATACTGCTTTTTTTCCCTTTTCCTATTTTTTTTTTGCTCTTTGAGGAAGCTGATATCAACATAATCAATGCATGATTTGATTTTTCACTGTGTCTTTTTGGGGCACAACTAAGTCAGAATGTTTTGCTTCATTTTAGAGCCTAAGTGGACTACAATGATATACTGCTGTGGTTGGTTTGGTTCTGTGGGAAATATAGTGTCCTGACATAGCGAATCTGCTGCTTCTCCTATCTTACCAAATTGCCCATGTTTTACATTTCATGTTCATCGTGTTCAGAGACCTTTACTACTAATGTAAACTGTATCACTACTTTTAATCTTTCATCTTGATAAAATCAAAATATTCTCTTATAATTCAAATGTTATCGGTGAAAATACAAGGATAACGTAATCCTATACTCTGCCACAGTAAAAAATTATCAACAGAAGTTAGGTAGAAAAAAATCTTGTGTGTAAGTGTTGCCTTTGAAAGTTGTTGATTAATCAGATGTACCTTAGTAGAGAACACATATCGTGGATAACTGGGAATTGAGACACTGGTTAAACACTGAATCAGTTTCTCAGAAATTCAGTTAAATCCCTGTTCTTGGAGGCTGGGTTATTAAAACATCACTGGTACTTACTGGTCTGATGTCACTCTTTAGCTGGCTCTGCTTTGACTGAGGGCTTGAAGCAGTTGAACAGATCAAATCTGTCCCAGTCTGAGTTGGTTTTGTGTTTCTGTATTTTCTGAGAAGTTCTCTACATCTGCATCCTGTGCTTTTAAGTCACAGGCTCATCTTTTTGGCTCAGAGGAGCATGATTTATAAGCTTTGATACCCAGGCAGTGATGATTTTTCAATGTCAGGTTAAATGACCTCAGCAGGTGACAGCATACTGATGTTTCTGTGCTAAAGTATGGAGTTGGTATATTTTGGAGGCCAAGAACTGAAAACAATGAACATGGAGATTTGTATGTAATTCTGGAGTTAGACTCTTTCATTCATATAAGTGGTCACTTCCCCAGCCCACTAAATTCTGTGAAAATCATCCTCCCACGTGTTGCTCTCACTGCTTGCTAGGACCGTATTCATCTGCAGGAGAGATCTAGCTCTGAAAATTCTTTATCCCAAAGCATTTCGTGAAGGGTATATGATTATACATTTTGCTAGCTCCATGAGACTTGCACCAGATAGGTTTGAAAACTACTTCTTGGGGAGAAAGAACAGCTGATAATGTTGCATTTCTCATAACAACTGAATTAGCAGAGTGTTTGAAACATATTTGCAAAGTAAATGAATTATTATAAAGACAATGTAATTCACTACTGTTTTCATGTGTTTTATTTCTGTGTCTATACAGCAACAGAAAGATAACTCCAAAATAGTTCACTCATCATGTGAAATTAGAATTCCAGTGCAGTGCTCACAGGCTTTTGAGCTACTTGATCTACAGAGGTGTCTAAGAACCAAGTGTGGGCTACATTTCCTATAGATCTCCAAGATAAACTATGCCATGTGTAGTGTCCAATTATTGCAGTGGTGCATGGAAAGTCTGTACCAGGAGACGCAACAGGTCCTGCTCATAGCCTCAAGCACTCTTTTGCAGCTGCCCAATGCTGTTTTAATTGCTGGCATGTTTCCTGGTGTGATGTTGATCCGTGCCAACTGGCAGTCTCCTAGGAAGTCCTTGGGCAATCTCCAAGGAACAGCAAATGTTGGGGCAACACCCCCCCAGACAGTGAGACAGATAGCACAGATTTAGAGTAGGGAATGTTTAGCTATATGGAAGGTGAGCTGTCCTGCCACTTGCTCCTTGTGCCTTTGGGGCCCTTGAGGCTCCTCAAATAGAAGAGACAAAACACTTTGGATTTTGCACTATAAAATCACTGTACTTTATGCTGAGTAGCTTTCAAGCACACACTTCCCTCTCAGTTTTCCTTGCCTCCTTTGAGGCAAGCTCTGTACCAGGGATATGTGCCAGCACAGCTCTGTCAGTCTGCATACAAATAGGCAGGATCCTGGTCAGCACAGCAGTCCCAGCTGAACTGTCCCGTGGGGACATGGTTGCCCTGTCAAATTGTTCTTTAGTATTGTAGCTGGTTTAGTTTTATCAAACCCTTGGACACCTTTATGATCTGTGCCCATCCTGTATTTGGGCATGCTGTGTTCCTGCACCAATAGAGTGCTGCAGCTTGGGATGCAGCCTTGGAGCATGATCCAAAGATTAAAGTGATACAACTGGCCTACAAGGTAATTTGCAGGTGAGCTCTGTTACCCCCCATCTGCCCCTGGCAGATTCTGCAAGCAAGCATTCGTTACCCCTGCAAGCTCTCGTGTAGGTTTTTGCATGTTTCTTCCATACAAGCAGGAGCATGTTGTATATTGACTCAGTTGCTGGAGTGAAACTCTGTTTCAACTTTTTTTCCAATCCAAATGTGTAAACATTATTAACTGAAAATATAGTTTTCAGTTTAAAGGAAAAGCAGCTGTAGTTACACAATTTTTTTTTCATTTCTTCAATGTCACGCCAAAAAGATCTGCAAAGACGTGTGCAGGAGAGGAGCTGTAAAGTTTCCCATTTAATCATTAATAGGAACCATTTTTTTGGTGACTGGTATGCTGCTGAAAACTGGCAGAGCAAATTTATTTTTGCACTCTGTGGAACCAAACTCATCCCTGGATTAAGGAGACCGAAATTCCACTGACTATTATAGGAATGGAGCCCATGTGTAGAAGCATTTTTTTCCTAACCATAGGAGAAATGCCCAAACCTTAGCATGAATGCAGGGATATCTTACTTCAGACTGAAAGTCGCTGTCTCCTTTGCTGAAGTTGATTCATCAAAGCACTCTTCTTTGCCAGAGGCCATAACAAATCCTCCTCATTACCTGTGACATAAAGGACTTAGGAGGAGGGTTAGTGCTGATCAGATTATTGCACCATCAGACTCTGTGCATCTACTCCATGGTGCCCGACAGTAGCCTGTGGATTTCTGCTCAAAAAAGTGGGTGCTCAGACTGGGATTTAAAGCTGAAAAATTAGTTGTCCTGCTGTAGAAATGGCCAGGGGGTAGAACGCATGGAGATATATATGTGATTTGATGACAAAGGATGTCAAGAATGTATTGTGTGTAAAGGTCTGTGGGTTTGGAAGAAGGTGCTAGATGTGATTCATATTTATTTATCCTTCTCTGCTACTGAAGTCTCATAATTACTAACTGTTAATTATTATATTCTCATAGGTGACTTTTTTCCCTGACACAACCTTCAGACTAGACAGGTGTCTGGAACCAAGAAATTCTTGTATCCTCACATGAACTGCTTAAGTGCATCATACCTCACAGTAGAAGTATTGCATTTGTAGCTCATCAGCATTCAACAGGGTTAGGGAAGGAGCTGGGTCTCAGGGAGGAGCAGCTTCTATCATTCAGTCATCAGCTGACAGCAGAAGTAAAAATGCTTCCCTGTAAGTTAGTGCATGTCCTGTTTCAAACAACAACCTTGCAGTGATAGAAAGTATTTTTTAGCTGCTGTGCTATTCTACCATCAAGTAACGCCCTGTGTTCCCTAGTCCTGAGAGAGAGAGACCAAATGAGGTGAGACTAGAGTAACCCTTCACAAATGGAAGGTTTTCCTGTATTAGCAAAATATTCTGCTGCCCCTCTGGACAGTTTTTAGACACCATAATGCATCTAGAGCATGTTCTGTTGAAAATGCAAGGCAGTTTCTATTGCAACAAGGGAAATGGGCTTTTCTTTCCTCATGGGTTACTCTTCCTGGACGTACGTGCCCTGTCTTTCCTGCCTGAGGCTGAGTCTAAAGATGCTCAGAAACCTCATGAGGAACTTCAGGAAGGGATCTACCTAGTCTGAATCTGCATTGCCACCCCTCCTAGGTGCTCACAGGATGGCTGGATCCATTATAAATATTAATAACCTTTCTTTGGAAGGAAGGGAGTGGGGGCAAAATAACATAAAATAACGTGGGGGTAGGATGGAGTATATCTACTTTGGATATCTAGGGCTTGGCAGGTGAGACCTAAGCCAGTCATTTCACTGCTAGCATGTAGTAATGAAAAAAAAAGGGTGGATGCAAGTTCTTGTCTTGGGACTTTTTGTCAGGAATATGAGGCAGCATATTTATAAAAGCAAAGTATTCTGAGATAAGAGACTGTGCTAGCCCATGTCATAACCTGCACATCTCATAGTTTTGCTTCCCCAGATTCTGTAGTACTTGGATCTACATTTTCTCTCTTGCTAAGTTTTTGTCTTTAGTGTCTTGAGTTTTTGAAATGATGGCAGAGAGAGCCAGCTCTGAATGTACAGTCTGGCTGGACTGCTGGATGAAGGAGTGGCGTATAATTCAGTAACAAAAAGATTGTACTAGAGTTTCTTGTGAGTTTGTTTCAGAGGAAGTATCATCATGAACAAAGATCTGTGAGTGAGATTTCCCGTTTTTTAAGACTGTCTGCCCTTTATGTGTCTTCTCTCCCCTGGATAGCAGCACTGTTGCAGTATCTTTGGGAGTACGGGTGATGGGATAGATTAGAAAACTGTTTCTGTTAATTGTTGGAATTCATTCTTATGGCAGCCAAGTGAAAAGCTAGGCATGATTTTACTGTAAGGATTAAGTTGCCTCCTTCGAGTATGGATGAAAAATGGTACAAAACCAAAATAAAATATTAAGTTTCTTCATTTGCAGTCTGACAGATGAGTATTTATTCAGGTCATAGAATCAAACTGTAGATCATTATACTTACTATATGTATACGAAATATATAAACTACACACTCCTAAATGGGTTCTTTACATCTGCAGAGTGATAAAACACAATAAATGCAAATATCAAGTATCCTTCTTGAGTTTGTGAGAGTAAACAGAACCTATAGAGACCTCAAAAAATGTGTACAGATGAAAATGCAGATGAACTTGGACCTTACTAGACCTAGTCTTTCATCACGCTGCTTTTCCTTGACGTAAGCCAAAAATAATATCATATTTTCCATGAGTCTGAAAGCAGAAATTTTTGCTGGAGTTCTGATTCATTCATAACCATAGTTAGACAGCAGGAAAGGCTGTCTGAAGTGCCACATGTTGAATTGGTCTTCTATACTCACACATATTCATGCATTTCCCATGAAAATGTGCATTTGTAGGTGCATGTGGAGAGTGCTTGCCCATGCACCTGTAACAACTGATGCAATACGTGTTTTGGCAGTGGACAGAGACAGGATAATGGAGTGATACTCAAGGCCTGCTTTTTTTCTAAGTTTCTAGTTATTAGAGTAGATCTAGTAGAACTTATCTACGATATAAAAGCACAAGGATTGGGATCTGGAGAAATCAATTGCGTAGATTCCTTTCACTTCATTTTCTGTCAGTGACCCTGACAGAACCCCCCCACTCATGAGGTCCTAAGGGACAAGTGCTCTGCAGGATTGCTGCTAATAGCAGTGCTTGTGTGGAGCCAATGAACACAAAGGTTATAAGGCTGGTGTAAGTCAGAAAAAAAGATGTAAAGTACTTCTGGTAAGTGCCATTGTTGTTTCCCAGACCAAGATATTCTGCACAGACTACTAGAAGTGGCCACAGGAAGATGATGCAGCTTGGGTTAGAAGAGTAGCCAATATGCACAGACTTATTTTTAAACCAGTGAGGTTATTTAATCATTTTATTTATTGGTGAAAACTCATTTCATTTAGTCATGTGAAAAGTGCCTGAGACATGTGAGGCTTGAGAGAAGGGAAACCAAGCTTGAAGACTGAAGAGTGCTAACTAGAAGTCATTTTCTGTGCTCACTAGAGTCACTTGCTCTTCACAGCTGGCCTGCATTTCCCACAGATACTATGTCCATTGTCAGCTACTTATGATTCAGCTTAAGGGAAGACCTTGGAGGTCACTGGAGGTGAAATCTAGTATGGAGCCAGCCCATGGAGGTAACAGGAGACATTAAATCTATAGATTTCCATGAATCTTTACATCATCTCAGTCATGGGCAAATTACTGCTGAACTGACTCCAGATAAATTGTTGCTTCTCTACAGCTGAAATATCTTGACTTGTGTTCACCTAAAACTGCATGTGTTGTTAAAATTTTCCACGTGGACAGTAAAAGATATAATGTTTCCAGTAATAGAGTTTAAATGGAAAACTGCCTCTCAAGTACTGTTACTTCCCACCTATTCTACCTAATTCTTCCTGCATGGCATATTTGAAATTGCTGAATATTATTTTAACTCATAAAAAGGACACATAAAAATGCAAAGAAACAACCAATAGAGGTTAAAGAGATTTTTTTTTTCTTTTTCTTTGACTTGGCTGTACTGTTCTAACCTTTTCTAGGTTTTCACTGCTGTTTTCCCCACGAGGTATCAGCTGTTCTCTTGGGTGTATTTTTAACATGATAGACATGCTAATAGAGGCACAAATTCTAATATGTGTGCTTATCAGGATTATTTTTTTCTCCACATATCTCTGCTCTGTAGGCCAAGCTATGCACCATTTATTTACAATTTTGAGCACTTATTAATAGAAATACTTAGAAAATATAGTGAGGTTGCTCATGTAATTACCATCCACAAAGAGAGGGAAAAAAACTACTTTTAGCTGCTCTTTCTGGGTTTTTTCCTTTTTTTTTTCTCTTTCTATTAACTGAAATATTACTGCAAATCCTGAATGAGTTTCTTTGTTTTCATCCTTCAAGAGTGAGGCTAATTCCTTGACCCAATGCAAGCTTTTTTTTTTTTTTTTTTAATGGTCCAATTTGATCAAGCCTTTCTTGTCATTTTAATATTTTTTTTTTTTGTAAGACCATGTCTGGCTTCAAATCTCTGCTTTAAAAAAGTTCAATTGTTATGGTTTGGCAAAGCTCAAGCAGGTCTGTTTGGACAAAAAATAGCCATTTTTTAATTAGGAAATAAGCTGAATTAAGAGGAATATAAGTAATTTTGAATATAAAAATAGAGCTATTGTTGATCTATGTCTGGATAGTACCCTTTCAGGCATATAATCTCTCTGGACAGTTTTTGATGGGTCACATATTTGGACAATGCCACACTGACAGAGAGCTAGATTCCAGGTTCCCACTTCCTGGAGTAATGCTCCCACCACTGATTTCTTGTGTTAAATGTGCTTTGTGGTACCAAATGTCACTAAAAAGGCTAACCTCTGCTTGAGTCTTTGATAAACAAGGCAAAGACTTCTGTGAAGGGACATCCCAGGCTGCTGCTCTCAAATAGGGAAGGATAACCTTGCTGTAGCAAGGGGTGATGGGCAGAAACCCTGTGAGGGGTAAAGATCTGGGGCAATGCCTCGTGTTTTGTATTTTTTCCTGGGCAGTCTCAAGTAGCTGCATGCTGAACATGCTGATGTCAGTTGTGTCTCCTGGTTCAAAGGCTGCTTCAGTTTCTCTGCTGAGGCTCCTAACTCTTATTAACTCTAGAGAAATCTGAGACACCTCAGCCTCTGGATGCCACAGAGAGGTAGGCAATATGCCATTTTATTTTAATTGCATCTGTCTACAAATGACAGTAGAACATGCATTCTTTGATTTGTGCTCTTCGCTTCCAAGAAAATCCCACCTGTAATGAAGCATTTGAAGGGTCTATCGCATAATTTAACATTGAAGATGTTAAACTGGAACAATTTTAACTAGTGCCCCTAATTTTCTATTTCAAAATTCTTTCCTTATAAAGTTTCTCATTGATGGAATCCGAAGGTTTCTTTACAAATGCATATTTATATAATGAGTAACAATTTCACATAGAAGAGAGAGAAAAATAAAGGTTGTCCTTTTTGAAACATACCTGTCATATTAAGAATATGTATATCAAGGGACTGATATTAATTTCAGAGCCTTCAAAAAAGACTCTGGACTATATCCATTACTGTCCATGGCCCTGATTCAACTTTTATATAAGTCAATAAGTCCTGGTTGTTTCTTCCCATAGCTGTTTGGATCAGGCCCAAGGCAAACAAGAACGGTCAGGGAGAGATGGTACAAATGGTGAAACTTAAAAGAAGAAAAAAAAAAAAGGAAAAGAAAAAAAGGTTAGGCAGCATATGGTGGGTGCTAGCAAAAATGCTCTGCATGAGCACTAAACAATGTTTTTGTGCCTGCAATTTATTTAAAGACTATCAGACTTCCTGGGTTTTCAAACTGAAATTGGTAGGGTGGAGTTAAGGCTAAATATCTCATGCAAACCCTTTTGCTGCCTCCTGTGAGCAGTGCTTGGCAAGTGAATCCTATCTGCAAGTGTCACAGGTACAGGGAGGGGGCTGCAAGGGCCATGCTGCCAACTGGGATGTCACCTTCCCTGGTCCCAGTGAAACCCAGCTCCCTGTCAGGGAGACTGGCAAGAAAGGGAGGGGGGGGGGGGGGGAAAGCCTCAATATCCTCAGAGGTGTTTTGTGTGAGGGCCCCTCTTCCCCATGCACAGGCTTGTACAAAAGGGCTCAGAAAGGAGGGTCACCTCCTGATCCCCAGTGCTGGCCAAAAAATAAACGAGAAGTAGCCCCTAGGCAGCCCCTCTGTGGGTGCAAAGCAACCCTCCCCCCATCCTCACCGAGGTTTATTTATAGATAGCCTTATTTGTTTGTATTGTCAAGAAGCAGTAATTCCTACATTATTTCTTAAGTGTCTAGAGAATAAAGATCAAAGGCTGCCAAGTGTACACATGACAGATAAATGAGAGTATAACACCAGAATCCTCCTTTGTCATGGAAATTGTGTTGGTTTCCTGTTAAGAAAATGAAAAACAGATGTTAAAAAACATAGCTGGTTGTGTGGATACTGTTGTACTGGGACAGCTTGGATTATAAAACACTGAATACTTGGGGGATGTAGGGTCGGTTTAATTTCATTTTTTAAAAATTGAAAAAGAAATGGAGCTACCATTCAGATGCTTCTAGCATATAGCAGCTTCAGCTGGTTATGGGATAGGAAATACTAATATGGGTCTTTTCTAGAGGAGAGTGCTCATAGCAATACAGACAGCAAATGCTGGGCTTTTTCCGTCTTATAACGGGTACTTTTTATATGAACAAGAATTTGGGTGGGTTAGAGCTTTTTTGTTTTTTAGCCACCATTGGATTCCCTCTGGCTGGCAGCCAATCTTGGCTATCCCACATCAGCTTCTTGAAAAAACAAACTGTCTTGACTTTTCTGATAATTCCATTTCGAGGTAGAAGTCAGGGAGAGGGAAGGAACTAAAGCCTGGAAAAAGGGAAAGACAGATTTCTGCTTTCAGGTTGCTTCTGCCATGGCAAGGCTCCAGCCAAAGGAGAGAGAACCACTGTCTAAGCATCTCTCCCCACCCTTTGTACGATTTTTGTGTCTATCGAGGAGAGAGCAAAAGAGCAGAGGCAATTAAAGGATAAAGGAGAGTGTTATGAAAAAAGGCAGCCAGAAAATATGTGATTATTTATAATACTGCTTATGTGGGTAGTTTCCTGAAACACACACATCTCTTCAGTGGGGTATGAAACATGGGAGATTTAGGGTAGAGCTATGCCAACTGTGGTAAAAAAAGCCTGATTTTTTTTATTTTTAAGATGACTCTCCTGGTTCTTGGTTGGTATGCAGTCTTTTTAATGACCCATTACTGCAGTGCTGCTTCCTGTTTGTGCAGTATGTTGACATATTGGAAGTTTGAAAGACTGCCCTGTCTTCCCTGTAATTGATATTAAATATATACACATATGATACATATATATGTACATATACAAGATTTTAACAGGAAATGGGCGGGGTTGAGGCAGACTTCAGCTTTAGCCATTGGAGCAGCCCTCTGAAGAGGGGAGAGCAAGCTCCCCAGGAGTGTAATTCCCTCCAGGGGTGTCTCCCCAGAGACAGCAAGGGGTGATCTGCAGTCAGCAGGGAGTGACAGTGGCAAGGTTGGTGCCTTCCTCCAGCCCCACCAGGCATCAGCAGCATCAGTGCCACTTTGCTTTTGAAGCAACACCGGGTCTGGCTGTGCTGTTCCAGGCTGTGCCGTGTGAATTTACCTTGGCTGTGGCACTGTGACTGCTCCCAGGATGTGTTGCACAAGGGCAGCGCACATCAGGATCAGTTGCTGGGGAGTCCCAGGGAATGCATCCTGCACACCCACTGGAGAGCTTAGCTGGTACTTCTTAAGCAGCTAAACCCATTAGGACTGAATGTTCCTGAGATCAAGCTGTGGGATGTGAAATACAGTCATGTTTCACAATAATCAAAGTTTTCAAGAGTTTTCCAAAGTTGAAAATACTAATTTTTCCTTTTTTATTTGACAAATTCTCAGCTGTTGTTTTTTTGTTTCTTCTAGATGTGTCCTCTAGATTTACCTTTGTATTTTCCTATTTGCATTTTTCTTCCTCTGTGGTTAACAGCTAGTTGCAGGGGGGTGTGAATGCTTATGCAAGTTTTATGTATATAAAAATCTAACAGTGCCAATCTGGCTGCAGTCTCAGGGGGTTCTTACAGCAGAAGACAGCTCACTCAGTTTTGCTTTAGTTGCTTCAGTTCTTGGGAAGATGAGCTCAGGATGTAGGTGAGAGGTTTTAACACCAACTCTGACAAAAAGTTCAATGCAAACTTATTTCCCCTGGAAAACCATTTTTTTCCCCTGTATGCATAAAGATCAACATTTACTTCCTTTTGATTCTGCTTTTTCTCTTCCTCGTTTGTCAAATGTCTGCAGTCCATGCAGTCAGGACAGGGAAACTCCAGATTTCTGGATGCAATTAAAAAGTCACTTCCTTTTGCAGTTGTTGCTCTCCCCTGCAATCCTGAGGTTAGAAGTGGAACAACAAGTCATGAAATGTTCAAGGCCTTATTTTTTGGATGATTATCCAGAAATATTTATCTGAATCATCTGATGCAAAACTGTATTGTAAAAGAAAATCTCTTTTCAGTATGTTTCCTCACTAGCTACACTTCAAACAGAAATATTTAGAGTATATTGTTGTTTTCACATCCAGTGCAGGTAGAAATTGGAAAAGGAGTCGTATGAAAATGTGCAGGCTATTATTACTTGTGCAATCTAGGGACTGAAGTGAATATGGACTGTAAATGACTGGAGTATCCAAAATGGTTGAAGGAACTAGACTTTTTAAATTGTAGATGGCATCAGTAGAACCCTTCGGTGATGGTTGCTTCACAGAAGCAAACTGGAGAGGCTCAGGAGTCATTCTTACATGCTAAGGACTATGTCTTTTCACATCATATTTGATGTAACTCAGGACAAAAACCAGAATCTTCCCCATGCTGGTACTGGCTCAGTGCTGTAGCTCTAAGTCACCAGAGCATTTGAGCTCTGACGACATCAGTTTGGCACATCACTTTGAAATTCTTCAAGAGATGTTTTGGGTTTTTTTTCATGTTGCTAGTTCATTTCACACAGACAAAATCACCAGCTGCAGCCATGAGCCTTCAGACACAGGAGGAGGAGGTGGGTTTCCCCATGGGCTCTCCCAAGTGGTGCTCCTTGGTGGGTTGAAGGATTCATGAGGAAGAGCTTAGCCTCTCTTCCAGGGAGCTGCTGATGGCCCTTTGGTCTTCCCTTCACTGATTTAACAGTGCACTGAATTCCTGATTCTGAGTGGGGAAGATTACAAAACACTATATCCCCAAATATAACATTCTACCAGACACACACACCATTACAATACTTCCAACATCCACTAATATTTTGGGACTTCCATGTGCTGATGCAGGAATGTTTACCTGTAGAAAAATTACTCGTATGAGAGAAACGTTTTGCTTCTGATTGAACGGAATTGCGGGGATATTTCTCTTTTTTTCTTTTCTTGTTTTCTTTCTATGAAGAGGCTGGGTTAGGTCTCCTTTTCCATGCTTTCCCATGAGTTCTAAGCTGCCCTCTGGGTACGACTGTGCCTTGCCCGCCCCCGAGGCGGGGGGAGCGGGCGGCGCGGACCGAGCCGCTGCCGCTGCGCTCCTCGGCAAGAAGGTGGCGCTGGCAGCCCGGGCTTGGGACTTCGCGTCCGCAGGGGTAGCTTTAAACAGCTTCTACGGGCCGCTTCAAGTGGAAAAACAACTTCCCTGCAGCTGTTTTATGTTGCTTGGGGTTTGGTGGTTTGCTGTGTTTTTATTTTTTTTCTTGTTCCGATTTCTTTTTTTTTTTATTAATGCTTGGCACTTGGAAATCCCACTCTTCTCCAAACAGGGTCCTCTCTTCTCCCGTGAAATGCGGCTCAACTAGCTCTCTTCATACACCACCTTCTTTGTATCCCAGCACCGACCAGCTTGGGGAAGCTCTTGGGCTACAATGGGCTTCTTTGTGAGGAGGGTGCATGGCTGCGGGGATGACCTCTGGAATGAGTTTTTGAGTCCCCCACCCTTTTGGTGGGGTGGAGGACACTGTGCCCTGAGCAGGGGGCCCTATCCTGCTGTCAGCATAGAGGGGATATAGTTTTGCTGCCTTAAATACTCAGGGTGTAACAGATTTTTTGTTGCTGTTTTTGTTTATTTGTTTGATTTGGGGTTTTGTGTCCAGCTCTAGCTTGTTTGTGTCTAATTCCATGAGTTAGGCACAATTTTACAAGGTGAGGTGTCCCCTCTTCTCCAGGCTTGCCTGTGAATGATGGATGTTAATGACAATTGGATTCACTTTAACCTTGATCTTCAAGACATAAAAATTCATTGCCCTTTTTCTCTCCCAACACTTATATTCCAGTGTTTAATCAACCATCTTGGTGAATAGCAACCACATACATAGCAGGGCAAATGATTGCTGTTATTTTCAGCAAGCTTTAGGTGTGTGTGCAGGGTGTATATATAGAATACATGCTCCCATTTGCAAGGTGCTCTAGTGTGCCAAGTATTTCTCCATCTAAGACTGTTTGCAGACTTTGCCATATTAGCTGACTGCAGTTTTCATGTGTCATAAAATAAAGGCTAGGATATGAAAGGATTAAGTCTCTATTATCATGGGCTGTGCAAATGGTCTGTGTGTACATAGCTGTTTTTTTTCTATTCTAGACAGTTTTTTTATTATTAATTTAACTGTGATATTAAAAATTCAGGTTCTTAATTCCTATTTTTTTTAATGGAGGGAATAATTTAATAATAAAGTACTATCCTGGTCAAAAATTTCTCTCTATTAATTTCCCTTCTAAGAGGAGAGGGAGGGCCAGGAGAGCTGGGAGAAGGCGGTGTGTGTGAACCCAAGGCTGCATTTGGCAATTCATCCCAGCACTTCCTGCCAGCACAATGGTTACCCCAGTATGCAATTTGTGCAGAACGGGTAGATGATTTTCTTCATAAGCTCTAAGTACAAAGGGTATTCCATGATGCCATCTAATTGCTTAATCCCCAAGGAGTTCTTCAGGCATTTATTTAACACTAATTGCATGTGTAAATGTTCTTAATTTACAGCGTGTGAAAGTTGCAGTGAATGCACACAACAGAGGATGTCAAAGTGACACTTCAGGGAAAGATGCAGTTAAGGCAGTGCTAAGTTACTTCTAAATAGGATTAATCATTTATTAAAGTTCAAAGCTTGTCAGAGCATTGGGGCAAGCATATGATGACTTGTTGCTGTCCAAAAGTAACTAGTGGACTGGAGTCGTGACTCTAAAAATTTCTATGATATACCTTACTACAGTGCAGTAAATGATGAACTTAAAACACTAAGCAGGGTGATTCAGTTCAAGGCAAAGAACTTGGCTTGGCAACTGTTGCACAAAGCCTGCTTGGGCTGTTAATTAGTGCTTGCATTGTAATAGAGCTGTGGAGTCACAGGCCCTGTACAGAGCTGTAGGCAGGGGGTGCGGGTGCTGGGGCCGGCCCTGCCCTAGAGCTTGCACAGCTTCAGCCCACAAGATGTGGGAACAAATCGGTCTTGCAGGGGACAGTACATCCAGAGAGGTCTCAGAACAGGTAGGTGGCATTCTTTGAAAAGGGACCTGCAGCCCTGATGCCTGGAGTAGTGCCAGCTGTTTCCCACTGGTGGAGTGAAAACTTTGATCTTCTTCGTGATCTTGAATTTCGCGGTAGATACACGCACAGGAACACAAGCAACAGCTGGCACCTGAGCTTTTGGGAAAAACTCAGGTCCCAGGTTCTCTCTGTGCTGGGTGTCTCTGTGCTGGCAAAGTAGCTCAGGAAATCATACAGTGAAGAAAATTATACTTTTTGTGACATGATTATGTACTCCAGAAACATAATTGCCCACGAGCCCTACTTTGTGGCGCACGCTGCACAATCACCCAGAGATAACTCTGAAGAGGGAAAACCTGTTGGTTTACAGTGTCTATTGACAGGAGCAGAGTTCAGGAGAGCTGGCCTCAGTCACACCCCACCCAACTCAAACACAACCCTTAGTCACTCACCATTACACTGTGTGAGATGTATCAGCCCTGGCACTTCTCTAGTTCTTCAGTGGATGCTGATGCTTATGCCTGTATCTTAGTACTTTCAGAGAGGGAATAATTCCCACAAGGAATTCGAATGCAATAACTTGTCTGGAAAGGCAATTTGTCAGAATTTTCAGAAAAAGTGGGAAAGGTGAATGTTTGGGTTTGAATTTTCTTGTCCATCTGTGAAATGTCTTAAACTTTTGGTAGCTACAGAAATAGTACTGATTGAATATTACCTGCTTTGAGACTGGGGAGTTAAAATAACCATTCACCATTTTTCCTGAAAATTAGATAAATGTATCATGCCTTTTGTAAGTGTGTCTAAATTTTACATAGTTTTGCATCTTCGAGCTCAGTCTTGGTTGTCCTTAGACCCATGAGGAATAGCATGATTTAGCTATAGCAAAGATTGTCTCTTCTTCAGCCATGCAGGGCTGTGAAGTCTTTATTTTCAGACACAGCAGGAAAAAATATTGAAGCATCTGATTTGCCAGACTTCCATGGTAAAGACCAGAGCTGCATAACGGGCTAAGCATCCTGTCACATTGTGTCTCAGTGTTTCCTACATAGTAGAATCCACAACATAAAGTTCAGTGCCACTGACACAGACAGAATTATATGTTTCAGAATAGAATCTGACAATATTCAGGTCCAGGGGAAAGAGTAATCTATGGATCCTGGCAAGCCATGATAAAGAGAAGCATGTGTTTCAAATTTAGCCCCACCTCTGTACTTACAGCTGAGCACTAAAGTGTTTTTTCAGCCATTTTAAAGGAGGAGCGTGTGAAAGTGGACAGAAGAATAGTTAATCATATCTGGATGCTAAAACCAGAAGTTAATTTGTATGTGACTTCTGGTCCAGGATTCAAGCCACGTCTTTTGTTATGTTAAATGGCTTCATCATCCCCATGAGAAACTGCTGAAGAGAGCTGGAAGAAGTTTATGTATGATGGGGAAAACTTAACTTCTCTTACATCTTTCCTATGCCCTTTATGGTTAATGTAAAGAGTCCATTAATTCACATGTATGCTTTTGGTCTCTAGGGGAAAAGTGGTTGTGATTAAAAAATTGCCTTCTACTCTTATAGTTTAATTTCCTCTTTCTCAGATGAGACCAAAAACTGGAAAGAGTATGGATGGCTCAAACAATTTAGCTTAAAACAAAACAGAACAGCCACAAATCTCTGTCTTCCCCTTATGCTGAGCTGCTCTGGAAGGCTTTGGTCCTCTGTGCAGGGCTGGTTTTTCTCCTTACTCATTGCTTGCGTTTTGACAGGATTGGTGTGTCCTGAGCTCACAGGTCTCCACAGCTTCCAGAGTAAGTTGACCACAGAGGGAAAAGCCCACATCTTGCATAAAGCTCTTCACAGTCTGTGCTGAGGAAGCCCCACAGGTGTTAAATGTCAGACAAAGGTACAAGCCTGCACTTCCTGGGAGGCAGGACAGGAAAGCAGAGAGATCACATGGTGAATTGGTGAGGCTGGCTGCCTGCAGGAGGACACAGGGTGTCTTCTGGACAAACCTGCTGCTGTGGGAGAAAACTGTCAGGCCAGTAGTACCCTTGGATGTCTTCAGACTAGGCCAGCTAAGGAGGAGCAACTCTGCTCTTGCCAGCAGGCCAAGTGACACCAGGACCATTTAGGTAATGTCTAATTGGGTGTTTAAACTGATTAAGTTGCACCTGAACTCTAAAGAAGACCAATTTTTCCCTTTTATTTCTAAAGTTCATCCATTGGAGCAGATGCAGCTTGTATGGGGCTGTCTGTTCCCTTGCACAGCAGAGGTGTATGCAGCAGCAGGGTTTGCTCCTGCCTGTGCTCTGCCAAGGCATGTGATCCCTCAGTAAAAAGCAGGGCAGTGCAGTGGTATCCTTGGAGGGAGAGGAGCTTGCTGGGATGCTGCTCAGGGCATTGGAGGGGATCATAGGGATTGGAGAGCCGGCTCTGACTCAGAGGCAGCTGTGAGGAACAGGGAGCAGACAGGGCTTGGAGTAGATGGGGTGACCCCGAGGGGACTGGGCACTGCTGCTACTAAAAGTAACCTGGCTGTGTGTAACCAAGCACCACTGCCCTAAGGTCCCACCTGTGTGGGCACAGCTGTTGAAAAAAGAGCTGCATGTAAACTCTTACCTCTTCTGTCCTGTCAGATCCAATTATTTGGAAGGGGTTATACTTAAAGAGCTAACTTTCTAGATTTCATTATCTTGTTTTATTCTTTTAGTTCCAAAGGTTTTCAGTCTCTTTGGGTAAACAACCTCCAAGGGAAAAACATGGATACAGCTAGCTTCAAAACTGGCTGGCCCAATGTCTCATCATAAAGTACTATAATGTGATATGCCCTTTTGTACCCTCCTTAAAATTACTTCATGCTCTCCAGTGCGTGTTTGTGCAAAAGCAAGCCTTTTGAAGCCAGAAACCTGTAAAAATGAATTCTACAATTAAAATAAAAATTGCCAGTGTAAAAGTAAGACACCCTTAGTAAGGACAAAGCCAAAGCTCCTCTGGGGTGTTTATAATCTGAATGTTATCAAGAACTGAAATCTGCCATTAGCAATATAAGCAGGCTGGCTCTCATGTCATTTCAGTACCTTATTAAGGACTATTCTTATTGACTGGACTAGGGTTATGCCTGAGGTAAAATATTTTTCAAGATAAGAATGAATATGCAAAGTCATGCTTTTAATGGTTTCTAAAATTTCATCACTACACTGTTTATGTTTATAATTACCCCATTGACACCCTTTAAATGTCCCCAGTAAAATGTGGTATAAGCTTTTAAGATTCCCCAAATAAACATCTAAATGGATCTATAATAAAGAACTCCAAAGACAGGGAGTTTTAGAGAAGCCATTATTTAGCACTGATTTTACTGTTGGAGGTTCTGAAGTGGACCTAGTTTTTGCAAGACAATTGCTGTGCATTTTTATGGAGTTTTGATAAGCTGACATTTAACCAGCTGGCTCTTAAAATATCTTTGCACCATACAGGTGTGTACGGTAATCCTGGAGGGAAGATGGACAAGAAGGACAATTACAGGATTTCTCTTTTCCCCTTCATTTCCCCCTCCCTTGCCACTCCTGCTTTTGCCCAAGAGGAAAAAGCATCACATTTCGGGTCCTAGGAAGTCACACTTGCCCTGTTTGTTCTCTGATAGAGGCCTATAAACAGAGACATTCAGTCTGTAAACAAGTCAAGCTTACAAAGTGACTGAAAGATAACAGTCCCCCATCTAGCAGTGGGAGAGGAGGGAGGGAGCAGGGGGAGGGATGATAGAGAGGCTGCAATAAAAACAGGAAGGTTTCTGTTGGTCCTCTTGAAGTTAGTGGTTAAAAACATCAAAGCGTGGTGCGTGTTTTTTTCAGCCAGACTGCTGTGTCACTTTATAATTCTTCATAAAGCAGCCATCCAGCCACTAACATACTGCAACTGTTAGTGTGAGCTGTGCTTTGATTTAGAGGAACTGGATCCTGCTCCAGGCATGTTAAGCTGAGGAATCTCTTGTAGGTTTTCTTGGCATGCTGTGTGCCATTGAAGAAACTATAACTTTTCAGAGCTGCTAATTGCAAGCTGTTCAGGAATTTTTCCTTCCATTAAAAAAAAACAAACCTCTCACAAATAAATTGTGCCCCCCTTCTCACTCACTCCCCAAACTCAAATAATTTTCCCAGGCTCTGAAGTGTTCAGAATTTCCTACATTGAAATTTAAAGTGGAAAAGAAGATGGCAGTGGAAAGGAAGAAAAAACAGCTATACCATATGTATCATAGCAAAATATACATATTCTCAGCTTGATTCTAAGAAATAAAAATTATTCAGCAGCTGCTTCAACAGAGAGATATTTTAAAAGTTCGAAGCCAGCACAGTACATCAGTTCTCTTAGATGGGGGAAGGTATTTTGTTCTCCAAAAACAAGTGATCCAGAAAATGGCATGGAGCTCGTCTGCCTTGGAAAAGCAGCCAAATAGAGATAGATGGGAAGAGGAGCAAAGAAGGGCAGGAGGATTCAGAGTTGAAAGAGCAGCTGCATTGTTCTGGGAGGGGAATAGTGAACTTTGCTGTAAACAGTGTTGGAAGCTTCTCTGCAGAGTGCTGCAGAGAAGCCACTCTGGTTTATTATTGCTCAAAAGGCTGACTTACACTGAACAGATTTTGGGTTCAGCTTTAGCACAGGAAGAAGAAAGCAATAACAATTCTGTACGTAGAGAGCAGTAAGACCAGAGCCAGCCTTTGGCCTGTACTAGAGCAGCTTGTCTGAGGTTGGAGGCCAGGTTTTTAATAGCTTTCCTCCAAGGGAATAGCTGCTGCAAGATTTTCCACTCCTGTAGGGATTACTTGTGTAGGAGGTGTTGCCACAGTTGGGAGGAGGAGGGAAGGCAAATGTTCTAGATGGAGGAAATGATTGGTGCTGATGTGCTCTGTTACCAGATATGATAGGTAAAATTCCATGTCTGGATGATGATTTAAATTTCCTCCAGCTGGAAATTGGGATTTTAACCTCCCTCCTTCACTACTGATCAAAGCTAGCAAGCACTCTCAGCAGTGGTGAAGCTGCAGTAGAAATTTAGAATGCAGGTCAGCAGTGCAGAGCTCATTCAGGGGACATGTATTTCACAAGTTTCCAGGTACAGGCAGAATTTGAACAGGCCACCAGTTGCACCCACAAATTGAGACACTTGAAAAATTCTTTCCTCTGGCATATCTTAATGATACCCACAGTTCAGTACTTAAATGGATAATTAGTGATTTTGCTAAGCCTTTTCTAAAGGATGTACCTCCTTTTATTTTCTTGGCTTTTTAATATTAAGCACATCTTGCACATAATTCTTTTTGAAGGGGAAATTTGTTTCTCCTTGTAGTTTTTAACAAACAAAAAAAAAAAGAAGCCAACTTAAACTTATGGATCACTTCGGGTGAACCTGTCCTTTGATAAAGTGCTGATGCTTGCTTCCAAAATGTATATTCATTTTATATTATCAGCTGTTTTAAAAGAGTCTGCTCCAAATAATGAGCTATAGTAATATGAATGCAGCTTTTGTCTTTAGCACATAATAAATCAAAAGATCTGCAAAATTTTTCGGTAAAATCACTTATGAGTGGTAATATACTACAAGAAAGACCTGCAATCATCCTCTGTCCAAGCTTTCATTTATATCAGCTTAAATTGAGACTTTGCTTTTAACTGATGGGGTATGTTCCTAAAGTACTGCACAGGCCCTTAAAGGTGAATGTGTGTGCACCCACGCAGGCAAACGTGTGAAAAAATAGATGGGTAAATGTAAGTTGAAAAGCATTCCTTTTTGGAAACCTCAAAAGGTTTAAGTGTTGGTTCTTCAAGAAAGTGGATGTGTCAGGAGCTCATTGTGAGAGACCATGGAAACTTCTTGAGTTCAAGCCAAATTTTTTGTACATATACACATAATAATGTTTTAGCAACTTACGCAAGCTGCGCAAAGGGGCTGTGGAAAATGAGAGCTGAGGTTGCCTGCAATTTAGAGATTTTGGTTGGTTTTTCTCTTCCCTGTTTGCCGGCAACAAGAAAAACTTGACCGAATAACGAAACAAAGTATTTACAAGCATCTATCAGACCAAAGCCTCAGAGTTACTTACAAGGTATCAGTGCCTCTTTCTGTTTGCTTTTCGTGCACATTTATATGCATGACTTTGTGTTTGGAAGACCATCCATGACTGAGAAATTCCAAAAGGCTTACATGAATAAATATGAGCAAATGTTCATCAGATATTCATACCATGAATGGCTTGCTCAGTTCTTGTGCCTGCTTTTCAAAGCTTGTTGTCCATTTCGAGCAGACAAAACACAAAATAAATTTGAGGATTTAGGTTTTGTTAATAAGTGCCTAGGATTTACAAGGATGCTTTTCTGGACATTTTGGACCTTCTAAAATGTATTAATGGGATACATTCATAGCAACATAAGTAGCAAATGTATTGAACTTCATTTAAGTTCTTTCGTGAATAAACTCTGTTTTCTCCTGGTAGTTCACACCTATGTTGGACCACAAGTAGCTCAGAATATTTAAAGGTAACTTGAGTATGTTGGATGCCTCAGAAATCTGCTATATTATAGGTGGCTGGGATCCAAGAATCCAATTTTTTTTCTGTATGTTAGCCTGGGGTTTTGGGTTTTTGGTTTTTTTTGGTTTTTTTTTTGTTTGTTTGTTTGTTTTGTTTTGTTTTGTTTTGTTTTTAAATTATTCTGAGCCAGATCAGTACCATAGAGTTCAAGAAGTGTTTGGAAAATGCTCTCAGGCTTAAGCTGTGATTCTTGGGGCTGTCCTGAGCAGGGCCAGGAGTTGGATTTGGTGATCCTTGTGAGTTCCTTCCAACTCAGGGTAATATTCAGTTATAATTCTATGAACAGCCATGAAAGCTTTCTTCAGAAAGAACTATTAGCTGTAAGTTTAGGTGGTGCTAAACCTATAGGTATTGTGAAAATCCTAACTGCTGTAGTTTCTATAGAAATGTGAGTGCTAGGAAAGCCATTGAAATTAACAAAGACCTTTCTAATGTTTTAAATCTACTTTAATTTGGACTGCACATGTATTATTGACAGAAGATCTCATTTTTCTCATGTGTTGCATACTCTGTTGAGTCTCCTCACCCCTGAATTGGATGCCTTTGGGTGCAGCTGACAAGGCTACTGTGCTGAGAGCCAAGGCATGCTTTCCACCAAGCTTGCATGGAAATCCACAGACTTCAGATAAGCTAAGGGAACACCAGCACAAATTTTCACGTGTAAAACTAATCCACAGAGTATTTGGAAAATCTGTGGCACCTGAGCTCTTGGATAAAAGCAAGATCCCATGTGTGATTATTCAGGAAAAGATATTGTGACCGAACAAAAGTTTTTGATACTCCGATGAAACTTATTTCTTACTTAGACACCTGCATCAGCAAGCACATTTTTCTTCATTGTTTTCATATACTGAAAATATATATATGTGTGTGTGTGTATTCTGGTTATTATTTTTATAATTAGCATACAACAAACAAGAACAGTAATTATTATTATTAAGAAACTGATGGGTTAGCACATGTTTTTCTTGTTTGTGAGCTTGATCTGTAAGACAGCACAAAATAATAACAGTGTCAATTCAGAAAGGTGAGCTGGTTTCTCAGCAGGCATAGAAGAGAACAGAGAGGGCTCTATGGTTTGATTTCATCCCAGTGAAAGCCTGGAGAGCTGTGGATTTTATGTGGCCAGAGCTCGGCAGAACAGAGCTTTGTCTTGATAACTCAAAATGACTAGATCATGCCTGGTAGTTGGTCCTGGAAACCTGACCCTTGTCACAGGCTGACTACATCAATTTGCAGTAGATTGATGATGTATAGACTGTGGGTGCCCCAGGGGAGACCCAAGAAAGGCCTGAGAAACATTGTATTGTTAATCCATACCCCTCATTAGCTTCTGCTGTGCTGGATTTCAACTTGCTGGCAAGGCTAGAGGAGCTGGAGGGAGAATGTGGCGTTGTCTGGCATTGTTATTGTTGGTTGCCTTTTGAATGAAAGGATGTTTTAAAATACCTTTTCTCCAAAGTTTAATACATCAACACTGGCAGGATTCTTTATTTTCCTCTCTATCCCTCTTGTCAAGTGCCTGGAATTCCTAGATTTTCTTTGTATATTGATTTAGCACTCTCCCCTTAACAGCCCGAGCTTTATCTCTTCCTGATAAAGTCTCTCTATATCCTTTCCCAAGTAGTGGCAGGCAAATTGTATACGCTGTAATCAATTTACATTTCACTATCATTCGTCAGTTCGGCCACTGCCCATAGAGGCTGCAGCCCAGCCTTCAGGGTTTCTTTATGTACTTCAGGATGTGTTTCTTAACCATTTCTGCTCAGTGCACTGCAAGGTTTTGATTTGAAGGAGGCTATGGTTTCAAAGGCGGGTTCCATCAAACAGCAACATCTTTGTCAAACTTCAACAGAACTAACCTTAACTGCCAAGGAAGTTTTGACTGCCATCATAAAAATGTTTGATTAGTGTTAATAATTTATTAAATTGGTTTGTCCTGACACTGCCAACATGTTGGAAATCTCTCAACCATTAAAACATTAACAGAGGCTGTAATACAATGCTCCTTCTGTTCTACGTTTTATTTCAAGACCACATTCTTATGAGCCTGGTTCTGTGGTGTTCCAATATGCTCTCATTAGGACTGCATTAAAAGATGAAATATGACAAATATTAAAAAAGTGTGGGAATATAGAGTAAAACATGGCGGGTGTACTTTTGTGGGCAACTCTGCTGCGATTAAATTTTCGCAAAGCAAGCCTGTTTTTGCAATATGGGGAAATAAAATTACCAGGCAAGAAATTTGCTGAAACAGACCCAATATGTTTGATTGCTTCATCCAACCTCCTAAAATACATAAGCTTAGTTCGAATTTCTACTAAAATGGGAAAGCTGATATTGGACCTGCTTATGCTGAAATATGTTGTACAAGAAACAAAGTGCTATTTGAGAAAAGTATTAACGCCTTGAGAATATATTGATCAAATTTTTATTTGATAGTTTACGTCTGCACTTGAATGGCTGGTGGTGGGAACTCTCCTGTGTTCCACCAGAAACACCTGTTTTGGTTCACGCAGTCTCAGGAATTGCATGTAACATATTCCATATAAAATGCCATTTAAACAATAACAACAGTTTGGTTTATTTTCGAACTGGAAAGATGATAACTGAAATGGAGGCTCAGTTTATCCCTTGCAATTTGCTGATAATATCAGTTATCAGAAATTAATTAAGTAATTCTTTTTTTTCCTCTGCTTGGTAGCCATGTAGGAGCTCCAACATTGTCTCAAATGTGTAGACTGGTGTTGCACGCTGAGTAAGTTAAGCACAGAGATCTTAGCAAGTGAAAGGAAAACCTTCATTTCCGTATATCCCAGTTAGGAATATACACTGAGAACAGTTTCAATACCTACGCTTGAAATTTAATCCAAGGTTTTTAAACTTTGGGATTGAACTGTTCTATAATTATTCATAATAGCTGGACTGGTCCCCTCTCAACTCTTCTCTTTATGGTACCTGAAACACTATGATGGGCACTTTAGTGAAAGGTGTATTTTATTTTACAAGAGGAAGTAATCTACCCTAGTCATACGTGTATGCTTTAAACTCCATGTGTTTTCAAATTAAAAGAAAATCCTTTAGGCAAGGCTTGCTAGCTTTAAGGCACTCAGCTGTGTGGAGTAAAGATCTGAAATAATTGACCTTGAGTCAGAGGACTGATTTACAGTGAGGTCTATTAGAATACAAGTTGGCCTTTCTTTCATTTAGTCTCCACTGCTTTCTCCTTTCTGTAATGCGCAGAGTAACGTGATGGAAATGATTACCATAGATTAGTCTTTTGCAGTTTTCTGAATTTAAGAACATCATTCTTAATAAACAAACAACACTGTTAATGCTAATTTGTTTTAGAATGTACTATGCCTTGTAAGATGTTGGCAAGAACTTAACAGCAAGAGTACATGAAAATGTAGAAAATAATCAATTGTTTCAACATCAGACAATCATAATCCATCAACTCAATAAATTCCCAAAAGACGTGTCAAATACATGAGTGTTTGGGGAACAGACTGAGTGCAAACATAAAATTGTGTCTCTGCAACTGTCAGGAACAGACTTAAACTTGATTTTTTTTTATGCTGTTGTTTGTAATTTTTTCCTAATTATTTGCTCTGTTAGTAATGAAAATTGTTGAATGTTCTGAAATCTCAACAGTTCTACATTTTTTAATTACAACATGAAGAGGAACAAGTGACTACTGTGTGATGTGAGATATTTTAATATGGGGCTTCAAATGCTCCAGTTCTTGGCTGGAGTGGGATAAATGAAGACAAGAACTTTTAATAAGTGCCAAGAAATTTCCATCTTATTAAGAGCATCCTCAGTTCCTCCTGAGAATATGTTTGCTGCATGTAAGTGATCTGTGAGTTTTCCCAGCCTGTAAACCAAAGGCTGTATTTTTCCTGTGCATTAAACATGATCTGATGTTCATGGTTAATGCATTTTATTTGTGGTTAATACATTTCCATACTTTTTTTCCCCAAAATGAAGAGGGTTGGAAAATTTTGAATTAAGTCCATAAACTAATTATTTTTCATTCCAATGTTGTTTCTTTTGTAATAGAACTCCTGACTCAGTGCTTTTGTAAATGGCCTGCAGTTACATGACCCTGATTGTGGTCTAATGAGGGCTGGAGGGTGCCTCTTAGATGATGCTGGAAAATTAAAGGGACCTTTTTCCTCTAGCTTTTCAAACTAATTATTCTCTGATTTTACATGAGAACAATCCTTATATATATGTTGAAATCCTTTTCATTCAATGGCACTCTTTTCCTGTCCCCAGCTTTGATGTAGTGCCCATACTTACAAAAAGGCTATGTTAGGGGAACAGTGGCTGATAGATCCCACCGTGGTCCTAGCAGTTAAACAGTGAGTTCACATAGGGCAGTGTGAATGAACTGGAACTCAACAGAGGAAGAGAATCTCTGCTCTGTTCAAAACAAAGCCATGCTTTTCATCTCCAGTTATTTGCATCTATCTTTTGCCCATATTTCCATTATTTAAAACAGTACAGTTAGTAAGGGGCCCACAAACACCTCTGACCCACTTCTCTGCTTATGTCCTGTGACTCGATGCTTGAGTTGATATTGCCTGTCTCCTGTATCTCTGGTCTTAGTCTGTGTGCCTTTGGTGACTTAGCTTAGCCTTCTGTTGCACTGGCTAGTTCCACAGAAGCTCTCTAAAACTAGCTATAAGCAAAATGAGTAGTCTGCTTTTTTTCACTGCCTTTCACCAAGAGCTACAACATCATGTTAACACTTCTGACCAGTCACAACGCTAACAAAAGGAACTATTGGCCACATACCTGGTAGTTCAAAGCAGTGTGTTAGAATACTACTTCCTTATGGTTAGCTTTGCCCAGCATTGTCCTGGAAAATTAGGGAGGCTAGTGCTCAAGTTCCTCCACTAAGATATGTAATCTCCAGATCACTGCAACAGAACAAATCCTGTCAGTAATCCTGTATGTTGCTCTGACACAATTTCCACTAGAGGAGGGATTCTTCAGTTATTAGATTAATAAATGTGCACTGTTTAGTTATTGAAAATATTTGTCTGATACTGGAGTCCAAGAGTATGTTGGATAAAAAAAAAATAACCCCAAAAAACCCCAACAATCCAACCCTTAGAAATGCAAACTGAAGATGAAATTTCACTAGCTCAAAGCTAGCAAAATTTTTAACTCTTAGCTTGCCTCATTGTGAAACATAAAAAACCAGTAGGCAGAACAATTCAATACAGAAACTGTAACCCTGCACAAGACAAAGCAAGAGCATGTGAAAGATAGGATGGCTCAAGACTGCTCATGAGGTATTAAATAAATAACAACATAGAATTAAAAGTATCAACAAGGCCAGCCTCTATTTAAATAATACAGGAGTAATGAAAATCCATCTTAGAGAAGATCTATTTCAAAGATAGTTTTAAAAATAGAACAGCAGACAAAAGGGAAAGCAATGACATCTGAAAGTAAGAAACCCAGGCTGGAGAATTAAGATGTAGGAATGAGACAACATTAAGTATAGATCTTGTTGTTTGTGACAAGTAAAAGCTCTGCTTAGTGTGTTGTGTTGTTTTGTTTTCTAGTGCAGTAAGGTTATTTATTCCAACCTGTTGTAAGTCTGGATTCATATGTCTTGTTATCTCTGTAGCTTTATGTATTTCTAGATGCGAATTTAACTGCATGACCTGTAAAAAGCCACCAGACAAGGTGGTTGTGAATCAGTATCAATGTCTTCCTCAGTCACAGTTCCCTTGCCACTTAGGAGGTTTAATATTTCTAAATGCAAATATTGGATGTTTCATTATTCACAAAGCCTTCGAGTTGTTTGGGTCAGTCTTTTGTGGTTTTGTGTTGTCTTTGTTTTTTTCTACTTGCCTTCATTAATGTTTTGCATCAAGAGCTAGTCAGAAAAAATAGAAATGTAGCAGATGAGTATTTTCTTACCCATATCCAAGCAAATTCTCCAGAGAGTAGTGTCTTTCTTTTAAACTGTGATTAAAATTTCCTTGCCAATGGAGGCAGAAAGAGCCAAGGTAGACAAGAATCCACAATTTTACCCTGTTTCTTCATAAAGATTCGTGTCTGATAGCTGGTGTGGTGGAGTGTTACATGAGTATATCTTGCAGAGTTCAGGAATGAAAGCTGTTCCACCAATAGTCAATATTTAGCTATGATTATTTAAGTTGCCCTGGTATTACATGGGCGCCTTTAACAGGAAAGGATGAACTTTGTCCTTTCTAGTAAAGATGTTATCTTTATTAGAATAACCCTCAGAGCTGGTGCATCTCTGTGCCTGTCCTTTCATATGCAGCTGCATTTTGCCTGTCGGAAAGCTCTGTAGCATCAGCAAACAATTTTGTTGCTTGTTTTGGTTTGTTGCTTGTTGTTTGTTTTTTTAATAATATTTTTTTTTAATTACTTCAAAGCCTTTTCTTTCTCCCCTTTACTCCAACTCACAACTGTGAATCACTTTCTGGTGCCCCAGCTAAAGGAAGTTTCTTCAGAGATATAATATCAGGTGATTTATGCATTTCTTTCTGGTATAATAAAGATAGGGAGCCTTTCAGCATAATTATTGAACTAGCCAAATATTTATTTTAGCTATATTGCAGGTTGTATTGCTCTGTGGCACATTAGACAAAATCTATATTGTGAGGGCAGCTAGAACCTGGCGGCTACTTTCATCCCAACCCCAGTCAGACTTTTATCACAAACCTCTCCAGGAAGGCGAGACTTATCACTCCCATAGGAAATGACATTTTTTGTTATTGCTCTAGCAGGAGTCTAATGGAGAGTAGATTTTTACTGGTATAGGTGTTGACAGCACTGCATCCTGCATCCTTTCTGGAGCTGATTGTGCTAGAGAGCATTTCTTACTGCATTAACTCTCTTACAGGCACTGAGGTGGCTGCTTTGTCTCACTTTTGTATTATGGAATTGTTTTACTTAGAGGAAAATAATTTGTAAGCAGGGAGGTTGCAGCCACATCCTCTCTCCCAGTGGAGCATGAGCCCAAGGACAGGAGCAGGTCTGTGGGCTGGGCAGAGCAGCCCATGGAGGAAGGTTTCTGCAGCTTCCTCTGCTGCTCCTGTCTCCAGGGCTCTGGTGAGTGCCACTAAATTGTGAAAAGACTCAGTGGTGGAAACCTGAAAGCAAAGTTGTTCTCCCAGACAGATGTTGTCCTTTAAGTGGAAAGGCCTGCACACTGCAAAGTTTGGAGCACCATAGCTATCTTAATCTACACCGATGATGTATTTGAATTGATCCATCCTTGTGTTCCAGAGCACTTTGGAAAAAAGGTCACAGGGTATTTTCTGTCTTGGGTTGGAAGGCACGAGTAGGAAAACAGACTTGCTGCAGAATTATAGGGCAAGGGAGAGGAGCTGGGATGAAGTCTCTGTCTCCTGACCTTTGTGGTGTTTTCAGTAGTATCCCAACCCGATAAAAATTGTACAGCTGTTCACACTGGTTTTGCCTAAGTTGCTTAAAGTTATGTAAAGCAAGTTTATAAATACTTTTTTTTTTTACACGCTGTCACCACAGGCATGCCATCATAACCCAAACATTAATACTTCTAAAAAAGAAACATGATATTATTTTGCATATGTACAAGAGAATTTTTCTGCTCTGGCAACAAGTTGAGAAGTGGGTGAGGGGCGGGAAAAGGATTACAGGGTGGGGGTGGTAAAATGTATTTTAACATAAGAAAGCCTGCAGAGTTATAGTCTCGCAGCAAGAAATAAACATTGTAATCATAAACAAATGTAACACTGAGAACAGAAGACAGTGATTTTATTGTATTGACATAGGATGCTTGAGCAACAATAAAGGACTTGTTCTCTTCCATTAGTCAGGACACACTGGCAGGAGGGCCCTTTCTGTGGCCATTGCTTCTTGATAGCATGTGTGAGAGCTTGGATTATAAGATGTCTAGGAATGTACAGACACAGGCAAGGAGAAGGCTTGCTTTGAGGGGAGATTGAAGAACCTCTTCGCCATAAGGCCTGAGTGTGAATGTTCTCAAGAACTCTGGAAACCAAAACATCACTGAGGCCTGCTTGGCCTTTCACATAAATTTAAGTGCGTACATTTACACTCTGCAAAGCGTTACCTGCATGTGGCATTTTGGTTTACAATCCAAAGGCAGCTCTGCAGATTCATGCAAACTGATGAGATAAACTGACGATGTGGCTCCACATGACACCGTGTCCTGTCCTTGTGTGTCAGGTGTCTGCTTTCAGTGCCACTGGCTTAGATTCCATCAGATCCCTCACAAAGATCCTAGGGGGTTGTGTTTCTAAATCTGGATCTCAGTGAGAGGTGGGAAATGTTGTTTCTTGTACAAGAAGCTGTCCTGGAGGCAGAGTTTTGTTGTGGACTTATGGACACAATCTGGATGGCACAACAGACAGTGCTGCATAAGGATGTGGGAAAAGCCTTCATCCTCCAAGAGTCATCAGTTTTTCAATTAAACCAAATCTGTAGTATACTTGCAAGGGAGTACTCAGATTTTTATTTCTTTCTGTTCACCATATGTTAGTCATATTTTTTTTTTTTGTGATAACTTGACTGTTGGTGAGTTCATAGTGTAATAGGACAGAGCGCATTTCCTGTGGGATTTTCAGCCCTGTGTATTTAGAAAGTCAGAGTGGCAAAAAAGGGATATCATTCTCCTTTTTATGGGAGAGAAGCGAGACAGAGAAAAACAAAATATGTTGGCCAAGTTCCTTTAGGGTTTTCATGAAGAACTGGGTATTAAAGCAAAATTTCCGAGTCCTGTGCAGTGTCTATTTAATGTGTGGTCTGTATGTGCTTTAAGAGTATCTTCTAACTCTTTACTCATTTGTTTAGAATTCAGACTAATTCTAAACAAAACCCTTGTTTTGTTGAGATCAGATTGCAGATGCTGGATACAAATGTAACATGAAGCCCAGATCCTGTTTGGGTTTTCTGTTTGTTTGCTTGTTTTTAGTTCTAACACTAGGAAGCTTTTAGGGATGTTAAAAACAAAAGCAAACATACACACAGAAAAATAAAACCAACTCAGAGTTGTTATATTCTAGTGCAAGCATAGCGAGAGGGTGTCTCTCTTCTGTCAGTACAAGGTAAAAAAACAAGGCCTGCATGTTCCTTTTCTTGTAAAGAGTTTGAAGCAGGGCTCATGAAGGAACAACTCCCATTTGAGAAAATACCACTATAGAAAGTTTTTGTGCATTGATAGAATGCACAACACATCCTGGAGCATATCTGCAATCCTTCTTAATAACCTGCTGGCATATGGGGCCAGAGAGAAGCATCTAAAAGTTGATGCTTTGTTGTTGATGCTGTTAAGATCAGGCCCTGTTTCTTGTGAGGCACTTTTCTAAGAGAGCAGCCTTGAAGCAGCTCTCTCTGTCAGGGAATAACTCAGCCTTGGAGGCTGCCTGGTCCAATAGGCATGTTTAGAGCAAATCCAGCTTTGAAATTAGATCCATGCAAAAATAACTTGGGCTGCTCAGGGCCGTGTCCAGTTGGGTTTTAAACACCTGCAAGAAGGGAATCTCCTTGTCCCCCCTGCACACCTGTTCCAGTTTGTGACCGCTCTCATGATGAAAAAAAAATCCTAAGATCTAATTGGAATTTCCTTGGTTGCAGCCTGTGTTTATTGGCTGCTTCCTGTGCACCTCCAGAAGTTTGGCTCTGTCTTCTTTAGAGGCACATGTTATATAAAGCACATGGATAAAATCATAAGATCTCATTTCACCTTCTCAAGTCTGGACAAATCCAGTTCTCTCAGTCTCTCGCCTTCTGCTCCAAATACCACCAAGTCAGCAGTCTGGTCCCTTCATCCAAAGCAAAAACTCAAATTAACTTGCAGCAGATATGTTTTGGCTTTCAAAGCAGTGAGGGCCGGACACGTGGGGTAAGTTATTTCCATGTTTGAAGGGAAACGTGTTGGCACAGACACAAGATACCTTGTTGCTAATGTAACTTTTGGCAGGTATGTTCACTCACACAAGTTTCTTAGATGCTAAAAGCAAAGCATAGTGTAACCTATATTTCTCACTTGTGGCCTCACAAGCAGCCCTGCGTTCAAACTTCCAGTCAGTCTTGTTTTTTCTCCTGCCACATGGCAATGCATATCTGAGAAGAAAATTCACCAAACGATTTGGAAAGTAGCAAAAGAAATAATTTTTGAGTACTCCTGTAACTTCTGACTATAATTTCAATCTAGTTGTATGAATTCCCAGAACTATTCCCTTTATTCCAAAATATTCAGAAATGTTTGAAAAAAAATTACATGTATGGTTTGAATTAGTTTGCAGTATGATTCTTTACTGATTTCCTAGATAAAATTGATTTCAGCTTATAAAAATCCTTTCTGGACCTTGCCTGTCACCAACTTTTAGCTCCTTTGCTTCATTGTAAACAAGGTTTTGAAGACATTGTGATGACAGATTGAACATCCAAACAGGGAAAACAATACCCAATTGTGTAGGAAGTTTACCTTGTGGGGGTTTTTCGGTGGATTTTTTCCCCCTCACAGTGTCAAATGGGTCTTTACTTGAATGAATTTAATTGTAAAAAGTTTCCCTCCTATATAGCCTGCTGGCTATCTTGGTTATCTTTCTCTAGTTGGTGCTTTCATGCCAGGTGGTGTTGAGATGTGCCTTCTCAGGGAATTTGCCAACATAACACCTCCTTAGACTGGCTGGAGGATTTTTGTGTTCTGTGCATACACCTCTGAAGATGTGCTGGCCAACAGACTGTCATTACTGTATCTGTATAGTATCTCCAAACTCACTGTGCCTTATTTGCAGTTGCCAATAACACAGTTGCTTAAAATTGTCATTAGGGAAAAGGAAGATGATATGTTTCTCTTGCTGGTTGTCTTGGCACCTGTGATTTGTTTTCCCCCAAGTGTAATACTTCAAAGCAATTTTTACGAAAGTTCATCTTCTAGTTTTGGACTTATTGATTGTTCTGGAGTGCTTTATCACCTTATTATATCTCAGTATTTCTATACTACTCAGAAGTCCTAGAGGACAGGACCAGGTCATGAATCTACTTGCAGTAGCTCCTTACCTGATTGCTATCTGCACACTTTTTGCCTTTCTTTTTCCATTGTAAAATCATTCATTGAACAAAAATTATTTCCAGTACAAATAGTTCAAGTCTACTTCAGATACCTGTTCATCACAGGAATTGTTTCAGCAGCAAATCAGCAATAGATGTTCTTCAGTCAGTTGTGAACGTACTCTGTTTTCACTTAGACTTTCTTTCATTAATTTTTATATAGTTGTGTAATACATGTCAAAATTCCTATTCAAGCTGAAATACATCTACTGCTCTCCTGTTACCTGCTGAACCTATCAATCCATCGAAGACAGAAATTGAGCTGACTTGCCATGTTTTTTTCTAGCTTTTTTTATCACTGTTATATTCCAGTGGTTAAAAGTTGTTTGCTTTATTGTTTGCTCTAGAACCTTTCCAGGACTTGAGTGGATTGTGCTTTCAACAATCACTCTGTGATTCCTTCTTCCTCTTTTCTTCTTGTTTCTGTCCTCTGTATACTCTCAAAGGTGATTCCTATGGTTTAAAGACCACTTTGATTAGTTTCTGAACTGATTAAGACCAGATTTCGTGAAGTCTTGCTTATTTGGAGATAGCTGTCTTGTCTAAATTATCTGTCTGTCTTTTCTGGTCAGAATTTTTTTCTTTTGGCATCTACAGTGATAAAGAAGTATTTCTTTTAATAAAAATTGGTTCCTTTAGCTATTTTGCAGGTCTAAAATGCAGATTATGAAACAAGTAATTGCCATTGCTCTAAAAATGGTGGTATTTTTCCTATTTTTAGAAGAACTGCTGCAGTGACTTGCCTGATACTTCAAAGCTAGTCAATGGTAAAGCAATAGCACCTGGAAGTTTTTGACTCTTTCGTATGATATTCAGCACTCTGAATCATGGGTCAGGACTCAGTTGAGCTAAGCTCTGTGCAAGCAACCCGATCCTGTCCCAGAGTAAGTCATGGGGAAAAATATATGACAAGAGGTAAACAATGTGGATAGACAAACAGGAAAACCTGGAAGATAACAATAGTTTGTAAGATAACCACACAAAAAAAAAGAACTTGGCCCTAAATTCTCCTCTCAGCAGTTCATAAAAGAACATTCTGTGAGTCTGCGGGATCAATGTGTCCTTGGTGATGCTGACTCTTTTTGAGCAGAATATGAGCAAACTGATGCTGTTGAAACTGCAGTTACTGAGTTTGACCAATTGAAATTTCTCTTCAAGCAACATTACAAACAAAATGACCATCCCAGACTGCCCTTGGCCTCATTGCGCACAATTTGCAAGCATGGTATCCCATCAGCCTTTCAAAGTGAACAAGAAATATAGTATTCATTCTCTTATATTGTGAAAGGACTCAGATGGAAATGTAATGTTGGTAGAACACCTCAATTGTCTCTATAGAATTGAGCATTCAAAGTCACAAACAGACCTAGAAGCAAGCTCAGATTGCTCTCTGCATTTCTGCGGGCTATCATGTTAGTTTTGTGCATTCTTGTATTTTCATCATGCACATTCAGCCAGGTAAAATGAATGTATTGAGCTTGTACATGCACAGTGAATACATACAAATCTTACTGGTCAGCCTCTATTTCATGTCATGAGTGTTTGAAGCACTCTGACCTGATTTGGGAGTGTGTAACACATAGGAAGCCGGGGTAAAGGAGAACCAAAACATTATTATAATTTATCATTATTTTGATGGGATAACTACAAAATTTATCTTCCTTGTAATTGCACTTGAAACTGGTAATTAAAAAAAAAAAAAACCTTTATAAAGTTGGGGGAGTTTGCTGTTTGTTTAATTGGTTGTTTGGGTTTGGTTTGGTTTTTATTTCCCATTTGTGATATACTGAGGTAAATCTAGGAATATATATGTCGGATTTGAGGAACCGTCCTCCACCTTATCTTTCATAATTTAGTAGTGTTTGTGAGAACATGGGAAGTATCTGTATCTGTTCAAATTGAGGAGAAAGGTCTAAGATGGTGAGGACTCCTAGTGAAAAGACTGACTGAATTATTGCTGGGAAGACAGATTGAGTTATCTGAGTATGCAGTTACTCATTATTTTAGGGCTGTGTGTATATAGGCTGGGGATGTCAGATAGCATGTGCATAGCTCATTACATGGTGCTATAATCTTTCCAACATATGAAAATCTGGAAGGGAGCTCACAGAGAAGATAACAATGTAGCTGCCTACATATTGATTTGTTTCCAATGTAAAATCTTGGATTACATGATTCAAAGGAGCGTTCATTTTTTAAAGAAAGTCTCCATTACATGAATATGTGGAAAATGTAGTTACTAGACAAAAAAGTAGAAGCATTGTCCATTGATATTTGTGGATGATTTGATGCTGTGGGTGCTGCATGCATGGTTTATGTAGTATACTTTTACCTTATAGTTTTGTGAAACTTTTATATTATCCGTTTATCCGTTGAATTTCAAACCGATTGTGACATTTTCACACCATGAAGCAGGCAAAGATTTGATATAAGGGCTTCTCTATTTTGTGAACATCATTTTAGATAGTAGCTATACTGATCTGCTGACATCAGGTGATTTCCAGAGTGGCAGCCAAGCCTGCAAATAAAATGTGTAGAATATCTCTTGTGTGCATGAGAAGCACAGATTTGGAAACTTGTATAACCCAGTGTTTGGAAGCACCGTTTTAGTGTTTGATTATTTGTGACAGATTATTTGATTTGTAAGAGTTCCCAGCCTGGGAGTCCCTCTCTTAAACCAAACGTGCAGATTTATATCTTCAGCCCTGAAGTTCCTTACTGTGTGCGAAGGCTGTGGCCACCACACGTGCACGTGACCAACCTTACTCATGTGAGCCATCCCATTTAGATGGGTACATTTGAGGCTGCTATGCCAGACCCTAAATGGTCAAAGAAGTAATCCAAATCCCAAATTCCTACTTTCATTCAAGCACGTACCATAATCCTTAACATCCCAAGTAGTGTTTTAAATAGCTATTGCAAGCCGTAAGTGTTAGGCTCTGAAACTGATCATACATCTAAAAATCACTTGGGTTAATTAAATAATTTCTTTTCTATTCATATTCTGTTGGCTCTTTCTCTCCTTTCATTAATTTTAACCCACAAAAACTTGACTAGAATCACCCTCAGTGTAAGTGCATGCTCACAGGCTTTGTTCTAATCCCCACAGTGTGTTTGATATTATTTTCAACTTAGACCTAATTAACAGTGTATGTTCTTTATTGAAATCTGAACATTTCTGTATATTACATAGCAATGCAGATTCTTGTTTTATGCTGTCATTTTCAGGATATTTTTCTGGTTCATGTCTTTTTCCTTAATTTCTGGAGGCACCACATTATGCTAGAGATTCCTCTGACAGAAAAAAACCCCTTATTTTTCTCCATTTTTTCTTACTACTGTATTTGCCCTGGTTTTAAAACTCAGTGTGTGAATACTGGTTTAAAAGCTGTGCGTGATAGGGAACTGGAGCACAGTATTCAAAAAGAGAAGTGTCCTTTTCAAAGCTACCAGTGATGCCCTTAGTAAAGGGCACAGGATTTGAATAGAAAGACTCTTCAACATCAGGTGTGAGTTCCAGTGATACAGCAGTACTGGGATGGTGACTGCTGCCAATAGTTCTGCTTCTGTCACTACAACAGTGCTTCCAGGTCAACACAAGGCATAAATATATGTTTAAATCCTTTTTCCATTTAAGGTGGAAAAAGACTCCGTGTTGTAGAAGCTGTGCTTTGTACAAGATGGCTCCGTTGCTTACACAGTAAAAATTAAACATTTGCTAAAGTGTCTTAGTGAAACAATGCCCAAAACTACAATGAAAAAAAAAATTCAAATAAAAGCATCCAAGCAGAAGTAGATAAGTGTATAAACATAAAATGTTTGAAATAGCTGTGATGCAGCATCTCAGTTACAGTCAGGACTCAGCCCGCTGGTCAGAGGGGTGAATGCCAGTCTTGAAGGGAAGGGCTGCCTGCTCCACTAGGGCTCAGGGGAGTAAACCCAACATTAACATTGTTATACCTGTGTTGATGAAGGCACAGGCATGCCAAGATTTTGGTATGGCCAGAATAAAGTATCTGTAACTAGATTTAAAACTCAAGTACCGCTTACAGTTATCAACTCTCCTCAATGGCCATCTCCTACCATTTTAAGGTTCTTCAAATATGCTTAGTTGAAGTGAAGATAGGAAAAGTGCCAATTGTGATGGGTGAGGGAGGCTGCTGGATAATTTAATTTTAAATGCAGCTGTATGGTAAGAGACAGCTTTTTTCCCTTTCCTGACATCTTAGAGACATCATTGGGATTCAGTGCTTTTAGCAATTCATTTATTTAGTTATTTGGATGGAGTTGCAATTGCAAGGCTTATTTCCAATGAATTGTTCTTTGTTGCTAATATTTAGCAGGGGGATATTGTTTTGTGTTTTACCCTCAATCATTGATACTGAGTGGATTTCTCTAGAGTTATAAAAGAAGTTCTGATAAAATGAGCATGGATCCCCCATGAAATTTCATTTTCAGTGTGACATTCTTTCAGACAGATTGATTTTTAGAAACTACTTGTGGATGGATATTGATTATGGAACAGAATTATTTAGGATAGCTGAATACAACTGTTAAGGCTACATAATATCCTAGAATATATTTAAAAGTAAGCAAATCATATGTTGAGATTAAGAGGACACAAGGACTACAAGATTTTTATGTGGAAGCAAATAGTACTTCTCTGGACAAGGGTAGTAAACCCAACCCAGAATTCAGCAAGAGTTTGTGCCCTCAATCATCTGGAGCTGGAGAGGATTTTGGAACTCCCTTGGTTAATTCAGACAGAGATAACTTAATTTTCAAAAGTAACTGTCTTTGTTATAATGCTTCAACATATGGATGCTCACTCAAATACAGTTGTCAAAATCTGAGATGTGCTATTCTCTGTTGGTTTGTGTCTGCCAGGTAAAAATAAAAGTAGCTTAGATCACTCTCCCACGTAAGTGTAAAGTCTACAGAGGAAAAAATAAGATAGCAAGATAAAAGCAAACTGATTCTACTTGAGGTGTTCCTGAAGCAGTATGGAAAACTGCTCGAGGGACAGCTGTGCTCTCCATTGTGACCTCAGGCAAGTTGCATCACCTCTCAGTTCTTCAGTACATGAACCAGAGATAATGCTCAAGGCCTGCTTTTGTCACATGCTTTCAGACCTGTTGATGAAAGGTTTTTTGCAGAAATAATAACTCTATTCACAGAGAATTTAATGTCTTATTTTCAAACTTATTTTCTGTGTTAGTGCAAATGGATTGAGGAGTTCTGGAACCAGGAAGCCCAATTTGTCCTCTAGGCTACTCCAGCTCTTCAAGGGAAACTTGTCCTGAAAAACAGATATTTTCTAAGTGTCTCTCCTAAAAGGATTCTACATATCTGATATGTTATCTACTTATTCTGATTCATACTCTTGTTCTTGGATGCCCCCCCTTTTTTTTTTTCCCCTTCCCCCCAAGTCTTGCAGAAACTGAGTCTTTGAACTCTTCATTCCTGTCAGAACAGGCTGACATTGACCTAAAGGATCAGAAGTTGTTATGGGGGTGGGATGGGTGGACAGAAAGTCTTGTGTAGAAGGATTGTGTAGGTATCTTATCCTTAGGAAACCAGGGCAAAAGTCATGCCTGCCTTCATTCCCTCTGCTTTGAAAACCACAGAATGGACTTGCCAAAACAGTATCTCCAAACTTGAAGTTATTTTTATCCTTAGCAAATGGGATGGAATGCTAGCCAAAACATGAAAGAATATGATTTACAACACAGACAGGACTGTTTTGTGCATGAATATAACAGGTGAGGCACAAATTAAAATCTTCCTCACTGCATAATCTGATTCAGTAAAGCGGCTTGCTACAGAGGAAATGGAGAAGTTCTATATATGACTCCTAGTTCTGTACAGCATTGGGGCATCCAAAGAAGACAAAAGAATATCTGGTTAGTCTTAGAAGAAGCAGCAGAAAGGAGAGCAGTAGTCTGGCTTACTTGTTCACAGTGATGAAATCAAGCCTCAGCACCAAGAAAGAGGTGAGGTAGATATTTTATGGGAGAGAGGGAACCTTTCTAAAGCAAAGGTTGAATGGATTAGGTGGGACCTCTACCACCTCTGTTTTAAAAACCAAAGGTTTTTAAAACAGGATTATGCAAGTGTCTGTCAGGAGTTACATAAAAATATCTGGTGACTACATGGCCTCCTGAGCTCCATTTGAACCACCTTTTCTATGATTGTTCTATAAAGTACAGGTTGTCTTGTGAAACACAAATATGCAGTGACATAAACAAGACCTTTGTGCTCTAAGCTGTTAAGGTTTGTCTAGCTGGAGACTGACAGAGCTGAAAGTTTGGCTTGTGTAAAGCAAATATCCTAATAGAAATACTGTCCCAAATGAGTCATTCAGCCCTCAGAGGAGGGAGAACCAAAGCCTTTGAAAATAGCCACAACCTGCCCATAGCATCAGGACTCAGAAGTACTTTCAGCAACACTGTGATCACAACTCATAGAATGGTAGTATGATAAACACAACATAACGCTACTGCCTTGCTAAAGGCTACAAACCTCATCTGGGCAGCTCCCAAGCAGAAACAAACTTCTCATCCTTGGCTTCAGTCATGGATACTGGAAGCTGATGGCATGTGAGGTGAAGAAGCAGCATCCATATCATGTGAATTAGAGAAATATTAGTATAGAGAAAAGCATTATCCATCAGGGAAATGAATTGCTGTTTGTTGTAAACTTGGATGACAGAATTCAACAAGTGCTATTGCACCTAAGGTCCAGATCCTAAACCCTTATTCATGCATAAAGTCTTACTTAATCTGTCCTGTAGTTAGGTGCTTGTTGAGCCCCATAATAATTTCCTGAGATACTGATAGAAATCACTATGAGCCCAGAAGTCAGTTGTAATGTCTTTGAGCACTGCCCAGTGACACTGGATCTAGCAGCAGAATTTGTGCATAGTGCTGAAATTTGTTTATGCAGCAATTCAGTAGAGCTTGGTTTTTTCCCCCTATTCATGCCGATATATATTTTTCCATTCATTTCATGGACCATTATGGATGAATATATAAACTTTAACTTTTACACAAATATATTTGCTTGCAAAGAAGGTCTTTAACTCAGCAATATCACATTTTAAAAAAATGCATCAAAAGATTTTTATCAGAATACCGTAAAACAAAAAGAAGGATAAATAATGTTGTATTACATCTTCTCTAATGCTTTCTATTTTAACTAAGTTTACTGAGAAAAGCCTCTAGTTTTCCAGTCAGCACAAGTACCAGGCTTACAAAAACACTTTTGCTCCACAGAAAAACAGCATAAAGAGTTGGGAAATACTAACTTGTCACATTAAACTTACTGAGCTGGGAGAGAAAAGAACCCCCGACAAATGCGCGAATGGTAATGCTTGCAGTCTGCCTTGAACCCACCAAGTATGGGGAACAGTGACACTGCTGTCTTAATGTATTGCTGACAGAGCTGCTGTACTCATTAACCTTTGATGAAACAAGATGTCACTTTGTTCACATCAAATGCTCCTTGATGCCAGTGCTCAGAGACTGTTTTTGTTGCTGATGCAGACATCAGCTATTGTTGAAAACATTCTCTCTCCCTTCCAGCATTTCACTGCCCATGAGGATTTATAGGTGCTGATCGTTATCAATCTGCAAATGGAGTCTGAAGCCAAGAGTGGGTGTTGAATGTCTGCAGCTTTTAATTATTTATTTTTTATTAAAAATCTTTATTTTAAATGTAATTCACTTATATTTAAACATCTGAAACTGTTACATTCTTGATGTGCTACAGGATGCTGCCAGGAACTCAAGGACACATTTGAGTGATCCCTTCATCTTTTTCTTTGAGGCTACTGGAACTACTAAAGAATTATTTATAACATTAGAGCTACATGCTAGAAGCACATTGTAGTGGGAAGAGAGGCATTGAGTTGTGTAACGTTCCAGTCAGCATTATGACTAAGCAGTGGTGTAGAATGGATTACAACAGACTGTTCCTAGTTCCTGATCTGTTCTAGCCTTTTATCAGCATTGCTTCTATTATCAGCATTAGGAGCCAATCTTGCTGTTCTATGTACAGTAAATATCATGTTGTAAGGAAATCCTGACTGACTGTCTCTAATCTGGGAATAATTTTTGTTTAGTCTTTACTTTGCATGATAAGTACATTTATATTGCTACAAGATAAATGAATGCAGAGCAAGAAAGAAAAGGAAAATGTTTTATTTCCTTGCTGAATACAGAAATTTTCAGTACTGAAAGTCTGAGATCAAGGGTGCATGTTCTCACAGTTGCTTTTGTGTGTGTTATTTTAGTGGACAGAGCAATATTTACAGATGACCTCTAATGACATTCTTTCCACTTTATAGTCCTCAGTATATTTTCCCTTGCATTAGGGGACTTCACAGCTTTTGCATTTGATTTGTTTAATTTTAACTTTTTTTTCACAATTAGGTCTGCAATCATTAAACCTGTCGTGCAAATGTAACATCTTGGGAAGCATTTGAAGATAAGAGTAGGGATTCTTCTAATTTGTAGTTGTGCATAAGAGGAGCGTCTGATCATAGCTTGATGCTGGAATTCTAGCTAAAGGTCATGCCATGCCTCAGGGGGCGATGAGCTGTCAAAGCTTTGTGGGATAATATAGCTCTAGAAGAAGTGGTTTTTAAGAAAAAGATTTGAAGGAAGCTAGGTAAACCAGCAAATTGTTTAGGGCATAGGAGACTTCAGACTCTTGCAGTCAGAGGAGGCAGCAGAAATGAATGTTAAAACAGAAAGTGTAAGTGGATGAGAGGCAGGCAGAAGTATTTTCATGGGAAATGTAGGAAATATTAATAGTTTGCTTAACACTGAAGTGCATCTGTCCCTTATTGAGTGATGAAAGCCTGAGAGATTAACCATCCACACAAGTCCAGCTTTACAAGATGAACATGCGAAATTCACAGAATAGCAAACTTACATGAAATGTAACCGTGCTACTAAACAGCAACACAAAGGAAAGTGCATCTGAGAACGCTCATGGAATACGATCAAGCATAGCTGATACAGAGTCCTTGAAAGGTGCTGGTAAATACACTCATTTAAAGACTTTCACCTGTTGCTTTAAATCATTCGTACCCCATGGCATGTCTGCCAGCACTGTGACCCCTGGCACAGAGTGAGGAACATCAAAGGCAGAAGGGAGAAGATCAGGTCTCAGGTAGGCGTTGCACCCTTGTTACGGATAAGAGAAGTGACAGTAAGTTATAAAACAGGTGGAATGGGAATATTGCAAGCCTGACGTGAGTAACCCAAAAAATAATTCTGCTCATGCAGAAACACATAAAAGGTCTTTTAGAAGAGTTTTTTTCTCTCAAAGACAAGTAAAAATATATGGATTATACATTGCTACATTAGTAAAAGCCCTTCTTGGCTTCAATTTTTTTTAGATTTTTTCAGTTCAAGAAGGATTTACACTCTCTGAAACTGCCTGTAAACCCAAAGGAAAATAAGAACCTTAGTTTAGTTTTTATCAATCAGGTTAATTTTTTGGAGATACATCACCATGCCATGTAAAATCTCTGCTGCCAGGCTGATTATGGTCAAGTATTTACTGTCAGGCACGGTTTTCTGCTGAAATGGCTGTTTTCTCTGGAAATATACACATGCTACTTCCCATCTCTAGATGTTTTTCATTTGCTTTTAGGTACAACATGTACAGACTGGTTTTAAAACAGTAGAAATTGCTCCCTGGAAATGAACTGTAGTTAAAATGGAAGACAAGCTCATTTACAATCAGAGCCAACAAGTCTGCAAACATACGCTCTGGGTATCTAATATCAGGCCAATTTCAGTAACGTTCCCTTGACTGTGTCCTGCATAATCTGTAGTTACTGTACCAGAAAAAGTCTGTTATGAATGTTTATCACTTCTCATCACTGAATCATAACATCAGAATACTTTTTGAACAAGGATAAAAACACTTTCACAAATCCTTTTCAGAGAAAACAATTTGTAGGGTATTTGTCTGAACTAAGGGAAACTTTAAGAGTTAAACACATTCACAATAATGCTGATAACATAAGTCTCAGGGTTTCCATATGGTCCTAGACATTACTGACTTTGGAGAACATTATCTGTCATCCTAATACAGGGCCGAAAGAAGTCTGTGCTTTCACAACAGTAACTGTGATTGCAAAACCAGAACCATACCCAAGCCCCCACTGTAACGAGTGGCTGCTCTCTGTGCTAATACACACTTACATCCTGTCTGCCTTACTGACAAAACCCCTGCTGCAGTCCTTTGAACTTTTCAGACACGAGTGTCCTCAGGGTTAAAATTCTGCTCAGCAGAGAGTTGGTGTTTGGGGTGGATTTTTAGTATTTCAGTAGTGATTGTCTTTTAAAGTTGGTAATTATTTTAATTTTTTTAAGGTTTACTTTGGTTGGTTGCTGTTTACTTTTCTGGTGGTAAAAAGGGAGGGGGGAAGAGGGGAAAGTTTTATCGTCTCCTCTGAGTGGCCAGAGCCTGTCTGTGACCTTCTCTGAGAAGTGATTTCGGTGAGTCAGAAATGCTTTCTCTAGTGTTTCTATGTACTTTCTCTGGGGTTTTGCGATCCAGTGTGTATCACAGGAGTTCAGGTTTCATAGTGCCCTTGAGCAGAGTGTGTTTCTAAGACAAACAGCAGCCTGATGGTTGCACTGAAATGCAACACTGCATAGTCCCACTGACATGAGGAAGCTGGATGAATGCCAGTGGAATGTGGGCCTGGTGGAGATGTGGTGGTCTCTATTGGGAGAGAGGGAGAAAGGGCATTTTCTGAAAGCTGGAAATGTGTGATGTTCACATTCAGCTCCAGAGACCGTAAATTATGGTAATCAACAGTCATTTGGCTCACCATGGCCAGATGCTCATCTGATAGGAAGAGACAATATTTTCTGTAAAGTTGGAAATAAAAACTGCCATATTTCAAAATGCCTCTGCTATCCCTCCATCTAGAAAAAGACTTCAGACCTCTCCTTTGGAGGATGCTATTCAGTGACAGAGGAGACAACATCTCATTTCTTTAGAACACTTACTGCTTTTAATCAGCTTGATTTTGGTCTTTCCCACTGTAATGAGTCAAGACCTCTTCCTCCCTGAATGGACTTCCTTTCCAATTTTAGTTATTCTAGTCTGATTCAGTATAAAGATGTAAGGGTGCATAGGAGTGCTCAGTGTTATCTTCATCAGTGGACACTGTGGGAACAATTCCAGAAGACCTCTGGTTTAAGTGTATGAAGGTTGAAAGGTCTTTTGTCCCAACAAAGAGAAATATATTCTTGAAATAAACACAGTGTTCAATACAGTAAGTTAGCTGTTACTGGGTTTTTTCCCACCAGGGGAGAAATTGGGTGCCTAAAATGTGGGCACAAGTTTCAAGCCCATGCTCAGATCCCAGTGCACTGAGTTGGGCTGCTTTCCATGCTGCAGACAGAGCTGTTGGAAGCTACAAGTTTTTCTTGCTGCCAAAACTGAATTTGAAATGCCCTCTTGTAATTTTTCATTATCTCTTTTCACATCACTGCTGATTATCATTGATATTGGTTTGGAAAAGGAGACGCTCTCCTATATAATCATGCAGCCACCACAGTGTGCAAACCTCACCAGGGCAACCTTTCTTCCTGCCGTGCTCTGCACATTTTTGCAAAGACTGCTCTTGTAGCACAGGCGAGTTTCAGGGCTTAATGGGTTGCTGTCCACAGACCCAAACTCTTGGCAGGAATAGCAAGGTTAATTACTTTCTATTAAGGTGATGTCCTGGCTCACAGAGACTTTTCCTGGTGACTTCAGCACAGCTTGGATTTCACCCTTCAAATACCAGTGACTGTGCAACAAAAGAATGTGTCCTGCCAATTTGTGAACCTTTGATTTCGGTTGCTGCTGCCCTACTTAGCGCTCTGTGCCGGCTTAGCGGTGTCTGGCAGCCGTGTGCTGATCCTCCCCACCTCCTGGGCTTGGCTTCCCCCAGCCTGTAACAAATAAGTGATGTATTATTTTATTTACTGACTGGTCTAATCTCTAACTATACTGGACCGTGTTACTGGACACTTTTGTCTGTTGTAGGAATTTCAGATTTTATTTTGGAAACTTGGCTGGTGGCAATCTAACCACAAAGACTAGGAATAGGAAGAGCAGCATATGTGCACTTTAGAGAACAGTTGGACAAAATTGCAGCAAAGCCCAGAAATTCTGCATGTCTCATGTATGCAAGGAAGGTTCATTTTTTAAGGCTGTCATTGGTCCTGTGTATCTCAAGGACACCATGTCAGCTATTATAAGTAGCCAGTGCATAGCCAGTTACATTTTATTTGGTTTGGGGGTGAAGGAGAAAAAAAAGAATTTTTTTTGGTAAGATTTTTAATTGTCTGCAAAGGTTTCTGAGGGATACATTTTTTTCCTCTCTGATGAATTATCAAAGGTTCTTGACCTCATGGTAAAAAATTTTGTTCAAGATTACAAAGAACATTTAAGACAATTCAAGTAAATATTCTCATTGACTTTGAGGAGGTTGATTACCAGCAGTAATCATGTGCAGAAGAGTTTTCTGTACTAGCTCTCAGTTAAATTTAGACTTCAGCAAAATATCCACTGGAGTCAACTGGAAAGTTTTCCAGAGTGGGGAGTGAATATAAAACTGAGGTCAGTCTTGAGGACCAGGCCCACGTTGAATAGTTCTGCTCCCTAAATACAAACAGCTGAAGATTTCTGGATAAGCCAAGACAAATACCTTTCTTCTGTACCTTTTTCTTTGCCAGCCAAATCTAATTTTTAGCAATTGATGTGATAAATGCTGCTAAAGTGACGTGGAAGTGGAATATATCTGAAAATGATATGTCACTCCAGCATACAGTTGATACAGTCTGTTTCTCATTGTAACATGTATTTAATAAGTGTCTAGTCCCAAGTGCTGCTCAGCTTGTTCCATTTTTTTATTTGTAGTATATAGAGACAATCAAGGCACTATGTTCTTTCCATAAGGTTTTTCCTTTCATAGCACAAGGCTGGAATGGAAATAATATGAGAGGGAAAGTGTGCTTCACCAATGCCAGGAAAAGAAAAGGATACAAAGTTAAAGCTTTTGATTTCAAGAAGACAAAGTTTAAAGTTCAAAAATCAAATAACTTCCTCTGAATTTTGGGTACCTGGGACCAATTTTCAAATGCAGATTTTTCCTTTAAAAAAACCCACAAACTCAACAAACAAAAAAGCCCCTAGCAACAAAACAAACCTGAAACAAAGCAAATAGTCTCCACAAATGTCCTTTTAATGCCCTCTCTTATTACCTTACTGTGATGGACCTCTTCTTCCCTGGTCTTTTTACTCAGAGTGACAAGTAATCTTAGCCTGCTAATCCTGACCCTTAAACTCTGCTACATTATAATTAACTTTCAGTGTCTCATGACTCTGATTTTTATGTATTAAATGCATGCCTTGTTATCCACTCAGTGCTGCATAAGACACCGGTTTCACAAAGAATGAAATCCAGTGCTTGGGAGAGAGCTTTATTCATCCATAAGACAAATAAACCCTATTTCCAGGACTTAAGTGACATTAGAGGTTTGTTGATATTGAGAAATTTAATCTGCCAAATGCTTAAAAAAATACTTTCCAGCTAAATTCACAGACTTCCATTAAATCTCCACTGATTTAGATTATAAGGATTTTCTTCTAGGTTAACTTAATGAATTTTAAAAAAATGTTTGCCTAAACCATTGTAATTTCTGGTTTGGGATACGAGCTAGCTGGCAGAGAGTCCTTGCAAGATCCATTTGTAAGGTGACGATTTTCCACAGAAAAATGATGAGCTTGTTTACGAAACAGAAAGCTTTGAATCAGTAAAACTGCCATCCAGAGAGAAGCTGAATGACTCACGGGATGAAAGAACTTTCTTACACTTGGAATCAAATTCATCAGGTTTAATACTGGAATACTGAAAGATTCAAAATTAAAACTTCTGTGACAAGCAGAGCAGGGAGGGCAGGATCTTACATTTCTTGAAGCATGTGCTTCAAAAACAAACTTTTTTTTCCAAATAAGTCACTTTATTGTTATTTTTCCAGGTTTTGATGAAAACAAACACGATTCAGATATTAAATATCTTGTTTCCATGAGAAATAACAAGTTATCTTTAGAACAGCAGATGTTATTTCTTCAGATGAGAAAGGTGCACTTTAATTCACTTTTGCTAAACAGACTTTTGGCTTCATTGGCAGGTTATCAGGAAAATTAAGTGAAAATGACACTGTGTCGCCAAAGTGCAAAAGACTTGGATTTAAAAACATGTCCACTAGAAATCCACTTCAAGCCATCAGTCTGGGAATTTTTCCATGGCTTTGGTTAAAGTGAAAAGGAGAAAACAGTGTTTTAAAAAAATTCATAAAAGTTCTACTCATTCACTGGTCAAGTCATAGGAGAAGCTGACTATATCCATTTATTGCAATATATTGACATATTTTGTCAAATGCACCCCTTCTAAAGGGCTTGAAAAGAGAAGAGAGCCATCTTGGAAAGCTGTGACCCAGCAGAGGGTGCTGAAAATCAGGGCTTTCATTAGTAGAGTCAATGAGAAACCTAAGGGTTGGCTGGGGAGAAGGATAATCAAGTTTTCTACTTAATTTCAAGAAGATCCAAAGGCAGCCAGGAAGTGAGGGGACACTTCTGTGGGCCCACAGGAGCAGCTCACAACCACCAAAGGACAGCAGAGTCCCTTGGTACTGACATGGGCAGAGCATCCATCTCTTTGAAAACAAGAGCTGTTGCTTTTTGAGGAAAAGCAAGAACTACACTGGTTGGTTGCTGCAGGCAAGAAACAGAATGAAGGAATGATGTGAGCCCTGGGCAGGGTGGGAGTTGGTGAAATGCAGCCTCGCTCCAGGTGTGCAGGGAAGAGCTGTGTGCAGACACTGAGCGCGGCTGGGTACAGCTGGGAGGGCCACCAGCGCCAGGGCAGGGTGGGCTGTCAGCAGGCTCATTAACTCCTGGATTCACCATCTGCTTAGGAAAATCCGGGGCTTAATTTGCAGGGAAATTGCATCTTTACAAATCTTAAAGGAGTGGGTTGAATGGCTGGAGGACAAAAGGGGCGGGTAGTTCTCCTTTCTGCTGTTCCTGCGTGGCCACTCTCCCTGTCTCATCTCACTTTTGTGGAGTGCCCACTTGTGAGGGTTCTACTCCTATGAAAGGCAGAGAGTTGACCAGGACGTAAATATTTCAGATATTTGAGCAGATCTCTCTTGTCTCAAGCCAGTAATTTATCCTGAGGAAAGGAAGTGAAGTTTGTCTCCTGCTCTTTTATACCTCTGTGGCTGAGACCCCTCACAATAAATGCTTCAGACAGTTGTGTCTTTTCAAAAAGAAGGTGAATGCCCACGAGCCAGATACTTTGTTTTAAATTGAGCTCTGCCTAAAAGAACCATGGCACTTGTAAGCATGATTGGTACTTAAATCTGCTGTTCTTCAGCCAGCAGACAATGCACCTAACAGCCACTTAATTCTTGGCAAAAAACGAAGGTCTGTGTCGTTGGTTTGTTTGGATTCTCTTTTTCAGTGTAACCTTGTTTAAAAGAAAAGTAGCATGTATGGTGGTGATGTACAGAAATTGTCTTAGAAATTTTGAGAATAAATTCCAGCTCTGCTAAATTCTCTGTTTTAGGGGAGACATGAACGAAAGAGAATGTAGATGAAAAACTTTGTGAGGGACATAAAGCCTCTATCTCTGGAATTAAAAATAAAATGGGAAGCACTACAGCAAATGTGCTGTAGTGATAAAGAGCCTTTAATTTTTGTTTGTATGAAATCACAAGAAGTGGTATTACTTTATATCTTTTGCCATTGCAAGTTTTTGCCAAAATGCTGGAGGTGTAATATAATCCCCCATAATTACATGTTTTGAGATAGAGCATTCCTTAGCTGTTTATATGGATTAAAACTGACTTAGAATGCTAGAAGGCATTCCAGTCATAATGGTAAACTAATTAGCAATTAATACTGTGCTATGGTTTAAGAGTCGATTTCTGTTATAGTTTGCTGCTTAAATACAAATATGTAAGTAAGCTATATGTGAGTTCATGGAGTTTTATCTCTCTAATGAGATAAATTCTTTGTTCTTTTACAAACAGAAGTGTCAAGGAATAGCAATTAAAGGAAAGTAGTGTTGGGAGCAGCACTAATTTAACAAAAAGTCATTACTTATTTGTGGACTTGCATTTATCTGTGGCAATAATTGACAAAAGGGTAGGATCAGATCTTTAAGCTTCACATTTATAAATAGACCAGAAGTTTGTTTTACCTCTCTGTTAAGGTGCTGGAATCCTGGAATAGCTAGACAGACCATAAAACAATACTTCACAGATTTGTCCTTATATAGATCTATTCTGGCACCCTTTTTTTCTAATGATAGGTTAATGTGTTTAGTTTACATCAGCTGCCAAGTATGAGTACTTCTCTGAACTGTATCCAAACTGAATAGGTCTAAACTAAGATATAAGTCTATTTTTTTCCATTTACTTCAGTAGGCTTTGGATCAGATCCCTACTGAATCTTCAAAGTCGAATTAGAAATCTTGTGTAATCATACCTTCTCATATCCCTTGAGCTGATTCCAGGCCTACAGCTGGTCTATGTAGAGATTTCTGATAGTGTAGAGCACTAAGTGTGCCTGGCAAGGTTCTTTGAATTTGGTAATATGTCCAGGCTGTTGATTTCTGAGAACCTGAAGAAAGGAATCTAATTCTGTGTTTTCACAGGGTGATTTCTTTAGAGTTTCATTTATTTTCTTAAATGGAGTTACCATTCTTTGTTGTCATATTCAAGTGACAGGAAAATTCAGGTTTATGGGCAAGTATGGTAGCTCTGACTCACAGTACTGATAGTCACTGAGCATTCAGTCTGATTTAATAGTAAAGGTGATCCAACAGGCAGGAGGAAGGCAAGAGCTTCAAAATAAAACATTTAGAGATATGTTTTCTCTATGCTCTGTTTGCAGATATAACTTGAAAGACTGGCAAAAACAGATGAAAGAGAAGTTTCTTTCCAAACCCTGGCTGTCAGTTTAAGTTACAAGTGCCTTTTTGTAAAATATTGTTGGTTAAAGTTGCTTAGGTGTTCAAATAGAAAATTTGCATACAAAGTATATTTTTCATAAGTGCCCTTCTGTTTAACAAAATGGTTCTTATCAGAGGAAAAGTCTGTCCTTGCAAGATGGGCATGGAATTCCTGCATGCCAGCCAACCCTCCACAGACCCTCAAAGGGGGTCCTTCTCTAAGCAGGTCACAGAAACCCTGCTGAAAACACCCAAAAGAAGAATTTGGGATCTAGAAACTTTTGGAGGATGCTGAAGGAAAGGAGTGAGATGGGAGAGTCCACAGTTGTTTTCAAAGGTCTGTAGTAAATGAATTTTGGCTTTCCAAGAAAAACACACAGACCTGCGTTATTCCCAGCTAATGTCATTCAAGATATTCCTAGTGAAAAGGCAAAACTGCTCATATTTAAATCTTTTCCACATTTCTTTATAAATTTGAAAATGGTCCAAATTTTATGAGGAAGGGGAAGGAGAACTACTGATGCACATATATTTTTCTTTTTAGTTGGAAATTTTCCAGTTTGGAATGTCCCCTCCAAAACATGAAAAATGCACATCTCTGAAGTCAAACTAATTTTTTCCCCCATCCCCACTTAGCACAAAAGGAAAACACAGAGAACATTAAACTGCATCACTGAACAGTAAAAGATTAGCCCACCAATGTGCAACTTTCGTACTCTGCAGCATCCAGCCCCTGAGAATTGAGGTTTCTGTGCAGTTTGCACCAATCCATGGTGCTGTGCTTCAGTCTGCCCCTTTCTCCTCCATTGCTGAGGAAGTGGCATCAGCCTCTGGCTGTGCAGGGCTTCAGCCACCTCCCTGCCTGCCCTCATCACTGCAAATCCTAGAGCCATGGGGACTGCAGGACCTCTTATGGCTTGTGGGGGCAAACTGCTGGGGAAACAAGGGGTCCAGCTGCTGTGTTAATTCACTGGTGGCTAAAACACTTACTTTGTATTCTGTTCAGTTGCTGTGTTAGTCTTTTATGAAAGTTAGCAGTTGATCACAGGCTGCAAAGAACAAAAACTTATGAGTTTGAGACAATCAAAAATTCACTGGTGGCTATGATGGTACTTCTGTGGTTGCAGAAGTGCTGGGACCAGCTGCACAGGACCCCCAGTGTTGCTCCACAGGCTGAGGAGTTCCTGCATATGGCTTGTCCCTGCTTCCAGCCTAGTGACCAGCTTTTGGGGTAGGGGCTGAATGGAATTCAGAGGAAATACCATCAGAGCTCGATTGCCCCAGCAGTCTGTGCACTGGCTTGGAAGTCATGGAAATGTGGCTCCTTTGTTCTTCAGTCTCTTGGCTCCTGTGCATGTGCTTGAATGTATTTTCATCCGGGGCTTTATCTGTCTTACTTGCTCATGTTTTAAAAGTTGAGACCTCAGAGGTATTTTGGCATTGTTAGACAATTGTAAGTGTTTAAGGATGCTGGAATTCCCTGAGGCAAGGATCTTGCTCATATCTTACTGCAAGCTGTCTCCATGGCACGGTGTAGAGCTGTGTAGATTAACTAAGCCTGTTCCTGGGGAGCTGCTTGCCTGCCAGGAGCTGCTTGTGTGTGTCAGTGGATTGAGCCAGTGCAGGCTATTGCTCATCACTGCGGGTTAGACCAAACTGTGTGCCAGAACCATGGATGTGCCTCTCCCAGGGTGTCTGCTTGGGTGTCTCTTGCAGGTCTGCCCCACACCACACACCCCTTCAAGGAGAACGCCTTATCCTGCAAGTCCCCCCTCTAGTGTAAGGGGTGGTTCTGTTATGCAAGTAATAAAAACATTTTAGTGTGACACACTTGCAGCAAGACACTAGAAATTCTATCAGGTAGAAGGTAATAGCATACTTTCTGTTCGAGTTCTTAAACTTAATTAAGAACCACCAAAAATTAAATTGACTCAAACATGCATTTGCTCTGCTTGTCAGTCTGAGGTAGCATAACATGGCTCTGATTTTTAACCAGGATTTAAAGTTTTGTCCTCAATTGGATTATCTAATTTGCTTCATTTAAACACTGCAGGAAAATGAAAAGCAGGTGTTTCCTTCATTGAGCACCTACTGGTATGCTTTCTTTTCTATTTTGAGTTTTAGTCACAGCATTTTTGAATAATGAACCAGGACCTCCTCTTTGTTCTCAGGAAAGCTGAACATACAATATAGGACTGGAGGACTGGACTGAAGCTGATTCTCCTGGTGGTTACTGTCATAGTAGATAAAGCTCTCCCATAAACGGGAAAGGGAAAGGAAAGGCAGCTCCAAATCTTTATTTATCATCGGTGTGTCTTGGTGGTACTTGTAATTTCCTGTGGTTACTATGACGAATAAAACAAAAAAGTCCCTGGGATAAAGGAGCAGAAGCAGTGTTCTGGCCTGAGAGCACGGCAGTAGCTTCCCAGATAAACATGAACTCTGTTCACAAAGTTATGGAGCTCTCCTAGCACAGAGCTGTGCAAAATGAGAGTAGAGCCGTAGCATCTCTTGGCTGAACAGTGATTTGTTTCCCAGTTCAGCCAGGGTGGCAGGCACTTACTTTGTATTCTGTTCAGTTGCTGTGTTAGTCTTTTATGAAAGTTAGCAGTTGATCACAGGCTGCAAAGAACAAAAACTTATGAGTTTGAGACAATCAAAAACCAGCCAATGTAAATTGTTTTGAAATCATTCAGAGTTTGAAATTACAATGTTTGTATAATAATATAGTTATCATAATCAAAACTGTAGATACCTTATGATTAAAGAGAAAAGTGGGTGAATTCTGTACAGTCATTGGAAACACAAGAGCTCAGAGCTTGTCTTGGAGAGCCTTAACAAAGCACTAAAGAGTCCCAAAACAGGGATCAGCATGAAGCATCCTGTTACCGAGTGAAGAAGGAGTTTTTGGAATAGCCTTTCTTGATTGTTCCAGAAGAAGAGTGAGCATTCATGCTATAGGAAGTGTTTTCTGAGAATTCCCGCAGGCTGAACAGTTCTTAGTCATGGCAAAGAGTTGATTATTATGACTTTTTACATTGATTTTCCACTAGCAATGGGCAAATTTAATAGAGGCCAGAGGTTTCATGCATTTTAGTAAAGGATGTTTATTAAAACCTTACCCAAAGTGCTGTGAGATAGAAATCTTCTGAGATTAGATATTTGGAAAACTGTTGCTTAAGCTTCAGGAAATTGGGCGTGATCATTTCATTATGAACCAATTTGATTGCAGGCTATCTCTTTGTAATTCAAGCAAAAACCTGTCAGAAGATTTACTGAAAGCTGCTCTAGATGTTGATCTCAGTCCCATGATATAATTCACTCCACTGATTTCATCTGAAGGGCAGCAGTACTGGGACCATCTCTTCTTTGTGAGAGGACTTACTGGGCTGTACAGCTAACACCATTGCAGAGGTCTTTAGGGACAGGGAGCAGCACTTGTAGCTGATGAAATTCTACTTGCTTTACTAGCACACAGTCATGGTATTGAAATAGTGGTTTTCTCAGCTTGCTGTGGTTTGAAACACTAGCTTTAATTTCACAGCAGTTGACCTTGATCGTGCAAGACAATATGCAGCAACACCATGGAAAAGTCCCAGAATACAATTCTCTTTAAAAGAAGCAAAACAAATCTGATCCACTGGTAATCTTAGAAGGTATTTAATCTAGCAGAGAGATGACGGCTTTAACAGGAGTGTTTAAAAACTTCTACTCAGATGCCACTCCTAATGATTTTCAAATACAAATAAGCACTCAAATCATTAAATTCCCAAGTAACTTCCCCCCACCTCCTTCTTGAAAAGCCTTAACTTTTAAGAAATGGCCTTTACCTGTAGATAAATACTGCATGTAGCTGGGCTATGAGGCTTGCATTCTTCCAGACTGGATTCATATGTGCACACATTTTTTAGCACAGCACATGCATGAATAAGCAACAGGAAGGTTATGTAAATACCTCGTTCCTATTGCACTCCTTTTTAAAGCACATTCCAGGCTCGTGAAAGCTGATGGGCTGGGGAGCAAGAAAGGCAGTACAGTTCTGTGGCCTTATACTCTGTTTTATAATGGCAATGCAAACATTTTTTCCCCACCTGGTCTCATTAGTACGGGTGAATGAAAGGGGGAACTTTTCTGTGGCTGATAGTCTCATTCTTCTGCTGTGCCATTATTAGCATACAGTGCAGCATGTGGGTAATATTATTTGGGGAAGGGGAAATGGGCTGGCTTTCTTGTTCCCTCTATTTGTGTGTGCACAAACAACTGACACACTGAGGGTCTCATTTAGCAAACCTTCCTCTGGGTGTGCTCCAGCCTGCCCATGCTGGTGAGGCTGCTCAGAACGTGCTTAACTGTATTCAGATGTTTAAATTCAAAAGGATTTGAACATCTGTTTCTCATTAAATACATGCTTAAGAGCTTTGCTGAATCAGGGCCTTAGCCATTAAGAAATAAACAGAGACCACCAACTTATTTTACATATACTCTTGAAGAGTGTTCAGATAGATAGTAATGACTTTCAGTCAGTACTGCCCAAAGTTGGCTTTGAACTACTGACCTAGAGGTGAAAGGCTTGTATCCTATTACCAGTCCCTGGGGCAAACCAGACTTACTGGTTTTCAAATATTAATGAATTAAGTCAAGTCAAAAATGTAGCCCCATTGATTGCCTTTTCCCCCGTATTTTTCCTGTGTCAGCATCAGTAACTGATGCTGCCATAGAAAATCTTCAGGAATCTCTGCTGCCCACACTTCTCTGCTTTAAATCACTTACATTGTAAGCAGAGTCTTAATAACTGAAACACTTGGCTAGTTTTTAAAAATATTTAGAAATGGACCTTTCCACGAATGTTGATCGTAACCGTTCATCAAGGAAAACATACTTGTGTGTAGGGTCTAATGAATTATTTAGCTATCTGTTCTTCTTACAATATGCAGACATAACTCTCACTGACACTAATAGGAGATTCATATGCATGCCAAGATCAGGGAAAACCCTTGGAGAGTATTTAGACAAAATTCCTTGAAGGACTGGGGGAGAGGGGGCACAGCAGGAAGGAAAATCATTGATGCAAACATGAATTTGTCATTTTTCTGAAGAGGATATGTGTATTTATATTTTAAAAAGACAGTGGGGGCCCTTAACTAACAAATATTTAAAATTCTATTTTTCATCCTTAAAGGCAGAATTTAGATGAAGGCCACACACAGACCTCCAGATGAAAGTAGAGGCACAGTAATAATGAAGAAAAGCAAATGCTCCTGGGTAAGGGCTGTTTTGAAAGCTCTGGGTTTAGTCTTGGGTATTGGGCTTTTGGGAACTTTTTTCCTACAAAAGGAGGTTTATTGAACCCCTGTATGAAATCGAAGGCGGAGGGGTTTCTTCATCACTAGGTAGAGGATGTACACTTGATCCAGTGAGTCAGGTGTTGAGTGGTTCTAGTCAGATATTGCAAAGGCCTATTTCCAGTAGGATTTTCTCAGCTGCTGGGTGGTGTATACACAGTGCTGTCCAATGCACATAGGACCTGTGTGACCTAGAACAGGTCAGCAGACCAGGGACATTGGAGCCTAGACCATGACGTGCTTACAAGTGCAGAAAAGACTCAGGTGCTGTGGCAAGAGATGCAGATAATTTCAGTTTTGTTGTCAGTCTTTTTAAGCCATCCCAGCTTATCAGAGATCCATCCATCCAGTAGTGCTGTATCAGAGGAAATTCATTCCAATTTAGTACAAATGGCTGTCAAAAAGCACTCCAATATCAAAATTACATAGTCCATTCCCTGCCTCTGCTGCTTCTCCTCCATGGAGCTATCCTGCCCTATGTGGCTCCTTCTGTTGTTTCAGATGTGGATCCAAAAATCCTCAACTTGGTGTCACCACTGTGCTTTGTTCCTAAAACTGGCTATTTAGTAGCAGGGAAGAACAATCTCTAAAAAAGCCTCTCTGGCACTTTTGGTATTTTGGTTTTACTTGCCTTTCCCCAAGTACATGTTCTGCCACTGGTTGAGCCGGTGACTGAGAAGGGAGGGGGATGAAAGATCTTATTCTAGGTGAGATTTTTGAGGTCCATGCTTTTTGCTGTTTCTGCATTTTGAAATTGACGTCCTTTGCCCCACTGTATGTTCCTGGTGTTTGGAATTTCTGAGCCCTTCCTGTAAAGCTGCATTGCAGGCAGGTTAATTCAGTTTATGGGAGAAACTGTGATGCCATTAGTAAATGTTTCTGGCAAACGGCAGTAAGTAATCTGCAACCCTGAGAAAGTTATAATGGCTTTTTTCCCTGCTGCACACCTGGCAGGAGGACAACGTGCCAGAAATCATCACCCTGAGCTGCTCCTGGGTTTCCTGGCTCTTGAAGGAGTCTGGCTCTTGCTAACCTTTGGGGTTGAGTGTAACATGGTACAGTGCACAACTTCCAGACAGACAAAGCTACTTTAAGTGGGTAGTATTTCTTTACTGTAAACACTTCCCATCAGTTCTGGAAAACCACAAAATAGTGATAATGCAAAGTTACTGGAAAGAAAGACTCATTAGAAATTGCATCCTGATATAAAAAAGATAAGTCACACCAAACCAGTGACATTTCTTAGGAGAAACAGAATGTAAAAAGAGCAAGCTGGATTTCCAGTGAAATATAAATTAAATTGCTAAAACATTTTAATTAATCAAAGATTGAATCAGCAATTCACAGAAGCTATATTGAAAATGTATTATCTTATCTTGGCAGCATATCATTTGTGATGGGAAAAATTACCAAACCCAGAGCAGAGGGTAAGAGCTTACGTCTAGGCATGCAAATATTTCTAGGAATTCAAGTACTTTAGCCTGTAGAGACTGCAGTTTACTTTAGCCTAGCTCATTTTCCAAAAGAGGATAAATTCCTCTACCATCTATTTTATCATATTTTTATACTGGTTGGTTTTTTTACTGTTTTCTCCATGTTGTTTTTTTTTTTTCCAGGCTGACATAAAAGAACAAAAAATAAATGTTATTGCTTAGAAATGGTCTCTATTAAAAAGGCTTGAAAACCTTTTTATGAAATGTTAGTTTTGTTGTGCTCGATCACTAGATCCAGTTCTGGCTTGTGACATATTTATTTTAACTGATGTGTGTTTTCACTATAGTTCAGAGAAAAATGAGCAAGCCCATGCCGGGGGAAAAAAATCACAAATCAAAGACAGTAAAACTGGTTTTGGATCCTTTTACAGAAAACAAACGTTTCTATGAGTAAAGTGATATATCTGTTGAAATGTTTTGAGGTTTGTTTAAAAATAGTGAGAAATTCTCCTCTTCTTCATTCCCCCCAAACCAATTTGTTTTCATTTTTGTCAAACAGAGAAAACCCTCCTCTTTTCCCAAAGCTGAACGTAAGTTTATGTGGTCCTTCATATGAGAAGGTGTTTATTCTCCTGCATTGTCTGCTACTAGTTTCAGTATTTATGGTACTTTATTTTAAAAAAGAAACATTGCAGAATAACTAAACTGGAGACTCAAAGCATTTCAGCTTGCTGTGCAGTTATGCCCTGATCGTCCCTGGGAGTGATGGTTCCAAAATAGAGGAAAATACAGAAGGAGGAGATTTTGAGATTTCAAGGGGTCCTAGGGAGCGTTTAACTGGACCAGACTCTGTGATGGCTCTAAAAATCCTTCTTCTTCAGGTAGAGACACAACAGTGTCAGCCCATTAGCCCAGTCATTTTCACTTCATGAGTAGGAGACAGACATTTAGCTGTCAGTGAAGGTAAAGGAGGTCATTTGTAACCAAAATGGATTGTTTTACCTGGGCTTAGGGTCAACATCAACCCAGGGCAGCACTTACTTACACGCATAAAAATTGGTGTCCTTTAAGTGAAAAAACATTATAGTACAAAGAAACAGGGAAGAGGGACAGGCTAATTAATTTCAGTCAGTCCTGATCAAAGATACCTGTTCATCTTTGCAAGTTTTCCTGTCAGACAGCTGCCTGAGGGGTGTGGGATGCTCTGCTGTCAGACCTAGTGCTGATCCCATGGCCTCCTCTGCGAGGTGGCATGTTGGGAGCCTGTTGGGGACAGAAGGAAGGTGAGAGGTAACCCGAGGCATCCACAAAGCTCTGCCAACCTGTGAGGGCACAGCATCCTGGTCTGCTGTGCCAGGCTGCTGCTGGGGCAGGAGAGTCACAGCCCCTGTTGGCAGGGGCACTCTCCCCTTGGTCATCACTGAGGAGTTTTTGCAGAAAGAATCTGAATGTACATCACTGAATTTGGTCTGAGATGGCTTTTTTTTCCTTTTTTTCAGGGTGAGGGATTTACTCAAACCTGTTTTCTGGCTGGGGTTTTCAATGGTTTGGTCTCTGTTTCCTTAACAAAGATATATGCTGGGATTAAAGGATCTTGAGTCAACCTCCCTGGCTTATTTAAAATGCACTCTTTGTAAAATACACATCAAAAGTGTCATGAACTCTCTTTCACTCTGGGTGGCATGGAGGGTGGAGAAATGTTATAAACAAAGTAATACAGCGTAAATTGTAATCTAAGAGGCAACCTTTTTTTTCCTATAGAAGGCAGCTGAACCAAAAGTGCACTCTCTAACTGCGGAACTGTGCTAAGGAGGATAATGTCCTATTATTGTCATTGCTTTATTGTTAAGCTGCTTCGAATCAGTATTTTGTGCTCTTCTGGGAAAACAGTTTGGGCATAAATATACTTTCCATGCAGCTGAGGTCTGCTGAGCACTGCTGTTTGCTTCAGAGGGAGGAAGTTGCAGGTGGCTCGCAGGTTGGCAAGTACGCTGTGTTTAACACTGCTCAGCTTCTGCAGCGTGGCCCTCTGGGCCAGGGACTCACATCTATTTACCTTATGGCAGTTCCCAAGACACTCCCTTACATACCAGCCACTGCCCATGCTTTCCTACACTTGTCAAATAACAGATTTGGAACAAATTGTGTAGAATTACAAGTGGCACAAGTGCAATGCGTAATTGTCTACCTAGCTACCAGAAGACAATGATAATTATGCTTTTATTTTAAATCATATAGTGGAGGTGGCTAGAGTTCTTATAGTTCTAGTGTTGTTATGGCTATAACCATAATAACACTTTAGATTTCTAGTTCAGAAATGTGATTTAATGTTTTTTTCCCCTAGAGAAAATTATAGCCCAAGTAGCAGAAGGCAAGTAAACACCTTACTTTACACATTGGCACTTTCATTACAACAGGCCAGAGAGCAGCACTGCACATCCCAAAAATATATTTGTATAGTATAATCAAAGTCTGTGTAACATGGAGAAAGTTTCAATCCAAGGGGTAGGGAATTAGTCCCATAACAATAACAGAATTTGTATTTCAATATCCTTTGGTAGTCCCTGCACTAAAAACTGCTTCTTGCCATGAATCCAAACAGCAGTGTTTGCATATTGACTACTCAGCAGTATTTTAGGGGAAGAATGGGTACAATATGGTAACTGCAGCTGTGAGAGGCCAGGATATGAGCTGTCACTTGGCCCAGCTAGCCCTTATGGCAAAGATATCAAACTGCGCTGCCTCTTGCTCTTTACACATGTCACTCTACCTACTGTAGCTGTTTATTTGCTGCAATTTCAGTCAGAGCTTTGGGACCTTCATCACACCTGCTCCTTTTCTCAGTGCATCAGATGTGCTGTTGCATCTGTGTCCATATAATTTGTTCCTGTCTGTTAAGTGCCACTCTCCAGTCACGGGCACAGCTCACTGGCCAAGAAGTTGCTGGTGCGAGCAGAAGCTGTATGGAATTGAACTCTTCTGTTTCAGTGCTTCATAATAACATTTGTTTCATAAGACTTTTTCAGCCTGACGTTGATGTGGACCTGGCACTGGGATGTTCTTGAATTGTCAGAATATGTTTTTGTTACCCACCAATGGGTTGACAAACCCATTCCAGCTGCAGTGAAAGAAATAAAATGAGAAATAGAAATGACCTTCTATCTGAAGGACAGAAGGGGAATCATCATATGGGTAGGGGGAGCCCCAGCCCAGAGTATTGTGAATCCCCCCACCACCATACACACATACATTGTGCTCTGAAGTTAATATTGAGCAATGAAGGGTGTAAGGCGCTGCTAATAACAGTGCTATTTGAGGGCTTAAGCAGCAAACTTACACATGGGGATTATCAAGACTCATTTTCTCCCATAAGTTCACCACCCCTGTTGTGAAAAGATGTTTTAAATTTAGAGACTGATGATTCCTGGCAGCTTTCTGGGTGACCATGTTGTCACTCTGAGCTATATATATTTTTTTTTAATATTTTTTTGCATCCTTCTCACCTTTTTGAGACCTGACTCTTTCCCCTGTCTTAGAAACAGGTTTTCTCCTTACTCTATAGCTCCGTCTTGGCAAGGATGTGACACAACCCCGTGTAACTCTTTGTAACTCTATAAGGTCACAATGTAATAAGTAAATGCACTGACTCCTTTGCCATCTGTGGGTGATGAACACCTGCATTAGGAGGGCATGGAATTCTTTCAAGGTATCCTTGAATAGACTTGTGAATAGAAGTATCTCCTGCATCTCAAGACATGTGAAAACAATAGTCCCACAGAGTCAAAGGCACTGTGTTAGGAAATTTAAACGTGTTTTGCCTACATGAGTCTTAGCATAAATCCTTTCTTTCTTTCAGCTGTGAAATCCCTCTTTCAACCCCTCAAATAACCCATCTGAAAGAAATCATTCCAGCAGAGCCATTACAATTAATTCTATTATGCAAACCTGTAGTTTCAGATTTTCATTAAACTGACAAATGGTTCCTCAGAGTAATTTTCTAAATTACAAAATATATCTTGGCTGTTTTAAAAGGCCTGTTATCACACACTATCCTATAACATAGGACTATAGTAATGCTGTGAAATTTAGTCCTCAGCTAGGATTTTTTAAGGAGCTGTGTTAGTTGCTGATGTCCAATACCAGTTTTAAGTTACTTAGGATCCAAGGAAGTTGATTAGTATCCAAGATTTTGAGGGAAAAAGTTTTCATCTTTATCAAGCTACTGCAAAAACATTAGTGTTTGGAACAAAAAAAAAAAAAAGTGGCAAAAATTTCTAGGTATCGCTAATGACTTTAAAAAACAGGTTTTGTGCCAGCATTTACTGGTAGTCCTAAGCACATCTTTCCCATCCAGTAAAGCTCCTGATTTGCCTGGACTAGTGCTAAGCTAAACTCACCACCATGCGTCTTAGAGGAACCTCCCAAAAGCAGCAGAAGGGCTGTAATGTGGGCAGGCATGGGAATTTAACTGAATGGTCTCCTAAAGAAATCAATAATCAGATCATTTCAAAAGACCCATTCAACAAAAACTTGGATAAAATGACAGATTATTTACAACACTGGTTTAAAGCATTTATGTTGATAATTAAGAATAACAAAGAGTATTAAGTAAAGGAGAGCAAGCATCTAGCCAGTCATTAAAAGAATGGAATTTTTCTAATCCTCTTACAAAGATGCTGTTTTGGGTTAAAGTCCCTTTCTGCATAAAGCAGCCACACCACATTTTTTAAGTCAATGAAGAGCCGAGAGCTGTAGCCCAGACCCTCAAAACTACTTTAAACAGACAACTCCCACTGAGAGACAAGCATTAAATTAATCTGCGGACTGGGTCCACGGGATGAATAAAGAGAGTATCTTTCCCTCTGTAAGGCATGACAAATAATTATGTAGCCAAATGAATTTGATATACCAGAAATTTATTAATGTTTATTGGTTGGAAGTTTCCACATTCTGTATCACACATGTTTTATCTCAGGGTTAAGAAATTCTAAGAAGTGTTTTTTATTAGGTTAAACTGAGAGATTTTAAATCATACAGAGCCACATTTATGGATAACATCTGGTCTTTACATTTACTCCCTTTTTTATTCAGTGAGGATTGTTTCTTCCTGGGAAAAGAGGGTATATGATTGTTTCTATCTGCCTCAAAAGTAACCTGTAATCTGCAAAATGGAGTAAAATTTACATTTTTGTTTCTTAGGTATCTGAGAATCCCACTCAAGTCTCATTATCTACTTGTGCTGTTCTGATCATTAGTAAGTGCCCTTGATTGCAGTTGTCTTCCTTTGAGTCCTTTTGAGCCCTCGTAGGATCTGTGAGGCAGTAAGGTCCAGTAGAAGCTTCTTCAACACCAATCTCAAATCTTATTCAATTAGGCCTTCTTGGTAAGACATTGTTTAACGGGTTGGAAGGACCTCAGATTCTGCTTCTAGTCTATCAAACCTACTAACAGCTCCTGAAGATGCATAATTAACCTTCCCCTTGGCAATTTCTTCTACACTTGCCTTCATGTCACCTCAAAGTCTCTGTCCAAAATGACTTTATCACCCTGTTTATTGCTCAATCCTTAAAGACGTCTCTTCTTCTACCAAGCCTATCAGCCTGACCATACCAGCTGCTGTAGTGAAGCAACTGTGAGGACAGCACTTGGCACTCTCCTTCTTTTCTCAGTATCCCCTGCCCTTGCTGTTGCAAAGGTACCACGTGTCAACAGCAAAGTCCAGAGACTCCTGTCTGTAAGCTGTGCACAACGTAAGTGACTGGGCATGGTCTGCTGCTCTGAGAAATGCAAGCGTCATAAGCTGGTTAAGAGTACACCTGCTGGTAATTCTTTTCCTTCTGGTGTACAGGCAGTTGAGCAAACTGATTCTCATCAGAGAAAGGGCTCAGAAGTTTGGAGAGAGCAAGACTAATGCTCTCCCAGCTGTTGTCTCATTATACCAGTGCTTTGGTACAGCCTTGGCCCTTGGTGTTCAGAGGTGATGTGGACTGCTCAAAAGCATCTGCAGTACAAGAACAAGTCACTTTTTCTCAGCCAAATAAACAGAGAGAGGAGCAGGTATAATAAGAAAGCTATATTTGAGTCATATGGGATTTTTCTCTTCAGTAACATAGTGTGTCCGTATACAAACTGATGATGAACCTTGCTGGAACCCCTAATCAAGAGAAATGAATTGAGTAAGTCCATGGAAACTAAGTCAAGGCTCAATTTACTGCAGTTAGTACAAGTAGAATTGTAAAAATACTCCCACCTTCTCATTTAATTCAATATTTTTGTACTAAAAAGATGATGGGTCAATTTTTTTTTTTTTTTTCTCAAGAATTTTTTCCTCCCTAAAGATGATACCCTGTGGAGTACACAACAAGCTGCCCTTTTAGTGTAAGGAATGGAGAAAAATGAGTGAATAGGTTCTTTCTGATTTTATGCACCTCATTTACTTAGGACCCTTGTGAATTAAATCCTGTCCTGTAGCATATTACATCTCTCGGAAAAGAAAAGGGATCTGAAAATTTTGGTCTGAATAAAGCTAGTTTGTGCCACATAACAGCACTGTAGTGGGCTATGGCTTTAAATGCAAAACTTCTCTGACAAATGGACTATATTATACCCTATAGGTATGTAATTCTTTTTCTGTAACTGGCTGCCTTCTGATCCTGAGTTCAACACAGTAACATATTAATGCCCCTGCAACCTCAGCCTATTTCCTGAATGAGGTTTTATATTAAAATAAGAGATATTCCTAGTGACTTTATTTTTATTTTTTCTTCCTCGCTTTTATTCAGATACTAGCTGATTCTGGTAATGGCTCAGGAGGTAATTTAGGACTAGGTTAATGGTGCTACGTTACTCACTTCACCTCCATCTCTGGCCTCTGTAGACAGTACATCACCAATTGCATAACGTTGCAGGATAGCAGATTTCAGGCTGTGATTAATAATATGATTCCTTGAACCCTCTGTAATTACTTCTATTAACAGATGACTTGGTGCCTAATTAGCAAGTCACTTGGAATCAACTCATACAGTAAGTTATATTTCATATAACTCTTCTTACAGAGCCCCTTAGAAAGATATTTTTCTGCCTTAAAAAAAACCCCCCAATCTCTGCTGTCTAAAATCAGGTATTGATTGGCAATTAGGTCTGAGGAAGCTGTGGGGGATAATTGTAGTGCACAAAATGCCACAGCCTTTGAAAAACCAAAGTGTATTTTCTCATGGAGCGATAACTTTGATGTCATAATTATGATCATCCAACTAGCAGCAGACAGCAGAGAGAGGCCAGGCTCCAGCTGTGTCTGCAAGCTGGTGCTGGTACATACCTGCCAGCTGCATGGGAATGATGTTTTACAAACACTCCATCACTGTTTCAAAGACCTCTCTCCGAGGTCTTTCAGGTTCTTAAGTGACACGGTTCCTGCCACTGTCCAAAAAAGAGGCAAGTATTAACAAAGCCAGTGACCAAACTGATTGCCTAGGGCCCTTAAAAACGTTGCTGAATCCAGCAGCACTTAGCAAAAGCTCAACATCCTTAGGCTTCTTCATTATCTTGTCTCATGAGTTTAACTCTCAGAGGTGTGAAGTTCAGTTTTAATTTTTTCTCTTTTGAGATGTATAATGTAAAATAAGGCATAATTGGAGAGTGATTTATCTTAAAATGCTTGTAATTCTCACATTAAAATGGTTCTGTTCACAGTGGCGAAAAAAAATGCAGTCACTCTCTAAACTGCCTACACTAAGCCTCAGAACATTTGGTGATCCTCTGGAAATGCTGCTCTGTGAAAGTGTCTGGAGTCTCAGGGGATGAGAGACCACTGGAGTGGTTTGAGACTCTTCAGAAATATCCCCTATGTCAAGCATAGTTTATACTACAGTGGCCTTTAAATGTGATGCTCTCTAGTTACACATATAGTCAGGTGCTCTGGAAACCCCAGAGCAGACTCACTGCTGTCACCTAGCCCTGGCACGAGGTAGGAAAAAGTCCTCACTTTTGTAATTTGGACCTTTGAACTCAGCCAGAGATTAGAAAACTAAATTTTGCCAAATGCTGGAATTAAAATCACGAAGTGATAGAAGCCAAGTTTCTCTAAAATAAGCTGACCTTCCAGAAAGATATGACTTGGAAAACTAGACTGGCAGCACATGCTGTTCTTTGGTTCTACTCTGGGGTTTTGGGGTTCGTTTGGGTCTTTTTTAATTCTTTCTTTTTCAGGTGCAAACAATGCAGATTGTTTATGTCATGCATATATAATACATCTTAAGTTTAAAGTCTCCTATTTAAAACATTAATGTGGTATTGTGGAAATATTATTGTACAACTTTTGTCTTTGCCAGTAAATATAAAAAAACCAATTTAATTTCGTTTTGAAGTGATAAGTCCAATATGTGCATGACATAGTGGTCCTCCATCTAAACTCAGCAAGCATGTTTGGTTGCCATGTGTTAGAGATGCTGATTTGGGTCTAGACCCCCATGCAGGGCAATATCCAAAGCCTCTGAGGACTGCACAGCACAGTTCAGCAAGTCTCTACTTGTTTATTCACATTCAAGTTAGACTTTTTAAATGGTTTTGATTAGCTCCCAATGCTTTTAGATACTCTTGTATATCAGCAGATGTGGTTTAAGTTTAGAAAAAGCTGGAGTAACCTTACCTGTTTTGCCAGTTTTTATTACTGTGTCTTGATTTCGTCCTTGATTTCAGAGAGACATTTCTAGGCCAGCACTCAGAGTACTAATGTTGTTCAAGCAGTCAAGGCTATGGTTAAAAAAACCAAAGAATTACCTCGTTAGAGCTGCCATGATTCCAAGACCAACAGCTTTATTCCTAATGTAGAGGTATTTGTACTTAGGGAGAAAAAGAAGGAATTCAGATTTGAGATCTCTTTGTCAGGTGCAAAAGAGAATTGAAAGTAAAAAGAATCATATCTGTCCAAACCCCTCTCCCCACAGAAACTCACACACATGTTGCCTAGGGTGTGTCAGGTGGGTCTCTGCTCAGCATCACCACTTTGCTCACCCAGGGGTTGCTCATCTCAGTTTTCAGTTTGCTTTACTCTATATCGTTGCTTGCTGAGAGGCCACCATTATAGGCCTGACCTAAATGTTGGAGCTATGAAGAAGAAAAAAGTCACTCTGATGGAGAATAGATAGTGACAAAGACTTTATTCTCCTGTCCACACCATCAGCTGAGAGGGCCCTGCTCTCAGCAGTAACTGAGCCTTGAATCGCACGTTTTCAGTGCTGCAGGCGGGAGATGGGCTTGGGTTACAAAGCTGAGTCTCACATCAATTAAAGTCTGTGTGCACAGCAGCTGCATTCAGAAAGGTGGAAGAGATTTAATCTTCACCTTTCACCTTGGGTCAAAATACAAGGTTACTAAGACAGACTTATTAAAAATGGATTGTTTCTGCCAATTTAATGTTAAAAGTTTGCAGTTATTACAAAAGCACTTTAGTATTTGCTCCCTTTGTTAAAGAAACTTGCAGTTAAATAACAAGGAAGTAATAAAACTGTTGAAAGAAACAAATAAATGTTTATGTCAGACTTACAAAGTCTGCAGCAGTTTTAGTCTTTTTTCTTGATAAAGACCAGAGAATTATTCTCTACTACATCTTATTTGTGAGTAGGTGAATTATTCTGATCAAGTGTAAAGTGTCTCCCAGGACTGAATACTGAAGGTGTTCTTAGCTTAAATATAGTGGAAGTAAGATTTTATTTTAGTACAAATAATTATTTAAGAAACAAACCCTACCTGAAGTCCTGACTTCTTAGCTGCATCTCAGAAATCATATGTCCAATTTCAACTCACCACTGAAGTCTTTGGCATCTTTCATTGTTTTTCAAAGGAGGCTGAATGAAGCCCAAAGGGGAATATTGTGCTGATCTGTGTTCCCAGGGTGCACTAGAGATAAACAAGATACGATTAATCACATTGGTATTTCACTTCCTTTTAGATTTGTGATTTGTTTGTGAATTGAATTTGAGGACAAACATCTCCATATGCAAATAAGCAAATCCCTACAGTCTTTGTGTCTTTCTGTGCATCGAAGTGATTTCCCCAGAGAGGTAAAGACAGACATCTTTCTGTAGTTTGTTACAGCCTGTTTTCCAAAGTTTTGTGGAGAAATATGTTACTCCAAGAATATATATGCATTCTAAAGATGGGGTCAAAACCTGTGTTTCATATGGGTAGCAGTTTGTCACTGCTAAAATCAATGGAATCTTTGTCATTGACTTGGAAGGGTATGAATGAACAGCCTGTGAACAAGGGAAACTTACTGTCATTATTTTACAGAAATTCTGTCGTTCCAGTTTTGCGTCATTAACCTCAGGTTGAGTAAAGCTGTCATAACAGAATAGAAAAAGCAAACTGTGCTGGTAGCAAACCGTACTTTTTAAGGAGAATATTTGGAATGAGAACTCAGCCAAGAAAATTGAATTTTGGAGAGGAGTTCTTACCTAATGCAAGAGTCAAACATGCGATGTGGTGTGTCTGTGCTGGGTTCTGTGTGACTCGCACAGCAATTGTGTCCCTTTGAAAAAGTGATACTGAGTGCACACTAGTCCTCTGTACAAAGAGTGTGTATTTCATGGAGTGTGTGCATTGCTTGAGTTACAGCTGAATAGGACTTTTTAATATATTCCAGATATGTTAGGCAACAACTGAAGAAATATGTGAAGCATGCTCTAGTCTTTGTTTGAAAACACATGTATTTTATTTATAATGTGGAAACTGTACAGTCATCACAATAGTTACACTCTGACATTTAGCTTTTTTATTAAGAAACAATACCTTTATTAAAATTGTAGCAGTACTTTTAATGAATTTTCTATTTAAATTATTGTGAGTCTTATTTAGAGTTTGAATGATACAGAGTGATATTGGTCATCACTTGCACATTAAAAAACGGTTCTGCTCAGTGTTTCCAGGTCTGGAATAAGTCATAGAGGCCTAAGAGCTCTGGTGCCTTATGATGGCTTTCATTAAAAAAAAATAGAAATCTTGTTGCATATATGTCTGAATAAAGGTTGAAAAAATGAAGTAGATGTAACTGTCAGAGCATCTCAAAGGTTTCAACACTCTAAGTATATCTTCTGCCTGTCAAAAGTCACCATGTTTCCTTGTGGCAGATGCCAGCTCTCAGTATAATGTAGATGGAACAAGCTTTCCCAATCCACTGTTGCGCCAAGGGGCTCCCCACCATTCAGAGGCCTCGGCACTCCTGGCTTGGGCGCAGCTGTGCCGTGTGCTGGGGCTCCACATGGGTGTCAGGATCACCTGCATGCCCCTGTGGGTAGGGCTGTGTCCCAGGCCCTTGGGACAGTCCTGGCAGTGCAGCATGCAAACACACTGCTCTGCACTGCCTTGTTAAACACTGATGCCCCTCTACCGAGGGCCTTGCTGCCTAGAGGTGCCTCACCTTCCTCTCCTTGGGTACCAGTATCCTACAAAGGCATCTCTGTGGTACTGCATTAATGCCCTGGTGGCAAAACCAGCCTCAGGTAGTGGCTTTCTGTTGGGGCTGCACAGGTGGAGAGGGCAGAGGTGCTCCTCCTTAACTCCTCAGAAGTCCTGACCTTCTGGGGAGTTAAGGTCAGAAAGGCAGATTTGTTTGTTTGTTCGTTCAGAAAGTATATTAAGCACTGAACTTTGAAAGCCTTTAGCTGAGTTGATAATTCTTTGAAATATTCATGAGTAAAATCTGAAAATCTTTATATGTATGTATGTAACCATTTCTGCCTGTTAATTTATTAATCTAGGAAGTCAAGGGTATTGCACATCAGAATACCAGAAGTAGAGGTAGAAATGGGTGTAGCTGCTGGCTTTCTGGGTTTGAGGAGGATTTCCTTTGTGTTATTTTGTTTTCAAGTGTCTCATCATCTGGGGTGAATGTTTGCTTTGCTTCTGGTGAGGGGAATGACGAAAACTGGCACTGTTTGATTGAATTTTTCCTTCATTCCCTTCATATATATCTTTATACAAATGCCATGATTTTGATTTTGATTTTGATTAGACTTCTACCAGGACTTTTCTGTTGCAGGACAGAATTTCTTCTGACAGAGATTTCAGAAGTCCTTTATTCACCAGTATTCCCTTGGCTGTGGAAACTTAGTCAAGTCTTTAGTCCAAATCAGATGAGAGCACTGACCACCAGGTTTTTTAACTGGGACTGCATCAGTCTCCCCTGAGTTTTTGGTATTTTGCATAAAACTTTTAAAGGCCTTCTTTTTCATCCCAACAGGAAACAGGAAAATATTTTGCTTGAAAGCTGAAGAATTTCATGCTAGAGAAGCACCATTTCATATCCATATGTAATCCAGAATTGAGTTTGTCAGTGTAGTCTGAATTCTGTCTTTGATCTCTAAAAGAAAAAGGCAGCCCATGAAAATACTCTTGAACTAAAAGGTCATAAACAGGCTTAAAATACCACTTTCTCATGGAGTGTATCCCACAAAATCTAGGGCCCAGTGAGTTTAGTAGGGAGACATGCTGCAGTAAAGGGACAATTTCAAAGCTCAGAAATTTTATTTCATTTTTAATCTAACCCTTATCTGAATTTCTTTGCTGGATTTCCAGTCTCATTACCCAATATTTGGCATTTTGTTTCCCGAGAAGTATGGCAGAACAAATCATTTTGTTGGCAAGGAATGTACACATCCAGTGGGCTTCTCTGCTGAGATCTTTTAATTTGCTGAACACCTCAGATTTTCTCAGTTAATTCTTTCTTATAGAGATAAATAACGCTCTGCCTGTCTCCAAGTCCTGCAGAGGTGTGTGCCAACCATACTCCTTGCCTCACCTGGGAGGCAGCTTTAAGGGCTCTCATCTTTTATAAAATTGATGAGAGCTCAATTGCCTGGCTGCAGTCAGTGTGCAGGGCCCTGGAGCAGAAGACTGCTGTGCCTCTGTAAAAGCTTGTGTAACTGGGGCATTTTCAGAGCAGGTTGGAAGATTCTCAAAAAGCCCAAATGATTCTCTCTGCTGATTCTTAATGAACCCTATGGGAGAGGGTCTACCAGTATGGAAGATAAGTTCTGTGTATCTTAGCATGGATCTTTTGCCACCAGAATGTAAGAAAAATATGGCACAATTATTAAAAAAACCCAACCGTAAGAGCACACAGTGAATGTCCTACTAGCTCAGCAAGGAGCAGTGGGGATTTGAATGACCTGAGATGGCTTAGTTGTTATCTGCCTTTTACTCTGATTTTATTCATGGAAAACTTGTTTTCCTCTCAGTGCACTACAAATAACCAGTCATCTAAAACATTAAATAATGAAATTCAAATGTACTGAGTTAATCACTGGAAAAGTGCTTCATCTGAAAACTCCACAGGGAATCACATTTCAGAACACAAGTGTCCTTGTACAGTATGCATTTCCTCTTTGGTTCACAGGTTTGCTCATGCAGAGATTTAGAGTAATATTGAATTACTGCCTGAAGCCATGCCTGACTATCTTTTTCATTAATTACCTTCCATGGCTTTGGGACAGATTAACTGATAAATATATGAATCCCTAGTGCAGTAACCTTTACTGTGTACTTAGAATTACTGATAGGCATGTAATCTCAGAATCTGTGAAAAACTCTTTTTTTCTTCCTATAGATTACTACTGAGCTTTTGCTATCTGAGTTGCCCATCCACGCTGCTGTATTGTCTTTGCCAAAAGATACTGTTAACCAACAACTAGGACCTCTGTAACTGCCCAGGAGGAAGATTGGTATGGCTTTTCAGAAAATATATTTGTTTCTCTTTTTCTCATATGTTAGCATGAGAGATGGCTAAAACTCCATAATGATATGTGTTATCTTTTCTGGGCAACAGATGCTTCAGAGTAGCCTAAGAAATGCAAATGAAGCAACTGTTTATCTGTTTAGTTTTTTGGGTTTGTTTTTTTTTTCCATTTTTATCTTTCCTTAGCAAAATGTCTCAGGAACTGGTCATTCTGGAAGGCTAATCACATTGTTTACAAAAAAAAAAAAAAAAAAGCCAAGCCTCAGTTGCAGCTGAGTTTTATGTTTCTCTAAGCTGCCCTTCAGCAAATTATCTGCTGCAAGTATTTTGACCAGTGTACAACCTTCTCTGTGCAAAAATTACTCCAACTGTTTAAATTTTTAAATTCACTGAGAAACGTTTCAGATACTCAATCTGGGCATGGAGTGCTGTTGTATTTTTTTGCTTTAATTATGTCTTGTGGTTATTCTTACTGTAATCTAGCTAGTGATCTAGTTAGACAATATTGTTGAACAGCAGCCTTGCTGGGATTGCTCGAAATTTCCCGCATGTAATCCCAAAATCTTTGCTTTAGGTGACCATTGCAAGTCAAAAGAATCACTTCACCACAGCCTGAAGAAATCAAATCAAGCCAGTATTATAAAGCAGTATTATAAAGCATATATATAAAATTAACTGAACTAATGTACTCGCATACTTGTTTTTAAGGCCTTTGCATTGATGTATGTTATAAGTTGTTAATAATATGTGGTAAGAACATCTATTTATAGGAAGTTATTGCAAGTGAACAAAACTTCACTGATGTTGTTATAGGAGGTCAGTTTAGACCTATTCACATTCATGAGATTGGATTTGAGTTAGAATTACACTTTTAAAGTTTTAAATATGAAATAGAACTATACAGGGGGGTAGAGCAACCAGAGCCTTTTTTGATTTGTTAGTCTTCTTTGACACTAATATAGGATTCTCTTCAGCAAAAGGTATTTTTAAAATTACCAATAAGGCTCTGTATGCCCCAAAAATATGGGAGTAGCATTGCTAGTCTGTAGCTCCTTGGGGTGGAGAAAGCCTTGGATTGCATGCCCAAGTAAGCGAGTCAGTTTTATAGCAACCTCTATCCTCTTGAGCCTGAGCACTCTTATTGCTAAGCATCCATAAAATTTGTGCCTAGAGTAATTTTTCTTCCATCTGTTCGGCTTGAATGGAGAACATTTGTTAAACCATGTTTGTAGGGATGTTCACAGTGAAATGCATGCCCACCCTGATGTTAGGCTGGTTAACTGGTCTTTTTAAACACAAAGCTGATATTGTTAGATGGCACAGAGCTTGAACAAGTACAAATATGAGAGAGCACAGTTTTTTCTTTTCTTATAAACTTGAGTATTCTTTCCCATTGTTGTTCTAAAAAGAGCTAAGAAGAGTAACCAACTACCCACTTAGAATAATTAGTAGTTGAAGTCCACCTGTCAATTGCTTAAAGTTAGATTAAGTCCAGTCTTTGCAGTCTGATACTTTTTCAGATTCAAGAAGCCAGAGCCATGTAAACATTGAAAGTAATTATGTCTCTTTCTCCTCCTTTTCTTCCTTTTCTTCCCCCTTTTCTTTCTGATGTTAGTTATTATAGAAAAGAGTTGACTTGAGTTTCAGAGAGTCTGCCAAAAAGCCTCTTGCATTCCCTGGGGGATTGAATTTTACATTCTTCAGCAAACAATGTCTCCTGAAATGCAAGAGGAAAACACTGTTTTTCTTTTTAATCTAATATCAGTGTCTAAGCCTAATGGAGCTCTTTTTATTTTCAAGCCTGAGGAACGTCATGTGTTGATATTACTATGTGCCTTTTTAAGCTTCATTTGTTATCTTTAAGCAGCTGCTAAAGTGTAAACAAGTTGTTTTTCTCTTCTGTGTTAAAAAGGGCTCTTTACTTATCCAAAAACTCCACTGCTATTGTGCTTATTGGGCTATGCTAGCAGCAGTGAAAAAACATTATTGAATGCCGCAAATGTTTGGTTTATTTCAAAGCCTTTCTAAAGTGCAAATCATCTGTTTCTTTTCAGCCTTTCCCTTGCTAGTAGAAAATTTAAAGAAATCAGTCAAGAGATAGTAACATAAGAGGTTGTCTGTGAGTTTTTTCAAGTGTAATAAAGAAGGGATTTCATATTTCTGACAGTGATTTTACATACAAAATTCATGTACAATCCAGAATTTCAAAAGCGAGCTTGGTTGAGCATGTTAAAGGAGGTCTGATTTCTCAACAGAGGAGGAAGTACAAAACATTATTCCTTTCAAGGTAAGGCAAGCTGAAATCTGACCTTTTGGGATTATTTATATAGAGCATATATACAAATTTCACTCTTTCTCTGCATTACCCCAGCTCTATATTTCCCTGCCACACCACGAAGACTTTCCAAAGAGAAAAAAAGAAATGAGGCAGGGGAGAAGAGTGATTTTAAACATTTTGCATACAGACAGCAGCAGCAATGTCTGCATGTGTGCTAAAGAGGGAGTGCAACAGGTGACTTTCAGGACTGAGGCTGTTTGACATCTCCACTGGCTATACCCCATCTCCAGCAAAATCACTGCCACCAGATATGACTAGATTGCTAAGACCACTCCTTGAAATGTACAGGATATATACATCTTGAAATGCTCCTCAGACTCTCATAGGAAAACTCCACAACTAGGAAAACAATCATGTTTCCAGATTATTCCTTACAACTTTCCAGATTTTTTTTTAATTTGTTTTGATTCCTTTTACCTTTGTAGCTTGAGTTTCACTTGATAACTCAAGTTTAAAGTACTGATATTTGCTTAGAAACCCATGGTGCACACAAAAGGATCTGTACAAAGGTATGTTTTAGGACTGAACTGCAACTTATGCATCTCCTTTAGTTAGATACATATAAAGTGTAGCTCAGGAGTCTTCTGGCAACTGAAGTCCAACTAGTGGCTTGCTCGGCCTGGCACTATTTAAAACCACCAAAGGACTGTGCAGAGCTCTGTGCAAGCAATTTTTTCCCTATCTGGTGGGCAAAGGGTTCTGAAATAGAGGGCACTTTTGGGTGTCTCCTCTCTTCCACAAGATTTGTTCAGAAAATGATATTTGCTCTGTAGAGGATTTTGTTCTGCACTCTCCAATGGTCGGTTTGAACACTTCCAGTAGGACCCTCACCCCAGCTTTGTCCTAACTGTGCTCATGTGGATGCCTGTTCTGGAATGAATAGGTGTTCTCATACTTATTTTATGTTTATTTTGGAAAGTAAAAGGGTTAAAGGACTGTGTCTTATTGTGTAGTTAAAGGCAGCTTTTTTATGAAGCAAACTCCCTGAAGAAGCTTTGTTTCCTGCAGGTTGCTGGAAGGTGGTAGGGAAAAACATTACACCAGCTGCAAACCTCTTGGGATCTCCCAACTCTTGAGGCAGAGTGTGTGTGTGTTTGGGGTGTAGGGGAAATAAAACCTCCTGCCAGGTTTTACCGCAGGAGTGAGAGGAAAGAAACCACTGTAGGGCTCAAATGAGCCTCCTGAACAGAGGCGTGATTTGTCACAGGATCTGCTACTGATCCAACTTTTCTTACTTTTGGTTATCTGAGATGTTTCTTGTGCTTATACCTTCCTGGGTCTCTTCATATGCCCTGCTGGAAACCCTGTGAGTGTAGTTTGCTGTATATTCTACTCGGTAGAAGATACTTACGTTGCTTTAGAAGAGCGTAATAACATGCCCTAGTGCAGTGCAAGTTATTTTAAATATCAGAAATGTAGGTGGACTGCTATAATTTTAGCATGAAAGTGTTGCAGCATCAGGTACAAAATGTGTTGAGTGATTTCTGGGGTTTTTTCTTACATTTTTTCCCTGAAGCAATCATGTTTTTTTTCCCCCCCACAAAGCAAGATCTAGCCAACTGGGCATTGTTTGCCACTCAAAGGTGCAACAAGAAATACAGTTCTGTAGTTTTGCCTGTATTGTAAACTGTTACTGAGATGAATAAACCCCACTCAATAGCAAAACTACTAGAACTGTAGATGTTTAAAAGGCACTAAATCACTATATTTTCTTGTACACATCCCCTTTGCCATTTTGGAAAGAGTTATGGAGAGCAGGGTTAGCAGATGCCAAGCTATCCTACACAGAGCTGACTGCTCCGGCTTGATCCTGCATGCCCAGTTCAGTTCTTCTGAGATTTTACAACCTCAGGATAGTGGTGCAGAAACCAAGTAGGCCAAGTGATTTAATACAGTTTTCTCCCCTCTGAGCCTCTATGGATTTCATTTCACAGTAGAGGGCACTGTGCAGTTGGAGTTCATCCTTTCAAGGAGCTGTATAAACTCCTGGTTTCCTGTAGGCATAGAGATTCCAGGGTGCTCTTCAAATTTATAATTTTAGCTCTGCTTGCTGCTCATGCTTAATTGACAGAATTATATTTACTCCAGCTCTTGCTTTGGTTCCTAATGGATTATTTTGTCTACTCTTTGTCTCCTCTGGTGCCATGCATTGTTGTATAGCTGCACTGTTCCATCCCAGATATGGCTATATTTCAGTGGTCAGCCAGTGGATTGCCATATCAAGTATTTAGCTAAATGTTTTGTGGATGTTTCTGTATGAAAAGAGCTCCATTGAGACTAAGAGGATATTATTATTCACAATGTGGTGACTAGTTTCACACATGGCTGAAGCAAAATAAATCATCACTGTTTTTAACAAAACAGTGAGTAGACCTCTTGTTGACCACAGCATATTTGTGGTCAGCAAAGAAAGAGTCTTTTATAGCTATTAATATGCTGCCAAGGTGCTTTAGCTGAGATTTTTGCCCTAAGGGAGATGGGCTTCCCGTACAATATATTCGTGCTTCTCTGCTAAGCCCCTTTCCAGAGCCCTACCCTTACAGAGTGATTTCCTACAAAAATACAGTCCTGAAGAGTGAAACAGGTTACTGAAAGAACTGATGCAGATGAATATTGCTCAGATGCTGAATCTGATAAGAAAATAAGCAATGCCCTTGACTGTTCAAGTGGTAAATTTTAGTTCTGAGCAGTTGCACGCAAAAAAACTAGTGATATGTCAGCATTTCTGTTATGCACAGAATATTGAAACCTGAAGGTTTGAAGAAAGCCCAAGTGGTAGATATCCAGCTCACACTGATGCTCCAGTGCTTCCATTTCTGAGCAGTTAGGCTGGTGCTCAAACGATTTTTAATTGGTCTGTTTATTACACAGTGAGGGGGATGGCATTGGTCAGGTATGGGATCATCTGATTTAACACCTGTACATTGGTACCTGACTTCCTTGTAACAACTTGGGGCAAACCAGAGTGAGTGCTTATGCTGAGAGTCCTGCTGAGCAGACACTGATGGAGCCAGTGCTGGCTCTTCAGTGCTTCCTCCCATGGTTGTGCAGAGGTTAATGTGAGCTGATCAGCCATCTGGCCAACTGAAAGTCCTACCAGCAATTCTGAATGCTTTTCCAGTCAAAAAGCAGGAAGTTTGAATGCATTGATATGCTGTTTCAAGGGCACAAATGAAATGTGGTTTCTACTAAGAACAGCAAGAAGGAAAGATCTAAAGCAGCACATAAAGAGAAGAGTCATGGGCAGTGTGAGAAGCAGGGAAGGAATATAAAATAGGAAAGCTATTCTCCATAGCATATCATTATGTAAACCAAAAGCAGAACCTTTGCTTTAAAGGCTTACATTTGACTTAAACATGTTTCTTGACATACCATTTACAAAAGAGCCTATTCTGATCTCAGTCCAGTGTAAAAAGAAACAGCTCCACTGAACACATTGAAAGCTCAATGAATTCATGGGAGGGAAAATTTCCGTGAAATAAGCAGGGTCATCCTTATAAATGTATTTAAACCTTCTTAAGCTCTCCAGATGAAGTTCTAAAGTTGCATATCTGCAAACAAGAAAAATGAAAAATGCAAATAGTTTATTGAAGACATTTCTCAGCTTCTCGTGTATTTATAAATAAACTTGGATTATATTTGTAAGGCATACAGAGTGCACTCTCTCAGTTTACTTTGCTGTCCAGCTTTCAGTTTGCACATGAAACAAATGGTTTCTGCCATCTGTAAACTGCATTAAAAGCATCCATTGTCTGACTTTTCTAAAATACATTACATTCTTCATGGCTGTTAGTCCTGAATTATTCTGTCTTCTGCTTATGCTCTGAGCTGGCCAGATACAATCCAGTTTAGACATAATGTGACTGAATCATCATTACCACAAAGATGTATCCAGATTAGTGTACTTGATCTCTTTTTTACGACAGTTGCAGCTTACAAAAAGATATTAAATAGAAAAATTTCTGTCTGAATAAATGCATGTGTAGAAATACATTTGGTATTTCCCTTAAGAACTTTATGCTGCATCTGTGTCCTCTACAAGTGGGTATGTCCCTGCTCCCCAGCCATGGCATATGAGGTGGATAATGGTGCTGACAATTCTCTGGAAAAATAGAAACAGTGATTGATTATCAGTTTAAAAAATGAAATTCAGCTGAAGTGATCAGATTTGATTTGCTATCACCTGTGGCCAACAGGCATGTTCCACATACTGTAAATTATAGTAAAGCCTAAAAGCTATTTTCCCTAAAACTTCTTGGGATTCTATTTGTGCCAATATCTATTGTAATACCCATCATCATCTTCATCATCTTTTTGTTTTCAACACTGGGGATAAGCACAGAGTGCCAAAATGGACTTGATTTGGTAATGGTTAATAATAGAGTTCCTGCTGAAGCAGTTATATTGGTTGCTATTGATCAGAAATTATATATGACAATAACAAGAGAGCAGATAACATTTGAAAATATTTTACTGTGGAGGAAATGTCATCCTTTTTGCTGTTTCAATACCAACTTCAGGTAAATGCAATTACCTCTGCTATAAAAAAAGTGGGAAAGCTTTATGGGTTATAGTTTTCATGTATAATCAGGTCCAGGTGCCAGTTTGTGGCTTTATCTATTGTGCTGCTTTCTCCTTCCTTCTATACTAAAATGGAAATTTTTTGAGCTTTTGTAGATGCTGCCACACTTTTTTGCTGGACAACAAGGGTGATGTCTTGGGGGGGGGGCCCTGAAGTTGTTTCTGGGGACTCAGATGCCAATTTTGCTGCAGGATCTCTCTGGTGTAGGACAAGCATTTTACACAACCCTGTTCCTGGGTCACTGCCTTTGAGAGGAAGGTACTGCTTTTCAGTTTCAGGAATGTTTTCTCAGTAAAAGACATTTGTAAAGGCTTAAGGTTTATGTTAAGGTTCTGTAGTGATCTGATGAATATTTAGCAGGATTTCACGTGCCTTCTCCATGTTAAAATCTTAGAAATATGCATTAGTTTTCAGGGGAAAATTAGTACTGAAGGTCTCTGAGTTGTTATGACGGTTGTGAAACTTGCTTGCAATTACCAGAAGTGCCTCATGAAAAACATTTAGCTAAGCTGGGAAACTTCTGAAATTTGCAGTACTCACTCCCACATGCAGCAGTTTGGCTCTTCTTCAGAGAGCAGAGCTTTCTACAGCAGTGATGCTGAGCATCACCTTCCTTCTCCCCCTCCTCCTCCTCCTCCTCGCCTGCAGAGGCTGAGCATGCCCCGTCCAGTGCCTTCTGCTTTAACATGTGAAAAGAAATGTTGGCCACTGAGGCAATCTCATTTTATCAATAAAAGCAGGGTGAGAGGCCATGTTAGGATATAACAAACCTGACCTTTCTGTTCATAGGTACCAGGCTGCTCAAGCCAGCCACAGATATTTTAGCTGGTATTTTTGTCTAGGCCAAGCTGTTCTTGAGAAGTAAAGATTGTTTATGAAACCTCCACTGAAAGCAGGTGTTACAGACATCCCATTAGTAACCTTTGACTTACCTTCCCCTTTGAAACTTTTCATCCCAAAGGACTGACATTTCAAAGCCCCCCTTTTTTTTGTGTCCCTCCAAGTTTGCATATTGTAAACATTTTTCTTCTCTGCTCTGATGGAACAGAGCCAAAAATCTGCACAATGGGGGAACTAGATGTTAATGAGCAGAGATTGTGGGAAAATGTGTACCGGGCTGCCCTGCCTGACCTGCATGATAATGCTACATTTAGCACATTCTTTTCCATTAGTGTAGCAGGCCTTGAAATGGTAGCAAACAACATGTATTGTGAAGGTTTGTTTTAAAGAAAGCTGCTTTCCTAGGAGAGTGGAAATAAAAAAAATATTTATTGTCTGGAGTTGGCAGAACTACAGCTGGCTCTGGAAATATTTGTGCACAAATAGTGGTGTGAAATTATATATTTTTCTTCACATTTTTAGTAAAACTGCTCTATGTGAAGGTTTACATTATGTAAAACCCACAGGTTATGTATGAGCTCGTGCTGAATCAAGAAAGTTTGCAATCTATGGCATTTAGGGACTGATGAGAACAAAAATGGCTATTGGACCCGTTAGGACAAAAAATATTCTTGCACTTTGGCATCTTCTAAATAGATTTTTTTTTTTCACTCTGGCTGTATTCACAACCCCTTTTTAATGTGTTTATGTCAGTGGAGTTTTGTTTGTACAAAATGCTCCTGAAAAATTAATTTTGGCTCCTCTGAGCCAAGTTTCATTTAATCATAAAACAAAAATTATGTCTCAACCATATGAAAATCATTAGGGGCAAAAGGATTCTGAGAACATAAACAACACCATGTGACTTAGACACCCAATTGCACAGCTTGAACCTATCAAGTGGTGAACATATTAAAATGTTAAAGAGAACACTTACAGTCAGCATTTGGTGTGCAATGAGTAGGGAGAAATTTGTTTGCACAAAACTTCTGACTAACAAAGATGAGTACCGAAGGAATTAATAACAAAAGACTGACTAGATAATTTCTGAGCAGAGAAAGGGATTAAATCTGTTTAAAAAGCTGTTTCTTGCAAACTTTTTACCCAGCTAATTTTTAAATTATCCTTTTACATGTTCAACTTCGCTCTTTCAGTTAAGGAAAGAGTAATTCATGTAGTAAAAATTTCATCTAAATGTGAACTGTTTACAAATGACATTCCAGATCCTCATTGGGAAATGCTTGTTTCTTCACAGTCAAAGATTCCTAAAGAGCTTTCTGTGGGGAAAGAGACTTCCACTCATTACCTTAAAAACAACACTCTTATCTCCACTGTGGAGTGTATATGGGCTCTGAGCCATATTTTGCAAAGGACAAAGCAAATTCTTTAACAAAACATCTGTTAGATAAAAGCAGCATTCCTTAGAATAGGTTTCCTGATGAAAGAGATGCCAAAGCCTTGATTCCAAAAGTACTTATATGCTAAAACAACTACTGTCTGTGCTGGTTCTGGCTCATGCTTTCAGGAACAATGTCAAACCCAGGCTAACACTGAAAATAGAGAGTTGGTTAACAAGATGCTTTGGGGCTACTCAAATCAGCTTACCTTTTGCACAGTAAAAGAAAAGAAGAAGTGTCAATCTCATTTTCAGGAATCTTTAAGATGGCATGAGATGCACATGTGGCCAACTGATAGGCAGTCTCTGTGCCAATTATGAAATGGGTTTCTTTTCTCAGCAAATGCTGCCTTTGTGCCATGAGCAGTGTGTGATTCCAGCAGCTGTGCCCTCAGAGTTACTTGGGGCAGCTAAAGGGTGATGGCCTGAAGCTGTACACTAAGGAAAATGTTTATGTATTCTTGCTCCAACAGAAGGGATTCACAGAAATACCATCCTACTCTATCCTGCAAAACCAGAGCATGACACTGAGAAAGGAAACATGGTACAGGGGACTGAGTACAAATGTATCATGTGTTCATAAAAGCCCCTTGGGGACACCAAGATAAACTCTGTGCAGAGGACTTCCAGGGCTGGATGGCTCTGGCTGAACCCCTGGGTTTAGTAGAGTCCTTGCTGTTTATTCTGGAGAAATCTTCATGATCCAAGTGGGAATCTATTACCAAGCTGGGTGCTTTCTGTTCCCATTTTTTACTCTCTGTCTTCCATACCTGTTGCTACAGTTCCAGGTTTCTTATGTCCCCTACTGCTTGGTGTGATGACTGCAGAACATCTCTGCCTTGTCAAATATTTCTGCATAATGATTTGAACCAAACTTTGGCCCATGGTTATGGCAAACCCTGACGTGGTGACCTTGTCTGTTGAAGCATTGTGCTGGTTCTCAGTTAAACTTTGGCTCATCTACGTCTCTCATAGAGCTGTACCTTCATCACATGCCTTCTGTTTGCTTGTCTTCCTCTTCATTGCACTCGAGGGATGCTGTGGCCTGTGCTTTGGGAACTTCCCCAAGTGAAAGAATCGGGGAGTTGCACTGTAGCTGGAAACAGGAAAACAGGAACACTGGGTCTGCAGTGAAAGAGGAGGGCTCAGGAAAGTTGCTTATTCTTTTCATCTTCCTTCGGTTCCTGTCATGAGCTGGCTATGTGTGGTTTTGATTTTAGTTTTTCAGATGGAACCCTGCAATTTGTAGACCATCACATCACAGCTTATATATGATGATTATGCCTCCACAGCCGATGAGTGCACCCACCCTACCTCCTTGCTGGTCCTGCACTTATATTATTGACATTTTCTCCAGATTTCCTTTCAAAGCCCTGCAGCAACTATTTTTATCTTTGTTCTTTCTTCATGAATTGATTCCTTAAGCTTCACTGTCTGAAATTCCCATATTCTGTATATGAGTGCCATAAGAGATTGCTTCCAGCTCGGCCAACGCACATTAGATTTGGTTTCTTCCAGTCAGTACTAACTTCTTCTTGAGCAATTATCATCATTCAGACTAAGTGCTGTAGTGGGATCAGATCATATTGCAGACCTATGTCTTTCCTGGACTGGTTTTGTTGGGTAGTAGAAATTGTATGAAGTACAATAGAATTAAATACTCATTTCACCCTGCTTTCCCACAAGGATTTGAGTGCTCACACTACTGAAATCTGGAAGAGTTATGAAAGTTTTCAGCAGCAGTACCCTACCCACACCCATGCTCCTCTCACAAGGTTGACTGGAGAGATATGTTATGTTAAAATTATTTCAAGTCAATCTTACTAAAACTTCAGGACTCATTTGGTAAATGTGAAGTTTATTCAGAAAAACTATATCTATTAAGAAAAGGATTTGAGCTCAAGATAAAACATGATTCTGGACAAAAATCAACAAGAACATGTTTAGATGCCTTTCTATCTAGGTCTTTACACAGTTGATCTCCCATCATCTTTTTGTTTCTTATTCTGCTGTAATCTTAAGGACATTTGCGGTGGATACTTTTCAAACATTTTTTTGATCTCTTGTGATATCTTGCCATCTCTAGATATTTTAATAGAATTCCAAAAATGGCTCTATTGAAAACAGTATTGCTGTTCCCATTTTACAAATTATGAGGTGAGTTACAGAGAACAACTCTCCAACCTCACTAAAGAACAACTGGGCCTATGTAGTCCAGTCATCCTTACTTTCCACATCACAGGCTCTTCTTGAAAATGGAGGAGGTAATTTCTTTTGAGACAGTGATGTTTCACAGAGTGCAGCTCTGGTCTCATGTTAAGAAATTTAAGCTTTTAAAAACCCACTTGCTGCCAAAAAACTTCTCTTTCAAGACTTTTAGCTATGGGTGATCCTCTCTTTAAAGTCTTGTCCAGCTGTGCTTTATAAATATCTCTTAACTGATAAATTAATTATTTCCTTCAGTTAAGCCCTCCATATTGCTGAGCAGAGTTTGCAAATGCACAGTTTTGCAGTGGACTTAATGGTTTTCCAAACTGGTTCTCTTGTGTTTTTATATTTGGTATTTATGCCCTGTATATTTTTAACTTGCTGGCATAATTTTGGCCCAATTTGGTGAAGTGTTGTCAATCACTGTTGCAATATGTAGGAAAAAATACTAGAAAATAATGTCTTGCCATTTTTAATCTAACAAAACAGCTCTGTTCCTGATCTTGCTGGCTGTCTAACAGATGGGCCAGTGTCCCATGAGAAGGCAGCCACTTCCTTGCATAATAAACAAAGAAGGAGAAGTTGTCTGCAAGCCATTAGTGTATTGTAAAGTTAGATGCAATGTCTTGATATTGTCAGAATGGGTTCCTCAAGCACATTTCTTTGACATTCTGTCATAAGTCAGACACAAGACAGCATTAAATCAAAATTAAAACTTTAAAAGGTTACCAGCTGTTTAATTTTTTCCAACAGAAGAACCCCAGTAAAAATATCCTCCATTTTCTAAATGTTCATAACCAACAAATAGACAAGGATTGAGTAGGGTGTTTGACAGAAACAAGATCATTTGGCCCATGTGACACATTACCAGGATGCAGTGGACATTTCTCTCTCCTTTTACCCTTTTACAAATAAAGATGTTAGTTCTAACACTATTTTTGGTTGAATTATGAACTGGTTATTTTATAGTGGAAGCTTATGAAAATCCTGGCTGGTCATTACATTAGAATTGGGTTTTTTTGATGGGACACCTAAGGAAAATTATAAGACCCACAAAAAATTACTGTGTTTTTCTTAAGAGTTTTTTCTCTTGTATGCAGAAGACAAAATATTGTTCATACATAAAACTCTGTTTCTGGCCATTTTTCATAAGAATTTTCACTGCAGTAGAAATAAGTAACAAGTGTTGTCATTTGTAGAAGAAATAGTTTTTGTGGTGAAATGTATTTCCCACCTTTTAAAAAATCATTACATATAGGTGTTCCAATATTGAACTGGAAATTATTCTTTCTTTATGGTTCTGCCAGAAAAAAAAAATTGTACAGCTCTCAAAAAAAATTTTTTACCCAATTACTCATGGAAGTTTTGGCATTCAACAAAAAAAAAAAAAGATAATCAGTTCCTAGGTCTATAATTCTGATTAAGCCTGTAGGACATGGAGCTGCTGAGCAATGTGCTACTTACTTAGCTGTCATGACAGGTCTTAAGACCTTCCCACTAAAATTCCATGTTTAAGTTAGAGGCAGAAATAAATTCCGTGATCTGAGAGAGAAAAAGAAGTACACCCTATCTGAATAGACTGAGGTGATGATCCCTTTTTTATCCATCTTAAGACTAAAAAGGGCTTAAAGCTAGAAATAAAGCCTTTCACCTGGCCACTGGTAAAGTCTTTTAAGGAACTACTGTAAACTGAAGAACTGACAAAATCCAATGAATATTATAAATCACACTGCAGACTGATTCTGCCTGACCTATCACAGTTTGACAACTTGTATTTCAGTTTCTAGAACACAATATCAGTAGAAACAATTTGAAGAGAAGATATACTGAAATTATATCATGTCACAGTTTTTTGTCTTCTCGGCTTTAAAGTGAATGAAATTGGTCCAGTTTTTGAAAAAAAAAAAAGTGAAAAATAAAAGATGGATTTTTCAGAACAATCAGTCAAATCTGAGTTTTTATATTCAGATTATGTGAATGAATATGCAGTATACTACATATCTCCTGAAGTGTTCTGGCTTTTTGGATCAGTAATTATGTATACAGTACTTTTTTTCACCTTGCCTCTTCTCTGTTGTTCACAGGAAAAAAATGTAAAACTTTATTAGTTTGCTAAATGGTGAAACATTCTACACATTCATTAGAAGTATAAATGTTGAAAATGTACCTTGACTTGTTCACTGTTTGTAACTCAACTTGGTTTTGTTTTAGCCCATATGCTGTTTTATTTCATTTCATGAAGATGTAGGCAACAGGTTACTGGATCATCATAAGACAGATGCAGTGTTTATGATGTTTATGTTAACTAGTGAAATTAAATGACCCAGATGTGTTATGGGAAACCCCTGTTTAACCTGGGGTCATATAATAGTTATCAGAAAGCTAATTTTAAAATATCCTCCAAATAATCTCCCATCTCTGTCGATTGCTTTCTATCTTTACTTGTCATTCTTAGTAAATTAAATTAAACCCACTTCTCTACAAAGGCTATGTAACCTGTGGAAGTAATAATGCCACAATTATAAATACCAAACAGTATCACTGAGAACAAGAGTCTCGTTTCATTGCTCATTCATTATCATAGAAAATTGAAGTATTTACAAAGGACCTTAGGACACTTCTGTGGGATATAAAACAGAACCAGGGGGCTTGAGGCAGGGTTTTGATGCTTTGAAGCAGCTTTCCAGTGTATTTGAAACAGTATAAAGAATAGTAACTTCTTCTTAATCCTCTCTTTGAATAAAACAGTGACATTTCAAAGGCTGAGACAGTTTTGAAAACATAACTAAGCTAAACCCCTTTAGCTTTGCATCATGCTAGTTCTGTGGGATCATATGTAACCAATGGCTAAAGCGAGTAACTGGATCAAGATTTGTGCCTCTAGTTTAGCAGGACCTCTGGTTCATACTTCAATCAAGCTATCCCTGAACATTTTTTTTTTTCTCTCATTGATCTCTTCTAGGAAGTTCCATGAAAAGCACAGGCAGCACAATGCACCAGCTCTTTTCATCAGGGCTTTTTAGGTCCTGGAAAAAATGAACAAAAATATTCAGGCTGATCTGTTTTTAATGAAGGTCATGGCACTGCATTTTGTATCTCTTATTTTCTTCAATAAGTTTGTATCCATTTTAGTGTAGACAGGGGGGAAAATAGAGCTAGAATTCATGGATTTGCTCCGAATAGGCCATGAAACAACAGTTTAGTAAGAGAAATTCTTTTAGAATAATATCATTGCAACCTTTTTCTCCTCAATATTTAGAATAATTCCTAGTATTCCTTTACTGTTTCTAATCTCTTATGTCAGAGGAAAATTATGCCTTCCATCATGAAATCAAAAGAAAGGAAAACCGTTGCAACAGATACTGTGATTAAAAAGTGGAATTAAAAGATCAAAATCATTGGAGGAAGCAGTCTTGCACAAGTCTTCTCAATACATCCAAAATCCATGACAACTTATGTATTCAATTTACATCAAGAAATACGGTTTGGGGCCTGGCATCAGATCCTGTGGGCCGATGTGTACTGAGTTACAGAGCTCTGCTGTGCTTGTGGCCTTGTGCAGCAGTGTCCCAGCATGCTGGGTACCACGGTGATGCTCTGTGCCAGAGCCACTGATTGCAGACCACAGCACTGCTGTGGTTTGAGCGTCTGATTATCAGAAAGCTCTGACAAAAGCAAGACTTTGGGCTCACTGACTCAGCTCCCTTGCTGGGGCAGACAACTACAACACTGTAATTCTGTTTATAAATCTAATGTCCCTGCTGGAAAGCTGTGCCAGAATCTCACTGCTGGGACAGTTTCAAACATTCTCCTACTTTTCAATTGCACTGGTGGCTGTGCTGAACTCTTTGCTGCCTATGCTACCAAGCACAGATAAAATAATTGAACACATGCACTCTTGGCCTATATTTCGTGAAGTTATAAGCCAATAAGCCAAGTTGTCTTAATTTTCTCTCATAAGAGAGGCTACCTATTCCTCTTATCATCTGAATAGACCTTCTTTGTATGTTTTCCAGTCTTTCAGCTTTCTCGAATGTCAGTAATGAGCATTTATATGCATGGCCTCAGGTGCATTGGTACTAGAGCATGGTGCAATAGTTTCAGTAATTTCCTTTTCTACTTTGCTTGAAGCCTTGAGAGGTTGCGTTTGCTTTTTTTAAGTGCTGACTGTGTACCATGCTCATTTTCCTCCTTTGTCGCCTAAATCTGAGCTTGGAAAGGAAATTCTGTTTTTCCCTTGCTCACCTACTGCTGTCTACGCAGCTGAATCCTGTTAAGATCATTCCTGTGCAATCCTCCTGCCTTCCTCAGCATGGACAGAGCTCCCCAGCTTCATGTGGTCAGCAACTTTGAATTGAGCATTTCTATTGATTGTTTCCAAAGTCATTAATGAAAGTGTTAAATATATCCTGCTCCAGACTAATGCTTTTTACATGACCATCTCATAACCTTCCAGTCCTTCAGGTTTGTGCTTTGCTGTGTTTTTGGGGGTTCCTTTTAATATCATCAGTTCTTATTTGGTTTGTTATATCTATTGAAATGTTGGAACTAATATTCACTTTCTCAGTACTATTTTTTTTCCCTTGGAAACATATCCAACGATTTCCTGAAATCCAGATAATTTTTTTTTTCATATAATAGTGTGTAGTGTACTTTTGGCATACCTTTGACAGCCCTCAGGTGTATTTTATTCTGTTTTCCCTTTATCTTGAGGGGTCTTTAATTTAACCTTACTGTTTTTTCCTAGGTTCTGGTATTGAGTAACAGCCCATGATGGCACCTGTGATTGCTCAGACCACTCATTTCCCACTCTGAAATATAATTCTCTAGTTGTGTAGTACCAATACGGTGGTATGAGTTCAGCTTTTTTGTATGGAGATTCCTTGGTGTTTCTTGACTTCAGTACATTTAATTCTGAGCTTTTCTTTCATTTCTGTTCATATTAATTACCTTTTCTTGTGTGCAATTGTTCAACATCATTAGAAAATGAGCTGCTCTCAACAGCAATAACAAGATCTTTGTGAGTAATTTCCCAAATATCATAATTAAAATCTGTGTTTCGTTAGATTCTCAAGTGCTCTGTTAACTCTAGACAAAGGGGGGATTTTCATAGTTACAGGTAGGATTTAGACATCAAATCTCACCCTTTCACCTTTAGAAAGTCTTCCCATGAAAATCTATATGATTTCTGAACCATTGTTTCTCAGGAGGCACAGAGTAACATAAGGAGCAGCTACCTCTGACTTTTTTTAATACCTGCCAGCTTTGTAGCACCTCTGGCCTTTTTCTTTGGGGCTTCAGTAATTAGAGCTGTGTGAAGTTTCACACGTAGAATAGAACTGGATGATTCTGGCATCTAATCAGGTCAAAGGCTAAATTCCTCTGGTGTGCAACATGTTACCCTAGGCTGAATTATAGCCCTGTAAACCGGAATGGTTAGATCCTTAACTCTGGAATATTGACTTGTTACTTTTTTTTTTTTTTTGCAATAGATAAGGACTGACCACATCACACAACTGTCAATTTTATATCACTGCTGACATCTTTTGCCCACGCCTGAATTGCAGGACGTGTTCCTATGCTGTGTTGCAATATCTCTTTGCTCTCCTAATTGCAGGAGGGTATGTGGATGACACAAAGCATCCCACAGCCTTGGCTCAACAGGCTGATCCACTGCTGACATAAAGCAGTGTAGCTGCCTAATTGTGTGCTCTGTGTATCTGGCCTCAAATGTGGCAATCTCGCTGCAAGTGGTAACCACCGGTCTAAACTGGAATGTGTAAGCTGGCATGCTTGATTTCAATTGTATAAACTGGTTTTGGCCTTGACACTGCCATGAGAATGACAAGCTCTGATCATGCAAACCAGGGTTCTTAGAAGAATCAGATGGTAAGGAAGCTCTGCAGATAAGGAAGCACTTGGGCACAAGTTTTAAACAACCTCTGTGTTGAGTTCCACTTTGTGCCAAGTGCTTGGAGAGCTAGATACCCATTTGTTGCATGCTTTCTAAAGTTGGGCTGCTGGTACTATTTTGCTTGTGATGTATTTAAAGTACCGAAACCTTTCCTTAAGATTTATGTGTCCTTCCAAAGGGCACCCAGTGAATAGGCTAAATGCTTGGCATGCTTTCATCCTGGCTCTGGCAAAGGCTATGGATAACTGGGTCCACAGTTTGAAAATGCAACTCTCCCCCTTTTCCCAGATGAGAGTCTTAACAGTTCTCTGTAGCTTGGCAGTCGATCACTTCTATCAAGATGAAGTTGCCTTTGGCCAAGCCTCTGGGATCTCTGCAAAGCTTTTCTCAGTCACAAATCATTTCTTCGTTCATCATGTCACTTGACATCTTTGGTGTTATAAATTAGTTCAAGAGGGTGGACACCCATTTCACCTCCTCACCAAGGGCTCAGTTCTCATGTTTTCTGAAGTTATTTATTTTTGCTTTAGGGGACAATGCAGTTTCACTCTATTACTGCACTATCAAGAGAACAAGTCCCTTTGAGCCAAACACCTGCTTTCCTTTAGCAAGAATGATGGGGAAATGCCTTTTGAAAAGCCTCTATTTATCTACTTTCTTAATTTACAAAAAATCTCTTATTACTCAGATCCCCAGGGGTTTAGTCAAAAAGTATAGCAGACAAAACTGAAAAAGAAAAGGAAAAAAATAGTACTGCCTTTCTCTTGCCACAACAGGGGCAAAACTGTGGCAGTGTGCCCTCGAGGTTTATTTATTCTTTATTCTCTCATGGAGTCAAAATCCAGAAGCAAGTGGTCTTCACTAAGAAAACAATAGGTCACTTGGGAGGCTTTACTGGCCAATGCTTGCAAGTTGGGAACCATTTGAGACACACTGAATGTTACTTCACCTTGCAGGCTCCAGTCTCCTCATCCAGACACTTCCCCTCAAGTTGAACACAGAGATGGCTGCTCTTGTTAGAAAGTGCTCAGGATATTCATTGATGCTTTGACCTGTCTTGATTTCATGCTTCTGCACCACTTTCTCTTCTCTGGCAAATCAAGAGAAAGACGGCACAAAGCCTTATTCTTATTCTTAGCTAAGAGCGTTAAACACCTAAATCTTATTAAATTCTTAATTCTCATATTTTTTGAAGGTGGTGATTTGCAGAGATAACGTGACTGTTCTGCATAGCATTGCCACGAATTGTGGGTATGCTACATCCTTCTGTCCATCTATCATGAGCAGTGTCTTGCAGTGCCACAGAGAAGTACGGGTTTTGTTGATGCATCTGAGCCCTTAGACGGTGCCAGAAACTGTAAGTAACAGATCATGTTCTGTGGACTAAAGAGCACAAACACTCCAAGCATACATGCAATGGATTTGACTACAGTTTAAGTTGTTGTGACCTCAATTACTTTGTCATTGTAACAGTGCCTGAAAAGCTCAGTCACACACTTGTACTGCACAAAAACACAGAGGAAAAGGTATTTCTTGCCCGAAAATGGTTTATACCCTTGGATCACCCTGCTTCTAGTTTATTATCTTGGTCTAGTATGTGCAGAATGGTGTGGTTCATTTGATTCTAGTCTAACATTCTCGGGCCAGCACAGGACAGGGACATGCCTCTAACAGTGACTGCTATGCCCACGGCTGATCCTGAGCACTTCAAGCAGCATTCATTCAGTTTTGGCCTTGGCAGGTGGCCTGTGGGCCATGCCACAACACGGTGCTTGCCTTCACATGGCTTTCTGCATCTTCCTAAAACAAGTCATCTCTGACACCAGGATGCTGCAACTCTTTTTGCTTTTCCCTCTGGGCTGCTGTGCTTCCAGCTGTTGGCTAAAATAAGGAAGCATTGCCTTCAGATTGGATCTTTTCGCTCCATCTCAGTCCAGATTTGGGAAAGTATCTAGAAGTCATAGGAATAAGAATATCTATAAAGAAGTTGCCTTAACTAAAGATGTGTTTGCCTTGTGTGTTGGGGGTTTTTCCTTGCTTGTTTTTGTTTAGTTTTTTTTTTCCCATGGTACTGAGTAAATTCTAGTCAGTCCCAGAATGTGCAAGATTCGGACGCAGGACTCGGGTCAGGGTGAACTGGGGCAAAAACTGAGGTTTGGTTCTTCCTGTCATAGGCAACTCAACTATCCTAATCTGGAGACTACTGACAACTGTGTGGGGAATTTTTCGTGTTATTCTCTGTCAAAGAGAGTTTAAAAAGAAAAAGGCATGTCAGCTTTCTAAATAAAATATAAGGTTTTAGGAAAAGAATAATAATTTTCTGCATGAACAGAAGATGCATATTGACTCTAACAGATAAATTTTGCAGTTTAGTGGTGAGAACAGAACAGAGTTTTCAAGGAAAAGGAGGGGCAAGAACACCTGTCTTTCAGTGCCCTAAACTGTAGGTTTCCTCATTTCCAGCAGTTGGGTGGGGGCAGAGAATGAAATTAAAAAAAAAAAATCTTAAATCTTAATCTAGAATCCTTTAGAGATACAGTGAAGAGCCAGAAAGTATATTAAGAGTAACAGAGTATTGGCATTGAAATGAAAAGTTGAGGAAAGGACAAATATTGATGTCTTATACATTTTCGAGTTCAGCAGAAATGAATTTTCTACTTGGTTTCAGATATCACACTGGAGTCTGGATTACGTATACTGTAAATATCATGTATAGAGTATAATGTCTCTTTTAGCTATGTACTTAGGCACTGTGTCATCAGCAGCAGAGCATACTTAGAAATATTTTCCGTAACGGCAACTTTGAGATTATACATGACTTCAAATGTGAAATAGTTCAAGACACAATTGCACACCTAAATGGAAAAGCAACTGCAGAAGCAAAATATAATATTTATAGTAAATTGTACGCAATTTTACAGGCACAGCTTTTCATTTCTAGTGACCAAGCATATTTCCTCCCATTTACACACACGTTGTACTAGGACAGTGTCTTGTACTTAGTTCATCTCTTACATATGAACAAATAAACTAGGCTTTATAGAGAACTGCAAAATCAGTTGTGTCTGGTGAAACTGGTTTAAAGAGAACAACAGTCAGATGCCTTTTATTCTGAAAAAATACACACTGGACAGGTAACCTGATGGACTCAAGTTCTATACTGAGTAGTAAAAAATCTGAAAGTCTGATGAAATGCGAAAAAAATATTTACTTTTTCCTTCTCATTTTCCTTTTTAATGCCTTGAAAATGTTAACTGAAGCTTGGCTAAAAGTTTCTAGTGAGTGTGTGAGGGTAGTCCAGAGGCTGGATCTCCGAAATATGAAGGAAATCCTTTGTATGTGCTTCTATTGGCAGAGGGAAGCTTGTGCACTAGGGAGGCTTCTTGAGTTTTGAATCCATTTTTGTTCAGGTAACATTTTCATTTGCTCTTCTCTCACTGGATTTGGTAAGGACTTGCCTCAGAATGGCCCAGTACAGTTTAATTTTCAAAAATTACTACATTGAGAAAAGCAGTCATTCTCAAGAGCAAACACATAATCTCATACACGAAACACACCTTGGATTTTACTCATTTCTCACTGACATAAGGTGTAATTTAGTTGTCTGAAATGGAGCCATTCATGATGTACGTCAGAAACAGGCCCAGAACAGCTATTTTTAACGCACACACACACACACACACACAGAGCCGAATGACATTTAATTTTTTCACATTCACTCCACAGTGTTGTTGTATACATCCTCGGTGGCATTATTAAGTGGAGCTTTTCAAACAGATGAAGTATGTTACTTGCTGTGGCTAAACTGTAATGAAAGAAGAGATGGCTGTTTGCCAGTGAATGGTGTGTAGCTTGTAGAAGCGTGTAATTACATAAATCACAAACATATGCAGAAGATGTTTTCTCTTTACATTTAACTGGTGTTGCCTGGAGCTATAGCTGCTTGCAACTCTATTTAATTACCATAATTATTTTAAATGTGTATATCTAGGCAATCTTTGAGCTTTATGTGAATGTTATTCATACCTTATCTGCAAGAATCTAGAGGGTCCCATTCTTCCCCAAGGGGTTGCAGTAACCAGGTTTCTCCAGATTTCAGGCATAGGGTGGCTGTAATGTTTATACCTTTACTTTAAATTACAGGTTTTTAAAAAACCTGAGCCTCTGAAACTAATCAGATCTTGAAATCTCAGTAGACGCTATAATTTCCTGGTAGGAAATTAAGCATTGTACACTGTTTGTGGAAAGAAAGTACCTGGAGAGGTCCTGATTATCTTCTTTTACCTCTTAATTTGCTGACTGTGTAAATGTTGTTTGGCCAAGCAGATTGACAAGTGTCTAGAAAGGATATTGATTGTGTTAAAATGGATACTTCCTATGGGAAATGTAAAAAAAGCCTGACAGACTAGTTGGGATTCTCCAGCTCATTTTGTCGAGCAGTGAAATGAGTTAGTGTAGCATTTTTCTAAATTCTCTTTTGCACTAGTGTAAACCCAATTCAAATAGTTGATGCTAATGGAGTTGCCCCAGAAGCACCACAGTGTAACATGGCCTTTTGGTTCTTCTCTCATTTATGTCAGTCCTGTGTCAACTTCCTGCCATTTGATATTGGTTGAGTTACTCTTGGCTCAGACAAATACAAATGGGAGAAGATGTGAGTCCTGATATATAGGATGACCAGCCAACGTAGACACACCGCAGTCTGCCTTCACTAATGTAAAGTGGTGAGTATAGAATTCCTGCAGCTGAATCCATTGGAAGTGGTAAAACACTCAGGAATAAGAAATCTCATAGCAAAATAACCTCGAAAGGCAGAGCAGTAAGAACCATAAGCAACTGTCACACACAATTGATGAAGAAATACTGTTATGGAATCCTTGCTCACTGAAAGACCAAGAAAGGCAGGTTTTGTGAGAAAAAAATCAGTCCAGCTCCGCATTTATAAAAACATGTGTTCATGGACAAATGAGCTTTACCTCGTTACAAAAACTAGTTGGTCAAACACCGGAATGTAAAGATAGTGAAGTTGCAAAGGGTTCAAGTTAAACAAGAAATTGCAATTCTTAGGAAATTTAGAAGTCTAGTCGTAGAAATCAGGTAAATATAAATAAATACCCAATGGAGAATCAGGCTGAGCCAACACAGTACTTTTACTTCATTCAGTGTTAGGGAAACACAGTAATCATTTGCACCTTGTCTCTTTTGTCTACCACTGTAGTTAACCTTGCAAGTGATGCCTCCTTAAAGAGCTTTTGTAAGTCAAGAGATTGTTTTTGTTTGGTCATAATGTGACAAGCCAGCTGTAGATCATATGTGCAGTTTTGTGGCATGGTTTAGTCTTTTCTTCCACCACCCAAGAGGCAACATACACAAAGCAGTATTGTCACAGATCAGTTGTTACAATCTCTTGTGGGAAAAAAAAAAAAGGGAAGTCTGGAATGCCAGGGAACAATGCACTTTCCACATCAGAGGCTGGTTTATTTAATAACCACAGATTATTTCAGGTAATTTGGCACGAATTTAATTGTACCCACAAGAATGTCCTCAACAACAACAACAAAAAGAAGTAACAAAAGACCCACCCCTACTACCAACCCCGTCAGGATGAACTAAAGGCAGAGTTTCCATTCATTAAATTATGATTAGCCTTGCTAATACCTTGTCTATCAAATCTCCATTCCATGCTGCAGACACATGAAAGGGAAACATATATGTGATGTTTTGAAAAGGAAGTTGATGGAAAGTGATGTTTTTCCCATGCATTAGAATGACAGTAAAGTCCTTCAGATGATGGTGCACACTAAAACAGTCATTAAAAATGCAGGTTATGAACACTTAAATTAAATTAAATTAAAATCCAGCCAAGACATTGTCAGTTGATATCTTTCATTAATCCAAAGAGCAAAATTTACTAACTTTGAAGGGCAATTAATCTGGATTTGTTGGTAGATTTCATTCTGTTCTATTTCATTTCACATATTTCCAAATCTCTGTGTGATTGAAAGACTCTGATGGTTGCATTCACCTACCAACTCTGTAGTATCAGCATCTCTACAGAGAGTGATATATGCCCTGTCACAAGGTTACAAAGCTTTTTACTAAATAGCAGAAGAATGTTAGAATGGGAAATCCCCCTAGTTTTGCCTCTAGGAAGAATAAATCTTGGTCATTTCAAATAGTGAAGCTGAACATAGACATTTGGAAGATTTGTTTTAAAAGCTGATGCTGGAGAACTGGTATGAATTCCATTGAATTCAAGTGTTTTGGATTCTCTCCAGCCTAGTGGAGAAATCTCCTTCTGGCCTCCCTGAAACGCTTTTACCTGCAGTTGACCAAAGGTAATGCAAGAGGAAGAACAAAGTCCTTTATGAGACAGCCTTTGTACTTCTCCTCTTGAAAGCCATGTTCACTGTGGCTGTTTTCACAAGGAGATTTTACCCTTCTGTGGACAAGAAGAGAGCCTAGAATCTAAGTTTTGATACAAAGTCCCTGTCTAAAAATAAGAAAAGAATTTCATGCAAATTGAGTCAATATGATTATTCCTTAAAATCTGAAAATCATTTTGTTTGTACCTGACCAAGGATTCCTTAAGATAAAACAAAAATATCTGATTTCAAGAGAGAGGGAGACCATGGTCATTGTTCATTATTCTCAGACTACCTACTGCCTGTATTTCCAGCTTTGTTACAGTTGGCTATTTTGGCTCTGGTCGTTGTATTCTCCAAAAAATATATCTCAATATGTATTTCCTTTATCTTTGAGTGTGCTGCAGGCAATTGAATCTGGGTTTTTTTGGTTTTTTTAAATCCTATTCTTTAAAAATTCTTTTTAAATTCCTTTAATTCTTTTAAAATCTTATTCTTTAAAATCCTACTTTTAAAAATCCGGTTGAAATTCCTGTATCTCTTCAGTCAGGCCTTTCAGTGACCAGCTACATAAATACTGCTACAATTAAACAGAAATTCTCAAATCTCTTAAGTGATAAGAATTTGGTACTATGGACAGTTTCAGCCTGAGTTTTATTTGGTTTGCAAAGGATTTCTTTTTATCATAACTGAAATGGTTGCATGATTGAGGGAGAGAGAAGAAAAAAATAGATTCTGCATGTTAACAATAATAATTAGATGACAACTGTGAGATGAAACATTACATCAGGAACTACCTAACTTCATTCAAGCCCACCAGTTTGTCATAAAGTTTGCAAAACATTTGATCTCCTGTTAGGAATACATGGTAAATTCCCCGTCTTAAAGTTAGACCCATACAATGTGGGGCCTTAGTACTTGAGATTTGAAGTAAAAGGGGCTGGATATGATTACAAATTGAACTGCACTGCAATCTGTGCCTTTTCAGTCAAGTTTTCCAGTGATGGTTGAGGTTGGCTAACAATTTCTTTCCTGTGCACTGCCCTAAGGATCTGTTCTGTTTCTCCAGGGCATCTTGGCAAGAGACTTGAAGATATTTAAAATCCCTAATTAATGCCAGGTATTTCACTTCACTTTTATTTTTAAAACATGAAAAAAAAACCTACTGAGCCAAAGTGAAAAACAAGTATTTTCCATTTGCCATTCATTACAGATGTCAGACAGCCATAAATATAGAAATGGTCAGCTGCAGGTGTAACCTAGTTCTGTTGTGTAATGCACACTCTGTTCCTATAGCATTACTAAAAATGGGCTGTCTGACTAATAAATAGCACTACCGTTACACAGTAAAAGGTGCAAATTAATGTGAATGCTGCTGGTGAGTTAGCTATATTAACAAGCCAATCATGTAGTATTAGCAGTTATAACAGGGAACAACATAAACTTTTAAGAGCTTCTGCAAAAGCTTTCAGTCCTTTCAATGTTGGGAATTTAAAATGAATGCTGTCCAGTCACTTTATGTCTTTAAATTTGGGAGAAAAAGTATGTAGGAAGCTTTAAAAGAGTCACTGGCATCTCAATCTAAAAATAAAAAAAAAATTAAAAAAAAAAATTTAGTTCAACCCACATATATCACTATTGTTTCAGATGCTCTTCTGGTAAAGCTCTCTTGCCTTCATCAGAGGTTCTGGCCCATGCATGATAACCTTTGATAGCTAACTGATAAAGAACTGATAACCCCTTACTGATAGCAAAATCTTTTCCACACCAGAGCAAGGGAGTGCTATCTGAAATGGCAGTGAGTAAAGGGAGACAATAAACAAACAAAAGACTAATTGATATCTTCTACTTAGACACAGAGCTATGTCTGACCAACAGCCCATCTGGCCCCAGGTCCCCTTGCTGCTGTTGCATGGTACTTTGGGAAAAATTTAAGACCAGATCATATAACCTATGTTTCTACCCTGGAGTTTCTTTCCAGATTGTGCCAGCAGTTGAGGGAATTTTTAAAATAGATGTATCATTTGCCATTATGGGTAATACCCAGTAGCAGATCTATCATCTCCAAAAGGTCTGATCCTTCTCTGAATCCAATGTGATGTCTGTAGCATCCAGTATCAGTGAGTACTACAATTTAATTTTGTGCTGTGTGAAATGCAGCATGCTGAGAGTTAGAGCCTTTGCCAGGATGCTTCGTAGGTCCTACTTGTATGTCCTCAAAGACTTGCTGTTTTGTGTAGTCCTAGAATGTCTTCCTCTGTATCCTGCACATCTGGGGAGAAACCACATACAGTCTGGCCCAAGATGATAAGTAGGATGATGGGAATCTGCCTGATTCATAACATATTTTGTGGGTTGCTTATATTTGAGTCAAATGTGCTAATTCCCCCTTTCTGTCTTTCTCCCATTCTTTTAATTTTATTCTTGGCTGCAGAAAAGTCACTAAAAAAAATGTACCTTGAAAGGCAGCTTGTTATGCTTGGCAATGCTTTATTATGTTGCTGTGCCTCTGTACCATATTTGATCTGAACTTTGTAGTAGTAAGGAGATAAGTAGGAGATAAGTAGATTAAAAAGAAAATCAATTGGAAATATTTCTATTTCATTTACTGGTTGCTAACACACATCAGAGGGTAAAAATTAAAAGACAAGTGCCTATCAACTTAAAAAAGTAAGTCTGCTCTCAAATCTAGTTCTATGAGTTCCTGTGGAATACTTCAAAATGACATTCCTAACCTGCCTGAACAAGAGCATATGGAAGAACTGACAGTCATTTTATTCTGCTCCATACTTCTGAAATTATTTCAGTAAAAATTTTGCATTTCCCAAAGCCACGTGCCTATGAATTTGTACTGCAACTGCATTTTTAATTGCAGTTTATCAGTACTGCGATTGGATACATGTTGTGGTGAAAAGAAGGAGGAGGGAATTGAATTATTGCTTATTTATAAAGTGATGTTAAATTCTGATCTCAGTCCACTTAACGTCAAAGTTGGGAGTTCAGTGGAAGCTGAGTAAACCCTAAGAATGTATTGTTACTGCTTGTGACCAACAAACAAACAGGCAACTTCAAAAACTTCTTGTCTCCAGTCTCTCAGCAGCTTTGAACCACTTTGGTTGGGAGCATTGCTGCCGAAGAACTGTCCACTGTTTTCAAGTGTGGGGCCAGAAGACATGGATGCAGGTCAGGAACAGGGACCCAGCAAGGCAGTTCCTCTTTTCCCCCAAGTGCATGTTCACATGGGGTTTGATCCTTACTGTGGAGGAGGCAGTGGTGCCATTTTTCACGACAGGCACAGCACTTGCTAAGGAAGGCACTGTCATGCAGATCAGAATTTGCTGTCTGTGGGTTTAACAGCTGGTTTGGGAAACGGCTGTGATTTTACAAGCCAGCTTCACTAAACCAGACAAAACTGCCCTTGGTGGTCTCTGCTTTGAGTTGCAGTTTAAAGCTATTGGATTTCCACGGCTACATTCAGTAGGCTCCCCCAGTGAAACCCAGGTGAAATGCTCCTACCAGGATGTATCACCTGGGAAAGAAAGGACAGGTTACACAAGGAGGCAGTCTTAGAAGTACCCCAGAGGGGCAAGATCCCATATGAACTATGTCTTCTTGAATTATCTTCCTTGATGCCTGAGAGGAAGTGGACATTTGTCAAGAAAGCAGATAGTAAGGAAATTACTTGTTGATTTTGCTGTGCTAATGGTATCCTGAGTTAAAACATTTGACAATTTCCCATCCCTGCTCAAAACACAAATATTTGTGAAATTTCATTGAAGGGAATGACACAGAGCCAAAACAGCTTTTGTCACTGTGAAAGATGAAGAGAGCATATCAAAGATGCACTAGTGGTTCTATGCCTCCTGCTGTATTCTGGAGTTTGTAGCAGTCACAGAAAACATTTACTGTTCTATTTAGGAAGGAAATCGCTCTAAATCATAGCTAAGGTAGTTCATAATTCCTATCAAGTGTACTTAAGACTTATCAGTGTCCTAAACAAACTTCCACTCTAGATACTGTATGCCACAAATGGTGCTTCCAAATTCAGTTTTCAGTTATAACTGAATTGGCAGGAAACAGCCCAGAGAAAACAACATTGTTCTATCTGTATGAATTATAAGGTGTTTTCAGGATACTTTAAGAAATAGCTGCTGACTGGCTCAAAAATAAACACAACTCTTCTTGTTATGTTGGACAGATGGCTTTTTCAAAAAACCTGTGTTAGACAATATCTACATGGCTAGTGAGCTAACCTAGTATTTTTCATTGACATGTCATCTCCACATTCTTCATCTTTCCACTAACTTTTCACTGTCTTTTCTTTTTTTCTTCCCCCCCCCCCCCCCAGAGAAAGAGCAGGAATTTAACCTGGTTTATCACAGAGAAAAAAATGAAGTTGAGCAAAATATTATTTTCTAAAATACATTACTGAAATGGAAAATAAGAAAGTGGGAAAGACATAGGGCCATTTAAAAAGCCAGAGAGGGGGGAAAAAAAGGAAAAGGAGTGATGGAAAGGTAAAATGAAAGGAGAGAGTATGGTGAAAAAGCTGATAGGCAGGTAAAACGAAGTAGCAATAAAGAGAAGATTATGAGAAAAGGTAGTAACAAAGAGAAAGAGATGGAAAAATAATCACAGGCAGAAATGAAAGAGAAAATACAAGAATATAAAACCAGATAAAGACAGGAGACAGAAGGGGAAATGGGAAAATGTGGGAAGGAAAAAAGAGAGTTGTATTTAATTAACACGTGTTGATGCCTTTCATCAGAGGGAAGTAGATGCAGGGCAGTCAGGCCAGTTAGGGCTACAGCATGGAGATATAGAGGGGCAATGCCTTTTTCCCTCTCATTTTTAAAACACCCTTCAAGCTTTTTTAGCCTAGGACGAGCATAATGAGGGCCAGAAGAAAATGTTTAAAACATGTAATGTGTGTTTGAAAGTGAAATGCAGATACTAGCAGCAGCCCCTCCTGAGGAGGTCCCCATCAAGTGTGGCAGGCACTGACATCCCTAAATCGTTCTGAATTCTAACCTCTGCTTCCTGCACTTGCAGTGTTTACCCTTATTGTGGCATATTTTACAGAAAAAAAGGCCAGCTGGGGTTGTTAGGCTGCTTTGTAGGGCTGCAGAAGGTGCAAACAATCCTAACACTCGATAGTCTGGCTCTGCTGGGGAGACCCATCTCTGTGGTGACAAGGTGTGTCAGTGTGAACCAAACAGAAAGCTATCAGATGTGGGAAGCCATCATAAAATGGACTTTTTTCCCTCCATTTTTAAGCTCATATTTTCATGTCAGAAGTCTAGCATTGGTGTGGTCAATACTTCAAAGGGTTTTCCGTAGGCAGCTTTAATAAGTAATAATTTAAAATGTGAATTGCAAGCTCTTCAATGACCATGAGCTGGGGAGCAAATTTTGTGCTGAAATATGTTACAGTAAGAGTCTCACTGTGCTCTTGGAGAGGGGCCACCAGGGACAAATCCTGGACAGGTTTTGCTGAGCATGAGTTACCTTTGACTTCCAAGGGGCAATGGCCAGGAGAAGGTTAGTTTTTATAGGTTTAAATGGAAAGATCTGTTTTTATCATCCATCAAGCCTGAGAGTCTTACGTGTTTCTTTCTTTTTTTTTTTTAATTTTGAAGGCTCAGAGGACTTAGGCTCACTGGTCCCTGCTCCAGGCTACAGCAGCCAGTGGAAGCACCAACACCAGCATTGCAATGGTAAGCCCTTGTAATGGTAGGTGAAGTCTCCTGATCGGCACAGCGGAAATCCATAGGACACTGGAACCTCTTCTTCCTTGGGCCAAGAGGAAGTCGCCATCCACAGCATCTGAAATATTTCTGACATGCAACCCAAATATAATAAAGGTGTGAAGACTAGAAATGGGAAACACCTACCACAGCTCCAACAGCCAAAGCAAACAGAAAAGAGCTGAGTAGTTATGGCTTCAAAAGAGCCTGTTCCTCAGTCCTTTTTGTATTTCACTGGCATCCTCACACACCCTGGCCCATGTACATAGAAAACCCCAAATGGGGTTTAAAATTAGGAAAAGAAGAGAAAACCAAAGATTCTGAGGGTCAGAGATGACTTCCTGGCCATAGATTCTGTACTACCTTAACATGTTTTGTTTTACTTGTTGCTTTTCTCTATGTTTGTTTGATTTGGGAGGGGGAGTTGTTTTGGTTTTCCTCCTTTCCTATTCTTTTGTCTCAACTTATCCAAAGTACCAAACAAAACGTCAGGTAATCAATTTTGTTCTACTCTTATTTTATAGAACACTGAGAGAAGCTGTAAAATTTTTTTTTTGGCTTCTCAATTTACTGCTAAAAGAGAAAATACACAGAATTAATGTGGGCAATTATGTGATTTTTCCAGCAGTGTCATAATCATCAGGGAGACTATTACTGATGCTTGATTAAATAGCTCAAATTTACAGTGATTCATTATTTTCTGAGAAAATCTAAACAAATGGATTCTATCTTTACTACTCTCTCTATATTTCTATCAGTAACCTCTTTGCTACATTTACATCTTGAAAAAAAAAAAAGAAAGAAGTTTAAGTTAATCTTGTTACGTTAATCTAGAACAGTAGAAAGATGATGCTTGTGGATTTGTCTACTCTCTTAAGAAATTGAAATGTGATCTGTTTGGCAGCCATGTACACACCACCTAAAATCTACCCATGTGCTCTTTGTTGCCAAGAACTGAATGAATGAAGGAGAAAAAAGTGGTCTTTCCCAGAGGGGCTGGCGGTGCAAGCACCACAGACCTCTGCCTTCTCTCCTTACCTGCCCACATCTGCAGATATGTGCATGCACATACCCTGCTGCTCGCATCTTTTGTCAGAGTCCCTGCTACAGGACAGCCAGTTTGTCTAAAAATTACTTTTCAAATAATTCGGGTACCTCATTTTTTGCATTATCTATTTAACTCCAGGTTCAAAGGTTGCCGAGGACTGAAGCCTCTGAAGTCATCATCTTTATCTCATTTAGCGAACAAAAAAGGCACCCAGATTGCATTTGGATGCAGGTTTGGAAATAGGAAGTTTTCTTTAACTTGATTTTAATAGAATCGTGCAGGTTTCCCTAACTTTGAACTCCATGTGGAGCTGTAAAAATCATGCTTTGCTTTAAAAGTTCCCTGGTCTCTCAGCCACAACCCTTTCTGGTGCATACTGGCATCTCAAACCAGCAAGTACTTGAACACTAGGGGGCTGATCCAGTGAAGCATTGCTGTAAATGTTCGATTTCAAGTCTTGTTGAGGACCAGTCCCTGAAAACATAAAGCTAATCACACATTGGACTGCTTTGTTGGATTGAGACCAGGGCATAAGGTCTTGGAGATGGAGATGGACATGTCCGTGCTGTGCTGACAAACATCCCACCTGGCAGTGAATCTGGCTTCCCTCACAGCTCCATGCTCCACTTGGCTATTTTAGGACAGGTTAGGTACTGGGGCTGGGCAGAGGGGGGTGGTTTATTATGTGAAAAAAGGTCAGAAGTTTGCCTGCTTTGCTCAAACCAGCCAAATCTGGTTTTAATCTATGAAAACACACCAAAACACCCTCTTGGAGAAAAAGGTATGTTGTGTTTTCCTGACCACTGTTTTCCCTGGTGGCAAGTTTCTCATTCAAAATTATATCCACAGCTTTGTTTATGGGACTTTGCAGAAGGATTTGTATGGGTTAGAGAGGGGAGGGAATACTCCCATGTGCAGAAACACAGAACCCATTAAAGCACGTGGGGCTCTGTTGATTCCCCTCCCCAGCTGCTACTAAGTTTATTTGCAGGCTGCAGCCTGGAAAAGGGGCCGTGGCCCATCTGCAGCACATATGTGGGAATTAATTTCCAGCATAGCCACAGGAGTGTGGGTCCAGCAGACCCTCCCCTAACCTCCTCTCAGATCCCCCTCCACGCTGACTTAATTGGAGCCAGAGCAGCCACCGAGCGCTGCAGCGTCACGGGGCAGGAGGGTCAGGGGCTCGGCTTTGCCGCTGGCTCTCCAAGGACCCCCGGCATTCCCTCCCTCCTGCCATAACCGTGGGGTTAAACAGCGCAGTGAGCCTGTGGGCCCCTAAAAGGGCGAGTGTCACCCCCGGAGCAAACCTGGCAGCATGCCGGGCACTGGGGCGGGAGATCAAAGAGGGCAAGGCTGCGCTGCTGCGCTCATCTCCTGGGGCTGAGCCTTTTCCCTCTCCGGCAGCAGAGCTGACACTCGCTGCTCCGTGGCAGCACATCGGGGGATGTTGTGGGCGAGAATCTTGGGAGGAAATATCAAAGCCCCGTGTTGAAACTCAGGCTGGGAAAGGAGATGGGATTGCATAAATTAGCTTTCGCTCCCATATTGTCTTCTGCACAGGAGGAACAAGTTCGTTTCTTTTTATGCTTTAGGCCTGCCTGGTAGATGTTGGGAAGGGTTGTCTTGGAGTGGGAAGTGAGAAGATATCATCTCTTTTAAACTTTTGTTAAAGGGAAAGGGACAAGTGTAAGAAAGTAGGAAAAAGGAGAGGTAACTGGAACTGCAATCAAAAGCATTTGTGAAGGGGTTCATCCTGAGAAGAAAAGACCTCAGGCTTTGGGGGCTCTTTACTCATTTGCAGCTATAGGAATAAGCATTAAAAGAAGCAGTAATTCTGTAGCTTAAGAGAATAACTAAACTAATGAAGGACACTTAGTCCTTCTTCAGTAGTATTAGTACAAAATGACTGTATAGGAAGTATGTGCAGGGCAAATGTCAGCAAGCAACCTAGCTCTACCCTCAAACGTTTTTTAGGCATTTTAGCAGTTTTATAAATATCCACTTCCATGTATATCTATCTGTTTTTCAGCTGAGTATCTGGCCCCCAGGGCCATCTCTGCCCAAAAGGTGAAGTTACATTTAAACTAAGCAGTGACCTCTGAATAAAAAATAACAAAATCACATGCTGAAGAAAAGGTGTGACGGTCACACTTTGACTTTAAGCTTCAGGTTTGTTTTGTTAACACTAACTTTCCTAGGGTCTCCTATTTTTCTTTTTCTTTTTTTTTAATAAGTGAGTTTTCTTTTTTCTTTTCATAACAATTAATTTTCTCTCAGAAATTTTGACCAATAATTTCTTTTGATAAAATTCAAAGTATCTAGAGGCCATAAATTTGGCAAAAGTATTTTGCTTTCCTTAAATGTATGCATGGATACTGAGGTCCTGTTCATGGCTGTGGGAAGTGCTGCTGTGGCTCCACATACCACAGCATTTTCGTGGGAGGGGTAAGCCCCTCTCCCACTGCTGTCTCAGCATGTTGGTATTCTAAAGAGAACTCCACAGACACCCATTTAAAACTCCCAGATGTGGAAAATGGGATGTGGTAGCTGCTGGGGACATCAGTTGCTGTTTCGGGCTGCTGCAGAGAGGAGCTGGGCTTTCCAAGTTGCCAGAAGGGCTTGCTGGGAGCTCCCCTCCCTCCTTCTCTCCTGCCTCCAGCTCGGTGGTTTCCTTACAACCCTCAGCTCCTCCTCGGTTCTTCCTCACCAGTTTTCCTTACCACCTTAAAAGAAAAGCACTAAGTATTTATTTAGGACTTGTATTTTTCCGAAATAGATGAAAGGGGAATGGTTTACCTTGGAATCTGGGAGTTTTGCCTGTAAATAACCATCTGTAATACCTGTCCCTTAGCTGTAACAAACCAAGGTCTAGTCCTCTGGTCTTCAGAGAGAAAACCCTTATTCACTCTGCTGTTAGCCACCACCTGATTTATTTCTTTTCCATGGCTGTTAGTATTGAATCAAAGTTTGTTTCCGAGGCTGAGAGGAAAGATGGTTTTAGTATTGGCTCTAATCATGTATTTTTCATCAAGCCACTGACACAAACGTTTATTTGCTCAAGGATCACCAGAGAAGTGGTTGAAAAGCACCTAAAGATTTTAATTGGAATTTTTTTCATGTTCAAGAATTCAGATGATCCTTGTATCAGAAGTAAAGCCTTAAAATGCTGAATTGAAAATAAGGTAGGCAAAACCTTTCTTGTGGTATTTACAAAAACCATTGGTCAGGGCAAAATCTCCAGGGAAGCTGACTTCCCCTTGTAATTTTACTACTTTTCTGCTAAATTTGGGAACTAAAAGCAAAAGAAACACATTTTTTAGTTTTTAATTCAAAGTGGTCCAAAGCTAAGTAATTTGACTTTCTATTCACTACAGAGGAAAGTGCTACCAAGGTCTGGCGTTCACCCCAACCATAACTTGTGTGACAGCTACAATTTGTGCTTCTAGGATTCCACCTCAAGTAAATACTTGCTATTTGCATGCATTTTTTGCAGAGATGATGGAGTCAAAATGACTGCTTCTGCTGTATGTATCTTGGAGCTGGATTTTCCTATGAGGTCTGTGGAAGCTTGCTACCTTGTTAAATGCCCAGCTTTCATTAAATCCACACCTGAAGGGTAAGTAAATGAATCCTGAATTTCACATTTGAAGGTATGTGTGCTTTTCATGGATTTATGCCAGCTAGATTTTAGATTTAAAGAAACATTGTCATAACTTTAACCACACTGTGGCTAGGCCAGACCTCAAAGATCTTGTTCCTAGGGCCACTGCCCTTTGAAGTGGCACCACTGACAGTTTTAGCTACTGTAGGTATTTATGAGGTACAAAATTATAAAGTAAACAGGCATAAAATGTTATTTTAACAGCATACAAGTATCACCAAGCTGATTATATTCTTGCGTTCCAAGCACTGGTTTACTCAATTTGATTTTTGTTTTCTCTCATCTCTTCTCTTTTTTTTCCTTTTCTCTTCTTTTTTTTCCCCTAAGAACCTGCCCTGAAGAAACACAGAAGCAGTATTTGCCAACTGCGATAGGAAATCTCTGACAGCTCAGATGTATTTGTTTACTATGAATTGAACTCACAGCTCTTAAGTAGTACTGTGTGTTTAGCCTGTTTACTCCCCAAAGTAGTTGGAGAATTATCTGTGCATTTTCCACATTGTTTTCAGTGTGCTGCTTTGTTTGATGGTGGTTTATTAATGATACTCGTGATTTATTACTGTCACCTTACTAGATTATTTGCAAATCGGTGACAAAGCACTATGTGGATCATGCCTTGTTAGTCATAAAAGCATTCAAGAAGCCATGAAAATCAGTTAAGCTTGAACCTATTGGATGAAAGAGCAGAGTGCTCTCTATTGATCAGTAGCCTTTAGATATGTATGAATAGTAGGACTTTTGGCTCTGTCAGATAGTGTTTTCCTTTGGATCTGATAAACTACACTCTTTTGTACTAGTGGTTTGAGATTTGACATAAAACATTCTTGTACTAGTATTTTGTTCAGTTCTAATAGTGGGGTGATCTTACATGACCAAGCCATATAATTGTTATAAGAAAAACTGATATTTGCTCTTGCAGCACAGTTTTGACCATTGAGTTAACACTGATCTGACTTTCATATGTGGCAGGAGATTGAGGGCTGGATTGCAAATGATGTGTAGAATATTTTTATAGCCTGTGTACATGACATATACAGTCTCTCTCATATGAATACACACATGCAGATTTGGATTCGTAGCTAATTTCTTTATTAATACAGATTTAATTCTGAATTTCTTATTGAACCAGGCAAGTATATAAGAATAAGTCCACATTTTTTGTTGGTTTGAAGGGTACTGTGCTTCTATTTACAATATCAGGACTCGATTTCTTCTTTTCTTTGCAGCTTGTACAGTCCTTTACACAAAACCAGAGCTGGGTTGTAGGTAAAAAGTTACTATTTTAATTGGATGAAGTTGAAGGCAGAGCTTGTGATGCAGCAGACCCCAAGTCTTACATTCTCTCAAGGATATCCCCATTAATACTTATAGTCAGATGCTTTGGAGGTGTTCACTAGGATATTCCTCTGGATTAGAGTTGCTTTCTCCTTCCATCCACTCCTGTCCCTTGTAAGAAAAATAATCAGAAGAATGAGCCCAGTAGCCTATTTTATTAACAGAATTAGGGACAATTTTCAGCATCTGTTTTCTTTTTCTTTTCCTAGATGATTTCTAATGCTCCCTTCAGTGTTTGCTCAGGTTATTGGTGTTTGAATTAGTTCCTCTCAAATGAGCCTGATTTAGGCAATAGGAGCCATAACCCAGAGGTTATGGGGACTGCCTGGCATCACAAAAGAACAGCGACAGTAACTGGAACATTAGCAGTGCCCTGGTGTGTAAAATAAGGAAAAAGTTCCACTGAGTTCAATATAAGATTTCTTAGCTGTGCTTGCAGTTACAGGCAAAATGCAGTCACACTTCCATCGAACACTCAAAGAAGAAGCAGTGTTTGGTAAAATCTTTGTTCCAGTGGTTTTTGCCTTTTATGCACAAAAGGATTCACTTCCCTACTCCTCCTAAAGACAACAGCTATGAAGGCTGAGAGCTGAATTTAAAAACTACAAATATCAGTAGAAATACAGTAAGCACAGTTTTCTCTGTCTGGAAAGGCTTGGGGACAAGCAAAAGGAAGCTTTTATAAGTCTTTACTTAAAGATACTGTTTTTCAGTCTCTCTGGAACATCTGTTTTGTGATTGACTCTGGAGACCCCAGTAGCAACAGTTGTTCTCTTCCAGCCAAACGCCTCAGTGGGTTAACCAGCAGTGACAATTTTGGCACCCAAATAAAAACTGTTTGCTAAGGTGGATGAACTGTGTCCTGTCTGTTGGTTTAGCTACTGAATTCAGGATACAATACCTTCAGTTGATATTTTGACTCTAAGTCTTTTCAGTTACTTCTGTATGAATTAGTATAATTAATTCTTGGATTAAGCTGATTCAAAAGCTCTCTTGGCAACACTGTGACGACCTAAATGGCAAATGAAAAGGCTCAAAGCTTAGCAACATCTGCAGTACATTAAGAAAGTTTTTTGAGCTCTAAGACATGACCCAAGTGCCAGCATCCTTGCAGAATGTCTTTCACTGCAGCCTGGTTTTGCTCTGGTCTTTCTCAGAGCTGGCTTAAAGGGCAAGTAGTCTCTAATGACCACATTAATTGACACAACAGAATAGATTAAGGAGGGGGAAGTGATTACCATCTCAAATCACTAATTTCTATGTAAATTTTTACATTAAATGAATCCTGGTCTAAATCATTTAATAAACATTTCTTATTCTATGAAGGCAACCATAATTAAGTTATAAAATTACAGAAGTCTGGCTGAAACTTTCTAGCTACAAAATATTTTGAGGTTAAAGCAAATAATTTCTTGTGACTGCAGAAATTCTGATAAAAAGCTCTCTCTGCCTGCTGTCAAAAAAAAGCAGAGTCACTGCACTTTAAATGTCATCCCATCATTTAAATCTTTAATAATAATTTCATTTTCTGTGGACAATACTGAAATATTGTCAATACCTAGATGAATCAAATAATGATGCCGCCACTCAATCATGTTTTGAATGAAAAAGGAGAGATCATAGTATAATTTGCCACAGAAACCAGGTAAACTGGGCTGAAACACAGTTTGATCAGGAAAGCCTTCCATTCATTTGCTTGCAGCCTTCAAAGTATCTGTAATCTTATATCCTCACCTACCCAGAAGAATTTAATCTCTGTGACAATTTCAGAGAAAATGCGTGTGTGCAGCCCCTCTCATTTATATGTGACATATTCACATCCTGTTTGAAGACTCAGTCCATCCACGCTGCCTAGAAACAGTGAGGGGCAGCAGTGGATATTATTCTGTCCCTATTGAGTAAAATCCTACTCTGTGGCCTGTCCTGCAGGAAATAATACCCAAACAAACCAAAAGCAAAAAAAAATGGCAAAATAAAATCCAGAAAGAAAGAAAGAGTTTGTCTCTTCTTTTTCTCTATTAAATAGTGTCTTTTTATATCTTCACTTGGCTTTCACACCTGAATTCTAAAAAGATTTAGCCAATGGAGTATCTGTGGTTACCTGCTCTGTGTGACTTAGAAGTTTTAGTAAAATTGAAACTCAGAAGGCTTCTTACACATGGGACAGGGCTGCCACTGTTAGCAGTGTGACAAGACACAGCACATTGCTGGGCCTTTAATAATAAATAGTAGTGAGATTGACAGGAGAGATGCCTGACTTGAACACAGCTCTGTGGTTTGTGCAGCATAGACAGTAAAAGCTTCTAATGTAGCAGTGTGTGTAGTTGTTAGGAGATCAGTAACAGTCCAAGAAATTTACTTTACAGTTTCTCTCACTGAAAAAGTACATATACAGACACATAGCTTAAAAAGATTTATTACTCAGCATAACCTGATCTGGCACAAAAGTAGTATTTTCTACTAATGCACTAAATTATAGAGATAGCAACCAGTGTGTTTGAAGTAGAGTAAAATACAACAAAAATTGGAATAGTGCTTCCTGAGAACCAGAAAGATGAGCTTCAGATGTTATATCTCGTATATTTTCTTAGTTCTTGATTTGAGGACAGTTCAAGGGTCTGACAGTCTTACTCTGGGATTAGTCAGAGGAAGACTCTCCTAAACTGCTCTGACCTTCTGTCTCTCTTACTCTTTGTGCCTCATGCAGGCTGCTTTTTATTCAGGGGTCTTTCTTGTACACCATCTATGGAGAACCAACACCACCTCTAATGATGGCTTTGATAATACTATTTTTAGTATTATTATTTGCTTACAGTAATATGGTAAAGTGAAAGTAGATTCTTGATCCTAGCCACCACTTCCCAAGGACTAGACTAAAGAGAAGACTTTTATTGTTGCAGTGAAAATCTCCCAGCACCAACTCAATTTGGTTAAGAAAAGAGGGCAAAAACATGAATGAGGTTGATTTCCTTAAGCAGTTCAGCCCCATGCTGATCACAGAATTTCAAAAACAAGCAAAAGCTCACCAGTATTCAAGTAGAGAGCAAACCAGCCTTTGTGAAATGGTATTTTCTTTGTATAACACTGAGAAATAATTCCATCCATAAAACATTTACAAGAGATATGAGACTGTAAAAGAGCTCTTGAATCTTTGAATCCAAACCTCGCTATTACGTGATTCCATGAGTAAAAAATATGTTAATAATGCAAATTCTACATGAACCTATGAAGTTCCATCTTAAAATTAGGGTTACTCTTCTTGTGCTCTATTCCAGGATCCCACTTTACTGAAGATTAGGTACAATCCTATCACTAAATTTTTTGTCATACTGAACATTTTTATCATATTTTTATGGTTTTCAACACAGAAGAGGAACCCCCCAAACGTAGCCATGACACAAAGTAACGATTACGCCCATTAGAAAAGACATTTGCGTTGTTGACATTGGAAAGGAGAGTGCAATCTTCAGACATCCACGCCAATATTTTGGGTAAAAACATTTTTATTAAAAGGCAAACTAGCGCTGAGCTTGCTTTATTTTTGATTTTCTTTCCCAAATAGAAAGTTCCAAAAAGGAGGCCAAATGAGTGCTATAAATTATTTTATAAGATGACTGTAGGTTGTATATTGCAAAACAACTAAACCAAACAAACCAGAAAGCTCTGGTATTAAGCAGAAGAAAAACCCATTCCAGATGGTAAAGAGCTCAAGAGTCAGAGCTGCCCAGAGTCCAGAATGCTCTGTCAAAATTAGGTTATATTTGTGTAGTCTTGAAAAGGAGGTTTGGAAAAGAGGCAGAGTTAAAACAGGAATTAAACTGTGTTTGACAGGCTAAATGGAATACATTTCCTAGCTCCAAATGGCTGCACGGTACTCCTGTAATGGGTGTTTTGCTCAAAGCATAATGAGAAGAGGGAAAATTATTTCATTTATCCAGACTATAATCAATCACTTCCAGGAAAAGAAGTCTTTCATCATTTCCCAACAGCAATAGGAGTTGTTAAGTATATTATTTAGGTGTACAAATTGCTTTATGAAAGAAAAAATGAAAAGTTATTAGCAAAACAAGATGCACCAAATTAATCTGTAAATTTTATAACTATTCAGAGTCATTCTGCCATCTTTGTGCCTCAATACATGCTTTTTTTCTTTATTATCTCCAAAGTGCCAATAGTCATAAAAGCATTAAAGCAATAGAAAGGATAGAGAAGTCTCAGAAGAAAAGGAATTTTTTCATCTGGCAACATGTCCAGCATCAAACCCATAAAGACCTTTCCTGATACTTTTAGGACTGCAAAAATATACTGAGTTTTGCCAGATTACTTGCTTCTGATGGAAATTCCCTAGCGCTACTGGTGATTTCTGGACAGTGATAGAAATGATTAGATGAAGTGATCAAGTAGGAAAATTATTAGAAAATATTCTGCACAACTATAATATCCAAGAATTTCTCAGTGCTTAAATTTGTATTGCCTTATCTAGTCATGAGAATAACATCACTCCCAAATTTAAAGAGCAGGAAAGCTGAATCAGAAGAAAGTCAGTCTTGTTCTCCTTGAAGTCAACACTGTAATTCCTGGACACCAACTCTGACATATAGAATGCAAGACCAAACCCAGAATATTAAGGATTTGATTTTGCATGCCAATGTGTACTTGATTAAAAAAAAAAAAAGAGAGATATTATCCTTTGTTTCCTAAGTGTGCTGCATGTTTTGAAAGACATCTTACTAAGGGAGTACAAGAACAGATTCAGTGTTTCTATCTTTCCTAGAACCTGCAGGGTCTTGGACAGATGAGCCCAAACCAATGTCCCCAAGTAAAAAAAAAATTCCACAAACCAAGGAAAGCCAGGAAATTAGTGGCTGCACTAATTATCAGCTTCCAGGAGTCATTTGACATCCAGGAATTTCCTACAGGCAATATTGTGTCTAAACCCAGAGCTCTGATGCTTTGCAGGCTCTCTGGAAGGCCCCTTGCACAGGTTGCTATCAGGTAAATTTCTTATTGAAGCAGCAGTGGATGGATCAGTCTCAGCTGTGCTCCTGAACGTGCCCATACAGTGCTCTCCTGCTTTGCAGATGTCAGCAAAGTCGTCTCTCGTGATACCATTCTACTTTCAGTGCCACCTGAATCAGTCTGTTATCTAGGAAAAGCCTGTTCTTTAAAATACTACGTTCAGAAGCAGACAGCTCTAAAGTATAGGTTTAGGTATTATGTAGCTGCATGTCAGCTTTACGGACATAATCCCTCAGTTTTTACTGAGCTTTTTAATTTCACCTAAAAGAGAAGCCAGCTGAATTCTTCCAACCCCTTTTAATTCCCATCTCTGTGTGCAGCTTCACTTAATGTTTCTTATAACAAAAAGGCTTTTAAAGTTGATAAATGGCTGCAGAGATTTTGCTTTACTTTGTTGCTTTTCTATTTATTTAACCAAGAGCAGTTCTTTTGGTCCTGACCTCAGCCTTGTCAAATAGACTGTGTTTGTCAAACTGCTCATGCTCCCATTAACTCCTAGCTGTTTCAGTTGTCAAATTTGATGAATGGCTCAAATGCTGCGAGCATCATTAAAAGCAGGAATACTAAGGAAAGTATTATGCTATCCTGAGTCCAAATACACACTATAAATAGGAAAATTCCAAGCAAAGAAAATCTTTTATTGCAAAAAGGAAATTGCAAGTGGTTTAAACTAATCTCTTTTAATGCCATCTTTCATATGTGCAGGAGACAAGAAAAAGCTGCTCAGGTTTCATGGTTGGTATTATCTCTTTATAGTTAAAGAACATTAGTAGCTTTATAACCTTATTTATACAGAGTTCATGTAAGTGTTTGGGTCTGCTCGGGGGAAAAGGCCTGCTCAGCGGGAAAAAAAAGTGACAGAACTGTTCCCACAGTGCTCTGTAGGTCCGGAGGGTCTGTCCCTTCCCAAAACAGAGCCTGCTGTTTCTGTAAGTCTGGGCTTTCCCTAAGTGAAATCACCCGCACAGCTCTCCTGCGGTTTCCCCGCAGGACGGGCAGGGTCCGGCGCTGTCCCTGGCCCTGCGCAGGGAGCGCAGCTGAGCTCTCCCCGAGGAGCTGCCCTGGAAGCAGCGAGCTCCGGCCGCCGGGGCCTGGCGCGGCTCCGCTCCCCAGCTCCGCTCCAGCGAGCCCCGAGCCGAAACGGGCTGGGGCTGCGGCTGCCCTTTGCCGCACTTACAGCAAGGAGCACCGGCAGCATCAGCGCTGGCAAGTTGGGCAATGGCTTCAGCACAAAGAACTGTTGTTTTTGGTGTCGTTCTGGATTCTGGGCTATTTTTAACTGTTCAAGGCCAAAGAATTGCTGTTTGAATATTTTTTTTTTTTACATTCTCGAGGCAGATAAAATTCTTCAGATGAATATTTATACAGAGATACAGATATATTTAGATATGAAAGTTACACTCTTCTAGACTGGTGACACTCCTATGCTTATTAAGGTCAAGACAGAGTTACTGGGGTATTTTTTTATTATTTTTGTTTTTTAAAATTTTTAATTCTAAGTGCATATGCATACAGGCTGGTTCTAATATTCCTGAGTGTTACTCATGTGGAATTTTCATCATGGATAAGTACACTGCTGCAGTAGATTTTTCCTGGGCAGTGGCACAAACCATTACAACGAGGACAGCAGGCAAACCATTCCAGCAGTTCTGAAACAGAATCAGAAATAGGTCATCAAAGTTTATATTTTCCCAAACTAGCAGCACATCAATTTTTTTTCATATTATTAGAAGATAGGAATTATTTCTTGATCTCAGCTCTTTAGGAAACACAGGAAGCAAATAGACTTCCAGAAACTGCATCAGCTAGAGTTTGCCTTCAGTGAGTGTAACTCTTCCTGGCTGCTTGAGCACAAGCAGTGGCAGAAATCCTCTCTCTGCTATTGCAAACTTTAGTTTTGAGGTCATCTTTCAAAACCTTTAGTTTTGGAAAGATGATGCAGAATGTCAGTTACTGACGGTGAGGCACCATTACTCTAAACCGAACATTTGCATCACAGCCATAGTGTGAATCCAAAGATGTTGTGAGAAGCATTGACAGTTAACCAATTCACACAAGTAATTTTTTGCTTACCTGGATGCCATAAATTGGCAGAGTGCAGAGGTGGGCTCTGGGCTTCCATCACTGCTGGGGAGGGTGCAAGGGTGGGAAGTGAGAAGCCTTATTCCTGCCTGCTGTCTGTACCACGGGTATTCAAACTACCCCACGCACTCACTGAGTGATGAGAGAATTTGTTATTTCCTCCCAGGTGGAAAGGTGCTGCTTTTTTTCTGGACTAGATTTCCCAGGTTTGCCTGTATTTAGATCACAGGGACTGGATGTGGACAATGCAAACTTAATTAATTAATTTCATCCAGACAAGCCATGAAATGGTATCACTGTATAGACTCATGAATGTGTGTTACTATCCTAGGGTGCATCTCATGTTTGTTGCCTAGGACCCTAAGTATATATTTGGTTTTCTGAATAGTTCTGGGGTTTTTTTAAAATCAGTGGAGTTCACAGCTCTTTTTTTATTCACTTGGTGGTAATACTATTAGCAAGCAAAATACTTTCGTTAGAACAAATGCTTTCTTTAAACCTCAACTTATTCTTATTTCTGCCTGTAGCAGAAATTAAATATTTATTAAGCAAAACAAAGTAGGAAAGATGCAATCGTTCCCCAATGAGCCTTCCTGCACTTTTAATCATGATTTGTTGGTGTCTCTGGATTTCTGTTACTCTCAGGAGTACTGACGGACTTCATTTGATTAGCCACATTCAAACTGAGTCTATAGGAACAGGCTCTGTATTTGATATTGCATTCTATTGGACGGAATTAAAACCATGAGGGTAGCTGCATCTCTGAATTAAATATGAGTATGCAGATACACAGGTAGGTACCAAGCCCCCGGCCCACACATGCTCTCCCACTAAGATCAGTGAGACCAGCATTTACGAGAAAATAGAGTTCTGCAGGCTCAGTTGGTCTCTAATGAAACATGATCTTGACCTGGGAAAGTGGGATTGGAGATGTCAGTATCTACACACTTGTTAAAGCAGTGAAATAAGGAATTTGGCTCATAGTTCACTGAAAAGGCATCAGCAAGGTTAAAGCAAAACATAAGAAAAAGATTGTTTGCTGTGCCCCCTTGTTCAGCAAATAAAGGATACTGTCAGGAGTTTTGAAGCAAGCACTTCAGTCTGTTCCTGGAAAGCATCACTGGCGAGAAAGATCATTTTCAGTAGAACTCAAGAACCGAGAGGAAAATTATTGTATAAATCAGTTAACAAGTTGGCCCACAGGCAGCCAAGCTAAAGAGGACCCATTTCCTATGGATTTCTGTCTCTCCTGCCCCACTGCTCCTGCTTGTCCACTGTCAGGCCTGCCTGTCCTTCATGCCTGCAGTGCCTGGCAGGGAGCACTGAGTGCGTGGCCAGGGGAGCGCTGCTGTGCGTGCAGCCATCAGCTGCCCCCAATTTGCACGGGACTTGTCAGAACTTGACTCGCTGAGACCTCTGCCCTTCTGTAAAATGGAGTCAAAACTGGGGGGAAAGAGCAAACAGATGACAGGCAAACATTCATATGACACAATTATGTTGAAACCTTGTTTCCCTAAGGAACTGTGTACTTTTTAGTAGTCAGTATTTTTAGAGATTGGATGCTTTGCTTATTTTGGAAAGCAAGTAGAAAGATGCATAGAAACAATCACTGAGGCGGCACCCTGTTTTCTCTGAGTAAATACTCACAAAGATGTTCCAGACTGCCTTATTCCACAACAAACATATCCTAACCCTGCATCTTATACCCCTTGGATTAGGCTGCACCCGAGATGCTGAGGACCTGAAGTGCAGAAGCCCTGTATCAAACCAGCCTGCCTCCCCTGTGGGGTAGTCTCCAGGATTGCTACATTTATGCGATCCAAATCTGTTAACATTTGAAAGAGACTTTGCAATTGACGGAATGACTCCTACTTGAAAAAAACAAAGAAACAACACCAATTTCTCCTTGAGAATCATGCTGGTGATATCAGTAGGATTGCAACATGTTAATTTACCCCAGCATTTCTGAGTTGGGTTGTTCTCTTTAATAATTGTCAGATTTTTCTATAATGGCCAATTAATTGTAGGACTAACTCAATGCAGCTATAATACCCTCAGTACCCTGCAGCAGAGCTGGCAGAGCAAGTACACACTTTTCACTTTCGTTCCTCTGTTTTCCTTGCTTGCTTGTCACTTCAGTTTGCCCATGAGTGTGCCTTGTGCTGTTGCCACCCAGAAAGAATGCTAGGGCTGGGCTGTAAATAAGGGACAAAGATAGTATCAACTTAGATAACAATGAAGGTTTGTGTGTGTGGCTTTTAAGAAAGAAGATTTGAAGAAATTTTGCGTCATTTGAAATTTTCTAGCTTTTATTAAACAAAAGTTGTATATTTTCATTTTTATAGTAATCAATTAAGTGATAAGTAGGGGGGATTTTTTTTGCTCAGTTTAGAAAGTCATAAAGGTGTTACTGAAAAGAATGATTTTCCCTGACATTAAAATATTAAATCATTATCAGAACTTGCCTCTGGACTCACAGACAATAATTTATGTATCTCCTGTTCTCTATTTTACTTTTGTCTCACAGGCATAATGTAAGAACCCTACTTTTTTCACAGAATGTGCATTTCTCAAGCACTGTGTATGTTGGACAAATTTAGCTAAAAAGTTACATGTGCAACAAGTCCTTGCTGGTTAGAGAGTTCTTGGTATTTCTCCTTTCATTTTTCCCTTTCCAATATATACATCCTACAAAGCTTGAAAGCTTTGGAAAGGACTAGATGTAATTGAATCACTTGCCAATAATTTAGAAATATTCACCTGGACCTAAATTTTGTTCTTCCTTTTCTCTTTCTTTTTATCATTTCTGGACTAAGAAAAGTATTTCTAGCAGTGGCAAAAAACCTGGCATTTTCTGCCAGTGCACAGAAACCATGTCAATGCAAATGGTAAATTAAGTTTTTAGTCATATGGTGTGATCTCTGACTCCCTGAGTCACTCACCAAAGTTGAGTGAGGCTGAAATTCCCTCATGTTACATCTCTCTGCTATAAGTTATGGTGTTGTCTGTTTGCTACAGAAGTTTTATTATCTAACACTACTTCATTCTTATCTTTTAGGTTTGTTGTCCTAGTTGTGAGAATTTTTAGCCCACCCAATACTCTTCTGATGTACCTGGTACTTGCTGCTGTTGCTTCAGCATCCTAGAAATTCAAGGGTCTTCTTGACTTCTACATTATGGGAGTTATTGCACTCAGATAAACTGCAATTCTAAAGAATAATCAGCTGCTTGGAAGAATATTTCAGCCAATTTCCCTGCAATTCTTTGTTGTTACTTTGTTTTAACATTTCTAAATACTCTGTTAGGGTCCAGCTCCTACAAACTATTTAGAGGCCTCCTCCAGGCGAGACCTCTGTCCATCTTTAAAGAAGATAGTTTGCAGGGTTGTGTGAGGTCATGGAATTGCTGCTCTTTGGGAGTCTCTCACTGAAGACTTAAGCGATGCAGAGAACCTGACTTACTCTCAAAGGTGAAAGGTACTCAAATTGTTATGGTCTAACCCATAACTGTCCTAAGAAGGAGTTAAATATATCAAAGAGGTGGGAATCTGCGTGTTTGAGTTCTGCACCAAAGGTCTTGGATTCCAGATCATCACAAATGCTTGTTTTTCCCAAAACACAAACACCCTTCTGACCTCTCTGATTTTCTGACATAAAGTAAGAATCTTTTCATGATAATCAGAGTCAAGTATCAGTTCCAAAAAGCCATTGCTGTGCATTATAGGCACTTATGCATATTAGAAAACAAAACAAAACAAGCAGTCTACCACTTTCCGGGATTAATGCTATGAAGGATTTTATGGGTGGTCCATAAGTGGACAGAACGTTGCACTAATGTGTGACTGCATGGCAATTAAGCTTAATTAGGGAAGGTTTTGAAAAAGACAGATGAAAGTAAATTATGAGAATGAAAGCAACCGTGCTTTTGGGGCCCACACTCTGCTGCACTGGTTCAGTGAAGTGTTGCTAAAAACGTGCCCCTTCTGTCACGTTCTGACGCACATCCAGCCGCTTGTCAAACCAAGCGTTTTTCTCAGGAAGAGGGAATCTCTTAGGAGCACATTCTTCACCCGGTCTCCACTGAACTCGCTGGTTTCACGAGGAGACAGCTGCGCTTCCAGAGTAAGAGCAGCAGCAGATGACCCTGAATACATGGCCATCCGGTTTGGTTCAGCATTGCCTCTCTTCTGCATGGAGTAACAACGGTAATCATCAATGTGGATTTTCATGTGTGCTCTGGGGACATTTTTTTACAATTTTGTATTTTTAGTGCTTTCTCAGATTTACAACTGAGCACCCCATATGGAACATCTGATTCTTGTTGAAGTGATTTTCTCTGGTGAGAAGACCTCAGTGAGCTGACCTGGAGCAGTTTCCAGGCTTCCACGCTGCATGGTTTGAGGGCATTCCATAAAACAAGCTCTTTCAGAGCAGAAGATTTCAGGGTTTCTGTGCTCACACTCTGTCAGAGCTAGGGGCTCTTCTTCAAGAAAGTTTTATAGGAAACAAAACTCAAAATGCTGAAACCCTCAATGGAACAGAATTGCTTTTTTCTGCTCTGGACTAAGTGGCTGTTACTGCAGGCACCATTACAGTATGCTATGTTATATTAGATTTTATTAAATTATGGAAAATAATTAAGTAGAAAAGCAGAGGAAAAAAGCTACACAATCTGCAGGCAGATCTTTTTTTAGCTTGAACAGTGTCTGGTATTGCTTTCCACCAGGACACTGGGATGCTTTTTTCCCCTAATGAACTTTTTACATCCAAGATGAAATACTGATTCTGCAGACAATTTATTAAGAAAAACACCAGTTTCATGTGAGGAGTTTTCAGTCCAACAGGGAATTTATATGTGGAAATCATATATGGGTATAGGGAAACACCTCATAAAAAGAATGACTACATGGTCAGCAGCTGTAATTTATGTTCATTCTCTTTTAATAAAAAAATATGTGTTCAGACCAATATTTGTATTTTTTATTGCAGCTCAGCAAGGTACCCTCAACTGTAGTTGTTTAACCTCCTGACTTTCTTTGGTTTGTTTTTTTGAAAAAAAGAGCGCTAAACCCAGTACTTTGTGTTCTCAGTTACGAAGCTTATACATATGTCAAAGGTGCGACAAGGACGTCTTTCTCCACTGAAGGATGCTGAAGTAAGTGTTGATAAAAACATCACACATAAAAGAGTGATCAAATGAAAACAGAGACAAGAGGATGCTAAATAGAGAAAAGAAGCTGGATCTGGGATTTGATGGCTGACCATGAACAGCTGTGAACAGGTAATCCAGATACATGTTCTAACGCCTAAGCTCTCCAGGTTAGGTATAAGTTTACCTGTACTCAGATGAAAATTTGCAAATGAGGTATGTGTCCATAAATCACAATCTTCTTCAGGTCAAATATTGTGGAAATCTATCAAATTAAAAATTATATTCCTAGAAAGGATGCTGTAACAAAACCCCTAGATGGGATCTCATATTTAGCACAAAGTGCTATTTCTGAAGAGAGATCCCCTTAGCTGCAGAACCTTACTCAGATCCCCTACTTGCTTCCATCTCTGTAACTGGAAAGTAAAGGCACTTCTAAAGAGTTGCTGGTATGTGAAGTAATGAGAAATTCCAGGGTCTGCTGGGATCTGTGGTAACAACACTTGTTGAGAGGAGCTGGCACAACCTCCTTGGCAGAGCTGTTAACAAGCCCTCCATAGACTCACTCTTTAGTGGTGGTGATCAGATATTGGTGGAAGTCTGATGCAGCTATGAGGTAACAGGTGAACAAGCCATTTCTTCACTAAAAGCCCAAATCCAGCATTTATTACTTCCTCTTAGGTCACAGAAACATCACTTCTCTGTCAGTTTGGTAATAACCACTCCCTTTTCATCTTCATCTCCCTAAAACACTCTGTCCTACATCTCTTTTGCACATGCTGTAAATCCCTCCCCTCGACCAGTGTTTCTGCTGTATTCCTGCTGGCACCTTCTGCACCAGCCAGACCTCTGGGAATTTCTGGGACAGACTCAGAAGGGAGTTTTCCGAGTCAAATTAGTAAGGGCAAAGGCCAGTAGTATTGCTCAGTTAATGACGAGAAAAATTCACCTGGATTAGTACTGGCTACTTAACAAGAACCAAAAGAGCATCAAGATTTGGCCTTCTATGATTTGGATACTTTCTAAATCATATTCTTATGTCAGCATGCTGCCATGTTGCTTGCTGGAAGACCTAGGGAAAAGCAAATGTTTACAGTTTGAGGAGATCTGCAACAGCAGCTGGAGCTATTCTGCCTACTCTTTCCCCAAATTGCAAGACTTCACAAGGCTTTAAAGCCAGAGAAAGTGAGCTGCCAAAAAACCACACTAACAAAGAAGATGAGTCCATTATTTCCAGTTTTCTAGGAGATATGTTTAAGTCTGTGTGTTCTGTATTTCTGCAAGAAATGTTTAATATTTACAGGTGAAGGAACTCAGGCTTGCTGGTATTTTTGGATTCCTTTCTAACCTGCTCTCTTTTTTCTCCCCACCTCCTTCCCTCTTTTGTGGCTTTCCAGTGTAAGTGGCCACAGCAAACCCCTGTTCAGGATCCAGGAGGAATCCTTCACCGCCAGCCTAGGGAGAACATCGGTGACAGCCGCTGGAATGCCTTGATCACACACTCCCAGCATCCTGCCCTGCCAGCAGCAGGAGGAAAGTCCAGTTTATGTTAATAAGGTGCAGAGAGTGGCCAAAATATTCTGTGAATTTTCCAGCTCAAAAGGGTAATGAAACTACCTCTGTCTCAGTGCGCTGGCACAGGAGCAAACTAAACAACTGGGAAACGTGTTTCAGAGGAGAAATACAGAGCACAAACTCCCTGGATTTCACACTTCCACTGAGGGCTGAGCTTTGCCTCTTTCCACCTCTTTTCCAGGCTGGCTGAACCCTTTTGCACAAAACGTGGGAGGGATGGGGGAGGGCAAGCAGGCTTTTCTGCAGATTAGCTTCAGACAGCTCTTGCCAGACCAAAAGTTACATTGGAAAGCATTTCTTAGTTTATACCAAAACAATTAATTGTTTAATATGTAAAGCAAACCCAGAAAATTATTCCCGTAAATTTGGTTTAAAATCTACCTTTTTATTAGCTTTGAGCAAAAGAAACCTCTAAACTGCTGGGAGCACAGTCAGATTCTTTGGGCTCTCTTCAAAAAGCTCGCTCTTTTTGTCATTCCTCTCTGACCTCCTCCCTGCTAGTCCCGGGATGAAAAGCAAGCCAAAGATCTGCTGAGAAATGGGCCGAGCCACTGCTGACCTTTGCAAATCCAATTTCTTCAAAGTGAGAGCTAATCGACGCGTTCCCACGCTGTGTATTGCTGAAACTTACGATGCAATTCAAGGAATGAATTCACCATGGTGCAATCTCATTTTGAATCCAGTTTTCTTGCTATGTGTCAGAGGGTGAAGGAGGCAGAATGTGGTACAAGTTATAGAGAGCAGTCTCACACAAGTTTCACAAGCTGTGTAAGTCTGTCTTTGAAAGATTTTGCACTTTGGCAGGGCTCTTTCCCTTAAAATCTAAAATATATTGGCCTCCCTCCCACGTCCTTCTACCTTCCTCTCCCTCAAAAACAGAGACATTTTGCAGTTATTTAAAACAAAAATAAGCTGATGAAAGTTTATACTAAGCAATCTCCAAACAGAAAAAGAAATAGTCTCTGAAGGTATTATCTGATGTGTAACCAAGGTGCCTCTTGGGGAGATTTGTGTGCACAGGAGCTGAAGGTGAATGGGATTGTGCTACGGGGAGAGATTTAGAATTCATATTTAAAATTCATGTTCTCTCTCTCACATTGCATATCTGTTCTGGTATAATCACTATCCTGATGGTACAGCAGCCAGAGTGCTCCACTCTGTGTGAAGTTTTGCAATCTCTGCTAGGTACCGCAGCTGTGCCAGCACGATTCGTGCAGGAAAAGCGCATTGGCATTCCCAACCTAAATCTCATAATCTTGTTTCAACAGGTGCCTGGAGACTGGCCCCCTCCCTGTTTCCCAGAAGGTGCTGCCATTTGTTTCCCACTCAACTGGCCAAGCCCTGGCTGAGCACAGCCCTGGGCAGCCCACTGGACCCAGCGGGAGCAGCGGCAGCACACCACATCCTGCTGGCACGCCCCGAGCGGGGCGGGTTTGCGCAATGCTGCAACTTCTTGTCTGGGGCAAAAGGGACACGAGGACTCTCATTCCTCATTTAACTACTGTGGGGCATATGTCATGGGTAGCACATCCCAAAGAGATGCTTTCAGCAGCCAAAGAGGGCAGTTATGTCATTCCCAGCAGGGGTTGGGCTTGCTGTGCCTCCCTGGGGATGCCACCTCTCCAGCTGGGAAGCCCTGGCATGGCAGGTAGAAGCCAAGCTGCTCCACGTTTGGTGCCTGACCACAGACCTCCCAGAGTGTGGTGTTCCTGGCCGGTTTGGCCATGTAGTAGAACCAAAGATATCGTCATTTACTTTTTTAGCTGATTACCATCTTCATTGCACGACTGTCATTCCACTACAGCTGATGTAATGGCAAGTCAAATCCTTGGGCTAATGGGGTGAACTGTGCCTTGGCTGTAAACTGCAGGCTTCCAGAGGAAGCCTCAATGCTCTCATTTTGTATTTGTCCTTAGGAAAGCAAATGAAAATATACCATTGTTCTCAAGATTGCTGAAAGAAGCAAGTCCTTTTTCTAAATTTTATTTCTGTAGCCATGAATAGTAAATTTCCTTCATTCATGACTGATTTATAAAGGAGTTTGCTAACTAACCAGATCTGAAGAACTTTCTTTCTCAGCAAGCATTGCAATAAGAGAATTGCTTGTGTTTTTATTACTTTCTCAATATTTTTGTTATCCTCTTTCCCAAGACACAATTAGATTTTCCAGTCTTCTGGACATCAAAGATTTTGGAGAAGAGATTGTATAAACTGAATAGGTAACAGCTGTTACCAGATGGATTTACTGGTGGAAAGGGGGGAGGGCTAATTTGTTTTATGTGTTTCCTCCCACTGTTGGCACCTTTCACTGTGGCACGCTGTTCCTGTCCTGTGACTGGGAGTGTCTGGGCACAGAGGGAGCCCTTGTCCACAGGATTACACCTAACTTTGGCTTTTGCTCTAGTTTGTAAGTGACTTTGCCAAGTGCCTTCATCATAGCTCTTTTGCCTGGTCCTCCAGTGGTTTATTAGAGAGACAAAAATGAGAGAGTAGCTCTGATATTGTTAGGTAACAGCAGTGACTGACAGATTTTCATTTCTGACCTTTTCAAGTCAGAAGTTTGCTTCACTTCTGGATATCCCAGGACACTTACGGTTGGATTTATTTTTGAAAAAAAAAATGTATTTCCTCAAGGAAGGTCACAGTACCAAAGAAGAGTTGCAACTGTATCATCTCTGTGGTGCCCTTCTATTTAACATGGGAATGAGCATTTGCATGAATCTTCTTTATTTCTCCATCTACTGTAAAATTACTTGTGTTCTTCTTTTAGATTGCTGACTGTTTAAGAAAGGTCATAGAGGGGAAATGGTGATTTGTACTACTGTAAAGTACTAGCTGATAAAAGAGATTGTGTGCATGTATAACAACCTGATTTTTGCATATTGCTATACCAACAATATCTGATCCCATTCAGATAACAGTAAAGCAGCCTACAGCTTTGACCAGATCCAAAGAAACTCACACTGCTTGTTCTTTTCTTTCTTATTTCAGGTTTGATCTACTTGCTTTGACATTTGTGTGTTGTTTTTTTAAGTACCTACCCTCAAGTTCTTCAAGCTTCAGCAAGAGAGCACTTTCAATACATATTGTCTGCAAAAGTGTCCCATGTCCTAGGAATATGCTGACATCCAATCTGATTTAAAAATTTGAGAGGGACTGTAATCTTCACAATCTAGTCCCTTTCTTTCTGGGGTAGCCTAGATGAACACTTTTGATCCTTTCCTTCTCTGAGCAGCTTCAGAATCCATTGCCATTGCAGGAGAGGAGATGCTGCCTTCACCCAGTCTGTGAGGATCCTCGGACCATTGCAAAAATGCTCAGATTCCCACAGAGTTTAACTCTTTTCTGCAGCTGGCCTGGGGGCACTGGGCACCTCAGCTGGGGGAATACCACTGGAGCAGATAGTCCATGCCAATGGCTGCTGGACCACTACAGGATAATGAATCCTGGCTGGAGAGGGACAGAACAGAATCCACATCCAGAAAATCATCTCTAATGTGATTTTAAGCCTTAATTAATTTCAAACTGTTTTCCTCCATCTCCCTCATTCACTCGCTCAGTACTGCTCCACATAGTTAATGCAAATGACCAAGAAAAGAGAGGAAGTCCATCTAAAAGAGCAACTGAGCTTTTGTGCAACACCCAGAGTATTTTTTTCTGCACAACCAATGGAGAAATTAGAATAGCTCTGCCAGTTTCAAGACAAAATTTTCCATCTTTTGTGAGCATTTAGACTCCAATAAGTATCTAACTACAGAGCCAAAGACAGAAATGTGGAGCAGGCTCAAGACTAGCTGGGTAGTTTGCTGCATGAACAGGGAAGTGAGGTCCTTGATTTTTCTTTGAAGAAAACAAGTTTGCTGTGTACAATTAATATAAATAGGAAGAGAAGGAGGTGTCTGGCTAATAGCGAAAGGTACAGTGAAATCTAGATTGTAGTCCCTGTTTTACACACAGCCCTTTCCATATGCCAAGTTAGGAACCATGCAGGTGAATGAATGTTACCCTGTTATCTCTGGGTCCCCAGGCTGGGTGCAAGCACACATGGAATTAAGCACATTTAATGCTTGTATAGTGGCAAAACAGGTGAAAATCACAGCCTTTTAAAGGTGTGTTAAACAGGACAGTCTCTCTCTCATCCAGAATAGGGATCTGTTGGCAAGTCTAAGAATCAGCAGCAGCTTGTACAAGTGGTCATACCAAATGGTTGCTAAGCTGTGAAAGCAATAGGTAATTCAGGTGTGGTATCTCACAGCCTGGTGTTATCTTTAAAGTGAATTTTGTGAGCTTGCGGCAGTCTTGTGCAGGTAGTGTATGTCAAGTTAAAGCTACAGTTCATAGAAACACAGAATCACAGAATGATTTCTGTTGGAAGGGACCTTAAAGATCATCTTGTTCCAACCCCCCTGCCGCAGGCAAGGACACCCTCAACCAGACCAGGTTTCTCAAAGTCCCTTGCAGGGAATGGGGCATGAAGTATTTCTTTTGCATCACACCACAAGCTGTTTGCACAGAAGCTAAAGAGCTGTTTTCAGAGCACTATGGGTAGATGCTGCTATCGTTATTTTTACTACTTCCTTATGTATTTCAGGCTCTGCAGTGACAGTGATGATTAAATAAAAAATCAAAAATCGTTGACTTGACTAATTATTTTTCACGAAGGAACATTTATTTATGGTGACACTGAAATATCATTGCAGTGCTCCGAAGCAGTACAGAAACTGGGAATTTTAATAGCCAACAGGAGATTGAAGGTCTTTGGCTCAAGAGCTTTACTATGAAGACATAACAATATTTTTCTTCTAATGTAGTAGCATCTTCATAAAAATCTGTTAAACTGCAACTTGCAGAGGAAGTGTAAAGCACAAAGCAAATTAAAGTACAATAACCCTGAAAGGACAAATTGGTTTAACCAGCAATATAGTACTTACAGGAAAAAGAATTGAGATTACTGATGGCTCAGTGCACAGAAGCAGCATTTAGTGTCATGGAAAAGTGGATACCATGAATAAATTCTGTCAGTTTTGTGCTGGCCTTTTTCTCATTTTACATGGCAAATACTTTGATCCGCGTTATAAACTAGGTACTTTTACAACCCTTGCAAATTTACTGCCCCAATCTACAGATGAATTAATTTAATCATAAGTATTTCACCAGGCATTTTTCAAACCTTTAATTAAGTTTCATTGTTTACAGCCTGTGAGTATTGCATGCAGATATAATTTAAGAGCACAACCTGCTTGTTGACTGTAGTTTGAAAGAAAATGAAAAAATGGTTAGTTGCTATTATTTAAAACTCCAAAGCATTCGAGCTGGAATATATGTGGGGTTTTTTTTCTTTGAAAGAATTTCTTCCTTTTATGAATTTCTCTCTGTAATCTTGCCATTTCTGTGCCTGTAAATACATATATTCTCATGTAGTTTAGGAAGGAATTATGGCATTACAGTGATTTTGGATGGATTTTGAGCTCTGCTATATTCCTCTGACCTCTCAGAATTTCCAGGGGCCTCAGAAGGGTTGTTCCAGATTTGTGGTTGTATAACACCAGCAGAATTATATCCCTTTATATTTGCATTTAGAGCTAATGCATTAGTCATCCAGGTCCCTAAACAGGTTAATTATCCAGTCCAGTTCTTCAGTACTGTTTTATCTGTTCCACTCATAACTTTTATGAATTTCATTTAACATTAGATGATGGTAAATAGATTTAAAGATAAGCTGAACTTTTAAAGATGGAAACTGCTGATATTTTTTACTAATTTCTAGATCTGTTGTATTACCAGTACTCTTTGGGAAAGTTCTGATTTATGAAATATGACCTCACGGCATGTTTTATCTTACTGGCTTCTTGCCATGTTGCCAGAATGCAGTGCATTCAGACCTAGGCACCCAAAATGCATGCTTCAGCATGCAGAGAAAGAGTGCAAAGCTGGTTTTCATTTTCTAGAAACAGATCCTCTTTACAGTCTTCCTCCGGCTGAATGGCTTTTTACTGTTGGTTTTGTGCTTTTGATTGAGTTCTTTGGTTTTATGTTTTTGAGATATGTAGCATATATTCACAGGAAGAGTCCAAGTTTCAGAAGTTTTCTTAAAGTGAATTTAATGCTTTTGGAATCTTTACTGGAAACCATCATTCTCTGCCTGCTCACAAATACAGCACTTACTTATAGCTCTACCTGCACGACTCAGGAAAGATCCCTTACAAAATGTTAGGTGTTTTTCCACACTTTCTCAGAAGGTGCTACTCTAGAACAGAAAATATAGCCTATTTGGTATTATGCTGAGTTTTAAAAATTGCCAAAAAATCTATTTAAGAAAGTTCATCTTAAGAAATACTATCTTGAAGATACTAACTTAAGAAATAATACCTTCTCACTAACCCCTATGAAGAATTTTTGGTTTTCAAGCATCTATGTAGTTCAGTTGAACTGTTCATTCCTCTCTCATTAGTAATTTAATACCCATATTTTTCAAAGACCAGCTCAGCAGTGTACCAAATGTTATTAGCAGAAGGGCAAAGCAAAAAAAGATTCTCATCAGAAATCAGAACAGCCTCAGTAAAAGCCTGGCTCAAGTATGCACTGAATGGAGGTGAAGTTGCTGGTTTCACTTGTGGGCAGTTCATGTGAGATCATTTAAAATGATCTGGGAAAAGCTTGAAGATCAGCTCCTCAGTCATGTCTGTTCTTGTGTGATAATGTATTTTTCTCCAACTTCTTTTCATCTTTATTCATCTAGCTGTATCTATAAAATTCATAATTAGTAATAGGTTAATACAGATACAATTTCACTTCCCCCCCCCCTTTCCTTTATATTTTTCCTCTCTTTCTCTCCCATAGCATATTTGATTAATATTTTAGCTCTGTTGAAGGAATGCAAATACCATTGCACTCACTTCTTGGATGATTTTTGAAACCAACAACACTTAAATAACTATAAATTAAAAAGCTGGTTTTGCTGAACCTCTGGTGACACACACTCTTCTTAATTGCATTTAGGTCCCTGTGATAATATTCTGGTAAGATCTGAGATAGACTTTTCATTTCCAAGGACTAGACAGATTTCTGAAACTGACAGCAGAGCACTCAGTACAACTTGGGTGATAAGATAGCACTCAGTGAAATAACAAGCAGCATTTAACTGCTTTGCAGAGAGGATTGTTTTCCTGAGAGTGTTAAACCCAGATGGAACCGGGGAGTTTAGAAACTGTGTAGAAAGTCATGCCCTCACAAGATTTGGTCACTGTCTAGGTCAAGAGTTTGATGAAGTTTAGACAAGGTTCATGTCCTGAATCTTTGCCATCCATAGTGAAAAATTTGATATGATTTTGAGCATCTGATTATGCAGCTGGTACCAAATTAATTTGTTGTTAGCCTTTTTAAGTACTGCATTTTAGAAATCCTCATCTTTTTCAGACTGAATGGTGTTTCTCCGGCAACACCTTTTATGGGATTTTGGAGCTATGACCAACAAATAATTTTGTTCTTGTTTCTGTGACATTTTCTACAATTTCTGCCAAGGTATCGACATATGTGAAGAACTGTGCATTTGTTGAACTCTATGGTTATTTCAATTTTGTAGGTTTTAGTCAATAACTATCAAGTACTGAGATAAAGTTTGAGAAGCGATATTCCCTGTAAGAAGCACAGTATATTCAAGTGCACTGGAAGATGAAAAGATGATATACAGAAGAAATACTGTACTCTTGGGAATTCTAGTTATGTCAATTTTGGAGTCCTTTCACAAGCTAGCATAGGAGGTGGTTTGCTTTATGTATTCAGTCTTACCTCAGGAGTGATTCTCCTGAACACAGCTGACTCCAGTCTGCCTCTCTTAATTTGAGTACATTGATGGGGGTGTTATGCATGCTAGACAACACCAGCAAAGTAGTCTCTGCACCCACATGAAGCTTAGCAGGAAGAGGCTGAATTTGGCCACTTGTGTCCATCCCTCTCACTTTCATTTATAAAACCATTTGATAAAAGCGTATCATGTCAGGTCCCCGCAGTTTTGATAGTGATGGTTAACCTCCTGAACAGCTTGCCTTTAACAATAATTTCCCATTTGGAGTGTAAGTCATGTTTGGTAGTCAGGCAATGTATGTTTCATGAACTGATGACTGAGGAAGCTTCATCTATTTTTTTCTTTCAAAAAGACACTTAGCCATACCTCCCCAGCTGGACAAAGGCAGTGATGAATAATCACTCTTATAATTTTTCTTAAATATCAAAGTTATCTCTCCTCATGGCAGAGAATTCCAAACTGTCCTGGAGAAAGCAGGCCGTGTGAATATCCTTGCTGAATTGCTAATTGTTTGCTCTGGCAGTTCCTGTGAAGCAGCTGGTTGTCTTTGGAAACCTATGCTTGTTGTTGTGGGTTTGAACGTCATGTGTCTTTAATTTTCAGCACTAGCCACAGGGATAAGTATCACAAATATCTGCTTGAAGGCCTTTTGCCCCTGGGAACCCAATATATACTTGGCAGCCTCTCTGACAGTGGGACTGAGGGGAGAATCAAAGTTGACTCATTGCTTTATGTCCCCTTGGGGAAAAGAAGGAATAAAAATGGCAATTGCTGCTTCCTTCAGTTGCCTGAGGCAAGTCTTTCCTGTTTTGGAGAGAATAGACTAATGTCATTTCTAAAACAATCTTCTTTCCCTTTGTATGAAAAAATTATTCCATCCACTATCATAAAGCTAATTCTGAGGCTTGACTTCCTCACATCCCAGTGCGGTCCTGGGTGGACTTCAGATTTCCATAAACCCACAACCATAACCAGAAATGGACATTCATATCTTCCATTCAATGCCTACCTCCAACAGAATCTACTGTCATGTTCTTCAGCTCAGCATACAGTAAACTCTAATGAAAATGGGGGGTTTGTACCATGCTGTTAAGCCTGCAGGTGGCGAGAACATGGATTGTGCTTTATTTATTGTGCCCAAGCTGTTAAAAGACTCTGATTTCCTACTGCACTATTAGGATCAGCCTAAATAAGCATCTTGCTATGACTTCCAGTGAAGATATGTTCATTACTCTGCCTGTGGGTATAACTTCCTAAATATTCTCCACTTTCTATGCCACACTGAAGTGAAGCAGTCATTAGTTTTGGTCACATCATAATACAAAGGGGAAGTCTGAGCCCCAATGTATGTGTTAGCTAAAGATTAAACAGGGTGCCAGATGAGCTTTGAGTCTTCTAGAAATGTGGTTAGGCAGAGCTCCAAGCTCACACCAAGTGATGCCAAGACATTTGCTCATGTCTCCATTGCCCCTTATCTCAAGTGGTGTAACTGCCAGAAATAATTTTCCTTAATAGAAAAACTTCATGCATTTTGCATATTGCTCTTTCTTATGTAAATCTGATTAGTTTATGATTTCGATTCACAAATAGAATTCAACACTTGTATTTTAGATCTGAAAAGCATCTTTCTTTAAGACAGCTTTTCCATTTTTCTAGGAAACCCATTTCTTTTATTTTATAATCAGCTCAACTCAGCACAAGAATCTTATGGAAGGTGGTGGCAATTATCAACTACACAAGTCAATAATTTTATTTTTGAGTCTCCAAGTTTTGCTGTTAGTCCTGAAATTCAGTGCTATTCTAGGGAATAAGTTTTTGAGTTGATGAGGGATTTGTTATACTACTTAAATGCAAATGATAATTTTATCTGGGGAAGAAGCTCTCCAAGATGAATGGATGTATTAGCTTAGCATGGATCTGATCGTTGCCTTGCAAAACATTGGACAGGCTTTCAGTGATACAGATCCCGTCGGAATCAGCTATTGTATAACAGCTGAAAATAATAGGTCTCAAAATGATTCTAATTATCCCTGATTTGAAAGGTATGACTCTTTTGATGTTCCAATTGAAATATGCTTATTTATTGCTTAATTAAATTAGTATATGTAATTAATCACTGTGTCCAACACAGAGAATATGAACTTGATCAGTAAGCAAAACCTAGTCTTTACACTTGCAGGAGGGTATGCCTGGACCTGATTGTACAATTAACCTTGTTTTTGCTTTGCAACAATTTCCTTAAGTTATAAGCACTTCAGTTTTCATTAAAGTATGATTCCATTTGCATTTGTTATGTCTGCTCCCAGTAATTTATTGGCATGCAAGAAGCAAAGCTCCTAAATCAGTGTTGTGTATTTTATACAGAAGAGCCAGACGGAGGTGTGGTACAAGGTAAAGTTCTTTTATTTCTCCTTCCTTCTTCCTTTTAGCTCTGCTCCACACTAAGGTATGGAAACCATCTTGCACAACATTACATAGGCATAAGAAGGCATCCTGTACTTGAGTAAGGACTGGAGTGAGAAAAACAAGTGTGATGTTAAGAGCAAAGCACAGCAGAAAATACTTTAGGAGGATCTATAAAAAAGTTTAAATTGGTAAAGCGTGTATGTGGGTGGGTTAGAAAGAATAAAGCATAATTAAGTTACTGAAGCCTCAGCAGGACTCTGAACATTGTTCAGCGTGCACTGCAGTTTGCTTTAAAGAAATGTCAAGAATACCCACAACCTGAGAAAGGGGACTTTTTTTGTAGAGTAGCATTAATTTCACCAAATGCATGAAGGCTGCCCTTTCTTGGATTGTGCGTCACTGTGCTGCAGGGTACTGAGTGTATTACAGGAACACATGAAGGCAAAAGCCCCACCTTCTGCAAGCTAGTGACAGAGCAGGGTTGCCCATATTAGGCACAGTTGAAAGTCAGAGGAAACTTCACCATCCTGCATGACAAAGAGAGCTGGACCCCATCTTCTTCTCCCGCTGGTGAGGATAGCCCCATTTGGGGGTCCCTAATACCAGGAAAAGGGTGCATGGATGAGAGGAGGTAGCTTTGCCCTCTCTCCCTCTGAAGTATCAGGGAGCAGAGAAAAGCATGACAATCACAGAAAAGTCTCTTTGCAGCTACTGAATAGCATATCTAATTGCTCTATCACATGGACAGTTTAGATCTAATGCCCCCACACTATGAGTGACCCAGACACTGCCCTCTTCTCTTCCCCACCAATCCCTGCTTGCTCTTCTCTTTCCCTGGAGCTTCCTGAGGTGACCCTCAGTGACCACCATGGCAGAAGACCCAGGGTTCTCCTTTACAAAGCCCTGTGTTGTGCCTGAGTCTGACAGAAGGAAACACCACCGTGAGCTTCATGAAGTGTTTTGTTGTATGACAGCACTTCTGCAGTCCTGGGAGCAGATCAAATCTGAGCCCAGCCATGTGAGTGCCGTGGTGCACAGAGAGCAGGATGGGTGAGTCTCAAAACTGAAGCCAGACAGGGAATTTGCCCCCCCCAATTCAATAAGTAGCCTTTCATTTGTCTCTCCTTCCACAGTCCCCAAAGCCCAAGGCCTCTGGGATTTGGTTCTTCCCCATGTCCAGGCCCATGTCCTCCCCAAAACACCCTCACAGGAAAACTCAGCAGGCTCTCTCATGGTGGGGGACTCCTGCACTGGCAGATTAGTACAGCCTTGTGGCTGGGAAGGTCATGTACAGCAGCTATAATTGTGAAATCATGAAGAGTAATGAGGATTTGAGCTGTTATTTTTCTCATAAATACACATTCTAATGTGCAGAAAAAACCACAACGTTGAATGAAAATATTGTGATCTTCAGGGAAAAAAAGATGTTAGCCAGAAGTGTTGTGTCTTTCCATATGGTCCACCTAAAAAAAAAAAAGCCCTTTTTTAAGATGGCTGTCAGCCAACATTTCAGAAATATTTCCTTTGTGTTTCTTCTCAAAGTGATTTATGTCCAAGTGGTCTCTAGCTGGTTCTCGAATTGCAGTAATGATTTTGATTGTTTATAGTTTTATCTGAACATTTCTGCCTGCCATGTCGTATATTCTGAACCAGCATGTGTCATTTACAGGCAACTGCTGTGCCCACGTAGAGTCCATTGTTCTGTCTTGTTTCTGACTGTTCACATGTATTAGATATAAGTTTTTGGAAAGAAAAAAGAGAAGAAAGACACTGTTCTCACCTTGCTGACCAAGAAAATAAGTTTTCAAGGAAATTATTCTGACAGATGTGTAGGGAAGTCAGGATACTTGGGCCAAGTGGCAATTATTTCCACGGGAAAAGTTATCATACTTCCCCATGAAAGAGGTGAGTCCAGGGCTGTGTGTCATCAACCCAAAAGTTGTGAGGCAATTGGACTGCAAGGGAAGTGCAGATGGGCCCAACTGTGGTGAAAAAGGTAATTTTGCAGGACACTGCATGGGGAACGTGCTCCAGGACTTCAGGATTGGCCTACACAATGTCACAGAGGAGATTTAGTTAAGATGTTTGAGCTGAAAAGTCTGTCTGCACACCAGGCAGCTTGTTTTGCTCAGTTGAGACCCATGAATGTCCTTTAGGCAATTTTGCATGACAACAGAGGAAAGGGAGAACAGATTTAAAACAGAAAAGAGGGGGGGAAAAAAAGGGGGGGGGGAGGGGGGAGAGACAGAGAAAGAGGAATTGACAGTAAAACAAAACAGTGTATTTCTTGGATCAAAATTCAAGAACATAATGCAGTTCATATCAATATAAATATCCATATGACAAATTCAGCTGTCTGTTTCAGTGAAACAACACTGTTTTTTTAAATAATAAGCTCCAATAAATACTTCAATGTTTTGAGATAAGCTGAAAATGTCCACCATCATTATGATAAAACAGAATAGTAGTGTATGTGGGTTGTCTTTTGCTTTTCTTTTTACCTTGTGGAAACAAGAGACAGACCAGTTAAGGGACAATGAAGAAATTTTATTGTTCAAAGAGAAAAACATACAGTATGCAAAGGGGTTTTTTGTTGGTTGGCTTGGGTTTTTTTCTGCACAAAATACCTTTTCTTTAAGTGTAGGTATTTTTCTTTTCAAAAGACATCAGCGAAATTAAAACTAAAAAATATCTTATTCTCTTATTTAGTTGGGACTCCTACAGATTCATACATATTGGCCAGCAGTCTGTTGTGATCACTGTCTTATCTGACTCAAATAAATCAGCTTGTATCATTTCACTCAGTAATTCCTTTACCAAGCTTATAACAACATACTGCTAATTAAAAGGTTGTGATCTGATAGTGTTTTCACTTATGCTGAGTTCCAATGTCTTTGAAAGAACTGATCCCACTCACATTAGAGATTAAAGTAGCATATTAAAGTGTATTGATACCAAAAGCATGATGAACCTACTGCTGTCACACTTTCTGAGTAAGGAATCCATGAGGGTTTTTCTGCTGAAAGGAGGGTCTTGGAGGTGAAGGCATAGTTCTTTGCTTCACCTCTTCTTCAGCCCTTGGTCTGCCTGCAGACAACCATCAGAGGATCGTCACAGGCTGTTGCACAGAGAGCTGTGCAATGTGGGGCATGTAGCTTGTAAACGTGGCATGTTTGATTTTCTTGCAAATAATTTACCAATCACTGGAGATGTGTCATGGTGAGAGAAAGAACGTGAGGTTTTTTCTGAACAACTATCATCCTTCATGTTCCAGACAGCTATAAATATCTTCTTTTTTCCAACATTACTTTTTTAAAAGAAAACCCCAAAAGCAGTATTGTTACTGAAGGCAGGTGTGCTCACTGGTAGAGAAAGGCCCCCAGCTCCAGTCCTGTTTGTTTCACAAACGGAGCTCAGGAACGAGCAGCTTCAAGGAGCACCCCAGCTATCACTAGTCAAACACTGTATCCCACATGCTAATGTTAATTTTAACAACATAGCCCTAAAATGAAATTTTTAGAAGGCACAGAGAGTACTGGGAGTGGAAAGAACAGAAGTTTTTGATGGAGGGAAATACCATTCACACTTTGATAAGCTCCAAAAATGCCTTTTCCAAACAGAGGTGCTTTGTATTACACCATTCCTCTCGGCTGTTTGGGGGTTTTCCATTACATGTATGAAGTTCTTACCACAGTAATAAAGGTCAAGCACTATTGTGCCTCTTTTATGATACTGACTAGCACAAATCATGTATACAAACTCAGGAAGTATTTATTTATGTGGAATACATACTTAACTAGTGGACTACAAATCATTTAAAGATGCCTGTGATATGAATCATACTTCAATTTCATGGATAAGTGGAAACATTATGCAACTTACTGAGTTTTTAAAGCACTAACGAATGTGAGCTATACAGCAGACTTGAGCTGGACCTTTTCACCCCTTCTAATATAAGCTGTGGCTATTTAATATTCCTCACTAGGGAGTAATGCTGACCTACAAGTCAGCAATATATTAGGCACCAGAGCTATGAACCTAGTGAGAACATAAACTAAACTGATTTTCAATTTTGGTACATTACAAAAAGGACCATTATTGTGAGGTTAGAGATGTCAAAGTTGGTGACCTGGTATAATGAACTATTCCCTGCCACATAGTCAAGCATGAAAAGTAATTGGAGGCAGTATAAACTTTTAGAAGCTTAGGGCTTTTTCCCTCCCAAATTAAATATTCTTTTCCACACAATTTTTTTAAAAATTAAAAATAGGAATTTTTTGTGAAGCATCATAAAAGAGGAAATTATGCTCCTGTAAAGTTTGCAGTGGATGGAGAAATGTGTGTATAGAAATGAGGTCACATCTTAATGCTTGGGTTACTTCCATAAGGCACTGATGAAAAGCAAGTTGCTACCTGCCAGCTAGGAATGACGTTAAAATATTGTGGCAGCATGTGACCAGCTTTAGAGCTTAAAATCCTGAAAGGACAGAGACAATGTCCCCTTTGAAGAACATTCCTGAAGATCACTTTACAGTTTCTGCTAAGCTTTTAAGCAATAAGTAAACTGCTTCATGTCTAAGCAGCAATGATTAAAGTTGTGACTTCTTAGCTGTAACATTCACATCTGAAAACCTACCCCTAAAGTGTGCACAGGTCTTTCAGCTTGTCCGTCACACATATGTCCTTGCACTTTGTCTTTTGGACAAAGGTCTTTAAATCCTGCGGACCCCATTCCTCAGGGGTTCATTTATGGCTCCACATCCTGACTTTCTGCACTGGATTTGACCAACTTATTTCTCATTTCCTCTGGCACAGCATCATATGAGCGGGCACAGCATCTCTCCCCAGGAACTAGACTGCAGAGGGCACTCCTATATAAGAAGGAATTGCAGTTTCCAGGCTCATTTACTTTTTGCCTTGATGATTCCTTGTTATTTTTTCTTTTTCAATAATTAATGACACTATTATTGCACTAAAAGGAAAATCTTATTACTCTTGACAATTGGTTTTGTTATGATTATTTAATTTCCCCCCTCTCCCCAAGTTTATACAATTACAATGGCTGTCAGTGCTCATATCATGTTCGGGTCATCAGCCTCAGAAATTAACATACACAGAAGGCCACCTATTAATATGCCATCCTTAGGCATAACTTGAGCACAGCAGCACAGGGAGTGCATAGACGAGGATGGAGGTGGCTTTTGCCATGTGCCTGGGAAGCAAGAGGAATGCTGTCTGAGGTAATGATCCATGGATCAATATGAAAACCACTTTCCTCTTGCCCTGTCTCCAGAAGGGTTTGTTGCAAACATTACTTTGGTCTGGATTTCAGCTGTGACCATAAGAATAGAGGCAGTCTGTCAAACAACAGTTGCTGGACTTCATGAGGTGGATTTCTGCCCCCTAAACTTATTGGGAGATGGGGCTGGACAAGGAGGCTACAATTCAATGTGGCCAGAGCTCTGCAGGTTGCTGGCTTAGTTGGAGGCAGTATGTTGGATGGGGACCCTCTGGGTAGCAAACAGCTGGGTTTAGGCTGCCACAATGCAAACTACCCTCTAGAGCTGTGATGTTGGGCCACTGAAACCCTGAGATGCCCCAAGATTAGGAAGCAGTGTAGTTCATAACAGCCTCGCACACGCACATACACACACTCACACCCTGTTTATGGACTGCAGGCAAAACCCACAGTGGCATCATCCAGCAACTCAGTCTTAAGGCTGAATATCTTAAACCTAACAGAAGTAACTCTAGATGTTCAGATGGAGCCTATGGAGCTCCTACATTGCAGTTTAAATATGCTTCCAATATTTCGCTTTGTTTAATGAGAACAAGTCCATACTAGCCTTGGCTTCTGCAAGGGATACAGCTCATGTATCATCCAGCTGACAACAGAAGGGTCATTTTGTTTCCTGTGGGTAGTGGAAAGTGATCTTCCTTTTCACACTTACTTCTGGAAGCTTGTCACAGGGAAAGTGTAAGATCAGGCTGATGCTGTGCAAAAGATCTGACTGAGCAAGGAGTGTGGGACCTGGCTGTCGAAGCAGCACACACACTTCCCAGCTGAGCCTTGAACCATGTTTATTTTCAAACCAAAGACCTCACATTTCAAGTGAGAGGTTTGCTCAGTAAAATGCATGTATTTCATATTTCATTACCACATGCTGTACAACTCATACGGTGGTTAAGAAATGAAGGAGTGTGGAAAGGACAGTTATTGAGGGGAGCTGTAACCATAAAGATTCCATTGAATAGGATTTTCCCTCGTTTCAAACTGTTATCTCACTAGATAAAAACATTGTGCTTTATGATTAAGCTGATTGTGTTGGACAAGCCAGTATGCAGCCCTAGAAGCCTGGATTTTCAAATGTGCTGAGCACTGGCAGCTGCAACCAAAGTCAATGGGGACATTTAAAGTACAAATAATGCAGAGTTCTAAAAAAATTCAGGCCAGAGGCTCTCTGGGAAATGGGAGTTTCTACCTTGCCTCACAGGGGTGCTGTGAACATTTGTGGCACAGCTACTTAAACTAGTGGGAAGTTACACTGAAAAGTCCACAAAAAAGAATTCTTTTTACAGATCAGGGTTTGATTATAAATGTTAAAAAAGGGCCTCAAGCCACAGACTGAAGAGTGAAGAGGAAACAAATATGTAGAGTGAATGGATAATAGTCATGCCCCTCCCTCCCAAAATAGGTTAAAAATCGTATTAGGCACACCACATGAACTGAATTAATGTTGTGCAGGCCTATCTAATTCTAACATTCCCTACAGAATTCCCCCTAAAGCAGGTGTGTGGTGCTTTTTTAGATATATGCAATATATTTATAGGTATCATTAATATGCATAAACAGTGTGTATTTGAGTAAAAAATCTTCATAGATAGTCCAGTAAGGGGAAAGGAAGATGATTAAGGAACTGATGCATCTGACATGCAAGGAGAGGCTGAGAGAGGTGGGACTGCTGAGCCTGGAGAAGAGGAGGCTCATGGTGGGAATCTCATCAGTGTGTGCAAAGAGAGGGCGTAGAGGAGACAGAGTCAAACTCTTCTCAGTGCTACCCATTGAAAGGAAAAGAGGCAATAGGCGCAAATTGAAACACAGCAAATTCCATTAAGAAAATTCAGGTAACAAATATTTTTACTACAAGGGTGATCCAACATTGGACAAAGCTGTCTGGTGAGATTATGGAGTCTCTGTCCCCACAGATATTCAAAATTCAACTGGACAAGTTCTTAAGCAACCTGTTCCCTTTGACTCTTCTTTTAGCAGGAGGATGGACTAAATAATCTCCAGAGATGCTGTCCAAACCCATCCACTTTGTGATAAGTGAGAACATTTTTTTAAATTTCTTCTTTATTCACTTTCTTTGCAGAATTGATCGAATAGATCAATTTGCATCCTGTTTTGGGCTGAGGTTTCTGCTTTTTTTTTCCTTTATCAACTCTATTTTTTTCCTTTTGAGGATGCTGCACTCTAATTTTGCAGGTTATTGTAGTGTTCTGCCAGGTCTCCTGAGGTTAAAACCTTCATTCTTTTGTGAGTGAAGTTTCAGATCATTACTGGGTGCCCCACTGACAAATTGAAAACAAATAAAAAATGTAGCATGGATTGTAGCAGAAACAGAAGTGAAAGTGTTCTCCCTAATGTCACTACAGAAACTGAATTTATTTCAATGTATTTTTCAACTGAATAGGGAAGGTCCTTGTAATATTTAAGAGCTAATTTGCCCATAACTACCTAAAAACAGAAGAACTGACCAAGAATGAGAGCTGACATTCTAATAATAGTGATAGGGTGAAATTATTATATAAGAACAGAAATTTGTAATTTAAATCTTTTGGAGGAGTGGTTTTAAGGAAATAGAAATGCCATAGTAGAATGCCCATAAAAACAATAATTAGAATTATCAGTAAATATTGCCCTGCAGCCTGCTGTTACAGCTGAGACAGTTTTGTAATGTCAGTGACAGTGATTTATATGCTTCTCTTCCTAAATGTTAGGGCAAACTATATTCTGTTGCTTTAACATATTTCCTGCCTTTCCATGAATGATTGTGACTGACCTATTCACTTTATAGTTTTCTTTGCTACGTTTTCAAGTTAGTTAGTGTTTAACCATATAATGACTAGCATGACTTAAATTCAGCAGTGTACCTTGCCAGAGTGATGGGAACACTTCTAAATACTACTGCATAAAGGATGGAAATACAGCAAACCATTTAAGTGATTAACACGGTTACTATTACACAGGCTGGAAGATAATTAGAGAATGATTCACAATGTTTTGTTAATGTAATAGTTTCTTGTATTTGGATTGTGGTAACGTTCAAAAATTGTTCAACATGGCTGCAAAAAAACCCTACCAAAATCTATAAATGCTTCTCAGGCAAGCAGAGACAACGCTGTGTCACACTGAATATGTTCATTATCGAAGATCTTCGAATCAGATATCTTTTTTTTCTTTCACAATTTCTCCTTTTTCTCCTCTTTAGCATTAGTTTTTTAACTATTTATTCCAGTTGGCCTGCACTGAACTTTCTTGCTGGTTTTTTTTTTTTGGTAGTACCCTGAAAAATACAACTGACTGGTATATTTATGTCATGTGAGTATGTAATGAATGCTATTAGATCATCTTTTTGCTCATTCAAAATTCTCAGTAGAACGCCTCTTCTGTGCCTTATCTGCCCAGTTTCAACAATGCCCCAAGCACTGAATTTTTAATAGTGGTATCCAAGCTGATTTTCAGATGGACCAGGTCATGTCAGATTAATGGTTGGACTCAATGATATTAGAGGCCTCTTCCACCCATAAGGATTCCATGGCTCTGTGCTGGCTGGAATCCCTCACAACACTATTATGCCTGTTGACCAGATTATTATCTGTTGAATAAAATGAGAACGAATAAGAGCAAGGGTTTCCCAAAATGCCTTGGATGTGGATGACAAAATGGGGCACTGGCAGTGGAAAGATGAAGACATCCCGAAGGTCCCAACAGAAAGACTGAGAAGTTTGAACGAGTATTTTCTTCCTTTGAAGAAATCCATTGATGAGTGTTCTAAACCTCACTTTTCCTAATTTCCTGAGCAGTAGCAAGGATTATTGCTTTTGGTTAAAGACTGTTTCACAAATGAATACTTGTAGGAAAATCAAAGGTGTTTTGCTGACTCCTTGCTGTGCCATGCTTGGCAACTCAAAACAGGATGAAAATGGCCAGTTTAGAAACAGAGGTTAAAGGACCCAAAAGACAGTTTCCATCAAACATGAGTTATTTTTATGCTCAGTTGGGGGTGTTTGAGCTATTTATGAAGTCCAGATAGAGAAATTAACATTTCTCAGTAATTTTAGAACAAATTATGTGTGACACCATGCTGAGTTGCATAACATTTTCTTCTATAAAAATATTTTCCACTATTTCCATTCCATTTTGTGGGACATTTCTTACCCAAAGGATTAATGCAAAAAAATCCAGAGCACTCTTGCAACAATATAGAGAGAAATGACACATAGCAGAATGATAATTGCTTACCATTGCTTTAATCCATAAAGTATGGATTAAAATGTGGTCAATGCCTTTGCTTGCGTCTAGCTTTTGAATGAAGGCATGGTAATATCACGGGGCTTTTATAGTGCAGGCAAAACTGTGTCCAATATTTCTCTCTCTTTTCCTAGAGCTTTTTAAATTCACAGGAGTTATAGCCAGAATGCTAAACCATAGAGATAGAATATGAAGAATATATCAATAGAATATGAAGAATATTCATTCATCTAGGTGACATTGGGGGACACAAAGATATTTTCATCAACATCGTCATTTGTACTGTAAACACATTGGACACAATGGCTGGAAGAGGGACCACGGGCACTGTGTAATCACATAATAGAAAGTAGTTCTTGTTCTAAAGTTTGTGTTTAAAGTACCTACGTCAGCAAGGAGAGGGAGCAGGAACAGCAGGGTGTGACTGCAAAGTAAGGCATGAGACGCTGGCTACCTGGCTTAGTATTGCTCAGAAAGCTGTAGCAGCAGCAGGAACTGCTCTCCCCTAAATCTCAGCCAGCTCTTCAATAGCAGTCTCAAGTAAAAAGGAGAACTGGAAGACAAATAAATTGACTAACTTTTAATCTTCCATCCATGGCAGCTTTAACGGCTTCAATTTGAAGTTCAGATGAAGGTTGAGTCTTGTCTTATTTTATCTAAACGAGTTCATCTGTCTCGTATCATGGCTTTACTTTGTTACGCATTTCAGCCTTCTGCTCTTTTTCATGTGAGGTAGTAAATACAGGCTCTTTTCAACAGCTGAGATGTCAGAGCACGATCATTTTGCATTGCTAGATAAAATCTGTGAAATGCAGCATTTCTTTTCCAGTGACCACTGGAATGAAATCACAGTTTGTACGGCTAGAGGACTGGAAGTGATGTCCAGGGTCACCAAACCCAGTGCAGAGAGTTCAGTCCAGCACACAGGCATCACATTTATGATCTCTCACAGACTGTTGAGGGCCTTTTGGGTTGTTTTTTTGAAAAGTTTGAACAATTCACTGCAAGCACTAGATTAGGAAACATGTTATTGCTCTTTGGTGGAGACTGAAGCTGGCATCCTCAAGCAGAAAAGATCTTGAGGGATCAGTCGTATTTTACGTAGGTGTTCTGGTATGGGGATATTGTTGCTGGATTTTGCCTCTCACATCAGTGAGTGTGGTGAGATCCTGACTCCACTACTAGTCCCCATCTCAAGGATGCTGCCCACCTTATCTTTCTGTATTTCAGTTTCCCAGCTTATCCCTAGGAACAACAAATGTGGAATGCCTACAAATCTGCTGGTGAGCAGCTTTATGTAAGAGCTGCATTTAGTCTGAGGCAGGCCAGAGCAATCCAGGCATTTTCATCTTCTGTTATTTGTGAGTACTTTACCCTAAATTAAAAATAATCTTGATTCTGTCTTACTTTTTTTACAATCATCAGTTTAAGTTGAAAGGGTCACTCCTTTCTCTGGTAGGTCAGATTCTGTGGGTTTAAGTATTTTCAGGATTTATCATGTCACAGGATGTCACATACTACATTCCTCTGCACTTTTTAAATCACTGCTTCTTTCTATGAGAAAGTAAAATTTTGTTAGAAACCCATTCAGTTTTACTTTCCTTTGAAAAATATGAGTTTTTTATCCTAGAAAACATTTCTTCATCCAGAGCTTTCTGATGCCTACCAGATCAAGTTTTAGACAAAAAGGGAAGTTTTAATAGGGATTTATCACTTATTACATCTGAGATACAGTTTCTCTTTTTTGTAAGAATTATGATATATTTTTCAACATGAGGCCCTTTTTGAATCCAGTCAGGCTTTTTGGAATGTAATGGAATAATACATAACCTTCACTATAACTTCTCAAACACTACAATATAATGCATTTGCTTAAGTCTGGGAGAAGGAAACCAAACCAATTTATTATAGCCTGTTGATTCACACTCACGTGCTGTGCAGTTTGTGTGAAGGTGCCGTGTACTTTTTCACATGAGCTGCCACAGCATGGTTTAAATAGAGATTTCTCTAGCAGTAGTGTTAAGGCTTCTCATTAACATCATTTCTGGAATCACTGGGCCAAGTATATCCCTAGTGCAATTCCACTGATCTCAGTGGGGTTATCCTTGAGATATATTTGGTCCATTGTTTCTACAGAATCTCTTTGTTCTTTTCTGATCTCTTAAAGAATTTTGTTACTTTGAACATTTCCCACTGAACAAGTCATTATGCTGAAAAGTTTGCAACATTTATAAGTAATTTCTCAGGTTTTTTTCCTGTTTGTACACTGAAATAAGACATTATATACATAACATATTGATTTTTTTTTATTTTATAGCATACACATATATCCTGTTTTCCAGGAATATCAATAGATTTACTACAAGTTTTTGTTCTTGTTTATATTTTTTTAGATTCCAAAATTTGATGTGCCTCCCAAAAATAACTTGAGACAGACTACAGGGAGAGTTGGCATTATCTTCTGATCAGCTCTGTCACTTGCAAATTTTTTAAGCAAGTAATGAGTGAGTAGTGACACTCTCTTACCAATATGTTTTCACCCTGAAAACTGAGCTATTCTGATGTTCTATCTGAATACTGAGTGTACTTCACTGGGGTTTTTGGGGGGTGTTATTTCTATTAAGAAAAAAATGTATGCAACATTAAAAAACCGTTGAATTCCATCTTTACACAAAATTTTGCACAAGTTAGATTTTCACTTAATGTCTATTCTGTACATTATGCATGTGATTTACATTACTTATTTACACTTTTGTTCAGGAGAATGAAAGCTGGGATAGGGAACATAGCATAACAAAATGAATTCCTACCTGTGATATATGGTTAGGTAAATGGAAAACACATCTTTTTTCTCAAAATTCCATCTCTTATTCCTTGTTGTACATCACTGCAGTTTTGCACAAACATTTGGTGGCTTTAATAATGTCAATTGATTTGCTCAGCAAATTATGAACTTAGTACAGGAACTTCTTCATTTGCCTTTGCATTCAAAGATTCTGTCAGCTATTACAAGGATTATGTACATAATATATAAAAACTAAATTGACTAAATCTGGTTTTCAACAAATTCATAATCAGCAGAGGAAAGTGACTTGCATAGGGATCCCTGGCTCCCTGAGCTCATACTTAACTTGCTGTCAAGGTTCTTTTATTTCTCCACACTCTTAAAATAATTAAGTTCTAATGTGAGATTGCATTCTGCAGAGAACAGCCTACAGGCCCCAGAAAAATTAAACCACTGCTAGTTAATTGCTGCTTGAACAAATAACTTTTGCATCTGATGATAAAAAATAGAGGTGGAAATGCTGGCATGGGAACTCTACTGCTAACATGGCCTTTGCTTTAGGCACAGACACACTCCTTCAGGAAAGTGCTGCGAGGGAAGTGCACCTGTGACTTGAGCTGCTGATTTTTTGCAAAACTTTCAGTCCCTTTGAATATGTTATTGACATTTGAAGCAGAAGTGATACTGCTTCTCAATAAGGATGTGAAAAACTCTCATTTAAAGCAAATGAGAAGCAAAGCTTGTGCTCAGACTGCACACACAGGATTGGTTTATGTTCATAGAGATTTATATGTGAGACAAAATGGAAAAATGTAATTTAGTTTTATTTAATATCTTTCTCAAAATCCTACTTTCAGATGAATTAGGTGCTGGTGACTACAGTGACTGTGTAGGCAAACATTAACAGCCAAGCTTCAGTCAGTAACAGCCCAGTATGTTATATGATGTGTTAAGAAAGTGAAAGTTACCTAGAAACCTGGGGCTGTCCCTGTGCTCTTCCCAGAAGTGCAGTATGATCATTTATCTACAAAATGCTAGAGCTCAGATAAAGAGCTGTGGGTCTCATCTGAAAGCTGATGCCTTCAGGCAGCACCTGGTACATCACTGAAGTGTTTGTATTATTAAACAGCTCCAATCTCAGTGTGTTACTCATGTCTTCCTGGTCTGCAGGTCACTGAGACCACATGGCAACCTGTTGAACCATATTTTAACTCTGATCTTTGCACAGAGTGGTTCATCAACAGAATAGTCAGAAAATGAGGCAATAACCTGTAATCTCTGTTTCTTGAGCAACTCCTCGCATTGCCTTGTATCAGTAACAATTGATTTCACAGGGAATATATGAAGTCATGACTTTGTGTCACCTAACAGCTCATCTTGTGCAACACAGCAGAGCCTTCTGAGGCACAAATGCAAGAAACAGGACGCACAGTGTGTGCTCCGTGGATAGAAACGCTCTGCTGAGAGTACCACACCATCTTTGGGATGTGCATCTTGCAAAATGCAGCAGAGACTCAGAGTGGAGGTGCCATTTTGATGTTCTCAGAGTGCTCTGGGAGCCTGACAGCACCTCTTTTCCCACTGAGCCTCAGTGCCACCGTGTACTGACTGGAAATTAAGATTACATGGGACTTTTCACAGATATAAACCTTGCATGCACATCCTGGAGGGGCCCTTCCAACTGGCAGCTGTCCTTGGACCATTATGGCTGGGTCTATATCCAGCTCCAAAATCACTCCTAGGGGCCCTCCTTCGAGAGCAGTGCAGCTTGGAGCTCTTCATCAGTGCTATCACTGCAGGCTTTCAGACAGCTCCTGAGCACCACAGGGCCTTCACATTCTCACTGTCCTTTGGCACAAGTGGGGAAGAGTCCCTTGCAAGGCTTTTTACAGTCCAGGGTACTGACTTTCGTTGGGTCCCAAGAACTTCACTGCAAATAAAAAACCCAAATTTTAGCCAGGAGAGAGCTTAAAACATAAATGACTTTCTCATACTGGGAGTATAAGGAATCCCTATAACACTTTTTTTTTCACCCTTTCTTAGCTCAAGGGCCTGGCCTCAGAGTACAAAGCCTTGGCTTTGTGAAGAGAAAAAACCCCAAGGACTTAGGAACTCAAAGTGCATAGGTATGTACTGTGTTGTAACAAACTCATTCAGGGCGCTGATAAAATCTGCTTTCCAGATAAATCAAACAAAATTAAATGAAAAATACTTCATCAGTTTTTTGTCTTTAACTTAATTTAATTTTAAAAATGCTTCAATATGCAGAATCATACATGACCATTTTAATAGCGCTGGACCCACTGTTAGTTGAAAGACCCAGTGTTTTGGATTATTTTGGTATTTTTAGTGAGAATCACTAACAGTGATGAGTAATTTCCTGGATAATAAGTGCATCAGGTAATGCATGTTGCTCCTCAACCCATTAAACTCTTAGCAAGGAAGTTCCCTTCCCTGGGATTACTGCTCTGCCCTGGGTTTTCATCTCTTCATGCAGATCTGTGTAATCTAGAGTCAAACATCGAGCAATCAGTACCACCAGGGCAGTGTTTTTAATGAGAAAAGCAGTTAAATAAATGGAATGTCATTAAGACATATGACTGTTTTGGAGATGATGACAAGAGTATAACAGAAAGTTAGTTTAAAATATTACTTGCTACACATTTATTTTTAATGCATATGAAATCATAGAAACAAAGCACTTTAACTAGCTGAAGAAATAGAAACTTTTTGCACACACACAGTTTCAAATCCCAGTAGTATTTCAGCCTCTTGGAGTTGTCTCTTGGACTGTAAAAGAGGGATCTGGATAGTCTCTCAGTGTCTGACTCTTAAATCCTCAAGTGACATGTATATATGCTTAAGGAATGGGTCAGCATGCAGACAGAAATGTCCCAAATTTACAAAAAAAAAAAAAAAAAAAGAGAAAGAAACAGACTGGTGGTTAGAACAGAGCTGTGAAAACCTTTCCCCTCAGCTGGCTGGGTTTGTGCCAAGATTCTGTGTTCACTTACACATGATATGAAAAAAAAGTGATGTGGTTGAATATTCTTGTCACATGCTTTGGCAGGTTTTTTTTCTTTTTTTGGACAATGCTTTGTTCTATGACTGTTTAGTTCAATGCACTTCCAAACCTGTCATGCCATTTCTTCTGCAGCAGCTAGAAATTTAAAGTTACTTTAACCTAATAAGAGACTGTGTTTTTCTTGTTTTGTGTCTATAGTGAACTTTTCCCATTGAGAAAGGATAATTTTTTAATGCCACTGAACAGATTTAGTTGGCTTGTTGGAAAGTAAATACAGAGTAACCCTCTTCTAGTTCTTGCACCCATCCTCTTCATCTATCACCTCTTTCTTCGTTGTAAATTTCCCATGTAATTAGTAGCTCATAATAGAGTCACAAAGTTATTCATGAGCCAGAAGAGTTTTTAAAATTCTAGCTGTTATTGCATTCTTTGCCAGGTGAAATGAAGCCCTTTCTCTGGAAACCAGCCTTTAAGTGCTAGCAACGCACAGTTCTAAGACCACAGCTCTGCAAAGCACGGTTAACCAGTGCCAGGCAGCGGGGACTGGAAGAATCACTGGTGAAGCAAGAAAGAAGTGAAAAGAGGGTTTGAATATTAGAGTCCTTAGACCTGCTGCTTTGGATTTTTATTTGTTTCTCTGTTCTCAAGATGGGAAGTAATTGGGCTCATCGGTTTTCACAGTATGAGCACCACTTAAACATTTAGTTTACTTTTGGAAATTTTGAAAAGTGTTTTGTAAGCAGGGTAACAAAAGCAACAGGACAGAATATGCTGTGAGTCATCACTTTCATTCTCAGTCAAAGTTCTTTATTTTCAGCTTCGTGGCACCCTAGATGTATGTCCCATGGGAACCACACTGATGATACAATAATTGTTGTTTTCACCCGAGAAATTTATCACCATTCTTTGAGGGGGAACCGAAACTCCTGGGAAGCAGAAACTTTCCAGATATCCAAGGGCAAGAGTCAAGTTGCCCAAACTGTTTGGCTCTATGCAGCTGCAAGGAAGACCAGCTTCAGGGAAAGACAATTAAAACTATTGTCTGACACGTTATTTCTTATTGCATTGTAATTAAATGCAACAGCTCAACCTGGAAGCAGCTCTATAAACTAGGCAGTACTGAATGAAAAAGATTATTTTAAGGTTCTTCAGATATCAGATTCCCATGAGATACTAACTGAAGTAACTTGTTAATTCATACTCGTATCCTCTTTGTTTTTTGCAGAACATTTAAAATAACTCAACAGAGACATTTCAGAGTCAGATGGGTACAAATGTAACATTTTGCAAACACCTATGGTCCTTTTGCCATGTCCACAACAATAATTGTTAGAGAGTTGTAGAGTTCTTGCAGCCAACATATTTTTGGATACTTAGGATATTTAGTGCTGAATGATGTTGCATAGCATGACACCTGCATCTAAAACAACAGCGTTAAAATTAGCAGTGCCATCCACTTCAATATAATGTAATATATATCTTTTTTTGAAATACCAGAGATTAATCCATCATTTTATAGACCTTTGGGGATAAAAAAAAACCCATGAAAACAATCTTCAGTGGCTTTTTACTGTGAGCCCATTGAGGGTATAAATGGTTCCCTGCCTTTGGGGGAAAGAAAGAAGAAAAATTCTACTGTAGTTTTAATAGAAATCCACCCAAATTCTTTGCCTCTGGAAAAATTCTTGTTGAAGATGTTAGTATGGAGGTTATTTCAGCAGTCAGAAAACCCCAGGAAAAAATGTAAATGCATTTTCTACTTCCTGAATTTGAATCACCTCAAACTGGCATACATTGACAGAGGAAAGAATTATATGCCACTAAGGGTCCTGCAGAAAAGTATCTCACAGATTCCAATCCATAGATTGCATCCATTGCTACAGCAAAATGCTTTCCATATCCTACTACAATTAGCAGAAGGATTTCTTTTTAGTTGAATAGGAATTTGATAAAGAATAACAAAATAATTAGAGATGAAATCCACAGAAAGAACTCACAAATATCCCAATTCATTAGACCCTAATTAGGTGCCAAGGCTGTGCGGGGAGAGTTGGGCACAGAAGAATAAGCTTTGCAAAGTCTGACATAGTGCCTAGAGAGGCACCAAAGCCAGGCAACAGGAAATGCTGAGCACAAAATTCCAGGTTTCCCCAGAGTTATGTCGCTTTCATACCCCCCACCCAAGTTTGGGTGGCACATGAAAAAACAAGCAAAGAACTGTGTGAATAGGACTTTAAAGTAAGGCTTACTTGGAAGGAAAATGCTAGGGGTCTTTTGCCTTCTTGGTTTAACATAAAATACTGAACTATGAATCAGAGCAGCCTGAAATATTCATTTCTCCCCTTCCGGGCAAGTTCTCTAACCTCAAGGCCAACAACTTAGCAAGTATTTAATTATTTCATTCGAAATGGAACAGTTTCCACAGAAATATTCTGAGGCTCCTCTGATCCCAGATTTCCCCAAGGCACCCTCCAGAAACTTTTGGAGAGAGATTTTTAAGCCAGAATTCTGTTGGACAAAGGGAGGAAAAAATCCAGGTTTTTCGAGTCACAAAGGGATGATCCAACTGCTGAGGTGCTGGGCAAAAGCACAAAAGCAAGAACAAAAGCCAGTGTGCTAAAAACACTCAAGAACTCCATGAATCTTCAGATCTAAATTTTTCATGAAGCACATCACTGACTGATATATGGGGACCACAGTCCCAAAGGCTCCACTGAGACTTGTTGTGGAACAGGGTTTTGAATAGAGATTGTTTTAGCTCTGCTTCCTCTTTCTTGGGGGGGCAAGAGGGGTTGGGGGTTTTTGGTTGGTTATTACTGTTAAACCATTTTTGTTTATATCTGTTATTAGACTCTCAGCCATCACTTTGTTTTCTTCTCAGAACTTCATTTGTTGTTGCACATGGTTAGCATCAGATTCATAAGTGACGTCATAATTTCCAGAATTTATTTTAGCCTCCTGTGTGTCGTCTAGTTTTTTAATTGTTATTTACGAAATTTTTATGGTTTGGAGACATTCTGTAAAATGTGAAAAATAGTTAAGAAATTGAGGATAGGATTTGTGAGGGTGTTCCTGCAGTGCTCTTATAGAAAAAGACAGAAGCCTTGCTGTGAAAACTACCAGTGGAATTGTTTATATCCAGGACATTCCTAGAAAGTCTTTGCTTCAACTGTGCTTTAAAAATTTCTCCTGAAAGAACCTGAAGTCCACAACCTGTCCAGAAGCTTGCCCAAGTGACAGGGAAACAAGATCCATAAAAATATGGATTCTTAGAGTCTGATTTCCAGAAGATTCATATTCAGGCTTCCATAAAAATCACAGGCTTTGTTTTAAGCCTCCCTCAGCAAGCAAGTGGTTTTACAGAATCACTGGTTTTCAAATCACATCTGTGAATGAGGTTCCTGCACCAAAGAACCTGCTATTGAGTTAGATTGCATGTAGGCTACAGATGGAAAAACCCACTTATACAAGCAGGTGAACTGAGGTTTTGGAGTCGGCAATTGGAGCGCTCATTCCTCTGATTTCTCTCTCCAGTTTCTGACTTTTGTCAGGGCCTCATGGCAGGGCCGGGGCAGGTTCCCTCTTTCTGGCCCTTTTCAGCTGTTTTTTTGTGGTTTGATATGAGTGTCACAAAAAAAGCACATTTTGAGGAACAGGCCATGGAAGAACTCTCAGCAAAATGAGAGTGGATGAAAATAACTTGATCTATGTGGCAGTAGGAGACAGGGCATTCTTCTTCTTTTTTTGAAGTGGGCACTGAAGAAGGATAATGAAGACAAATGGACCTTAGCTGTAATCTCCACATTATAACATCACAATAGTTGTGCCACACTGCTAACTACAGTGTAACCTTACTACCATCTATCTTCTGGCATTAGAGCAGGCACCCAATGCACCAGGAAAAGGAGAAGGCTGGAAGGAGAAGTACCCAGTCAGTTCCCCTTAGTGTAGAGGGGAAGTATGCCCCAGCCTCACCACCATGGGCAGAGAGGAAAGGGAAGTTCTCAAAGACTCCCTGTTGATTTTAGGTCCTTTTTTAAGAAAAAAAAAAAAAAATTCTGGGAGCAGGATGCTCTCCTGAGACCAGTAAGGAGCAGCAGCTCCAAGTTCATGGAAAGAGGAAAGGGACTGAGAATTGGCAGATTTGTGAATGTAACAAATGTAAGATTAGTAGCTTACACAAAGTAAATGGCACAAAGAAAGAGTGTGGAAAAGATGGAAAGGGCTTAGGAGGTCTCACAAATCACAGGAGACTAAGTATATAGATAAGTATATAGTACATAGATAAGGCACTATTGTAGGTTTCAGTGTGTTGTACCAAGCCCCATATAAAATAAAAGCCATGCATCTAATGCAGAAGTTGAAAGGAAAGGCATTTCTAGAGTAGCTCATTTGTATAATGGAGAAGGTAAAGGTCTCTGGGTATCACTTTAGATAGTCTGGTGGTGCCTTTTTTGTTACACACAAGGATGATCAGCAAAGACGCTGCTGTGTGACAGCACAGAGGTTTGGTATTTTTGCATGAATCATTATCATCCTGGGTAATGTCTTATTCAGATCTCAACAATATGAGGGGAAGTTACCTCATGTATTCTTGTCACAGTCCATAGACTACTACAGCTGACAAATTTGTGGGTACCAAGACAAAGTTTTGGTGGCTTTTTGGTTTTTTTGCTTTTTTTTTTTTTTTTACATTGTTATGTGACATCTTCCAGTCTATGTAAAGGGCTACAGGCTTTTGTCCAGCTGGAAACTTGCTCTTCTCAGCCAAAATAAAACACCTTCTCTGTGATAGCACAACTGTGACTTTCATTACTGGAAACTGGGGTAACTTGCCAGGTGCAAACAGCATGCAAGGAAAAAACATTGTCTGCAGAAAGCATAATGTAAATTCTTTATTGTTGCTCATGGGCTCATGTTTTGAGGGAAAAAAGTTGTTAATGTTAAATTTGTTTACTACTCTGCAGTTCAGAGCAGCACCTATTGCTTCCTTCACAGTATTGGTAGGGGGTAGCACACATAAAATGTAATGCTTTTGTGTAATGTTTATTTCAATGACATACTGAAGTTGGAGAAGGTCAAGCAACTGAAGTTGATTTGAAAAAGTGAAAAACTTTGCTTTCTCAAGGTTTGAACTGCCTGAAAAAGATCCAAGAGTTTAAATTATTAACCCTGTTAAATAGCATCAGGTTCCTAATATTCAAAAGCAGACTTTCCAGATACAGAAGAATGTTGGACAAAGGAAAACAACAAATTTCCTGACTGCTCTTTAAAATTGAAGCATGAAAGCATTTTAGGTTGCCTAAACAATTGTAGGAATCAAATAGTCTGGAAAATTTCATTTCATGTCTAAAAAAGTTAGACAAAAAAGCTCCTGTGGTCCAAAGTGCTAAATCTTCAAGTACTGCATTTTTGTGTGTGAGAATTACAAATGAAGATTTCTAAATGAAAAACTGTTTCCTCCATCCTCCTCACTCAAAAAACCCAAACCAAACCAAACCAAACCAAACCAAAACAAAACACCAAAAAAACCCAACAAATCATCTATCTAGTTAATATTCAGGAGTTATGCATTAACAATAAGATAAAACATAAATGGATTTGTGAAATGCTTCAGTTCACTACATTTTACATTTATTCTCAGGGGGAAAAAGCACTTTAAAAATGTGTTTCTGTATCTACTGAAGAGCACAGCCTGTGAGACCCAGCAGAACACCTGATCATATATTTAATTTGAAACATGTGAGAGGGCCTACTTATTTTATTAGTCCTTGCAATTAATCAGAAGTAATTCTTAAAGCTAACACTTGATACAAAACTAAACTAGTGGATCTGCATTTCAGACATATTCATGCCTTTTTCCTCCATTCAAAAAATATAACTTCTTTGTGATACTGTTAAGGAATTCTTCTCTTCAGTACACAAATCTGTGTCTTAAAAAGAACATTGTTTAAAAAAAACCCAAAAGCCTTTTGCTAAAGAAATATCTCAAACTTGAAATTCAAGAATCTGGCATTTTAAATCACTTTAAAGTAATTTTTCTAGGGTGAAAGTAAATGAAAATTCCCAGTGGGTTCTCTGAAGATGACTTGTTTTACTTGAAGGATTTTTAATGGTAAAATTTCTTGTTCTTGGTAAACTGTGTAAATGTCTCTTTCTTGAAACGTCTTTTTCAAAATAGTATGGTTAAATACAGACCAGCAAGTTCCCTTCTCAGTCCTTCACGTTGCTCCTGATAGCTATAAGCAGTCGTTTCTTGGGTGTACAAAACACAAAGTCTGTTGCAATCACTCTTGAGCAACACAAACCATACTAAAAATGGGCACTGAATATACTGACAGCACAAAAATTTAAAAAATAAATAGAAAGAATAAAAATAAAACAGTCATTCAACAGTAGCTTAAATCTTAATCTAGTTGCCCAGAAGAAAAATAATTACTTTTACAGTAAAATTAGTAGCTTTCAATATTTTATGGCTCTAAATGGAACAAGAAAACAATATTTAAAGGCAGTCTCTTCTGTCATTGTTTAGCTTCATCTGTTTCTGACCCCCACGGCACAATATTATATTCCAGGAAAACAGTTGTTTTCACTCTTTCCACTTGCTCCAATATTCCCATACTTCTGATATTTTGTTTCCACTGATGCAAGAAAGAAAAAAAAAAAATAAAACAGGGGGAAAAAACAATTACTCACATATAAAATTATACCGGCAAGGAACTAACTATTAAATAAGAAATGTCTTGGTTGTTCAGCATTGAACCCTTACCTTCAGGCTGCAGGACCACTTATAAGGGGGAAAAGGGAAGCCTTCTGCACCCCTCTCAGAATATTGAGAGAGAGGCAAATAGTTGGTTTGACACATGCAGTACAAATTCCTCTGGTCCCCCGAATGCTACCCAGACTGTCAGTCAGGCTGTGTCTCCTTTTAGGGTCTTACCCCAGCCTTTTCTTTAGGACTGCAGTAAGCACTACAAGGAAAGAATTCCCTTAGATCTGTCTTTGGTTCAGATAGATCATGGCATACTGATCATAAATTGCTTTTGGGAAGGAGTTGGTAGCTGCTGCTGTTTGGAGAACTAGTTGCCAATGCAATTATAATGAGAGCAGCATAATCCTTACAGTCAGAAGGTGGGCAAAAGCTCAATGTCAGCCTCAAAGAAAAAAAAATAGATTAGTAAAAGTGTGAGTTAATTTCCATGCCTCCACCTTCTCTGCAGAAAAAAACAATACCAAAGGAAGAAACTCACTTAAAAAGGTAAGGACCTGAAACATAAGAAGGAAGAAAGTATTTTATTTGACTTCTGGATACTGCATTTTAGGAGAGCATTCCACACTTCTGAATTTTTTCTGCAATCACAGAATCCAGAAATTTGCTTTCCCATTTTAAGGAAAATTGAGATCTTGATCATTACAGCCTAAAAACACTGTCATGAGACTCAGGTGAAGTGGAACCAGAGTCACATGCATGATAAATAACCCTTCTGCAGACAAATGGAAACTCCCAAGATCCCCACTAGAGGAGATACGAGAAGTCTGTATGAGTTGTGGTCTGACTGGGGAATTTGGACACAAATAGTGTGTCCTATACTTACACAAAAGGTTAATCAGAAGTCTGTTTGGGAGCCTGTTGCTTAAAAAACTAAACCATGTAACATTCCAGTTAAAAATAAAGAAGTAAAATTATGAGAAAAAGACAGAAAAAGAAAACTATACATCTGCTCTCAGGGAACATCTCATTCCCGAGCAGACTGAAACATGCTAAACTAGGATGTTTGCTTTTAGTTTAGCTTGGTGCTGTACTTGAGCAGCAGAAGGATCAAAATACTCTATCTGAAGATTTTTTGGCTTTCTAAAGCCTGTGCTGACATGTGGCACACCTGGAACAAGGCTGTGGTTACATGTTCAAGTAGCCTTCTTGGAAGTAGAGTTATTTCAGTGTGCGCAGGGAATTTTCCTCCGTGGACAAGGGGATTGGGGTGTGAGCCCTTGTCACACAAGCATTTATTCTTCCCAATCTGGACTGATTGTTCTTGAAATAAGCACCATACCTCCATGGCTGTACAAATGTAATTATATCATCTGAAAAAGAAAAATAAATCGATCCCCTTTGTTAGAGCTGCACAGACAAAGCCATTTTTTCTATAGATCAACCTTACTCAAAAAGAAGCAGGGCTGACAACATTTCAACATTTTGCAAACCAGAAATCTTCTATTTGGAATTTTTTTCTTGGATTGATTTTTGTTTTGGAACTTCTCTAAACACTATTTAACTTCAAAAATATCCTGACCAAGCTGTACCATATGACATGTTGCAAACACAGAATCTACAAGAGCTGCTTTCATTCTCTTCTAAAAGTCAGGCGCTTTTATTTAGCAGGGCAGACTTACAGATGTTTCAGTAGATCTAATGCTAGGAAAAAAAGATTAGACAATGTGAGCCGTGGTAAATTCTAAATAGGCTTTCTGTTTGCACCACTAATGCATAAAGCCTTGAGTTCTCACATGGCACTGAGGTACTGCTGTGCTAACAGAAAATAAACTCTGGTTTATAAACTGCACAGAATTGTGGGTGGCTGTCCCCTGAGGATGCTAAAAAAAAAAGTATGAAACAGGAACTAATCATAGAACAGAATTAAAACAAGGATCTATTTTCCATCAAGACCCCAAAGAATTTTTACAGTATCACCACTTTGTGTGGTGTCAAAAAGGGCAGTTGTGTTGGAGATAGCAAAC